>NW_025725983.1:3789257-4989257 GCF_021461395.2 Schistocerca americana | reverse complement strand
GATTCGTTCAAATCATAGACAGTAGGAAGAGTCAGTCCTCTTGTACTTAAGTCGGCATTGTGCCTTTTGTATTTAGTTCCGACGCAATTTCTGTGATTCATCGTCAATAAGAAGGACCTAGGGATACAGTAAACCTGAAGTGAAGCATCCGAATCTATAACTAGTGTCACAGGAATGATTCAAAATATAGACAGTATGAAGAGCTAGTCTTCTTGTACATATGTCGGCATTGTGCCTTTTCTATTTAATTCCGATGCAATTTCTGTGTTTCGTCATCAATAAGAAGGTCCAAGGGATTCGTTAAACCTGAAGTGAAGCATCGGAATCTATAACTACCGTCACAGGAGTAGTTCAAACATAGACAGTATGAAGAGTCAGTCTTCTTGTACTTAAGTCGGCATTGTGCCTTTTGTATTTAATTCAGATGCTATTTCTGGGTTTCATCGTCAATAAGAAGGTCAGAGGGACACAGTAAACCTGAAGTGAAGCATCGGAATCTATAACTAGTGTCACAGGAATGGCTCCATACATAGTCAGTAAGAAGAGTCAGTCTTCTTGTACATAAGTCGGCATTGTGCCTTTTCTATTTTATTCCGATGCAATATCAGTGTTTCATCGTCAATAAGAAGGTCCAAGGGATACAGTAAAGCTGAAGTAAAGCATCGGAATCCCTAACTAGTGTCACAGGAATGGTTCAAAACATAGTCAGCAAGAAGAGTCAGCCTTCTTGTGTTTATGTCGGCATTGTGCCTTTTGTATTCAATTCCGATTCAATTTCTGTGTTTCATCGTCTATAAGATGGTCAGAGGGATACAGTTTACCTGAAGTGAAACATCGGAATCTAGAACTTTTGTCACAGGAATGGTTCAAAACATAGAAAGTAAGAAGTGTACGTCATCTTGTACTTAAGTATTCATTGTGCCTTTAGTACTTAATTCCGTCGCAATTTCTGAGTTTCATCGTCAATAAGAAGGTCCATGGTACACAGTAAACCTGAAGTGAAGCATCGGAATCTATAACTAGTGTCACAGGAATGGTTCAGAACATAGACAGTAAGAAGAGTCAGTCTTCTTGTACTTAAGTCGGCATTGTGCCCCTTTCAATTTAATTCCGATGCAATTACTGTGTTTCATCGTCTATACGAAGGTCAGAGGGATACAGTAAACATGTAATGAAGCATCGGAATCTCTAACTAGTGTCACAGGAATGGTTCAACACATAGTCAGTAAGAAGAGTCAGTCTTCTTGTACTTATGTCGGCATTGTGCGTTTTGTATTTAATTCCGATGCAATTTCTGTGATTCATCATCAATAAGAAGGTCCAAGGGGTACAGTAGACCTGAAGTGAAGCATCGAAATGTGTAACTAGCGTCACAGGAATGATTCAAAACATAGACACTAAGTAGAGTCATTCTGCTTGTACTTAAGGCGGCATTGTTCCTTTTCTATTTATTTACGATGCATTTTCTGTGTTTCATCGTCAATAAGAAAGTCAGAGGGATACAGTGAATCTGAGGGGGAGCATCGAAATCTATAACTAGTGTCACAGGACTGGTTCAAAGCATAGACACTAAGAAGAGTCAGTCTGCTTGTACTTACGTCGGCATTGTGCCTTTTCTATTTAATTTCCATGCAATTACTGTGCTTCATCGTCAACAAAAAGGTCAGAGGGATATAGTAAACCTGAAGAGAGGCATCGGGATCTCTAACTAGTGTAACAGGAATGGTTCAACACATAGTCAGTAAGAAGAGACAGTCTGCTTGTTCTTAAGACGGCTTTGTGCTTTTTCTATTTAATTCCGATGCAATTTCTGTGTTTCATCGTCAATAAGAAGGTCCTAGGGATGCAGTAAACCTGAAGTAAAGCATCGGAATCTATAACTAGTGTCACAGGAATGGATCAAGATATAGTCAGTAAGAAGAGTCAGTCTTCTTGTACTTAAGTCGGCATTGTGCCATTTCTATTTAATTCCGATGCAATTTCTGTGTTTCATCGTCAAAAAGAAGGTCAGAGGGATACAGTAAACCTGAAGTGAAGCATCAAAATCTATAACTAGTGTCACAGGAATGGTTCAATCATAGACATTAGGAAGAGTCAGTCTTCTTGTACTTAAGTTGGCATTGTGCTTTTGTATTTAATTCCGATGCGCTATCTGTGTTTCATTGTCAATAAGAAGGTCCAAGGGATACAGTAAACCTTAAATAAAGCATCGGAATCTATAACTATTGGCACAGGAATGGTTCAAAGCATAGACATCAGGAAGATTCAGTCTACATGTACTTAAGTCGGCATTTTGCCTTTTGTATTTATTTCCGATGCAATTTCTGTGTTTCATCGTCAATAGGAAGGTCAGAGGGATACAGTAAACCTGAAGTGAAGCATCGGAATCTATAACTAGTGTCACAGGAATGGTTCAAAACATACTCAGTAAGAAGAGTCAGTTTCTTGTACTTAAGTCGGCATTGTGCCCTTTTCAATTAAATTCCGATGTAATTACTGTGTTTCATACACAATAAAAAACTCAGAGGGATACAGTAAACCTGAAGTGAAGCATCGGAATCTCTAACTAGTGTAACAGGAATGGTTCAACGCATAGTCAGTAAGAAGAGTCTGTCTGCTTGTACTTAAGACGGCATTGTGCCTTTTCAATATAATTCCGATGCAATTTCTGTGTTTCATCGTCAATAAGAAGGTCCAAGGGATACAGTAAACCTGAAGTGAAGCATCGGAATCTGTAACTAGCGTTACAGGAATGGTTCAAACATAGACACTAAGAAGAGTCAGTCTGCTTGTACTTAAGATGGAATTGTGCCTTTTCTATTTAATTCCGATGCAATTTCTGTGTTTCATCGTCAATAAGAAGGTCATAGGGATATAGTGATCCTGAGGTGAAGCATCGGAATCTATAACTAGTGTCACGGGAATGATTCAAAACATAGACAGTATGAAGAGCTAGTCTTCTTGTACATATGTCGGCATTGTGCCTTTTCTATTTAATTCCGATACAATTTCTGTGTTTCATCGCCAATACGAAGGTCCAAGGGATACAGTAAACCTGAAGTGAAGCTTCGGAATGTGTAACTAGCGTCACAGGAATGGTTCAAAACATAGACAGTAAGAAGAGTCTGTCTGCTTGTACTTAAGTGGGCATTGTGCCTTTTCTATTTAATTCCGATGCAATTTCTGTGTTTCGTCGCCAATAAGAAAGTCCAAAGGAAACAGTAAACCTGAAGTGAATCATCGGAATCCATAACTAATGTCACAGGTATCGTTCAAAACACAGACAGTAGGAAGAGTCAGTCCTCTTGTACTTAAGTCGGTATTGTGCCTTTTGTATTCATTTCCGATGCAATTTCTGTGATTCTTCTTCAATTAGAAAGTCCTAGGGATAGAGTAAATCTGAAGTGAAGCATCGGAATCTATAACTATTTGGTTGGTTGGTTTTGGGGATGGAGACCAAACAGCGAGGTCATCAGTCTCATCGGATTAGGGAAGGACAGGGAAGGAAGTCGGCCGTGCCCTTTCAGAGGAACGATCCCGGCATTAGCCTGGAGCGATTTAGGGAAATCACGGAAAACCTAAATCAGGATGGCCGGACGCGGGATTGAACCGTCATCCTCCCGAATGCGAGTCCAGTGTGCTAACCACTGCGCCACCATGCTCGGTAATCTATAACTAGTGTCACAGGAATGGATCAAGATATAGTCAGTAAGAAGAGTCAGCCTTCTTGTACTTAAGTCGGCATTGTGCTTTTGTATTTAATTCCGATGCAATTTATGTGTTTCATCGTCAAAAAGAAGGTCAGAGGGATACAGTAAACCTGAAGTGAAGCATCGAAATCTATAACTAGTGTCACAGGAATGGTTCAAAACATAGACAGTAGGAAGAGTCAGTCTTATTGTCCTTAAGTTGGCATTGTGCCTTTTGTATTTAATTCCGATGCACTATCTGAGTTTCATCATCAATAAGAAAGTCCAAGGGATACAGTATACCTGAAATCATGCATCGGAATCTATAACTAGTGTCACAGGAATGGTTCAAAACATAGACAGTAGGAAGAGTCAGTCTTCTTGTACTTAAGTCGGCATTGTGCTTTTCAATTTAATTCCGATGCAATTTCTGTGTTTCGTCGCCAATAAGAAGGTCCAAAGGATACGGTGAACCTGAAGTGAAGCATCGGAATTCATAACCAATGTCACAGGAATCGTTCATAACATAGACAGTAGGAAGAGTCAGTCTTCTTGTACTAATGTCGGCATTGTGCCTTTTGTATTAAGATCCGATGCAATTTCTGTGTTTCATCGTCAATAAGAAGGTCCTAGGGTTACAGTAAACCTGAAGCGAAGCATCGAAATCTTCAACTAGTGTCACAGGAATGGATCAAAACATAGTCAGTAAGAAGAGTCAGTCTTCTTGTACTTAAGTCGGCATTGTGCATTTGTATTTAGTTCCGATGCAATTTCTGAGTTTCTTCGTCAATAAGAAGGTCCAAAGGATACATTAAACCTGAAGTGAAGCATCGGAATCTATAACTAGTGTCACAGGAATGGATCAAGGTATTGACAGTAAGATGAGTCAGTCTTCTTGTACTTAAGTCGGCATTGTGCCTTTGTATTTAATTCCAATGCAATTTCTGTGTTTCATCGTCAAAAAGGAGGTCAGAGGGATACAGTAAAAATGAAGTGAAGCATCGGAATCTATAACTAGTGTCACAGGAATGGTTCAAAGCATAGACAGTAGGAAGAGTCAGTCTTCTTGTACTTATGTTGGCATTGTGCATTTTCTATTTAATTCCGATGCAATTTCTGTGTTTCGTCGCCGACAAGAAGGTCCAAAGGATACAGTAAACCTGAAGTGAAGCATCGGAATCCATAACTAATGTCACAGGAATCGTTCAAAACATAGACAGTAGGAAGAGTCAGTCTTCTAGTACTTAAGTCGGCATTGTGGCTTTTGTATTTAGTTCCGATGCAATTGCTGTGTTTCATCGTCAATAAGAAGATCCTAGGGTTACAGTAAACCTGAAGTGAAGCATCGAAATTTTAATCTAGTGTCACAGGAATGGATCAAAGCATAGTCAGTAAGAAGTGTCAGTCTTGTTGTACTTAAGTCGGCATTGTGCCTCTTGTATTTAATTCCGATGCAATATCTGTGTTTCATCGTCAATAAGAAGATCGAAGGGATACAGTAAACCTGAAGTGAAGCATCGGAATCTATAACTAGTGTCACAGGAATGGTTCAAAACATAGTCAGTGAGAAG
This sequence comes from Schistocerca americana, assembly GCF_021461395.2. Taxonomy (NCBI): domain Eukaryota; kingdom Metazoa; phylum Arthropoda; class Insecta; order Orthoptera; family Acrididae; genus Schistocerca; species Schistocerca americana. The sequence continues at coordinate 4,983,997 of NW_025725983.1, read as the reverse complement.
AGTCAGTCTTCTTGTCCTTAAGTCGGCATTGTGCTTTTTGTATTTAATTCCGATGCAATTTCTGTGCTTCATCCTCAATAAGATGGTCCAACGGATACAGTAAACCTGAAGTGAAGCATCGGAATCTATAACTAGCGTCACAGGAATGGCTCAGATCATAGACCGTAAGAAGAGTCAGTCTTCTTGTAGTTAAGTCGGCATTGTGCCTTTTGTATTTAATTCCGATGCAATTTCTGTGTTACATCGTCAATAAGAAGGTCCAAGGGATTCAGCAAACCTAAGGTGAAGCATCGGAATCTATAACTAGTGTCACAGGAATGGTTCAAAACATAGCCAATAAGAAGAGTCAGTCTTCCTGTACAAAAGTCGGCATTGTGCAATTCTATTTAATTCCGATGCAATTTCTGTGCTTCATCGTCAATAATAAGGTCCAAGGGATTCAGTAAACCTGAAGTGAAGCATCGGAATCTATAACTAGTGTCACAGGAATTGTTCAAAACATAGACAGTAGGAAGAGTCAGTCTTCTTGTACTTAAGTCGGCATTGTGACTTTTGTATTTAATTCCGATTCAATTTCTGTGTTTCATCGACAATAAGAAGGTCAGAGGGATACAGTAAACCTGAAGTGAAGCATCGGAATCTAAAACTAGTGTCACAGGAATGGTTCATAACATAGTCAGTAGGAAGAGATAGTCTTCTTGTACTTAAGACGGCATTGTGCCTTTCCTATTTAATTCCGACGCGATTTCTGTGTTTCGTCGTCAATAAGAAGGTCCACGTGATACAGTAAACCTGAAGTGAAGCATTGTAATCTATTACTAGTGTCACAGGAATGGTTTCTAACATGAACAGTAGGAAGTGTCAGACTTCTTGTACTTAAGTCGGCATTGTGCCTTTTCTATTTAATTCCGATGCAATTTCTGTAGTTCATCGTCAATAAGAAGGTCCAAGGGATACAGTAAACCTGAAGTGAAGCAACGGAATCTGTAACTAGCGTCACAGGAATGGTTCAAAAAATAGAGTCAGTCTTCTTGTACTTAAGTCGGCATTGTGCCTTTTCTATTTAATTCCGATGCAATTTCTGTGCTTCATCGTCAATAAGAAGGTCCAAGGGATTCAGTAAAACTGAAGTGAAGCATCGGAATCTATAAGTAAAGTCACAGGAATGGTTCAAACATAGACAGTAGGAAGAGTCAGTCTTCTTGTACTTTGGAAGTCATTGTGACTTTTGTATTTAATTCCGATTCAATTTCTGTGTTTCATCGTCAATAACAAGGTCAGAGGGATACAGTAAACCTGAAGTGAAGCATCGGAATCTAAAACTAGTGTCACAGGAATGGTTCATAACATAGACAGTAGGAAGAGATAGTCTTCTTGTACTTAAGACGGCATTGTGCCTTTCCTATTTAATTCCGAGGCGATTTCTGTGTTTCGTCGTCAATAAGAAGGTCCACGTGATACAGTAAACCTGAAGTGAAGCATCGGAATCTATAACTAGTGTCACAGGAATGGTTCAAAACATAGACAGTAAGAAGACTCAGTCTTCTTGAACTTAAGTTGGCATTGTGCCTTTTGTTTTTAATTTCGTTGCAATTTCTGTGTATCATCGTCAATAAGAAGGTCCAAGAGATACAGCAAACCTGAAGTGAAGCATCAGAATCTATAACTAGTGTCACAGGAATGGTTCAAAACAGAGACAGTAGGAAGAGTCAGTCTTCTTGTACTTACGTCGGCATTGTGCCTTTTGTATTTAATTCCGATGCAATTTCTGTGTTTCATCGTCAATACGAAGGTCAGAGGGATACAGTAAACCTGAAGTGAAGCATCGGAATGTACAACTAGTGTCACAGGAATGGTTCAAATCACAGTCAGTAAGAAGAGTCAGTCTTCTTGTACTTAAATCGGCATTGAGCCTTTTCTATTTAATTCCGATGCAATTTCTGTGTTTCATCGGCAATAAGAAGGTGCAAGGGATACAGTAAACCTGAAGTGAAGCATTGGAATCTATAACTAGTGTCACAGGAATGGTTCAATACATAGTCAGTAAGAAGAGTCAGTCTTCTTGCACTTAAGTCGTCATTATGCCTTTTGTATTTAATTCAGATGCTATTTCTGTGTTTCATCGTCAATATGAAGGACAGAGGGACACAGTAAACCTGAAGTGAAGCATCGGAATCTAGAACGTTTGTCACAGGAATGGTTCAAATCATAGACAGTATGAAGGGTCCGTCTTCTTGTACTTAAGTCTTCATTGTCCCTTTTGTATTTAATTCCGATGCAATTTCTGTGTTTCAACATCAATAAGAAGATCCAAGGTATACAGTAATCCTGAAGTGAAGCATCGGAATCTATAACTAGTGTCACAGGAATGGTTCAAAACATTGACAGTACGAAGACTCAGTGTTCTTGTACTTAAATCGGCATTGTGCCCTTTTCAACTTAATTCCGATGCAATTACTGTGTTTCATCGTCAATACGAAGGTCAGAGGGATACAGTAAACCTGAAATGAAGCATCGGAATCTCTAACTAGTGTCACAGCAATGGTTCAAACATAGTCAGTAAGACTCGTCAGTCTTCTTGTACTTAAGTCGGTATTGTGCCTTTTGTATTAAATTCCGAAGCAATTTCTGTGTTTCATCGTCAATAAGAAGGTCCAAGGGATACAGTAAACATGAAGTGAAGCATCGGAATCTATAAGTGGTGTCACAGGAATGGTTCAAACATTGTCAGTAAGAAGAGTCGGTCTTCTTGTACTTAAGTCGGCATTGTGCTTTTTGTATTTAATTCCGATGCTATTTCTGTGTTTCATCGTCAATAAGAAGGTCCAAGGGATACTGTAAACCTGAAGAGAAGCATCGGCATCTGTAACTAGCGTCACAGGAATGGTTCAAAAGATAGACAGTAAGAGGAGTCAGTCTTCTTGTACTTAAGTCGGCATTGTGCCTTTTCTATTTAATTCCGATGCAATTTCTGTGTTTCATCGTCAATAAGAAGGTCAGAGGGATACAGTAAACCCGAAGTGAAGCATCGGAATCCAGAATTAGTGTCACCGGAACGGTTCAAAACATAGTCAGAAAAAAGAGTCAGTCTTCTTAGACTTAAGTCAGCATTGTGCCTTTCGTATTTAATTCCGATGCAATTTCTGTGTTTCATCATCAATAAGAAGGTCCAAGGGATATAGTAAACCTGATGGAAGCATCGGAATTTACAACTGGTGTCACAGTAATGGTTCAAAACACAGTCAGTAAGAAGAGTCAGTCTTCATGTACTTAAGTCGACATTATGCCTCTTACATTTAATTCCGATGCAATTTCTGTGCTTCATTGTCAATAAGAAGGTCCAACGGATACAGTAAACCTGAAGTGAAGCATCGGATTCTATAACTAGTGTCACAGGAATGGTACAAAACATAGACAGTAGGACGAGATAGTCATCTTGTACTTAAGTCGGCATTGTGTCTTTTCTATTTAATTCCGCCGCTATTTCTGTGTATCGTCGTCAATAAGAAGGTCCAAGTGATACAGTAAACCTGAAGTGAAGCATCGGAATCTGTAACTAGTGTCACAGGAATGGTTCAAAACATAGCCAGTAAGAAGAGTCAGTCTTCTTGTACTTAAGTCGGCATTGTGCCTTTTGTATTTAATTCCAATGCAATTTCTGTGTTTCATCGTCAACAAGAAGGTCCAAGGGATACGGTATACCTGAAGTAAAGCATCGGAATCCATAACTAGCGTCACAGGAATTTTTCGAAACATAGACTGTAGGAAGAGTCAGTCTTCTTGTACTTAAGTCGGCATTGTGCCATTTGTATTTAATTCCGATTCAATTTATGTGTTTCATCGTCAGTTAGACGGTCAGAGGGATACAGTATACCTGAAGGGAAGCATCGGAATCTAAAACTAGTGTCACAAGAATGGTTCAAAACATAGACACTAGGAAGAGTCAGTCTTTTTGTACTTAAGTCGGCATTGTGCCTTTTGTATTTAATTCCGATGCAATTTCTGTGTTTAATCGTCAATAAGAAGGTCCAAGGGATACAGTAAACCTGAAGTGAAGCATCTGAATCTATAACTAGTGTCAAAGGAATGATTCAAAGCATAGACAGCAGGAAGAGTCGGTCTTCTTGTACTTAAGTCGGCCTTGTGCCTTTTGTATTTAATTCCGACGCAATTTATGTGTTTCATCGTCAATAAGAACGTCCAAGGGATTCAGTAAACCAGACGTGAAGCATCGGAATCTATAACTAGTGTCACAGGAATGGTTCAAATCATATACAGTAGGAAGAGTCAGTCTTCTTGTACTTAAGTCGGCATTTAGCCTTTTGTATTTCATTCCGATGCCATTTCTGTGTTTCATCGTCAATAAGAAGGTCAGAGGGTTACACTAAAACTGAAGTGAAGCATCGGAATCTAAAACTAGTGTCACAGGAATGGTTCAAACATAGGCAGTATGACGAGTCCGTTTTCTTGTACTTATGTCGGCATTGTGCTTTTTCTATTTCATTCCGATGCAATTTCTGTGTTTCGTCGCCAATAAGAAAGTCCAAAGGATGCAGTAAACCTGAAGTGAAGCATCGGAATCTATAACTAAAGTCACAGGATTCGTTCAAAACATAGACAGTAGAAAGAGTCAGTCCTCTTGTACTTAAGTCGGCATTGTGCCTTTTCTATTTAATTCCGACGCTATTTCTGTGTTTCGTCGTCAGTAAGAAGGTCCAAGTGATACAGTAAACCTGAAGTGAAGCATCGGAATCTATTACTAGCGTCACAGGAATGGTTCAAACATAGACAGTGGGAAGAGATAGTCTTCTTGTACTTAAGTCGCCATTGTGCCTTTCGTATTTATTTCCGATTCAATTTCTGTGTTTAATCGTCAATAAGAAGGTCCAAGGGATACAGTATACCTGAAGTGAAGCATCGGAATCTATAACTAGTGTCAAAGGATTGGTTCAAAGCATAGACAGCAGGAAGAGTCGGTCTTCTTGTACTTAAGTCGGCATTGTGCCTTTTGTTTTTCATTCCGATGCAATTTCTGTGTTTCATCGTCAATAAGAAGGTCCAAGGGATACAGTAAACATGAAGTGAAGCATCGGAATCTATAACTAGTGTCCCAGGAATGGTTCAAAACATCGACAGTAAAAAGAGTCAGTCTTCTTGTAGTTAAGTCGGCATTGTGCCTTTTCTATTTAATTCCGATGCAATTTCTGTGTTTCATCATAAATAAGAAGGTCAGAGGGATCCAAAATCATAAAGTGAAGCATCGGAATCCATAACTAGTGTCACAGGAATGGTTCAAAACATAGTCAGTTAGAAGAGTCAGTCTTCTTGTCCTTAAGTCGGCATTGTGCCTTTTGTATTTAATTCTGATGCAATTTCTGTGTTTCATAGTCAATAAGAAGATCCAAGGGATACAGTAAACCTGAAGTGAAGCATCGGAATCTATAACTAGTGTCACAGGAATGGTTCAAAACATAGTCAATAACAAGAATCAGTCTTCTTGTACTTAAGTCGGCATTGTGCCCTTTCTATTTAATTCCGATGCAATTTCGGTGTTTCATCGTCAATAAGAAGGTCCAAGGGATACAGTAAACCTGGTGTGAAGCATCGGAATCTATAACTAGTGTCACAGGAATGATTCAAAACATGGACAGTAATAAGAGTCAGTCTTATTGTATTAAGTCGGCATTGTGCCTTTTGTATTTAATTCCGATGCAATTTCTGTGTTTCATCGTTAATAAGAAGGTCCAAGGGATTCAGTAACCCTGAAGTGAAGCATCGGAATCCTTAACTAGTGTGACAGGTATGGTTCAAGACATAGACTGTAGGAAGAGTCAGTCATCTTGTACTTATGTCAGCATTTTGCCTTTTGTATTTAATTCCGATGCAATTTCTGTGTTTCATCGTCAATAAGAAGGTCAGAGGGATACAGTAAACCTGAAGTGAAGCATCGGAATCTAAAACTAGTGTCACAGGAATGGTTCAAATCATAGACAGTAGGAAGTGTCAGTCTTCTTGTACTTAAGCCGGCATTGTGCCATTTCTATTTAGTTCCGATGGAATTTCTGCGTTTCATCGTCAATAAGAAGGTCCCAGGGATACAGTAAACCTGAAGTGAAGCAATGGAATCTATAACTAGTGTCACAGGAATTGTTCAAAACATAGTCAGAAAGAAGGGTCAGTTTTCTTGTCCTTAAGTCGGCATTGTGCCTTTTGTATTTAATTCCGATGCATTTCCTGTGTTTCATCGTCAATAAGAAGGTCCAAGGGATACAGTAAACCTGGAGTGTAGCATCGGAATCTATAACTAGTGTCACAGGATTGGTTCAAAACATAGTCAGTAAGAAGAGTCAGTCTTCTTGTTTAAGTCGGCATTGTGCCTTTTGTATTTAATTCCGATGCAATTTCTGTGTTTCATCGTCAATAAGAAGGTCAGAGGGATACCGTAAACCTGAAGTGAATCATCGGAATCTACAACTAGTGTCACAAGAATGGTTCAAAACATAGACACGAAGAAGCGTCAGTCTTCTTGTACTTGAGTCGCCATTGTGAAATATGTATTAAATTCCGATGCAATTTCTGTGTTTCATCGTCAATAAGAAAGTCCTAGGGATACAGCAAACCTGAAGTCAAGCATCGTAATCTATAACTAGTGTCACAGGAATGGTTCAAAACATAGACAGTAAAAAGAGTCAGTCTTCTAGTACTTAAGTCGGCATTGTGCCTTTTCAATTTGATTCCGATGCGATTTCTGTGTTTCATCGTCAATAAGAAGGTCAGAGGGATACCGTAAACCTGAAGTGAATCATCGGAATATATAACTAATGTCACAGGAATGGTTCATAACATAGTCAGTAACAAGAGTCAGTCTTTTTGTACTTAAGTCGGCATTGTGCTTTTTGTATTTAATTCCGACGTAATTTCTGTACTTCATCGTCAATAAGAAGGTCCAAATGATACAGTAAACCTGAAGTTAAGCACCGGAATCTATAACTAGTGTCACAGGAATGGTTCAAAACACAGTCAGTAAGAAGAGTCAGTCTTCTTGTCCTTAAGTCGGCATTGTGCCTTTTGTATTTAAATCCGATGCAATTTCTGTGTTTCATCGTCAATACGAAGGTCCAAGGGATACGGTAAACCTGGAGTCTAGCATCAGAATCTATAACTAGTGTCACAGGAATGTTTCAAAGCATAGAAAGTAAGAAGAGTCAGTCTTTATGTACCTAAGTCGGCATTGTGCCTCTTGTATTTAATTCCGATGCAATTTCTGTGTTTCATCGTCAATAAGAAGGTCCAAGGGATACAGTAAACCTGAAGTGAAGCATCGGAATCTATAAATAGTGTCACAGGAATGGTTCATAACATAGTCAGTAAGAAGAGTCCGTCTTCCTGTACTTAAGTCGGCATTGTGCTTTTTGTATTTAATTCCGATGCAATTTCTGCGTTTCATCGTCAATAAGAAGGTCCAAGGGATACAGTAAACCAGAAGTGAGGCATCAAAATCTATAACTAGTGTCAATGGAATGGTTCAAAACATAGACAGTAAGAAGAGTCAGTGTTCTTGTCCTTAAGTCGGCATTGTGCCTTTTGTGTCTAATTCCGATGTAATTTCTGTGTTTCATCGTGAATAAGAAGGTCCGGGGGATACAGTAAACCTGAAGTGAAGCATCGGAATCCATAACTAGTGTCACAGGAATGGTTCATAACATAGTCAGTAAGGAGAGTCTGTCTTCATGTACTTAAGTCGGCATTGTGCCTTTTCTATTTAATTCCGATGCAATTTCTGTGTTTCATCATAAATAAGTAGGTCAGAGGGATCCAAAATCATGAAGTGAAGCATCGGAATCCATAACTAGTGTCACAGGAATGGTTCAAAACATAGTCAGTTAGAAGAGTCAGTCTTCTTGTCCTTAAGTCGGCATTGTGCCTTTTGTATTTAATTCCGATGCAATTTCTGTGTTTCATCGTCAATAATATGATACAAGGGATACAGTAAACCTGAAGTGAAGCATCGGAATCTATAACTAGTGTCACAGGAATGGTTCAAAACATAGTCAGTAACAAGAATGAGTCTTCTTGTACTTAAGTCGGCATTGTGCCTTTTCTATTTAATTCCGATGCAATTTCGGTGGTTCATCGTCAACAAGAAGGTCCAAGGGATACAGTAAACCTGGTGTGAAGCATCGGAATCTATAACTATTATCACAGGAATGGTTCAAAACATGGACAGTAAGAAGAGTCGGTCTTATTGTATTAAGTCGGCATTGTGCATTTTGTATTTAATTCCGATGCAATTTCTGAGTTTCATCGTTAATAAGAAGGTCCAAGGGATTCAGTAAACCTGAAGTGAAGCATCGGAATCTATAACTAGTGTCACAGGTATGGTTCAAGACGTAGACAGTAGGAAGAGACAGTCATCTTGTACTTATGTCAGCATTTTGCCTTTTGTATTTAATTCCGATGCAATTTCTGTGTTTCATCGTCAATAAGAAGGTCAGAGGGATACAGTAAACCTAAAGTGAAGCATCTGATTCTAAAACTAGTGTCACAGGAATGGTTTAAATCATAGACAGTAGGAAGAGTCAGTCTTCTTGTACTTAAGTCAGCATTGTGCCTTTTCTATTTAGTTCCGATGGAATTTCTGCGTTTCATCGTCAATAAGAAGGTCCCAGGGATACAGTAAACCTAAAGTGAAGCATTGGAATCTATAACTAGTGTCACAGGAATGGTTCAAAACGTAGTCAGTAAGAAGAGTCAGTCTTCTTGTCCTTAAGTCGGCATTGTGCCTTTTGTATTTAATTCTGATGCAATTTCTCTGTTTCATCGACAATAAGAAGATCCAAGGAATACAGTAAACCTGAAGTGAAGCATCGGAATCTATAACTAGTGTCACAGGAATGGTTCAAGACATAGTCAGTAACAAGAGTCAGTCTTCTTGTACTTAAGTCGGCATTGTGCCTTTTCTATTTATTTCCGATTTCATTTCGGTGCTTCATCGGCAATAAGAAGGTCCAAGGGATACAGTAAACCTGGTGTGAAACATCGGAATCTATAATTAGGGTCACAGGAATGGTTCAAAACATAGGCAGTAAGAAGAGTCAGCCTTCTTGCAATTAAGTCGGCTTTGTGCATTTTCTATTTAATTCCGATGCAATTCCTGTGTTTCATCGTCAATAAGAAGGTCAGAGGGATACAGTAAACCTGATGTGAAGCATCGGAATCCAAAATTAGTGTCACAGGAATGGTTCAAAACATAGTCCGTAAGGAAAGTCAGTCTTCTTGTTCTTAAGGCGGCATTGTGTTTTTTGTATTTAATTCCGATGCAATTTCTGTGTTTCATCGTCAATAAGAAGGTCCAAGGGATACAGTAAACCCTAAGTGAAGCATCAGAATCTATAACTAGTGGCACAGGAACGGTTCAAAACATAGTCACTAAGAAGAGTCAGTCTTCATGTACTTAAGTCGGCATTGTGCCCTTTTTATTTAATCCCGGTGCAATTTCTGTGTTTCATCGTCAATAAGAAGGACAGAGGGATATAGTTAACCTGAGGTGAAGCATCGGAATCTATAACTTGTGTCACAGGAATGGTTCAAAACATAGTCAGTAAGAAGAGTTAGTCTTCTTGTCCTTAGGTCGGCATTGTGCCTTTTGAATTTAATTCCGATGCAATTTCAGTGGTTCATCGTGAATAAGAAGGTCAGGGGGATACAGTAACCCTGAAGTGAAGCATCGGAATCTATAACTAGTGCCACAGAAATGGTTCAAAACATAGCCAGTAAGAAGAATCAGTCTTCTTGTACTTAAGTCGGCATTGTGCCTTTTGTATTTAGTTCCGATGCAATTTCTGTGTTTCATCGTCAATAAGAAGGTCAGAGGGATACAGTAAACCTGAAGTGAAGCATCGGAATCTATAACTAGTGTCACAGGAAAGGATCAAAACATAATCAGTAACAAGAGTCAGTCTTTTGTACTTAAGTCGGCATTGTGCCTTTTGTATGTCATTCCGATGTAATTTCTGTACTACATCGTCAATAAGAAGGTCCAAATGATACAGTAAACCTGAAGTGCAGAAGCGGAATCTATAACTAGTGTCACAGGAATGGTTCAAAGCATTGTCAGTAAGAAGAGTCAGTGTTCTTGTCCTGAAGTCGGCATTGTGCCTTTTGTATTTAATTCCGATGCAATTTCTGTGTTTCATCGTCAATAAGAAGGTCCAAGGGATACAGTAAACCTGGAGTGTTGCATCGGAATCTATAACTAGTGTCACAGGAATGGTTCAAAACGTAGAAAGTAAGAAGAGTCAGTCTTCATGTACCTAAGTCGGCATTGTGCCTTTTGTATTAATTCCGATGCAATTTCTGTGTTTCATCGTCAATAAGAAGGTCCAAGGGATACAGTAAACCAGAAGTGAAGCATCGGTATCTATAACTAGTGTCACAGGAATGGTTCAAAACATAGTCAGTAAGAAGAGTCAGTCTTCATGTACCTAAGTCGGCATTGTGCCTTTTGTATTAATTCCGATGCAATTTCTGTGTTTCATCGTCAATGAGAAGGTCCAAGGGATACAGTAAACCAGAAGTGAAGCATCGGTATCTATAACTAGTGTCACAGGAATGGTTCAAAACATAGTCAGTAAGAAGAGTCAGTCTTCATGTACTTAAGTCGGCATTGTACCTATTGTATTTAATTCCGATGCAATTTCTGTGTTTCATCGTCAATAAGAAGGTCAGAGGGATACAGTGAACCAGAAGTGAAGCATCGGAATCTATAACTAGTGTCACAGGAATGGTTCAAAGCATAGACACTAAGAAGAGTCAGTCTGCTTGTACTTAAGACGGCATTGTGCCTTTTCTATTTAATTTCCATGCAATTTCAGTGTTTCATCGTCAATAAGAAGGTCAGAGGGATACAGTAAACCTGAAGTGAAACAATGGAATCCATAACTAGTGTCACAGGAATTGTACAAAACATAGTCAGAAAGAAGGGTCAGTCTTCTTCTACATCTACATCTACATCTACATTGATACTCCGCAAGCCACCCAACGGTGTGTGGCGGAGGGCACTTTACGTGCCACTGTCATTACCTCCCTTTCCTGTTCCAGTCGCGTATGGTTCGCGGGAAGAACGACTGTCTGAAAGCCTCCGTGCGCGCTCTAATCTCTCTAATTTTACATTCGTGATCTCCTCGGGAAGTATAAGTAGGGGGAAGCAATATATTCGATACCTCATCCAGAAACGCACCCTCTCGAAACCTGGCGAGCAAGCTACACCGCGATGCAGAGCGCCTCTCTTGCAGAGTCTGCCACTTGAGTTTATTAAACATCTCCGTAACGCTATCACGGTTACCAAATAACCCAGTGACGAAACGCGCCGCTCTTCTTTGGATCTTCTCTATCTCCTCCGTCAACCCGACCTGGTACGGATCCCACACTGATGAGCAATACTCAAGTATAGGTCGAACGAGTGTTTTGTAAGCCACCTCCTTTGTTGATGGACTACATTTTCTAAGCACTCTCCCAATGAATCTCAACCTGGTACCCGCCTTGTCCTTAAGTCGGCATTGTGCCTTTTTGTATTTAATTCCGATGCAATTTCGGTGGTTCATCGTCAACAAGAAGGTCCAAGGGATACAGTAAACCTGGTGTGAAGCATCGGAATCTATAACTATTATCACAGGAATGGTTCAAAACATGGACAGTAAGAAGAGTCGGTCTTATTGTATTAAGTCGGCATTGTGCATTTTGTATTTAATTCCGATGCAATTTCTGAGTTTCATCGTTAATAAGAAGGTCCAAGGGATTCAGTAAACCTGAAGTGAAGCATCGGAATCTATAACTAGGGTCACAGGTATGGTTCAAGACGTAGACAGTAGGAAGAGACAGTCATCTTGTACTTATGTCAGCATTTTGCCTTATGTATTTAATTCCGATGCAATTTCTGTGTTTCATCGTCAATAAGAAGGTCAGAGGGATACAGTAAACCTAAAGTGAAGCATCTGATTCTAAAACTAGTGTCACAGGAATGGTTTAAATCATAGACAGTAGGAAGAGTCAGTCTCCTTGTACTTAAGTCAGCATTGTGCCTTTTCTATTTAGTTCCGATGGAATTTCTGCGTTTCATCGTCAATAAGAAGGTCCCAGGGATACAGTAAACCTAAAGTGAAGCATTGGAATCTATAACTAGTGTCACAGGAATGGTTCAAAACATAGTCAGTAAGAAGAGTCAGTCTTCTTGTCCTTAAGGCGGCATTGTGCCTTTTGTATTTAATTCTGATGCAATTTCTCTGTTTCATCGACAATAAGAAGATCCAAGGAATACAGTAAACCTGAAGTGAAGCATCGGAATCTATAACTAGTGTCACAGGAATGGTTCAAGACATAGTCAGTAACAAGAGTCAGTCTTCTTGTACTTAAGTCGGCATTGTGCCTTTTCTATTTATTTCCGATTTCATTTCGGTGCTTCATCGGCAATAAGAAGGTCCAAGGGATACAGTAAACCTGGTGTGAAACATCGGAATCTATAATTAGTGTCACAGGAATGGTTCAAAACATAGGCAGTAAGAAGAGTCAGCCTTCTTGCAATTAAGTCGGCTTTGTGCCTTTTCTATTTAATTCCGATGCAATTTCTGTGTTTCATCGTCAATAAGAAGGTCAGAGGGATACAGTAAACCTGATGTGAAGCATCGAAATCCAAAATTAGTGTCACAGGAATGGTTCAAAACATAGTCCGTAAGGAAAGTCAGTCTTCTTGTTCTTAAGGCGGCATTGTGTTTTTTGTATTTAATTCCGATGCAATTTCTGTGTTTCATCGTCAATAAGAAGGTCCAAGGGATACACTAAACCCTAAGTGAAGCATCAGAATCTGTAACTAGTGGCACAGGAACGGTTCAAAACATAGTCACTAAGAAGAGTCAGTCTTCATGTACTTAAGTCGGCATTGTGCCCTTTTTATTTAATCCCGGTGCAATTTCTGTGTTTCATCGTCAATAAGAAGGACAGAGGGATATAGTTAACCTGAGGTGAAGCATCGGAATCTATAACTTGTGTCACAGGAATGGTTCAAAACATAGTCAGTAAGAAGAGTTAGTCTTCTTGTCCTTAGGTCGGCATTGTGCCTTTTGAATTTAATTCCGATGCAATTTCAGTGGTTCATCGTGAATAAGAAGGTCAGGGGGATACAGTAACCCTGAAGTGAAGCATCGGAATCTATAACTAGTGCCACAGAAATGGTTCAAAACATAGCCAGTAAGAAGAATCAGTCTTCTTGTACTTAAGTCGGCATTGTGCCTTTTGTATTTAGTTCCGATGCAATTTCTGTGTTTCATCGTCAATAAGAAGGTCAGAGGGATACAGTAAACCTGAAGTGAAGCATCGGAATCTATAACTAGTGTCACAGGAAAGGATCAAAACATAATCAGTAACAAGAGTCAGTCTTTTGTACTTAAGTCGGCATTGTGCCTTTTGTATGTCATTCCGATGTAATTTCGGTACTACATCGTCAATAAGAAGGTCCAAATGATACAGTAAACCTGAAGTGCAGAAGCGGAATCTATAACTAGTGTCACAGGAATGGTTCAAAGCATTGTCAGTAAGAAGAGTCAGTGTTCTTGTCCTGAAGTCGGCATTGTGCCTTTTGTATTTAATTCCGATGCAATTTCTGTGTTTCATCGTCAATAAGAAGGTCCAAGGGATACAGTAAACCTGGAGTGTTGCATCGGAATCTATAACTAGTGTCACAGGAATGGTTCAAAACGTAGAAAGTAAGAAGAGTCAGTCTTCATGTACCTAAGTCGGCATTGTGCCTTTTGTATTAATTCCGATGCAATTTCTGTGTTTCATCGTCAATAAGAAGGTCCAAGGGATACAGTAAACCAGAAGTGAAGCATCGGTATCTATAACTAGTGTCACAGGAATGGTTCAAAACATTGTCAGTAAGAAGAGTCAGTCTTCATGTACCTAAGTCGGCATTGTGCCTTTTGTATTAATTCCGATGCAATTTCTGTGTTTCATCGTCAATGAGAAGGTCCAAGGGATACAGTAAACCAGAAGTGAAGCATCGGTATCTATAACTAGTGTCACAGGAATGGTTCAAAACATAGTCAGTAAGAAGAGTCAGTCTTCATGTACTTAAGTCGGCATTGTACCTATTGTATTTAATTCCGATGCAATTTCTGTGTTTCATCGTCAATAAGAAGGTCAGAGGGATACAGTGAACCAGAAGTGAAGCATCGGAATCTATAACTAGTGTCACAGGAATGGTTCAAAGCATAGACACTAAGAAGAGTCAGTCTGCTTGTACTTAAGACGGCATTGTGCCTTTTCTATTTAATTTCCATGCAATTTCTGTGTTTCATCGTCAATAAGAAGGTCCAAGGGATACAGTAAACCTGGAGTGAAGCATCGGCATCAATAAGTAGAGTTACAGGAATGGTTCAAAACATATACAGTAAGAAGATACAGTCTTCTTGTACTTAAGTCGGCATTTTCCTTTTTGTAATTAATTACGATGCAATTTCTGTGTTTCATCGTCAATAAGAAGGTCAGAGGGATACAGTAAACCTGAAGTGAAACAATGGAATCCATAACTAGTGTCACAGGAATTGTACAAAACATAGTCAGAAAGAAGGGTCAGTCTTCTTGTCCTTAAGTCGGCATTGTGCCTTTTTGTATTTAATTCCGATGCATTTTCTGTGTTTCATCGTCAATAAGAAGGTCCAAGGGATACAGTAAACCTGGAGTGTAGCATCGGAATCTATAACTAGTGTCACAGGATTGGTTCAAAACATAGTCAGTAAGAAGAGTCAGTCTTCTTGTTTAAGTCGGCATTGTGCCTTTTGTATTTAATTCCGATGCAATTTCTGTGTTTCATCGTCAATAAGAAGGTCAGAGGGATACCATAAACCTGAAGTGAATCATCGGAATCTACAACTAGTGTCACAGGAATGGTTCAAAACATAGACACGAAGAAGCGTCAGTCTTCTTGTACTTGAGTCGCCATTGTGAATTATGTATTAAATTCCGATGCAATTTCTGTGTTTCATCGTCAATAAGAAGGTCCTAGGGATACAGCAAACCTGAAGTCAAGCATCGTAATCTATAACTAGTGTCACAGGAATGGTTCAAAACATAGACAGTAAGAAGAGTCAGTCTTCTAGTACTTAAGTCGGCATTGTGCCTTTTCAATTTGATTCCGATGCGATTTCTGTGTTTCATCGTCAATAAGAAGGTCAGAGAAATACCGTAAACCTGAAGTGAATCATCGGAATCTATAACTAATGTCACAGGAATGGTTCAAAACATAGTCAGTAACAAGAGTCAGTCTTTTTGTACTTAATTCGGCATTGTGCCTTTTGTATTTAATTCCGACGTAATTTCTGTACTTCATCGTCAATAAGAAGGTCCAAATGATACAGTAAACCTGAAGTTAAGCACCGGAATCTATAACTAGTGTCACAGGAATGGTTAAAAACACAGTCAGTAAGAAGAGTCAGTCTTCTTGTCCTTAAGTCGGCATTGTGCCTTTTGTATTTAAATCCGATGCAATTTCTGTGTTTCATCGTCAATACGAAGGTCCAAGGGATACAGTAAACCTGGAGTCTAGCATCAGAATCTATAACTAGTGTCACAGGAATGTTTCAAAGCATAGAAAGTAAGAAGAGTCAGTCTTTATGTACCTAAGTCGGCATTGTGCCTCTTGTATTTTATTCCGATGCAATTTCTGTGTTTCATCGTCAATAAGAAGGTCCAAGGGATACAGTAAACCTGAAGTGAAGCATCGGAATCTATAAATAGTGTCACAGGAATGGTTCATAACATAGTCAGTAAGAAGGGTCTGTCTTCATGTACTTAAGTCGGCATTGTGCTTTTTGTATTTAATTCCGATGCAATTTCTGCGTTTCATCGTCAATTAGAAGGTCCAAGGGATACAGTAAACCAGAAGTGAAGCATCAAAATCTGTAACTAGTGTCAATGGAATGGTTCAAAACATAGACAGTAAGAAGAGTCAGTCTTCTTGTCCTTAAGTCGGCATTGTGCCTTTTGTGTCTAATTCCGATGTAATTTCTGTGTTTCATCGTGAATAAGAAGGTCCGAGGGATACAGTAAACCTGAGGTGAAGCATCGGAATCTATAACTAGTGTCACAGGAATGGTTCAAAACATAGTCATTAAGAAGAGTCAGTCTTCTTGTCGTTAAGTCGGCATTGTTCCTTTTGGATTTAATTCCGATGCAATTTCTGTGTTTCATCGTCAATAAGAAGGTCAGAGGGATACTGTAAACCTGAAGTCAAGCATCGGAATCTATAACTAGTGTCACAGGATTGGTTCAAAACATAGTCAGTAACAAGAGTCAGTCTTTTTGTGCTTAAGTCGGCATTGTGCCTTTTGTATTTAATTCCGATGTAATTTCTGTAATTCATCGTCAATAAGAAGGTCAGAGGGATACAGTAAACCTGAAGTGAAGCATCGGAATCTCTAACTAGTGTCAATCGAATGGTTCAAAACATACACAGTAGAAAGAGTCAGTCTTTTTGTACTTAAGTCGGCATTTTGCATTTTGTATTTAATTCCGGTGCAATATCTGTGTTTCATCGTCAATAAGAAGGTCAGAGGTATACAGTAAACCTAAAGTGAATCATCGGAATATATAACTAGTGTCATAGGAATGGTTCAAATCATAGTCAGTAAGAAGAGTCAGTCTTCTAGTCCTTAAGTCGGCATTGTGCCTTTGGTATTTAATTCCGATGCTATTTCTGTGTTTCATCGTCAATAAGAAGGTCCAAGGGATACAGTAAACCTGGAGTGAAGCATCGGAATCAATAACTAGTGTCACAGGAATGGTACAAAACATAGACAGTAAGAAGATACAGTCTTCTTGTACTTAAGCTGGCATTGTGCCGTTTGTATTTAATTCCGATGCAATTTCTGTGTTTCATCGTCAATAAGAAGGTCAGCGGGATACAGTAAACCTGAAGTGAGGCATCGGAATTTATAACTAGTGTCACAGGAATGGTTCAAAACATAGTCAGAAAGAAGGGTCAGTCTTCTTGTCCTTAAGTCGGCATTGTGCCTTTTGTATTTAATTCCGATGCAATTTCTGTGTTTCATCGCCAATAAGAAGGTCCGAGCGATACAGTAAACCTGGAGTGTAGCATCGGAATATATAACTAGTGTCACAGGAATGGTTCAAAACATAGTCAGTAAGAAGAGTCAGTCTTCATGTACTTAAGTCGGCATTGTGCCTTTTGTATTTAATTCCGATGCAATTTCTGTGTTTCATCGTCAATAAGAAGGTCCAAGGGATACAGTAAACCTGAAGTGAAGCATCGGAATCTATAACTAGTGTCACAGGAATGGTTCAAAACATAGTCAGTAAGAAGAGTGAGTCTTCTTGTCCTTAAGTCGGCATTGTGCCTTTTCTATTTAATTCCGAAGCAAATTCTGTGTTTCATCGTCAATAAGAAGGTCCAAGGGATACAGTAAACCTGGACTGAAGTATCGGAATCTATAAATAGTGTCAATGGAATGGTTCCAAGCATCGACAGTAGGAAGAGTCAGTCTTAAAATTAAGTCAGCATTGTGCCTTTTGTATGTCATTCCGATGTAATTTCTGTACTACATCGTCAGTAGGAAGGTCCAAATGATACAGTAAACCTGAAGTGCAGAAGCGGAATCTATAACTAGTGTCACAGGAATGGTTCAAAGCATTGTCAGTAAGAAGAGTCAGTGTTCTTGTCCTGAAGTCGGCATTGTGCCTTTTGTATTTAATTCCGATGCAATTTCTGTGTTTCATCGTCAATAAGAAGGTCCAAGGGATACAGTAAACCTGGAGTGTTGCATCGGAATCTATAACTAGTGTCACAGGAATGGTTCAAAACGTAGAAAGTAAGAAGAGTCAGTCTTCATGTACCTAAGTCGGCATTGTGCCTTTTGTATTAATTCCGATGCAATTTCTGTGTTTCATCGTCAATACGAAGGTCCAAGGGATACAGTAAACCAGAAGTGAAGCATCGGTATCTATAACTAGTGTCACAGGAATGGTTCAAAACATAGTCAGTAAGAAGAGTCAGTCTTCATGTACTTAAGTCGGCATTGTACTTATTGAATTTAATTCCGATGCAATTTCTGTGTTTCATCGTCAATGAGAAGGTCAGAGGGATACAGTGAACCAGAAGTGAAGCATCGGAATCTATAACTAGTGTCACAGGAATGGTTCAAAGCATAGACACTAAGAAGAGTCAGTCTGCTTGTACTTAAGACGGCATTGTGCCTTTTCTATTTAATTTCCATGCAATTTCTGTGTTTCATCGTCAATAAGAAGGTCCAAGGGATACAGTAAACCTGGAGTGAAGCATCGGCATCAATAAGTAGAGTTACAGGAATGGTTCAAAACATATACAGTAAGAAGATACAGTCTTCTTGTACTTAAGTCGGCATTTTGCTTTTTGTAATTAATTACGATGCAATTTCTGTGTTTCATCGTCAATAAGAAGGTCAGAGGGATACAGTAAACCTGAAGTGAAACAATGGAATCCATAACTAGTGTCACAGGAATTGTACAAAACATAGTCAGAAAGAAGGGTCAGTCTTCTTGTCCTTAAGTCGGCATTGTGCCTTTTTGTATTTAATTCCGATGCATTTTCTGTGTTTCATCGTCAATAAGAAGGTCCAAGGGATACAGTAAACCTGGAGTGTAGCATCGGAATCTATAACTAGTGTCACAGGATTGGTTAAAAACATAGTCAGTAAGAAGAGTCAGTCTTCTTGTCCTTAAGTCGGCATTGTGCCATTTGTATTTAATTCCGATGCAATTTCTGTGTTTCATCGTCAATAAGAAGGTCAGAGGGATACCTTAAACCTGAAGTGAATCATCGGAATCTACAACTAGTGTCACAGGAATGGTTCAAAACATAGACACGAAGAAGCGTCAGTCTTCTTGTACTTGAGTCGCCATTGTGAATTATGTATTAAATTCCGATGCAATTTCTGTGTTTCATCGTCAATAAGAAGGTCCTAGGGATACAGCAAACCTGAAGTCAAGCATCGTAATCTATAACTAGTGTCACAGGAATGGTTCAAAACATAGACAGTAAGAAGAGTCAGTCTTCTAGTACTTAAGTCGGCATTGTGCCTTTTCAATTTGATTCCGATGCGATTTCTGTGTTTCATCGTCAATAAGAAGGTCAGAGGGATACCGTAAACCTGAAGTGAATCATCGGAATCTATAACTAATGGCACAGGAATGGTTCAAAACATAGTCAGTAACAAGAGTCAGCCTTTTTGTACTTAACTCGGCATTGTGCCTTTTGTATTTAATTCCGACGTAATTTCTGTACTTCATCGTCAATAAGAAGGTCCAAATGATACAGTAAACCTGAAGTTAAGCACCGGAATCTATAACTAGTGTCACAGGAATGGTTCAAAACACAGTCAGTAAGAAGAGTCAGTCTTCTTGTCCTTAAGTCGGCATTGTGCCTTTTGTATTTAAATCCGATGCAATTTCTGTGTTTCATCGTCAATACGAAGGTCCAAGGGATACAGTAAACCTGGAGTCTAGCATCAGAATCTATAACTAGTGTCACAGGAATGTTTCAAAGCATAGAAAGTAAGAAGAGTCAGACTTTATGTACCTAAGTCGGCATTGTGCCTCTTGTATTTAATTCCGATGCAATTTCTGTGTTTCATCGTCAATAAGAAGGTCCAAGGGATACAGTAAACCTGAAGTGAAGCATCGGAATCTATAAATAGTGTCACAGGAATGGTTCATAACATAGTCAGTAAGAAGGGTCTGTCTTCATGTACTTAAGTCGGCATTGTGCTTTTTGTATTTAATTCCGATGCAATTTCTGCGTTTCATCGTCAATAAGAAGGTCCAAGGGATACAGTAAACCAGAAGTGAAGCATCAAAATCTATAACTAGTGTCAATGGAATGGTTCAAAACATAGACAGTAAGAAGAGTCAGTCTTCTTGTCCTTAAGTCGGCATTGTGCCTTTTGTGTCTAATTCCGATGTAATTTCTGTGTTTCATCGTGAATAAGAAGGTCCGAGGGATGCAGTAAACCTGAAGTGAAGCATCGGAATCTATAACTAGTGTCACAGGAATGGTTCAAAACATAGTCATTAAGAAGAGTCAGTCTTCTTGTGCTTAAGTCGGCATTGTGCCTTTTGTATTTAATTCCGATGTAATTTCTGTAATTCATCGTCAATAAGAAGGTCAGAGGGATACAGTAAACCTGAAGTGAAGCATCGGAATCTCTAACTGGTGTCAATCGAATGGTTCAAAACATACACAGTAGGAAGAGTCAGTCTTTTTGTACTGAAGTCGGCAATTTTCATTTTGTATTTAATTCCGGTGCAATATCTGTGTTTCATCGTCAATAAGAAGGTCAGAGGTATACAGTAAACCTAAAGTGAATCATCGGAATATATAACTAGTGTCATAGGAATGGTTCAAATCATAGTCAGTAAGAAGAGTCAGTCTTCTAGTCCTTAAGTCGGCATTGTGCCTTTGGTATTTAATTCCGATGCTATTTCTGTGTTTCATCGTCAATAAGAAGGTCTAAGGGATACAGTAAACCTGGAGTGAAGCATCGGAATCAATAACTAGTGTCACAGGAATGGTACAAAACATAGACAGTAAGAAGATACAGTCTTCTTGTACTTAAGCTGGCATTGTGCCGTTTGTATTTAATTCCGATGCAATTTCTGTGTTTCATCGTCAATAATAAGGTCAGCGGGATACAGTAAACCTGAAGTGAGGCATCGGAATCTATAACTAGTGTCACAGGAATGGTTCAAAACATAGTCAGAAAGAAGGGTCAGTCTTCTTGTCCTTAAGTCGGCATTGTGCCTTTTGTATTTAATTCCGATGCAATTTCTGTGTTTCATCGCCAATAAGAAGGTCCGAGCGATACAGTAAACCTGGAGTGTAGCATCGGAATATATAACTAGTGTCACAGGAATGGTTCAAAACATAGTCAGTAAGAAGAGTCAGTCTTCATGTACTTAAGTCGGCATTGTGCCTTTTGTATTTAATTCCGATGCAATTTCTGTGTTTCATCGTCAATAAGGTCCAAGGGATACAGTAAACCTGAAGTGAAGCATCGGAATCTATAACTAGTGTCACAGGAATGGTTCAAAACATAGTCAGTAAGAAGAGTGAGTCTTCTTGTCCTTAAGTCGGCATTGTGCCTTTTCTATTTGATTCCGAAGCAAATTCTGTGTTTCATCGTCAATAAGAAGGTCCAAGGGATACAGTAAACCTGGACTGAAGTATCGGAATCTATAAATAGTGTCAATGGAATGGTTCCAAGCAGCGACAGTAGGAAGAGTCAGTCTTCTAATTAAGTCAGCATTGTGCCTTTTGTATTTAATTCCGATGTAATTTCTGTAATTCATCGTCAATAAGAAGGTCAGAGGGATACACTAAACCTGAAGTAAAGCATCGGAATCAATAACTAGTGTCACAGGAATAGTTAAAAACATAGTCAGTAAAAAGAGTCAGTCTTCTTGCACTTAATTCGGCATATTTGCATAATCTATTTAATACCGATGCAATTTTAGTGTTTCATCGACAATAAGAAGGTCCAAGGGATACAGTAAACCTGAAGTGAAGCATCGGAATCTATAACTAGTGTCACAGGAATGGTTCAAAACATAGTGAGTAAGAAGAGTCCGTCTTCTTGTCCATAAGTCGGCATTGTGCCTTTTGTATTTAATTCCGATGCAATTTCTGTGTTTCATCGTCAATAAGAAGGTCAGAGGGATACGGTAAACATGAAGTGAAGCATCGGAATCTATAACTAGTGTCATAGGAATGGTTCAAAACATAGACGGTAAGAAGAGTCAGTGTTCTTGTACTTAAGTCGGCATTGTGCCTTTTCTATTTAATTCCGATGCAATTTCTGTGTTTCATCGTCAGTAAGAAGGTCAGAGGTATACAGTAAACCTGAAGGCAAGCATCGGAATCTATAACTAGTGTCACAGGAATGGTTCAAATCATAGTCAGTAACAAGAGTCAGTCCTTTTGTACTTAACTCGGTAGTGTGCCTTTTGTATTTAATTCCGATGTAATATCTGTGTTTCATCGTCAATAAGAAGGTCAGAGGGATACAGTAAACCTGAAGTGATGCATCGGAATATATAACTAGTGTCAATGAAATGGTTCAAAACATACACAGTAAGGAGAGTCAGTCTTCTTGTACTTAAGTCGGCGTTGTGCTTTTTGTATTTGATTCCGGTGCAATTTCTGTGTTTCATCGTCAATAAGAAGGCCAGAGGGATACAGTAAACCTGAAGTGAAGCATCGGAATCTATAAGTGGTGTCACAGGATTGGTTCGAACAAAGTCAGTAAGAAGAGTCAGTCTTCTTGTACATAAGTCGGCATTGTGCCTTTTGTATTTAATTCCGATGCTATTTCTGTGTTTCATCGTCAATAAGGAGGCCCAAGCGATACAGTAAACCTGGAGTGTAGCATCGGAATCTATAACTAGTGTCACAGGAATGGTTCAAACATAGACAGTAGGAAGAGTCAGTCTTCATGTACTTGAGTCGGCATTGTGCCTTTTGTATTTAATTCCGATGCAATTTCTGTGTTTCATCGTCAATAAGAAGGTCCAAGGGATACAGTAAACCTGAAGTGAGGCATCGGAATCCAATACTAGTGTCACAGGAATGGTTCAAAACATAGTCAGTAAGAAGAGTGAGTCTTCTTGTTCTTAAGTCGGCATTGCGCCTTTTCTATTTAATTCCGATGCAATTGCAGTGTTTCATCGTCAATAAGAAGGTCCAAGGGATACAGTAAACCTGGAGTGTAGTATCAGAATCTATAAATAGTGTCAATGGAATGGTTCAAAGCATAGACAGTAAGAAGAGTCAGTCTTCTTGTAATTAAGTCGGCTTTGTGCCATTTGTATTTAATTCCGGTGCAATTTCTTTGTTTCATCGTCAATAAGAACGTCAGAGGGATACAATAAACCTGAAGTGAAGCATCGGAATCTATAACTAGTGTCACAGGAATGGTTCAAAACATAGTCAGTAAGAAGAGTCAGTCATCTTGCCCTTAAGTCGGCCTTGTGCCTTTTGTATTTAATTCCGATGCAATTTCTGTGTTTCATTGTCAATAAGAAGGTCCAAGGGATACAGTAAACCTGAAATGAAGCATCGGAACCTATAACTAGTGTCACAGGAATGGTTCAAATCATAGACAGTATTTAAGTCGGCATTGTGCTTTTTGTATTTAGTTCCGATGCAATTTCTGTGTTTTATCGTAAATAAGAGGGTCCAAGGGAAACAGTAAACCTGAAGTGAAGCATCGGAATTTATAACAAGTGTCACAGGAATGGTTCAAAACATAGTCAGTAAGAAGAGTCGGTCTTCATGTACTTAAGTCGGCATTGTGCCTTTTCTATTTAATTCCGATGCAATTTCAGTGTTTTATCGTCAATAAGTAGTTTCTAGGGATACAGTAAACCTGAAGTAAAGCATCGGAATCTATAACTAGTGTCACAGGAATGGTTCAAAACATAGACAGTAAGAAGAGGCAGTCTTCTTGTACTTAAGTCGGCATTGTGCCTTTTGTATTTAATTCCGATGCAATTTCTGTGTTTCATCGACAATAAGAAGGTCCAAGTGATACAGTAAACCTGACGTGAAGCATCGGAATCCATAACTAGTGTCACAGGAATGGTTCAAAACATAGACAGTAAGAAGAGGCAGTCTTCTTGTACTTAAGTCGGCATTGTGCCTTTTGTATTTAATTCCGATGCAATCTCTGTGTTTCATCGTCAATAAGAATGTAAGAGGGATACTGTAAACCTGACGTGGAGCATCGCAATCTATAACTAGTGTCACAGGTATGGTTCAAAACATTGACATTAGGAAGAGTCAGTCTTCTTGTACTTGAGTCGGCATTGTGCTTTTTGTATTAAATTCCGATGCAATTTCTGTGTTTCAACGTCAATAAGAAGGTCCAAGGGATACAGTAAACCTGAAGGCAAGCATCGGAATCCATAAGTAGTGTCACAGGAATGGTTCAAATCATACACAGTAAGAAGAGTCTATCCACTTGTACTTAAGTCTGTATTGTGCCATTTGTATTTAATTGCGATGCAATCTCTGTGTTTCATCCTGAATAAGAAGGTCCAAGGGATACAGTAAACCTGGAGTGAAGCATCGGAATCTATAACTAGTGTCACAGGATTGGTTGAAAGCAAATACAGTAGGAAGAGTCAGTCTTCTTGTACTTAAGGCGGCATTGTGCCATTTGTATTTAATTCCGATGTTCTGTGTTTCATCATCAATAAGAAGGTCCAAGGGATACAGTAAACCTGAAGTGAAGCATCGGAATCCATAACTAGTGTCAATGGAATGGTTCAAAACATAGACAGTAGGATGAGTCAGTCCTCTTGTACTTAAGTCGGCATTTGTGCCTTTTGTATTTAATTATGGTGCAATTTCTGTGTTTCATCGTCAATAGGAAGGTCAGAGGGTAACAGAAAACCTGATGTGAAGCATCGGAATCTATAACTAGTGTCACTGGAGTGGTTCAAAACATAGCCGTTAAGCAGAGTCCGTCTTCTTGTCCTTAAGTCGGCCTTGTGCCTTTTGTATTTAATTACGATGCGATTTCTGTGTTTCATCTTCAATAAGAAGGTCAGAGGGATACAGTAACCCTGAAGTGATGCATCGGAATCTATAACTAATGTCACAGAAATGGTTCAAATCATAGTCAGTAAGAAGAGTCACTCTTCTTGTACTTAAGTCGGCATTGTGCCTTTTGTATTTAATTCCGATGCCATTTCTGTGTTTCATCGTCAATAAGAAAGTCGGAGGGATACAGTAACCTGAAGTCAAGTCTCGGAATCTATAATTAGTGTCACAGGAATGGTTCAAATCATAGACAGTAAGAAGAGTCACGCTTCTTGTACTTATGTCGGCATTGTGCATTTTCTATTTAATTCCGATGCAATTTCTGTGTTTCATCGTCAATACGAAGGTCCAAGGGATACAGTAAACCTGAAGTGAAGCATCGGAATCTATAACTAGTGTCACAGGAATGGTTCAAAACATAGTCAGAAGGAAGAGTCAGTCTTCTTGTCCTTAAGTCGGCATTGTGCTTTTTGTATTTAATTAGTATCCAATTTCTGTGTTTCATCGTCAATAAGAAGGTCCAAGGGATACAGTAAACCTGGAGTGAAGCATGGGAATCTATAACTAGTGTCACAGGAATGGTTCAAAGCATAGACAGTAAGAAGAGTCAGTCTTCATGTACCTAAGTCGGCATTGTGCCTTTTGTATTTAATTCCGATGCAATTTCTGTGTTTCA
Source organism: Schistocerca americana (assembly GCF_021461395.2). Taxonomy (NCBI): domain Eukaryota; kingdom Metazoa; phylum Arthropoda; class Insecta; order Orthoptera; family Acrididae; genus Schistocerca; species Schistocerca americana. The sequence goes on along the minus strand of NW_025725983.1, from coordinate 4,958,675 downwards.
TCGTCAATAAGAAGGTTTAAGGGATACAGTTAACCTGAAGTGAAGCATAGGAATCTATAACTAGTGTCACGGGAATGGTTCAAAACATAGTCAGTAAGAAGAGTCAGTCTTCTTGTACTTAAGTCGGCATTGTGTCTTTTCTATTTAGTTTCGATGCAATTTCCGTGTTTCATCGTCAATAAGAAGGTCCAAGGGGTTTAGTAAACCTGGAGTGAAGCATCGGAATCTATAACTAGTGTAACAGGAATGGTTCAATACATAGACAGTACTTAAGTCGGCATTGTGCCGTTTGTATTTAATTCCGATGCGATTTCTGTGTTTCATCGTCAATAAGAAAGTCCAAGGGATAAAGGAACCTGAAGTGAAGCATCGGAATCTATAGCTAGCGTCACAGGATTGGTTCAAAACAAAGTCAGTAAGAAGAGTCAGTCTTCCGGTCCTTAAGTCGGCATTGTGCCTTTGTATTTAATTCCGATGCAATTTCTGTGTTTCATCGTCAATAAGAGGGTCCAAGGGATACAGTAAACCTGGAGTGAAGCATCGGAATCTATAACTAGTGTCACAGGAATGGTTCAAAACATAGTAGTAAGAAGAGTCAGTCTTCTTGTACTTAAGTCGGCATTGTGCCTTTTGTATTTAATTCCGGTGCAATTTCTGTGTTTCATGGTCAATAAGGAGGTCAGAGGGATACAGTAAACCTAAAGTGAAGTATCGGAATCTATAACTAGTGTCACAGGAATGGTTCAAGGCGTAGACAGTAAGAAGAGTCAGTCTTCTAGGACGTAAGTCGACATTGTGCCGCTTGTATTTAATTGCGATGCAATTTCTGTGTTTCATCGTCAATAAGAAGGTCATAGGGATACAGTAACCGTGAAGTGAAGCATCGGAATCTATAACTAGTGTCACAGGAGTGGTTCAAACATAGTCAGTAACAAGAGTCAGTCTTTTTGTTCTTAAGTCGGCATTGTGCCGTTTGTATTTAATTCCGATGTAATTTCAGTGTTACATCGTCAATAAGAAGGTCAGAGGGATACAGGAAACCTGAAGTCAAGCATCGGAATCTATAACTAGTGTCACAGGAATGGTTTAAAACATAGTCAGTAAGAAGAGTCAGTCTACTTGTACTTAAGTCGGCATTGTGCCTTTTGTATTTAATGCGGGTGCAATTTCTGTGTTTCATCGTCAATAAGAAGGTCAGAGGGATACAGAAAACCCAAAGTGAAGCATCGGAATCTATAACTATTGTCACAGGAATGGTTCAAAACATAGTCAGTAAGAAGAGTCACTCTTCTTGTCCTTAAGTCGGCATTGTGCCTTTTGTATTTAATTGCGATGCTATTTCTGTGTTTCATCGTCAATAAGAAGGACCAAGGGATACAGTAAACCTGGAGTGAAGCATCGAAATCAATAACTAGTGTCACAGGAATGGTTCAAAACATAGACAGTAAGAAGATTCAGTCTTCTTGTACTTAAGTCGGCATCGTGCCTTTTGTATTTAATTCCGATGCAATTTCTGTGTTTCATCGTCAATAAGAAGGTCAGAGGGATACAGAAAACCTGAAGTGAAGCATCGGAATTTATAACTAGTGTCACAGGAATGGTTCAAAACATAGACAGAACGAAGGGTCAGTCTTCTAGTCCTTAAGTCGGCATTGTGCCTTTTGTATTTAATTCCGATGCAATTTCTGTGTTTCATCGTCAATACGAAGGTAAAAGGGATACAGTAAACCTGGAGTGTAGCATCGGAATCTATAACTAGTGTCACAGGAATGGTTCAAAGCATAGTCAATAAGAAGAGTCAGTCTTCTTGTAGTTAAGTCGGCATTGTGCCTTTTGTTTTTAATTCCGATGCAATTTCTGTGTTTCATCGTCAATAACAAGGCCAAGGGATACAGTAAACCTGACGTGAAGCATCGGATACTATAACTAGTGTCACAGGATTGGTTCAAAACATAGTCAGTAAGAAGTGTAAGTCTTCTTGTTCTTAAGTCGACATTTTGCCTTTTCTATTTAATTCCGATGCAATTTCTGTGTTTCATCGTCATTAAGAAGGTCCAAGGGATACAGTAAACCTGGAGTGAAGTATCGGAAACTATAAATAGTGTCAATGGAATGGTTCAAAGCATAGACGGTAAGAAGAGTCAGTCTTCTTGAAATTAAGTCGGCTTTGTGCCGTTTGTATTTATTTCAGGTGCAATTTCTGTGTTTCATCGTCAATAAGAAGGTTAGAGGGATACAATAAACCTGAAGTGAAGCATCGGAATCTATAACTAGTGTCACAGGAATGGTTCAAAACATAGTCAGGAAGAAGAGTCAGTCTTCTTGTCCTTAAGTGGGCCTTGTGCCTTTTGTATTTAGTTCCGATGCAATTTCTGTGTTTCATCGTCAATACGAAGGTCCAAGGGATACAGTAAACCTGGAGTTAAGCATCGGAATCTATAACTAGTGTCACAGGAATGGTTCAAATCATAGACAGTACTTAAGTCGGCTTTGTGCCTTTTCTATCTAATTCCGATGCAATTTCTGTGTATCATCGTCAATAAGAAGGTCCAAGGGAAACAGTAACCCTGAAGTAAAGCATCGGAATCTATAACAAGTGTCACAGGAATGGTTCAAAACATAGTCAGTAAGAAGAGTCGGTCTTCATGTACTTAAGTCGGCATTGTGCCTTTTGTATTTAATTCCGATGCAATTTCAGTGTTTAATCGTCAATAAGAAGGTCCCAGGGATACTGTAAACCTGAAGTGAAGCATCGGAATCTATAACTAGTGTCACAGGAATGGTTGAAAACATAGTCAGTAAGAAGAATCAGTCTTCTTGTACTTAAGTCGCATTGTGCCATTTGTATTTAATTCCGATGCAATTTCTGTGTTTCATCGTCAATAAGAAGGTCCAAAGGATACAGTAAACCTGAAGTGAAGCATTGGAATCCATAACTAGTGTTACAGGAATGGTTGAAAACAGAGACAGTAAGAGGAGTCAGTCTTCATGTACTTAATCGGCATTGTGCCTTTTGTATTTAATTCCGATGCAATTTCTGTGTTACATCGTCAATAAGAAGGTTCAAGGGATACAGTAAACCTGAAGTGAAGCATCGGAATCTGTAACTAGTGTCACAGGAATGGTTCAAACATAGTCAGTCTTCATGTACTTAAGTCGGCATTGTGCCTTTTGTATTTAATTCCGATGCAGTTTCTGTGTTTCATCGTCAATAAGAAGGGCAGAGGGATACAGTAAACCTGAAGTGAAGCATCGGAATCTATAAGTAGTGTCACAGGAATGGTTGAAAACATAGTCAGTAAGAAGAGTCAGTCTTCTTGTACTTAAGTCGCATTGTGCCATTTGTATTTAATTCCAATGCAATTTCTGTGTTTCATCGTCAATAAGAAGGTCCAAGTGATACAGTTAACCTGAAGTGAAGCATCGGAATCTATAACGAGTGTCACAAGAATGGTTCAAAACATAGTCAGTAAGAAGAGTCAGTCTTCTTGTACTTAAGTCGCATTGTGCCTTTTCTATTTAATTCCGATGCAACTTCAGTGTTTCATCGTCAATAAGAAGGTCCAAGGTATACAGTTAACCTGGAGTGAAGCATCGGAATCTATAACTAGTGTCAATGGAATGGTTCAAAACATAGACCGTAAGAAGAGTCAGTCTTCTTGTACTTAAGTCGGCATTGCGCCTTTTGCATTTAATTCCGGTGCAATTTCTGTGTTTCATCGTCAATAAGAAGGGCAGAGGGATACAGTAAACCTGAAATGAAACATCGGAATCTATAACTAGTGTCACAGGAAAGGTTCAAAACATAGTCAGTAAGAAGAGTCGGTCCTCTTATCCTTAAGTCGGCCTTCTGCCATTTGTATTTAATTCCGATGCAATTTCTGTGTTTCATCGTCAATAAGAAGGTCCAAGGGATACAGTAAACCTGGAGTGTAGCATCGGAATCTATAACTAGTGTCACAGGAAAGGTTCAAAACATAGTCAGTAAGAAGAGTCAGTCTTCTTGTAGTTAAGTCGGCATTGTGTGTTTTGTATTTAATTCCGATGCAATTTCTGTGTTTCATCGTCAATAACAAGGCCAAGGGATACAGTAAACCTGACGTGAAGCATCGGAATCTATAACTAGTGTCACAGGATTGGTTCAAAACATAGTCAGTAAGAAGTGTGAGTCTTCTTGTTCTTAAGTCGACATTGTGCCTTTTCTATTTAATTCCGATGCAATTTCTGTGTTTCATCGTCATTAAGAAGGTCCAAGGGATACAGTAAACCTGGAGTGAAGTATCGGAATCTATAAATAGTGTCAATGGAATGGTTCAAAGCATAGACAGTAAGAAGAGTCAGTCTTCTTGAAATTATGTCGGCTTTGTGCCGTTTGTATTTATTTCAGGTGCAATTTCTGTGTTTCATCGTCAATAAGAAGGTTAGAGGGATACAATAAACCCGATGTGAAGCATCGGAATCTATAACTAGTGTCACAGGAATGGTTCAAAACATAGTCAGTAAGAAGAGTCAGTCTTCTTGTCCTTAAGTGGGCCTTGTGCCTTTTGTATTTAGTTCCGATGCAATTTCTGTGTTTCATCGTCAATAAGAAGGTCCAAGGGATACAGTAAACCTGGAGTTAAGCATCGGAATCTATAACTAGTGTCACAGGAATGGTTCAAATCATAGACAGTACTTAAGTCGGCATTGTGCCTTTTCTATCTAATTCCGATGCAATTTCTGTGTATCATCGTCAATAAGAAGGTCCAAGGGAAACAGTAAACCTGAAGTGAAGCATCGGAATCTATAACAAGTGTCACAGGAATGGTTCAAAACATAGTCAGTAAGAAGAGTCGGTCTTCATGTACTTAAGTCGGCATTGTGCCTTTTGTATTTAATTCCGATGCAATTTCAGTGTTTAATCGTCAATAAGAAGGTCCCAGGGATACAGTAAACCTGAAGTGAAGCATCGGAATCTATAACTAGTGTCACAGGAATGGTTGAAAACATAGTCAGTAAGAAGAGTCAGTCTTCTTGTACTTAAGTCGCATTGTGCCATTTGTATTTAATTCCGATGTAATTTCTGTGTTTCATCGTCAATAAGAAGGTCCAAAGGATACAGTAAACCTGAAGTGAAGCATTGGAATCTATAACTAGTGTTACAGGAATGGTTGAAAACAGAGACAGTAAGAGGAGTCAGTCTTCATGTACTTAATCGGCATTGTGCCTTTTGTATTTAATTCCGATGCAATTTCTGTGTTACATCGTCAATAAGAAGGATCAAGGGATACAGTAATCCTGAAGTGAAGCATCGGAATCTGTAACTAGTGTCACAGGAATGGTTCAAACATAGTCAGTAAGAAAAGTCAGTCTTCATGTACTTAAGTCGGCATTGTGCCTTTTGTATTTAATTCCGATGCAATTTCTGTGTTTCATCGTCAATAAGAAGGGCAGAGGGATACAGTAAACCTGAAGTGAAGCATCGGAATCTACAACTAGTGTCACAGGAATGGTTGAAAACATAGTCAGTAAGAAGAGTCAGTCTTCTTGTACTTAAGTCGCATTGTGCCATTTGTATTTAATTCCGATGCAATTTCTGTGTTTCATCGTCAATAAGAAGGTCCAAGGGATACTGTTAACCTGAAGTGAAGCATCGAAATCTATAACGAGTGCCACAGGAATGGTTCAAAGCATAGTCAGTAAGAAGAGTCAGTCTTCTTGCACTTAAGTCGCATTGTGCCTTTTCTATTTAATTCCGATGCAACTTCAGTGTTTCATCGTCAATTAGAAGGTCCAAGGTATACAGTTAACCTGGAGTGAAGCATCGGAATCTATAACTAGTGTCAATGGAATGGTTCAAAACATAGACAGTAAGAAGAGTCAGTCTTCTTGTACTTAAGTCGGCATTGCGCCTTTTGCATTTCATTTCGGTGCAATTTCTGTGTTTCATCGTCAATATGAAGGGCAGAGAGATACAGTAAACCTGAAGTGAAACATCGGAATCTATAACTAGTGTCACAGGAAAGGTTCAAAACATAGTCAGTAAGAAGAGTCGGTCCTCTCATCCTTAAGTCGGCCTTCTGCCATTTGTATTTAATTCCGATGCAATTTCTGTGTTTCATCGTCAATAAGAAGGTCCAAGGGGTACAGTAAACCTGGAGTGAAGCATCGGAATCTATAACTAGTGTCACAGGATTGGTTCAAAACATAGACAGTAGGAAGAGTCAGTCTTCTTGTACTTAAGTCGGCATTGTGCCACTTGTAATTAATTCCGATGCAATTTCTGTTTTTCATCGTCAATAAGAAGGTCCAAAGGATACAGTAAACCTGAAGTGAAGCATCGGAATCTATAACTAGTGTCACAGGAATGGTTCAAAACATAGACAGTAAGAAGAGTCAGTCATCTTGTACTTATGTCGGCATTGTGCCTTTTGTATTTATTTCCGATGCAATTTCTGTGTTTCATCGTCAATATGAGGGTCAGAGGGATACAGTAAACCTGAGGTGAAGCATCGGAATCTATAACTAGTGTCACAGGAATGGTAATAAACATAGTCAGTAAGAAGAGTCGGTCTTCATGTACTTAAGTCGGCATTGTGCCTTTTGTATTTAATTCCGGTGCAATTTCTGTTTTTCATCGTCAATAAGAAGGTCAGATGGATACAGTAAACCTGAAGTGAAGCATTGGAATCTATAACTAGTGTTACAGGAATGGTTGAAAACAGAGACAGTAAGAGGAGTCAGTCTTCATGTACTTAATCGGCATTGTGCCTTTTGTATTTAATTCCGATGCAATTTCTGTGTTACATCGTCAATAAGAAGGATCAAGGGATACAGTAATCCTGAAGTGAAGCATCGGAATCTGTAACTAGTGTCACAGGAATGGTTCAAACATAGTCAGTAAGAAAAGTCAGTCTTCATGTACTTAAGTCGGCATTGTGCCTTTTGTATTTAATTCCGATGCAATTTCTGTGTTTCATCGTCAATAAGAAGGGCAGAGGGATACAGTAAACCTGAAGTGAAGCTTCGGAATATACAACTAGTGTCACAGGAATGGTTGAAAACATAGTCAGTAAGAAGAGTCAGTCTTCTTGTACGTAAGTCGCATTGTGCCATTTGTATTTAATTCCGATGCAATTTCTGTGTTTCATCGTCAATAAGAAGGTCCAAGGGATACAGTTAACCTGAAGTGAAGCATCGGAATCTATAACGAGTGCCACAGGAATGGTTCAAAACATAGTCAGTAAGAAGAGTCAGTCTTCTTGCACTTAAGTCGCATTGTGCCTTTTCTATTTAATTCCGATGCAACTTCAGTGTTTCATCGTCAATAAGAAGGTCCAAGGTATACAGTTAACCTGGAGTGAAGCATCGGAATCTATAACTAGTGTCAATGGAATGGTTCAAAACATAGACAGTAAGAAGAGTCAGTCTTCTTGTACTTAAGTCGGCATTGCGCCTTTTGCATTTAATTCCGGTGCAATTTCTGTGTTTCATCGTCAATAAGAAGGGCAGAGAGATACAGTTAACCTGAAGTGAAACATCGGAATCTATAACTAGTGTCACAGGATTGGTTCAAAACATAGTCAGTAAGAAGAGTCGGTCCTCTTATCCTTAAGTCGGCCTTCTGCCATTTGTATTTAATTCCGATGCAATTTCTGTGTTTCATCGTCAATAAGAAGGTCCAACTGGTACAGTAAACCTGGAGTGAAGCATCGGAATCTATAACTAGTGTCACAGGATTGGTTCAAAACATAGACAGTAGGAAGAGTCAGTCTTCTTGTACTTATGTCGGCATTGTGCCACTTGTAATTAATTCCGATGCAATTTCTGTTTTTCATCGTCAATAAGAAGGTTCAAGGGATACAGTAAACCTGAAGTGAAGCATCAGAATCTAAAACTAGTGTCACAGGAATGGTTCAAAACATTGTCAGTAAGAACAGTTAGTCTCTTTGTACTTAAGTCTGCATTGTGCCTTTTGTATTTCATTCCGAGGTAATATCTGTGTTTCATCGTCAATATGAGGTTCCAAATAATACAGTAAACCTGAAGTGAAACATCGGAATCGCTAACTAGTGTCACAGGATTGGTTCAAAACATAGACAGTAGGAAGAGTCAGTCTTCTTGTACTTAAGTCGGCATTGTGCCACTTGTAATTAATTCCGATGCAATTTCTGTTTTTCATCGTCAATAAGAAGGTCCAAAGGATACAGTAAACCCGAAGTGAAGCATCGGAATCTATAACTAGTGTCACAGGAATGGTTCAAAACATAGACAGTAAGAAGAGTCAGTCTTCTTGTACTTAAGTCGGCATTGTGCCTTTTGTATTTATTTCCGATGCAATTTCTGTGTTTCATCGTCAATATGAGGGTCAGAGGGATACAGTAAACCTGAAGTGAAGCATCGGAATCTATAACTAGTGTCACAGGAATGGTAATGAACATAGTCAGTAAGAAGAGTCGGTCTTCATGTACTTATGTCGGCATTGTGCCTTTTGTATTTAATTCCGGTGCAATTTCTGTTTTTCATCGTCAATAAGAAGGTCAGATGGATACAGTAAACCTGAAGTGAAGCATCGGAATCTAAAACTAGTGTCACAGGAATGGTTCAAAACATAGTCAGTAAGAAGAGTAACTCTTCTTGTACTTAAGTCGGCATTGTGCCATTTGTATTTCATTCCGATGCCATTTCTGTGTTTCATCGTCAATAAGAAAGTAAGAGAGATACAGCAAACCTGAAGTGAAGCATCGGTATCTATAACTAGTGTCACAGGAATGGTTCAAATCATAGACAGTTAGAAGAGTCAGTCTTCTTGTACTTATGACGGCATTGTGCATTTTCTATTTAATTCCGATGCAATTTCTGCGTTTCATCGTCAATACGAAGGTCCAAGGGATACAGTAAACCTGGAGTGAAGAATCGGAATCTATAACTAGTGTCACAGGAATGGTTCAAATTATAGACAGTAAGAAGATACAGTCTTCTTGTACTTAAGTTGGCATTGTGCCTTTTGCATTTAATTCCGATGCAATTTCTGTGTTTCATCGTCAATAAGAAGGTCCAAGGGATACAGTAAACATGAAGTGAAGCACCGGAATCTATAACTAGTGTCACAGGAATGGTTTAAAACATAGTCAGTAAGAAGAGTCTGTCTTCATGTACTTAAGTCGGCATTGTGCCTTTTCTATTTAATTCCGATGCAATTTCAGTGTTTCATCGTCAATAAGAAGGTCCAAGGGATACAGTAAACCTGGAGTGAAGCATCGGAATCTATAACTAGTGTCAATGGAATGTTCAAAACATAGACAGTTGGAAGAGTCAGTCTTCTTGTACTTATGTCGGCATTTTGCCTTTTGTATTTATTTCCGGTGCAATTTCTGTGTTTCATCGTCAATAAGTAGGTCAGAGGGATACAGTAAACCTGAAGTGAAGCATCGGAATCTATAACTAGCGTCACTGGAATGGTTCAAAACATAGTCAGTAAGAAGAGTCAGTCTTCTTGTCCTTAAGTCGGCCATGTGCCTTTTGTATTTAATTCCGATGCAATTTCTGTGTTTCTTCGTCAATAAGAAGGTCCAAGGGATACAGTAAACCTGGAGTGAAGCTTCGAAATCTATAACTAGTGTCACAGGAATGGTTCAAACATAGTCAGTAAGAAGAGTCAGTCTTAATGTCCGTAAGTCGGCATTGTGCCGTTTGTTTTTAATTCCGATGCAATTTCTGTGTTTCATCGTTAATAAGAAGGTCCAAGGGATACAGTAAACCTGAAGTGAAGCATCGCAATCTATAACTAGTGTCACAGGAATGGTTCAAATCATAGTCAGTAAGATGAGTCAGTCTTCGTGTACTTAAGTCGGCCATGTGCCCTTTGTATCTAATTCCGATGCAATTTCTGTGTTTCATCGTCAATAAGAAGGTTCAAGGGATACAGTAAACCTGAAGTGAAGCATCGGAATCTAAAACTAGTGTCACAGGAATGGTTTAAAACATTGTCAGTAAGAAGAGTCAGTCTCTTTGTACTTAAGTCGGCATTGTGCCTTTTGTATTTAATTCCGAGGTAATATCTGTGTTTCATCGACTATATGAGGTTCCAAATAATGCAGTAAACCTGAACTGAAACATCGGAATCGCTAACTAGTGTCACAGGAATGGTTCAAAACATAGACAGTAAGAAGAGTCTGTCTTCTTGTACTTAAGACGGCATTGTGCCTTTTGTATTTACTTCCGATGCAATTTCTGTGTTTCATCGTCAATAAGATGATCAGAGGGATACAGTAACCCTGAAGTGAAGCATCGGAATCTATAACTAGTGTCACAGAATGGTTCCAAACATAGTCAGTAAGAAGAGTCAGCCTTATTGCACTTAAGTCCTCATTGTGCCTTTTGTATTTAATTCCGATGCAATTTCTGTGTTTCATCGTCAATAAGAAGGTCAGAGGGATACAGTAAACCTGAAGTGAAGCATCGGAATCTATAACTAGTGTCACAGCTATGGTTCAAAGCATAGACAGTAAGAAGAGTCAGTCGTCTTGTACCTGAGTCGGGACTGTGCTTTTTGTGTTAAATTCCGATGCAATTTCTGTGTTTCATCGTCAATAACAAGGTCCAAGGGATACAGTAAACCTGAAGTGAAGCATCGGAATCTATAACTAGTGTCACAGGAATGGTTCAAAACATAGACAGTAAGAAGAGTCAGTCTTCTTGTACTTAAGTCGACATTGTGCCTTTTGTATTTATTTCCGATGCAATTTCTGTGTTTCATCGTCAATATGAGGGTCAGAGGGATACAGTAAACCTGAAGTAAAGCATCGGAATCTATAACTAGTGTCACAGGAATGGTAATAAACATAGTCAGTAAGAAGAGTCGGTCTTCATGTACTTAAGTCGGCATTGTGCCTTTTGTATTTAATTCCGGTGCAATTTCTGTTTTTCATCGTCAATAAGAAGGTCACATGGATACAGTAAACCTGAAGTGAAGCATCGGAATCTAAAACTAGTGTCACAGGAATGGTTCAAAACATAGTCAGTAAGAAGAGTAACTCATCTTGTACTTAAGTCGGCATTGTGCCATTTGTATTTCATTCCGATGCCATTTCTGTGTTTCATCGTCAATAAGAAAGTAAGAGGGATACAGTAAACCTGAAGTGAAGCATCGGTATCTATAACTAGTGTCACAGGAATGGTTCAAATCATAGACAGTAAGAAGAGTCAGTCTTCTTGTACTTATGACGGCATTGTGCATTTTCTATTTAATTCCGATGCAATTTCTGTCTCTCATCGACAATACGAAGGTCCAAGGGATACAGTAAACCTGGAGTGAAGAATCGGAATCTATAACTAGTGTCACAGGAATGGTTCAAATTATAGACAGTAAGAAGAGACAGTCTTCTTGTACTTAAGTTGGCATTGTGCCTTTTGCATTTAATTCCGATGCAATTTCTGTGTTTCATCGTCAATAAGAAGGTCCAAGGGATACAGTAAACATGAAGTGAAGCACCGGAATCTATAACTAGTGTCACAGGAATGGTTTAAAACATAGTCAGTAAGAAGAGTCAGTCTTCATGTACTTAAGTCGTCATTGTGTCTTTTCTATTTAATTCCGATGCAATTTCAGTGTTTCATCGTCAATAAGAAGGTCCAAGGAATACAGTAAACCTGGAGTGAAGCATCGGAATCTATAACTAGTGTCAATGGAATGTTCAAAACATGGACAGTAGGAAGAGTCAGTCTTCTTGTACTTAAGTCGGCATTTTGCCTTTTGTATTTAATTCCGGTGCAATTTCTGTGTTTTATCGTCAATAAGTAGGTCAGAGGGATACAGTAAACCTGAAGTGAAGCATCGGAATCTATAACTAGCGTCACTGGAATGGTTCAAAACATAGTCAGTAAGAAGAGTCAGTCTTCTTGTCCTTAAGTCGGCCATGTGCCTTTTGTATTTAATTCCGATGCAATTTCTGTGTTTCTTCGTCAATAAGAAGGTCCAAGGGATACAGTAAACCTGGAGTGAAGCTTCGAAATCTATAACTAGTGTCACAGGAATGGTTCAAACATAGTCAGTAAGAAGAGTCAGTCTTAATGTCCGTAAGTCGGCATTGTGCCGTTTGTTTTTAATTCCGATGCAATTTCTGTGATTCATCGTTAATAAGAAGGTCCAAGGGATACAGTAAACCTGAAGTGAAGCATCGCAATCTATAACTAGTGTCACAGGAATGGTTCAAATCATAGTCAGTAAGATGAATCAGTCTTCGTGTCCTTAAGTCGGCCATGTGCCTTTTGTATTTAATTCCGATGCAATTTCTGTGTTTCATCGTCAATAAGAAGGTTCAAGGGATACAGTAAACCTGAAGTGAAGCATCAGAATCTAAAACTAGTGTCACAGGAATGGTTCAAAACATTGTCAGTAAGAAGAGTTAGTCACTTTGTACTTAAGTCTGCATTGTGCCTTTGTATTTAATTCCGAGGTAATATCTGTGTTTCATCGTCAATATGAGGTTCCAAATAATACAGTAAAACTGAAGTGATACATCGGAATCGCTAACTAGTGTCACAGGAATGGTTCAAAACATAGACAGTAAGAAGAGTCTGTCTTCTTGTACTTAAGACGGCATTGTGCCTTTTGTATTTACTTCCGATGCAATTTCTGTGTTTCATCGTCAATAAGATGATCAGAGGGATACAGTAACCCTGAAGTGAAGCATCGGAATCTATAACTAGTGTCACAGAATGGTTCCAAACATAGTCAGTAAGAAGAGTCAGTCTTATTGTACTTAAGTCCTCATTGTGCCTTTTGTATTTAATTCCGATGCAATTTCTGTGTTTCATCGTCAATAAGAAGGTCAGAGGGATACAGTAAACCTGAAGTGAAGCATCGGAATCTATAACTAGTGTCACAGCTATGGTTCAAAGCATAGACAGTAAGAAGAGTCAGTCTTCTTGTACTTGAGTCGGGATTGTGCTTTTTGTGTTAAATTCCGATGCAATTTCTGTGTTTCATCGTCAATAACAAGGTCCAAGGGATACAGTAAACCTGAAGTCAAGCATCGGAATCTATAACTAGTGTCACAGGAATGGTTCAAAACATAGTTAGTAAGAAGGGTCACTCTTCTTGTACTTAAGTCGGCATTGTGCCTTTTGTATTTAATTCCGATGCCATTTCTGTGTTTCATCGTCAATAAGAAAGTCAGAGGGATACAGTAAACCAGAAGTCAAGCCTCGGAATCTATAACTAGTGTCACAGGAATAGTTCAAATCATAGACAGTAATAAGAGTCAGTCTTCTTGTACTTTTGTCGGCATTGTGTATTTTCTATTTCATTCCGATGCAATTTCTGTGTTTCATCGTCAATAAGAAGGATAGAGGGATACAGTAAACCTGAAGTGAAGCATCGGAATCTCTAACTAGTGTCACAGAAATGTTTCAAAACATAATCAGTGAGAAGAGTCAGTCTTTATGTCCTTTAGTCGGCATTGTGCTTTTTGTATTTAATTCCTATGCAATTTCTGTGTTTCATCGTCAATAAGAAGGTCCAAGGGATACAGTAAACCTGGAGTGAAGCATGGGAATCTATAACTAGTGTCACAATAATGGTTCAAATCATAGTCAGTAAGATGAGTCAGTCTTCTTGACCTTAAGTCGACCATGTGCCTTTTGTATTTAATTCCGATACAATTTCTGTGTTTCATCGTCAATAAGAAGGTCCAAGGGATACAGTAAACCTGAAGTGAAGCATAGGAATCTATAACTAGTGTCACAGAAATGGTTCAAAACATAGTCAGTAAGAGGAGTCACTCTTCTTGTACTTAAGTCGGCATTGTGCCTTTTGTATTTAATTCCGATGCAATTTCTGTGTTTCATCGTCAATAAGAAGGTCAGAGGGATACAGTAAACCTGAAGTGAAGCATCGGAATCTATAACTAGTGTCACAGAAATGGTTAAAAACATAATCAGTAAGAAGAGTCAGTCCTCTTGTCCTTTAGTCGGCATTGTGCTTTTTGTATTTAATTCCTATGCAATTTCTGTGTTTCATTGTCAATAAGAAGGTCCACGGGATACAGTAATCCTGAAGTGAAGCATAGGAATCTATAACTAGTGTCACAGAAATGGTTCAAAGCACAGTCACTAAGAAGAGTCACTCTTCTTGTACTTAAGTCGGCATTGTGCCTTTTGTATTTAATTCCGATGCCATTTCTGTGTTTTATCGTCAATAAGAAAGTCAGAGGGATACAGTAAACCTGAAGTCAAGCCTCGGAATCTATAACTAGTGTCACAGGAATGGTTCAAATCATAGACAGTAAGGAGAGTCAGTCTTCTTGTCTTATGTCGGCATTGTGCATATTCTATTTTTTCCGATGCAATTTCTGTGTTTCATCGTCAATAAGAAGGTCAGACGGATACAGTAAACCTGAAGTGAGGCATCGGAATCTATAACTAGTGTCACAGAAATGGTTCAAAACATAATCTGTAAGAAGAGTCAGTCTTCTTGTCCTTTAGTCGGCACTGTGCTTTTTGTACTTAATTCATATGCAATTTCTGTGTTTCATCGTCAATAAGAAGGTCCAAGGGATACAGTAAACCTGGAGTGAAGCATGGGAATCTATAACTAGTGTCACAGGAATGGTTCAAAACGTAGACAGTAAGAAGAGTCAGTCTTCACGTACCTAAGTTGGCATTGTGCCTTTTGTATTTAATTCCGACGCAATTTCTTGTTTCATCGTTAATAAGAAGGTCCAAGGGATACAGTAAACCTGAAGTGAAGCATCGCAATCTATAACTAGTGTCACAGGAATGGTTCAAATCATAGTCAGTAAGAAGAGTCAGTCGTCTTGTACTTAAGTCGGCATTGTGCCTTTTGTATTTAATTCCGGTGCAATTTCTGTGTTGCATAGTCAATAAGAGGGTCAGAGGGATACAGTAAACCTGGTGTGAAGCATCGGAATCTGTAACTAGTGTCACAGGAATGGTTCAAAACGGAGACAGTAAGAAGAGTCAGTCTTCATGTACTTCAGTCGGCATTGTGCCTTTTGTATTCAATTCCGATGCAATTTCTGTGTTTCATCGTCAATAAGAAGGTCCACGGCATACAGTAAACCTGAAGTGAAGCATCGGAATCTATAACTAGTGTCACAGGAATGGTTCATAACATAGTCAGTAAGAAGAGTCAGACTTCTTATCCTTAAGTCGGCCTTCTGCCTTTTGTATTTAATTCCGATGCAATTTCTGTGTTTCATCGTCAATAAGAAGTTCCAAGGGGTACTGTAAACCTGGAGTGAAGCATCGGAATCAATAACTAGTGTCACAGGATTGGTTCAAAACAGAGACAGTAGGAAGAGTCAGTCTTCTTGTACTTAAGTCGGCATTGTGCCATTTGTATTTAATTCCGATGCAATTTCTGTGTTTCATCGTCAGTAAGAAGGTCCAAAGGATACAGTAAACCTGAAGTGAAGCATCGGAATCTACAACTAGTGTCACAGGAATGGTTCAAAACATAGACAGTAAGAAGATACAGTCTTCTTGTACTTAAGTTGGCATTGTGCCTTTTGCATTTAATTCCGTTGCAATTTTTGTGTTTCATCGTCAATAAGAAGGTCCAAGGGATACAGTTAACCTGAAGTGAAGCATCGGAATCTATAACTAGTGTCACAGGAATGGTTCAAAACATAGACAGTAAGAAGAGTCAGTCTTCTTGTACCTAAGTCGACATTATGCCGCTTGTATTTAATTCCGATGCAATTTCTGTGTTTCATCGTCAATAAGAAGGTCAGAGGGATACAGTAACCCTGAAGTGAAGCATCGGAAACTATAACTAGTTTCACTGAAATGGTTCAAAACACAGTCAGTAAGATGAGTCACTCTTCTTTGACTTAAGTCGGCATTGTGCCTTTTGTATTTAATTCCGATGCCATTTCTGTGTTTCATCGTCAATAAGAAAGTCAGAGGGATACAGTAAACCTGAAGTCAAGCCTCGGAATCTATAACTGGTGTCACAGGAACGGTTCAAATCATAGACAGAAAGAAGAGTCAGTCTTCTTGTACTTATGTCGGCATTGTGCTTTTTGTATTTAATTCCGATGCCATTTCTGTGTTTCATCGTCAATAAGAAAGTCAGAGGGATACAGTAAACCTGAAGTCAAGCCTCGGAATCTACAACTAGTGTCACAGGAATGGTTCAAAACATAGACTGTAAGAAGAGTCAGTCTTCATGTACCTAAGTTGGCATTGTGCCTTTTGCATTTAATTCGCTTGCAATTTCTGTGTTTCATCGTCAATAAGAAGGTTCAAGGAATACAGTAAACCTGAAGTGAAGCATAGGCATCTATAACTAGTGTCACAGGAATGGTTCAAAGCATAGTCAGTAAGAAGAGTCAGTCTTAATGTACTTAAGTCGGCATTGAGCCGTTTGTTTTTAATTCCGATGCAATTTCTGTGTTTCATCGTTAATAAGAAGGTCCGAGGGATACAGTAAACCTGAAGTGACGCATCGGAATCTATAACTAGTGTCACAGGAATGGTTCAAATCATAGTCAGTAAGATGAGTCAGTCTCCTTGTACTTATGTCGGCATTGTGTCTTTTCTATTTAATTCCGATGCAATTTCAGTATTTCATCGTCAATAAGAAGGTCCAAGGGATACAGTAAACCTGGAGTGAAGCATCGGAATCTATAACTAGTGTCAATGGAATTTTCAAAACATAGACAGTAGGAAGAGTCAGTCTTCTTGTACTTAAGTCGGCATTGTGCCTTTTGTATTTAATTCCGGTGCAATTTCTGTGTTTCATCGTCAATAAGAAGGTCCAAGAGATACAGGAAACCTGAAGTTTAGCATCGGAATCTATAACTAGTGTCACAGGAATGGTTCAAAACATAGTCAGTAAGGAGAGTCGGTCTTCATATACTTACGTCGCCATTATGCCTTTTGTATTTAATTCCGATGCAATTTCTGTGTTTCATCGTTAACAAGAAGGTCCAAGGGATTCAGTAAATCTTGAGTGAAGCATCGGAATCTATAACTAGTGTCAATGGAATGGTTCAAAACATAGACAGTAAGAAGAGTCAGTCATCTTGTACATAAGTCGGCATTGTGCGTTTTGTATTTAATTCCGGTGTAATTTCTGTGTTTCATCGTCAATAAGAAGGTCAGAGGGATACAGTAAACCTGGAGTGAAGCATCGGAATCTATAACTAGTGTCACATGAATGGTTCAAAACATAGACAGTTAGAAGATACAGTCTTCTTGTACTTAAGTCGGCATTGTGAATTTTGTGTTTAATTCCGATGCAATTTATGTGTTTCATCGTCAATAAGAAGGTCCAAGGGATACAGTAAAGCTGAAGTGAATCATCGGAATATATAACTAGTGTCACAGGCCTGGTTCAAAACATAGTCAGTAAGAAAGGTCGTTCTTCATGTACTTAAGTCGGCATTGTGACTTTTGTATTTAATTCCGGTGCAGTTTCTGTGTTTCATCGTCAATAAGATGGTCAGATGGATACAGTAAACCTGAAGTGAAGCATCGGAATCTATAACTAGTGTCACAGGAATGGTTCAAAACATAGTCAGTAAGAAGAGTCTGTCTTCTTGTTCGTAAGTCGGCATTGTGAATTTTGTATTTAATTCCGGTGCAATTTCTGTGTTTCATCGTCAATAAGAAGGTCAGATGGATACAGAATACCTGAAGTGAAGCATCGGAATCTATAACTAGTGTCACAGGAATGGTTCAAAACATAGTCAGTAAGAAGAGTCAGTCTTCTTGTTCTTAAGTCGACATTGTGCCTTTTGTATTTCATTCCGATGCAATTTCTGTGTTTCATCGTCAATAAGACGGTCAGAGGGAATCAGTAACCCTGAAGTGAAGCATCGTAATCTATAACTAGTTTCACTGGAATGGTTCAAAACATAGTCAGTAAGAACAGTCAGACTTCTTGTCTTAAGTCGGCCATGTGCTTTTTGCATTTAAATCCGATTCAATTTCTGTGTTTCATCGTCAATAAGAAGGTCCAAGGGATACAGTAAACCTGGAGTGAAGCATCGGAATCTATAACTAGTGTCACAGGATTGGATCAGAACATAGACAGTACTTAAGTCGGCATTGTGCCTTTCGTATTTAATCCCGATGCAAATTCTGTGTTTCATCGTCAATAAGAAGGTCCAAGAGGTACTGGAAACCAGAAATGAAGCTTCGGAATCTATACCTACTGTCACAGGAATGGTTCAAAACATAGTCAGTAAGAAGAGTCGGTCTTCTTGTACTTAAGTTGGCATTGTGCCTTGTGTATTAAAATCCGATGCAAGTTCTGTGTGTCATCGTCATTAAGAAGGGCCAAGGGATACAGTAAACATGAAATCAAGCATCGGAATCTATAACTAGTGTCACAGGAATGGTTCAAAACATAGACAGTACTTATGTCGGCATTGTGCCTTTTGTATTTAATTTCAATGCAATTTCTGTATTTCATCGTCAATAAGAAGGTCCGAGGGATACAGGAAACCTGAAGTGAAGCATCGGAATCTATAACTAGTGTCACAGGAATGGTTCAAAACATAGTCAGTAAGAAGAGTCGGTCTTCGTGTACTTAAGTCGGCATTGTGCCTTTTGTAATTAATTCCGATGCAATTTCAGTGTTTCATCGTCAATAAAAAGGTCCAAGGGATACAGTAAACCAGGAGTGAAGCATCGGAATCTATAACTTGTGTCACAGGAATGGTTCAAAACATAGACAGTAGGATGTGTCAGTCTTCTTGTACTTAAGTCGGCGTTTTGCCTTTTGTATTAATTCCGATGCAATTTCTGTGTTTCATCGTCAATAAGAATTTTCAAGGGATACAGTAAACCTGAAGTGAAGCATCGGAATCTATAACTAGTGTCACAGGAATGGTTCAAAACATAGTCAGTAAGAAGAGTCAGTCTATATGTACTTAAGTCGGCATTGTGCCTTTTGTATTTAATTCCGATGCAATTTATGTGTTTCATCGTCAATAAGAAGCGCCAAGGGATTCAGTAAACCTGGTGTGAAGCATCGGAATCTATAACTAGTGTCACAGAAATGGTTCAAAACATTGTCAGTAATAAGAGTCAGTCTTCTTGTACTTAAGTCGGCATTGTGCCTTTTCTATTTAATTCCGGTGCAATTTCTGTGTTTCTTCGTCAATACGAAGGACAGAGGGATACAGTAAACCTGAAGTGAAGCATCGGAATCTAAAACTAGTGTTACAGGAATGGTTCAAAACATACACAGTAAGAAGAGTCAGTCTTTTTGTACTTAAGTCGCCATTGTGCCTTTTGTATTTAATTCCGAGGTAATTTCTGTGTTTCATCGCCAATATGATTTTCCAAATGATACGGTAAACCTGAAGTGAAGATCTGAATCGCTAACTAGTGTCACAGGAATGGTTCAAAACATAGACAGTAAGAAGAGTCTGTCTTCTTGTACTTAAGTCGGCATTGTGCCTTTTGTATTTAATTCTGATGCAATTTCTGTGTTTCATCGTCAATAAGATGATCAGAGGGATACAGTATTCCTGAAGTGAACCATCGGAATCTATAACTAGTGTCACAGAATGGTTCAAAACGTAATCAGTAAGAAGAGTCAGTCTTCTTGTACTTAAGTCGGCATAGTGTCTTTTGTATTTAATTCCGATGCAATTTCTGTGTTTCATCGTCAATAAGAAGGTCAGAGGGATTCAGTAAACCTGAAGTGAAGCATCGGAATCTATAACTAGTGTCACAGCTATGGTTCATAACATAGACAGTAAAAAGAGTCAGTCTTCCTGTACTTGAGTCGGCATAGTGCTTTTTGTGTTAAATACCGATGCAATTTCTGTGCTTCATCGTCAATAACAAGGTCCAAGGGATACAGTAAACCATAAGTCAAGCACTGGAATCTATAACTAGTGTCACAGGAATGGTTCAAAACATAGACAGTAAGAAGAGTCAGTATTCTTGTACTTAAGTCGGCATTGTGATTTTTCTATTTAATTCCGATGCAATTTCTGTGTTACACTGTCAATAAGAAGGTCAGAGGCATACAGTAAACCTGAAGTGGAGCATCGGAATCTATAACTAGTGTCACAGGAATGTTTCGAAACATAGTCAGTAAGAAGAGTCAGTCTTTTTGTACTTAAGTCGGCATTGTGCCTTTTGTATTTACTTCCGATGTAATTTCTGTGTTTCATCGTCAATAAGCAGGTCCAAGTGACACAGTAAACCTGAAGTGTAGCATCGGAATCTATAACTAGTGTCACAGGAATGGATCAAAACATAGACAGTAAGATGAGTCTATCTTCTTGTACTTAAGTCGGTATTGTGATTTTTGTATTTAATTCCGATGCAATTTCTGTGTTTCATTGTCAATAAGGTCAGAGGGATACAGTAAACCTGAAGTGAAGCATCGGATTCTATAACTAGTGTCACAGGAATGGTTCAAAACATAGACAGTAGGATGTGTCAGTCTTCTTGTACTTAAGTCGGCATTTTGCCTTTTGTATTGATTCCGATGCAATTTCAGTTTTTCATCGTCAATAAAAAGGTCCAAGGGATACAGTAAACCTGGAGTGAAGCATCGGAATCTATAACTGGTGTCACAGGAATGGTTCATAACAGAGACAGTAAGAGGAGTCAGTCTTCATGTACTTAAGTCGGCATTGTGCCTTTTGTATTTAATTCCGATGCAATTTCTGTGTTTCATCGTAAATAAGAAGGTTCAAGGGATACAGTAAACCTGAAGTGAAGCATCGGAATCTATAACTAGTGTCACAGGAATGGTTCAAAACATAGTCAGTAAGAAGACTCAGTCTATATGTACTTAAGTCGGCATTGTGCCTTTTGTATTTAATTCCGATGCAATTTCTGTGTTTCATCGTCGATAAGAAGGTCCAAGGGATACAGTAAACCTGAAGTGAAGCATCGGAATCTATAACTGGTGTCACAGGAATGGTTGAAAACATAGTCAGTAAGAAGAGTCAGTCTTCTTGTACTTAAGTCTCATTGTGGCTTTTCTATTTATTTCCGATGCATCTTCAGTGTTTCATCGTCAATAAGAAGGTCCAAGAGATACAGTAAACCTGGAGTGAAGCATCGGAATCTATAACTAGTGTCAATGGAATGGTTCAAAACATGGACAGTAAGAAGAGTCAGTTTTCTTGTACTTAAGTCGGCATTGTGCCTTTTGTATTTAATGCGATGCAATTTCTGTGTTTCATCGTCAATACGAAGGTCAGAGGGATACGGCAAAGCTGAAGTGAAGCTTCGGAATCTATAACTAGTGTCACAGGAATTGTTCAAAACATGAACAGTAAGAAGAGTCAGTTTTCTTGTACTTAAGTCGGCATTGTGCCTTTTCTTTTTAGTTCCGATGCAATATCTGCGATTCATCGTCAATAAGAAGGTGAGAGGGACACAGTAAAACTGAAGTGAAGCATCGGAATCTATAACTAGTGTCACAGGAGTGATTCAAAACATAGTCAGTAAGAAGAGTCAGTTTTCTTGTACTTAAGTCGGCATTGTGCCTTTTGTATTTAATTCCGATGCAATTTCAGTGTTTCATCGTCAATAAGAAAGCCAGAGGGATACAGTAAATCTGAAGTGAAGCATCGGAATCTATAACTAGTATCACAGGAACGGTTCAAAACATAGACAGTAAGAAGAGTCAGTTTTCTTGTACTTAAGTCGGCATTGTGCCTTTTGTATTTAATTCCGACGCAATTTCTGTGTTTCATCGTCAATAAGAAGGTCAGTGGGATACAGTAAACCTGAAGTGAAGCATCGGAATCTATAACTAGTGTCACATAAATGGTTCAAAACTTACCCAGTAAGAAGTGTCAGTTTCCTTGTACTTAAGTCGTCATTGTGCCTTTTGTATTTAATTCCGATGCAATATCTGTGTTTCATCGTCAATAAGATGGTCAGAGGCATACAGTAAACCTGAAGTGAACCATCGGAATCTATAACTAGTGTCACAGTAATGGTTCAAAACATAGACAGTAAGAAGAGTCAGTTTTCTTGTACTTAAGTCGGCATTGTGCCTTTTGTATTTAATTCCGATGCATTTTCTGTGTTTCGTCGTCAATAAGAAGGTCAGAGGGATACAGTAAACCAAAAGTGAAGCATCGGAATCTATAACTAGTGTCACAGGAATGGTTCAATACATAGACAGTATGAAGAGTCAGTTTTCTTGTACTTAAGTCGGCATTGTGCCTTTTGTATTTAATTCCGATGCATTTTCTGTGTTTCATCGTCAATAAGAAGGTCAGAGGGATACAGTAAACCTGAAGTGAAGCATCGGAATCTATAACTAGTGTCACAGGAATGGTTCAAAACTTACCCAGTAAGAAGTGTCAGTTTTCTTGTACTTAAGTCGTCATTGTGCCTTTTGTATTTAATTCCGATGCAATATCTGTGTTTCATCGTCAATAAGATGGTCAGATGGATACAGTAAACCTGAAGTGAAGCATCGGAATCTATAACTAGTGTCACAGGAATGGTTCAAAACATAGTCAGTAAGAAGAGTCTGTCTTCTTGTTCGTAAGTCGGCATTGTGAATTTTGTATTTAATTCCGGTGCAATTTCTGTGTTTCATCGTCAATAAGAAGGTCAGATGGATACAGAATACCTGAAGTGAAGCATCGGAATCTATAACTAGTGTCACAGGAATGGTTCAAAACATAGTCAGTAAGAAGAGTCAGTCTTCTTGTTCTTAAGTCGACATTGTGCCTTTTGTATTTCATTCCGATGCAATTTCTGTGTTTCATCGTCAATAAGACGGTCAGAGGGAATCAGTAACCCTGAAGTGAAGCATCGTAATCTATAACTAGTTTCACTGGAATGGTTCAAAACATAGTCAGTAAGAACAGTCAGACTTCTTGTCTTAAGTCGGCCATGTGCTTTTTGCATTTAAATCCGATTCAATTTCTGTGTTTCATCGTCAATAAGAAGGTCCAAGTGATACAGTAAACCTGGAGTGAAGCATCGGAATCTATAACTAGTGTCACAGGATTGGATCAGAACATAGACAGTACTTAAGTCGGCATTGTGCCTTTCGTATTTAATCCCGATGCAAATTCTGTGTTTCATCGTCAATAAGAAGGTCCAAGAGATACTGGAAACCAGGAGTGAAGCTTCGGAATCTATACCTACTGTCACAGGAATGGTTCAAAACATAGTCAGTAAGAAGAGTCGGTCTTCTTGTATTTAAGTTGGCATTGTGCCTTGTGTATTAAAATCCGATGCAAGTTCTGTGTTTCATCGTCATTAAGAAGGGCCAAGGGATACAGTAAACATGAAATCAAGCATCGGAATCTATAACTAGTGTCACAGGAATGGTTCAAAACATAGACAGTACTTATGTCGGCATTGTGCCTTTTGTATTTAATTTCAATGCAATTTCTGTATTTCATCGTCAATAAGAAGGTCCGAGGGATACAGGAAACCTGAAGTGAAGCATCGGAATCTATAACTAGTGTCACAGGAATGGTTCAAAACATAGTCAGTAAGAAGAGTCGGTCTTCGTGTACTTAAGTCGGCATTGTGCCTTTTGTAATTAATTCCGATGCAATTTCAGTGTTTCATCGTCAATAAAAAGGTCCAAGGGATACAGTAAACCTGGAGTGAAGCATCGGAATCTATAACTGGTGTCACAGGAATGGTTCAAAACATAGACAGTAGGATGTGTCAGTCTTCTTGTACTTAAGTCGGCATTTTGCCTTTTGTATTAATTCCGATGCAATTTCTGTGTTTCATCGTCAATAACAAGGTCCAAGGGATACAGTAAACCATAAGTCAAGAATCGGAATCTATAACTAGTGTCACAGGAATGGTTCAAAACATAGACAGTAAGAAGAGTCAGTATTCTTGTACTTAAGTCGGCATTGTGATTTTTCTATTCGATTCCGATGCAATTTCTGTGTTTCACCGTCAATAAGAAGGTCAGAGGGATTCAGTAAACCTGAAGTGAAGCATCGGAATCTATAACTAGTGTCACAGGAATGTTTCGAAACATAGTCAGTAAGAAGAGTCAGTCTTTTTGTACTTAAGTCGGCATTGTGCCTTTTGTATTTCCTTCCGATGTAATTTCTGTGTTTCATCGTCAATAAGAAGGTCCAAGTGATACAGTAAACCAGAAGTGAAGCATCGGAATCTATAACTAGTGTCACAGGAATGGATCAAAACATAGACAGTAAGAAGAGTCTATCTTCTTGTACTTAAGTCGGTATTGTGATTTTTGTATTTAATTCCGATGCAATTTCTGTGTTTCTTTGTCAATAATGTCAGAGGGATTCAGTAAACCTGAAGTGAAGCATCGGATTCTATAACTAGTGTCGCAGGAATGGTTCAAAACATAGACAGTAGGATGTGTCAGTCTTCTTGTACTTAAGTCGGCATTTAGCCTTTTGTATTAATTCCGATGCAATTTCAGTGTTTCATCGTCAATAAAAAGGTCCAAGGGATACAGTAAACCTGGAGTGAAGCATCGGAATCTATAACTGGTGTCACAGGAATGGTTCAAAACAGAGATGGTAAGAGGAGTCAGTCTTCATGTACTTATGTCGGCATTGTGCCTTTTGTATTTAATTCCAATGCAATTTCTGTGTTTCATCGTCAACAACAAGGTCCAAGGGATACAGTAAACCATAAGTCAAGCACCGGAATCTATAACTAGTGTCACAGGAATGGTTCAAAACATAGACAGTAAGAAGAGTCAGTATTCTTGTACTTAAGTCGGCATTGTGATTTTTCAATTTAATTCCGATGCAATTTCTGTGTTACACCGTCAATAAGAAGTCAGAGGGATACAGTAAACCTGAAGTGGAGCATCGGAATCTATAACTAGTGTCACAAGAATGTTTTTGAAACATAGTCAGTAAGAAGAGTCAGTCTTTTTGTACTTAAGTCGGCATTGTGCCTTTTGTATTTACTTCCGATGTAATTTCTGTGTATCATCGTCAATAAGAAGGTCCAAGTGACACAGTAAACCTGAAGTGTAGCATAGGAATCTATAACTAGTGTCACAGGAATGGATCAAAACATAGACAGTAAGAGGAGTCTATCTTCTTGTACTTAAGTCGGTATTGTGATTTTTGTATTAAATTCCGATGCAATTTCTGTGTTTCATTGTCAATAAGGTCAGAGGGATACAGTAAACCTGACGTGAAGCATCGGATTCCATAACTAGTGTCACAGGAATGGTTCAAAACATAGACAGTAGGATGTGTCAGTCTTCTTGTACTTAAGTCGGCATTTTGCCTTTTGTATTGATTCCGATGCAATTTCAGTGTTTCATCGTCAATAAAAAGGTCCAAGGGATACAGTAAACTTGGAGTGAAGCATCGGAATCTATAACTGGTGTCACAGGAATGGTTCATAACAGAGACAGTAAGAGGTGTCAGTCTTCATGTACTTAAGTCGGCATTGTGCCTTTTGTATTTAATTCCGATGCAATTTCTGTGTTTCATCGTAAATAAGAAGGTTCAAGGGATACAGTAAACCTGAAGTGAAGCATCGGAATCTATAACTAGTGTCACAGGAATGGTTCAAAACATAGTCAGTAAGAAGAGTCAGTCTATATGTACTTAAGTCGGCATTGTGCCTTTTGTATTTAATTCCGATGCAATTTCTGTGTTGCATCGTCAATAAGAAGGTCCAAGGGATACAGTAAACCTGAAGTGAAGCATCGGAATCTATAACTGGTGTCACAGGAATGGTTGAAAATATAGTCAGTAAGAAGAGTCAGTCTTCTTGTACTTAAGTCTAATTATGGCTTTTCTATTTATTTCCGATGCATCTTCAGTGTTTCATCGTCAATAAGAAGGTCCAAGAGATACAGTAAACCTGGAGTGAAGCATCGGAATCTATAACTAGTGTCAATGGAATGGTTCAAAACATAGACAGTAAGAAGAGTCAGTTTTCTTGTACTTAAGTCGGCATTGTGCCTTTTGTATTTAATGCGATGCAATTTCAGTGTTTCATCGTCAATACGAAGGTCAGAGGGATACGGCAAAGCTGAAGTGAAGCTTCGGAATCTATAACTAGTGTCACAGGAATTGTTCAAAACATGGACAGTAAGAAGAGTCAGTTTTCTTGTACTTAAGTCGGCATTGTGCCTTTTCTTTTTAGTTCCGATGCAATATCTGCGATTCATCGTCAATAAGAAGGTCGGAGGGACACAGTAAACCTGAAGTGAAGCATCGGAATCTATAACTAGTGTCACAGGAGTGATTCAAAACATAGACAGTAAGAAGAGGCAGTTTTCTTGTACTTAAGTCGGCATTGTGCCTTTTCTCTTTAGTTCCGATGCAATATCTGTGTTTCATCGTCAATAAGAAGGTCAGAGGGACACAGTAAACCTGAAGTGAAGCATCGGAATCTATAACTAGTGTCACAGGAATGGTTCAAAACATAGACAGTAAGAAGAGTCAGTTTTCTTGGACTTAAGTCGGCATTGTGCCCTTTGTATTTAATTCCGATGCAATTTCTGTGTTTCATCGTCAATAAGAAGGTCAGAGGAATACAGTAAACCTAAAGTGAAGCATCGGAATCTAGAACTAGTGTCCCAGGAATGGTTCAAAACATAGACAGTAAAAAGAGTCTGTTTTCTTGTACTTAAGTCGGCATTGTGCCATTTGTATTTAATTCCGATGCAATTTCAGTGTTTCATCGTCAATAAGAATGTGAGAGGGATACAGTAAAACTGAAGTGAAGCATCGGAATCTATAACTAGTATCACAGGAACGGTTCAAAACATAGACAGTAAGAAGAGTCAGTTTTCTTGTACTTAAGTCGGCATTGTGCCTTTTGTATTTAATTCCGACGCAATTTCTGTGTTTCATCCTCAATAAGAAGGTCAGAGGGATACAGTAAACCTGAAGTGAAGCATCGGAATCTATAACTAGTGTCACAGGAATGGTTCAAAACTTACCCAGTAAGAAGTGTCAGTTTCCTTGTACGTAAGTCGTCATTGTGCCTTTTGTATTTAATTCCGATGCAATATCTGGGTTTCATCTTCAATAAGATGGTCAGAGGCATACAGTAAACCTGACGTGAACCGTCGGAATCTATAACTAGTGTCACAGTAATGGTTCAAAACATAGACAGTAAGAAGAGTCAGTTTTCTTGTACTTAAGTCGGCATTGTGCCTTTTGTAATTAATTGCGATGCAATTTCAGTGTTTCATCGTCAATAAGAAGGTCAGAGGGATACAGTGAACCTGAAGTGAAGCATCGGAATCTATAACTAGTGTCACAGGAATGGTTCAACACATAGACAGCAACAAGAGTCAGTTTTCATGTACTTAAGTCGGCATTGTGCCTTTTGTATTTAATTCCGATGCATTTTCTGTGTTTCATCGTCAATAAGAAGGTCAGAGGGATACAGTAAACCTGAAGTGAAGCATCGGAATCTATAACTAGTGTCACAGGAATGGTTAAAAACATAGCCAGTAAGAAGAGTCAGTTTTCTTGTACTTATATCGGCATTGTGCCTTTTGTATTTAATTCCGATGCAATTTCTGTGTTTCATCGTCAATAAGAAGGTCAGAGGGATACAGTAAACCGGAAGTGATGGATCGGAATCTATAACTAGTGTCACAGGAATGGTTCGAAACATAGACAGTAAGAAGAGCCAGTCTTCTAGTACTTGAGTTGGCATTGTGCCTTTTGTATTTAATTCCGATGCAATTTCTGTGTTTCAACGTCAATAAGAAGGTCAGTGGGATACAGTAACCTGAAGTGAAGCAAACGAATCTATAACTAGTGTCACAGGAAATGATCAATACATAGACAGTAAGAATTGTTAGTTCTCTTGTACGTAAGTCGGCAATGTGCTTTTGTATTTAATTCCGATGCAATTTATGTGTTTCATCGTCAATATGAAGGTCAGAGGGATACAGTAAACCTGGAGTGAAGCATCGGAATCTATAACTAGTGTCAATGGAATGGTTCAAAACATAGACAGTAAGAAGAGTCAGTTTTCTTGTACTTAAGTCGGCATTGTGCCTTTTGAATTTAATTCGATGCAATTTCCGTGTTTCATCGTCAATACGAAGGTCAGAGGGATACGGCAAAGCTGAAGTGAAGCATCGGAATCTATAACTAGTGTCACAGGAATTGTTCAAAACATGGACAGTAAGATGAGTCAGTTTTCTTGTACTTAAGTCGGCATTGTGCCTTCTCTTTTTAGTTCCGATGCAATTTCTGTGTTTCATCGTCAATAAGAAGGTCAGAGGGACACAGTAAACCTGAAGTGAAGCATCGGAATCTATAACTAGTATCACAGGAATGGTTCAAAATATAGACAGTAAGAAGAGTCAGTTTTCTTGTACTTAAGTCGGCATTGTGCCTTTTCTTTTTAGTTCCGATGCAATTTCTGTGTTTCATCGTCAATAAGAAGGTCAGAGGGACACACTAAACCTGAAGTGAAGCATCGGAATCTAT
Source organism: Schistocerca americana (assembly GCF_021461395.2). Classification (NCBI taxonomy): domain Eukaryota; kingdom Metazoa; phylum Arthropoda; class Insecta; order Orthoptera; family Acrididae; genus Schistocerca; species Schistocerca americana. The sequence continues at coordinate 4,930,281 of NW_025725983.1, read as the reverse complement.
AACTAGTGTCACAGGAATGGTTCATAACATAGACAGTAAGAAGAGTCAGTATTCTTGTACTAGTGTCGGCATTGTGCCTTTTGTATTTAATTCTGATGCAAATTCTGTGTTTCATCGTCAATAAGAAGGTCAGAGGCATAAACTAAACCTATAGTGAAGCATCGGAATCTATAACTAGTGTCACAGGAATGGTCCAAAACACAGTCTGTAAGAGGAATCAGTTTTCTTGTACATAAGTCGGCATTGTACAATTTTAATTTATTCCGATGCAATTTCTGTGTTTCATCGTCAATAATATGTCAGAGGGATACAGTAAACCTGAAATGAAGCATCGGAATCTATAACTAGTGTCACAGGAATGGTTCAAAACATAGACAATAAGAAGAGTCAGTTTTCTTGTACTTATATCGGCATTGTGCCTTTTGTATTTAATTCCGATGCAATTTCTGAGTTTCATCGTCAATAAGAAGGTCAGAGGGAGACAGTAAACCTAAAGTGAAGCATCGGAGTCCTTAACTAGTGTCACAGGAATGGTTCAAAACATAGACAGTAAGAAGAGTCAGTTTTCTTGTACTTGAGTCGGCATTGTGCCTTTTGTATTTAATTACGATGCAATTTCTGTGCTTCATCGTCAGTAAAAAGGTCAGAGAGATATAGTATACCTGAAGTGAAGCATCGGAAACTATAACTAGTGTCACAGGAATGGTTCAAAACATACACAGTAAGAAGATTCAGTTTTCTTCTACTTAAGTCCACGTTGTGCCTTTTCTATTTAATTCCGATGCAATTTCTGTTTCATCGTCAATAAGAACGTCCAATTGATACAGTAAACATATAGTGTAGCATCAGAATCTAAAACTGGTCTCACAGGAAAAGTTGAAATCATACTCACTAGGAAGAGTCAGTCTTCTTGTACTTCAGTCAGCATTGCGCCTTTTGTATTTAATTCTGATGCAATTTCTGTGTTTCATCGTCAATAAGAAGGTCCAAGGGATACAGTAAACATATAGTGAAGCATCGGAATCTAAAACTGGTCTCACAGGAAATGTTCATAACATAGTCAGTAAGAAGAGTCAGTCTTCTTGTACTTAAGTCGGTGTTGTGCCATTTCTATTTAATTCCGATGCAATTTCTGTGTTTCATCGTCAATAAGAAGGTCAGAGGGATACAGTGAAACTGAGGTGAAGCATCGGAATCAATAACTAGTGTCACTGGAATGGTTCAAACATAGACAGTAGGAAGAGTCAGTCTTATTGTACATATGTCGTCATTGTGCCTCTTATATTTACTTCCGGTGCAATTTCTGTGTTTCGTCGCCAATAAGAAGGTCCAAAGGATACAGTAAACCAGAAGTGAAGCATCGGAATCTATAACTAGTGTCACAGGAATGGTTCAAAACATAGTCAGTAAGAAGAGTCAGTCTTCTTGTACTTAAGTCGGCATTGTGCCTTTTCTATTTAATTCCGATTCAATTTCTGTGTTTCATCGTCAATAGGAAGATCCAAGGGATACAGTAAACCAGAGGTGAAGCATCGGAATCTAAAACTGGTCTCACAGGAAATGTTGAAATCATAGTCAGTAGGAAGAGTCAGTCTTCTTGTACTTATTTCAGCATTGTACCTTTTGTATTTAATTCTGATGCAATTTCTGTGTTTCATCGTCAATAAGAAGGTCCAAGGGATACAATAAACATATAGTGAAGCATCGGAATCTGAAACTGGTCTCACAGGAAATGTTCAAAACATAGTCAGTTAGAAGAGTCAGTCTCCTTGTACTTACGTCGGCATTGTGCATTTTGTATTTAATTCCGATGCAATTTCTGTGTTTAACCGCCAATAAGAAGGTCCAAGGGATACAGTAAACATATAGTGAAGCAACGGAATCTAAAACAGGTATAACAGGAAATGTTCAAAACATTGTCGGTAAGGAGAGTCAGTCTTCTTGTACTTAAGTCGGCATTGTGCCTTTTGTATTTAATTCCGATGCAATTTCTGTGTTTCGTCGTCAATAAGAAGGTCCAAGGGATACAGTAAACCTGAAGTGAAGCATCGGACCCTGAAACTGGTCTCACAGGAAAGGTACAAAACATAGACAGTAAGAAGAGTTAGATTTCTTGTACTTAAGACGGCATTGTGCCTTTTGTATTTAATTTCGATGCATTTTCTGTGTTTCATCGTCAATAAGAAGGTCAGAGGGATACAGTAAACCTGAAGTGAAGCATCGGAATCAATAACTAGTGTCACTGGCATGGTTCAAAACATAGACAGTAGGAAGAGCCAGACTTCTTGTTCTTGATTCGGCATTCTGCCTTTCGTATTTAATTCCGATGCAATTTCTGTGTTTCATCGTCAATAAGAAGGTCAGAGGGATACAGTAAACCTGAAGTGAAGCATCGGAATCTATAACTGGTGTCACAGTAATAGTTCAAAACATAGACAGTGAAAAGAGTCAGTCTTCTTGTACTTAAGTCAGCATTGTGCCTTTTGTATTTAAATCCGATGCAATTTCTGTGGTTCATCGTCAATAAGAAGGTCAGAGGGATACGGTAAACCTGAAGTGAAGCATCGAAATGTGTAGCTAATGTCACAGGAATGGTTCAAAACATAAACAGTAAGAAGAGTCAGTTTTCTTGTACTTAAGTCGGCTTTGTGCCTTTTCTATTTAATTCCGATGCAATTTCTGTGTTTCGTCGTCAATAAGAAGATCCAATGGATACAGTAAACCTGAAGTGAAGCATCGGAATCTAAAACCGGTCTCACAGGAAAGTTTCAAAACGTAGACAGTAAGAACAGCCAGTCTTCTTGTACTTGAGTCGCATTGTGCCTTTTGAATTTAATTCCGATGCAATTTCTGTGCTTCATCGTCAGTAAAAAGGTCAGAGAGATATAGTATACCTGAAGTGAAGTATCGGAAACTATAACTAGTGTCACAGGAATGGTTCAAAACATACACAGTAAGAAGATTCAGTTTTCTTCTACTTAAGTCCACGTTGTGCCTTTTCTATTTAATTCCGATGCAATTTCTGTTTCATCGTCAATAAGAACGTCCAATTGATACAGTAAACATTTAGTGTAGCGTCAGAATCTAAAAATGGTCTCACAGGAAGAGTTGAAATCATACTCACTAGGAAGAGTCAGTCTTCTTGTACTTAAGTCAGCATTGTGCCTTTTGTATTTAATTCTGATGCAATTTCTGTGTTTCATCGTCAATAAGAAGGTCCAAGGGATACAGTAAACATATAGTGAAGCATCGGAATCTAAAACTGGTCTCACAGGAAATGTTCATAACATAGTCAGTAAGAAGAGTCGGTCTTCTTTTACTTAAGTCGGAGTTGTGCCATTTCTATTTAATTCCGAGGCAATTTCTGTGTTTTTATCGTCAATAAGAAGGTCAGAGGGATACAGTGAAACTGAGGTGAAGCATCGGAATCTATAACTAGTGTCACTGGAATGGTTCAAACACAGACAGTAGGAAGAGTCAGTCTTATTGTACATAAGTCGGCATTGTGCCTCTTATATTTACTTCCGGTGCAATTTCTGTGTTTCGTAGCCAATAAGAAGGTCCAAAGGATACAGTAAACCAGAAGTGAAGCATCGGAATCTATAACTAGTGTCACAGGAATGGTTCAAAACATAGTCAGTGAGAAGAGTCAGTCTTCTTGTACTTAAGTCGGCATTGTGCCTTTTCTATTTAATTCTGATTCAATTTCTGTGTTTCATCGTCAATAAGAAGATCCAAGGGATACAGTAAACCAGAAGTGAAGCATCGGAATCTAAAACTGGTCTCACAGGAAATGTTGAAATCATAGTCAGTAGGAAGAGTCAGTCTTCTTGTACTTAATTCAGCATTGTACCTTTTGTATTTAATTCTGATGCAATTTCTGTGTTTCATCGTCAATAAGAAGGTCCAAGGGATACAATAAACATATAGTGAAGCATCGGAATCTAAAACTGGTCTCACAGGAAATGCTCAAAACATAGTCAGTAAGAAGAGTCAGTCTCCTTGTACTTACGGCGGCATTGTGCCTTTTGTATTTAATTCCGATGCAATTTCTGTGTTTAACCGTCAATAAGAAGGTCCAAGGGATACAGTAAACATATAGTGAAGCATCGGAATCTAAAACAGGTATAACAGGAAATGCTCAAAACATTGTCGGTAGGGAGAGTCAGTCCTCTTGTACTTAAGTCGGCATTGTGCCTTTTGTTTTTAATTCCGATGCAATTTCTGTGTTTCTTCGTCAATAAGAAGGTCCAATGGGTACAGTAAACCTGAAGTGAAGCATCGGACTCTGAAACTGGTCTCACAGGAAAGGTTCAAAACATAGACAGTAAGAAGACTTATTTTTCTTGTACTTAAGTCGGCATTGTGCCTTTTGTATTTAATTCCGATGGAATTTCAGTGTTGCATTGTCAACAAGAAGGTCAGAGGGATACAGTGAACCTGAAGTGAAGCATCGGAATCTGTAACTAGTGTCACAAGAATGGTTCAAAGCATAGACGGTAATAAGAGTCAGTCTTCTGGTACTTAAGTCGGCATTGTGCCTTTTGTATTTAATTCCGATGCAATTTCTGTGATTCATCGTCAATAAGAAGGTCAGAGGCATACAATAAACCTGAAGTGATGCATCGTAATCTATAACTAGTGCCACAGGAATGGTTCAAAACATAGACAGTAAGAAGAGTCAGTTTTCTTGTACTTAAGTCGGCATTGTGCCTTTTGTATTTAATTCCGATGCTAATTCTGTGTTTAATCGTCAATAAGGAGGTCAGAGGCATACAGTAACCTGAAGTGAATCATCGGAATCTGTTACTAGTGTCACAGGAATGGTTCAAAACATAGACTGTAGGAAGAGTCAGTTTTCTTGTACTTAAGTCGGCATTGTGCCTTTTGTATTTAGTTCCGATGGAATATCAGTCTTTCATCGTCAATAAGAATGTCAGAGGGATACAGTGAACCTGAAGTGAACCATCGGAATCTATAACTAGTATCACAAGAATGGTTCTAAAAATAGACAGTAATAAGAGTTAGTTTTCTTGTACTTAAGTCGCATTGTGCCTTTTGTATTTAATTCCGATGCAATTTCTGTGTTTCGTCGTCAATAAGAAGATCCAAGGGATACAGTAAACGTCAAGTGAAGCATCGGAATCGAAAACCGGTCTCACAGGAAAGTTTCGAAGCATAGACAGTAAGAAGAGCCAGTCTCCTTGCACTTGAGTCGGCATTGTGCCTTTTGTATTTAATTCCGTTGCAATTTCTGTGATTCATCGTCAATAAGAAGGTCAGAGAGATATAGTATACCTGAAGTGAAGCATCGGAATCTACAATTAGAGTCACAGGAATGGTTCAAAACATACACAGTAAGAACAGTCAGTTTTTTTGTACTTAAGTCCGCATTGTGGCCTTTCTATTGAATTCCGATGCAATTTCTGTGTTTCATCGTCAACAAGAAGGTCCAAGGGATACAGTAAACATATAGTGAAGCATCGGAATCTAAAACTGGTCCCACAGGAAATGTTGAAATCATAGTCAGTAGGAAGAGTCAGTCTTCTTGTACGGAAGTCAGCATCGTGCTTTTTTTTTAAATTCTGATGCGATTTCTGTGTTTCATCGTCAATAAGAAGGTCCAAGGGATACAGTAAACATATAGTGAAGCATCGGAATCTAAAACTGGTCTCACAGGAAATGTTCAAAACATAGTCAGTAAGAAGAATCAGTCTCCTTGTACTTACGGCGGCATTGTGCCTTTTGTATTTAATTCCGATGCAATTTCTGTGTTTAAACGTCAATAAGAAGGTCCAAGGGATACAGTAAACATATAGTAAAGCATCGGAATCTAAAACTGGTATAACAGGAAATGTTCAAAACATTATCAGTAAAGACAGTCAGTCTTCTTGTACTTAAGTCGGCATTGTGCCTTTTGTATTTAATTCCGATGCAATTTCTGTGTTTCATCGTCAATAAGAAGGTCCAAGGGATACAGTAAACCTGAAGTGAAGCATCGGACCCTGAAACTGGTCTCACAGGAAAGGTACAAACCATAGACAGTAAGAAGAGTTAGATTTCTTGTACTTAAGACGGCATTGTGACTTTTGTATTTAATTCCGATGGAATTGCAGTGTTTCATCGTCAACAACAAGGTCAGAGAGATACAGTGAACCTGAAGTGAAGCATCGGAATCTATAACCAGTGTCACAAGAAGGGTTCAAAGCATAGACGGTAATAAGAGTCAGTCTTCTTGTACTTAAGTCGGCATTGTGCCTTTTGTATTTAATTCTGATGCAATATCTGTTTTTCATCGTCAATAAGAAGGTCAGAGGCATACAGTAAACCTGAAGTGATGCATCGTAATCAATAACTAGTGTCACTGGAATAGTTCAAATCATAGACAGTAAGAAGAGTCAGTTTTCTTGTACTTAAGTCGGGATTGTGCCTTTTGTATTTAATTCCGATGCTAATTCTGTGTTTAATCGTCAATAAGAAGATCCAAGGGATACAGTAAACCAGAAGTGGAGCATCGGAATCTAAAACTGGTCACACAGGAAATGTTGAAATCATAGTCGGTAGGTAGAGTCAGTCTTCTTGTACTTAATTCAGCATTGTACGTTTTGTATTTAATTCCGATGCAATTTCTGTGTTTCATCGTCAATAAGAAGGTCCAAGGGATACAGTAAACATATATTGAAGCATCGGAATCTGAAACTGGTCTCACAGCAAATGTTCAAAACATAGTCAGTAAGAAGAGTCAGTCTCCTTGTACTTACGGCGGCATTGTGCCTTTTGTATTTAATTCCGATGCAATTTCTGTGTTTAACCGTCAATAAGAAGGTCCAAGGGATACAGTAAACATATAGTGAAGCATCGGAATCTAAAACAGGTATAACGGGAAATGTTCAAAACATTGTCAGTAAGGAGATTCAGTCTTCTTGTACTTAAGTCGGCATTTAGCCTTTTGTATTTAATTCCGATGCAATTTCTGTGTTTCATCGTCAATAAGAAGGTCCAAGGGGCACAGTAAACCTGAAGTGAAGCATCGGACTCTGAAACTGGTCTCACAGGAAAGGTTCAAAACATAGACAGTAAGAAGACTTAGTTTTGTTGTACTTAATTCGGCATTGTGCCTTTTGTATTTAATTCCGATGGAATTTCAGTGTTGCATCGTCAACAAGAAGGTCAGGGGGATACAGTGAACCTGAAGTGAAGCATCGGAATCTATAACTAGTGTCACAAGAATGGTTCAAAGCATAGACGGTAATAAGAGTCAGTCTTCTTGTACTTAAGTCGGAATTGTGCCTTTTGTTTTTGATTCCGATGGTATTTCTGTGTTTCATCGTCAATATGAAGGTCAGAGGCATACAATAAACCTGAAGTGATGCATTGTAATCTATAACTAGTGTCACAGGAATGGTTCAAAACATAGACAGTAAGAAGAGTCAGTTTTCTTGTACTTTGTTCGGCATTGTGCCTTTTGTATTTAATTCCGATGCTAATTCTGTGTTTAATCGTCAATAAGGAGGTCAGAGGTATACAGTAACCTGAGGTGAATCATCGGAATCTGTAACTAGTGTCACAGGAATGGTTCAAAACATAGACTGTAGGAAGAGTCAGTTTTCTTGTACTTAAGTCGGCATTGTGCCTTTTGTATTTAATTCCGATGGAATGTCAGTGTTTCATCGTCAATAAGAAGGTCAGAGGGATACAGTGAACCTGAAGTGAAGCATCGGAATCTATGACTAGTATCACAAGAATGGTTCTAAACATAGACAGTAATAAGAGTCAGTCTTCTTGTACATAAGTCTGCATTGTGCCTTTTGTATTTATTTCCGATGCAATTTCTGTGTTTCGTCGTCAGTAAGAAGATCCAAGGGATACAGTAAACCTGAAGTGAAGCATCGGAATCAAAAACCGGTCTCACAGGAAAGTTTCAAAACATAGACAGTAAGAAGAGTCAGTCTTCTTGTACTTAAGTCGGCATTGTGCCTTTTGTATTTAATTCTGAAGCAATTTCTGTGTTTCTTCGTCAATAAGAAGGTCCAAGGGATACAGTAAACATATAGTGAAGCATCGGAATCTAAAACTGGTCTCACAGGAAATGTTCAAGAAATAGTCAGTAAGAAGAGTCAGTCCTCTAGTACTTAAGCCGGCATTGTGCCTTTTGTATTTAATTACGATGCAATTTCTGTGTCCAGTCGTCAATAAGAAGGTCCAAGGGATACAGTAAACATATAGTGAAGCATCGGAATCTAAAACTAGTATAACAGGAAATGTTCAAAAGAAAGTCAGTAAGAAGAGACAGTCTTCTTGTACTTAAGTCGGCGTTGTGCCGTTTGTATTTAATTCCGATGCAATTTCTGTGTTTCATCGTCTATTAGAAGGTCCAAGGGATACAGTAAACCTGGAGTGTTGCATCGGAATCTATAACTAGTGTCACAGGGATGTTTCGAAACAAAGACAGTAAGAAGAGGCAGTATTCTTGTACTTAAGTCGGCATTGTGCCTTTTCTATTTAACTCTGATTCAATTTCTGTGTTTCATCGTCAATAAGAAGGCCACAGGGATACAGTAAAGCTGAAGTGAAGCATCGGAATCTATAACTAGGGTCACAGGAATGGTTCAAAACATAGGCAGTAAGAAAAGCCAGTCTTCTTGCACTTGAGTCGGCATTGTGCCTTTTGTGTATAATTCCGATGCAATTTCTGTGTTTCATCGTTAACAAGATGGTCAGAGGGATACAGTAAACCGGAAGTGAAGCATCGGAATCTATAACTAGTGTCACAGGAATGGTTCAAAACATAGACATTAAGAAGAGTCAGTTTTCTTGTACTTAAGTCAGCATTGTGTCTTTTGTATTTAATTCCGATACAATTTCTGTGTTTCATCGTCAATAAGAAGGTCAGAGGGATACAGTAAACCTGAAGTGAAGCATCGGAATCTAAGACCGGTCTCACAGGAATGTTTCAAAACATAGACAGTAAGAAGAGCCAGTCTTCTAGTACTTCAGTCGGCATTGTGCCTTTTGTATTGAATTCCGATGCAATATCTGTGTTTCATCGTCAATAAGAAGGTCAGAGGGATACAGAAAACCTAAAGTGAATCATCGGAATCTATAACTAGTGTCACAGGAATGGTTCAAAACATAGATAGTAACAAGAATCAGTTTTCATGTACTTAAGTCGGCCTTGTGCTTTTTCTAATTAATTCCGATGCAATTTCTGTGTTTCATCGTCAATAAGAAGGCCAGAGGGATACAGTAAACCTGAAGTGAAGCATCGGAATCTATAACTAGTGTCACAGGAATGGTTCATAGCATAGACATTAAGAAGAGCCAGTCTTCTTGTACTTGAGTCGGCATTGCGTCTTTTGTATTTAATTCCGATGCAATTTCTGTGTTTCATCGTCAATAAGAAGGTCAGAGGGATACAGTAAACCTGAAGTGAAGCATCGGAATCTATAACTAGTGTCACAGGAATGGTTCAAAGCATAGACAGTAAGAAGAGCCAATCTTCAAGTACTTAAGTCGGCATTGTGCCTTTTGTATTTAATTCCGATGCAATTTCTGTGTATCATCGTCAATAAGAAGGTCAGAAGAATACAGTAAACCCGAGGTGAAGCATCGGAATCTATAACTAGTGACACAGGAATGGTTCATATCAAAGACAATAGGAAGAGTCAGTTCTGTTGTACCTAAGTCGGCATTGTTCTTTTGTATTTAATTCCGATGCAATTTCTGTGTTTCATCGTCAATAAGAAGGTCAGAGGGATACAGTAAACCTGAAGTGAAGCATCGGAATCTATAACTAGTGTCCCAGGAATGGTTCAAATCATAGACAGTAAGAAGAGTCAGTTTTCTTGTACTTAAGTCGGCATTGTGCCTTTTGTATTTAGTTCCGATGAAATTTCTGTGTTTCACCGTCAATAAGAAGGTCAGAGGGATACAGTAAACGTGAAGTGAAGCATCGGAATCTATAACTAGTGTCCCAGGAATGGTTCAAATCATAGACAGTAAGAAGAGTCAGTTTTCTTGTACTTAAGTCGGCATTGTGCCTTTTGAATTTAATTCCGATGCAATTTCTGTGTTTCATCGTAAATAAGAAGGTCAGAGGGGTACAGTAAACCTGAAGTGAAGCATCGGAAACTATAACAAGTGTCACAGGAATGGTTCAAAACATACACAGTAAGAAGAGTCAGTTTTCTGGTACTTAAGTCGGCATTGTGCCTTTCGTATTTAATTCCGATGCAATATCTGTGTTTCATCGTCAATAAGAAGTTCAGAGGGATACAGTAAACCTGAAGTGAAGCATCGGAATCTATAACAGGTGTCACAGGAATGGTTCAATACATTGACTGTAAGAAGAGTCAGTTTTCTTGTATTTAAGTCGGCATTGTGCCTTTTGTATTTAACTCCGAGGCAATTTCTGTGTTTCATCGTCAATAAGAAGGTCAGAGGGATACAGTAAACCTGAAGTGAAGCATCGGAATCTATAACAGGTGTCACAGGAATGGTTCAATACATTGACTGTAAGAAGAGTCAGTTTTCTTGTATTTAAGTCGGCATTGTGCCTTTTGTATTTAACTCCGAGGCAATTTCTGTGTTTCATCGTCAATAAGAAGGTCAGAGGGATACAGTGAACCTGAAGTGAAGCATCGGAATCTGTAACTAGTGTCACAGGAATGGTTCAAAACATAGACAGTAAGAAGAGTCAGTTTTCTTGTACTTAAGACGGCATTGTGCCTTTGTATTTAATTCCGATGCAATTTCTGTGTTTCATCGTCACTAAGAAGGTCAGAAGGATGCAGTAAACCTGAAGTGAAGCATCGGAATCTATAACTAGTGTCACAGGAATGGTTCAAACATAGACAGTAAGAAGAGTCAGTTTTCTTGTACTTAAGTAGGCATCGTGCCTTTTGCATTTAATTGCGATGCAATTTTTGTGTTTCATCGTCAATAAGAAGGTCGGAGAGATACAGTAAACCTGAAGTGAAGCATCGGAATCTATTACTAGTGTCACATGAACGGTTCAAACATAGACAGTAAGAAGAGTCAGTTTTCTTGTACATAAGTTGGCATTGTGCCTTTTGTATTTACTTCCGATGCAATTTCTGTGTTTCATCGTCAATAAGAAGGTCAGAGGGATACAGTAAACCTGAAGTGAAGCATCGGAATCCATAACTAGTGTCACATGAATGGTTCAAAACATAGACAGTAAGAAGAGTCAGTTTTCTTGTACTTAAGTCAGCATTGTGCCGTTTGTATCTAATTCCGATGCAATTTCTGTGTTTCATCGTCAATAGGAAGGTCAGAGGCATACAGTAAACCTGAAGTGAAGCATCGGAATGTATAACTAGTGTCACAGGAATGGTTCAAAACATAGACAGTGAGAAGAGTCAGTTTTCTTGTTCTTAAGTCGGTATTGTGCCTTTTGTATTTAATTCCGATTCAATTTCTGTGTTTCATCGTCAATAAGAAGGTCAGAGGGATACAGAAAAGCTGAAGTGAAGCATCGGAAACTATAACAAGTGTCACAGGAATGGTTCAAACATAGACAGTAAGAAGAGTCAGTTTTCTTGTACTTAAGTCGGCATTGTGCCTTTTGTATTTAATTCCGATGCAATATCTGTGTTTCATCGTCAATAAGAAGGTCAGAGGGATACAGTAAACCTGAGGTGAAGCATTGGAATCTATAACAGGTGTCACAGGAATGGTTCAAAACAATGACTATAAAATGAGTCAGTTTTCTTGTACTTAAGTCGGCATTGTGCCTTTTGTATTTAACTCCGAAGCAATTTCTGTGTTTTATCGTCAATAAGAAGGTCAGAGGGACACAGTAAACCTGAAGTGACGCATTGGAATCTGTAACTAGTGTCACAGGAATGGTTCAAAACATAGACAGTAAGAAGAGTCAGTTCTCTTGTACTTAAGTCGGCATTGTGCCTTTGTATTTAATTCCGATGCAATTTCTATGTTTCATCGTCAATAAGAAGGTCAGAGGGATACAGTAAACCTGAAGTGAAGCATCGGAATCCATAACTAGTGTCACATGAATGGTTCAAAACATAGACAGTAAGAAGAGTCAGTTTTCTTGTACTTAAGTCGGCATTGTGCCTTTTGTATTTAATTCCGATGCAATTTCTGTGTTTCATCGTCAATAAGAAGGTTAGAGCGATACAGTAAACCTGAAGTGAAGCATCGGAATCTGTAACTAGTGTCACAGGTATGGTTCAAAACATAGACAGTAAGGAGAGTCAGTTTACTTGTACTTAAGTCGGCATTGTGCCTTTTGTATTTAATTCCGATGCTATTTCTGTGTTTCATCGTCAATAAGTAGGTCAGAGGGATACAGTAAACCTGAAGTGAAGCATCGGAATCTATAACTAGTTTCACAGGAATGGTTCAAAACATAGACAGTAAGAAGAGTCAGTTTTCTTGTACTTAATTTGGCATTGTGCGTTTTGTATTTAATTCCGATGCAATTTCTGTGTTTCATCAACAATAAGAAGTTCAGAGGGATACAGTAAACTTGAAGTGAAGCATCGGAAACTATAACTACTCTCACAGGAATGGTTCAAAACATAGACAGTAAGAAGAGTCAGTTTTCTTGTACTTAAGTCGGCATTGTGCCTTTTGTATTTAATTCCGATGTTATTTGTGTGTTTCATCGTCAATAAGAAGGTCACAGGGATACAGTAAACCTGAAGTGAAGCATCGGAATCTATAACTAGTGTCACAGGAATGGTTCAAAACTTAGATAGGAAGAAGAGTCAGTTCCCTTGTACTTAAGTCAGCAATGAGCTTTTTGTATTAACGTCCGATGCAATTTCTGTGTTTCATCGTCAATAAAAAGGTCAGAGGGATACAGAAAACCTGAAGTGAAGCATCGGAAACTGTATTTAGTGTCACAGGAATGGTTCAAAGCATAGACAGTAAGAAGAGTCAGTTTTCTTGTACTTAAGTCAGCAATGTGCCTTTTCTATTTAAATCCGATGCAATTTCTGTGTTTCATCTTCAATAAGAAGGTCAGAGGATACAGTATACCTGAAGTGAAGCATCGGATTCTAGAACTAGTGTCACAGGAATTGTTCAAAACCTAGACAGTAAGAAGAGTCAGTTTTCTTGTACTTAAGTCGGCATTGTGCCTTTTGTATGTAATTCCGATGCAATTCCAGTGTTTCATCGTTAATAAGAAGGTCAGGGGGATACAGTGAACCTGAAGTGAAGCATCGGAATCTATAACTAGTGCAACAGGAATGCCTCAAAACATAGACAGTCAGAAGAGTCAGTTTACTTGTACTTAAGTCGGCATTGTGCCTTTTGTATTTAGTTCCGATGCAATTTCTGTGTTTCACCGTCAATAAGAAGGTCAGAGGGATACAGTAAACCTGAAGTGAAGCATCGGAATCTATAACTAGTGTCCCAGGAATGGTTCAAATCATAGACAGTAAGAAGAGTCAGTTTTCTGGTTCTTAAGTCGGCATTGTGCCTTTTGTATTTAATTCCGATGCAATATCTGTGTTTCGTCGTCAATAAGTAGTTCAGAGGGATACAGTAAACCTGAAGTGAAGCATCGGAATCTATACCAGGTGTCACAGGAATGGTTCAATACATTGACTGTAAGAAGAGTCAGTTTTCTTGTATTTAAGTCGTCATTGTGCCTTTTGTATTTAACTCCGAGGCAATTTCTGTGTTTCATCGTCAATAAGAAGGTCAGAGGGATACAGTGAACCTGAAGTGAAGCATCGGAATATATAACAGGTGTCACAGGAATGGGTCAAAACATAGACAGTAAGAAGAGTCAGTTTTCTTGTACTTAAGACGGCATTGTGCCTTTGTATTTAACTCCGATGCAATTTCTGTGTTTCATCGTCAATAAGAAGATCAGAAGGATATAGTAAACCTGAAGTGAAGCATCGGTATCTATAACTAGTGTCACAGGAATGGTTCAAACATAGACAGTAAGAAGAGTCAGTTTTCTTGTACTTAGGTAGGCATCGTGCCTTTTGCATTTAATTCCGATGCAATTTCTGTGTTTCATCGTAAATAAGAAGGTCAGAGGGGTACAGTGAACCTGAAGTGAAGCATCGGAAACTATAACAAGTGTCACAGGAATGGTTCAAAACATACACAGTAAGAAGAGTCAGTTTTCTGGTTCTTAAGTCGGCATTGTGCCTTTTGTATTTAATTCCGATGCAATATCTGTGTTTCGTCGTCAATAAGTAGTTCAGAGGGATACAGTAAACCTGAAGTGAAGCATCGGAATCTATACCAGGTGTCACAGGAATGGTTCAATACATTGACTGTAAGAAGAGTCAGTTTTCTTGTATTTAAGTCGTCATTGTGCCTTTTGTATTTAACTCCGAGGCAATTTCTGTGTTTCATCGTCAATAAGAAGGTCAGAGGGATACAGTGAACCTGAAGTGAAGCATCGGAATATATAACAGGTGTCACAGGAATGGGTCAAAACATAGACAGTAAGAAGAGTCAGTTTTCTTGTACTTAAGACGGCATTGTGCCTTTGTATTTAACTCCGATGCAATTTCTGTGTTTCATCGTCAATAAGAAGATCAGAAGGATATAGTAAACCTGAAGTGAAGCATCGGTATCTATAACTAGTGTCACAGGAATGGTTCAAACATAGACAGTAAGAAGAGTCAGTTTTCTTGTACTTAAGTAGGCATCGTGCCTTTGCATTTAATTGCGATGCAATTTTTGTGTTTCATCGTCAATAAGAAGGTCGGAGAGATATAATAAACCTGAAGTGAAGCATCGGAATCTATTACTAGTGTCACATGAAAGGTTCAAACATAGACAGTAAGAAGAGTCAGTTTTCTTGTACATAAGTCAGCATTGAGCCTTTTGTATTTACTTCCGATGCAATTTCTGTGTTTCATCGTCAATAAGAAGGTCAGAGGGATACAGTAAACCTGAAGTGAAGCATCGGAATCCATAACTAGTGTCACATGAATGGTTCAAAACATAGACAGTAAGAAGAGTCAGTTTTCTTGTACTTAAGTCGGCATTGTGCCTTTTGTATGTAATTCCGATGCAATTTCAGTGTTTCATCGTCAATAAGAAGGTCAGGGGGATACAGTGAACCTGAAGTGAAGCATCGGAATCTATAACTAGTGTCACAGGAGTGCTTCAAAACACAGACAGTAAGAAGAGTCAGTTTTCTTGTACTTAAGTCGGCATTGTGCCTTTTGTATTTAGTTCCGATGAAATTTCTGTGTTTCACCGTCAATAAGAAGGTCAGAGGGATACAGTAAACGTGAAGTGAAGCATCGGAATCTATAACTAGTGTCCCAGGAATGGTTCAAATCATAGACAGTAAGAAGAGTCAGTTTTCTTGTACTTAAGTCGGCATTGTGCCTTTTGAATTTAATTCCGATGCATTTTCTGTGTTTCATCGTAAATAAGAAGGTCAGAGGGGTACAGTAAACCTGAAGTGAAGCATCGGAAACTATAACAAGTGTCACAGGAATGGTTCAAAACATACACAGTAAGAAGAGTCAGTTTTCTGGTTCTTAAGTCGGCATTGTGCGTTTCGTATTTAATTCCGATGCAATATCTGTGTTTCATCGTCAATAAGAAGTTCAGAGGGATACAGTAAACCTGAAATGAAGCATCGGAATGTATAACAGGTGTCACAGGAATGGTTCAATACATTGACTGTAAGAAGAGTCAGTTTTCTTGTATTTAAGTCGGCATTGTGCCTTTTGTATTTAATTCCGATGCAATTTCTGTGTTTCACCGTCAATAGGAAGGTCAGAGGGATACAGTAAACCTGAAGTGAAGCATCTGAATCTATAACTAGCGTCACATGAATGGTTCAAACATAGACAGTAAGAAGAGTCAGTTTTCTTGTACATAAGTTGGCATTGTGCCTTTTGTATTTACTTCCGATGCAATTTCTGTGTTTCATCGTCAATAAGAAGGTCAGAGGGATACAGTGAACCTGAAGTGTAGCATCGGAACCTGTAACTAGTGTCACAGGAATGGTTCAAAACATAGACAGTAAGAAGAGTCAGTTTTCTTGTACTTAAGACGGCATTGTGCCTTTGTATTTAATTCCGATGCAATTTCTGTGTTTCATCGTCAATAAGAAGGTCAGAAGGATGCAGTAAACCTGAAGTGAAGCATCGGAATCTATAACTAGTGTCCCAGGAATGGTTCAAATCATAGACAGTAAGAAGAGTCAGTTTTCTTGTACTTAAGTCGGCATTGTGCCTTTTGAATTTAATTCCGATGCATTTTCTGTGTTTCATCGTAAATAAGAAGGTCAGAGGGATACAGTGAACCTGAAGTGTAGCATCGGAACCTGTAACTAGTGTCACAGGAATGGTTCAAAACATAGACAGTAAGAAGAGTCAGTTTTCTTGTACTTAAGACGGCATTGTGCCTTTGTATTTAATTCCGATGCAATTTCTGTGTTTCATCGTCAATAAGAAGGTCAGAAGGATGCAGTAAACCTGAAGTGAAGCATCGGAATCTATAACTAGTGTCACAGGAATGGTTCAAACATAGACAGTAAGAAGAGTCAGTTTTCTTGTACTTAAGTAGGCATCGTGCCTTTTGCATTTAATTGCGATGCAATTTTTGTGTTTCATCGTCAATAAGAAGGTCGGAGAGATACATTAAACCTGAGGTGAAGCATCGGAATCTATTACTAGTGTCACATGAAAGGTTCAAACATAGACAGTAAGAAGAGTCAGTTTTCTTGTACATAAGTTGGCATTGTGCCTTTTGTATTTACTTCCGATGCAATTTCTGTGTTTCATCGTCAATAAGAAGGTCAGAGGGATACAGTAAACCTGAAGTGAAGCATCGGAATCCATAACTAGTGTCACATGAATGGTTCAAAACATAGACAGTAAGAAGAGTCAGTTTTCTTGTACTTAAGTCGGCATTGTGCCTTTTGTATTTAATTCCGATGCAATTTCTGTGTTTCATCGTCAATAAGAAGGTTAGAGCGATACAGTAAACCTGAAGTGAAGCGTCGGAATCTGTAACTAGTGTCACAGGTATGGTTCAAAACATAGACAGTAAGGAGAGTCAGTTTACTTGTACTTAAGTCGGCATTGTGCCGTTTGTAACTTATTCCGATGCAATTTCTGTGTTTCATCGTCAATAAGAAGGTCAGAGGCATACAGTAAACCTGAAGTGAAGCATCGGAAACTATAACAAGTGTCACAGGAATGGTTCAAACATAGACAGTAAGAAGAGTCAGTTTTCTTGTACTTAAGTCGGCATTGTGCCTTTTGTATTTAATTCCGATGCAATATCTGTGTTTCATCGTCAATAAGAAGGTCAGAGGGATACAGTAAACCTGAGGTGAAGCATTGGAATCTATAACAGGTGTCACAGGAATGGTTCAAAACATTGACTATAAAATGAGTCATTTTTCTTGTACTTAAGTCGGCATTGTGCCTTTTGTATTTAACTCCGAAGCAATTTCTGTGTTTTATCGTCAATAAGAAGGTCAGAGGGACACAGTAAACCTGAAGTGACGCATTGGAATCTGTAACTAGTGTCACAGGAATGGTTCAAAACATAGAAGTAAGAAGAGTCAGTTCTCTTGTACTTAAGTCGGCATTGTGAGTTTGTATTTAATTCCGATGCAATTTCTATGTTTCATCGTCAATAAGAAGGTCGGAGAGATACAGTAAACCTGAAGTGGAGCATCGGAATCTATAACTAGTGTCACATGAATGATTCAAACATAGACAGTAAGAAGAGTCAGTTTTCTTGTACATAAGTGGGCATTGTGCCTTTTGTATTTACTTCCGATGCAATTTTTGTGTTTCATCGTCAATACGAAGGTCAGAGGGATACAGTAAACCTGAAGTGAAGCATCGGAATCCATAACTAGTGTTACATGAATGGTTCAAAACATAGACAGTAAGAAGAGTCAGTTTTCTTGTACTTAAGTCGGCATTGTGCCTTTTGTATTTAATTCCGATGCAATTTCTGTGTTTCACCGTCAATAGGAAGGTCAGAGGGATACAGTAAACCTGAAGTGAAGCATCTGAATCTATAACTAGCGTCACATGAATGGTTCAAACATAGACAGTAAGAAGAGTCAGTTTTCTTGTACATAAGTTGGCATTGTGCCTTTTGTATTTACTTCCGATGCAATTTCTGTGTTTCATCGTCAATAAGAAGGTCAGAGGGGTACATTAAACCTGAAGTGAAGCATCGGAATCCGTAACTAGTGTCACATGAATGGTTCAAAACATATACAGTGAGAAGAGTCAGTTTTCTTGTACTTAAGTCGGCATTGTGCCTTTTGTATTTAATTCCTATGTATTTTCTGTGTTTCATCGTCAATAACAAGGTTAGAGGGATACAGTTAACCTGAAGTGAAGCATCGGAATCTATTACTAGTCTCACAGGAGTGGTTCAAAACATAGACAGTAAGAAGAGTCAGTTTTCTTGTACTTAAGTCGGCATTGTGCCTTTTGTATTTAATTCCGATGCAATTTCTGTGTTTCACCGTCAATAGGAAGGTCAGAGGGATACAGTAAACCTTAAGTGAAGCATCGGAATCTATAACTAGTGTCCCAGGAATGGTTCAAATCATAGACAGTAAGAAGAGTCAGTTTTCTTGTACTTAAGTCGGCATTGTGCCTTTTGAATTTAATTCCGATGCAGTTTCTGTGTTTCATCGTCAATAAGAAGGTCAGAGGGGTACAGTAAACCTGAAGTGAAGCATCGGAAACTATAACAAGTGTCACAGGAATGGTTAAAACATACACAGTAAGAAGAGTCAGTTTTCTGGTACTTAAGTCGGCATTGTGCCTTTTGTATTTAATTCCGATGCAATATCTGTGTTTCATCGTCAATAAGAAGTTCAGAGGGATACAGTAAACCTGAAGTGAAGCATCGGAATCTATAACAGGTGTCACAGGAATGGTTCACATCAATTGACTGTAAGATGAGTCAGTTTTCTTGTACTTAAGTCGGCATTGTGCCTTTTGTATTTAACTCCGAAGCAATTTCTGTGTTTCATCGTCAATAAGAAGGTCAGAGGAATACAGTTAATCTGGAGAGAAGCTTCGGAATCTGTAACTAGTTTCACAGGAATGGTTCAAAACATAGACAGTAAGAAGAGTCTGTTTTCTTGTACTTAAGACGGCATTGTGCCTTTGTATTTAATTCCGATGCAATTTCTGTGTTTCATCGTCAATAAGGAGGTCAGAAGGATACAGTAAACCTGAAGTGAAGCATCGAAATCTATAACTAGTGTCACAGGAATGGTTCAAACATAGACAGTAATATGAGTCAGTTTTCTTGTACTTAAGAAGGCATCGTGCCTTTTGCAGTCAATTGCGATGCAATTTTTTTGTTTCATCGTCAATAAGAAGATCGGAGAGATACAGTAAACCTGAAGTGAAGCATCGGAATCTATAACTAGTGTCACATGAATGGTTCAAACGTAGACAGTAAGAACAGTCAGTTTTCTTGTACAGAAGTCGGCATTGTGCCTTTTGTATTTACTTCCGATGCAATTACTGTGTTTCATCGTCAATAAGAAGGTCAGAGGGATTAAGTAAACCTGAAGTGAAGCGTCGGAATCCATAACTAGTGTCACAGGAATGGTTCGAACCTAGACAGTAAGAAGAGTCAGTTTTCTTGTACTTATGTAGGCATTGTGCCTTTTGTATTTAATTCCGATGCAATTTCTGTGTTTCATCGTCAATAAGAAGGTCGGAGAGATACACTAAACCTGAAGTGAAGCATCGGAATCTATAACTAGTGTCACAGAAATGGTTCAAAACATAGACAGTAAGAAGAGTCAGTTTTCTTGTACTTAAGTCGGCATTGTGCCTTTTGTATTTAATTCCGATGCAATTTCTGTGTTTCATCGTCAATAAGAAGGTCAGAGGGATACAGTAAACCTGAAGTGAAGCATCGGAATCTATAACTAGTGTCACAGGAATGGTTCAAGACATAGACAGTAAGAAGAGTCAGTTTCCTTGTACTTAGGTCGGCATTGTGATTTTTGTATTTAATTCCGATGCAATATCTGTGTTTCATCGTCAATAAGAAGGTCAGAGGGATACAGTAAACCTTAAGTGAAGCATCGGAATCTATAACTAGTGTCACAGGAATGGTTCAAAAAACAGAGAGTAAGAAGAGTCAGTTTTCTTGTACTTAAGTCGGCATTGTGCTTTTGTATTTAATTCCGATGCAATTTCTGCGTTTCATCGTCAATAAGAAGGTCAGAGGGATACAGTAAACCTGAAGTGAAGCATCGGAATATATATTTAGTGTCACAGAAATGGTTCAAAACAGACAGTAAGAAGAGTCAGTTTTCTTGTACTTATGTCAGCATGGTGCCTTTGTATTTAATTCCGACGCAATTTCTGTGTTTCATCGTCAATAAGAAGGTCGGAGAGATACAGTAAACCTGAAGTGAAGCATCGGAATCTATAACTAGCGTCACATGAATTGTTCAAACATAGACAGTAAGAAGAGTCAGTTTTCTTGTACTTAAGTCGGCATTGTGCCCTTTGTATTTAATTCCGATGCAATTTCTGTATTTCATCGTCAATGAGAAGGTCAGAGGGGTACAGTAAACCGAAGTGAAGCATCGGAATCCGTAACTAGTGTCACATGAATGGTTCAAAACATATACAGTAAGAAGAGTCAGTTTTCCTGTACCTAAGTCGGCATTATGCCTTTTGTATTTAATTCCTATGCAATTTCTATGTTTCATCGTCAATAAAAAGGTCAGAGGGATACAGTTAACCTGAAGTGAAGCATCGGAATCTATAACTAGTGTCACATGTGTGGTTCAAAACATAGACAGTAAGAAGAGTCAGTTTTCTTGTACTTGAGTCGGCATTGTGCCCTTTGTATTTAATTCCGATGCAATTTCTGTATTTCATCGTCAATGAGAAGGTCAGACGGATACAGTAAACCTGAAGTGAAGCATCGGAATCTATAACTGGTCTCACATGAATGGTTCAAAAGATAGACAGTAAGAAGAGTCAGTTTTCTTGTACTTAAGTCGGCATTGTGCCTTTTGTATTTAATTCCGATGCAATTTCTATGTTTATCGTCAATAACAAGGTCAGAGGGATACAGTAAACCTGAACTGATGCATTGGAATCTATAACTAGTGTCACATGAATGGTTCAAATCATAGACAGTAAGAAGAGTCAGTTTTCTTGTACTTAAGTCGGCATTGTTCCTTTTGTATTTAATTCCGTTGCAATTTCTGTGTTTCATCGTCAATAAGAAGGTCAGAGGGATACAGTAAACCTGAGGTGAAGCATCGGAATCTATAACTAGTGTCACAGGAATTGTTCAAAACATAGACAGTAAGAAGAGTCAATTTTCTTGTACTTAAGTCGGCATTGTGCGTTTTCTATTTAATTCCGATGCAATTTCTGTGTTTCAACGTCAATAAGAAGGTCAGAGGGATGCAGTAAACTTGAAGTGAAGCATCGGAATCTAGAACTAGTGTCACAGGAATGGTTGAAAACATAGACAGTAAGAAGAGTCACATTTCTTGTACTTAAGTCGGCATTGTGCCTTTTGTATTTAACTCCGATGCAATTTCTGTATTTCATCGTCAATAAAAATGTCAGAGGGATACAGTAAACCTGAATAGACGCATCGGAATCTATAACTAGTGTCACAGGAATGGTTCAAAACATAGACAGTAAGAGGAGTCAGTTTTCTTGTACTTAAGTCGGCATTGTGCCATTGTATTTAATTCCGACGCAATTTCTGTGTTTCATCGTCAATAAGGTCAGCGGGATACAGTAAACCTGAAGTGAAGCATCGGAATCTATAACTAGTGTCACAGGAATGGTTCAAACCTAGACAGTAAGAAATGTCAGTTTTCTTGTACTTAAGTCGGCATTGTGCCTTTGTATTTAATTCCGATGCAATTTCTGTGTTTCATCGTCAATAAGGTCAGCGGGATACAGTAAACCTAAAGTGAAACATCGGAATCTATAACTAGTGTCACAAGAATGGTTCAAAATATAGACAGGAAGAAGAGTCAGTTTTCTTGTACTTCAGTCGGCATTGTGCCTTTTGTATTTAATTCCGATGCAATTTCTGTGTTTTATCGTCAATAAGAAGGTCAGAGGGATACAGTAAATCTGAAGTGAAGCATCGGAATCTATAACTAGTGTCACAGGAATGGATCAAAACATAGACAGGAAGAAGAGTCAGTTTTCTTGTACGTAAGTCGGCATTGTGCCTTTTGTACTAATTTCCGATGCAATTTCTGTGTTTCATCGTCAATAAGACGGTCAGAGGGATACAGTAAACCTGAAGTGAAGCATCGGAATCTATAACTAGTTTCACAGGAATGGTTCAAAACATAGACAGTAAGAAGAATAAGTTTTATTGCGCTTAAGTCGGCATTGTGCTTTTTGCATTTAATGCCGATGCAATTTCTGTGTTTCATCGTCAATAAGAATGTCAGAGGGATACAGTAAACCTGAAGTGAAGCATCGGAATCTATAACTAGTGTCACAGGAATGGTTCAAAACATAGACAGTAAGAGGAGTCAGTTTTCTTGTACTTAAGTCGGCATTGTGCCATTGTATTTAATTCCGACGCAATTTCTGTGTTTCATCGTCAATAAGGTCAGCGGGATACAGTAAACCTGAAGTGAAGCATCGGAATCTATAACTAGTGTCACAGGAATGGTTCAAACCTAGACAGTAAGAAATGTCAGTTTTCTTGTACTTAAGTCGGCATTGTGCCTTTGTATTTAATTCCGATGCAATTTCTGTGTTTCATCGTCAATAAGGTCAGCGGGATACAGTAAACCTAAAGTGAAACATCGGAATCTATAACTAGTGTCACAAGAATGGTTCAAAATATAGACAGGAAGAAGAGTCAGTTTTCTTCTACTTCAGTCGGCATTGTGCCTTTTGTATTTAATTCCGATGCAATTTCTGTGTTTTATCGTCAATAAGAAGGTCAGAGGGATACAGTAAACCTGAAGTGAAGCATCGGAATCTATAACTAGTGTCACAGGAATGGATCAAAACATAGACAGGAAGAAGAGTCAGTTTTCTTGTACGTAAGTCGGCATTGTGCCTTTTGTACTAATTTCCGATGCAATATCTGTGTTTCATCGTCAATAAGGTCAGCGGGATACAGTAAACCTAAAGTGAAGCATCGGAATCTATAACTAGTGTCACAGGAATGGTGCAAACCTAGACAGTAAAAAGAGTCAGTTTTCTTGTACTTAAGTCGGCATTGTGCATTTTTTTTTAATTCCGATGCAATTTCTGTGTTTCATCGTCAATAAGGTCAGCGGGATACAGTAAACCTGAAGTGGAGCATCGGAATCTATATTTAGTGTCACATGAATGGTTCAAATCATAGACAGTAGGAAGAGTCAATTTTCTTGTACTTAAGTCGGCATTGTTCCTTTTCTAATTAATTCCGATGCAATTGCTGTGATTCATCGTCAATAAGAAGGTCAGAGGGATACAGTAATCTTGAAGTAAAGCATCGGAATCTATAACTAGTGTCACAGGAATGGTTCAAAACATAGACAGTAAGAAGAGTCAGTTGTCATGTACTTAAGTCGGCATTGTGCAGTTTGTATTTAATTCCGTTGCAATTTCTGTGTTGCATTAACAATAAGAAGGTCAGAGGGATACAGTAAACCTGAAGTGAAGCATCGGAAAATATAACTAGTGTCACAATAATGGATCAAAACTTAGACAGTAAGAGGAGTCAGTTTTCTTGTACTTAAGTCGGCATTGTGCCTTTTGTATTTAAGTCCGATGCAATTTCTGTGTTTCATCGTCAATAAGGAGGTCAGAGGGATACAGTAAACATGAAGTAAAGCATCGGAAACTATAACAAGTGTCACAGGAATGGTTCAAAGCATTGACTGTAAGAAGAGTCAGTTTTCTTGTGCTTATGTCTGCATTGTGCCTTTTGCATTTAACTCCGAAGCAATTTCTGTGATTCATCATCAATAAGAAGGTCGGAGAGATACAGTAAACCTGAAGTGAAGCATCGGAATCTATAACTAGTGTCACAGGAATGGTTCAAAAGATGGACAGTAAGAAGAGGCAGTTTTCTTGTACTTAAGTCGGCATTGTGGCTTTTGTATTTAAGTCCGAAGCAATTTCAGTGTTTCATCGTCAATAAGAAGGTCAGAGGGATACAGTAAACCTGAAGTGAAGCATCGGAATCTAACATTAGTGTCACATGAATGATTCAAATCATAGACAGTAAGAAGAGTCAGTTTTCTTGTACTTAAGTCGGCATTGTGCCTTTTGTATTTAATTCCGATGCAATTCCTGTGTTTCATCGTCAATAAGAAGGTCAGAGGGATACAGTAAACCAGAAGTGAAGCATCGGAATCTATAACTAGCGTCACAGGAATGGTTCAAAACATAGACAGTAAGAAGAGTCAGTTTTCTTGTACTTAAGTCGGCATTGCGCCTTTTGTATTTAATTCCGATGCAATTTCTGTGATTCGTCGTCTATAAGGAGGTCAGAGTGATACAGTAAACCTGAAGTGAAGCATCGGAATCTATAACTAGTGTCACAGGAATGGTTCAAAACATAGACAGTAAGAAGAGTCAGTTTTCTTGCACTTAAGTCGGCATTGTGCTTTTTGTATCAAATTCCGATGCAATTTCTGTGTTTCATCGTCAATAAGAAGGTCAGAGGGATACAGTAAACCTGAAGTGAAGTACAGGAATCTATATTTAGTGTCACAGGAATGGTTCAAAACATAGACTGTAAGAAGAGGCAGTTCTCCTGTACTTAAGTCGGCAATGTGCCTTTTCTATTTAATTCCGATGCAATTTCTGTGTTTCATCGTCAATAAGAAGGTCAGAGGGATACAGAAAACGTGAAGTGAAGCATCGGAATCTATAACTAGTGTCACAGGAATGGATCAAATCATAGACAGTAAGAAGAGTCAGTTTTCTTGTACTTAAGTCGGCATTGTGCCTTTTGTATTTAATTCCGAAGCAATTCCTGTGATTCATCGTCAATAAGAAGGTCAGAGGGATACAGTAAACCTGAAGTGAAGCATCGGAATCTACAACTAGTGTCACAGGAGTGGTTGAAAACATAGACAGTAAGAAGAGTCACATTTCTTGTACTTAAGTCGGCATTGTGCCTTTTGTATTTAACTCCGATGCAATTTCTGTGTTTCATCGTCAATAAAAATGACAGAGGGATACAGTAGACCTGAAGTGAAGCATCGGAATCTATAACTAGTTTCACAGGAATGGTTCAAAACATAGACAGTAAGAAGAATAAGTTTTATTGCACTTAAGTCGGCATTGTGCTTTTTGTATTTAATTCCGATGCAATTTCTGTGTTTCATCGTCAATAAGAATGTCAAAGGGATACAGTAAACCTGTAGTGAAGCATCGGAATCTATAACTAGTGTCACAGGAATGGTTCAAAACATAGACAGTAAGAGGAGTCAGTTTTCTTGTACTTAAGTCGGCATTGTGCAATTGTATTTAATTCCGACGCAATTTCTGTGTTTCATCGTCAATAAGGTCAGCGGGATACAGTAAACCTGAAGTGAAGCATCGGAATCTATAACTAGTGTCACAGGAATGGTTCAAACCTAGACAGTAAGAAATGTCAGTTTTCTTGTACTTAAGTCGGCATTGTGCCTTTGTATTTAATTCCGACGCAATTTCTGTGTTTCATCGTCAATAAGGTCAGCGGGATACAGTAAACATAAAGTGAAACATCGGAATCTATAACTAGTGTCACAAGAATGGTTCAAAATATAGACAGGAAGAAGAGTCAGTTTTCTTGTACTTCAGTCGGCATTGTGCCTTTTGTATTTAATTCCGATGCAATTTCTGTGTTTTATCGTCAATAAGAAGGTCAGAGGGATACAGTAAACCTGAAGTGAAGCATCGGAATCTATAACTAGTGTCACAGGAATGGATCAAAGCATAGACAGGAAGAAGAGTCAGTTTTCTTGTACGTAAGTCGGCATTGTGCCTTTTGTACTAATTTCCGATGCAATATCTGTGTTTCATCGTCAATAAGAAGGTCAGAGGGATACAGTAAACCTGAAGTGAAGCATCGGAATCTATAACTAGTGTCACAGGAATGGTTCAAAACATTGACTGTAAGAAGAGTCAGTTTTCTTGTACTTAAGTCGGCATTGTGCCTTTTGTATTTAACTCCGAAGCAATTTCTGTGTTTCATCGTCAATAAGAAGGTCAGAGGGATACAGTAAACCTGAATAGACGCATCGGAATCTATAACTAGTGTCACAGGAATGGTTCAAAACATAGGCAGTAAGAAGAGTCAGTTTTCTTCTACTTAAGTCGGCATTGCGCCTTTGTATTTAATTCCGCTGCAATTTCTGTGTTTCATCGTCAATAAGGTCAGCGGGATACAGTAAACCTGAAGTGAAGCATCGGAATCTATAACTAGTGTCACAGGAATGGTGCAAACCTAGACAGTAAAAAGAGTCAGTTTTCTTGTACTTAAGTCGGCATTGTGCATTTTTTTTTAATTCCGATGCAATTTCTGTGTTTCATCGTCAATAAGGTCAGCGGGATACAGTAAACCTGAAGTGAAGCATCGGAATCTATATTTAGTGTCACATGAATGGTTCAAATCATAGACAGTAGGAAGAGTTAATTTTCTTGTACTTAAGTCGGCATTGTTCCTTTTCTATTTAATTCCGATGCAATTGCTGTGATTCATCGTCAATAAGAAGGTCAGAGGGATACAGTAATCTTGAAGTATAGCATCGGAATCTATAACTAGTGTCACAGGAATGGTTCAAAACATAGACAGTAAGAAGAGTCAGTTGTCATGTACTTATGTCGGCATTGTGCAGTTTGTATTTAATTCCGTTGCAATTTCTGTGTTGCATTAACAATAAGAAGGTCAGAGGGATACAGTAAACCTGAAGTGAAGCATCGGAAAATACAACTAGTGTCACAATAATGGATCAAAACTTAGACAGTAAGAGGAGTCAGTTTTCTTGTACTTAAGTCGGCATTGTGCCTTTTGTATTTAAGTCCGATGCAATTTCTGTGTTTCATCGTCAATAAGAAGGTCAGAGGGATACAGTAAACCTGAAGTAAAGCATCGGAAACTATAACAAGTGTCACAGGAATGGTTCAAAGCATTGACTGTAAGAAGAGTCAGTTTTCTTGTGCTTAAGTCTGCATTGTGCCTTTTGCATTTAACTCCGAAGCGATTTCTGTGATTCATCATCAATAAGAAGGTCGGAGAGATACAGTAAACCTGAAGTGAAGCATCGGAATCAATAACTAGTGTCAACGGAATGGTTCAAAAGATGGACAGTAAGAAGAGGCAGTTTTCTTGTACTTAAGTCGGCATTGTGGCTTTTGTATTTAAGTCCGAAGCAATTTCAGTGTTTCATCGTCAATAAGAAGGTCAGAGGGATACAGTAAACCTGAAGTGAAGCATCGGAATCTATCATTAGTGTCACATGAATGATTCAAATCATAGACAGTAAGAAGAGTCAGTTTTCTTATACTTAAGTCGGCATTCTGCCTTTTGTATTTAATTCCGTTGGAATTTCTGTGTTTCATCGTCAATAAGAAGGTCAGAGGGATACAGTAAACCTGGGGTGAAGCATCGGAATCTTTAACTAGTGTCACAGGAATGGTTCAAAACATAGACACTAAGAAGAGTCAATTTTCTTGTACTTATGTAGGCACTGTGCCTTTTGTATTTAATTCCGATGCAATTTCTGTGATTCATCGTCAATAAGAAGGACGGAGGGATACAGTAAACCTGACGTGAAGCAACGGAATCTATAACTAGTGTATCATGAATGTTCAAAACATATAGAGTAAGAAGAGTACGTTTTCTTGTACTTAAGTCGGCATTGTGCCTTTTGTATTTAATTCCGATGCAATTTCTGTGTTTCATCGACAATAAGAAGGTCAGAGGGATACAGTAAACCAGAAGTGAAGCATCGGAATCTATAACTAGCGTCACAGGAATGGTTCAAAACATAGACAGTAAGAAGAGTCAGTTTTCTTGTACTTAAGTCGGCATTGTGCTTTTTGTATCAAATTCCGATGCAATTTCTGTGTTTCATCGTCAATAAGAAGGTCAGAGGGATACAGTAAACCTGAAGTGAAGCACAGGAATCTATATTTAGTGTCACAGGAATGGTTCAAAACATAGACTGTAAGAAGAGGCAGTTCTCCTGTACTTAAGTCGGCATTGTGCCTTTTCTATTTAATTCCGATGCAATTTCTGTGTTTCATCGTCAATAAGAAGGTCAGAGGGATACAGAAAACGTGAAGTGAAGCATCGGAATCTATAACTAGTGTCACAGGAATGGATCAAATCATAGACAGTAAGAAGAGTCAGTTTTCTTGTACTTAAGTCGGCATTGTGCCTTTTGTATTTAATTCCGAAGCAATTCCTGTGATTCATCGTCAATAAGAAGGTCAGAGGGATACAGTAAACCTGAAGTGAAGCATCGGAATCTACAACTAGTGTCACAGGAATGGTTCAAAATATAGACAGTAAGAAGAGTCAGTTTTCTTATACTTAAGTCGGCATTGTGACTTTGTATTTAATTCCGATGCAATTTCTGTGTTTCATCGTCAATAAGAAGGTCGGAGAGATACAGTAAACCTGAAGTGAAGCATCG
Organism: Schistocerca americana; assembly: GCF_021461395.2. Lineage (NCBI taxonomy): Eukaryota > Metazoa > Arthropoda > Insecta > Orthoptera > Acrididae > Schistocerca > Schistocerca americana. Next base: position 4,901,657 of record NW_025725983.1, on the reverse strand, counting down.
GAATCTATAACTAGTGTCACATGAATGGTTCAAAACATATAGAGTAAGAAGAGTCAGTTTTCTTGTACTTAAGTCGGCATTGTGCCTTTTGTATTTAATTCCGATGCAATATCTGTGTTTCATCGTCAATAAGAAGGTCAGAGGGATACAGTAAACCAGAAGTGAAGCATCGGAATCTATAACTAGTGTCACAGGAATGGTTCAAAACGTAGACAGTAAGAAGAGTCAGTTTTCTTGTACTTAAGTCGGCATTGTGCCTTTTGTATTTAATTCCGTTGCAATTTCTGTGATTCGTCGTCAATAAGAAGGTCAGAGGGATACAGTAAACCTGAAGTGAAACATCGGAATCTATAACTAGTGTCACAGGAATGGTTCAAAACTTAGACAGTAAGAGGAGTCAGTTTTCTTGTACTTAAGTCGGCATTGTGCCTTTTGTATTTAATTCCGATGCAATATCTGTGTTTCATCGTCAATAAGAAGGTCAGAGGGATACAGTAAACCTGAAGTGAAGCATCGGAATCTATAACTAGTGTCACAGGAATGGTTCAAAAGATGGACAGTAAGAAGAGTCAGTTTTCTTGTACTTAAGTCGGCATTGTGGCTTTTGTATTTAAGTCCGAAGCAATTTCTGTGTTTCATCGTCAATAAGAAGGTCAGAGGGATACAGTAAACCTGAAGTGAAGCATCGGAATCTATAATTAGTGTCAAATGAATGGTTCAAATCATAGACAGTAAGAAGAGTCAGTTTTCTTGTACTTAAGTCGGCATTGCGCGTTTTGTATTTATTTCCGTTGGAATTTCTGTGTTTCATCGTCAATAAGAAGGTCAGAGGGATACAGTAAACCTGGGGTGAAGCATCGGAATCCATAACTAGGGTCACAGGAATGGTTCAAAGCATTGACAGTAAGAAGAGTCAATTTTCTTGTACTTATGTAGGCATTGTGCCTTTTGTATTTAATTCCGATGCAATTTCTGTGATTCATCGTCAATAAGAAGGTCGGAGAGATACAGTAAACCTGACGTGAAGCAACGGAATCTATAACTAGTGTCACATGAATGGTTCAAAACATATAGAGTAAGTAGAGTCAGTTTTCTTGTACTTAAGTCGGCATTGTGCCTTTTGTATTTAATTCCGATGCAATTTCTGTGTTTCATCGTCAATAAGAAGGTCAGAGGGATACAGTAAACCAGAAGTGAAGCATCGGATTCTATAACTAGTGTCACAGGAATGGTTCAAAACATAGACAGTAAGAAGAGTCAGTTTTCTTGTACTTAAGTCGGCATTGCGCCTTTTGTATTTAATTCCGATGCTATTTCTGTGTTTCATCGTCAATAAAAATGTCAGAGGGATACAGTAAACCTGAAGTGAAGCTTCGGAAACTATAACTAGTGTCACAGGAGTGGTTCAAAACATAGACAGTAGGAAGAGTCAGTATTCTTGTACTTAAGTCGGCATTCTGCCTTTTGTATTTAATTCCGATGCAATTTCTGTGTTTCATCGTAAATAAGACGGTCAGAGGGATACAGTAAACCTGACGTGAAGCATCGGAATCTATAACTAGTGTCACAGGAATGGATCAAAATATAGACAGTAAGAAGAGTCAGTTTTCTTGTACTTAAGTCGGCATTGTGCCTTTTGTATTAATTTCCGATGCAATATCTGTGTATCATCGTCAATAAGAAGGTCAGAGGGATACAGTAAACCTGAAGTGAAGCATCGGAATCTATAACTAGTGTCACAGGAATGGTTCAAAACATTGACTATAAGAAGAGTCAGTTTTCTTGTACTTAAGTCGGCATTGTGCCTTTGGAATTTAACTCCGAAGCAATTTCTGTGTTTCATCGTCAATAAGAAGGTCAGAGGGATACAGTAAACCTGAAGTGACGCATCGGAATCTATAACTAGTGTCACAGGAATGGTTCAAAACATAGACAGTAAGAAGAGTCAGTTTTCTTCTACTTAAGTCGGCATTGTGCCTTTCTATTTAATTCCGATGCAATTTCTGTGTTTCATCGTCAATAAGGTCAGCGGGATACAGTAAACCTGAAGTGAAGCATCGGAATCTATAACTAGTGTCACAGGAATGGTGCAAACCTAGACAGTAAAAAGAGTCAGTTTTCTTGTACTTAAGTCGACATTGTGCATTTTTTTTTTAATTGCGATGCAATTTCTGTGTTTCATCGTCAATAAGGTCAGCGGGATACAGTAAACCTGAAGTGAAGCATCGGAATCTATATTTAGTGTCACATGAATGGTTCAAATCATAGACAGTAAGAAGAGTCAATTTTCTTGTACTTAAGTCGGCATTGTGCCTTTTCTATTTGATTCCGATGCAATTTCTGTGTTTCATCGTCAATAAGAAGGTCAGAGGGATACAGTAATCTTGAAGTGAAGCATCGGAATCTATAACTAGTGTCACAGGAATTGTTCAAAACATAGACAGTAAGAAGGGTCAGTTGTCATGTACTTAAGTCGGCATTGTGCAGTTTGTATTTAATTCCGTTGCAATTTCTGTGTTGCATTAACAATAAGAAGGTCAGAGGGATACAGTAAACCTGAAGTGAAGCATCGGAATCTATAACTAGTGTCACAATAATGGTTCAAAACTTAGACAGTAAGAGGAGTCAGTTTTCTTGTACTTAAGTCGGCATTGTGCCTTTTGTATTTAAGTCCGATGCAATTTCTGTGTTTCATCGTCAATAAGAAGGTCAGAGGGATACAGTAAACCTGAAGTAAAGCATCGGAAACTATAACAAGTGTCACAGGAATGGTTCAAAACATTGACTGTAAGAAGAGTCAGTTTTCTTGTGCTTAAGTCTGCATTGTGCCTTTTGTATTTAACTCCGTAGCAATTTCTGTGATTCATCGTCAATAAGAGGGACGGAGAGATATAGTAAACCTGAAGTGAAGCATCGGACTCTATAACTAGTGTCACAGGAATGGTTCAAAAGATGGACAGTAAGAAGAGTCAGTTTTCATGTACTTAAGTCGGCATTGTGGCTTTTGTATTTAAGTCCGAAGCAATTTCTGTGTTTCATCGTTAATAAGAAGGTCAGAGGGATACAGTGAACCTGAAGTGAAGCATCGGAATCTATAATTAGTGTCACATGAATGGTTCAAATCATAGACAGTAAGAAGAGTCAGTTTTCTTGTACTTAAGTCGGCATTGTGCCTTTTGTATTTAATTCCGTTGGATTTTCTGTGTTTCATCGTCAATAAGAAGGTCAGAGGGATACAGTAAACCTGGGGTGAAGCATCGGAATCTATAACTAGTGTCACAGGAATGGTTCAAAACATAGACAGTAAGAAGAGTCAATTTTCTTGTACTTATGTAGGCATTGTGCCTTTTGTATTTAATTCCGATGCAATTTCTGTGATTCATCGTCATTAAGAAGGTCGGAGAGATACAGTAAACCTGACGTGATGCAACGGAATCTATAACTAGTGTCTCATGAATGGTTCAAATCATGTAGAGTAAGAAGAGTCAGTTTTCTTGTACTTAAGTCGGCATTGTGCCTTTTGTATTTAATTTCGATGCAATTTCTGTGTTTCATCGTCAATAAGAAGGTCTGAGGGATACAGTAAACCAGAAGTGAAGCATCGGAATCTATAACTAGTGTCACAATAATGGTTCAAAACTTAGACAGTAAGAGGAGTCAGTTTTCTTGTACTTAAGTCGGCATTGTGCCTTTTGTATTTAAGTCCGATGCAATTTCTGTGTTTCATCGTCAATAAGAAGGTCAGAGGGATACAGTAAACCTGAAGTAAAGCATCGGAAACTATAACAAGTGTCACAGGAATGGTTCAAAACATTGACTGTAAGAAGAGTCAGTTTTCTTGTGCTTAAGTCTGCATTGTGCCTTTTGTATTTAACTCCGTAGCAATTTCTGTGATTCATCGTCAATAAGAAGGACGGAGAGATTTAGTAAGCCTGAAGTGAAGCATCGGACTCTATAACTAGTGTCACAGGAATGGTTCAAATGATGGACAGTAAGAACAGTCAGTTTTCATGTACTTAAGTCGGCATTGTGGCTTTTGTATTTAAGTCCGAAGCAATATCTGTGTTTCATCGTCAATAAGAAGGTCAGAGGGATACAGTAAACCTGAAGTGAAGCATCGGAATCTATAATTAGTGTCACATGGATGGTTCAAATCATAGACAGTAAGAAGAGTCAGTTTTCTTGTACTTAAGTCGGCATTGTGCCTTTTGTATTTAATTCCGTTGGATTTTCTGTGTTTCATCGTCAATAAGAAGGTCAGAGGGATACAGTAAACCTGGGGTGAAGCATCGGAATCTATAACTAGTGTCACAGGAATGGTTCAAAACATAGACAGTAAGAAGAGTCAATTTTCTTGTACTTATGTAGGCATTGTGCCTTTTGTATTTAATTCCGATGCAATTTCTGTGATTCATCGTCATTAAGAAGGTCGGAGAGATACAGTAAACCTGACGTGAAGCAACGGAATCTATAACTAGTGTCTCATGAATGGTTCAAATCATATAGAGTAAGAAGAGTCAGTTTTCCTGTACTTAAGTCGGCATTGTGCCTTTTGTATTTAATTTCGATGCAATTTCTGTGTTTCATCGTCAATAAGAAGGTCAGAGGGATACAGTAAACCAGAAGTGAAGCATCGGAATCTATAACTAGCGTCACAGGAATGGTTCAAAACATAGACAGTAAGAAGAGTCAGTTTTCTTGTACTTAAGTCGGCATTGCGCCTTTTGTATTTAATTCAGATGCAATTTCTGTGATTCGTCGTCTATAAGAAGGTCAGAGTAATACAGTAAACCTGAAGTGAAGCATCGGAATCTATAACTAGTGTCACAGGAATGGTTCAAAACATAGACAGTAAGAAGAGTCAGTTTTCTTGCACTTAAGTCGGCATTGTGCTTTTTGTATCTAATTCCGATGCAATTTCTGTGTTTCATCGTCAATAAGAAGGTCAGAGGGATACAGTAAACCTGAAGTGAAGCACAGGAATCTATATTTAGTGTCACAGGAATGGTTCAAAACATAGGCTGTAAGATGAGGCAGTTCTCCTGTACTTAAGTCGGCATTGTGCCTTTTCTATTTAATTCCGATGCAATTTCTGTGTTTCATCGTCAATAAGAAGGTCAGAGGGATACAGTAAACATGAAGTGAAGCATCGGAATCTATAACTAGTGTCACAGGAATGGTTCAGTCATAGAGAGTAAGATGAGTCAGTTTTCTTGTACTTAAGTCGGCATTGTTCCTTTTCTTTTTAATTCCAATGCAATTTCTATGTTTCATCGTCAATAAGAAGGTCAGAGGGATACAGTAAACCTGAAGTGAAGCATCGGAATCTACAACTAGTGTCACAGGAATGGTTCAAAACATAGACGGTAAGAAGAGTCAGTTTTCTTGTACTTAAGTCGACATTGTGCCGTTGTATTTAATTCCGATGCAATTTCTGTGTTTCATCGTCAATAAGAAGGTCAGAGGGATACAGTAAACCGGAAGTGAAGCTTCGGAATCTATAACTAGTGTCCCAGGAATGGTTCAAATCATAGACAGTAAGAAGAGTCAGTTTTCTTGTACTTAAGTAGGCATTGTGCCTTTGGTATTTAATTCCAATGCAAATTCTGTGTTTCATCGTCAATAAGAAGGTCGGAGAGATACAGTAAACCTGAAGTGAAGCATCGGAATCTATAACTAGTGTCACAGGAATGGTTCGAAACATAGACAGTAAGAAGAGTCAGTTTTCCTGCACTTAAGTCGGCATTGTGCTTTTTGTATCTAATTCCGATGCAATTTCTGTGTTTCATCGTTAATAAGAAGGTCAGAGGGATACAGTAAACCAGAAGTGAAGCAACGGAATCTATAACTAGTGTCACAGGAATGGTTCAAAACATAGACAGTAAGAAGAGTCAGTTTTCTTGTACTTAAGTCGGCATTGCGCCTTTTGTATTTAATTCCGATGCAATTTCTGTGATTCGTCGTCAATAAGAAGGTCAGAGGGATACAGTAAACCTGAAGTGAAGCACAGGAATCTATATTTAGTGTTACAGGAATGGTTCAAAACATAGACAGTAAGAAGAGGCAGTTCTCCTGTACTTAAGTCTTCATTGTGCCTTTTCTATTTAATTCCGATGCAATTTCTGTGTTTCATCGTTAATAAGAAGGTCAGAGGGATACAGTAAACCAGAAGTGAAGCAACGGAATCTATAACTAGTGTCACAGGAATGGTTCAAAACATAGACAGTAAGAAGAGTCAGTTTTCTTGTACTTAAGTCGGCATTGTGCCTTTGTATTTAATTCCGATGCAATTTCTGTGTTTCATCGTCAATAAGAAGGTCAGAGGGATACAGTAAACCTGAAGTGAAGCATCGGAATCTATAACTAGTGTCACAGGAATGGTTCAAACCTAGACAGTAAGAAGAGTCAGTTTTCTTGTAGATAAGTCGGCATTGTGCTTTTTGTATCTAATTCCGATGCAATTTCTGTGTTTCATCGTTAATAAGAAGGTCAGAGGGATACCGTAAAGCTGAAGTGAAGCACAGGAATCTATATTTAGTGTCACAGGAATGGTTCAAAACATAGACAGTAAGAAGAGTCAGTTCTCTTGTACTTAAGTCGGCATTGTGCCTTTTCTATTTAATTCCGATGCAATTTCTGTGTTTCAGCGTCAATAAGAAGGTCAGACGGATACAGTAATCCTGAAGTGAAGCATCGGAATCTATAACTAGTGTCACAGGAATGGTTCAATCATAGAGAGTAAGATGAGTCAGTTTTCTTGTACTTAAGTCGGCATTGTTCCTTTTCTTTTTAATTCCAATGCAATTTCTATGTTTCATCGTCAATAAGACGGTCAGAGGGATACAGTAAACCTGAAGTGAAGCATCGGAATCTATAACTAGTGTCACAGGAATGGATCAAATCATAGACAGTAAGAAGAGTCAGTTTTCTTGTACTTAAGTCGGCATTGTGCCTTTTGTATTTAATTCCGAAGCAATTCCTGTGATTCATCGTCAATACGAAGGTCAGAGGGATACAGTAAACCTGAAGTGAAGCATCGGAATCTACAACTAGTGTCACAGGAATGGTTCAAACCATAGACAGTAAGAAGAGTCAGTTTTCTTGTACTTAAGTCGGCATTGTGCCTTTGTATTTAATTCCGATGCAATTTCTGTGTTTCATCGTCAATAAGAAGGTCAGAGGGATACAGTAAACCTGAAGTGATGCATCGGAATCTATAACTAGTGTCACAGGAATGGTTCAAACCTAGACAGTAAGAAGAGTCAGTTTTCTTGTACTTAAGTAGGCATTGTGCCTTTTGTATTTAATTCCAATGCAATTTCTGTGTTTCATCGTCAATAAGAAGGTCGGAGAGATACAGTAAACCTGAAGTGAAGCATCGGAATCTATAACTAGTGTCACATGAATGGTTCAAAACATATAGAGTAAGAAGTGTCAGTTTTCTTGTACTTAAGTCGGCATTGTGCCTTTGTATTTAATTCCGATGCAATTTCTGTGATTCGTCGTCAATAAGAACGTCAGAGGGATACAGTAAACCTGGGGTGAAGGATCGGAATCTATAACTAGTGTCACAGGAATGGTTCAAAACATAGACAGTAAGAAGAGTCAATTTTCTTGTACTTATGTAGGCATTGTGCCTTTTGTATTTAATTCCGATGCAATTTCTGTGATTCATCGTCAATAAGAAGGTCGGAGAGATACAGTAAACCTGACGTGAAGCAACGGAATCTATAACTAGTGTCTCATGAATGGTTCAAATCATATAGAGTAAGAAGAGTCAGTTTTCTTGTACTTAAGTCGGCATTGTGCCTTTTCTATTTAATTTCGATGCAATCTCTGTGTTTCATCGTCAATAAGATGGTCAGAGGGATACAGTAAACCAGAAGTGAAGCATCGGAATCTATAACTAGCGTCATAGGAATGGTTCAAAACATAGACAGTAAGAAGAGTCAGTTTTCTTGTACTTAAGTCGGCATTGCGCCTTTTGTACTTAATTCAGATGCAATTTCTGTGATTCGTCGTCTATAAAAAGGTCAGAGTAATACAGTAAACCTGAAGTGAAGCATCGGAATCTATAACTAGTGTCACAGGAAAGGTTCAGTCATAGAGAGTAAGATGAGTCAGTTTTCTTGTGCTTAAGTCGGCATTGTTCCTTTTCTTTTTAATTCCAATGCAATTTCTATGTTTCATCGTCAATAAGAAGGTCAGAGGGATACAGTAAACCTGAAGTGAAGCATCGGAATCTACAACTAGTGTCACAGGAATGGTTCAAAACATAGACAGTAAGAAGAGTCAGTTTTCTTGTACTTAAGTCGTCATTGTGCCGTAGTATTTAATTCCGATGCAATTTCTGTGTTTCATCGTCAATAAGAAGGTCAGAGGGATACAGTAAACCGGAAGTGAAGCTTCGGAATCTATAACTAGTGTCACAGGAATGGTTCAAACCTAGACAGTAAGAAGAGTCAGTTTTCTTGTACTTAAGTAGGCATTGTGCCTTTGGTATTTAATTCCAATGCAATGTCTGTGTTTCATCGTCAATAAGAAGGTCGGAGAGATACAGTAGACCTGAAGTGAAGCATCGGAATCTATAACTAGTGTCACAGGAATGGTTCAAAACATAGCCAGTAAGAAGAGTCAGTTTTCTTGTACTTAAATTGGCATTGTGCCTTTTGTATTTAATTCCAATGCAATTTCTGTGTTTCATCGTCAATAAGAAGGTCAGAGGGATACAGTAAACCAGAAGTGAAGCATCGGAATCAATAGCTAGTATCACAGGACTGGTTCAAAACATAGACCGTAAGAAGAGTCAGTTTTCTTGTACATAAGTCGGCATTGCGCCTTTTGTATTTGATTCCGATGCAATTTCTGTGATTCGTCGTCTATAAGAAGGTCAGAGGGATACAGTAAACCTGAAGTGAAGCATCGGAATCTATAACTAGTGTCACAGGAATGGTTCGAAACATAGACAGTAAGAAGAGTCAGTTTTCCTGCACTTAAGTCGGCATTGTGCTTTTCGTATCTAATTACGATGCAATTTCTGTGTTTCATCGTTAATAAGAAGGTCAGAGGGATACAGTAAACCAGAAGTGAAGCATCGGAATCTATAACTAGTGTCACAGGAATGGTTCAAAACATAGGCAGTAAGAAGAGTCAGTTTTCTTGTACTTAAGTCGGCATTGCGCCTTTTGTATTTAATTCCGATGCAATTTCTGTGATTCGTCGTCAATAAGAAGGTCAGAGGAATACAGTAAACCTGAAGTGAAGCATCGGAATCTATAACTAGTGTCACAGGAATGGTTCAAAACATAGACAGTAAGAAGAGTCAGTTTTCTTGCACTTAAGTCGGCATTGTGCTTTTCGTATCTAATTGCGATGCAATTTCTGTGTTTCATCGTCAATAAGAAGGTCGGAGAGATACAGTAAACCTGAAGTGAAGCATCGGAATCTATAACTAGTGTCACAGGAATGGTTCAATCATAGAGAGTAAGATGAGTCAGTTTTCTTGTACTTAAGTCGGCATTGTTCCTTTTCTTTTTAATTCCAATGCAATTTCTATGTTTCATCGTCAATAAGAAGGTCAGAGGGATACAGTAAACCTGAAGTGAAGCATCGGAATCTACAACTAGTGTCACAGGAATGGTTCAAACCATAGACAGTAAGAAGAGTCAGTTTTCTTGTACTTAAGTCGGCATTGTGCCTTTGTATTTAATTCCGATGCAATTTCTGTGTTTCATCGTCAATAAGAAGGTCAGAGGGATACAGTAAACCTGAAGTGAAGCATCGGAATCTATAACTAGTGTCACATGAATGGTTCAAAACATATAGAGTAAGAAGTGTCAGTTTTCTTGTACTTAAGTCGGCATTGTGCCTTTGTATTTAATTCCGATGCAATTTCTGTGTTTCGTCGTCAATAAGAGCGTCAGAGGGATACAGTAAACCTGGGGTGAAGCATCGGAATCTATAACTAGTGTCACAGGAATGGTTCAAAACATAGACAGTAAGAAGGGTCAATTTTCTTGTACTTATGTAGGCATTGTGCCTTTTGTTTATTAATTCCGATGCAATTTCTGTGATTCATCGTCAATAAGAAGGTCGGAGAGATACAGTAAACCTGACGTGAAGCAACGGAATCTATAACTAGTGTCTCATGAATGGTTCAAATCATATAGAGTAAGAAGAGTCAGTTTTCTTGTACTTAAGTCGGCATTGTGCCTTTTGTATTTAATTTCGATGCATTTTCTGTGTTTCATCGTCAATAAGATGGTCAGAGGGATACAGTAAACCAGAAGTGATGCATCGGAATCTATAACTAGCGTCACAGGAATGGTTCAAAACATAGACAGTAAGAAGAGTCAGTTTTCTTGTACTTAAGTCGGCATTGCGCCTTTTGTATTTAATTCAGATGCAATTTCTGTGATTCGTCGTCTATAAGAAGGTCAGAGTAATACAGTAAACCTGAAGTGAAGCATCGGAATCTATAACTAGTGTCACAGGAGTGGTTCAAAACATAGACAGTAAGAAGAGTCAGTTTTCTTGCACTTAAGTCGGCATTGTGCTTTTTGTATCTAATTCCAATGCAATTTCTATGTTTCATCGTCAATAAGAAGTTCAGAGGGATACAGTAAACCTGAAGTGAAGCATCGGAATCTATAACTAGTGTCACAGGAATGGTTCAAAACATAGACAGTAAGAAGAGTCAGTTTTCTTGTACTTAAGTCGGCATTGCGCCTTTTGTATTTAATTCCGATGCAATTTCTGTGATTCGTCGTCAATAAGAAGGTCAGAGGGATACAGTAAACCTGAAGTGAAGCATCGGAATCTATAACAAGTGTCACAGGAATGGTTCAAAACATAGACAGTAAGAAGAGTCAATTTTCTTGTACTTAAGTCGGCATTGTGCTTTTCGTATCTAATTGCGATGCAATTTCTGTGTTTCATCGTCAATAAGAAGGTCGGAGAGATACAGTAAACCTGAAGTGAAGCATCGGAATCTATAACTAGTGTCACAGGAATGGTTCAATCATAGAGAGTAAGATGAGTCAGTTTTCTTGTACTTAAGTCGGCATTGTTCCTTTTCTTTTTAATTCCAATGCAATTTCTATGTTTCATCGTCAATAAGAAGGTCAGAGGGATACAGTAAACCTGAAGTGAAGCATCGGAATCTACAACTAGTGTCACAGGAATGGTTCAAACCATAGACAGTAAGAAGAGTCAGTTTTCTTGTACTTAAGTCGGCATTGTGCCTTTGTATTTAATTCCGATGCAATTTCTGTGTTTCATCGTCAATAAGAAGGTCAGAGGGATACAGTAAACCTGAAGTGAAGCATCGGAATCTATAACTAGTGTCACATGAATGGTTCAAAACATATAGAGTAAGAAGTGTCAGTTTTCTTGTACTTAAGTCGGCATTGTGCCTTTGTATTTAATTCCGATGCAATTTCTGTGTTTCGTCGTCAATAAGAACGTCAGAGGGATACAGTAAACCTGGGGTGAAGCATCGGAATCTATAACTAGTGTCACAGGAATGGTTCAAAACATAGACAGTAAGAAGAGTCAATTTTCTTGTACTTATGTAGGCATTGTGCCTTTTGTTTATTAATTCCGATGCAATTTCTGTGATTCATCGTCAATAAGAAGGTCGGAGAGATACAGTAAACCTGACGTGAAGCAACGGAATCTATAACTAGTGTCTCAAGAATGGTTCAAATCATATAGAGTAAGAAGAGTCAGTTTTCTTGTACTTAAGTCGGCATTGTGCCTTTTGTATTTAATTTCGATGCATTTTCTGTGTTTCATCGTCAATAAGATGGTCAGAGGGATACAGTAAACCAGAAGTGATGCATCGGAATCTATAACTAGCGTCACAGGAATGGTTCAAAACATAGACAGTAAGAAGAGTCAGTTTTCTTGTACTTAAGTCGGCATTGCGCCTTTTGTATTTAATTCAGATGCAATTTCTGTGATTCGTCGTCTATAAGAAGGTCAGAGTAATACAGTAAACCTGAAGTGAAGCATCGGAATCTATAACTAGTGTCACAGGAGTGGTTCAAAACATAGACAGTAAGAAGAGTCAGTTTTCTTGCACTTAAGTCGGCATTGTGCTTTTTGTATCTAATTCCAATGCAATTTCTATGTTTCATCGTCAATAAGAAGTTCAGAGGGATACAGTAAACCTGAAGTGAAGCATCGGAATCTATAACTAGTGTCACAGGAATGGTTCAAACATAGACAGTAAGAAGAGTCAGTTTTCTTGTACTTAAGTCGGCATTGCGCCTTTTGTATTTAATTCCGATGCAATTTCTGTGATTCGTCGTCAATAAGAAGGTCAGAGGGATACAGTAAACCTGAAGTGAAGCATCGGAATCTATAACAAGTGTCACAGGAATGGTTCAAAACATAGACAGTAAGAAGAGTCAGTTTTCTTGCACTTAAGTCGGCATTGTGCTTTTTGTATCTAATTCCGATGCAATTTCTGTGTTTCATCGTCAATAAGAAGGTCAGAGGGATACAGTAAACCTGAAGTGAAGCACAGGAATCTATATTTAGTGTCACAGGAATGGTTCAAAACATAGACAGTAAGAAGAGTCAGTTCTCCTGTACTTAAGTCTTCATTGTGCCTTTTCTATTTAATTCTGATGCAATTTCTGTGTTTCATCGTCAATAAGAAGGTCAGAGGGATGCAGTAAACCTGAAGTGAAGCACAGGAATCTATATTTAGTGTCACAGGAATGGTTCAAAACATAGACTGTAAGAAGAGGCAGTTCTCCTGTACTTAAGTCGGCATTGTGCCTTTTCTATTTAATTCCGATGCAATTTCTGTGTTTCATCGTCAATAAGAAGGTCAGAGGGATACAGTAAACATGAAGTGAAGCATCGGAATCTATAACTAGTGTCACAGGAATGGTTCAGTCATAGAGAGTAAGATGAGTCAGTTTTCTTGTACTTAAGTCGGCATTGTTCCTTTTCTTTTTAATTCCAATGCAATATCTATGTTGTACTTAAGTCGACATTGTGCCGTTGTATTTAATTCCGATGCAATTTCTGTGTTTCATCGTCAATAAGAAGGTCAAAGGGATACAGTAAACCGGAAGTGAAGCTTCGGAATCTATAACTAGTGTCACAGGAATGGTTCAAACCTAGACAGTAAGAAGAGTCAGTTTTCTTGTACTTAAGTAGGCATTGTGCCTTTGGTATTTAATTCCAATGCAATTTCTGTGTTTCATCGTCAATAAGAAGGTCGGAGAGATACAGTAAACCTGAAGTGAAGCATCGGAATCTATAACTAGTGTCACAGGAATGGTTCAAAACATAGCCAGTAAGAAGAGTCAGTTTTCTTGTACTTAAGTTGGCATTGTGCCTTTTGTATTTGATTCCAATGCAATTTCTGTGTTTCATCGTCAATAAGAAGGTCAGAGGGATACAGTAAACCAGAAGTGAAGCATCGGAATCAATAGCTAGTATCACAGGAATGGTTCAAAACATAGACAGTAAGAAGAGTCAGTTTTCTTATACATAAGTCGGCATTGCGCCTTTTGTATTTAATTCCGATGCAATTTCTGTGATTCGTCGTCTATAAGAAGGTCAGAGGGATACAGTAAACCTGAAGTGAAGCATCGGAATCTATAACTAGTGTCACAGGAATGGTTCGAAACATAGACAGTAAGAAGAGTCAGTTTTCCTGCACTTAAGTCGGCATTGTGCTTTTTGTATCTGATTCCGATGCAATTTCTGTGTTTCATCGTTAATAAGAAGGTCAGAGGGATACAGCAAACCAGAAGTGAAGCATCGGAATCTATAACTAGTGTCACAGGAATGGTTCAAAACATAGACAGTAAGAAGAGTCAGTTTTCTTGTACTTAAGTCGGCATTGCGCCTTTTGTATTTAATTCCGATGCAATTTCTGTGATTCGTCGTCAATAAGAAGGTCAGAGGGATACAGTAAACCTGAAGTGAAGCATCGGAATCTATAACAAGTGTCACAGGAATGGTTCAAAACATTGACAGTAAGAAGAGTCAGTTTTCTTGCACTTAAGTCGGCATTGTGCTTTTTGTATCTAATTCCGATGCAATTTCTGTGTTTCATCGTCAATAAGAAGGTCAGAGGGATACAGTAAACCTGAAGTGAAGCACAGGAATCTATATTTAGTGTCACAGGAATGGTTCAAAACATAGACAGTAAGAAGAGTCAGTTCTCCTGTACTTAAGTCTTCATTGTGCCTTTTCTATTTAATTCTGATGCAATTTCTGTGTTTCATCGTCAATAAGAAGGTCAGAGGGATACAGTAAACCTGAATTGAAGCATCGGAATCTATAACTAGTGTCACAGGAATGGTTCAATCATAGAGAGTAAGATGAGTCAGTTTTCTTGTACTTAAGTCGGCATTGTTCCTTTTCTTTTTAATTCCAATGCAATTTCTATGTTTCATCGTCAATAAGAAGTTCAGAGGGATACAGTAAACCTGAAGTGAAGCATCGGAATCTATAACTAGTGTCACAGGAATGGATCAAATCATAGACAGTAAGAAGAGTCAGTTTTCTTGTACTTAAGTCGGCATTGTGCATTTTGTATCTAATTCCGAAGCAATTCCTGTGATTCATCGTCAATAAGAAGGTCAGAGGGATACAGTAAACCTGAAGTGAAGCATCGGAATCTACAACTAGTGTCACAGGAATGGTTCAAAACATAGACAGTAAGAAGAGTCAGTTTTCTTGTACTTAAGTCGGCATTGTGCCTTTGTATTTAATTCCGATGCAATTTCTGTGTTTCATCGTCAATAAGAAGGTCAGAGGGATACAGTAAACCTGAAGTGAAGCATCGGAATCTATAACTAGTGTCACAGGAATGGATCAAATCATAGACAGTAAGAAGAGTCAGTTTTCTTGTACTTAAGTCGGCATTGTGCCTTTTGTATTTAATTCCGATGCAATTTCTGTGTTTCATCGTCAATAAGAAGGTCGGAGAGACACAGTAAACCTGAAGTGAAGCATCGGAATCTATAACTAGTGTCACATGAATGGTTCAAAACATATAGAGTAAGAAGAGTAAGTTTTCTTGTACTTAAGTCGGCATTGTGCCTTTTGTATTTAATTCCGATGCAATTTCTGTGTTTCATCGTCAATAAGAAGGTCAGAGGGATACAGTAAACCAGAAGTGAAGCATCGGAATCTATAACTAGTGTCACAGGAATGGTTCAAAACATAGACAGTAAGAAGAGTCAGTTTTCTTGTACATAAGTCGACATTGCGCCTTTTGTATTTAATTCCGATGCAATTTCTGTGATTCGTCATTAATAAGAAGGTCAGAGGAATACAGTAAACCTGAAGTGAAGCATCGGAATCTATAACTAGTGTCACAGGAATGGTTCAAAACATAGACAGTAAGAAGAGTCAGTTTTCTTGCACTTAAGTCGGCATTGTGCTTTTTGTATCTAATTCCGATGCAATTTCTGTGTTTCATCGTTAATAAGAAGGTCAGAGGGATACCGTAAAGCTGAAGTGAAGCACAGGAATCTATATTTAGTGTCACAGGAATGGTTCAAAACATAGACAGTAAGAAGAGTCAGTTCTCTTGTACTTAAGTCGGCATTGTGCCTTTTGTATTTAATTCCGAAGCAATTCCTGTGATTCATCGTCAATAAGAAGGTCAGAGGGATACAGTAAACCTGAAGTGAAGCATCGGAATCGACAACTAGTGTCACAGGAATGGTTCAATCATAGAGAGTAAGATGAGTCAGTTTTCTTGTACTTAAGTCGGCATTGTTCCTTTTTTTTTTAATTCCAATGCAATTTCTATGTTTCATCGTCCATAACAAGGTCAGAGGGATACAGTAAACCTGAAGTGAAGCATCGGAATCTATAACTAGTGTCACAGGAATGGATCAAATCATAGACAGTAAGAAGAGTCAGTTTTCTTGTACTTAAGTCGGCATTGTGCCTTTTGTATTTAATTCCGAAGCAATTCCTGTGATTCATCGTCAATAAGAAGGTCAGAGGGATACAGTAAACCTGAAGTGAAGCATCGGAAACTACAACTAGTGTCACAGGAATGGTTCAAAACATAGACAGTAAGAAGAGTCAGTTTTCTTGTACTTAAGTCGGCATTGTGCCTTTGTATTTAATTCCGATGCTATTTCTGTGTTTCATCGTCAATAAGAAGGTCAGAGGGATACAGTAAACCTGAATTGAAGCATCGGAATCTATAACTTGTGTCACAGGAATGGTTCAAACCTAGACAGTAAGAAGAGTCAGTTTACTTGTACTTAAGTAGGCATTCTGCCTTTTGTATTTAATTCCAATGCAATTTCTGTGTTTCATCGTCAATAAGAAGGTCGGAGAGATACAGTAAACCTGAAGTGAGGCATCGGAATCTATAACTAGTGTCACATGAATGGTTAAAACATATTGAGTAAGAAGAGTCAGTTTTCTTGTACTTAAGTCGGCATTGTGCCATTTGTATTTAATTCCGATGCAATTTCTGTGTTTCATCGTCAATAAGAAGGTCAGAGGGATATAGTATACCAGATGTGAAGCATCGGAATCTATAACTAGTGTCACAGGAATGGTTCAGAACATAGACAGTAAGAAGAGTCAGTTTTCTTGTACTTAAGTCGTCATTGCGCCTTTTGTATTTAATTCCGATGCAATTTCTGTGATTCGTTGTCAATAAGAAGGTCAGATGGATACAGTAAACCTGAAGTGAAGCATCGGAATCTATAACTAGAGTCACAGGAATGGTTCAAATCATAGACAGTAAGAAGAGTCAGTTTTCTTGCACTTAAGTCGGCATTGTGCTTTTTGTATCTAATTCCGATGCAATTTCTGTGTTTCATCGTTAATAAGAAGGTCAGAGAGATACAGTAAACCTGAAGTGAAGCACAGGAATCTATATTTAGTGTCACAGGAATGGTTCAAATCATAGACAGTAAGAAGAGTCAGTTCTCTTGTACTTAAGTCGGCACTGTGTCTTTTCTATTTAATTCCGATGCAATTTCTGTGTTTCCTCGTCAATAAGAAGGTCAGAGGGAAACAGTAAACCTGAAGTGAAGCATCGGAATCTATAACTAGTGTCACAGAAATGGTTCAATCATAGAGAGTAAGATGAGTCAGTTTTCTTGTACTTATGTCGGCATTGTTCCTTTTTTTTTAACTCCAATGCAATTTCTATGTTTCATCGTCAATAAGAAAGTCAGAGGGATACAGTAAACCTGAAGTGAAGCATCGGAATCTATAACTAGTGTCACAGGAATGGATCAAATCATAGACTGTAAGAAGAGTGAGTTTTCTTGTACTTAAGTCGGCATTGTGCCTTTTGTATTTAATTCCGAAGCAATTCCTGTGATTCATCGTCAATAAGAAGGTCAGAGGGATACAGTAAACCTGAAGTGAAGCATCGGAATCTATAACTAGTGTCACAGGAATGGTTCAAAACATAGACAGTAAGAAGAGTCAGTTTTCTTGTACTTAAGTCGGCATTGTTCCTTTTCTTTTTAATTCCAATGCAATTTCTATGTTTCATCGTCAATAAGAAGGTCAGAGGGATACAGTAAACCTGAAGTGAAGCATCGGAATCTATAACTAGTGACAAAGGAATGGATCAAATCATAGACAGTAAGAAGAGTCAGTTTTCTTGTACTTAAGTCGGCATTGTGCCTTTTGTATTTAATTCCGATGCAATTTCTGTGTTTCATCGTCAATAAGAAGGTCAGAGGGATACAGTAAACCAGAAGTGAAGCATCGGAATCTATAACTAGTGTCACAGGAATGGTTCAAAACATAGACAGTAAGAAGAATCAGTTTTGTTGTACTTAAGTCGGCATTCTGCTTTTTGTATTTAATTCCGATGAAATTTCTGTGATTCGTCGTCAATAAGAAGGTCAGATGGATACAGTAAACCTGAAGTGAAGCATCGGAATCTATAACTAGTGTCACATGAATGGTTCAAAACATATAGAGTAAGAAGAGTCAGTTTTCTTGTACTTAAGTCGGCATTGTGCCTTATGTATTTAATTCCGATGCAATTTCTGTGTTTCAATGTCAATAAGAAGGTCAGGGGGATACAGTAAACCAGAAGTGAAGCACCGGAATCTATAACTAGTGTCACAGGAATGGTTCAAAACATAGACAGTAAGAAGAGTAGTTTTCTTGTACTTATGTCGGCATTCTGCTTTTTGTATTTAATTCCGATGCAATTTTTGTGATTCGTCGTCAATAAGAAGGTCAGAGGGATACAGTAAACCTGAAGTGAAGCATCGGAATCTATAACTAGTGTCACAGGAATGATTCAAAGCATAGACAGTAAGAAGATTCAGTTTTCTTGCACTTAAGTCGGCATTGTGCTCTTTGTATCTAATTCCGATGAAATTTCAGTGTTTCATCGTCAATAAGAAGGTCAGAGGGATACAGTAAACCTGAAGTGAAGCACAGGAATCTATATTTAGTGTCACAGGAATGGTTCAAAACATAGACCGTAAGAAGAGTCAGTTTTCTTGTACTTAAGTCGGCATTGTGAATTTTCTATTTAATTCCGATGCAATTACTGTGTTTCATCGCCAATAAGAAGGTCAGAGGCATACAGTAAACCTGAAGTGAAGCATCGGAATCTATAACTAGTGTCACATGAATGGTTCAAAACATAGACAGTAAGAAGAGTCAGTTTTCTTGTACTTCAGTCGGCATTGTGCCTTTTGTATTTAATTCCGATGCAATTTCTGAGTTTCATCGTCAATAAGAAGGTTAGAGGGCTACAGTAAGCCTGAAGTGAAGCATCGAAATCCATAACTAGTGTCACATGAATTGCTCAAACCATAGACAGTAAGAAGAGTCAGTTAATTTGTACTTAAGTCGGCATTGTGCCTTTTTTATTTAATTCCGATGCAATTTCTGTGTTTCATCATCAATAAGAAGGTCAGAGGGATACAGTAAACCTGAAGTGAAGCATCGGAATCTATAACTAGTGTCACAGGAATGGTTCAATCATAGAGAGTAAGATGAGTCAGTTTTCTTGTACTTAAGTCGGCATTGTTCCTTTTCTTTTAAATTCCAATGCAATTTCTATGTTTCATCGTCAATAAGACGGTCAGAGGGATACAGTAAACCTGAAGTGAAGCATCGGAATCTATAACTAGTGTCACAGGAATGGATCAAATCATAGACAGTAAGAAGAGTCAGTTTTCGTGTACGTAAGTCGGCATTGTGCCTTTTGTATTTAATTCCGAAGCAATTCCTGTGATTCATCGTCAATAAGAAGGTCAGAGGGATACAGTAAACCTGAAGTGAAGCATCGGAATCTACAACTAGTGTCACAGGAATGGTTCAAAACATAGACAGTAAGAAGAGTCAGTTTTCTTGTACTTAAGTCGGCATTGTGCCTTTGTATTTAATTCCGATGCAATTTCTGTGTTTCATCGTCAATAGGAAGGTCAGAGGGATACAGTAAACCTGACGTGAAGCCTCGGAATCTATAACTAGTGTCACAGGAATGGTTCAAGCCTAGACAGTAAGAAGAGTCAGTTTTCTTGTACGTAAGTAGGCATTGTGCCTTTTGTATTTAATTCCAATGCAATTTCTGTGTTTCATCGTTAATAAGATGGTCGGAGGGATACAGTAAACCTGAAGTGAAGCATCGGAATCTATAACTAGTGTCACAGGAATGGCTCATAACATAGACAGTAAGAAGAGTCAGTTTTCTTGCACTTTAGTCGCCATTGTGCTTTTTGTATCTAATTCCGATGCAATTTCTGTGTTTCATCGTTAATAAGAAGGTCAGAGGGATACAGTAAACCTGAAGTGAAGCACAGGAATCTATATTTAGAGTCACAGGAATGGTTCAAAACATAGACAGTAAGAAGAGTCAGTTTTCTTGTTCTTAAGTCGGCATTGTGCCTTTTGTATTTAATTCCTATGCAATTTCTGTGTTTTCTCGTAAATAAGAAGGTCAGAGGGATACAGTAAACCTGAAGTGAAGCATCGGAATCTATAACTAGTGTCACAGGAATGGATCAAATCATAGACAGTAAGAAGAGTCAGTTTTCTTGTACTTCAGTCAGCATTGTGCCTTTTGTATTTAATTCCGAAGCAATTCCTGTGATTCATCGTCAATAAGAAGGTCAGAGGGAGACAGTAAACCTGAAGTGAAGCATCGGAATCTATAACTAGTGTCACAGAAATGGTTCAAAACATAGACAGTAAGAAGAGTCAGTTTTCTTGTACTTAAGTCGGCATTGTTCCTTTTCTTTTTAATTCCAATGCAATTTCTATGTTTCATCGTCAATAAGAAGGTCAGAGGGATACAGTAAACCTGAAGTGAAGCATCGTAATCTATAACTAGTGTCAAAGGAATGGATCAAATCATAGACAGTAAGAAGAGTCAGTTTTCTTGTTCTTAAGTCGGCATTGTGCCTTTTGTATTTAATTCCGATGCAATTTCTGTGTTTCATCGTCAATAAGAAGGTCAGAGGGATACAGTTAACCAGAAGTGAAGCATCGGAATCTATAACTAGTGTCACAGGAATGGTTCAAATCATAGACAGTAAGAAGAGTCAGTTTTGTTGTACTTAAGTCGGCATTGTGCTTTTTGTATTTAATTCCGATGCAATTTCTGTGATTCGTCGTTAATAAGAAGGTCAGAGGGATACAGTAAACCTGAAGTGAAGCATCGGAATCTATAACTAGTGTCACATGAATGGTTCAAAACATATAGAGTAAGAAGAGTCAGTTTTCTTGTACTTAAGTCGGCATTGTGCCTTTTGTATTTAATTCCGATGCAATTTCTGTGTTTCAATGTCAATAAGAAGGTCAGGGGGATACAGTAAACCAGAAGTGAAGCACCGGAGTCTATAACTAGTGTCACAGGAATGGTTCAAAACATAGACACTAAGAAGAGTCAGTTTTCTTGTACTTAAGTCGGTATTGTGCTTTTTGTATTTAATTCCAATGCAATTTCTCTGATTCGCCGTCAATAAGAAGGTCACAGGGATACAGTAAACCTGAAGTGAAGCATCGGAATCTATAACTAGTGTCACATGAATGGTTCAAAACATATAGAGTAAGAAGAGTCAGTTTTCTTGTACTTAAGTCGGCATTGTGCCTATTCTATTTAATTCCGATGCAATTTATGTGTTTCATCATCAATAAGAAGGTCAGAGGGATACAGTAAACCTGAAGTGAAGCATCGGAATCTATAACTAGTGTTACAGGAATGGTTCAAAACATAGAGAGTAAGAAGAGTCAGTTTTCTTGTACTTAAGTCGGCATTGTGCCTTTTCTATTTAATTCCGATGCAATTTATGTGTTTCATCATCAATAAGAAGGTCAGAGGGATACAGTAAACCTGAAGTGAAGCATCGGATTCTATAACTAGTGTCACAGGAATGGGTCAAAACATAGACAGTAAGAAGAATCAGTTTTCTTGTACTTAAGTCGGCATTGTGAATTTTCTATTTAATTCCGATGCAATTTCTGTGTTTCATCGCCAATAAGAAGGTCAGAGGGATACAGTAAACCTGAAGTGAAGCATCGGAATCTATAACTAGTGTCACATGAATGGTACAAAACATAGACAGTAAGGAAAGTCATTTTTCTTGTACTTCAGTCGGCATTGTGCCTTTTGTATTTAATTCCGATGCAATTTCTGAGTTTCATCGTCAATAAGAAGGTTAGAGGGATACAGTAAACCTGAAGTGAAGCATCGAAATCCATAACTAGTGTTTCATGAATTGCTCAAATCATAGACAGTAAGAAGAGTCAGTTAATTTGTACTTAAGTCGGCATTGTGCCTTTTCTATTTAATTCCGATTCAATTTCTGTCTTTCATCGTCAATAAGAAGGTCAGAGGGATACAGTAAACCTGAAGAGAAGCATCGGAATCTATGACTAGTGTCACAGGAATGGTTCAAACATAGAGCGCAAGAAGAGTCAGTTTTCTTGTACTTAAGTCGGCATTGTTCATTTTCTATTTAATTCCAAAGCAATTTCTATGTTTCATCGTCAATAAGAAGGTCAGAGGGATACAGTAAACCTGAAGTGAAGCATCGGATTCTATAACTAGTGTCACAGGAATGGATTAAAACATAGACAGTAAGAAGAGTCAGTTTTCTTGTACTTAAGTCGGCATTGTGCCTTTTGTATTTAATTCCGAAGCAATTTCTGTGATTCATCGTCAACAAGAAGTTCAGAGGGATACAGTAATCTTGAAGTGAAGCATCGGAATCTATAACTAGTGTCACAGGAATGGTTCAAAACATAGACAGTAAGAAGAGTGAGTTTTCTTGTACTTAAGTCGGCGTAGTGCTTTTTGTATTGAATTCCGATGCAGTTTCTGTGTTTCATCGCCAATAAGAAGGTCAGAGGGATACAGAAAACCTGAAGTGAAGCATCGGAATCTATAACAAGTGTCACAGGAATGGTTCAAAACGTAGACAGTAAGAAGAGTCAATTTTCTTGTACTTAAGTCGGCATTGTGCCTTTTGTATTTAATTCCGATGCAATTTCAGTGTTTCATCGTCAATAAGAAGGTCAGAGAGATACAGTGAACCTGAAGTGAAGCATCGGAATCTATACTAGTAACACAGGAATGGTTCAAAACCAAGACAGTAAGAAGAGTCAGTTTTCTTGTACTTAAGTCGGCATTGTGCCTTCTGTATTTAATTCCGATGCAATTTCTGTGTTTCATCGTCAATAAGAAGGTCAGAGGGATACAGTAAACCTGAAGTGAAGCATCGGAATCTATAACTAGTGTCACAAGAATGGTTCAAAACATAGACAGTAAGTAGAGTCAGTATCCTTGTACTTATGTCGGCATTGTGCCTTTTGTATTTAACTCCGATGCAATATCTGTGTTTCGTCGTCAATAAGAAGGTCAGAGGGATACAGTAAACCTGAAGTGAAGCATCGGAATCCATAACTAGTGTCACAGCAATAGTTCAAAAACATAGACTGTGAGAAGAGTCAGTTTTCTTGTACTTAAGTCATCATGGAGCCTTTTGTATTCAACTCCGATGCAATTTCTGTGTTTCATCGTAATTAAGAAGGTCAGAGGGATACAGTGAACTTGAAGTGAAGCATCGGAATCTATAACTAGTGTCACAGGAATGGTTCAATCATAGACTGTAAGAAGAGTCAGTTTTTTTGTACTTAAGTCGGCATTGTGCGTTTTGTATTTAATTCCGATGAAATTTCTGTGTTTCATCGTCAATAAGAAGGTCAGAGGGATACAGTAAACCTGAATTGAGGCATCGGAATCTATAACTAGTGTCACAGGAATGGTTCAAAACATAGACAGTAAGAAGAGTCAGTTTTCTTGTACTTATGTCGGCTTTGTGCCTTTTGTATTTAATTCCGTTGCAATTTCAGTGTTTAATCGTCAATAAGAAGGTCAGAGGGATACAGTGAACCTGAGTGAAGCATCGGAATCTGTAACTAGTGTCGCAGGAATGGTTCAAAACATAGACAGTAAGAAGAGTCAGTTTTCTTGTACTTAAGTCAGCATTGTGCCTTTTGTATTTAATTCCGATGCAATTTCTGTGTTTCATTGTCAATAAGAAGGTCAGAGGGATACAGTAAACCTGAAGTGAACCTTCGGAATCTGTAACTAGTGCCACAGGAATGATTCAAAACATAGACAGAAAGAAGAGTAAGTTTCCTTGTACTTAAGTCGGCATTGTGGCTATTGCATTTAATTCCGATGCAATATTTGTGTTTCATCGTCAATAATAAGGTCAGAGGGATTCAGTAAACCTGAAGTGAAGCATCGGAAACCATAACTAGTGTCACAGCAATGGGTCAAAACATAGACTGTAAGAAGAGTCAGTTTTCTTGTACTTAAGTCCGCGTAGTGCTTTTTGTATTGAATCCCGATGCAGTTTCTGTGTTTCATCGTCAGTAAGAAGGTCAGAGGGATACAGTAAACCTGAAGTGAAGCATCGGAATCTATAACTAGTGTCACAGGAATGGTTGAAAACATAGACGGTAAGAAGAGTCAATTTTCTTGTACTTAAGTCGGCATTGTGCCTTTTGTATTTAATTCCGATGCAATTTCAGTGTTTCATCGTCAATAAGAAGGTCAGAGGGATACAGTGAACCTGAAGTGAAGCATCGGAATCTATAACTAGTAACACAGCAATGGTTCAAAACAAAGACAGTAAGAAGAGTCAGTTTTCTTGTACTTAAGTCGGCATTGTGCCTTTTGTATTTAATTCCGATGCAATTTCAGTGTTTCATCGTCAATAAGAAGGTCAGAGAGATACAGTGAACCTGAAGTGAAGCATCGGAATCTATAACTAGTAACACAGGAATGTTTCAAAACAAAGACAGTAAGAAGAGTCAGTTTTCTTGTACTTAAGTCGGCATTGTGCCTTCTGTATTTAATTCCGATGCAATTTCTGTGTTTCATCGTCAATAAGAAGGTCAGAGGGATACAGTAAACCTGAAGTGAAGCATCGGAATCTATAACTAGTGTCACAAGAATGGTTCAAAACATAGACAGTAAGTAGAGTCAGTATCCTTGTACTTATGTCAACATTGTGCCTTTTGTATTTAACTCCGATGCAATATCTGTGTTTCGTCGTCAATAAGAAGGTCAGAGGGATACAGTAAACCTGAAGTGAAGCATCGGAATCCATAACTAGTGTCACAGCAATAGTTCAAAAACATAGACTGTGAGAAGAGTCAGTTTTCTTGTACTTAAGTCATCATTGTACCTTTTGTATTTAACTCCGATGCAATTTCTGTGTTTCATCGTCAATAAGAAGGCCAGAGGGATACAGTAAACTTGAAGTGAAGCATCGGAATCTATAACTAGTGTCACAGGAATGGTTCAATCACAGACAGTGAGAAGAGTCAGTTTTTTTGTACTTAAGTCGGCATTGTGCGTTTTGTATTTAATTCCGATGAAATTTCTGTGTTTCATCGTCAATAAGAAGGTCAGAGGGATACAGTAAACCTGAATTGAAGCATCGGAATCTATAACTAGTGTCACAGGAATGGTTCAAAACATAGACAGTAAGAAGAGTCAGTTTTCTTGTACTTAAGTCGGCTTTGTGCCTTTTGTATTTAATTCCGTTGCAATTTCAGTGTTTAATCGTCAATAAGAAAGTCAGAGGGATACAGTGAACCTGAGTGAAGCATCGGAATCTGTAACTAGTGTCGCAGGAATGGTTCAAAACATAGACAGTAAGAAGAGTCAGTTTTCTTGTACTTAAGTCAGCATTGTGCCTTTTGTATTTAATTCCGATGCAATTTCTGTGTTTCATTGTCAATAAGAAGGTCAGAGGGATACAGTAAACCTGAAGTGAACCTTCGGAATCT
Source organism: Schistocerca americana (assembly GCF_021461395.2). NCBI lineage: Eukaryota > Metazoa > Arthropoda > Insecta > Orthoptera > Acrididae > Schistocerca > Schistocerca americana. The sequence goes on along the minus strand of NW_025725983.1, from coordinate 4,876,355 downwards.
GTAACTATTGCCACAGGAATGATTCAAAACATAGACAGAAAGAAGAGTAAGTTTCCTTGTACTTAAGTCGGCATTGTGGCTATTGTATTTAATTCCGATGCAATATTTGTGTTTCATCGTCAATAATAAGGTCAGAGGGATTCAGTAAACCTGAAGTGAAGCATCGGAAACCATAACTAGTGTCACAGCAATGGTTCAAAACATAGACTGTAAGAAGGTTCAGTTTTCTTGTACTTAAGTCCGCGTAGTGCTTTTTGTATTGAATCCCGATGCAGTTTCTGTGTTTCATCGTCAGTAAGACGGTCAGAGGGATACAGTAAACCTGAAGTGAAGCATCGGAATCTATAACTAGTGTCACAGGAATGGTTGAAATCATAGACGGTAAGAAGAGTCAATTTTCTTGTACTTAAGTCGGCATTGTGCCTTTTGTATTTAATTCCGATGCAATTTCAGTGTTTCATCGTCAATAAGAAGGTCAGAGGGATACAGTGAACCTGAAGTGAAGCATCGGAATCTATAACTAGTAACACAGGAATGGTTCAAAACAAAGACAGTAAGAAGAGTCAGTTTTCTTGTACTTAAGTCGGCATTGTGCCTTCTGTATTTAATTCCGATGCAATTTCTGTGTATCATCGTCAATAAGAAGGACAGAGGGATACAGTAAACCTGAAGTGAAGCATCGGAATCTATAACTAGTATCACAGGAATGGTTCAAAACATAGGCAGTAAGTAGAGTCAGTATCCTTCTACTTAAGTCGGCATTGTGCCTTTTGTATTTAACTCCGATGCAATCTCTGTGTTTCATCGTCAATAAGAGGGTCAGAGGGATACAGTAAACTTGAAGTGAAGCATCGGAATCTATAACTAGTGTCACTGGAATGGTTCAATCATAGACAGTAAGAAGAGTCAGTTTTTTTGTACTTAAGTCGGCATTGTGCGTTTTGTATTTAATTCCGATGAAATTTCTGTGTTTCATCGTCAATAAGAAGGTCAGAGGGATACAATAAACCTGAATTGAAGCATCGGAATCTATAACTAGTGTCACAGGAATGGTTCAAAACATAGACAGTAAGAAGAGTCAGTTTTCTTGTACTTAAGTCGGCATTGTGCCTATTGTATTTAATTCCGTTGCAATTTCAGTGTTTAATCGTCAATAAGAAGGTCAGAGGGATACAGTGAACCTGAGTGAAGCATCGGAATCTATAACTAGTGTCGCAGGAATGGTTCAAAACATAGACAGTAAGAAGAGTCACATTTCTTGTTCATAAGTCGGCATTGTGCCTTTTGTATTTAACTCCGATGCAATTTCTGTGTTTCATCGTCAATAAGGAGGTCAGAGGGATACAGTAAACCTGAAGTGAAACATCGGAATCTATAACTAGTGTCACAGGAATGGTTCAAAACATAGAAAGAAAGAAGAGCCAGTTTTCTTGTACTTAAGTCGGCATTGTGCCTTTTGTATTTAATTCCAATGCAATTTCTGTGTTTCATCGTCAATAAGAAGGTCAGAGGGATACAGTGAACCTGATTGAAGCATCGGAATCTACAACTAGTGTCGCAGGAATGGTTCAAAACGTAGACAGTAAGAAGAGTCAGATTTCTTGTACTTAAGTCAGCATTGTGCCTTTTGTATTTAAGTCCGATGCAATTTCTGTGTTTCATCGTCAATAAGAAGGTCAGAGGGATTCAGTAAACCTGAAGTGAAGCATCGGAATCCTTAACTAGTGTCACATGAATGGTTCAAATCATAGACAGTAAGAAGAGTCAGTTTTCTTGTACTTAAGTCGGCATTGTGCCTTCTGTATTTAATTCCGATGCAATTTCTGTGTTTCATCGTCAATAACAACGTGAGAGGGATACAGTAAACCTGAAGTGAAGCATCAGAATCTGTAACTAGTGCCACAGGAATGGTTCAACACATAGACAGAAAGAAGAGTAAGTTTCCTTGTACTTAAGTCGGCATTGTGGCTTTTGTATTTAATTCCGATGCAATATTTGTGTTTCATCGTCAATAATAAGGTCAGAGGGATTCAGTAAACCTGAAGTGAAGCATCGGAATCCATAACTAGTGTCACAGCAATGGTTCAAAACATAGACTGTAAGAAGAGTCAGTTTTCTTGTACTGAGGTCGGCATTGTGCCTTTTGTATTTAACTCCGATGCAAATTCTGTGTTTCATCGTCAATAAGAAGGTCAGAGGGATACAGTAAACCTGAAGTGAAGCATCGGAATCTATAACTAGTGTCACAGGAATGGTTCAAAACATAGGCAGTAAGAAGAGTCAGTTATCTTGTACTTAAGTCGGCATTGTGCCTTTTGTATTTAATTCCGATGCAATTTCTGTGTTTCATCGTCTATAAGAACGTCAGAGGGATACAGTAAACGTGAAGTGAAGCATCGGAATCTATAACTAGTGTCACAGGAATGGTTCAAACATAGACAGTAAGAAGAGTCAGTTTTTTTGTACTAAAGTCGGCATTGTGCGTTTTGTATTTAATTCCGATGCAATTTCTGTGTTTCATCGTCAATAAGAAAGTCAGAGGGATACAGTATACCTGAAGTGAAACATCGGAATCTTTAACTAGTGTCACAGGGATGGTTCATAACGTAGACAGTAAGAAGAGTCAGTTTTCTTGTACTTAAATCGGCATTGTGCCTTTTGTATTTAATTCCGATGCAATTTCAGTGTTAAATCGTCAATAAGAAGGTCAGAGGGATACAGTGAAAATGAAGTAAAGCATCGGAATCTATAACTAGTGTCACAGGAATGCTTCACAACATAGACAGTAAGAAGAGTCAGTTTTCTTGTACTTAAGTCGGCAATGTGCCTTTTGTATTTAATTCCGATGCAATTTCTGTGTTGCATCGTCAATAAGAAGGTCAGAGGGATACAGTAAACCTGAAGTGAAGCATCGGAATCTATAACTCGTGTCACAGGAATGGTTCAAAACATAGACGGTAAGAAGAGTCAGTTTTCTTGTACTTAAATCGGCATTGTGCCTTTTGTATTTAACTCCGATGCAATTTCTGTGCTTCATCGTCAATAAGAAGGTCAGAGGGATACAGTAAACCTGAAGTGAAGCATCGGAATCTATAACTAGTGTCACTGGAATTTTTCAAAACATAGACAGCAAGAAGAGTCAGTTTTCTTGTACTTAAGTCAGCATTGTGCTTTTGTATTTAATTCCGATGCAATTTCTGTATTTCATCGTCAATAAGAAGGTCAGAGGGATACAGTAAACCTGAAGTGAAGCATCGGAATCTATAACAAGTGTCACAGGAATGGTTCAAAGCATAGACTGTAAGATGAGTCACATTCCTTGTACTTAAGTCGGCATTGTGCCTTCTGTATTTAATTCCGATGCAATTTCTGTGTTTCATCGTCAATAAGAAGGTCAGAGGGATACAGTAAACCTGAAGTGAAGCTTCGGAATCTATAACTAGTGCCACGGGAATGGTTCAAAACATAGACAGAAAGAAGAGTAAGTTTCCTTGTACTTAAGTCCGCATTGTGGCTTTTGTATTTAATTCCGATGCAATATTTGTGTTTCATCGTCAATAATAAGGTCATAGGGATTCAGTAAACCTGAAGTGAAGCATCGGAATCCATAACTAGTGTCACAGCAATGGTTCAAAACATAGACTGTAAGAAGAGTCAGTTTTCTTGTACTTAGGTCGGTATTGCGCCTTTTGTATTTAATTCCGATGCAATTTCTGTGTTTCATCGTCAATAAGAAGGTCAGAGGGATACAGTAAACCTGAAGTGAAGCATCGGAATCTATAACTAGTGTCACAGGAATGGTTCAAAACACAGACAGTAAGAAGAGTCAGTTTTCTTGTACTTAAGTCGGCATTGTGCTTTTTGTATTTAATTCCGATGCAATTTCTGTGTTTCATCGTCAATAAGAAGGTCAGAGGGATACAGTAAACCTTAAGTGAAGCATCGGAATCTATATTTAGTGTCACAGGAATGGTTCAAAACAGACAGTAAGATGAGTCAGTTTTCTTGAACTTAAGTCGGCATTGTTCCTATTCTATTTAATTCCGATGCAATTTCTGTGTTTCATCGTCAATAAGAAGATCAGAGGGATTCAGTAAACTTGAAGAGAAGCATCGGAATCTATAACTAGTGTCACAGGAATGGATCAAAACATAGACAGTAAGAAGAGTCAGTTTTCTTGTACTTAAGTCGGCATTGTGCCTTTTGTATTTAATTCCGAAGCAATTTCTGTGATTCATCGTCAATAAGAAAGTCAGAGGGATACAGTAATCCTGAAGTGAAGCATCGGCATCTATAAATAGTGTCACAGGAATGGTTCAAAACATAGACAGTGAGAAGAGTCAGTTTTCTTGTACTTAAGTCGGCATTGTGCCTTTTGTATTTAATTCCGATTCAATTTCTGTGTTTAATCGTCAATAAGAAGGTCAGAGGGATACAGTAAACCTGACGTGAAGCATCGGAATCTACAACTAGTGTCACAGGAATGGTTCAAAACATAGACAGTAAGAAGAGTCAGTTTTCTTGTACTTAAGTCGGCATTGTGCCTTTTGTATTTACTTCCGATGCAATTTCTGTGTTTCATCGTCAATAACATGGTCAGAGGGATACAGTAAACCTGAAGTGAAGCATCGGAATCTATAACTAGTGTCACAGGAATGGTTCAAAACACAGACAGTAAGAAGAGTCAGTTTTCTTGTACTTAAGTCGGCATTGTGCTTTTTGTATTTAATTCCGATGCAATTTCTGTGTTTCATCGTCAATAAGAAGGTCAGAGCGATACAGTAAACCTGAAGTAAAGCATCGGAATCTATATTTAGTGTCACAGGAATGGTTCAAAACAGACAGTAAGAAGAGTCAGTTTTCTTGAACTTAAGTCGGCATTGTGCCCTTTCTATTTCATTCCGATGCAATTTATGTGTTTCATCGGCAATAAGAAGGTCAGAGGGACACAGTAAACCTGAAGTGAAGCATCGGAATCTATAACTAGTGTCACAGGAATGGATCAAAACATAGACAGTAAGAAGAGTCAGTTTTCTTGTACTTAGTTCGGTATTGTGCCTTTTGTATTTAATTCCGATGCAATTTCTGTGTTTCATCGTCAATAAGAAGGTCAGAGGGATACAGTAAACCTGAAGTAAAGCATCGGAATCTATAACTAGTGTCACAGAAATGGTTCTAAACACAGACAGTAAGAAGAGTCAGTTTTCTTGTACTTAAGTCGGCATTGTGCTTCTTGTATTTAATTCCGATGCAATTTCTGTGTTTCATCGTCAACAAGAAGGTCAGAAGGATACAGTAAGCCTGAAGTGAAGCATCGGAATCTATATTTAGTGTCACAGGAATGGTTCAAAACAGACAGTAAGAAGAGTCAGTTTTCTTGAACTTAAGTCGGCATTGTGCCCTTTGTATTTAATTCCGATGCAATTTCTGTGTTTCATCGTCAATAAGATGGTCAGAGGGATACAGTAAACCTGGAGTGAAGCATCGGAACCTATAACTAGTGTCACAGGAATGGTCCAAAACACAGACAGTAAGAAGAGTCAGTTTTCTTGTACTTAGTTCGGTATTGTGCCTTTTGTATTTAATTCCGATGCAATTTCTGTGTTTCATCGTCAATAAGAAGGTCAGAGGGATACAGTAAACCTGAAGTAAAGCATCGGAATCTATAACTAGTGTCACAGAAATGGTTCTAAACACAGACAGTAAGAAGAGACAGTTTTCTTGAACTTAAGTCGGCATTGTTCCTTTTCTATTTAATTTCGATGCAATATCTGTGTTTCATCGTCAATAAGAAGATCAGAGGGATTCAGTAAACCTGAAGAGAAGCATCGGAATCTATAACTAGTGTCACAGGAATGGATCAAAACATAGACAGTAAGAAGAGTCAGTTTTCTTGTACTTAAGTCGGCATTGTGCCTTTTGTATTTAATTCCGAAGCAATTTCTGTGATTCATCGTCAATAAGAAGGTCAGAGGGATACAGTAAACCTTAAGTGAAGCATCGGAATCTATATTTAGTGTCACAGGAATGGTTCAAAACAGACAGTAAGATGAGTCAGTTTTCTTGAACTTAAGTCGGCATTGTTCCTATTCTATTTAATTCCGATGCAATTTCTGTGTTTTATCGTCAATAAGAAGATCAGAGGGATTCAGTAAACTTGAAGAGAAGCATCGGAATCTATAACTAGTGTCACAGGAATGGATCAAAACATAGACAGTAAGAAGAGTCAGTTTTCTTGTACTTAAGTCGGCATTGTGCCTTTTGTATTTAATTCCGAAGCAATTTCTGTGATTCATCGTCAATAAGAAGGTCAGAGGGATACAGTAATCCTGAAGTGAAGCATCGGCATCTATAAATAGTGTCACAGGAATGGTTCAAAACATAGACAGTGAGAAGAGTCAGTTTTCTTGTACTTAAGTCGGCATTGTGCCTTTTGTATTTAATTCCGATTCAATTTCTGTGTTTAATCGTCAATAAGAAGGTCAGAGGGATACAGTAAACCTGACGTGAAGCATCGGAATCTATAACTAGTGTCACAGGAATGGTTCAAAGCATAGACAGTAAGAAGTGTCAGTTTTCTTGTACTTAAGTCGGCATGGAGCCTTTTGTATTTACTTCCGATGCAATTTCTGTGTTTCATCGTCAATAAGATGGTCAGAGGGATACAGTAAACCTGAAGTGAAGCATCGGAATCTATAACTAGTGTCACAGGAATGGTTCCAATCACGGACAGTAAGAAGAGTCAGTTTTCTTGTACTTAAGTCGGCATTGTGCCTTTTGTATTTAATTCCGATGCAATTTCTGTGTTTCATCGTCAATAAGATGGTCAGAGGGATATAGTAAACCTGAAGTGAAGCATCGGAACCTATAACTAGTGTCACAGGAATGGTCCAAATTACAGACAGTAAGAAGAGTCAGTTTTCTTGTACTTAAGTCGGCATTGTGCCTTTTGTATTTAATTCCGATTCAATCTCTGTGTTTAATCGTCAATAAGAAGGTCAGAGGGATACAGTAAACCTGACGTAAAGCATCGGAATCTATAACTAGTGTCACAGGAATGGTTCAAAACATAGACAGTAAGAAGAGTCAGTTTTCTTGTACTTAAGTCGGCATTGTGCCTTTTGTATTTACTTCCGATGCAATTTCTGTGTTTCATCGTCAATAAGATGGTCAGAGGGATACAGTAAACCTGAAGTGATGCATCGGAATCTATAACTAGTGTCACAGGAATGGATCAAAACATAGACAGTAAGAAGAGTCAGTTTTCTTGTACTTAGTTCGGTATTGTGCCTTTTGTATTTAATTCCGATGCAATTTCTGTGTTTCATCGTCAATAAGAAGGTCAGAGGGATACAGTAAACCTGAAGTAAAGCATCGGAATCTATAACTAGTGTCACAGAAATGGTTCTAAACACAGACGGTAAGAAGAGACAGTTTTCTTGAACTTAAGTCGGCATTGTTCCTTTTCTATTTAATTCCGATGCAATATCTGTGTTTCATCGTCAATAAGAAGATCAGAGGGATTCAGTAAACCTGAAGAGAAGCATCGGAATCTATAACTAGTGTCACAGGAATGGATCAAAACATAGACAGTAAGAAGAGTCAGTTTTCTTGTACTTAAGTCGGCATTGTGCCTTTTGTATTTAATTCCGAAGCAATTTCTGTGATTCATCGTCAATAAGAAGGTCAGAGGGATACAGTAAACCTTAAGTGAAGCATCGGAATCTATATTTAGTGTCACAGGAATGGTTCAAAACAGACAGTAAGATGAGTCAGTTTTCTTGAACTTAAGTCGGCATTGTTCCTATTCTATTTAATTCCGATGCAATTTCTGTGTTTTATCGTCAATAAGAAGATCAGAGGGATTCAGTAAACTTGAAGAGAAGCATCGGAATCTATAACTAGTGTCACAGGAATGGATCAAAACATAGACAGTAAGAAGAGTCAGTTTTCTTGTACTTAAGTCGGCATTGTGCCTTTTGTATTTAATTCCGAAGCAATTTCTGTGATTCATCGTCAATAAGAAGGTCAGAGGGATACAGTAATCCTGAAGTGAAGCATCGGCATCTATAAATAGTGTCACAGGAATGGTTCAAAACATAGACAGTGAGAAGAGTCAGTTTTCTTGTACTTAAGTCGGCATTGTGCCTTTTGTATTTAATTCCGATTCAATTTCTGTGTTTAATCGTCAATAAGAAGGTCAGAGGGATACAGTAAACCTGACGTGAAGCATCGGAATCTATAACTAGTGTCACAGGAATGGTTCAAAGCATAGACAGTAAGAAGAGTCAGTTTTCTTGTACTTAAGTCGGCATGGAGCCTTTTGTATTTACTTCCGATGCAATTTCTGTGTTTCATCGTCAATAAGATGGTCAGAGGGATACAGTAAACCTGAAGTGAAGCATCGGAATCTATAACTAGTGTCACAGGAATGGTTCCAATCACGGACAGTAAGAAGAGTCAGTTTACTTGTACTTAAGTCGGCATTGTGCCTTTTGTATTTAATTCCGATGCAATTTCTGTGTTTCATCGTCAATAAGATGGTCAGAGGGATATAGTAAACCTGAAGTGAAGCATCGGAACCTATAACTAGTGTCACAGGAATGGTCCAAATTACAGACAGTAAGAAGAGTCAGTTTTCTTGTACTTAAGTCGGCATTGTGCCTTTTGTATTTAATTCCGATTCAATCTCTGTGTTTAATCGTCAATAAGAAGGTCAGAGGGATACAGTAAACCTGACGTAAAGCATCGGAATCTATAACTAGTGTCACAGGAATGGTTCAAAACATAGACAGTAAGAAGAGTCAGTTTCCTTGTACTTAAGTCGGCATTGTGCCTTTTGTATTTACTTCCGATGCAATTTCTGTGTTTCATCGTCAATAAGATGGTCAGAGGGATACAGTAAACCTGAAGTGATGCATCGGAATCTATAACTAGTGTCACAGGAATGGTTCAAAACACAGACAGTAAGAAGAGTCAGTTTTCTTGTACTTAAGTCGGCATTGTGCTTTTTGTATTTAATTCCGATGCAATTTCTGTGTTTCATCGTCAATAAGAAGGTCAGAGCGATACAGTAAACCTGAAGTAAAGCATCGGAATCTATATTTAGTGTCACAGGAATGGTTCAAAACAGACAGTAAGAAGAGTCAGTTTTCTTGAACTTAAGTCGGCATTGTGCCCTTTCTATTTCATTCCGATGCAATTTATGTGTTTCATCGGCAATAAGAAGGTCAGAGGGAGACAGTAAACCTGAAGTGAAGCATCGGAATCTATAACTAGTGTCACAGGAATGCTTCACAACATAGACAGTAAGAAGAGTCAGTTTTCTTGTACTTAAGTCGGCAATGTGCCTTTTGTATTTAATTCCGATGCAATTTCTGTGTTGCATCGTCAATAAGAAGGTCAGAGGGATACAGTAAACCTGAAGTGAAGCATCGGAATCTATAACTCGTGTCACAGGAATGGTTCAAAACATAGACGGTAAGAAGAGTCAGTTTTCTTGTACTTAAGTCGGCATTGTGCCTTTTGTATTTAACTCCGATGCAATTTCTGTGCTTCATCGTCAATAAGAAGGTCAGAGGGATACAGTAAACCTGAAGTGAAGCATCGGAATCTATAACTAGTGTCACTGGAATTTTTCAAAACATAGACAGCAAGAAGAGTCAGTTTTCTTGTACTTAAGTCAGCATTGTGCTTTTGTATTTAATTCCGATGCAATTTCTGTATTTCATCGTCAATAAGAAGGTCAGAGGGATACAGTAAACCTGAAGTGAAGCATCGGAATCTATAACAAGTGTCACAGGAATGGTTCAAAGCATAGACTGTAAGATGAGTCACATTCCTTGTACTTAAGTCGGCATTGTGCCTTCTGTATTTAATTCCGATGCAATTTCTGTGTTTCATCGTCAATAAGAAGGTCAGAGGGATACAGTAAACCTGAAGTGAAGCTTCGGAATCTATAACTAGTGCCACGGGAATGGTTCAAAACATAGACAGAAAGAAGAGTAAGTTTCCTTGTACTTAAGTCCGCATTGTGGCTTTTGTATTTAATTCCGATGCAATATTTGTGTTTCATCGTCAATAATAAGGTCATAGGGATTCAGTAAACCTGAAGTGAAGCATCGGAATCCATAACTAGTGTCACAGCAATGGTTCAAAACATAGACTGTAAGAAGAGTCAGTTTTCTTGTACTTAGGTCGGTATTGCGCCTTTTGTATTTAATTCCGATGCAATTTCTGTGTTTCATCGTCAATAAGAAGGTCAGAGGGATACAGTAAACCTGAAGTGAAGCATCGGAATCTATAACTAGTGTCACAGGAATGGTTCAAAACACAGACAGTAAGAAGAGTCAGTTTTCTTGTACTTAAGTCGGCATTGTGCTTTTTGTATTTAATTCCGATGCAATTTCTGTGTTTCATCGCAATAAGAAGGTCAGAGGGATACAGTAAACCTTAAGTGAAGCATCGGAATCTATATTTAGTGTCACAGGAATGGTTCAAAACAGACAGTAAGATGAGTCAGTTTTCTTGAACTTAAGTCGGCATTGTTCCTATTCTATTTAATTCCGATGCAATTTCTGTGTTTCATCGTCAATAAGAAGATCAGAGGGATTCAGTAAACTTGAAGAGAAGCATCGGAATCTATAACTAGTGTCACAGGAATGGATCAAAACATAGACAGTAAGAAGAGTCAGTTTTCTTGTACTTAAGTCGGCATTGTGCCTTTTGTATTTAATTCCGAAGCAATTTCTGTGATTCATCGTCAATAAGAAGGTCAGAGGGATACAGTAATCCTGAAGTGAAGCATCGGCATCTATAAATAGTGTCACAGGAATGGTTCAAAACATAGACAGTGAGAAGAGTCAGTTTTCTTGTACTTAAGTCGGCATTGTGACTTTTGTATTTAATTCCGATTCAATTTCTGTGTTTAATCGTCAATAAGAAGGTCAGAGGGATACAGTAAACCTGACGTGAAGCATCGGAATCTACAACTAGTGTCACAGGAATGGTTCAAAACATAGACAGTAAGAAGAGTCAGTTTTCTTGTACTTAAGTCGGCATTGTGCCTTTTGTATTTACTTCCGATGCAATTTCTGTGTTTCATCGTCAATAACATGGTCAGAGGGATACAGTAAACCTGAAGTGAAGCATCGGAATCTATAACTAGTGTCACAGGAATGGTTCAAAACACAGACAGTAAGAAGAGTCAGTTTTCTTGTACTTAAGTCGGCATTGTGCTTTTTGTATTTAATTCCGATGCAATTTCTGTGTTTCATCGTCAATAAGAAGGTCAGAGCGATACAGTAAACCTGAAGTAAAGCATCGGAATCTATATTTAGTGTCACAGGAATGGTTCAAAACAGACAGTAAGAAGAGTCAGTTTTCTTGAACTTAAGTCGGCATTGTGCCCTTTCTATTTCATTCCGATGCAATTTATGTGTTTCATCGGCAATAAGAAGGTCAGAGGGACACAGTAAACCTGAAGTGAAGCATCGGAATCTATAACTAGTGTCACAGGAATGGATCAAAACATAGACAGTAAGAAGAGTCAGTTTTCTTGTACTTAGTTCGGTATTGTGCCTTTTGTATTTAATTCCGATGCAATTTCTGTGTTTCATCGTCAATAAGAAGGTCAGAGGGATACAGTAAACCTGAAGTAAAGCATCGGAATCTGTAACTAGTGTCACAGAAATGGTTCTAAACACAGACAGTAAGAAGAGTCAGTTTTCTTGTACTTAAGTCGGCATTGTGCTTCTTGTATTTAATTCCGATGCAATTTCTGTGTTTCATCGTCAACAAGAAGGTCAGAAGGATACAGTAAGCCTGAAGTGAAGCATCGGAATCTATATTTAGTGTCACAGGAATGGTTCAAAACAGACAGTAAGAAGAGTCAGTTTTCTTGAACTTAAGTCGGCATTGTGCCCTTTGTATTTAATTCCGATGCAATTTCTGTGTTTCATCGTCAATAAGATGGTCAGAGGGATACAGTAAACCTGGAGTGAAGCATCGGAACCTATAACTAGTGTCACAGGAATGGTCCAAAACACAGACAGTAAGAAGAGTCAGTTTTCTTGTACTTAGTTCGGTATTGTGCCTTTTGTATTTAATTCCGATGCAATTTCTGTGTTTCATCGTCAATAAGAAGGTCAGAGGGATACAGTAAACCTGAAGTAAAGCATCGGAATCTATAACTAGTGTCACAGAAATGGTTCTAAACACAGACGGTAAGAAGAGACAGTTTTCTTGAACTTAAGTCGGCATTGTTCCTTTTCTATTTAATTCCGATGCAATATCTGTGTTTCATCGTCAATAAGAAGATCAGAGGGATTCAGTAAACCTGAAGAGAAGCATCGGAATCTATAACTAGTGTCACAGGAATGGATCAAAACATAGACAGTAAGAAGAGTCAGTTTTCTTGTACTTAAGTCGGCATTGTGCCTTTTGTATTTAATTCCGAAGCAATTTCTGTGATTCATCGTCAATAAGAAGGTCAGAGGGATACAGTAAACCTTAAGTGAAGCATCGGAATCTATATTTAGTGTCACAGGAATGGTTCAAAACAGACAGTAAGATGAGTCAGTTTTCTTGAACTTAAGTCGGCATTGTTCCCATTCTATTTAATTCCGATGCAATTTCTGTGTTTTATCGTCAATAAGAAGATCAGAGGGATTCAGTAAACTTGAAGAGAAGCATCGGAATCTATAACTAGTGTCACAGGAATGGATCAAAACATAGACAGTAAGAAGAGTCAGTTTTCTTGTACTTAAGTCGGCATTGTGCCTTTTGTATTTAATTCCGAAGCAATTTCTGTGATTCATCGTCAATAAGAAGGTCAGAGGGATACAGTAATCCTGAAGTGAAGCATCGGCATCTATAAATAGTGTCACAGGAATGGTTCAAAACATAGACAGTGAGAAGAGTCAGTTTTCTTGTACTTAAGTCGGCATTGTGCCTTTTGTATTTAATTCCGATTCAATTTCTGTGTTTAATCGTCAATAAGAAGGTCAGAGGGATACAGTAAACCTGACGTGAAGCATCGGAATCTATAACTAGTGTCACAGGAATGGTTCAAAGCATAGACAGTAAGAAGAGTCAGTTTTCTTGTACTTAAGTCGGCATGGAGCCTTTTGTATTTACTTCCGATGCAATTTCTGTGTTTCATCGTCAATAAGATGGTCAGAGGGATACAGTAAACCTGAAGTGAAGCATCGGAATCTATAACTAGTGTCACAGGAATGGTTCCAATCACGGACAGTAAGAAGAGTCAGTTTTCTTGTACTTAAGTCGGCATTGTGCCTTTTGTATTTAATTCCGATGCAATTTCTGTGTTTCATCGTCAATAAGATGGTCAGAGGGATATAGTAAACCTGAAGTGAAGCATCGGAACCTATAACTAGTGTCACAGGAATGGTCCAAATTACAGACAGTAAGAAGAGTCAGTTTTCTTGTACTTAAGTCGGCATTGTGCCTTTTGTATTTAATTCCGATTCAATCTCTGTGTTTAATCGTCAATAAGAAGGTCAGAGGGATACAGTAAACCTGACGTAAAGCATCGGAATCTATAACTAGTGTCACAGGAATGGTTCAAAACATAGACAGTAAGAAGAGTCAGTTTTCTTGTACTTAAGTCGGCATTGTGCCTTTTGTATTTACTTCCGATGCAATTTCTGTGTTTCATCGTCAATAAGATGGTCAGAGGGATACAGTAAACCTGAAGTGATGCATCGGAATCTATAACTAGTGTCACAGGAATGGTTCAAAACACAGACAGTAAGAAGAGACAGTTTTCTTGTACTTAAGTCGGCATTGTGCTTTTTGTATTTAATTCCGATGCAATTTCTGTGTTTCATCGTCAATAAGAAGGTCAGAGCGATACAGTAAACCTGAAGTAAAGCATCGGAATCTATATTTAGTGTCACAGGAATGGTTCAAAACAGACAGTAAGAAGAGTCAGTTTTCTTGAACTTAAGTCGGCATTGTGCCCTTTCTATTTCATTCCGATGCAATTTATGTGTTTCATCGGCAATAAGAAGGTCAGAGGGACACAGTAAACCTGAAGTGAAGCATCGGAATCTATAACTAGTGTCACAGGAATGGATCAAAACATAGACAGTAAGAAGAGTCAGTTTTCTTGTACTTAGTTCGGTATTGTGCCTTTTGTATTTAATTCCGATGCAATTTCTGTGTTTCATCGTCAATAAGAAGGTCAGAGGGATACAGTAAACCTGAAGTAAAGCATCGGAATCTATAACTAGTGTCACAGAAATGGTTCTAAACACAGACGGTAAGAAGAGACAGTTTTCTTGAACTTAAGTCGGCATTGTTCCTTTTCTATTTAATTCCGATGCAATATCTGTGTTTCATCGTCAATAAGAAGATCAGAGGGATTCAGTAAACCTGAAGAGAAGCATCGGAATCTATAACTAGTGTCACAGGAATGGATCAAAACATAGACAGTAAGAAGAGTCAGTTTTCTTGTACTTAAGTCGGCATTGTGCCTTTTGTATTTAATTCCGAAGCAATTTCTGTGATTCATCGTCAATAAGAAGGTCAGAGGGATACAGTAAACCTTAAGTGAAGCATCGGAATCTATATTTAGTGTCACAGGAATGGTTCAAAACAGACAGTAAGATGAGTCAGTTTTCTTGAACTTAAGTCGGCATTGTTCCTATTCTATTTAATTCCGATGCAATTTCTGTGTTTTATCGTCAATAAGAAGATCAGAGGGATTCAGTAAACTTGAAGAGAAGCATCGGAATCTATAACTAGTGTCACAGGAATGGATCAAAACATAGACAGTAAGAAGAGTCAGTTTTCTTGTACTTAAGTCGGCATTGTGCCTTTTGTATTTAATTCCGAAGCAATTTCTGTGATTCATCGTCAATAAGAAGGTCAGAGGGATACAGTAATCCTGAAGTGAAGCATCGGCATCTATAAATAGTGTCACAGGAATGGTTCAAAACATAGACAGTGAGAAGAGTCAGTTTTCTTGTACTTAAGTCGGCATTGTGCCTTTTGTATTTAATTCCGATTCAATTTCTGTGTTTAATCGTCAATAAGAAGGTCAGAGGGATACAGTAAACCTGACGTGAAGCATCGGAATCTATAACTAGTGTCACAGGAATGGTTCAAAGCATAGACAGTAAGAAGAGTCAGTTTTCTTGTACTTAAGTCGGCATGGAGCCTTTTGTATTTACTTCCGATGCAATTTCTGTGTTTCATCGTCAATAAGATGGTCAGAGGGATACAGTAAACCTGAAGTGAAGCATCGGAATCTATAACTAGTGTCACAGGAATGGTTCCAATCACGGACAGTAAGAAGAGTCAGTTTTCTTGTACTTAAGTCGGCATTGTGCCTTTTGTATTTAATTCCGATGCAATTTCTGTGTTTCATCGTCAATAAGATGGTCAGAGGGATATAGTAAACCTGAAGTGAAGCATCGGAACCTATAACTAGTGTCACAGGAATGGTCCAAATTACAGACAGTAAGAAGAGTCAGTTTTCTTGTACTTAAGTCGGCATTGTGCCTTTTGTATTTAATTCCGATTCAATCTCTGTGTTTAATCGTCAATAAGAAGGTCAGAGGGATACAGTAAACCTGACGTAAAGCATCGGAATCTATAACTAGTGTCACAGGAATGGTTCAAAACAGAGACAGTAAGAAGAGTCAGTTTTCTTGTACTTAAGTCGGCATTGTGCCTTTTGTATTTACTTCCGATGCAATTTCTGTGTTTCATCGTCAATAAGATGGTCAGAGGGATACAGTAAACCTGAAGTGATGCATCGGAATCTATAACTAGTGTCACAGGAATGGTTCAAAACACAGACAGTAAGAAGAGTCAGTTTTCTTGTACTTAAGTCGGCATTGTGCTTTTTGTATTTAATTCCGATGCAATTTCTGTGTTTCATCGTCAATAAGAAGGTCAGAGCGATACAGTAAACCTGAAGTAAAGCATCGGAATCTATATTTAGTGTCACAGGAATGGTTCAAAACAGACAGTAAGAAGAGTCAGTTTTCTTGAACTTAAGTCGGCATTGTGCCCTTTCTATTTCATTCCGATGCAATTTATGTGTTTCATCGGCAATAAGAAGGTCAGAGGGACACAGTAAACCTGAAGTGAAGCATCGGAATCTATAACTAGTGTCACAGGAATGGATCAAAACATAGACAGTAAGAAGAGTCAGTTTTCTTGTACTTAGGTCGGTATTGTCCCTTTTGTATTTAATTCCGATGCAATTTCTGTGTTTCATCGTCAATAAGAAGGTCAGAGGGATACAGTAAACCTGAAGTGAAGCATCGGAATCTATAACTAGAGTCACAGGAATGGTTCAAAACACAGACAGTAAGAAGAGTCAGTTTTCTTGTACTTAATTCGGCATTGTGCCTTTTCGATTTAAATCCGATGCAATTTCTGTTTCGTCGTCAAGAAGAAGATCCAAGGGATACAGTAAACCTGAAGTGAAGCATCGGAATCTAAAACCGGTTTCACAGGAAAGTTTCAGATCATAGACAGTAAGAAGAGCCAGTCTTCTTGTCCTGGAGTCGGCATTGTGCCTTTTGTATTTCATTCCGATGGAATTTCTGTGTTTCATCGTCAAATAGAAGGTCAGAGAGATACAGTATACCTCAAGTGAAGCATCGTAATCTATAACTATTGTCACAGGAATGGTTCAAACATAGACAGTAAGAAGAGTCAGTTTGCTTGTAGTTAAGTCCGCATTATGCCTATTCTATTTAATTCCGATGCAATTTCTGTGTTTCATCGTCAATAAGAAGGACCAATGGATACAGTAAACATATAGTGAAGCATCGGAATCTAAAACTGGTATCACAGGAAATGTTCAAAACATAGTCAGTAAGAAGAGCCAGTCTTCTTGTACTTGAGTCGGCAATTCGCCTTTTGTATTTCATTCCGATGCAATTTCTGTGTTTCATCGTCAATAGCAAGGTCAGAGGGATACAGTAAACCTGAAGTGAAGGATCGGAATCTATTACTAGTGTCACAGGATTTGTTCAAACATAGACAGTAAGAAGAGTCAGTTTTCTTGTACTTAAGTCGGCATAGTGCATTTTCTATTTAATTCTGATGCAATTTCTGTGTTTCATCGTCAATAAGAAGGTCAGAGGGATACAGTAAACCTGAAGTGAAGCATCGGAATCTATAACTAGTGTCACAGGAATGGTTCAAAACATAGACAGTAAGAAGAGTCAGTTTTCTTGTACTTAAGTCCGCATTGTGCCTTTTCTATTTAAGTCCGATTCAATTTCTGGGTTTTTTCGTCAATAAGAAGGTCCAAGGGATGCAGTAAACATATAGTGACGCATCGGAATCTAAAACTGGTCTCACAGGAAATGTTGAAATCATAGCCAGTAGGAAGAGTCAGTCTTCTTGTACTTAAGTCAGCATTATACTTTTTGTATGTAATTCTGATGCAATATCTGTGTTTCATCGTTAATAAGAAGGTCCAAGGGATACAGTAAACATATAGTGAAGCATCGGAATCTATAACTGGTCTCACAGGAAATGTTCAAAACATAGTCAATAAGAAGAGCCAGTCTTCTAGTACTTGAGTCGGAAATGTGCCTTTTGTATTCAATTCCGATGCAATTTTTGTGTACATCGTCAATAGCAAGGTCAGAGGGATACAGCAAACCTGAAGTGAAGCATCGAAATCTATAACTAGTGTCACAGAAATGGCTCGAACATAGACAGTAAGAAGAGTCAGTTTTGTTGTACTTAATTCGGCATTGTGCCTTTTGTATTTCATTCCGATGCAATTTCTTTGTTTCACCATCAATAAGAAGGTAAGAGCGATACAGTAAACCTGAAGTGAAGCATCGGAATCGATAACTAGTGTCACAGGAATGGTTCAAAACATTGATAGTAAGAAGAGTCAGATTTCTTGTACTTAAGTCGGCATTGTGCCTTTTGTATTTAATTCGGATGCAATTTCTGTGTTTCATCGTCAATAAGATGGTGAGAGCGATACAGTTAAACTAAAGTGAAGCATCGAAGTCTATAACTAGTGTAACAGGAATGGTTCAACAAAGACAGTAAGAGGGGTCAGATTTCTAGTACTTAAGTCGGCATTGTGCCTTTTGTATTTAATTCGGATGCAATATCTGTGTTTCATCGTCAATAAGAAGGTCAGAGGGATACAGTAAACCTGAAGTGAAGCATCGGAATCTATAACTAGTGTGTAGGGAATGCATCAAAACATAGACAGTAAGAAGAGTCAGTTTTCTTGTACTTAAGTCGGCATTGTGCCTTTTCTATTTAATTCCGATGCAATTTCTGTGTTTCATCGTCAATACGAAGGTCAGAGAGATACAGTAAACCTGAAGTGAAGTATCGGAATCTATAACTAGTGTCACAGGAATGGTTCAAAACATAGACAGTAAGAAGAGCCAGTCTTCTTGTACTTGAGTCGGCATTGTGCTTATGTATTTAATTCCGATGCAATTACTGCATTCTATCGTCAATAAGAAGGTCCAAGGGATTCAGTAAACCTGAAGTGAAGCATCGGAATCTATAACCGATCTCACAGGAAAGTTTCAAAACATAGACAGTAAGAAGAGCCAGTCTTCTTGTACTTGAGACGGCATTGTGCCTTTTGTATTTAATACCGATGCAATTTCTGTGTTTCATCGTCAATACGAAGGTCAGAGAGATACAGTATACCTGAAGTGAAGCATCGGAATCTATAACTAGTGTCACAGGAATGGTTAAAAACATAGACAGTAAGAAGAGTCAGTTTGCTTGTACTTAAGTCGGCATTGTGCCTTTTCTATTTAATTCCGATGCAATTTCTGTGTTTCATCGTCAATAAGATGGTCCAAGGGATACACTAAACATATAGTGAAGCATCGGAATCTAAAACTGGTCTCGCAGGAAATGTTGAAATCATAGTCAGTAGGAAGAGTCAGTCTTTTTATACTTATGTCGGCATTGTGCCTTTTGTATTGAATTCTGATGCAATTTCTGTGTTTCATCGTCAATAAGAAAGTCCAAGGGATACAGTAAAAATATAGTGAAGCATCGGAATCAAAAACTGGTCTCACAGGAAATGTTCAAAACATAGTCAGTAAGAAGAGTCAGTCTTCTTGTGCTTAAGTTGGTATTGTGCCTTTTGTATTTAATTCCGATGCAATTTCTGTGTTTCATTGTCAATAAGAAGGTCCAAGGGATACAGTAAACATATAGTGAAGCATCAGAATCTATAACTGGTCTCACAGGAAATGTTCAAAAGATAGTCAGTAAGAAGAGTCAATCTTCTTATACTTAAGTCGGCATTGTGCCTTTTGTATTTAATTCCGATGCAACTTCTGTGTTTCATCGTCAATAAGAAGGTCTAAGGTATACAGTAAACATATAGTGACGCAACAGAATCTAAAACTGGTCTCACAGGAAATGTTCAAAAGATAGTCGATAAGAAAAGTCAGTCTTCTTGTACCGAAGTCGGCATTGTGCCTTTTGTATTTAATTCCGATGCAATTTCTGTGTTTCATCGTCAATAAGAAGGTCCAAGGGATACAGTAAAACTAAAGTGAAGCATCACAATCTAAAACTGGTCTCACAGTAAAGGTTCAAAACATAGACAGTAAGAAGAGTTAGTTTTCTTGTACTTAAGTCAGCATTGTACCTTTTCTACTTAATTCTGATTCAATTTCTGTGTTTCGTCATCAATAACAAGGTCCAAGGGATATAGTAAACCTGAAGTGAAGCATCGGAATCTAAAACCGGTCTCACAGAAAAGCTTCAAAACATAGACAGTAAGAAAAGCCAGTCCACTTGTACTTGAGTCGGCATTGCGCCTTTTGTATTTAATTCCGATGCAATTTCTGTGATTCATCGTCTATAAGAAGGTCAGAGGGATACAGTAAAGCTGAAGTGAAGCATCGGAATCTATAACTAGTGTCACAGGAATGGCTCAAAACGTAGACAGTAAGAAGAGTCAGTTTTCATGTACTTAAGTCGGCATTGTGCCTTTTCTATTTAATTCCGATGCAATTTCTGTGTTTCGACGTCAATAAGAAGGTCAATGGGATACAGTAAACCTGTAGTGAAGCATCGGAATCTAATACCGGCCTCACAGGAAAGGTTCAAAACTGAGGCAGTAAGATGATCCAGTATTCTTGGACTTGAGTCGGCATTGTGCCATTTGTATTTAATTCCGATGCAATTTCCGGGTTTAATCGTCAATAAGAAGGTCAGAGCGATACAGTAAACATATAGTGAAGCACCGTAATCTAAAACTGGTCTCACAGGAAATGTTCAAAACACAGTCAGTAAGAAGAGTTAGTCTTCTTGTACTTAAGTCGGCAATGTGACTTTTATATTTAATACCGATGCAATTTCCGTGTTTCATCGTCAATAAGAAGGTCCAAGAGATACAGTAAGCCCGAAGTGAAGCATCGGAATCTATAACTAGTGTCACAGGAAAGGTTCAAGGCATAGACAGTAGGCAGAGTCAGTGTTCTTGTACTTAAGTCGGCATTGTGCCTCTTGTATTTAATTCCGATGCAATTTCTGTGTTTCATCGTCAATAAGAAGGTCCAAGGGATACAGTAAACCTGAAGTGAAGCATCGGAATCTTTAACAAGTGTCACAGGAATGGTTCAAAACATAGACAGTTGGAAGAGTCAGTCATCTTGACGTCGGCATTGTGCCTTTTCTATTTAATTCCGATGCAATTTCTGTGTTTCATCGTCAATAAGATGGTCAGAGGGATACAGTAAACCTGAAGTGAAGCATCGAGATCCATAACAAGCGCCACAGGAATGGTTCAAAACAAAGACAGTAAGAAGAGTCAGTTTTCTTGTAATTAAGTCGGAATTTTGCCTTTTGTATTTATTTCCGATGCAATATCTGTGTTTCATCGTCAATACGAAGGTCCAAGGGATACAGTAAACCTGAAGTGAAGCATCGGAATCTATATCTAGTGTCACAGGAAAGGTTCAAGGCATAGACAGTAGGAAGAGTCAGTGTTCTTGTACTTAAGTCGGCATTGTGCCTTTTGTATTTAATTCCGATGCAATATCTGTGTTTCATCGTCAATAAGATGGTCCAAGGGATACAGAAAGCATATAGTGAAGCATCGGAATCTAAAACTGGTCTCACAGGAAATGTTGAAATCATAGTCAGAAGGAAGAGTCAGTCTTTTTATAATTATGTCGGCATTGTGCCTTTTGTATTTAATTCTGATGCAATTTCTGTGTTTCATCGTCAATAAGAAAGTCCAAGGGATACAGTAAAAATATAGTGAAGCATCGGAATAAAAAACTGGTCTCACAGGAAATGTTCAAAACATAGTCAGTAAGAAGAGTCAGTCTTCTTGTGCTTAAGTTGGTATTGTGCCTTTTGTATTTAATTCCGATGCAATTTCTGTGTTTCATCGTCAATAAGAAGGTCCAAGGGATACAGTAAACCTATAGTGAAGCATCAGAATCTAAAACTGGTCTCACAGGAAATGTTCAAAAGATAGTCAGTAAGAAGAGTCAGTCTTCTTGTACTTAAGTCGGCATTATGCCTTTTGTATTTAACTCCGATGCAATTTCTGTGTTTCATCGTCAATAAGAAGGTCTAAGGGATACAGTAAACATATAGTGAAGCATCAGTATCTAAAACTGGTCTCACAGGAAATGTTCAAAAGATAGTCGGTAAGAAAAGTCAGTCTTCTTACACCGAAGATGGCATTGTGCCTTTAGTATTTAATTCCGATGCAATTTCTGTATTTCATCGTCAATAAGAAGGTCCAAGGGATAGAGTAAACCTGAAGTGGAGCATCGGAATCTAAAACCGGTCTCACAGAAATGCTTCAAAACATTAACAGTAAGAAGATCCAGTCCACTTGTACTTGAGTCGGCATTGCGCCTTTTGTATTAAATTCCGATGCAATATCTGTGATTCATCGTCTATAAGAAGGTCAGAGGGATACAGTAAATCTGAAGTGAAGCATCGGAATGTGTAACTAGTGTCACAGGAATGGTTCAAAACATAGTATGAAGAGTCAGTTTTCTTGTACTTAAGTCGGCATTGTGCCTTTTCTATTTCATTCCGATGCAATTTCTGTGTTTCGTCGTCAATAAGAAGGTCCAAGGGATACAGTAAACCTGAAGTGAAGCATCGGAATCTATAACTAGTGTCACAGGAGTGGTTCAAAACATAGACAGTAAGAAGAGTCAGTCTTCTTGAACTTAAGTCAGCATTGTGCCTTTTGTATTTAATTCCGATGCAATTTCTGTGTTTCATCGTCAATAAGAAGGTCAGAGGGATACAGTTAACCTGAAGTGAAGCATCGGAATCTATAACTAGTGTCACAGGAGTGGTTCAAAACATAGACAGTAAGAAGAGTCAGTCTTCTTGAACTTAAGTCAGCATTGTGCCTTTTCTATTTAATTCCGATGCAATTTCTGTGTTTCATCGTCAATAAGAAGGTCAGAGGGATACAGTTAACCTGAAGTGAAGCATCGGAATCTATAACTAGTGTCACAGGAATGGTTCAAAACATAGACAGTAAGAAGAGGCAGTCTTCTTGTACTTAAGTCGGCATTCTGCCTTTTGTATTTAATTCCGATGCAATTTCTGTGTTTCATTGTCAATAAGAAGGTCCAAGGGATACAGTAAACATATAGTGAAGCATCAGAATCTATAACTGGTCTCACAGGAAATGTTCAAAAGATAGTCAGTAAGAAGAGTCAGTCTTCTTATACTTAAGTCGGCATTGTGCCTTTTGTATTTAATTCCGATGCAATTTCTGTGTTTCATCGTCAATAAGAAGGTCTAAGGGATACAGTAAACATATAGTGACGCAACAGAATCTAAAACTGGTCTCACAGGAAATGTTCAAAAGATAGTCGATAAGAAAAGTCAGTCTTCTTGTACCGAAGTCGGCATTGTGCCTTTTGTATTTAATTCCGATGCAATTTCTGTGTTTCATCGTCAATAAGAAGGTCCAAGGGATACAGTAAAACTAAAGTGAAGCATCACAATCTAAAACTGGTCTCACAGTAAAGGTTCAAAACATAGACAGTAAGAAGAGTTAGTTTTCTTGTACTTAAGTCAGCATCGTACCTTTTCTACTTAATTATGATTCAATTTCTGTGTTTCGTCATCAATAACAAGGTCCAAGGGATATAGTAAACCTGAAGTGAAGCATCGGAATCTAAAACCGGTCTCACAGAAAAGCTTCAAAACATAGACAGTAAGAAAAGCCAGTCCACTTGTACTTGAGTCGGCATTGCGCCTTTTGTATTTAATTCCGATGCAATTTCTGTGATTCATCGTCTATAAGAAGGTCAGAGGGATACAGTAAAGCTGAAGTGAAGCATCGGAATCTATAACTAGTGTCACAGGAATGGCTCAAAACGTAGACAGTAAGAAGAGTCAGTTTTCATGTACTTAAGTCGGCATTGTGCCTTTTCTATTTAATTCCGATGCAATTTCTGTGTTTCGACGTCAATAAGAAGGTCAATGGGATACAGTAAACCTGTAGTGAAGCATCGGAATCTAATACCGGCCTCACAGGAAAGGTTCAAAACTGAGGCAGTAAGATGATCCAGTATTCTTGGACTTGAGTCGGCATTGTGCCATTTGTATTTAATTCCGATGCAATTTCCGGGTTTAATCGTCAATAAGAAGGTCAGAGCGATACAGTAAACATATAGTGAAGCACCGTAATCTAAAACTGGTCCAACAGGAAATGTTCAAAACACAGTCAGTAAGAAGAGTTAGTCTTCTTGTACTTAAGTCGGCAATGTGACTTTTATATTTAATACCGATGCAATTTCCGTGTTTCATCGTCAATAAGAAGGTCCAAGAGATACAGTAAGCCCGAAGTGAAGCATCGGAATCTATAACTAGTGTCACAGGAAAAGTTCAAGGCATAGACAGTAGGCAGAGTCAGTGTTCTTGTACTTAAGTCGGCATTGTGCCTCTTGTATTTAATTCCGATGCAATTTCTGTGTTTCATCGTCAATAAGAAGGTCCAAGGGATACAGTAAACCTGAAGTGAAGCATCGGAATCTATAACAAGTGTCACAGGAATGGTTCAAAACATAGACAGTTGGAAGAGTCAGTCATCTTGACGTCGGCATTGTGCCTTTTCTATTTAATTCCGATGCAATTTCTGTGTTTCATCGTCAATAAGATGGTGAGAGCGATACAGTTAAACTAAAGTGAAGCATCGAAGTCTATAACTAGTGTAACAGGAATGGTTCAACAAAGACAGTAAGAGGGGTCAGATTTCTAGTACTTAAGTCGGCATTGTGCCTTTTGTATTTAATTCGGATGCAATATCTGTGTTTCATCGTCAATAAGAAGGTCAGAGGGATACAGTAAACCTGAAGTGAAGCATCGGAATCTATAACTAGTGTGTAGGGAATGCATCAAAACATAGACAGTAAGAAGAGTCAGTTTTCTTGTACTTAAGTCGGCATTGTGCCTTTTCTATTTAATTCCGATGCAATTTCTGTGTTTCATCGTCAATACGAAGGTCAGAGAGATACAGTAAACCTGAAGTGAAGTATCGGAATCTATAACTAGTGTCACAGGAATGGTTCAAAACATAGACAGTAAGAAGAGCCAGTCTTCTTGTACTTGAGTCGGCATTGTGCTTATGTATTTAATTCCGATGCAATTACTGCATTCTATCGTCAATAAGAAGGTCCAAGGGATTCAGTAAACCTGAAGTGAAGCATCGGAATCTATAACCGATCTCACAGGAAAGTTTCAAAACATAGACAGTAAGAAGAGCCAGTCTTCTTGTACTTGAGACGGCATTGTGCCTTTTGTATTTAATACCGATGCAATTTCTGTGTTTCATCGTCAATACGAAGGTCAGAGAGATACAGTATACCTGAAGTGAAGCATCGGAATCTATAACTAGTGTCACAGGAATGGTTAAAAACATAGACAGTAAGAAGAGTCAGTTTGCTTGTACTTAAGTCGGCATTGTGCCTTTTCTATTTAATTCCGATGCAATTTCTGTGTTTCATCGTCAATAAGATGGTCCAAGGGATACACTAAACATATAGTGAAGCATCGGAATCTAAAACTGGTCTCGCAGGAAATGTTGAAATCATAGTCAGTAGGAAGAGTCAGTCTTTTTATACTTATGTCGGCATTGTGCCTTTTGTATTGAATTCTGATGCAATTTCTGTGTTTCATCGTCAATAAGAAAGTCCAAGGGATACAGTAAAAATATAGTGAAGCATCGGAATCAAAAACTGGTCTCACAGGAAATGTTCAAAACATAGTCAGTAAGAAGAGTCAGTCTTCTTGTGCTTAAGTTGGTATTGTGCCTTTTGTATTTAATTCCGATGCAATTTCTGTGTTTCATTGTCAATAAGAAGGTCCAAGGGATACAGTAAACATATAGTGAAGCATCAGAATCTATAACTGGTCTCACAGGAAATGTTCAAAAGATAGTCAGTAAGAAGAGTCAATCTTCTTATACTTAAGTCGGCATTGTGCCTTTTGTATTTAATTCCGATGCAACTTCTGTGTTTCATCGTCAATAAGAAGGTCTAAGGTATACAGTAAACATATAGTGACGCAACAGAATCTAAAACTGGTCTCACAGGAAATGTTCAAAAGATAGTCGATAAGAAAAGTCAGTCTTCTTGTACCGAAGTCGGCATTGTGCCTTTTGTATTTAATTCCGATGCAATTTCTGTGTTTCATCGTCAATAAGAAGGTCCAAGGGATACAGTAAAACTAAAGTGAAGCATCACAATCTAAAACTGGTCTCACAGTAAAGGTTCAAAACATAGACAGTAAGAAGAGTTAGTTTTCTTGTACTTAAGTCAGCATTGTACCTTTTCTACTTAATTCTGATTCAATTTCTGTGTTTCGTCATCAATAACAAGGTCCAAGGGATATAGTAAACCTGAAGTGAAGCATCGGAATCTAAAACCGGTCTCACAGAAAAGCTTCAAAACATAGACAGTAAGAAAAGCCAGTCCACTTGTACTTGAGTCGGCATTGCGCCTTTTGTATTTAATTCCGATGCAATTTCTGTGATTCATCGTCTATAAGAAGGTCAGAGGGATGCAGTAAAGCTGAAGTGAAGCATCGGAATCTATAACTAGTGTCACAGGAATGGCTCAAAACGTAGACAGTAAGAAGAGTCAGTTTTCATGTACTTAAGTCGGCATTGTGCCTTTTCTATTTAATTCCGATGCAATTTCTGTGTTTCGACGTCAATAAGAAGGTCAATGGGATACAGTAAACCTGTAGTGAAGCATCGGAATCTAATACCGGCCTCACAGGAAAGGTTCAAAACTGAGGCAGTAAGATGATCCAGTATTCTTGGACTTGAGTCGGCATTGTGCCATTTGTATTTAATTCCGATGCAATTTCCGGGTTTAATCGTCAATAAGAAGGTCAGAGCGATACAGTAAACATATAGTGAAGCACCGTAATCTAAAACTGGTCTCACAGGAAATGTTCAAAACACAGTCAGTAAGAAGAGTTAGTCTTCTTGTACTTAAGTCGGCAATGTGACTTTTATATTTAATACCGATGCAATTTCCGTGTTTCATCGTCAATAAGAAGGTCCAAGAGACACAGTAAGCCCGAAGTGAAGCATCGGAATCTATAACTAGTGTCACAGGAAAGGTTCAAGGCATAGACAGTAGGCAGAGTCAGTGTTCTTGTACTTAAGTCGGCATTGTGCCTCTTGTATTTAATTCCGATGCAATTTCTGTGTTTCATCGTCAATAAGAAGGTCCAAGGGATACAGTAAACCTGAAGTGAAGCATCGGAATCTTTAACAAGTGTCACAGGAATGGTTCAAAACATAGACAGTTGGAAGAGTCAGTCATCTTGACGTCGGCATTGTGCCTTTTCTATTTAATTCCGATGCAATTTCTGTGTTTCATCGTCAATAAGATGGTCAGAGGGATACAGTAAACCTGAAGTGAAGCATCGAGATCCATAACAAGCGCCACAGGAATGGTTCAAAACAAAGACAGTAAGAAGAGTCAGTTTTCTTGTAATTAAGTCGGAATTTTGCCTTTTGTATTTATTTCCGATGCAATATCTGTGTTTCATCGTCAATACGAAGGTCCAAGGGATACAGTAAACCTGAAGTGAAGCATCGGAATCTATAACTAGTGTCACAGGAAAGGTTCAAGGCATAGACAGTAGGAAGAGTCAGTGTTCTTGTACTTAAGTCGGCATTGTGCCTTTTGTATTTAATTCCGATGCAATATCTGTGTTTCATCGTCAATAAGATGGTCCAAGGGATACAGAAAGCATATAGTGAAGCATCGGAATCTAAAACTGGTCTCACAGGAAATGTTGAAATCATAGTCAGAAGGAAGAGTCAGTCTTTTTATAATTATGTCGGCATTGTGCCTTTTGTATTTAATTCTGATGCAATTTCTGTGTTTCATCGTCAATAAGAAAGTCCAAGGGATACAGTAAAAATATAGTGAAGCATCGGAATAAAAAACTGGTCTCACAGGAAATGTTCAAAACATAGTCAGTAAGAAGAGTCAGTCTTCTTGTGCTTAAGTTGGTATTGTGCCTTTTGTATTTAATTCCGATGCAATTTCTGTGTTTCATCGTCAATAAGAAGGTCCAAGGGATACAGTAAACCTATAGTGAAGCATCAGAATCTAAAACTGGTCTCACAGGAAATGTTCAAAAGATAGTCAGTAAGAAGAGTCAGTCTTCTTGTACTTAAGTCGGCATTATGCCTTTTGTATTTAACTCCGATGCAATTTCTGTGTTTCATCGTCAATAAGAAGGTCTAAGGGATACAGTAAACATATAGTGAAGCATCAGTATCTAAAACTGGTCTCACAGGAAATGTTCAAAAGATAGTCGGTAAGAAAAGTCAGTCTTCTTATACCGAAGATGGCATTGTGCCTTTAGTATTTAATTCCGATGCAATTTCTGTATTTCATCGTCAATAAGAAGGTCCAAGGGATAGAGTAAACCTGAAGTGGAGCATCGGAATCTAAAACCGGTCTCACAGAAATGCTTCAAAACATTAACAGTAAGAAGATCCAGTCCACTTGTACTTGAGTCGGCATTGCGCCTTTTGTATTAAATTCCGATGCAATATCTGTGATTCATCGTCTATAAGAAGGTCAGAGGGATACAGTAAATCTGAAGTGAAGCATCGGAATGTGTAACTAGTGTCACAGGAATGGTTCAAAACATAGTATGAAGAGTCAGTTTTCTTGTACTTAAGTCGGCATTGTGCCTTTTCTATTTCATTCCGATGCAATTTCTGTGTTTCGTCGTCAATAAGAAGGTCCAAGGGATACAGTAAACCTGAAGTGAAGCATCGGAATCTATAACTAGTGTCACAGGAGTGGTTCAAAACATAGACAGTAAGAAGAGTCAGTCTTCTTGAACTTAAGTCAGCATTGTGCCTTTTGTATTTAATTCCGATGCAATTTCTGTGTTTCATCGTCAATAAGAAGGTCAGAGGGATACAGTTAACCTGAAGTGAAGCATCGGAATCTATAACTAGTGTCACAGGAGTGGTTCAAAACATAGACAGTAAGAAGAGTCAGTCTTCTTGAACTTAAGTCAGCATTGTGCCTTTTCTATTTAATTCCGATGCAATTTCTGTGTTTCATCGTCAATAAGAAGGTCAGAGGGATACAGTTAACCTGAAGTGAAGCATCGGAATCTATAACTAGTGTCACAGGAATGGTTCAAAACATAGACAGTAAGAAGAGGCAGTCTTCTTGTACTTAAGTCGGCATTCTGCCTTTTGTATTTAATTCCGATGCAATTTCTGTGTTTCATTGTCAATAAGAAGGTCCAAGGGATACAGTAAACATATAGTGAAGCATCAGAATCTATAACTGGTCTCACAGGAAATGTTCAAAAGATAGTCAGTAAGAAGAGTCAGTCTTCTTATACTTAAGTCGGCATTGTGCCTTTTGTATTTAATTCCGATGCAATTTCTGTGTTTCATCGTCAATAAGAAGGTCTAAGGGATACAGTAAACATATAGTGACGCAACAGAATCTAAAACTGGTCTCACAGGAAATGTTCAAAAGATAGTCGATAAGAAAAGTCAGTCTTCTTGTACCGAAGTCGGCATTGTGCCTTTTGTATTTAATTCCGATGCAATTTCTGTGTTTCATCGTCAATAAGAAGGTCCAAGGGATACAGTAAAACTAAAGTGAAGCATCACAATCTAAAACTGGTCTCACAGTAAAGGTTCAAAACATAGACAGTAAGAAGAGTTAGTTTTCTTGTACTTAAGTCAGCATCGTACCTTTTCTACTTAATTATGATTCAATTTCTGTGTTTCGTCATCAATAACAAGGTCCAAGGGATATAGTAAACCTGAAGTGAAGCATCGGAATCTAAAACCGGTCTCACAGAAAAGCTTCAAAACATAGACAGTAAGAAAAGCCAGTCCACTTGTACTTGAGTCGGCATTGCGCCTTTTGTATTTAATTCCGATGCAATTTCTGTGATTCATCGTCTATAAGAAGGTCAGAGGGATACAGTAAAGCTGAAGTGAAGCATCGGAATCTATAACTAGTGTCACAGGAATGGCTCAAAACGTAGACAGTAAGAAGAGTCAGTTTTCATGTACTTAAGTCGGCATTGTGCCTTTTCTATTTAATTCCGATGCAATTTCTGTGTTTCGACGTCAATAAGAAGGTCAATGGGATACAGTAAACCTGTAGTGAAGCATCGGAATCTAATACCGGCCTCACAGGAAAGGTTCAAAACTGAGGCAGTAAGATGATCCAGTATTCTTGGACTTGAGTCGGCATTGTGCCATTTGTATTTAATTCCGATGCAATTTCCGGGTTTAATCGTCAATAAGAAGGTCAGAGCGATACAGTAAACATATAGTGAAGCACCGTAATCTAAAACTGGTCTCACAGGAAATGTTCAAAACACAGTCAGTAAGAAGAGTTAGTCTTCTTGTACTTAAGTCGGCAATGTGACTTTTATATTTAATACCGATGCAATTTCCGTGTTTCATCGTCAATAAGAAGGTCCAAGAGATACAGTAAGCCCGAAGTGAAGCATCGGAATCTATAACTAGTGTCACAGGAAAAGTTCAAGGCATAGACAGTAGGCAGAGTCAGTGTTCTTGTACTTAAGTCGGCATTGTGCCTCTTGTATTTAATTCCGATGCAATTTCTGTGTTTCATCGTCAATAAGAAGGTCCAAGGGATACAGTAAACCTGAAGTGAAGCATCGGAATCTATAACAAGTGTCACAGGAATGGTTCAAAACATAGACAGTTTTAAGAGTCAGTCATCTTGACGTCGGCATTGTGCCTTTTCTATTTAATTCCGATGCAATTTCTGTGTTTCATCGTCAATAAGATGGTCAGAGGGATACAGTAAACCTGAAGTGAAGCATCGAGATCCATAACAAGCGCCACAGGAATGGTTCAAAACAAAGACAGTAAGAAGAGTCAGTTTTCTTGTAATTAAGTCGGAATTTCACCTTTTGTATTTAATTCCGATGCAATATCTGTGTTTCACCGTCAATAAGAAGGTCAGAGGGATACAGTAAAACTGAAGTGAAGCATCGGAATGTGTAACTAGTGTCACAGGAATGGTTCAAATCATTGACAGTAAGAAGAGTCAGTTTTCTTGTACTTAAGTCGGCTTTGTGCCTTTTGTATTTAATTCCGATGCAATTTCTGTGTTTCATCGTCAATACGAAGGTCCAAGGGATACAGTAAACCTGAAGTGAAGCATCGGAATCTATAACTAGTGTCACAGGAAAGGTTCAAGGCATAGACAGTAGGAAGAGTCAGTGTTCTTGTACTTAAGTCGGCATTGTGCCTTTTGTATTTAATTCCGATGCAATATCTGTGTTTCATCGTCAATAAGATGGTCCAAGGGATACAGAAAGCATATAGTGAAGCATCGGAATCTAATACTGGTCTCACAGGAAATGTTGAAATCATAGTCAGAAGGAAGAGTCAGTCTTTTTATAATTATGTCGGCATTGTGCCTTTTGTATTTAATTCTGATGCAATTTCTGTGTTTCATCGTCAATAAGAAAGTCCAAGGGATACAGTAAAAATATAGTGAAGCATCGGAATCAAAAACTGGTCTCACAGGAAATGTTCAAAACATAGTCAGTAAGAAGAGTCAGTCTTCTTGTGCTTAAGTTGGTATTGTGCCTTTTGTATTTAATTCCGATGCAATTTCTGTGTTTCATCGTCAATAAGAAGGTCCAAGGGATACAGTAAACCTATAGTGAAGCATCAGAATCTAAAACTGGTCTCACAGGAAATGTTCAAAAGATAGTCAGTAAGAAGAGTCAGTCTTCTTGTACTTAAGTCGGCATTATGCCTTTTGTATTTAACTCCGATGCAATTTCTGTGTTTCATCGTCAATAAGAAGGTCTAAGGGATACAGTAAACATATAGTGAAGCATCAGTATCAAAAACTGGTCTCACAGGAAATGTTCAAAAGATAGTTGGTAAGAAAAGTCAGTCTTCTTATACCGAAGATGGCATTGTGCCTTTAGTATTTAATTCCGATGCAATTTCTGTATTTCATCGTCAATAAGAAGGTCCAAGGGATAGAGTAAACCTGAAGTGAAGCATCGGAATCCAAAACCGGTCTCACAGAAATGCTTCAAAACATTAACAGTAAGAAGATCCAGTCCACTTGTACTTGAGTCGGCATTGCGCCTTTTGTATTAAATTCCGATGCAATATCTGTGATTCATCGTCTATAAGAAGGTCAGAGGGATACAGTAAATCTGAAGTGAAGCATCGGAATGTGTAACTAGTGTCACAGGAATGGTTCAAAACATAGTAAGAAGAGTCAGTTTTCTTGTACTTAAGTCGGCATTGTGCCTTTTCTATTTCATTCCGATGCAATTTCTGTGTTTCGTCGTCAATAAGAAGGTCCAAGGGATACAGTAAACCTGAAGTGAAGCATCGGAATCTATAACTAGTGTCACAGGAGTGGTTCAAAACATAGACAGTAAGAAGAGTCAGTCTTCTTGAACTTAAGTCAGCATTGTGCCTTTTGTATTTAATTCCGATGCAATTTCTGTGTTTCATCGTCAATAAGAAGGTCAGAGGGATACAGTTAACCTGAAGTGAAGCATCGGAATCTATAACTAGTGTCACAGGAGTGGTTCAAAACATAGACAGTAAGAAGAGTCAGTCTTCTTGAACTTAAGTCAGCATTGTGCCTTTTGTATTTAATTCCGATGCAATTTCTGTGTTTCATCGTCAATAAGAAGGTCAGAGGGATACAGTTAACCTGAAGTGAAGCATCGGAATCTATAACTAGTGTCACAGGAATGGTTCAAAACATAGACAGTAAGAAGAGGCAGTCTTCTTGTACTTAAGTCGGCTTTCTGCCTTTTGTATTTAATACCGATGCAATTTCTTTGTTTCA
Organism: Schistocerca americana; assembly: GCF_021461395.2. NCBI lineage: Eukaryota > Metazoa > Arthropoda > Insecta > Orthoptera > Acrididae > Schistocerca > Schistocerca americana. The sequence goes on along the minus strand of NW_025725983.1, from coordinate 4,843,980 downwards.
TCGTCAATAAGAAGGTCAGAGCGATACAGTAAAGCTGAAGTGAAGCATCGGAATCGATAACTAGTGTCACAGGAATAGTTCAAAACACAGACATTAAGAAGAGTCAGATATCTTGTACTAATGTCGGCATTGGGCCTTTTGAATTTAATTCCGATGCAATTTCTGTGTTTCATCGTCAATAAGAAGGTCAGAGAGATACAGGAAACCTGAAGTGAAGCATCGAAATCCATAACTAGTGTCACAGGAATGGTTCAAAACAAAGACAGTAAGAAGAATCAGTCTTCTTGTACTTAAGTCAGCATTTTGCGTTTTGTATTTGATTCCGATGCAATTTCTGTGTTTCATCGTCAATAAGAAGGTCAGAGGGATACAGTAAATCTGAAGTGAAGCATCGGATTGTGTAACTAGTGTCACAGGAATGGTTCAAAACATAGTAAGAAGAGTCAGTTTTCTTGTACTTAAGTCGGCATTGTGCCTTTTCTATTTCATTCCGATGCAATTTCTGTGTTTCGTCGTCAATAAGAAGGTCCAAGGGACACAGTAAACCTGAAGTGAAGCATCGGAATCTAAATCCGATCTCACAGGAAAGTTTCATATCATAGACAGTAAGAAGAGTCAGTCTTCTTGTACTTGAGTCGGCATTGTGCCTTTTGTATTTATTTCCGATGCAATTTCTGAGTTTCATCGTCAATACGAAGGTCAGAGAGATACAGTATACCTGAAGTGATGCATCGGAATCTATAACTAGTGTCACAGGAATGGTTAAAAACATAGACAGTAACAAGAGTCAGTTTGCTTGTACTTAAGTCGGCATTGTGCCTTTTCTATTTAATTCCGATGCAATTTCTGTGTTTCATCGTCAATAAGAAGGTCCAAGGGATACTAAACATATAGTGAAGCATCGGAATATGAAACTGGTCTCACAGGAAATGCTGAAATCATAGTCAGTAGGAAGAGTCAGCCTTTTTGTACTTATGTCGGCTCTGTGCCTTTTGTATTTAATTCTGATGCAATTTCTGTGTTTCATCGTGAATATCAAGGTCCAAGGGATACAGTAAAAATATAGTGAAGCATAGGAAATAAAACTGGTCTCACAGGAAATGTTCAAAACATAGTCAGTAGGAAGGGTCAGTCTTCTTGTGCTTAAGTCGGTATTGTGCATTTTGTATTTAATTCCGATGCTATTTCTGTGTTTCATCGTCAATAAGAAGGTCCAAGGGATACAGTAAACATATAGTGAAGCATCAGAATCTAAAACTGGTCTCACAGGAAATGTTCAAATCATAGTCAGTGAGAAGAGTCAGTCTTCTTGTACCTAAGTCGGCATTGTGCCTTTTGTATTTAACTCCGATGCAATTTCTGTGTTTCATCGTCAATAAGAAGGTCCAAGGGATACAGTAAACCAGAAGTGAAGCATCGAATCAATAACTAGTGTCACAGGAATGGTTCAAAACATAGACAGTTAGAAGAGTCAGTTTTCTTGTACTTAAGTCGGCATTGTGCCTTTTCTATTTAATTCCGATGCAATTTCTGTGTTTCGACGTCAATAAGAAGGCCCATGGGATACCATAAACCTGAAGTGAAGCGTCGGAATCTAATACCGGTCTCACAGGAAAGGTTCAAAACACAGGCAGTAAGAAGAGCCAGTCTTCTTGTACTTGAGTCGGCATTGTGCCTTTTGTATTTAATTCCGATGCAATTTCTGGGTATAATCGTCAATAAGAAGGTCAGAGGGATACAGGAAACATACAGTGAAGCACCGGAATCTAAAACTGGTCTCACAAGCAATGTTCAAAACATAGTCAGTAAGAAGAGTCAGTCTTCTTGTACTTAAGTCGGCATTGTGCCATTTCTATTTAATTCCGATGCAACTTCTGTGTTTCGTCGTCGATAAGAAGGTCATATGGATACAGTAAACCTGAAGTGAAGCATCGGAATCTATAACTAGTGTCACAGGAATGGTTCAAAACATAGACAGTAAGAAGAGTCAATGTCTTGTACAGAAGTCGGCATTGTGCCTTTTCTATTTAATTCCGATGCAATGTCTGTGTATTGTCGTCAATAAGACGGTCCAAGGGATACAGTAAACATATAGTGAAGCATTGGAATCAAAAACTGGTCAGACAGGAAATGTTCAAAACATAGTCAGTAAGAAGAGTCAGTCTTCTTGTACTTAAGTCGGCATTGTGCCTTTTGTATTTAACTCCGATGCAATTTCTGTGTTTCATCGTCAATAAGAAGATCCAAGGGATACAGTAAAACTGAAGTGAAGCATCGGAATCTAAAACTGGTCTCACAGGAAAGGTTCAAAACATAGACAGTAAGAAGAGTTAGTTTTCTTGTACTTAAGTCACCATTGTGCCTTTTCTATTTAATTCTGATTCAATTTCTGTGATTCGTCATCAATAAGAAGGTCCAAGGGATACAGTAAACCTGAAGTGAAGCATCGGAATCCTAAACCGGTCTCACAGAAAAGCTTCAAAACATAGACAGTAAGAGGAGCCAGTCTACTTGTACTTGAGTCGGCATTGCGCTTTTTATATTTAATTCCGATGCAATTTCTGTGATTCATCGTCTATAAGAAGGTCAGAGGAATACAGTAAACCTGAAGTGAAGCATCGGAATCTATAACTAGTGTCACCGGAATGGTTCAAAACATAGACAGTAAGAAGAGTCAGTTTTCTTGTACTTAAGTCGGCATTGTGCCTTTTCTATTTAATTCCGATGCAATTTCTGTGTTTCGACGTAAATAAGATGGTCCATGGGATACAGTAAACCTGAAGTGAAGCATCGGAATCTAATACCGGTCTAACAGGAAAGGTTCAAAACACAGGCAGTAAGACGAGCCAGTCTTCTTGTACTTGAGTCGGCATTGTGCCTTTTGTATTTAATTCCGATGCTGTTTCTGGGTTTAATCGTTAATAATAAGGTCAAAGGGATACAGTAAACATATAGTGAAGCACCGGAATCTAAAACTGGTCTCACAGGAAATGTTGAAAACATAGTCAGTAAGAAGAGTCAGTCTTCTTGTCCTTAAGTCGGCATTGTGCCTTTTCTATTTCATTCCGATACAATTTCTGTATTTCGTCGTCAATAAGAAGGTCCAAGGGATACAGTAAACCTGAAGTGAAGCATCGGAATCTAAAACCGATCTCACAGGAAAGTTTCAAAACATAGGCAGCAAGAAGAGCCAGTCTTCTTGTACTTGAGACGGCAATGTGCCTTTTGTATTTAATTCCGATGCAATTTCTGTGTTTCATCGTCAATACGAAGGTCAGAGAGATACAGTATAGCTGAAGTGAAGCATCGGAATCTATAACTAGTGTCACAGGAATGGTTAAAACCATAGACAGTAAGAAGAGTCAGTTTGCTTGTACTTAAGTCGGCATGGTGCCTTTTCTATTTAATTCCGTTGCAATTTCTCTGATTCATCGTCAATAAGATGGTCCAAGGGATACAGTAAACATATACTGAAGCATCGGAATCTTAAACTGGTCTCACAGGAAATGTTGAAATCATAGTGAGTAGGAAGAGTCAGCCTTTTTATACTTATGTCGGCATTGTGCCTTTTGTATTTAATTCTGATGCAATTTCTGTGTTTCATCGTCAATGAGAAAGTCCAAGGGATACAGTAAAAATATAGTGAAGCATCGGAATCAAAAACTGGTCTCACAGGAAATGTTCAAAACGTAGTCAGTAAGAAGAGTCAGTCTTCTTGTGCTTAAGTTGGTATTGTGCCTTTTGTATTTAATTCCGATGCCATTTCTGTGTTTCATCGTCAGTAAGAAGGTCCAAGGGATACAGTTAACCTGAAGTGAAGCATCGGAATTTATAACTAGTGTCACAGGAATGGTTCAAAACATAGACAGTAAGAAGAGCCAGTCTTCTTGTACTTGAGTCGGAATTGTGCCTTTTCTATTTAATTCAGATGCAATTTCTTTGTTTCATCGTCAATAAGAAGGTCAGAGGGATACAGTAAATTTGAAGTGAACATCGGAATCTATAACTGGTGTCACAGGAATGGTTCAAAACAAAGACAGTAGGAAGAGTCAGTTTTCTTTTACTTAAGTCGGCATTGTGCCTTTTGAATTTAATTCCGACGCAATTTCTGTGTTTCATCGTCAATAAGAAGGTCAGAGGGATACAGTAAACCTGAAATGAAGCATCGAAATCCATACCTAGTGTCACAGGAATGGTTGAAAACAAAGACAGTAAGAAGAGTCAGTTTTCTTGTACTTAAGTCGGCATTTTGCCTTTTATATTTAATTCCGATGCAATTTCTGTGTTTCATCGTCAATAAGAAGGTCAGAGGGATACAGTAAACCTGAAGTGAAGCATCGGAATGTGTAACTAGTGTCACAGGAATGGTTCAAAACATAGTAAGAAGAGTCAGTTTTCTTGTACTTAAGTCGGCATTGGGCCTTTTCTATTTCATTCCGATGCAATTTCTGTGTTTCGTCGTCAATAAGAAGGTCCAAGGGATACAGTAAACCTGAAGTGAAGCATCGGAATCTAAATCCGATCTCACAGGAAAGTTTCAAATCATAGACAGTAAGAGGAGCCAGTCTTCTTGTACTTGAGTAGGCATTGTGCCTTTTGTATTTATTTCCGATGCAATTTCTGTGTTTCATCGTCAATACGAAGGTCAGAGAGATACAGTATACCTGAAGTGAAGCGTCGGAATCTAATACCGGTCTCACAGGACAGGTTCAAAACACAGGCAGTAAGAAGAGCCAGTCTTCTTGTACTTGGGTCGGCATTGTGCCTTTTGTATTTAATTCCGATGCAATTTCTGGGTTTAATCGTCAATAAGAAGGTCAGAGGGATACAGGAAGCATATAGTGAAGCACCAGAATCTAAAACTGGTCTCACAGGAATTGTTCAAAACATAGTCAGTAAGAAGAGTCAGTCTTCTTGTACTTAAGTTGGCAATGTTACTTTTATATTCAATACCGATGCAATTTCCGTGTTTCATCATCAATAAGACGGTCCAAGGGATACAGTTAACCCGAAGTGAAGCATCGGAATCTATAACTAGTGTCACAGGAATGGTTCAAGTCATAGACAGTAGGAAGAGTCAGTGTTCTTGTACTTAAGTCGGCATTGTGCCTTTTGTATTTAATTCCGATGCAATTTCTGTGTTTCATCGTCAATAAGAAGGTCTGAGGGATACAGTACACCTAAAGTGAAGCATCGGAATCTATAACTAGTGTCACAGGAATGGTTCAAAACAATGACAGTAAGAAGAGTCAATCTTCTTGTACTTAAGTCGGCATTGTGCGTTTTCTATTTAATTCCGATGCAATTTCTGTGTTTTGTCGTCAATAAGACGGTCCAAGGGATACAGTAAACATATAGTGAAGCATCGGAATCAAAAACTGGTCACACAGGAAATGTTCAAAACATAGAAAGAAGAGTCAGTCTTCTTGTACTTAAGTCGGCATTGTGCCATTCCTATTTAATTCCGATGCAACTTCTGTGTTTCCTCGTCAATAAGAAGGTCTGAGGGATACAGTAAACCTGAAGTGAAGCATCGGAATCTAAAACTGGTCTCACAGGAAATGTTGAAATCATAGTCAGTAGGAAGAGTCAGTCTTTTTGTACTTATGTCGGCATTATGCCTTTTGTATTTAACTCTGATGCAATTTCTGTGTTTCAACGACTATAAGAAAGTCCAAGGGATACAGTAAAAATATAGTGAAGCATCGGAATCTAAAACTGGTCTCACAGGAAATGTTCAAAACATAGTCAGTAAGAAGAGTCAGTCTTCTGGTGCTTAAGTCGGTATTGTGCCTTATGTATTTCATTCCGATGCAATTTCTGTGTTTCATCGTCAATAAGAAGGTCCAAGGGATACAGTAAACGTATAGTGAAGCATCTGAATCTAAAACTGGTCTTACAGGAAATGTTCAAAAGATAGTCAGTAAGAAGAGTCAGTCATCTTGTACTTAAGTCGGCATTGTGCCTTTTGTATTTAATTCCGATGCAATTTCTGTGTTTCGTCGGCAATAAGAAGGTCCAAGGGATACAGTAAACATATAGTGAAGCATCAGAATCTAAAACTGGTCTCACAGGAAATGTCCAAAAGATAGTCGGTAAGAGGAGTCAGCCTTCTTGTACTTAAGTCGGCATTGTGCCTTTGTATTTAATTCCGATGCAATTTCTGTGTTTCATCGTCAGTAAGAAGGTCCAAGGGATACAGTAAAACTGAAGTGAAGCATCGGAATCTAAAACTGGTCTCACAGGAAAGGTTCAAAACATAGATAGTAAGAAGAGTTAGTTTATTTGTACTTAAGTCAGCATTGTGCCTTTTCTATTTAATTCTGATTCAATTTCTGTGTTTCGTCATCAATAAGAAGGTCCAAGGGATACAGTAAACCTGAAGTGAAGCATCGGAATCCTAAACCGGTCTCACAGAAAAGCTTCAAAACATAGACAGTAAGAGGAGCCAGTCTACTTGTACTTGAGTCGGCATTGCGCTTTTTATATTTAATTTCGATGCAATTTCTGTGATTCATCGTCTACAAGAAGGTCAGAGGAATACAGTAAACCTGAAGTGAAGCATCGGAATCTATAACTAGTGTCACAGGATTGGTTCAAAACATAGACAGTAAGAAGAGTCAGTTTTCTCGTAATTAAGTCGGCATTGTGCCTTTTCTATTTAATTCCGATGCAATTTCTGTGTTTCGACGTCAATAAGATGGTCCATGGGATACAGTAAACCTGAAGTGAAGCATCAGAATCTAATAACGGTCTCACAGGAAAGGTTCAAAGCACAGGCAGTAAGACGAGCCAGCCTTCTTGTACTTGAGTCGGCATTGTGCCTTTTGTATTTAATTCCGATGCAATTTCTGGGTTTAATCGTCAATAATAGGGTCAAAGGGATACAGTAAACATATAGTGAAGCACCGGAATCTAAAACTGGTCTCACAGGAAATGTTCAAAACATAGTCAGTAAGAAGAGTTAGTCTTCTTGTACTTAAGTCGCCAATGTGACTTTTATATTTAATACCGATGCAATTTCCGTGTTTCATCGTCAATATGAAGGTCCAAGGGATACAGTAAACCCGAAGTGAAGCATCGGAATCTATAACCTGTGTCACAGGAATGGTTCAAGGCATAGACAGTAGGAAGAGTCAGTGTTCTTGTACTTAAGTCGGCATTGTGCCTTTTCTATTTAATTCCGATACAATTTCTGTATTTCGTCGTCAATAAGAAGGTCCAAGGGATACAGTAAACCTGAAGTGAAGCATCGGAATCTAAAACCGGTCTCACAGCAAAGCTTCAAAACATAGACAGTAAGAAGAGCCAGTCTACTTGTACTTGAGTCGGCATTGCGCCTTTTGTATTTAATTCCGATGCAATTTCTGTGTTTCATCGTCAATAAGACGGTCAGAGGGATACAGTAAACCTGAAGTGAAGCATCGGAATCTATAACTAGTGTCACAGGAATGGTTCAAAACATAGACAGTAAGAAGTATCAGTTTTCTAGTACTTAAGTCGGCATTGTGCCTTTTCTATTTAATTCCGATGCAATTTCTGTGTTTCGACGTCAATAAGAAGGTCCATGGGATACCGTAAACCTGAAGTGAAGCATCGGAATCTAATACCGGTCTCACAGGAAAGGTTCAAAACACAGGCAGTAAGAAGAGCCAGTCTTATTGTACTTGAGTCGGCATTGTGCCTTTTGTATTTAATTCCGATGCAATTTCTGGGTTTAGTCGTCAATAAGTAGGTCAGAGGGATACAGTAAACATATAGTGAAGCACCGGAATTTAAATTGGTCTCACAGGAAATGTTCAAAACATAGTCAGTAAGAAGAGTCAGACTTCTTGTACTAAGTCGGCAATGTTATTTTTATATTTAATACCGATGCAATTTCCGTGTTTCATCGTCAATAAGAAGGTCCAAGGGATACAATAAACCCGAAGTGAAGCATCGGAATGTATAACTAGTGTCACAGGAATGGTTCAAGGCATAGACAGTAGGAAGAGTCAGTGTTCTTGTACATAAGTCGGCATTGTGCCTTTTGTATTTAATTCCGATGCAATTTCTGTGTTTCATCGTCAATAAGAAAGTCCAAGGGGTGCAGTAAACCAGAAGTGAAGCATAGGAATCTATAACTAGTGTCACAGGAATGGTTCAAAACGTCGACAGTTGGAAGAGTCAGTCTTCTTGTACTTAAGTCGGCATGGTGCCTTTTGTATTTAATTCCGATGCAATTTCTGCGTTTCATCGTCAATAAGAAGGTCTGAGGGATACAGTACACCTGAAGTGAAGCATCGGAATCTATAACTAGTGTCACAGGAATGGTTCAAAACAATGACAGTAAGAGGAGTCAATCTTCTTGTACTTAAGTCAGGATTGTGCGTTTTCTATTTAATTCCGATGCAATTTCTGTGTTTTGTCGTCAATAAGACGGTCCAAGGGATACAGTAAACATATAGTGAGGCATCGGAATCAAAAACTGGTCACACAGGAAATGTTCAAAACATAGTAAGAAGAGTCAGTCTTCTTGTACTTAAGTCGGCATTGTGCCATTTCTATTTAATTCCGATGCAACTTCTGTGTTTCGTCGTCAATAAGAAGGTCCGAGGGATACGGTAAACCTGAAGTGAAGCATAGTAATCTATAACTAGTGTCACAGGAATGGTTCAAAACATAGACAGTAAGAACAGTCGGTCTTCTTGTACTTAAGTCGGCATTGTGCCTTTTGTATTTAATTCCGATGCAATTTCTGTGTTTCATCGTCAATAAGAAGGTCAGAGGGATACAGTAAACCTGAAGTGAAGCATCGGAGTCTAAAACTGGTCTCACAGGAAATGTTGAAATCATAGTCAGTAGGAAGAGTCAGTCTTTTTGTACTTATGTCGGCATTATGCCTTTTGTATTTAACTCTGATGCAATTTCTGTGTTTCAACGACTATAAGAAAGTCCAAGGGATACAGTAAAAATATAGTGAAGCATCGGAATCTAAAACTGGTCTCACAGGAAATGTTCAAAACATAGTCAGTAAGAAGAGTCAGTCTTCTGGTGCTTAAGTCGGTATTGTGCCTTATGTATTTCATTCCGATGCAATTTCTGTGTTTCATCGTCAATAAGAAGGCCCAAGGGATACAGTAAAAATATTGTGAAGCATCTGAATCTAAAACTGGTCTTACAGGAAATGTTCAAAAGATAGTCAGTAAGAAGAGTCAGTCATCTTGTACTTAAGTCGGCATTGTGCCTTTTGTATTTAATTCCGACGCAATTTCTGTGTTTCATCGGCAATAAGAAGGTCCAAGGGATACAGTAAACATATAGTGAAGCATCAGAATCTAAAACTGGTCTCACAGGAAATGTCCAAAAGATAGTCGGTAAGAGGAGTCAGCCTTCTTGTACCTAAGTCGGCATTGTGCCTTTTGTATTTAATTCCGATGCAATTTCTGTGTTTCATCGTCAGTAAGAAGGTCCAAGGGATACAGTAAAACTGAAGTGAAGCATCGGAATCTAAAACTGGTCTCACAGGAAAGGTTCAAATCATAGATAGTAAAAAGAGTTAGTTTATTTGTACTTAAGTCAGCATTGTGCCTTTTCTATTTAATTCTGATTCAATTTCTGTGTTTCGTCATCAATAAGAAGGTCCAAGGTATACAGTAAACCTGAAGTGAAGCATCGGAATCCTAAACCGGTCTCACAGAAAAGCTTCAAAACATAGACAGTAAGAGGAGCCAGTCTACTTGTACTTGAGACGGCATTACGCTTTTTATATTTAATTTCGATGCAATTTCTGTGATTCATCGTCTACAAGAAGGTCAGAGGAATACAGTAAACCTGAAGTGAAGCATCGGAATCTATAACTAGTGTCACAGGAATGGTTCAAAACATAGACAGTAAAAAGAGTCAGCTTTCTCGTAATTAAGTCGGCATCGTGCCTTTTCTATTTAATTCCGATGCAATTTCTGTGTTTCGACGTCAATAAGATGGTCCATGGGATACAGTAAACCTGAAGTGAAGCATCGGAATCTAATAACGGTCTCACAGGAAAGGTTCAAAGCACAGGCAGTAAGACGAGCCAGCCTTCTTGTACTTGAGTCGACATTGTGCCTTTTGTATTTAATTCCGATGCAATTTCTGGGTTTAATCGTCAATAATAAGGTCAAAAAGATACAGTAATCATATAGTGAAGCACCGGAATCTAAAACTGGTCTCACAGGAAATGTTCAAGACATAGTCAGTAAGAAGAGTTAGTCTTCTTGTACTTAAGTCGCCAATGTGACTTTTATATTTAATACCGATGCAATTTCCGTGTTTCATCGTCAATAAGAAGGTCCAAGGGATACAGTAAACCCGAAGAGAAGCATCGGAATCTATAACCTGTGTCACAGGAATGGTTCAAGGCATAGACAGTAGGAAGAGTCAGTGTTCTTGTACTTAAGTCGGCATTGTGCCTTTTCAATTTAATTCCGATACAATTTCTGTATTTCGTCGTCAATAAGAAGGTCCAAGGGATACAGTAAACCTGAAGTGAAGCATCGGAATCTAAACCCGATCTCACAGGAAAGTTTCAAAACATAGACAGTAAGAAGGGCCAGTCGTCTTGTACTTGAGTCGGCATTGTGCCTTTTGTATTTATTTACGATGTAATTTCTGTGTTTCATCGTCAATGCGAAGGTCAGAGAGATAGAGTATACCTGAAGTGAAGCATCGGAATCTATAACTAGTGTCACAGGAATGGTTAAAAACATAGACAGTAAGAAGAGTCAGTTTGCTTGTACTTAAGTTGGCATTGTGCCTTTTCTATTTAATTCCGATGCAATTTCTGTGTTTCATCGTCAATAAGAAGGTCCAAGAGATACAGTAAACATATAGTGAAGCATCGGAATCTGAAACTGGTCTCACAGGAAATGTTGAAATCATAGTCACTAGGAAGAGTCAGTCTTTTTATACTTATGTCGGCATTGTGCCTTTTGTATTTAATTCTGATGCAATTTCTGTGTTTCATCGTCAATAAGAAAGTCCAAGGGATATAGTAAAAATATAGTGAAGCATCGGAATCTAAAACTGGTCTCACAGGAAATTTTCAAAACATAGTCAGTAAGAAGAGTCAGTCTTCTTGTGCTTAAGTTGGGATTGTGCCTTTTGTATTTAATTCCGATTCAATTTCTGTGTTTCATCGTCAATAAGAAGGTCCAAGGGATACAGTAAACCTGAAGTAAAGCATCGGAATCTAAAACCGGTCTCACAGCAAAGCTTCAAAACATAGACAGTAAGAAGAGCCAGTCTACTTGTACTTGAGTCGGCATTGCGCCTTTTGTATTTAATTCCGATGCAATCTGTGTTTCATCGTCAATAAGAAGGTCAGAGGGATACAGTAAACCTGAAGTGAAGCTTCGGAATCTATAACTAGTGTCACAGGAATGGTTCAAAACATAGACTGTAAGAAGTGTCAGTTTTCTTGTACTTAAGTCGGCATTGTGCCTTTTCTATTTAATTCCGATGCAATTTCTGTGTTTCGACGTCAATAAGAAGGTCCATGGGATACCGTAAACCTGAAGTGAAGCATCGGAATCTAATACCGGTCTCACAGGAAAGGTTCAAAACACAGGCAGTAAGAAGAGCCAGTCTTATTGTACTTGAGTCGGCATTGTGCCTTTTGTATTTAATTCCGATGCAATTTCTGGGTTTAGTCGTCAATAAGTAGGTCAGAGGGATACAGTAAACATATAGTGAAGCACCGGAATTTAAATTGGTCTCACAGGAAATGTTCAAAACATAGTCAGTTAGAAGAATGAGTCTTCTTGTACTAAGTCGGCAATGTTATTTTTATATTTAATACCGATGCAATTTCCGTGTTTCATCGTCAATAAGAAGGTCCAAGGGATACAGTAAACCCGAAGTGAAGCATCGGAATGTATAACTAGTGTCACAGGAATGGTTCAAGGCATAGACAGTAGGAAGAGTCAGTGTTCTTGTACATAAGTCGGCATTGTGCCTTTTGTATTTAATTCCGATGCAATTTGTGGGTTTCATCGTCAATAAGAACGTCCAAGGGATGCAGTAAACCAGAAGTGAAGCATCGGAATCTATAACTAGTGTCACAGGAATGGTTCAAAACGTCGACAGTTGGAAGAGTCAGTCTTCTTGTACTTAAGTCGGCATTGTGCCATTTCTATCTAATTCCGATGCAACTTCTGTGTTTAATCGTCTATAAGAAGGTCAGAGGGATACATTTAACCTGAAGTGAAGCATCGGAATCTATAACTAGTGTCACAGGAATGGTTCAAAACATAGACAGTTGGAAAAGTCAATCTTCTTGAACTGAAGTCGGCATTGTGCCTTTTCTATTTAATTCCGATGCAATTTCTGTGTTTCGTCTTCAATAAGAAGGTCCAAGGGATACAGTAAACCTGAAGTGAAGCATCAGAATCTATAACTAGCGTTACAGGAGTGGTTCAAAACATAGACAGTAAGAAGAGTCAGTCTTCTTGTACTTAACTCGGCATTGTGCCTTTTGTATTTAATTCCGATGCAATTTCTGGGTTTCATCGTCAATAAGAGGGTCAGAGGGATACAGTTAACCTGAAGTGAAGCATCGGAATCTATAACTAGTGTCACAGGAATGGTTCAAATCATAGACAGTAAGAAGAGCCAGTCTTCTTAAACTTGAGTCGGAATTGTGCCTTTTCTATTTAATTCCGATGCAATTTCTGTGTTTCATCGTCAATAAGAAGGTCAGAGGGATACAGTATACCTGGAGTCTAGCACCGGAATCTATAACTAGTGTCACAGGAATGATTCAAAACATAGACAGTAAGAAGAGCCAGTCTTCTTGTACTTAAGTCGGCATTGTGCCTTTTGTATTTAATTCCGATGCAATTTCTGTGTTTCATCGTCAATAAGAAGGTCAGAGGGATACAGTAAACATGAAGTGAAGCATCGGAATCTATAACTAGTGTCACAGGAATGGTTCAAAACATAGACAGTAAGTAGAGTCAGTTTTCTTGTACTTAATTCGGCATTGTGCCTTTTGTATTTAATTCCGATGCAATTTCTGTGTTTCATCGTCAATAAGAAGGTCAGAGCGATACAGTAAAGTTGAAGTGAAGCATCGGAATCGATAACTAGTGTCACAGGAATGGTTCAAAACACAGACATTAAGAAGAGTCATATTTCTTGTACTTAAATCGGCATTGTGATTTTTGTATTTAATTCCGATGCAATTTCTGCGTTTCATCGTCAATAAGAAGGTCAGAGGAATACAGTAAACCTGAAGTGAATAATCGAAATCCATAACTAGTGTCACAGGAATGGTTCAAAACAAAGACATTAAGAAGAGTCAGTTTTTTTGTACTTAAGTCGGCATTTTGCCTTTTGTATTTAATTCTGATGCAATTTCTGTGTTTCATCGTCAATAAGAAGGTCAGAGGGATACAGTAAACATGAAGTGAAGCATCGGTATCTATAACTAGTGTCACAGGAATGGTTCAAAACATAGACAGTAAGAAGAGTCAATTTTCTTGTACTTAAGTCGGCATTGTGCATTTTCTATTTAATCCGATGCAATTTCTGTGTTTCGACGTCAATTAGATGGTCCATGGGATACAGTAAACCTGAAGTGAAGCATCGGAATCTAATAACGGTCTCACAGGAAAGGTTCAAAGCACAGGCTGTAAGACGAGCCAGCCTTCTTGTACTTGAGTCGGCATTGTGCCATTTGTATTTAATTCCGATGCCATTCCTGGGTTTAATCGTCAATAATAAGGTCAAAGGGATACAGTAAACATATAGTGAAGCACCGGAATCTAAAACTGGTCTTACAGGAAATGTTCAAAACATAGTCAATAAGAAGAGGCATTCTTCTTTTACTTAAGTCGCCAATGTGACTTTTATATTTAATACCGATGCAATTTCCGTGTTTCATCGTCAATAAGAAGGTCCAAAGGATACAGTAAACCTGGAGTGAAGCATCGGAATCTATAACAAGTGTCACAGGAATGGTTCAAAACATAGACAGTAAGAAGAGTCAGTTTTCTTGTACTTAAGTCGGCATTGTGCCTTTTCTATTTAATTCCGATACAATTTCTGTGTTTCATCGTCAATACGATGGTCAGAGAGATACAGTATACCGGAAGTGAAGCATCGGAATCTATAACTAGTGTCACAGGACTGGTTAAAAACATAGACAGTAAGAAGAGTCAGTTTGCTTGTACTTAAGTTGGCATTGTGCCTTTTGTATTTATTTCCGATGCAATTTCTGTGTTTCATCGTCAATACGATGGTCAGAGAGATATAGTATACCTGAAGTGAAGCATCGGAATCTATAGCTAGTGTCACAGGAATGGTTAAAAACATAGACAGTAAGAAGAGTCAGTTTGCTTGTACTTAAGTTGGCATTGTGCCTTTTCTATTTAATTCCGATGCAATTTCTGTGCTTCATCGTCAATAAGAAGGTCCAAGGGATACAGTATACATATAGTGAAGCATCGGAATCTAAAACTGGTCTCACAGGAAATGTTCAAAACATAGTCAGTAAGAAGAGTCAGTCTTCTTGTGCTTATGTTGGTATTGTGCCTTTTGTATTTAATTCCGATGCAATTTCTGTGTTTCATCGTCAATAAGAAGGTCCAAGGGATACAGTAAACCTGAAGTAAAGCATCGGAATCTAAAACCGGTCTCACAGCAAAGCTTCAAAACATAGACAGTAAGAAGAGCCAGTCTACTCGTACTTGAGTCGGCATTGCGCCTTTTGTGTTTCATTCCGATGCAATTTCTGTGTTTCATCGTCAATAAGAAGGTCAGAGGGATACAGTAAACATATAGTGAAGCACTGGAATTTAAATTGGTCTCACAGGAAATGTTCAAACATAGTCAGTAAGAAGAGTCAGTCTTCTTGTACTAAGTCGGCAATGTTATTTTTATATTTAATACCGATGCAATTTCCGTGTTTCATCGTCAATAAGAAGGTCCAAGGGATACAGTAAACCCGAAGTGAAGCATCGGAATGTATAACTAGTGTCACAGGAATGGTTCAAGGCATAGACAGTAGGAAGAGTCAGTGTTCTTGTACATAAGTCGGCATTGTGCCTTTTGTATTTAATTCCGATGCAATTTCTGTGTTTCATCGTCAATAAGAACGTCCAACGGATACAGTAAACCTGAAGTGAAGCATCGGAATCTATAACTAGTGTCATAGGAATGGTTCCAAACGTCGACAGGTGGAAGAGTCAGTCTTCTTGTACTTAAGTCGTCATTGTGCCATTTCTATTTAAGTCCGATGCAACTTCTGTGTTTCGTCGTCAATAAGAAGGTCCAAGGGATACAGTAAACCTGAAGTGAAGCAATGTAATCTATAACTAGTGTCACAGGAATGGTTCAAAACATAGACAGTAAGAACAGTCGGTCTTCTTGTACTTAAGTTGGCTTTGTGCCTTTTGTATTTAATTCTGATTGAATTTCTGTGTTTCATCGACAATAAGAAAGTCCAACGGATACAGTAAAAATATAGTGAAGCATCGGAATCTAAAACTGGTCTCACAGGAAATGTTCAAAGCATAGTCAGTAACAAGAGTCAGTCTTCTTGTACTTAACTCGGCATTGTGCCTTTTGTATTTAATTCCGATGCAATTTCTGGGTTTAATCGTCAATAAGAAGGTCCGATAGATACAGTTAACCTGAAGTGAAGCATCGGAATCTATAATTAGTGTCACAGGAATGGTTCAAAACATAGACAGTTGGAAAAGTCAGTCTTCTTGAACTTAAGTCGGCATTGTGCCTTTTCTATTTAATTCCGATGCAATTTCTGTGTTTCGTCGTCAATAAGAAGGTCCAAGGGATACAGTAAACCTGAAGTGAAGCATCAGAATCTATAACTAGTGTCACAGGAATGGTTCAAAACATAGACAGTAAGTAGAGTCAGTTTTCTTGTACTTAATTCTGCATTGTGCCTTTTGTATTTAATTCCGATGCAATTTCTGTGTTTCATCGTCAATAAGAAGGTCAGAGGGATAAAGTAAAGTTGAAGTGAAGCATCGGAATCGATAACTAGTGTCACAGGAATGGTTCAAAACACAGACATTAAGAAGAGTCAGATTTCTTGTACTTAAGTCGGCACTGTGCCTTTTGTATTTAATTCCGATGCAATTTCTGCGTTTCATCGTCAATAAGAAGGTCAGAGGGATACAGTAAACCTGAAGTGAAGAATCGAATCCATAACTAGTGTCACAGGAATGGTTCAAAACAAAGACATTAAGAAGAGTCAGTTTTTTTGTACTTAAGTCGGCATTTTGCCTTTTGTATTTAATTCTGATGCAATTTCTGTGTTTCATCGTCAATAAGAAGGTCAGAGGGATTCAGTAAACCTGAAGTGAAGCATCGGAATGTGTAACTAGTGTCACAGGAATGGTTCAAAACATAGACAGTAAGAAGAGTCAGTTTTCTTGTACTTAAGTCGGCATTGTGCCTTTTCTATTTAATTCCGATACAATTTCTGTGTTTCGTCGTCAATAAGAAGGTCCAAGGGATATAGTAAACCTGAAGTGAAGCATCGGAATCTAAAACCGATCTCACAGGAAAGTTTCAAAACATAGACAGTAAGAAGAGCCAGTCTTCTTGTACTTGAGTCGGCATTCTGCCTCTTATATTTACTACCGATGCAATTTCTGTGTTTCATCGTCAATACGAAGGTCAGAGAGATACAGTATACCTGAAGTGAAGCATGGGAATATATAACTAGTGTCACAGGAATGGTTAAAAACATAGACAGTAAGAAGAGTCAGTTTGCTTGTACTTAAGTCGGCATTGTGCCTTTTCTATTTAATTCCGATGCAATTTCTGTGTTTCATCGTCTATAAGAAGGTCCAAGGGATACAGTAAACATATAGTGAAGCATCGGAATCTAAAACTGGTCTCACAGGAAATGTTGAAATCATAGTCAGTGGGAAGAGTCAGTCTTTTCATACTTATGTCGGCAGTGTGCCTTTTGTATTTAATTCTGATGCAATTTCTGTGTTTCGTCGTCAATAAAAAAGTCCAAGGGATACAGTAATAGTATACTGAAGCATCGGAATCTAAAACTGGTCTCACACGAAATGCTCAAAACATAGTCAGTAAGAAGAGTCAGTCTTCTTGTGCTTAAGTTGGTATTGTGCCTTTTGTATTTAATTCCGATGCAATTTCTGTGTTTCATCGTCAATAAGAAGGTCCAAGGGATACAGTAAACCTGAAGTAAAGCATCGGAATCTAAAACCGGTCTCACAGCAAAACTTCAAAGCATAGACAGTAAGAAGAGCCAGTCTACTTGTACTTGAGTCGGCATTACGCCTTTTGTATTTAATTCCGATGCAATTTCTGTGATTCATCGTCAATAAGAAGGTCAGAGGGATACAGTAAACCTGAAGTGAAGCATCGGAACCTATAACTAGTGTCACAGGAATGGTTCAAAACATAGACCGTAAGAAGTGTCAGTTTTCTTGCACTTAAGTCGGCATTGTGCCTTTTCTATTTAATTCCGATGCAATTTCTGTGTTTCGACGTCAATAAGAAGGTCCATGGGATTCCGTAAAAATGAAGTGAAGCATCGGAATCTAATACCGGTCTCACAGGAAAGGTTCAAAACACAGGCAGTAAGAAGAGCCAGTCTTCTTGTACTTGAGTCGGCATTGTGCCTTTTGTATTTAATTCCGATATAATTTCTGGGTTTAATCGTCAATAAGAAGGTCAGAGGGATACAGTAAACATATACTGAAGCAATGGAATCTAAAACTGGTCTCACAGGAAATGTTCTAAACATAGTCAGTAAGAAGAGTCAGTCTTTTTGTACTAAGTCGGCAATGTTATCTTTATATTTAATACCGATGCAATTTTCGTGTTTCATCGTCAATAAGAAGGACCAAGGGATACAGTAAACCCGAAGTGAAGCATCGGAATCTATAACTAGTGTCACTGGAATGGTTCAAGGCATAGACAGTAGGAAGAGTCAGTGTTCTTGTACATAAGTCGGCATTGTGCCTTCTGTATTTATTTCCGACGCAATTTCTGTGTTTTCTCGTCAATAAGACGGTGCAAGGGATACAGTAAACATATAGTGAAGCATCTGAATCAAAACATGGGCACACAGGAAATGTTCAATACATAGTCAGTAAGAAGAGTCGGTCTTCTTGTACTTAAGTCGGCATTGTGCCTTTTCTATTTAATTCCGATGCAACGTCTGTGTTTCGTCGTCAATAAGAAGGTCCAAGGGATACAGTAAACCTGAAGTGAAGCATAGTAATATATAACTAGTGTCACAAAAATGTTTCAAAACATAGACAGTAAGAGCAGTCGGTCTTCTTGTACTTAAGCCGGCATTGTGCCTTTTGTATTTAATTCCGATGCAATTTCTGTGTTTCATCGTCAATAAGAAGGTCAGAGGGATACAGTAAACCTGAAGTGAAGCATCGGTATCTATAACTAGTGTCACAGAAATGGTTCAAAGCATAGACAGTAGGAAGAGTCAGTTTTCTTGTACTTAAGTCGGCATTGTGCCTTTTCTATTTTATTCCGATGCAATTTCTGTGTTTCGTCGTCAATAAGAAGGTCCAAGGGATACAGTAAACCTGAAGTGAAGTATAGGAATCTATAACTAGTGTCACAGGAATTGTTCAAAACATAGACAGTAAGAAGAGTCAGTCTCATTGTATGTAAGTCGTCATTGTGCCTTTTCTATTTAATTCCGATGCAATATCTGTGTTTCATTGTCAATAAGAATGTCAGAGGGATACAGTAAACCTGAAGTGAAGCGTCGGAATCTTATGTACGAGAAGACTGACTCTTCTTACTGACTGTGTTTTGAACCATTTCTGTGACACTAGTTATAGATTCCGATGCTTCACTTTAGGTTTACTGTATCCCTCTGACCTTCTTATTGACGATGTAACACAGAAATTTCATCGGAATTAAATACAAGAGGCACAATGGCGACTTAGGTACAAGAAGACTGACTCTTCTTACTGTCTATGGTTTGAACCTTTCCTGTGACACTAGTTATAGAAACCTATGCTTCACTTCAAGTATACTGTATCCCTTGGACCTTCTTATTGACGACGAAAAACAGAAATTGCATCGGAATCAAACAGAAAAGGCAGAATGCCAACTTAAGTACAAGAAGTCTGAGTCTTCTTACTGACTATGATTTGAACATTTCCTGAGAGACCAGTTTTAGATTCCGATGCTTCACTATATGTTTACTGTATCCCTTGGACCTTCTTACTGACGACGAAACACAGATATTGCATCGGATTTAAATAGAAGAGGCACAAAGCCGACTTAAGTTTAAGAAGACTGACTCTTCCTACTGTCTATGTTTTGAACCATTCCTGTGACACTAGTTATAGATTCCGATGCTTCACTTCAGGTTTACTGTATCCCTTGGACCTTCATATCGACGATGAAAAACAGAAATTGCATCGGAATTAAGTTGAAAAGGCACAATGACGACTTAAGTACAAGAAGACTGACTCTTCTTACTGTCTATGAATTTAACCTTCCCTGTGACACTAGTTATAGATTCCGATGTTTCACTTCAGGTTTACTGTATCCCTTGGACCTTCTTATTGACGACGAAACACAAAAATTGCATCGGAATTATATAGAAAAGGCGCAATGCCGACTTATGTACAAGAAGACTGACTCTTCCTGCTGTCTATGTTTTGAACCATTCCTGTGACACTAGTTATACATTCCGATGCATCACTTCAGGTTTGCTGTATCCCTCTGACCTTCTTGTTGACGATGAAACACAGAAATTGCATCGGAATTAAATACAAAAGGCACAATGACAACTTAAGTACAAGAAGACTGACTTTTCTTACTGTCTATGTTTTGAACCATTCCTGTGACACTAGTTGAAGATTCCGATGCTTCACCTCATGTTTACTGTAACCTTCTGACCTTCTTATTGATAATGAAACACAGATACTGCATCGGAATTAAATACAAAAGGCAATATGCCGACTTAAGTACAACAAGACTGACTCTTCGTACTGTCTATGTTCAAACCATTCCTGTGACACAGTCTTCTTGTACTTAAGTCGGCATTGTGCCTTTTCTATTTAATTCCGATGCAATTTGTGTGTTTCATCGTCAGTAAGGAGGTCCAAGGGATACAGTAAACCTGAAGTGAAGCATCGGAATCTATAACTAGTGTCCCAGGAATCGTTCAAAACATAGACAGTAAGAAGAGTCAGTCTTCTTGTACTTAAGTCGGCATTGTGCTTTTTGTATTTAGTTCCGATGCGATTTCTGTGTTTCATCGTCAATAAGAAGGTACAAGGGATACAGTAAACGCATAGTGAAGCATCGGAATCTAAAATTGGTCTCACGGGAGACGTTCACAACATAGTCAGTAAGATGAGTCAGTCTTCTTGTACTTAAGTCGGCATTGTGTATTTTGTATTTAATTCCGATGCAATATCTGTGTTTGAACATTAATAAGAAGGTCAGAGGGAATCAGTAAACCTGAAGTGAAGCAACGTAATCTCTAACTAGTGTCACAGGAATGGTTTGAACATAGACAGTAGTAAGAGTCAGTCTTCTTGTACTTAAGTAGACATTGTGCCTTTTGTATTTAAATCCGATGAAATTACTTTGTTTCATCGTCAATAAGAAGGTCCTAGGGATACAGTAAAGATATAGTGAAGCATCGGAATCTAAAACTGATCTCATAGGAAATGTTCACAACATAGTCAGTAAGAAGAGTCAGTCTTCTTGTACTTAAGTCGGCATTGTGAATTTTTTTTTAATTCTGATGCAATTTCTGTGTTTCATCATCAATAGGAAGGACAGAGGGATACAGTAAACCTGAAGTGAAGCATCGGAATCCAAAGCTAGTGTCACAGGAATGGTTCAAAACATAGACAGTAGGAAAAGGCAGTCTTCTTGTATTTAAGTCGGCATTGTGCACTTTCTATTTAATTCCGATGCAATTTCTGTGTTTCGTCGTCAATACGATGGTCCAAGGGATACAGTAAACCTGAAGTGAAGCATCGGAATCTATAACTAGTGTCACAGGAAAGGTTCAAAACATAGACACTAGGGAGAGTCAGACTTCTTGTACTTAAGTCGGCATTGTGCATTTTCCATTTAATTTCGATGCAATTTCTGTGTTTCGTCGTCAATAAGAAGGTCCAAGGGATACAGTAAACCTGAAGTGAAGCATCGTAATCCATAACTAGTGTCACCGAAAAGGTATAAAACATAGACAGTAAGAAGAGTCAGTCTTCATGTACTTAAGTCGGCATTGTTCATTTTGTATTTAATTCCAATGCAATTTCTGTGTTTCATCGTCAATAACAAGGTCAGAGGGATACAGTAAATATGAAGTGAAGCATCGGAATCTATAACTACAGTCACAGGAATGGTTCAAAACATAGACAGTAGGAAGAGTCAGTCTTCTTGTACTAAAGTCGGCATTGTACCTTTTCTATTTAATTCCGATGCAATTTCTGTGTTTCGTCGTCAATAAGAAGGTCAGAAGGATACAGTAAACCTGAAGTGATGCATCGGAATCTATAACTAGTGTCACAGGAATGGTTCAAAGCATACACAGCAAGAAGGGTCAGTCTTCTTGTAATTAAGTCGGCATTGTACCTTTTGTATTTATTTCCGATGCAATTTCTGTGTTTCATCGTCAATAGGAAGGTCCAAGGGATACAGTAAACCTGAAGTGATGCATCGGAATCTATAACTTGTCTTACAGGAATGGTTCAAAGCATAGACAGTAGGAAGAGTCAGTCTTCTTGTACTTAAGTTGGCATTGTGCCTTTTCCATTTAATTCCGATGCAAATTCTGTGTTTCGTCGTCAATAAGTAGGTCCGAGGGATACAGTAAACCTGAAGTGAAGCTTCGGAATCTATAACTAGTGTCACAGGAATGGTTCAAGACATAGACAGTAAGAAGAGTCAGTCGTCTTGTACTTAAGTCGGCATTGTGCCTTTTCTATTAAATTCCGATGCAATTTCTGTGTTTCATCGTCAATAAGACGTTCAGAGGGATACAGTAAACCTTAAGTAAAGCATCGGAATCTATAACTAGTGTCACAGGAATGGTTATAAACATAGACAGTAAGAAGAGTCAGTCTTCTTGTACTTAAGTCGGCATTGTGCCTCTTGTATTTAATTCCGATGCAATTTCTGTGTTTCATCGTCAATAAGAAGTTCACAAGGATACAGTAAACCTGAAGTGAAGCATCGGAATCTATAACTAGTGTCACAGGAATGGTTCAAATCATAGACAGTAGGAAGAGTCAGTCTTCTTGTACTTAAGTCTGCATTGTGCCTTTTCCATTTAATTCCGATGCAAATTCTGTGTTTCGTCGTCAATAAGAAGGTCCAAGGGATACAGTAAACCTGAAGTGAAACATCGGAATCTATAACTAGTGTCACAGGAATGGTTCAAAACATAGACAGTAAGAAGAGTCAGTCTTCTTGTACTTAAGTCGGCATTGTGCCTTTTCTATTTAATTCCGATGCAATTTCTGTGTTTCATCGTCAATAAGAAGTTCAGAGGGATACAGTAAACCTGAAGTGAAGCATCGGAATCTATAACTAGTGTCACAGGAATGGTTCAAAACATAGACAATAGGAAGAGTCAGTCTTCTTGTACCTAAGTCGGCATTGTGCCTTTCCTACTTAATTCCGATTCAATTTCTGGGTTTCGTCGTCAATATAAAGGTCTAAGGGATGCAGTAAACATTAAGTGAAGCATCGGAATCTATAACTAGTGTCACAGGAATGGTTCAAAACATAGACTGTAAGAAGAGTAAGTCCTCTTGTTCTTAAGTCGGCATTGTGCCTTTTCTATTTAATTCCGATGCAATTTTTGTGTTTCGTCGTCAATAAGAAGGTCAAAGGGATACAGTAAACCTGAAGTGAAGCATCGGAATCTGTAACTAGTGTCACAGGAATGGTTCAAAACATAGACAGTAAGATGAGTCAGTCTTCTTGTACGTAAGTCGGAATTGCGCCTTTTGTATTTAATTCCGATGCAATTTCTGTGTTTCGTCGTCAATAAGAAGGTCCGAGGGATACAGTAAACCTGAAGTGAAGCATTGGAATCTATAACTAGTGTCACAGGAACGGATCAAAACATAGACAGTAGGAAGAGTCAGTCTTCTTGTACTTAAATCGGCATTGTACGTTTTCTATATAATTCCGATGCAATTTCTGTGTTTCGTCTCAATAAGAACGTCCAAGGGATACAGTAAACCCGTAATGAAGCATCGGAATCTAGAACTAGTGTCACAGGAATGGTTCAAAACATAGACAGTAAGAAGAGTTAGTCTTCTTGTACTTAAGTCGGCATTGTGCCTCTTGTACTTAATTCCGATGCAATTTCTGTTTTCATCGTCGATAAGAAGGTCCAAGGGATACAGTAGACCTGAAGTGAAGCATCGGAATCTATAACTAGTGTCACAGGAATTGTTCAAAGCATAGACAGTAAGAAGAGTCACTCTTCTTGTACTTACGTCGGCATTGTGCCTTTTGTATGTAATTCCGATGCAATTTTTGTGTTTCATCGTCAATAAGAAGCTCCAAGGGATACAGTAAACGCATAGTGATGCATCGGAATCTAAAACTGGTCTCACAGGAAATGTTCACAACATAGTCAGAAAGTAGAGTCAGTCTTCTTGTACTTAAGTCGGCATTGTGCCTTTTGTATTTAATTCCGATGCAATTTCTGTGTTTCATCGTCAATAAGAAGGTCAGAGGGATACAGTAAACCTGAAGAGAAGCATCGGAATCTATAACTAGTGACACAGGAATGGTTCAAAACATTGACACTAATAAGAGTCAGTCTTCTTGTACTTAAGTCGGCATTGTGCCTTTTGTATGTAATTCCGACGCAATTTTTGTGTTTCATCGTCAATAAGAAGCTCCAAGGGATACAGTAAACGCATAGTGATGCATCGGAATCTAAATCTGGTCTCACAGGAAATGTTCAAATCATAGTCAGTAAGAATAGTCTGTGTTCTTGTACTTAAGTCGGCATTGAGCCTTTTCTATTTAATTCCGATGCAATTTCTGTGTTTCGTCGTCAATAAGAAGGTCCAAGGGATACAGTAAACCTGAAGTGAAGCACCGGAATCTAAAACCGGTCTCTCAGGAAAGGTTCAAAACAGAGAGTAAGAGGAGCCAGTCATCTTGTATTTGAGTCGGCATTGCGCCTTTTGTATTTAATTCCGATGCAGTTTCTGTGTTTCTTCGTCAATACGAAGGACAGAGGGAATCAGTAAACCTGAAGTGAAGCATCGGAATCTATAACTAGTGTCACAGGAATGGTTAAAACATAGACAGTAGGAAGAGTCAGTCTTCTTGTACTTAAGTAGCCATTGTGCCTTTTGTATTTAATTCCGATGCAATAACTGTGTTTCATCGTCAATGAGAAGGTCCAAGAGATACAGTAAAGATATAGTGAAGCATCTGAATCTAACACTGGTCTCGTAGGAAATGTTCACAACATAGTCAGTAAGAAGAGTCAGTCTTCTTGTACTTAAGTCGGCATTGTAAATTTTGTATTTAATTCTGATCCAATTTCTGTGTTTCATCATCAATAAGAAGGTCAGAGGGATACAGTAAACCTGAAGTGAAGCATCGGAATCCATAACTAGTGTCACAGGAATGGTTCAAAACACAGCCAGTAGGAAGAGTCAGTCTTCTTGTACTTAAGTCGGCATTGTGCCTTTTCTATTTAATTCCGATGCAATTTCTGTGTTTCGTCGTCAATACGATGGTCCAAGGGATACAGTAAACCTGTAATGAAGCATCGGAATCTAGAACTAGTATCACAGGAATGGTTCAAAACATAGACAGTAAGAAGAGTTAGTCTTCTTGTACTTAAGTCGGCATTGTGCCTCTTGTATTTAATTCCGATGCAATTTCTGTTTTCATCGTCGATAAGAAGGTCCAAGGGATACAGTAGACCTGAAGTGAAGCATCGGGATCCATAACTAGTGTCACAGGAATTGTTCAAAACATAGACAGTAAGAAGAGTCACTCTTCTTGTACTTACGTCGGCATTGTACCTTTTGTATTTAATTCCGATGCAATTTCTGTGTTTAATCGTAAATAAGAAGGTCAGAGTGATACAGTAAACCTGAAGTGAAGCATCGGAATCTATAATTAGTGTCACATGAATGTTTCAAAACATAGACACTAGGGAGAGTCAGTCTTCTTGTACTTAAGTGGGCATTGTGCATTTTCAATTTAATTCCGATGCAATTTCTGTGTTTCGACGTCAATAAGAATGTCCAAGGGATACAGTAAACCTGAAGTGAAGCATCGGAATCCATAACTAGTGTCACAGAAAAGGTACAAAACATAGACAGTAAGAAGAGTCAGTCTTCTTGTACTTAAGTCGGCACTGTTCCTTTTGTATTTAATTCCGAAGCAATTTCTGTGTTTCATCGTCAATAACAAGGTCAGAGGGATACAGTAAATATGAAGTGATGCATCGGAATCTATAACTAGAGTCACAGGAATGGTTCAAAACATCGACAGTAGAAAGAGTCAGTCTTCTTGTACTTAAGTCGGCATTGTACCTTTTCTGTTTAATTCCGATGCAATTTCTGTGTTTCGTCGTCAATAAGAAGGTCAGAGGGATACAGTAAACCTGAAGTGAAGCATCGGAATCTATATCTAGTGTAACAGGAAAGGTTCAAAACATAGACAGTAAGAAGAGTCAGTCTTCTTTTACTTAAGTCGGCATTGTGCCTTTTGTATTTAATTCCGATGCAATTACTGTGTTTCATCGTCAATAGGAAGGTCAGAGTGATACAGTAAACCTGAAGTGAAGCATCGGAATCTATAACTAGTGTTACAGGAATGGTTCAAAACATAGGCGTTAAAAAGAGACAGTTTCATGCACTAAAATCGGCATTGTGCCTTTTCTATTTAATTCCGATGCATTTCTGTGTTTCATCGTCAATAAGAGTGTCAGAGGGATACAGTAAATATCAAGTGAAGCATCGGAATCTATAACTAGTGTCACAGGAATGGTTCAAAACATAGACTGTAAGAAGAGTAAGTCCTCTTGTACTTAAGTCGGCATTGTGCCGTTTGTATTTAATTCCGATGCAATTTCTGTGTTTCATCGTCAATACGAAGGTCAGAGGGATACAGTAAACCTGAAGTGAAGCATCGAAATCTATAACTAGTGTCACAGGAACGGTTCAAAACATAGACAGTAGGAAGAGTCAGTCTTCTTGTACTTAAGTCGGCATTGTGTGTTTTCTATTTAATTCCGATGCAATATCTGTGTATCGTCGTCAATAAGAACGTCCAAGGGATACAGTACACCTGAAATGAAGCATCGGAATCTAGAACTAGTGTCACAGGAATAAATCAGAACATAGACAGTAAGAAGAGTTAGACTTCTTGTACTTCAGTCGGCATTGTGCCTCTTGTATTTAATTCCGATGCAATTTCTGTTTTTATCGTCGATAAGAAGGTCCAAGGGATACAGTAGACCTGAAGTGAAGCATCGGAATCTATAACTAGTGTAACAGGAATTGTTCAAAACATAGACAGTAAGAAGAGTCACTCTTCTTGTACTTACGTCGGCATTGTGCCTTTTGTATTTAATTCTGATGCAATTTCTGTGTTTAATCGTAAATAAGAAGGTCAGAGGGATACAGTAAACCTGAAGTGAAGCATCGGAATCTATAACTAGTGTCACAGGAATGGTTCTAAACATAGACAGTTAGAAGAGTCAGTCTTCTTGTACTTAAGTCGGCATTGTTGCTTTTGTATTTAATTCCGATGCAATTTCTGTGTTTCATCGTCAATAAGAAAGTCCAAGGGATACAATAAACATATAGTGAAGCATCGGAATCTAAAACTGTTCTCACAGGAATTGTTCACAACATAGTCGGAAAGAAGAGTCAGTCTTCTTGTACTTAGGTCGGCATTGTGCCTTTTGTATTTAATTCCGATGCAATTTCTGTGTTTCATCGTCAATAAGAAGGTCAGAGGGATACAGTAAACCTGAAGTGAAGCATCGGAATCTATAACTAGTGTCACAGGAATGGATAAAACATAGACAGTATGAAGAGTCAGTCTTCTTGTACTTAAGTAGCCATTGTGCCTTTTGTATTTAATTCCGATGCAATTACTGAGTTTCATCGTCAATAAGAAGGTCCAAGGTATACAGTAAAGATATAGTGAAGCATCGGAATCTAAAACTGGTCTCATAGGAAATGTTCACAACATAGTCAGTAAGTAAAGTCAGTCTTCTTGTACTTAAGTCGGCATTGTGAATTTTGTATTTAATTCTGATGCAATTTCTGTGTTTGATCATCAATAAGTAGGTCAGAGGGATACAGTGAAACCTTAAGTGAAGCATCGGAATCCACAACTAGTGTCACAGGAATGGTTCAAAGCATAGACAGTAGGAAGAGTCAGTCTTCTTGTACTTAAGTCGGCATTGTTCCTTTTGTATTTAATTCCGATGCAATTTCTGTATTACATCGTCAATAACAAGGTCAGAGGGATACAGTAAACCTGAAAACCTGAAGTGATGCATCGGAATCTTTAACTAGTGTCACAGGAATAGTTCAAAGCATAGACAGTAGGATGAGTCAGTATTCTTGTACTTAAGTCGGCATTGTGCCTTTTGTATTTAATTCCGATGCAATTTCTGTGTTTCATCGTCAATAGCAAGGTCCAAGGGATACAGTAAGCCTGAATTGAAGCATCGGAATCTATAATTAGTGTCACAGGAATGGTTCAAAACAGAGACAGTAGGAAGAGTCAGTCTTCTTATACTTAAGTCGGCATTGTGCCTTTTCCATTTAATTCCGATGCAATTTCTGCGTTTCGTCGTCAATAAGAAGGTCCAAGGGATGCAGTAAACCTGAAGTGAAGCATCGGAATCTCTAACTAGTGTCACAGGAATGGTTCAAACATAGACTGTAAGAAGAGTAAGTCCTCCTGTACTTAAGTCGGCATTGTGCCGTTTGTATTTAATTCGATGCAATTTCTGTGTTTAATCGTCAATAAGAAGGTCAGAGGGATAAAGTAAACCTGAAGTGAAGCTTCGGAATCTATAACTAGTGTCACAGGAATGGTTCTAATCATAGACAGTAAGAAGAGTCAGTCTTCTTGTACTTGAGTCGGCATTGTTGCTTTTGTATTTAATTCCGATGCAATTTCTGTGTTTCATCGTCAATAAGAAAGTCCAAGGGATACAATAAATATATAGTGAAGCATCGGAATCTAAAACTGGTCTCACAGGAATTGTTCACAACATAGTCGGAAAGAAGAGTCAGTCTTCTTGTACTTAGGTCGGCATTGTGCCTTTTGTATTTAACTCCGACGCAATTTCTGTGTTTCATCGTCAATAAGAAGGTCCAAGGTATACAGTAAAGATATAGTGAAGCATCGGAATCTAAAACTGGTCTCATAGGAAATGTTCACAACATAGTCAGTAAGAAAAGTCAGTCTTCTTGTACTTAAGTCGGCATTGTGAATTTTGTATTTAATTCTGATGCAATTTTTGTGTTTCATCATCAATAAGAAGGTCAGAGGGATACAGTAAACCTGAAGTGAAGCATCGGAATCCATAACTAGTGTCACAGGAATGGTTCAAAGCATAGACAGTAGGATGAGTCAGTCTTCTTGTACTTAAGTCGGCATTGTGCCTTATCTATTTAGTTCCGATGCAATTTCTGTGTTTCATCGTCAATAGCAAGGTCCAAGGGATACAGTAAGCCTGAATTGAAGCATCGGAATCTATAATTAGTGTCACAGGAATGGTTCAAAACAGAGACAGTAGGAAGAGTCAGTCTTCTTATACTTAAGTCGGCATTGTGCCTTTCCTATTTAATTCCGATGCAATTTCTGCGTTTCGTCGCCAATAAGAAGGTCCAAGGGATGCAGTAAACCTGAAGTGAAGCATCGGAATCTCTAACTAGTGTCACAGGAATGGTTCAAAACATAGACTGTAAGAAGAGTAAGTCCTCCTGTACTTAAGTCGGCATTGTGCCGTTTGTATTTAATTCCGATGCAATTTCTGTGTTTCATCGTCAATAAGAAGGTCAGAGGGATACAGTAAACCTGAAGTAAAGCATCGGAATCTATAACTAGTGTCATGGGAATGGTTGGAAACATAGACAGTAGGAAGAGTCAGTCTTCTTGTACTTAAGTCGGCATTGTGCTTTTTCTATTTAATTCCGATGCAATTTCTGTGTTTCGTCGTCAACAAGAAGGTCCAAGGGATACAGTGAACCTGAAGTGAAGCATCGGAATCTATATCTAGTGTCACAGGAAAGGTTCAAAACATACACAGTAAGAAGAGTCAGTCTTCTTGTACTTAAGTCGGCATTGTGCCTTTTGTATTTAATTCCGATGCAATTTAGTGAACCTGAAGTGAAGCATCGGAATCTATATCTAGTGTCACAGGAAAGGTTCAAAAGATAGACAGTAAGAAGAGTCAGTCTTCTTGTACTTAAGTCGGCATTGTGCCTTTTGTATTTAATTCAGATGCAATTTCTGTGTTTCATCGTCAATAAGAAGGTCCAAGGGATACAATAAACATATAGTGAAGCATCGGAATCTAAAACTGGTCTCACAGGAAATGTTCATAACATAGTCAGAAAGAAGAGTCAGTCATCTTGTACTTAAGTCGGCATTGTGCCTTTTGTATTTAATTCCGATGCAATTTCTGTGTTTCATCGTCAATAAGAAGGTCAGAGGGATACAGTAAACCTGAAGTGAAGCATTGGAATCTATAATTAGTGTCACAGGAATGGTTAAAACATAGACAGTAGGAAGAGTCAGTCTTCTTGTACTTAAGTAGCCATTGTACCTTTTGTATTTAATTCCGATGCAATTACTGTGTTTCATCGTCAATAAGAAGGTCCAAGGTATACAGTAAAGATATAGTGAAGCATCGGAATCTAAAACTGGTCTCATAGGAAATGTTCACAACATAGTCAGTAAGAAAAGTCAGTCTTCTTGTACTTAAGTCGGCATTGTGAATTTTTTATTTAATTCTGATGCAATTTCTGTGTTTCATCATCAATAAGAAGGTCAGAGGGATACAGTAAACCTGAAGTGAAGCATCGGAATCCATAACTAGTGTCACAGGAATGGTTCAAAACATAGACAGTAGGGAGAGTCAGTCTTCTTGTACTTAAGTCGGCATTGTGCCTTATCTATTTAATTCCGATGCAATTTCTGTGTTTCGTCGTCAACACGATGGTCCAAGGGATACAGTAAACCTGAAGTGAAGCATCGGAATCTATAACTAGTGTCACAAGAATGGTTCAAAATATAGACACTATGGAGAGTCAGTCTTCTTGTACTTAAGTCGGCATTGTGCATATTCAATTTAATTTCGATGCAATTTCTGTGTTTCGTCGTCAATAAGAATGTCCAAGGGATACAGTAAACCTGTAGTGAAGCATCGGAATCCATAACTAGTGTCACAGAAAAGGTACAAAACTTAGACAGTAAGAAGAGTCAGTCTTCTTGTACTTAAGTCGGCATTGTTCCTTTTGTATTTAATTCCGATGCAATTTCTGTGTTTTATCGTGAATAACAAGGTCAGAGGGATACAGTAAACCTGAAGTGATGCATCGGAATCTATAACTAGTGTCACAGGAATGGTTCAAAGCATAGACAGTAGGATGAGTCAGTATTCTTGTACTTATGTCGGCATAGTGCCTTTTGTATTTAATTCCGATGCAATTTCTGTGTTTCATCGTCAATAATAAGGTCCAAGGGATACAGTAAACCTGAAGTGAAGCATCGGAATCTATAACTAGTGTCACAGGAATGGTTCAAAACATAGACTGTAAGAAGAGTCAGTCTTATTGTACTTAAGTCGGCATTGTGCCTTTTCTATTTAATTCCGATGCAATTTCTGTGTTTCATCGTCAATGAGAAGTTCAGAGGGATACAGTAAACCTGAAGTGAAGCATTGGAATCTATAACTAGTGCCACAGAAATGGTTCAAAACATAGACAATAGGAAGAGTCAGTCTTCTTGTACTTAAGTCGGCAATGTGCCTTTCCTATTTAATTCCGATGCAATTTCTGCGTTTCGTCGTCATCAAGAAGGTCCGAGGGATGCAGTAAACCTGAAGTGAAGCATCGGAATCTCTAACTAGTGTCACAGGAATTGTTCAAAACATAGACTGTAAGAAGAGTAAGTCCTCTTGTACTTAAGTCGGCGTTGTGCCGTTTGTATTTAATTCCGATGCAATTTCTGTGTTTCATCGTCAATAAGAAGGTCAGAGGGATACAGTAAACCTGAAGTGAAGCATCGGAATCTATAACTAGTGTCATGGGAATGGTTCGAAACATAGACAGTAGGAGGAGTAAGTCTTCTTGCACTTAAGTCGGCATTGTGCGTTTTCTATTTAATTCCGATGCAATTTCTGTGTTTCGTCGTCAATAAGAAGGTCCAAGGGATACAGTGAACCTGAAGTGAAGCATCGGAATCTAAAACTAGTGTCACAGGAAAGGTTCAAAACATAGACAATAAGAAGAGTCAGTCTTCTTTTACTTAAGTCGGCATTGTGCCTTTTCTATTTAATTCCGATGCAATTACTGTGTTTCATCGTCAATAGGAAGGTCAGAGTGATACAGTAAACCTGAAGTGAAGCATCGGAATCTATAACTAGTGTTACAGGAATGGTTCAAAACATAGGCGTTAAAAAGAGACAGTTTCATGCACTAAAATCGGCATTGTGCCTTTTCTATTTAATTCCGATGCATTTCTGTGTTTCATCGTCAATAAGAGTGTCAGAGGGATACAGTAAATATCAAGTGAAGCATCGGAATCTATAACTAGTGTCACAGGAATGGTTCAAAACATAGACTGTAAGAAGAGTAAGTCCTCTTGTACTTAAGTCGGCATTGTGCCGTTTGTATTTAATTCCGATGCAATTTCTGTGTTTCATCGTCAATACGAAGGTCAGAGGGATACAGTAAACCTGAAGTGAAGCATCGAAATCTATAACTAGTGTCACAGGAACGGTTCAAAACATAGGCAGTAGGAAGAGTCAGTCTTCTTGTACTTAAGTCGGCATTGTGTGTTTTCTATTTAATTCCGATGCAATATCTGTGTATCGTCGTCATGAAGAACGTCCAAGGGATACAGTACACCTGAAATGAAGCATCGGAATCTAGAACTAGTGTCACAGGAATGGTTCAGAACATAGACAGTAAGAAGAGTTAGTCTTCTTGTACTTCAGTCGGCATTGTGCCTCTTGTATTTAATTCCGATGCAATTTCTGTTTTCATCGTCGATAAGAAGGTCCAAGGGATACAGTAGACCTGAAGTGAAGCATCGGAATCTATAACTAGTGTAACAGGAATTGTTCAAAACATAGACAGTAAGAAGAGTCACTCTTCTTGTACTTACGTCGGCATTGTGCCTTTTGTATTTAATTCTGATGCAATTTCTGTGTTTAATCGTAAATAAGAAGGTCAGAGGGATACAGTAAACCTGAAGTGAAGCATCGGAATCTATAACTAGTGTCACAGGAATGGTTCTAAACATAGACAGTTAGAAGAGTCAGTCTTCTTGTACTTAAGTCGGCATTGTTGCTTTTGTATTTAATTCCGATGCAATTTCTGTGTTTCATCGTCAATAAGAAAGTCCAAGGGATACAATAAACATATAGTGAAGCATCGGAATCTAAAACTGGTCTCACAGGAATTGTTCACAACATAGTCGGAAAGAAGAGTCAGTCTTCTTGTACTTAGGTCGGCATTGTGCCTTTTGTATTTAATTCCGATGCAATTTCTGTGTTTCATCGTCAATAAGAAGGTCAGAGGGATACAGTAAACCTGAAGTGAAGCATCGGAATCTATAACTAGTGTCACAGGAATGGATAAAACATAGACAGTATGAAGAGTCAGTCTTCTTGTACTTAAGTAGCCATTGTGCCTTTTGTATTTAATTCCGATGCAATTACTGAGTTTCATCGTCAATAAGAAGGTCCAAGGTATACAGTAAAGATATAGTGAAGCATCGGAATCTAAAACTGGTCTCATAGGGAATGTTCACAACATAGTCAGTAAGAAAAGTCAGTCTTCTTGTACTTAAGTCGGCATTGTGAATTTTGTATTTAATTCTGATGCAATTTCTGTGTTTGATCATCAATAAGAAAGTCAGAGGGATACAGTGAAACCTTAAGTGAAGCATCGGAATCCACAACTAGTGTCACAGGAATGGTTCAAAGCATAGACAGTAGGAAGAGTCAGTCTTCTTGTACTTAAGTCGGCATTGTTCCTTTTGTATTTAATTCCGATGCAATTTCTGTATTACATCGTCAATAACAAGGTCAGAGGGATACAGTAAACCTGAAAACCTGAAGTGATGCATCGGAATCTTTAACTAGTGTCACAGGAATAGTTCAAAGCATAGACAGTAGGATGAGTCAGTATTCTTGTACTTAAGTCGGCATTGTGCCTTTTGTATTTAATTCCGATGCAATTTCTGTGTTTCATCGTCAATAGCAAGGTCCAAGGGATACAGTAAGCCTGAATTGAAGCATCGGAATCTATAATTAGTGTCACAGGAATGGTTCAAAACAGAGACAGTAGGAAGAGTCAGTCTTCTTATACTTAAGTCGGCATTGTGCCTTTTCCATTTAATTCCGATGCAATTTCTGCGTTTCGTCGTCAATAAGAAGGTCCAAGGGATGCAGTAAACCTGAAGTGAAGCATCGGAATCTCTAACTAGTGTCACAGAAATGGTTCAAACATAGACTGTAAGAAGAGTAAGTCCTCCTGTACTTAAGTCGGCATTGTGCCGTTTGTATTTAATTCCGATGCAATTTCTGTGTTTAATCGTCAATAAGAAGGTCAGAGGGATACAGTAAACCCGGAGTGAAGCTTCGGAATCTATAACTAGTGTCACAGGAATGGTTCTAATCATAGACAGTAAGAAGAATCAGTCTTCTCGTACTTGAGTCGGCATTGTTGCTTTTGTATTTAATTCCGATGCAATTTCTGTGTTTCATCGTCAATAAGAAAGTCCAAGGGATACAATAAATATATAGTGAAGCATCGGAATCTAAAACTGGTCTCACAGGAATTGTTCACAACATAGTCGGAAAGAAGAGTCAGTCTTCTTGTACTTAGGTCGGCATTGTGCCTTTTGTATTTAATTCCGATGCAATTTCTGTGTTTCATCGTCAATAAGAAGGTCAGAGGGATACAGTAAACCTGAAGTGAAGCATCGGAATCTATAACTAGTGTCACAGGAATGGTTCTAAACATAGACAGTTAGAAGAGTCAGTCTTCTTGTACTTAAGTAGCCATTGTGCCTTTTGTATTTAATTCCGATGCAATTACTGAGTTTCATCGTCAATAAGAAGGTCCAAGGTATACAGTAAAGATATAGTGAAGCATCGGAATCTAAAACTGGTCTCATAGGAAATGTTCACAACATAGTCAGTAAGAAAAGTCAGTCTTCTTGTACTTAAGTCGGCATTGTGAATTTTGTATTTAATTCTGATGCAATTTCTGTGTTTGATCATCAATAAGAAAGTCAGAGGGATACAGTGAAACCTTAAGTGAAGCATCGGAATCCACAACTAGTGTCACAGGAATGGTTCAAAGCATAGACAGTAGGAAGAGTCAGTCTTCTTGTACTTAAGTCGGCATTGTTCCTTTTGTATTTAATTCCGATGCAATTTCTGTATTACATCGTCAATAACAAGGTCAGAGGGATACAGTAAACCTGAAAACCTGAAGTGATGCATCGGAATCTTTAACTAGTGTCACAGGAATAGTTCAAAGCATAGACAGTAGGATGAGTCAGTATTCTTGTACTTAAGTCGGCATTGTGCCTTTTGTATTTAATTCCGATGCAATTTCTGTGTTTCATCGTCAATAGCAAGGTCCAAGGGATACAGTAAGCCTGAATTGAAGCATCGGAATCTATAATTAGTGTCACAGGAATGGTTCAAAACAGAGACAGTAGGAAGAGTCAGTCTTCTTATACTTAAGTCGGCATTGTGCCTTTTCCATTTAATTCCGATGCAATTTCTGCGTTTCGTCGTCAATAAGAAGGTCCAAGGGATGCAGTAAACCTGAAGTGAAGCATCGGAATCTCTAACTAGTGTCACAGAAATGGTTCAAACATAGACTGTAAGAAGAGTAAGTCCTCCTGTACTTAAGTCGGCATTGTGCCGTTTGTATTTAATTCCGATGCAATTTCTGTGTTTAATCGTCAATAAGAAGGTCAGAGGGATACAGTAAACCCCGAGTGAAGCTTCGGAATCTATAACTAGTGTCACAGGAATGGTTCTAATCATAGACAGTAAGAAGAATCAGTCTTCTCGTACTTGAGTCGGCATTGTTGCTTTTGTATTTAATTCCGATGCAATTTCTGTGTTTCATCGTCAATAAGAAAGTCCAAGGGATACAATAAATATATAGTGAAGCATCGGAATCTAAAACTGGTCTCACAGGAATTGTTCACAACATAGTCGGAAAGAAGAGTCAGTCTTCTTGTACTTAGGTCGGCATTGTGCCTTTTGTATTTAATTCCGATGCAATTTCTGTGTTTCATCGTCAATAAGAAGGTCCAAGGTATACAGTAAAGATATAGTGAAGCACCGGAATCTAAAACTGGTCTCATAGGAAATGTTCACAACATAGTCAGTAAGAAAAGTCAGTCTTCTTGTACTTAAGTCGGCATTGTGAATTTTGTATTTAATTCTGATGCAATTTCTGTGTTTCATCATCAATAAGAAGGTCAGAGGGATACAGTAAACCTGAAGTGAAGCGTCGGAATCCATAACTAGTGTCACAGGAATGGTTCAAAGCATAGACAGTAGGATGAGTCAGTCTTCTTGTACTTAAGTCGGCATTGTGCCTTTCCTATTTAATTCCGATGCAATTTCTGCGTTTCGTCGTCAATAAGAAGGTCCAAGGGATGCAGTAAACCTGAAGTGAAGCATCGGAATCTCTAACTAGTGTCACAGGAATGGTTCAAAACATAGACTGTAAGAAGAGTAAGTCCTCCTGTACTTAAGTCGGCATTGTGCCGTTTGTACTTAATTCCGATGCAATTTCTGAGTTTCATCGTCAATAAGAAGGTCAGAGGGATACAGTAAACCTGAAGTAAAGCATCGGAATCTATTACTAGTGTCATGGGAATGGTTGGAAACATAGACAGTAGGAAGAGTCAGTCTTCTTGTACTTAAGTCGGCATTGTGCTTTTTCTATTTAATTCCGATGCAATTTCTGTGTTTCGTCGTCAACAAGAAGGTCCAAGGGATACAGTGAACCTGAAGTGAAGCATCGGAATCTATATCTAGTGTCACAGGAAAGGTTCAAAACATACACAGTAAGAAGAGTCAGTCATCTTGTACTTAAGTCGGCATTGTGCCTTTTGTATTTAATTCCGATGCAATTTAGTGAACCTGAAGTGAAGCATCGGAATCTATATCTAGTGTCACAGGAAAGGTTCAAAAGATAGACAGTAAGAAGAGTCAGTCTTCTTGTACTTAAGTCGGCATTGTGCCTTTTGTATTTAATTCAGATGCAATTTCTGTGTTTCATCGTCAATAAGAAGGTCCAAGGGATACAATAAACATATAGTGAAGCATCGGAATCTAAAACTGGTCTCACAGGAAATGTTCATAACATAGTCAGAAAGAAGAGTCAGTCTTCTTGTACTTAAGTCGGCATTGTGCCTTTTGTATTTAATTCCGATGCAATTTCTGTGTTTCATCGTCAATAAGAAGGTCAGAGGGATACAGTAAACCTGAAGTGAAGCATTGGAATCTATAATTAGTGTCACAGGAATGGTTAAAACATAGACAGTAGGAAGAGTCAGTCTTCTTGTACATAAGTAGCCATTGTACCTTTTGTATTTAATTCCGATGCAATTACTGTGTTTCATCGTCAATAAGAAGGTCCAAGGTATACAGTAAAGATATAGTGAAGCATCGGAATCTAAAACTGGTCTCATAGGAAATGTTCACAACATAGTCAGTAAGAAAAGTCAGTCTTCTTGTACTTAAGTCGGCATTGTGAATTTTGTATTTAATTCTGATGCAATTTCTGTGTTTCATCATCAATAAGAAGGTCAGAGGGATACAGTAAACCTGAAGTGAAGCATCGGAATCTATAACTAGTGTCATGGGAATGGTTCGAAACATAGACAGTAGGAGGAGTAAGTCTTCTTGCACTTAAGTCGGCATTGTGCGTTTTCTATTTAATTCCGATGCAATTTCTGTGTTTCGTCGTCAATAAGAAGGTCCAAGGGATACAGTGAACCTGAAGTGAAGCATCGGAATCTAAAACTAGTGTCACAGGAAAGGTTCAAAACATAGACAGTAAGAAGAGTCAGTCTTCTTTTACTTAAGTCGGCATTGTGCCTTTTCTATTTAATTCCGATGCAATTTCTGTGTTTCGTCGTGAATAAGAAGGTCCAAGGGATACAGTAAACCTGAAGTGAAGTATCGGAATCTACAACTAGTGTCACAGGAAATGTTCAAAACATAGGCAGTAAGAAGAGTCAGACTTCTTCTACTTAAGTCGGCATTGTGCCTTTTGTATTTAATTCCGATGCAATTTCTGTGTCTCATCGTCAATAAGAAGGTCAGAGGGATACAGTAAACCTGAAGTGAAGTGTCGGAATCTACATCTAGTGTCACAGGAAATGTTCAAAACATAGACAGTAAGAAGAGTCAGACTTCTTCTACTTAAGTCGGCATTGTGCCTTTTGTATTTAATTCCGATGCAATTTCTGTGTCTCATCGTCAATAAGAAGGTCAGAGGGATACAGTAAACCTGAAGTGAAGCATCGGAATCTATAACTAGTGTCACAGGAATGGTTAAAACCTAGACAGTAGGAAGAGTCAGTCTTCTTGTACTTAAACCGGCATTGTGCCTTTTGTACTTAATTCCGATGGAATTTCTGTGTTTCATCGTCAATAAGAAGTTCCAAGGGATACACTAAACATATAGTAAAGCATCGGAATCTAAAACTGGTCTCACAGGATATGTTCAAATCATAGTCAGTAAGAAGAGTCAGTCCACTTATACTTAGGTCGGCATTGTGCATTTTCTATTTAATTCCGATGCAATTTCTGTGTTTCGTCGTCAATAAGAAGGTCCAAAGGATACAGTAAACCTGAAGTGAAGCCTCGGAATCTAAAACCGGTCTCACAGGAAAGGTTCAAAACGTAGAGAGTAAGAAGAGCCAGTCATCTTGTACTTAAGTCGGCATTGTGCCTTTTGTATTTAATTCCGATGCAAATTATGTGTTTCATCGTCAATAAGAAGGTCCAAGGGATACAGTAAACCTGAAGTGAAGCATTTGAATCTATAACTAGTGTCACAGGAATGGTTCATAACATAGGCAGTAAGAAGAGTCAGTCTTCTTGTACTTAAGTCTCCATTGTGCCTTTTGTATTTAATTCCAATGCAATTTCTGTGTTTAATCGTCAATTAGAGTGTCAGAGGGATACAGTAAACCTGAAGTGAAGCATCGGAATCTATAACTAGTGTCACAGGAATGGTTCAAAACATAGACAGTTGGAAGAGTCAGTCTTCTTGTACTTAAGTCGGCATTGTGCCCTTTGTATTTAATTCCGATTCAAATTTCTGTGTTTCATCGTCAATAAGAAGGTCCAAGGGATACAGTAAACCTGAAGTAATGCATCGGAATCTATACCTAGTGTCACAGGAATGGTACAAATCATAGACAGTAGGAAGAGTCAGTCTTCTTGTACTTAAGTCGGCATTGTGCCTTTTGTATTTAATTCCGATGCAATTTCTGTGTTTCATCGTCAATAAGAAGGTCCAAGGGATTCACTAAACATATAGTGAAGCATCGGAATCTAAAACTGGTATCACAGGATATGTTCAAATCATAGTCAGTAAGAAGGGTCAGTCTTCTTACACTTAAGTGGGCATTGTGATTTTTCTATTTAATTCCGATGCAATTTCTGTGTTTCGTCGTCAATAAGAAGGACCAAAGGATACAGTAAACCTGAAGTGAAGCCTCGGAATCTAAAACCAGTCTCACAGGAAAGGTTCAAAACGTAGAGAGTAAGAAGAGCCAGTCATCTTGTATTTGAGTCGGCATTGTGCCTTTTGTATTTAATTCCTTTGCAATTTCTGTGTTTCATCGTCAATAAAAGCGTCCAAGGGATACACTAAGCATATAGTGAAGCATCGGAATCTAAAACTGGTCTCACAGTAAACGTTCAAATCATAGACAGTAAGAAGAGTCAGTCTTCTTGTACTTAAGTCGGCATTGTGCCTATTGTATTAAAATCCGATGCAATTTCTGTGTTTCATCGTCAATAAGAAGGTCCAAGGGATACAGTAAACCTGAAGTGATGCATCGGAATCTATAACTAGTGTCACATGAATGGTTCAAAACATAGACAGTAATAAGAGTCAGACTTCTTGTACTTAACTCGGCGTTGTGCCTTTTCTATTTAATTCCGATGCAATTTCTGTGTTTCGTCGTCAATAAGAAGGTCCAAGGGATACAGTAAACCTGAAGTGAAGCCTCGGAATCTAAAACCGGTCTCACAGGAAAGGTTCAAAACGGAGAGATTAGGAAGAGCCAGTCATCTTGTATTTGAGTCGGCATTGTGCCTTTTGTGTTTAATTCCGATGCAATTTCGGTGACTCATCGTCAATAAGAAATTCAGGGGGATACAGTTAACCTGAAGTGAAGCATCGGAATCTATAACTAGTGTCACAGGAATGGTTCAAAACATAGACAGTAAGAAGAGTCAGTCTTCTTGTACTTAAGTCGGCATTGCGCCTTTTGAATTGAATTCCGATGCAATTTCTGTGTTTCATCGTCAATAAGAAGGTCCAAGGGATACAGTAAACCTGAAGTGATGCATCGGAATCTATAACTAGTGTCACATGAATGGTTCAAAACATAGACAGTAATAAGAGTCAGACTTCTTGTACTTAACTCGGCATTGTGCCTTATATATTTAATTCCGATGCAATTTGTGTGTTTCGTCGTCAATAAGAATGTCAGAGGGATACAGTAAAAATGAAGTGAAGCATCGGAATCTATAACCAGTGTCACTGGAATGGTTCAAAACATACACAGCAAGAGCAGTCAGCCTTCTTGTACTTAAGTCGGCATTGTGCCTTATGTATTTTTTTCCGATGCAATTTCTGTGTTTCATCGTCAATAAGAAGGTCCAAGGGATACAGTAAACCTGAAGTGATGCATCGGAATCTAAAACTAGTGTCACAGGAATGGTTCAAAACATAGACAGTAGGAAGAGTCAGTCTTCTTGTACTTAAGTCGGCATTGTACCTTTTGTTTTTAATTCCGATGCAATTTCTGTGTTTCATCGTCAATAAGAAGGTCCAAGGGATACAGTAAACCTGAAATGATGCATCGGAATCTAAAACTTGTGTCACATGAATGGTTCAAAACATAGACAGTAGGAAGAGTCAGTCTTCTTGTACTTAAGTCGGCATTGTGCCTTTTCTATTTAATTCCGATGCAATTTCTGTGTTTTTTCGTCAATAAGAAGGTCAGAGGGATACAGTAAACCTAAAGTGAAGCATCGGAATCTATAACTAGTGATACAGGAATGGTTCAAAGCATAGACGTTAAGAAGAGACAGTCTTCATGCACTAAAATAGGCATTGTGCCTTTTCTATTTAATTCCGATGCAATTTCTGTGTTTCATCGTCAATAAGAGTGTCAGAGGGATACAGTAAACCTGAAGTGAAGCATCGGAATCTATAACTAGTGTCACAGGAATGGTTCAAAACATAGACACTAGGGTGAGTCAGTCTTCTTGTACTTAAGTCGGCATTGTGCCTTTTATATTTAATTCGGATGCAATTTCTGTGTTTCGTCGTCAATAAGAGGGTCCAAGGGATACAGTAAACCTGAAGTGAAGCATCGGAATCTATAACTAGTGTCACAGGAAAGGTTCAAAACATAGACAGTAAGAAGAGTCAGTCTTCTTCTACTTAAGTCGGCATTGTACCTTTTGTACTTAATTCCGATGCAATTTCTGTGATTCGTCGTCAATAAGAAGGTCAGAGGGATACAGTAAACCTGAAGCGAAGCATCGGAATCTATAACTAGTGTCTAGGAATGGTTCAAAGCATAGACAGTACTAAGAGTCAGTCTTCTTGTACTTAAGTCGGCATTGTGCCTTTTCTATTTAATTCCGATGCAATTTCTGTATTTTGTCGTCAATAGGAATGTCAGAGGGATACAGTAAACCTGAAGAGAAGCATCGGAATCTATAACTAGTGTCACAAGAATGGTTCAAAACATACACAGCAAGAAGAGTCAGATTCTTGTACTTAAGTCTGCATTGTGCCTTTTCTATTTAATTGCGATGCAATTTCTGTGTTTCATCGTCATTAAGAAGGTCCAAGGGATACAGTAAACCAGAAGTGATGCATCGGAATCTATAACTAGTGTCACCGTAATGGTTCAAAACATAGACAATAGGAAGAGTCAGTCTTCTTGTACTTAAGGCGGCATTGCGCATTTTGTATTTATTTCCCATGCAATTTCTGTGTTTCATCGTCAAGAAGAAGGTCCAAGGGATACAGTACACCTGAAGTGAAGCACCGGTATCTACAACTAGTGTCACAGGAATGGTTCAAAACATAGACAGTAAGAAGAGTCAGTCTTCTTGCACTTAAGTCGCATTGTGCCTTTTGTATTTAATTCCGATGCAATTTCTGTGTTTCATCATCAATAAGAATGTCCAAGGAATACAGTAAACCTATAGTGAAGCATCGGAATCTAAAACTGGTCTCACAGGAAGTGTTCAAATCAAAGTCAGTAAGTATAGTCAGTCTTCTTGTACTTAAGTCGGCATTGTGACATTTGTATTTAATTCCGATGCAATTTCTGTGTTTCATTGTCGACAAGAAGGTCCAAGGAATACAGTAAAACTGAAGTGAAGCAACGGAATCTATACCTAGTGTCACAGGAATTGCTCAAAGCATAGACAGTAAGAAGAGCCAGTCATCTTGTATTTGAGTCGACATTGTGTCTTTTGTATTTAATCCCGATGCAATTTCTGTGTTTCATCGTCAATGAGAAGGTCAGAGGGATACAGTAAACCTGAAGGGAAGCATCGGAATCTATAACTAGTGTTACAGAAATGGTTCAACACATAGACTGTAAGAAGAGTCAGTCTTCCTGTACTTATGTTGGCATTGTGCCTTTTCTATTTAATTCCGATGCAATTTCTGTATTTCATCGTCAATAAGAATGTCAGAGGGATACAGTAAACCTGAAGTGAAGCATCGGAATCTATAACTAGTGTCACAGGAATGGTTTAAATCTTAGACACTAGGGAGAGTCAGTCTGCTTGTACTTAAGTCGGCATTGTGCATTTTCTATTTTATCCCCATGCAATTTCTGTATTTCGTCGTCAATAAGAAGGTCCAAGGGATAAAGTAAACCTGAAGTGAAGCATCGGAATCCATAACTAGTGTCACAGAAAAGGTTCAAAACATAGACAGTAAGAAGAGTCAGTCTTCTTGTACTTAAGTCGGCATTGCCCATTTTGCATTTAATTCCGATGCAATTTCTGTGTTTCTTCGTCAATAAGAAGGTCCCAGGGATACAGTAAAGCTGAAGTGAAGCATCGGAAACTATAACTAGAGTCACAAGAATGGTTCAAAACATAGACAGTAGGAAGAGTCAGTCTTCTTGTACTTAAGTCGGCATTGTGCCTTTTCTATTTAATTCCGATGCAATTTCTGTGTTTCATCGTCAATAAGAAGGTCCAAGGGATACAGTAAACCTGAAATGAAGCATCGGAAT
The DNA here is from genome assembly GCF_021461395.2 of Schistocerca americana. Taxonomy (NCBI): domain Eukaryota; kingdom Metazoa; phylum Arthropoda; class Insecta; order Orthoptera; family Acrididae; genus Schistocerca; species Schistocerca americana. The sequence continues at coordinate 4,801,197 of NW_025725983.1, read as the reverse complement.
TTATAACTAGTGTCACAGGAATGGTTCAAAGCATACACAGCAAGAAGAGTCAGCCTTCTTGTACTTAAGTCGGCACTGTGCCTTTTGTATTTAATTCCGATGCAACTTCTGTGTTTAATCGTCAATAAGAAGGTCCAAGGGATACACTAAACATATAGTTAAGCATCGGAATCTAAAACTGGTCTCACAGGAAATGTTCAAATCATAGACAGTAAGAAGAGTCAGTCTTCTTGTACTTAAGTCGGCATTGCGCTTTTGAATTTAATTCCGAAGCAATTACTGTGTTTCATCGTCAATAAGAAGGTCAGAGGCATACAGTAAACCTGAAGTGAAGCATCGGAATCTATAACTAGTGTCACAGGAATGGTTCAAAACATAGACACTAGGAAGAGTCAGTCTTCTTGTACTTAAGTCGGCATTGTGCCTTTTCTATTTAATTCCGGTGCAATTTCTGTGTTTCGTAGTCAATAAGAATGTCCAAGGGATACAGTAAACCTGAAGTGAAGCATCGGAATCTATAACTAGTGTCAGAGAAAAGGTTCAAAGCATAGACACTAAGAGGAGTCTGTCTTCTTGTACTTAAGTCGGCATTGTGCCGTTGGTATTTAATTCCGATGCAATATCTGTGTTTCATCGTCAATAAGAAGGTCAGAGGCATACAGTAAACCTGAAGTGAAGCATCGGAATCTATAACTAGTGTCACAGGAATGGTTCAAAGCATAGACAGTAGGAAGAGTCAGTCTTCTTGTAGTTAAGTCGGCATTGTGCCTTTTCTATTTAATTCCGATGCAATTTCTGTGTTTCATCGCCAATAAGAAGGTCCAAGGGATACAGTAAACCGGAAGTGATGCATCGGAATCTATAACTAGTGTCACAGGAATGGTTCAAAACATAGGCAGTTGGAAGAGTCAGTCTTCTTGTACTTAAGTCGGCATTGCCCATTTTGCATTTAATTCCGATGCAATTTCTGTGTTTCTTCGTCAATAAGAAGGTCCAAGGGATACAGTAAAGCTGAAGTGAAGCATCGGAATCTATAACTAATGTCACAGGAATGGTTCAAAACGTACACAGCACGAAGAGTCAGTCTTCTTGTAGTTAAGTCGGCATTGTGCCTTTTCTATTTAATTCCGATGCAATTTCTGTGTTTCATCGTCAATAAGAACGTCCAAGGAATTCTGTAAACCGGAAGTGATGCAACGGAATCTATAACTAGTGTCACAGGAATGGTTCAAATCATAGACATTAAGAAGAGTCAGTCTTCTTGCACTTATGTCGGCATTGTGCCTTTTGTATTTAATTCCGATGCAATTTTTGTGTTTCATCGTCAATAAGAAGGTCCAAGGGATACAGTAAACGTATAGTGAAGCATCGGAATCTAAAACTGGTCTCACAGGAAATGTTCAAATCATAGTCAGTAAGAAGAGTCAGTCTTCTTGTACTTAAGTCGGCATTGTGCGATATCTATTTAATTCCGATGCAATTCCTGTGTTTCGTTGTCAATATAAGGTCCAAGGGATACAGTAAACCTGAAGTGAAGCATCGGAATCTAAAACCGGTCTCACAGGAAATGTTCGAAACATAGAGAGTAAGAAGAGCCAGTCATCTTGTATTTGAGTCGGCATTGTGCCTTTTGTATTTAATTCCGATGCAATTTCTGTGTTTCATCGTCGATAAGACGGTCCATGGGATAAAGTAAACCTGAAGTGAAGAATCGGAATCTATAACTTGTGTCACAGGAATGGTTCAAAACATAGACAGTTGGAAGAGTCAGTCTTCTTGTACTTAAGTCGGCATTGTGCCTTTTCTATTTTATTCCGATGCAATTTCTGTGTTTCGCCGTCAATACGACGGTCCAAGGGATACAGTAAACCTGAAGTGAAGCATCGGGATCTATAACTAGTGTTTCAGAAATGGTTCAACACATAGACTGTAAGAAGAGTCAGTCTTCCTGTACTTAAGTCGGCATTGTGCCTTTTCTATTTAATTCCGATGCAATTTCTGTGTTTCATCGTCAATAAGAATGTCAGAGGGATACAGTAAACCTGAAGTGAAGCATCGGAATCTATAACTAGTGTCACAGGAATGGTTTAAATCTCAGACACTAGGGAGAGTCAGTCTTCTTGTACTTAAGTCGGCATTGTGCATTTTCTATTTTATTCCCATGCAATTTCTGTATTTCGTCGTCAATAAGAAGGTCCAAGGGATACAGTAAACCTGAAGTGAAGAATCGGAATCTATAACTAGTATCACAGGAATGGTTCAAAACATAGACAGTAAGAAGAGTCAGTCTTCTTTTACTTAAGTCGGCATTGCCCATTTTGCTTTTAATTCCGATGCAATTTCTGTGTTTCTTCGTCTATAAGAAGGTCCCAGGGATACAGTAAATCTGAAGTGAAGCATCGGAAACTATAACTAGAGTCACAAGAATGGTTCAAATCATAGACAGTAGGAAGAGTTAGTCCTCTTGTACTTAAGTCGGCATTGTGCATTTTCTATTTAATTCCGATGCAATTTCTGTGTTTCGTCGTCAATACGAATATCAGAGGGATACAGTAAACCTGAAGTGAAGCATCGGAATCTATAACTAGTGTCACAGGAGTGGTTCAAAGCATACACAGCAAGAAGAGTCAGTCTTCTTGTACTTAAGTCGGCATTGTGCCTTTTGTATTAAATTTCGATGCAATTTCTGTGTTTCATCGTCAATAAGAAGGTCCAAGGGATACAGTAAACCTGAAATGAAGCATCGGAATCTATAACTAGTGTCACAGGAATGGTTCAAAGCATACACAGCAAGAAGAGTCAGTCCTCTTGTACTTAAGTCGGCACTGTGCCTTTTGTATTTAATTCCGATGCAATTTCTGTGTTTAATCGTCAATAAGAAGGTCCAAGCGATACACTAAACATATAGTGAAGCATCGGAATCTAAAACTGGTCTCACAGGAAATGTTCAAATCATAGACAGTAAGGAGAGTCAGTCTTCTTGTACTTAAGTCGGCATTGCACCTTTTGTAATTAATTCCGATGCAATTTCTGTGTTTCATCGTCAATAACAAGGTCCAAGGGATACAGTAAACCTGAAGTGAAGAATCGGAATCTATAACTAGTATCACAGGAATGGTTCAAAACATAGACAGTAAGAAGAGTCAGTTTTCTTGTACTTAAGTCGGCATTGCGCTTTTGAATTTAATTCCGAAGCAATTACTGTGTTTCATCGTCAATAAGAAGGTCAGAGGCATACAGTACACCTGAAGTGAAGCATCGGAATCTATAACTAGTGCACAGGAATGGTTCAAAACATAGACACTAGGAAGAGTCAGTCTTCTTGTACTTAAGTCGGCATTGTGCCTTTTCTATTTAATTCCGATGCAATTTCTGTGTTTCGTCGTCAATAAGAATGTCCAAGGGATACAGTAAACCTGAAGTGAAGCATCGGAATCTATAACTAGTGTCAGAGAGAAGGTTCAAAGCATATACACTAAGAAGAGTCTGTCTTCTTGTACTTAAGTCGGCATTGTGCCTTTGGTATTTAATTCCGATGCAATATCTGTGTTTCATCGTCAATAAGAAGGTCAGAGGCATACAGTAAACCTGAAGTGAAGCATCGGAATCTATAACTAGTGTCACAGGAATGGTTCAAAACATAGACAGTAGGAAGAGTCAGTCTTCTTGTAGTTAATTCGGGATTGTGCCTTTTCTATTTATTTCCGATGCAATTTCTGTGTTTCATCGTCAATAAGAAGGTCCAAGGGATACAGAAAACCTGAAGTGAAGCATCGGAATCTATAAATAGTGTCACAGGAATGGTTCAAAACATAGGCAGTAGGAAGAGTCAGTCTTCTTGTACTTAAGTCGGCATTGCCCATTTTGCATTTAATTCCGATGCAATTTCTGTGTTTCTTCGTCAATAAGAAGGTCCAAGGGATACAGTAAAGCTGAAGTGAAGCACCGGAATCTATAACTAGTGTCACAGGAATGGTTCAAAGCATAACCAGTAAGAAGAGTCAGTCTTCCTGCACTTAAGTCGGCATTGTGCCTTTTGTATTTAATTCCGATGCAATTTCTGTGTTTCATCGTCAATACGAAGGTCCATGGGATACAGTAAACCTGAAGTGATGCATCGGAATCTATAACTAGTGTCACAGGAATGGTTCAAACACAGACAGTAGGAAGAGTCAGTCTTGTTGTTCGTAAGTCGGCATTGTGCCTTTGGTATTTAATTCCGATGCAATATCTGTGTTTCATCGTCAATAAGAAGGTCAGAGGCATACAGTAAACCTGAAGTGAAGCATCGGAATCTATAAATAGTGTCACAGGAATGGTTCAAAACATAGACAGTAAGAAGAGTCAGTCTTCATGAACTTAAGTCGGCATTCTGCCTTTTCTATTTAATTCCGATGCATTTTCTGGGTTTCATCGTCAATAAGAAGTTCAGAGGGATACAGTGAACTTGAAGTGAAGCATCGGAATCTATAACTAGTGTCACAGGAATGGTTCAAAAATTAGACAATAGGAAGAGTCAGTCTTCTTGTACTTAAGTCATCATTGTGCCTTTCCTATTTCATTCTGATGCAAATTCTGCGATTCGCCGTAAAAAAGAAGGTCCAAGGGATGCAGTAAACCTGAAGTGAAGCATTGGAATCTAAAACTAGTGTCACGGGAATGGTTCAAAACATAGACAGTAGGAAGAGTCAGTCTTCTTGTACTTAAGTCGGCATTGTGCCTTTTAGTACTTAATTCCGATGCAAATTCTGTGTTTCATCGCCAATAAGATGGTCCAAGGGATACAGTGAACCTGAAGTGAAGCATCGGAATCTATATCTAGTGTCACAGGAAAGGTTCAAAACATAGATACTAAGAAGAGTCAGTCCTCTTCTACTTAAGTCGGCATTGTGCCTTTTGTATATAATTCCGATGCAATTACTGTGTTTCATCGTCAATCGGAAGGTCAGAGGGATACAGTAAACCTGAAGTGAAGCATCGGAATCTATAACTAGTCTTACAGGAATGGTTCAGAACATAGACATTAAGAAGAGTCAGTCATCATGCACTAAAATCGGCATTGTGCCTTTTCTATTTTATTCCGATGCAATTTCTGTGTTTCATCGTCAATAAGAGTATCAGAGGGATACAATAAACCTGAAGTGAAGCATCGGAATCTATAAGTAGTGTCACAGGAATGGTTCCAAACATAGACACAAGGGTGAGTCAGTCTTCTTGTACTTAAGTCGGTATTGTGCATTTTCTGTTTAATTCGGATGCAATTTCTGTTTTTCGTCGTCAATAAGAAGGTCCAAGGGATACAGTAAACCTGAAGTGAAGCATCGGAATCTATAACTAGTGTCACAGGAAAGGTTCAAAACATAGACATTAAGAAAAGTCAGTCTTCTTCTACCTAAGTCGGCATTGTGCCTTTTGTACTTAATTCCGATGCAATTTCTGTGTTTCATCGTCAATAAGAAGGTCAGAGGGATACAGTAAACCTGAAGTCAAGCATCGGAAACTATAACTAGTGTCAAGGAATGGTTCAAAGCATAGACAGTAGAAAGAGTCAGTCTTCTTGTACTTAAGTCGGCATTGTGCATTTTCTATTTAATTCCGATGCAATTTCTGTATTTTGTCGTCAATAGGAATGTCAGAGGGATACAGTAAACCTGAAGTGAAGCATCGGAATCTATAACTAGTGTCACAGGAATGGTTCAAAACATACACAGAAAGAAGAGTCAGTCTTCTTGTACTTAAGTCGGCATTGTGCCTTTTCTATTTAATTCCGATGCAATTTCTGTGTTTCATCGTCATTAAGAAGGTCCAAGGGATACAGTAAACTTATAGTGAAGCATCGGAATCTGAAACTGGTCTCACAGGAAATGTTCAAATCATAGTCAGTAAGAAGAGTCAGTCTTCTTGTAATTAAGTCGGCATAGTGCCTTTTCTATTTAATTCCGATGCAATTTCTGTGTTTCGTCGTCAATAAGAAGGTCCAAGGGATACAGTAAACTTGAAGTGAAGCATCGGAATCTAAAACCGGTCTTACAGGAAATGTTCAAAACATAGAGAGTAAGAAGAGCCAGTCATCTTGAATTTGAGGCGGCATTGTGCCTTTTGAATTTCATTCCTATGCAATTTCTGTGTTTCAACGTCAATGAGAAGGTCAGAAGGATACAGTAAAACTGAAGAGAAGCATCGGAATCTATAAGTAGTGTCACAGGAATGGTTCACAGCATAGACAGTAAGAACAGTCAGTCTTCTTGTACTTAAGTCGGCATTGTGCCTTTTGTATTTAATTCCGATGCAATTTCTGTGTTTCATCGTCGATTAGAAGGTAAAAGGGATACAGTAATCTTGATGTGATGCATCGGAATCTATAACTAGTGTCACAGGAATGGTTCAAACATACACAGCAAGAACAGTCAGCCTTCTTGTACTTAAGTCGCCATTGTGCCTTTTGTCTTTATTTCCGATGCAATTTCTGCGTTTCATCGTCAATAAGAAGGTCCAAGGGATACAGTAAACCTGAAGTAATGCATCGGAATCTATAACTAGTGTCACAGGAATGGTTCAAACATAGACAGTAGGAAGAGTCAGTCTTCTTGTTCTTAAGTCGGCATTGTGCCTTTTCTATTTAATTGCGATGCAATTTCTGTGTTTCGTCGTCAATAAGAAGGTCAGAGGGATACAGTAAACCAGAAGTGAAGCATCGGAACCTATAACTAGTGTCACAGGAATGGTTCAAAGCATACACAGCAAGAAGAGTCAGTCTTCTTGTACTTAGGTCGGCATTGTGCCTTTTGTATTTAATTCCGATGCAATTTCTGTGTTTCATCGTCGATAAGAAGGTCCATGGGATACAGTAATCCGGAAGTGAAGCATCGGAATCTATAACTAGTGTCACAGGAATTGCTCAAAACATAGACAGTAAGTAGAGTCAGTCTTCTTGTACTTAAATCGGCATTGTGCCTTTTAGTATTTAATTCCGATGCAAATTCTGTGTTTCATCGCCAATAAGATGGTCCAAGGGATACAGTGAACCTGAAGTGAAGCATCGGAATCTATATCTAGTGTCACAGGAAAGGTTCAAAACATAGATACTAAGAAGAGTCAGTCCTCTTCTACTTAAGTCGGCATTGTGCCTTTTGTATATAATTCCGATGCAATTACTGTGTTTCATCGTCAATAGGAAGGTCTGAGGGATACAGTAAACCTGAAGTGAAGCATCGGAATCTATAACTAGTCTTACAGGAATGGTTCAGAACATAGACATTAAGAAGAGTCAGTCATCATGCACTAAAATCGGCATTGTGCCTTTTCTATTTTATTCCGATGCAATTTCTGTGTTTCATCGTCAATAAGAGTATCAGAGGGATACAGTAAACCTGAAGTGAAGCATCGGAATCTATAAGTAGTGTCACAGGAATGGTTTCAAACATAGACACAAGGGTGAGTCAGTCTTCTTGTACTTAAGTCGGTATTGTGCATTTTCTGATAAATTCGGATGCAATTTCTGTTTTTCGTCGTCAATAAGAAGGCCCAAGGGATACAGTAAACCTGAAGTGAAGCATCGGAATCTATAACTAGTGTCACAGGAAAGGTTCAAAACATAGACATTAAGAAAAGTCAGTCTTCTTCTACCTAAGTCGGCATTGTGCCTTTTGTACTTAATTCCGATGCAATTTCTGTGTTTCATCGTCAATAAGAAGGTCAGAGGGATACAGTAAACCTGAAGTCAAGCATCGGAAACTATAACTAGTGTCAAGGAATGGTTCAAAGCATAGACAGTAGAAAGAGTCAGTCTTCTTGTACTTAAGTCGGCATTGTGCATTTTCTATTTAATTCCGATGCAATTTCTGTATTTTGTCGTCAATAGGAATGTCAGAGGGATACAGTAATCCTGAAGTGAAGCATCGGAATCTATAACTAGTGTCACAGGAATGGTTCAAAACATACACAGCAAGAAGAGTCAGTCTTCTTGTACTTAAGTCGGCATTGTGCCTTTTCTATTTAATTCCGATGCAATTTCTGTGTTTCATCGTCATTAAGAAGGTCCAAGGGATACAGTAAACTTATAGTGAAGCATCGGAATCTGAAACTGGTCTCACAGGAAATGTTCAAATCATAGTCAGTAAGAAGAGTCAGTCTTCTTGTACTTAAGTCGGCATAGTGCCTTTTCTATTTAATTCCGATGCAATTTCTGTGTTTCGTCGTCAATAAGAAGGTCCAAGGGATACAGTAAACTTGAAGTGAAGCATCGGAATCTAAAACCGGTCTTACAGGAAATGTTCAAAACATAGAGAGTAAGAAGAGCCAGTCATCTTGAATTTGAGGCGGCATTGTGCCTTTTGGATTTAATTCCTATGCAATTTCTGTGTTTCAACGTCAATGAGAAGGTCAGAAGGATACAGTAAAACTGAAGAGAAGCATCGGAATCTATAAGTAGTGTCACAGGAATGGTTCACAGCATAGACAGTAAGAAGAGTCAGTCTTCTTGTACTTAAGTCGGCATTGTGCCTTTTGTATTTAATTCCGATGCAATTTCTGTGTTTCATCGTCGATTAGAAGGTCCAAGGGATACAGTAATCTTGATGTGATGCATCGGAATCTATAACTAGTGTCACAGGAATGGTTCAAACATACACAGCAAGAACAGTCAGCCTTCTTGTACTTAAGTCGCCATTGTGCCTTTTGTATTTTTTTCCGATGCAATTTCTGCGTTTCATCGTCAATAAGAAGGTCCAAGGGATACAGTAAACCTGAAGTAATGCATCGGAATCTATAACTAGTGTCACAGGAATGGTTCAAACATAGACAGTAGGAAGAGTCAGTCTTCTTGTTCTTAAGTCGGCATTGTGCCTTTTCTATTTAATTCCGATGCAATTTCTGTGTTTCGTCGTCAATAAGAAGGTCAGAGGGATACAGTAAACCAGAAGTGAAGCATCGGAACCTATAACTAGTGTCACAGGAATGGTTCAAAGCATACACAGCAAGAAGAGTCAGTCTTCTTGTACTTAGGTCGGCATTGTGCCTTTTGTATTTAATTCCGATGCAATTTCTGTGTTTCATTGTCAATAAGAAGGTCACAGGGATACAGTAAACCTGAAGTGAAGCATCGGAATCTATAACTAGTGTCACAGGAGTGGTTCAAAACATAAACAGTAAGAAGAGTCAGTTTTCTTGTACTTAGGTCGGCATTGTGCCTTTTGTATTTAATTCCGATGCAATTTCTGTGTTTCATCGTCAATAAGAAGGTCAGAAGGATACAGTAAACCCGAAGTGAAGAATCGAAATATATAACTAGTGTCACAGGAATGGTTCAAAACATAGACAGTAAGAAGGGTCAGTCTTTTTGATCTTAAGTCGGCATTGTGCATTTTGTATTTAATTCCGATGCAATTTCTGTGTTTCATCGTCAATACGAAGGTCAGAGGGATACAGTAAACCTGAAGTGAAGCATCGGAATCTATAACTAGTGTCACAGGAATGGTTCCAAACATAGACAGTAAGAAGTGTCAGATTTCTTGTACTTAAGTCGGTATTGTTCCTTTTGTATTTAATTCCGATGCAATATCTGTGTTTCATCGTCAATAAGAAGGTCAGAGAAATACAGTAAACCTGAAGTGAAGCATCGGAATCTATAACTTGTGTCACAGGAATGGTTCAAAACATAGACAGTAAGAAGAGTCAGTCTTTTTGTACTTAAGTCGGCATTTTGCCTTTTGTATTTAATTCCGCTGCAATTTCTGTGTTTCATTGTCAATATGAAGGTCAGAGGGATACAGTAAACCTGAAGTGAAGCATCGGAATCTATAACTAGTGTCACAGGAATGGTTCAAACATAGACGGTAAAAAGGGTCAGTCTTCTTGTACTTAAGTCGGCATTGTGCCTTTTGTATTTAATTCCGGTGCAATATCTGTGTTTCTTCGTCAATACGAAGGTCATAGGGATACAGTAAACCTGAAGTGAAGCATCGGAATCTATAACTAGTGTCACAGAAATGGTTCAAAACATAGGCAGTAAGATGAGCCAGTCTTCTTGTACTTCAGTTGGCATTGTGCCTTTTGTATTTAATTCCGATGCAATTTCTGTGTTTCATCGTCAATAAGAAGGTCAGAGGGAAACAGTAAACCTGAAGTGAAACATCGGAATCTGTAACTAGTGTCACAGGAATGGTTCAAATCGTAGACAGTAAGAAGAGTCACTCTTCTTGCACTTAAGTCCGTATTGTGCCTTTTGTATTTTATTAAGATGCAATTTCTGTGTTTCATCGTCAATAGGAAGGTCAAAGGTATACAGTAAACCTGAAGTGAAGCATCGGAATCTATAACTAGTGTCACAGGAATGGTTCCAAACATAGACAGTAAGAAGTGTCAGATTTCTTGTACTTAAGTCGGTATTGTTCCTTTTGTATTTAATTCCGATGCAATTTCTGTGTTTCATCGTCAATAAGAAGGTCAGAGAAATACAGTAAACCTGAAGTGAAGCATCGGAATCTATAACTTGTGTCACAGGAATGGTTCAAAACATAGACAGTAAGAAGAGTCAGTCTTTTTGTACTTAAGTCGGCATTTTGCCTTTTGTATTTAATTCCGCTGCAATTTCTGTGTTTCATTGTCAATATGAAGGTCAGAGGGATACAGTAAACCTGAAGTGAAGCATCGGAATCTATAACTAGTGTCACAGGAATGGTTCAAACATAGACGGTAAAAAGTGTCAGTCTTCTTGTACTTAAGTCGGCATTGTGCCTTTTGTATTTAATTCCGGTGCAATATCTGTGTTTCTTCGTCAATAAGAAGGTCAGAGGAATACAGTAAACCTGAAGTGAAGCAACGGAATCTATAACTAGTGTCACAGGAATGGTCCAAAGCATAGACAGTAAGAAGAGTCAGTCTTTTTGTACTTAAGTCGGCATTGTGCCTTTTGTATTGAAATCCGATGCAATTTCTGTGTTTCATCGTCAGTAAGAAGGTCAGAGGGATACAGTAAAAATGAAGTGAAGCATCGGAATCTATAACTAGTGTCATAGGAGTGGTTCAAAACATAGTCAGTAAGAAGAGTCAGTCTTCTTGTACTTGAGTCGGCATTGTGCCTTTTGTATTTAATTCCGATCCAATTTCTGTGTTTCATCGTCAATAAGAAGGTCCGAGGGATACAGTAAACCTGAAGTGAAGCATCGGAATCTATAACTAGTGTCACAGGAATGGTTCAAAACATAGACAGTAGCAGGAGACAGTCTTCTTGTACTTAAGTCGGCATTGTGCATTTTGTACTTAATTCCGATGAAATTTCTGTGTTTCATCGTCTTTAAGATAGTAAGCTGGATACAGTAAACCTGAAGAGAAGAATCGGAATCCATAACTAGTGTCACAGGAATGGTTCAAAACATAGACAGGAAATAGAGTCAGTTATCTTGTACTGAAGTCGGCATTGTGCATTTTCTATTTAATTGCGATGCAATTTCTGTGTTTCATCGGCAATACGAAGGTCAGAGGCATACAGTAAACCTGAAGTGAAGCATCGGAATCTATAACTTGTGTCACAGGAATGGTTCAAAACATAGACAGTAAGAAGAGTTAGTCTTTTTGTACTTAAGTCGGCATTGTTCCTTTTGTATTTAATTCCGATGCAATTTCTGTGTTTCATCGGCAATACGAAGGTCAGAGGCATACAGTAAACCTGAAGTGAAGCATCGGAATCTATAACTAGTGGCTTAGGAATGGTTAAAAACATAGACAGTAAGAAGGGTCAGTCTTCTTGTACTTAAGTATGTAATTCCGATGCAATTTCTGTGTTTCATCGTCAATACGAAGCTGAGAGGGGTACAGTAAAACTGAAGTGAAGCATCAGAATCTATAACTAGTGTCACAGAAATTGTTCAAAACATAGACAGTAAGAAGAGCCAGTCTTCTTGTACTTCAGTCGGCATTGTGCCTTTTGTATTTAATTCCGATGCAATTTCTATGTTTCATCGTCAATAAGAAGGTCCGAGGGATACAGTAAACCTTAAGTGAAGCATCGGAATCTATAACTTGTGTCACAGGAATGGTTCAAAACATAGACAGTAAGAAGAGTCAGTCTTTCTGTACTTAAGTCGGCATTGTGCCTTTTGTATTTAATTCCGATGCAATTTCTGTGTTTCATCGGCAATACGAAGGTCAGAGGCATACAGTAAACCTGAAATGAAGCATCGGAATCTATAACTAGTGTCTTAGGAATGGTTAAAATCATAGACAGTAAGAAGGGTCAGTCTTCTTGTACTTAAGTCGGCATTGTGCCTCTTGTATTTAATTCCGTTGCAATATCTGTGTTTCTTCGTCAATAAGAAGGTCAGAGGGATACAGTAAACCTGAAGTGAAGCATCGGAATCTATAACTAGTGTCAGAGGAACGGTTCAAAACATAGACAGTAAGAAGAGTCAGTTTTCCTGTACTTAAGTCTGCATTGTGCCTTTTGTATTTAATTCCGATGCAATTTCTGTGGTTCATCGTCAATAAGAATGTCAGAGGGATACAGTAAATCTGAAGTGAAGCATCGGAATCTATAACTAGTGTGACAGGAATGGTTCAAAACATAGACAGTAAGAAGAGTCAGTCTATTTGTACTTAAGTCGGCATTGTGCCTTTTGTATTTAATTCCGATGCAATTTCTGTGTTTCATCGTCAATACGACGGTCAGAGTGATACAGTAAACCTGAAGTGAAGCATCGGACTCTATAACTAGTGTCACAGAAATGGTTCAAAACATAGACAGTAAGTAGAGCCAGTCTTCTTGTACTTCAGTCGGCATTGTGCCTTTTGTAATTAATTCCGATGCAAATTCTGTGTTTCATCGTCAATAAGAAGGTCAGAGGGATACAGTAAACCTGAAGTGAAACATCGGAATCTGTAACTAGTGTCACAGGAATGGTTCAAATCATAGACAGTAAGAAGAGTCGCTCTTCATGTACTTAAGTCGGCATTGTGATTTTTGTATTTAATTCCGATGCAATTTCTGTGTTTCATTGTCAATATGAAGGTCAGAGGGATACAGTAAACCTGAAGTGAAGCATCGGAATCTATAACTAGTGTCACAGAAATGGTTCAAAACATAGGCAGTAAGATGAGCCAGTCTTCTTGTACTTCAGTTGGCATTGTGCCTTTTGTATTTAATTCCGATGCAATTTCTGTGTTTCATCGTCAATAAGAAGGTCAGAGGGAAACAGTAAACCTGAAGTGAAACATCGGAATCTGTAACTAGTGTCACAGGAATGGTTCAAATCGTAGACAGTAAGAAGAGTCACTCTTCTTGCACTTAAGTCCGTATTGTGCCTTTTGTATTTTATTAAGATGCAATTTCTGTGTTTCATCGTCAATAGGAAGGTCAAAGGTATACAGTAAACCTGAAGTGAAGCATCGGAATCTATAACTAGTGTCACAGGAATGGTTCCAAACATAGACAGTAAGAAGTGTCAGATTTCTTGTACTTAAGTCGGTATTGTTCCTTTTGTATTTAATTCCGATGCAATTTCTGTGTTTCATCGTCAATAAGAAGGTCAGAGAAATACAGTAAACCTGAAGTGAAGCATCGGAATCTATAACTTGTGTCACAGGAATGGTTCAAAACATAGACAGTAAGAAGAGTCAGTCTTTTTGTACTTAAGTCGGCATTTTGCCTTTTGTATTTAATTCCGCTGCAATTTCTGTGTTTCATTGTCAATATGAAGGTCAGAGGGATACAGTAAACCTGAAGTGAAGCATCGGAATCTATAACTAGTGTCACAGGAATGGTTCAAACATAGACGGTAAAAAGGGTCAGTCTTCTTGTACTTAAGTCGGCATTGTGCCTTTTGTATTTAATTCCGGTGCAATATCTGTGTTTCTTCGTCAATAAGAAGGTCAGAGGAATACAGTAAACCTGAAGTGAAGCAACGGAATCTATAACTAGTGTCACAGGAATGGTCCAAAGCATAGACAGTAAGAAGAGTCAGTCTTTTTGTACTTAAGTCGGCATTGTGCCTTTTGTATTGAAATCCGATGCAATTTCTGTGTTTCATCGTCAGTAAGAAGGTCAGAGGGATACAGTAAAAATGAAGTGAAGCATCGGAATCTATAACTAGTGTCATAGGAGTGGTTCAAAACATAGTCAGTAAGAAGAGTCAGTCTTCTTGTACTTGAGTCGGCATTGTGCCTTTTGTATTTAATTCCGATCCAATTTCTGTGTTTCATCGTCAATAAGAAGGTCCGAGGGATACAGTAAACCTGAAGTGAAGCATCGGAATCTATAACTAGTGTCACAGGAATGGTTCAAAACATAGACAGTAGCAGGAGACAGTCTTCTTGTACTTAAGTCGGCATTGTGCATTTTGTACTTAATTCCGATGAAATTTCTGTGTTTCATCGTCTTTAAGATAGTAAGCTGGATACAGTAAACCTGAAGAGAAGAATCGGAATCCATAACTAGTGTCACAGGAATGGTTCAAAACATAGACAGGAAATAGAGTCAGTTATCTTGTACTGAAGTCGGCATTGTGCATTTTCTATTTAATTGCGATGCAATTTCTGTGTTTCATCGGCAATACGAAGGTCAGAGGCATACAGTAAACCTGAAGTGAAGCATCGGAATCTATAACTTGTGTCACAGGAATGGTTCAAAACATAGACAGTAAGAAGAGTTAGTCTTTTTGTACTTAAGTCGGCATTGTTCCTTTTGTATTTAATTCCGATGCAATTTCTGTGTTTCATCGGCAATACGAAGGTCAGAGGCATACAGTAAACCTGAAGTGAAGCATCGGAATCTATAACTAGTGGCTTAGGAATGGTTAAAAACATAGACAGTAAGAAGGGTCAGTCTTCTTGTACTTAAGTATGTAATTCCGATGCAATTTCTGTGTTTCATCGTCAATACGAAGCTGAGAGGGGTACAGTAAAACTGAAGTGAAGCATCAGAATCTATAACTAGTGTCACAGAAATTGTTCAAAACATAGACAGTAAGAAGAGCCAGTCTTCTTGTACTTCAGTCGGCATTGTGCCTTTTGTATTTAATTCCGATGCAATTTCTATGTTTCATCGTCAATAAGAAGGTCCGAGGGATACAGTAAACCTTAAGTGAAGCATCGGAATCTATAACTTGTGTCACAGGAATGGTTCAAAACATAGACAGTAAGAAGAGTCAGTCTTTCTGTACTTAAGTCGGCATTGTGCCTTTTGTATTTAATTCCGATGCAATTTCTGTGTTTCATCGGCAATACGAAGGTCAGAGGCATACAGTAAACCTGAAATGAAGCATCGGAATCTATAACTAGTGTCTTAGGAATGGTTAAAATCATAGACAGTAAGAAGGGTCAGTCTTCTTGTACTTAAGTCGGCATTGTGCCTCTTGTATTTAATTCCGATGCAATATCTGTGTTTCTTCGTCAATAAGAAGGTCAGAGGGATACAGAAAACCTGAAGTGAAGCATCGGAATCTATAACTAGTGTCAGAGGAACGGTTCAAAACATAGACAGTAAGAAGAGTCAGTTTTCCTGTACTTAAGTCTGCATTGTGCCTTTTGTATTTAATTCCGATGCAATTTCTGTGGTTCATCGTCAATAAGAATGTCAGAGGGATACAGTAAATCTGAAGTGAAGCATCGGAATCTATAACTAGTGTGACAGGAATGGTTCAAAACATAGACAGTAAGAAGAGTCAGTCTATTTGTACTTAAGTCGGCATTGTGCCTTTTGTATTTAATTCCGATGCAATTTCTGTGTTTCATCGTCAATACGACGGTCAGAGTGATACAGTAAACCTGAAGTGAAGCATCGGACTCTATAACTAGTGTCACAGAAATGGTTCAAAACATAGACAGTAAGTAGAGCCAGTCTTCTTGTACTTCAGTCGGCATTGTGCCTTTTGTAATTAATTCCGATGCAAATTCTGTGTTTCATCGTCAATAAGAAGGTCAGAGGGATACAGTAAACCTGAAGTGAAACATCGGAATCTGTAACTAGTGTCACAGGAATGGTTCAAATCATAGACAGTAAGAAGAGTCACTCTTCATGTACTTAAGTCGGCATTGTGATTTTTGTATTTAATTCCGATGCAATTTCTGTGTTTCATTGTCAATATGAAGGTCAGAGGGATACAGTAAACCTGAAGTGAAGCATCGGAATCTATAACTAGTGTCACAGGAATGGTTCAAAGATAGACAGTAAGAAGGGTCAGTCTTCTTGTACTTAAGTCGGCATTGTGCCTTTTGTATTTAATTCCGATGCAATATCTGTGTTTCTTCGTCAATACGAAGGTCATAGGGATACAGTAAACCTGAAGTGAAGCATCGGAATCTATAACTAGTGTCACAGAAATGGTTCAAAACATAGACAGTAAGAAGAGCCAGTCTTCTTGTACTTCAGTCGGCTTTGTGCCCTTTGTATTTAATTCCGATGCAAATTCTGTGTTTCTTCGTCAATAAGAAGGTCAGAGGGAAACAGTAAACCTGAAGTGAAACATCGGAATCTGTAACTAGTGTCACAGGAATGGTTCAAATCATAGACAGTAAGAAGAGTCACTCTTCTTGCACTTAAGTCGGCATTGTGCCTTTTGTATTTTGTTAAGATTCAATTTCTGTGTTTCATCGTCAATAGGAAGGTCAATGGTATACAGTAAACCTGAAGTGAAGCATCGGAATCTATAACTAGTGTCACAGGAATGGTTCAAAACATAGACAGTAAGAAGAATCAGTCTTCTTTTACTTAAGTCGGCATTGAGCCTTTTCTATATAATTTCGATGCAATTTCTGTGTTTCATAGTCAATAAGAAGCTCAGAGGGATACGGTAAACCTGAAGTGAAGCATCGGAATCTATAACTAGTGTGACACGGATGGTTCAACACACAGACAGTAAGAAGAGTCAGTTTTCTTGTACTTAAGTCAGCATTGTGCTTTTGTATTTAATTCAGATGCAATTTCTGTGTTTCATTGTCAATAAGAAGGTCAGAGGGATACAGTAAACCTGAAGTGAAGCAACGGAATCCATAACTAGTGCCACAGGAATGGTTCACAACATAGACAGTAAGAAGAGTCAGTCTTTTTGTACTTAAGTCGGCATTGTGCCTTTTGTATTTAATTCCGATGCAATTTCTGTGTTTCATCGTCAATACGAAGGTCAGAGTGATACAGTAAACCTGAAGTGAAGCATCGGAATCTATAACTAGTGTCACAGGAATGGTTCAAAACATAGACAGTAAGAAGGGTCAGTCTTCTTGTACTTAAGTCGGCATTGTGACTTTTGTAATTAATTCCGAAGCAATATCTGTGTTTCTTAGTCAATAAGAAGGTCAGAGGGATACAGTAAACCTGAAGTGAAGCATCGGAATCCATAACTAGTGTCACAGAAATGGTTCAAAACATAGACAGTAAGAAGAGCCAGTCTTCTTGTACTTCAGTCGGCATTGTGCCTTTTGTAATTAATTCCGATGCAAATTTTGTGTTTCATCGTCAATAAGAAGGTCAGAGGGATACAGTAAACCTGAAGTGAAACATCGGAATCTGTAACTAGTGTCACAGGAATGGTTCAAATCATAGACAGTAAGAAGAGTCACTCTTCATGTACTTATGTCGGCATTGTGATTTTTGTATTTAATTCCGATGCAATTTCTGTGTTTCATTGTCAATATGAAGGTCAGAGGGATACATTAAACCTGAAGTGAAGCATCGGAATCTATAACTAGTGTCACAGGAATGGTTCAAAGATAGACAGTAAGAAGGGTCAGTCTTCATGTACTTAAGTCGGCATTGTGCCTTTTGTATTTAATTCCGATGCACTATCTGTGTTTCTTCGTCAATACGAAGGTCATAGGGATACAGTTAACCTGAAGTGAAGCATCGGAATCTATAACTAGTGTCACAGAAATGGTTCAAAACATAGACAGTAAGAAGAGCCAGTCTTCTTGTACTTCAGTCGGCATTGTGCCCTTTGTATTTAATTCCGATGCAAATTCTGTGTTTCATCGTCAATAAGAAGGTCAGAGGGAAACAGTAAACCTGAAGTGAAACATCGGAATCTGTAACTAGTGTCACAGGAATGGTTCAAATCATAGACAGTAAGAAGAGTCACTCTTCTTGCACTTAAGTCGGCATTGTGCCTTTTGTATTTTATTAAGTTGCAATTTCTGTGTTTCATCGTCAATAGGAAGGTCAAAGGTATACAGTAAACCTGAAGTGAAGCATCGGAATCTATAAGTAGTGTCACAGGAATGGTTCAAAACATAGACAGTAAGAAGAGTCAGTCTTCTTTTACTTAAGTCGGCATTGTGCCTTTTGTATATAATTTCGATGAAATTTCTGCGTTTCATAGTCAATAAGAAGCTCAGAGGGATACGGTAAACCTGAAGTGAAGCATCGGAATCTATAACTAGTGTGACAGGAATGGTTCAACAGATAGTCAGTAAGAAGAGTCAGTTTTCTTGTACTTAAGTCAGCATTGTGCTTTTGTATTTAATTCAGATGCAATTTCTGTGTTTCATTGTCAATAAGAAGGTCAGAGGGATACAGTAAACCTGAAGTGAAGCAACGGAATCTATAACTAGTGTCACAGGAATGGTTCACAACATAGACAGTAAGAAGAGTCAGTCTTTTTGTACTTAAGTCGGCATTGTGCCTTTTGTATTTAATTTCGATGCAATTTCTGTGTTTCATCGTCAATACGAAGGTCAGAGTGATACAGTAAACCTGAAGTGAAGCATCGGAATCTATAACTAGTGTCACAGAAATGGTTCAAAACATAGACAGTAAGAAGAGCCAGTCTTCTTGTACTTCAGTCGGCATTGTGCCTTTTGTAATTAATTCCGATGCAAATTTTGTGTTTCATCGTCAATAAGAAGGTCAAAGGGATACAGTAAACCTGAAGTGAAACATCGGAATCTATAACTAGTGTCACAGGAATGGTTCAAAACATAGACAGTAAGAAGGGTCAGTCTTCTTGTACTTAAGTCGGCATTGTGACTTTTGTAATTATTTCCGAAGCAATATCTGTGTTTCTTAATCAATAAGAAGGTCAGAGGGATACAGTAAACCTGAAGTGAAGCATCGGAATCTATAACTAGTGTCACAGAAATGGTTCAAAACATAGACAGTAAGAACAGCCAGTCTTCTTGTACTTGAGTCGGCATTGTGCCTTTTGTATTGAACTCCGATGCAATTTCTGTGTTTCATCGTCAGTAAGAAGGTCAGAGGGATACAGTAAAAATGAAGTGAAGCATCGGCATCTATAACTAGTGTCACAGGAGTGGTTCAAAACATAAACAGTAAGAAGAGTCAGTTTTCTTGTACTTAGGTCGGCATTGTGCCTTTTGTATTTAATTCCGATGCAATTTCTGTGTTTCATCGTCAATAAGAAGGTCAGAAGGATACAGTAAACCCGAAGTGAAGAATCGAAATATATAACTAGTGTCACAGGAATGGTTCAAAACATAGACAGTAAGAAGGGTCAGTCTTTTTGATCTTAAGTCGGCATTGTGCATTTTGTATTTAATTCCGATGCAATTTTTGTGTTTCATCGTCAATACGAAGGTCAGAGGGATACAGTAAACCTGAAGTGAAGCATCGGAATCTATAACTAGTGTCACAGGAATGGTTCCAAACATAGACAGTAAGAAGTGTCAGATTTCTTGTACTTAAGTCGGTATTGTTCCTTTTGTATTTAATTCCGATGCAATTTCTGTGTTTCATCGTCAATAAGAAGGTCAGAGAAATACAGTAAACCTGAAGTGAAGCATCGGAAACTATAACTTGTGTCACAGGAATGGTTCAAAACATAGACAGTAAGAAGAGTCAGTCTTTTTGTACTTAAGTCGGCATTTTGCCTTTTGTATTTAATTCCGCTGCAATTTCTGTGTTTCATTGTCAATATGAAGGTCAGAGGGATACAGTAAACCTGAAGTGAAGCATCGGAATCTATAACTAGTGTCACAGGAATGGTTCAAACATAGACGGTAAAAAGGGTCAGTCTTCTTGTACTTAAGTCGGCATTGTGCCTTTTGTATTTAATTCCGGTGCAATATCTGTGTTTCTTCGTCAATACGAAGGTCATAGGGATACAGTAAACCTGAAGTGAAGCGTCGGAATCTATAACTAGTGTCACAGAAATGGTTCAAAACATAGGCAGTAAGATGAGCCAGTCTTCTTGTACTTCAGTTGGCATTGTGCCTTTTGTATTTAATTCCGATGCAATTTCTGTGTTTCATCGTCAATAAGAAGGTCAGAGGGAAACAGTAAACCTGTAGTGAAACATCGGAATCTGTAACTAGTGTCACAGGAATGGTTCAAATCGTAGACAGTAAGAAGAGTCACTCTTCTTGCACTTAAGTCCGTATTGTGCCTTTTGTATTTTATTAAGATGCAATTTCTGTGTTTCATCGTCAATAGGAAGGTCAAAGGTATACAGTAAACCTGAAGTGAAGCATTGGAATCTATAACTAGTGTCACAGGAATGGTTCAAAACATGGACAGTAAGAAGAGTCAGTCTTCTTGTACTTTAGTCGGCGTTGTGCCTTTTGTATATAATTTCGATGCAATTTCTGTGTTTCATTGTCAATAAGAAGCTCAGATGGATACAGTAAACCTGAAGTGAAGCATCGGAATCTATAACTAGTGTGACAGGAATGGTTCAACACATAGACAGTAAGAAGAGTCAGTTTTGTTGTACTTAAGTCGTCATTGAGCTCTTGTATTTAATTCAGATGCAATTTCTGTGTTTCATTAACAATAAGAAGGTCAGAGGGATACAGTAAACCTGAAGTGAAGCAACGGAATCTATAACTAGTGTCACAGGAATGGTCCAAAACATAGACAGCAAGAAGAGTCAGTCTTTTTGTACTTAAGTCGGCATTGTGCCTTTTGTATTGAAATCCGATGCAATTTCTGTGTTTCGTCGTCAGTAAGAAGGTCAGAGGGATACAGTAAAAATGAAGTGAAGCATCGGAATCTATAACTAGTGTCATAGGAGTGGTTCAAAACATAGTCAGTAAGAAGAGTCAGTCTTCTTGTACTTGAGTCGGCATTGTGCCTTTTGTATTTAATTCCGATCCAATTTCTGTGTTTCATCGTCAATAAGAAGGTCCGAGGGATACAGTAAACCTGAAGTGAAGCATCGGAATCTATAACTAGTGTCACAGGAATGGTTCAAAACATAGACAGTAGCAGGAGACAGTCTTCTTGTACTTAAGTCGGCATTGTGCATTTTGTACTTAATTCCGATGAAATTTCTGTGTTTCATCGTCTTTAAGAAGGTAAGCTGGATACAGTAAACCTGAAATGAAGAATCGGAATCCATAACTAGTGTCACAGGAATGGTTCAAAACATAGACAGGAAATAGAGTCAGTTATCTTGTACTGAAGTCGGCATTGTGCATTTTCTATTTAATTGCGATGCAATTTCTGTGTTTCATCGGCAATACGAAGGTCAGAGGCATACAGTAAACCTGAAGTGAAGCATCGGAATCTATAACTTGTGTCACAGGAATGGTTCAAAACATAGACAGTAAGAAGAGTTAGTCTTTTTGTACTTAAGTCGGCATTGTTCCTTTTGTATTTAATTCCGATGCAATTTCTGTGTTTCATCGGCAATACGAAGGTCAGAGGCATACAGTAAACCTGAAGTGAAGCATCGGAATCTATAACTAGTGGCTTAGGAATGGTTAAAAACATAGACAGTAAGAAGGGTCAGTCTTCTTGTACTTAAGTATATAATTCCGATGCAATTTCTGTGTTTCATCGTCAATACGAAGCTGAGAGGGGTACAGTAAAACTGAAGTGAAGCATCAGAATCTATAACTAGTGTCACAGAAATTGTTCAAAACATAGACAGTAAGAAGAGCCAGTCTTCTTGTACTTCAGTCGGCATTGTGCCTTTTGTATTTAATTCCGATGCAATTTCTGTGTTCCATCGTCAATAAGAAGGTCAGAGGGATACAGTAAACCTTAAGTGAAGCATCGGAATCTATAACTTGTGTCACAGGAATGGTTCAAAACATAGACAGTAAGAAGAGTCAGTCTTTCTGTACTTAAGTCGGCATTGTGCCTTTTGTATTTAATTCCGATGCAATTTCTGTGTTTCATCGGCAATACGAAGGTCAGAGGCATACAGTAAACCTGAAACGAAGCATCGGAATCTATAACTAGTGTCTTAGGAATGGTTAAAATCATAGACAGTAAGAAGGGTCAGTCTTCTTGTACTTAAGTCGGCATTGTGCCTCTTGTATTTAATTCCGATGCAATATCTGTGTTTCTTCGTCAATAAGAAGGTCAGAGGGATACAGTAAACCTGAAGTGAAGCATCGGAATCTATAACTAGTGTCAGAGGAACGGTTCAAAACATAGACAGTAAGAAGAGTCAGTTTTCTTGTACTTAAGTCTGCATTGTGCCTTTTGTATTTAATTCCGATGCAATTTCTGTGGTTCATCGTCAATAAGAATGTCAGAGGGATACAGTAAATCTGAAGTGAAGCATCGGAATCTATAACTAGTGTCACAGGAATGGATCAAAACATAGACAGTAAGAAGAGTCAGTCTATTTGTACTTAAGTCGGCATTGTGCCTTTTGTATTTAATTCCGATGCAATTTCTGTGTTTCATCGTCAATACGACGGTCAGAGTGATACAGTAAACCTGAAGTGAAGCATCGGACTCTATAACTAGTGTCACAGAAATGGTTCAAAACATAGACAGTAAGTAGAGCCAGTCTTCTTGTACTTCAGTCGGCATTGTGCCTTTTGTAATTAATTCCGATGCAAATTCTGTGTTTCATCGTCAATAAGAAGGTCAGAGGGATACAGTAAACCTGAAGTGAAACATCGGAATCTGTAACTAGTGTCACAGGAATAGTTAAAATCATAGACAGTAAGAAGAGTCACTCTTCATGTACTTAAGTCGGCATTGTGATTTTTGTATTTAATTCCGATGCAATTTCTGTGTTTCATTGTCAATATGAAGGTCAGAGGGATACAGTAAACCTGAAGTGAAGCATCGGAATCTATAACTAGTGTCACAGGAATGGTTCAAAGATAGACAGTAAGAAGGGTCAGTCTTCTTGTACTTAAGTCGGCATTGTGCCTTTTGTATTTAATTCCGATGCAATATCTGTGTTTCTTCGTCAATACGAAGGTCATAGGGATACAGTAAACCTGAAGTGAAGCATCGGAATCTATAATTAGTGTCACAGAAATGGTTCAAAACATAGACAGTAAGAAGAGCCAGTCTTCTTGTACTTCAGTCGGCTTTGTGCCCTTTGTATTTAATTCCGATGCAAATTCTGTGTTTCATCGTCAATAAGAAGGTCAGAGGGAAACAGTAAACCTGAAGTGAAACATCGGAATCTGTAACTAGTGTCACAGGAATGGTTCAAATCATAGACAGTAAGAAGAGTCACTCTTCTTGCACTTAAGTCGGCATTGTGCCTTTTGTATTTTATTAAGATGCAATTTCTGTGTTTCATCGTCAATAGGAAGGTCAATGGTATACAGTAAACCTGAAGTGAAGCATCGGAATCTATAACTAGTGTCACAGGAATGGTTCAAATCATAGACAGTAAGAAGAATCAGTCTTCTTTTACTTAAGTCGGCATTGAGCCTTTTCTATATAATTTCGATGCAATTTCTGTGTTTCATAGTCAATAAGAAGCTCAGAGGGATACGGTAAACCTGAAGTGAAGCATCGGAATCTATAACTAGTGTGACACGGATGGTTCAACACATAGACAGTAAGAAGAGTCAGTTTTCTTGTACTTAAGTCAGCATTGTGCTTTTGTATTTAATTCAGATGCAATTTCTGTGTTTCATTGTCAATAAGAAGGTCAGAGGGATACAGTAAACCTGAAGTGAAGCAACGGAATCCATAACTAGTGTCACAGGAATGGTTCACAACATAGACAGTAAGAAGAGTCAGTCTTTTTGTACTTAAGTCGGCATTGTGCCTTTTGTATTTAATTCCGATGCAATTTCTGTGTTTCATCGCCAATACGAAGGTCAGAGTGGTACAGTAAACCTGAAGTGAAGCATCGGAATCTATAACTAGTGTCACAGGAATGGTTCAAAACATAGACAGTAAGAAGGGTCAGTCTTCTTGTACTTAAGTCGGCATTGTGACTTTTGTAATTAATTCCGAAGCAATATCTGTGTTTCTTAATCAATAAGAAAGTCAGAGGGATACAGTAAACCTGAAGTGAAGCATCGGAATCTATAACTAGTGTCACAGAAATGGTTCAAAACATAGACAGTAAGAAGAGCCAGTCTTCTTGTACTTCAGTCGGCATTGTGCCTTTTGTAATTAATTCCGATGCAAATTTTGTGTTTCATCGTCAATAAGAAGGTCAGAGGGATACAGTAAACCTGAAGTGAAACATCGGAATCTGTAACTAGTGTCACAGGAATGTTTCAAATCATAGACAGTAAGAAGAGTCACTCTTCATGTACTTAAGTCGGCATTGTGATTTTTGTATTTAATTCCGATGCAATTTCTGTGTTTCATTGTCAATATGAAGGTCTGAGGGATACATTAAACCTGAAATGAAGCATCGGAATCTATAACTAGTGTCACAGGAATGGTTCAAAGATAGACAGTAAGAAGGGTCAGTCTTCTTGTACTTAAGTCGGCATTGTGCCTTTTGTATTTAATTCCGATGCAATATCTGTGTTTCTTCGTCAATACGAAGGTCATAGGGATACAGTTAACCTGAAGTGAAGCATCGGAATCTATAACTAGTGTCACAGAAATGGTTCAAAACATAGACAGTAAGAAGAGCCAGTCTTCTTGTACTTCAGTCGGCATTGTGCCCTTTGTATTTAATTCCGATGCAAATTCTGTGTTTCATCGTCAATAAGAAGGTCAGAGGGAAACAGTAAACCTGAAGTGAAACATCGGAATCTGTAACTAGTGTCACAGGAATAGTTCAAATCATAGACAGTAAGAAGAGTCACTCTTCTTGCACTTAAGTCGGCATTGTGCCTTTTGTATTTTATTAAGTTGCAATTTCTGTGTTTCATCGTCAATAGGAAGGTCAAAGGTATACAGTAAACCTGAAGTGAAGCATCGGAATCTATAAGTAGTGTCACAGGAATGGTTCAAAACATAGACAGTAAGAAGAGTCAGTCCTCTTTTACTTAAGTCGGCATTGTGCCTTTTGTATATAATTTCGATGCAATTTCTGCGTTTCATAGTCAATAAGAAGCTCAGAGGGATACGGTAAACCTGAAGTGAAGCATCGGAATCTATAACTAGTGTGACAGGAATGGTTCAACACATAGTCAGTAAGAAGAGTCAGTTTTCTTGTACTTAAGTCAGCATTGTGCTTTTGTATTTAATTCAGATGCAATTTCTGTGTTGCATTGTCAATAAGAAGGTCAGAGGGATACAGTAAACCTGAAGTGAAGCAACGGAATCTATAACTAGTGTCACAGGAATGGTTCACAACATAGACAGTAAGAAGAGTCTGTCTTTTTGTACTTAAGTCGGCATTGTGCCTTTTGTATTTAATTCCGATGCAATTTCTGTGTTTCATCGTCAATACGAAGGTCAGAGTGATACAGTAAACCTGAAGTGAAGCATCGGAATCTATAACTAGTGTCACAGAAATGGTTCAAAACATAGACAGTAAGAAGAGCCAGTCTTCTTGTACTTCAGTCGGCATTGTGCCTTTTGTAATTAATTCCGATGCAAATTTTGTGTTTCATCGTCAATAAGAAGGTCAGAGGGATACAGTAAACCTGAAGTGAAACATCGGAATCTATAACTAGTGTCACAGGAATGGTTCAAAACATAGACAGTAAGAAGGGTCAGTCTTCTTGTACTTAAGTCGGCATTGTGACTTTTGTAATTAATTCCGAAGCAATATCTGTGTTTCTTAATCAATAAGAAGGTCAGAGGGATACAGTAAACCTGAAGTGAAGCATCGGAATCTATAACTAGTGTCACAGAAATGGTTCAAAACATAGACAGTAAGAAGAGCCAGTCTTCTTGTACTTGAGTCGGCATTGTGCCTTTTGTATTGAACTCCGATGCAATTTCTGTGTTTCATCGTCAGTAAGAAGGTCAGAGGGATACAGTAAAAATGAAGTGAAGCATCGGCATCTATAACTAGTGTCACAGGAATGGTTCAAAACATAGTCAGTAAGAAGAGTCAGTCTTCTTGTACTTGAATCGGCATTGTGCCTTTTGTATTTAATTCCGATCCAATTTCTGTGTTTCATCGTCAATAAGAAGGTTAGAGGGATACAGTAAACCTGAAGTGAAGTATCGGAAACCATAACTAGTGTCAGAGGAATGGTTCAAAACATAGACAGGAAAAAGAGTCAGTTATCTTGTACTGAGGTTGGCATTGTGCATTTTCTATTTAATTCTGATGCAATTTCTGTTTTTCATCGGCAATACGAAGGTCAGAGGCATACAGTAATCCTGAAGTGAAGCATCGGAATCTATAACTTGTGTCACAGGAATGGTTCAAAACATAGACAGTAAGAAGTGTCAGTCTTTTTGTACTTAAGTCGGCATTGTGCCTTTTGTATTTAATACGGATGCAATTTCTGTGTTTCATCGGCAACACGAAGGTCAGAGGCATACAGTAAACCTGAAGTGAAGCATCGGAATCTATAACTAGTGTCTTAGGAATGGTTAAAAACATAGACAGTAAGAAGGGTCAGTCTTCTTGTACTTAAGTATATAATTCCGATGCAATTTCTGTGTTTCATCGTCAATAAGAAGCTCAGAGGGATACAGTAAATCTGAAGTGAAGCATCGGAATCTATAACTAGTGTCACAGAAATGGTTCAAAACATAGACAGTAAGAAGAGCCAGTCTTCTTGTACTTCAGTCGGTATTGTGCTTTTTGTATTTAATTCCGATGCAATTTCTGTGTTTCATCGTCAATAAGAAGGTCAGAGGGATACAGTAAACCCTGAGTCAAGCATCGGAATCTATAACTTGTGTCACAGGAATGGTTCAAAACATAGACAGTAAGAAGAGGCAGTCTCTTTGTACTTAAGTCGGCATTGTGCCTTTTGTATTTAATTCCGATGCAATTTCTGTGTTTCATCGGCAATACGAAGGTCAGAGGCATACAGTAAACCTGAAGTAAAGCATCGGAATGTATAACTAGTGTCTTAGGAATGGTTAAAAACATAGACAGTAAGAAGTGTCAGTCTCCTTGTACTTAAGTCGGCATTGTGCCTTTTGTATTTAATTCCGATGCAATATCTGTGTTTCTTCGTCAATAAGAAGGTCAGAGGGATACAGTAAACCTAAAGTGAAGCATCGGAATCTGTAACTAGTGTCACAAAAATGGTTCAAAACATAGAAAGTAAGAAGAGCCATTCTTCTTGTACTTCAGTCGGCATTGTGCCTTTTGCATTTAATTCCGATGCAAATAATGTGTTTCATCGTCAATAAGAAGGTCAGAGGGATACAGTAAACCTGAAGTGAAACATCGGAATCTGTAACTAGTGTCACAGGAATGGTTCAAATCATAGACAGTAAGAAGAGTCACTCATCTTGAACTTAAGTCGGCATTGTGCCTTTTGTATTTAAATAAGATGCAATTTCTGTGTTTCATCGTCAATAAGAAGGTCAAAGGGATACAGTAAACCTGAAGTGAAGCATCGGAATCTATAACTAGTGTCACAGGAATGGTTCAAAACATAGACGGTAAGAAGAGTCAGTCTTCTTGTACTTATGTCGGCACTGTGCCTTTTGTATATAATTTCGATGCAATTTCTGTGTTTCATAGTCAATAAGAAGCTCAGAGGGATACAGTAAACCTGAAGTGTAGCATCGGAATCTATAACTAGTGTCTTAGGAATGGTTAAAAACATAGACAGTAAGAAGGGTCTGTCTTCTTGTACTTAAGTATATAATTCCGATGCAATTTCTGTGTTTTATCGTCAATAATTAGCTCAGAGGGATACAGTAAACCTGAAGTGAAGCATCGGAATCTATAACTAGTGTCACAGAAATGATTCAAAACATAGACAGTAAGAAGAGCCAGTCTTCTTGTACTTCAGTCGGCATTGTACTTTTTGTATTTAATTCCGATGCAATTTCTGTGTTTCATCGTCAATAAGAAGGTCAGAGGGATACAGTAAACATTAAGTCAAGCATCGGAATCCATAACTTGTGTCACAGGAATCGTTCAAAACATAGACAGTAAGAAGAGTCAGTCTTTTTGTACTTATGTCGGCACTGTGCCTTTTGTATATAATTTCGATGCAATTTCTGTGTTTCATAGTCAATAAGAAGCTCAGAGGGATACAGTAAACCTGAAGTGAAGCATCGGAATCTATAACTAGTGTCACAGGAACGGTTCAAAACATAGACAGTAAGAAGAGTCAGTTTTCTTGTACTTAAGTGTGCATTGTGCCTTTTGTATTTAATTCCGATGCAATTTCTGTGTTTCATCGTCAATAAGGTCAGAGCGATACAGTAAAGCTGAAGTGAAGCATCGGAATCTACAACTAGTGTCACAGGAATGGTTCAAAACATAGACAGTAAGAAGAGTCAGTCTATTTGTACTTAAGTCGGCATTGTGCCTTTTGTATTTAATTCCGATGCAATTTCTGTGTTTCATCGTCAATACGACGGTCAGAGTGATACAGTAAACCTGAAGTGAAGCATCGGAATCTATAACTAGTGTCACAGAAATGGTTCAAAACATAGACAGTAAGAAGAGCCAGTCTTCTTGTACTTCAGTCGGCATTGTGCCTATTGTAATTAATTCCGATGAAAATTCTGTGTTTCATCGTCAATAAGAAGGTCAGAGGGATACAGTAAACCTGACGTGAAACATCGTAATCTGTAACTAGTGTCACAGGAATGGTTCAAATCATAGACAGTAAGAGGAGTCACTCTTCTTGTACTTAAATCGGCATTGTGCCTTTTGTATTTAATTCCGATGCAATTTCTGTGTTTCATCGTCAACAAGAAGGTCAGTAGGATACAGTAAACCTGAAGTGAAGCATGTGAATCTATAACTAGTGTCACAGGAATGGTTCAAAACATAGACAGTAAGAAGAGTCAGTCTTCTTGTACTTACGTCGGCATTGTGCTTTTTGTATATAATTTCGATGCAATTTCTGTGTTTCATAGCTCAGAGGGATACAGTAAACCTGAAGTGAAGCATCGGAATCTATAACTAGTGTCACAGGAATGGTTCAAAACATAGACAGTAAGAAGGGTCAGTTTACTTGTACTTAAGTCGGCATTGTGACTTTTGTATGTAATTCCGATGCAATATCTGTGTTTCTTCGTCAATAAGAAGGTCAGAGGGATACAGTAAACCTGAAGAGAAGCATCGGAATCTAAAACCGGTCTCACAGGAAATATTCAAAACATAGACAGTAAGAAGAGCCAGACTACTTGTACTTGAGTCGGCATTATGCTTTTTGTATTTAATTCCGATGCAATTTCTGTGTTTCATCGTCAATACACGGTCAGAGGGTACAGTAAAACTGAAGTGAAGCATCGGAATCTATTACTAGTGTCACAGGAATGGTTCAAAACATAGACAGTAAGAAGAGTCAGTCTTCTTGTACTTAAGTATATAATTCCAATGCAATTTCTGTGTTTCATCGTCAATAAGAAGGTCAGAGGGATACAGTAAACCTGAAGTGAAACATCGGGATCCATAACAAGTGTCACAGGAATGGTTCAAAACATAGACAGTAAGAAGGGTCAGTCTTCTTGTACTTAAGTTGGCATTGAGACTTTTGTATGTAATTCCGATGCAATATCTGTGTTTCTTCGTCAATAAGAAGGTCAGAGGGATACAGTAAACCTGAAGTGAAGCTTCGGAATCTATAATTAGTGTCACAGAAATGGTTCAAAACATAGACAGTAAGAAGAGCCAGTCTTCTTGTACTTCAGTCGGCATTGTGCCTTTTGTATTTAATTCCTATGCAATTTCTGTGTTTCATCTTCAATACGACGGTCAGAGGGATACAGTAAACCTGAAGTGAAGCATCGGAATCTATAACTTGTGTCACAGGAATGGTTCAAAACATAGACAGTAAGAAGAGTCAGTCTTTTTGTACATAAGTTGTCATTGTGCCTTTTGTATTTAATTCCGATGCAATTTCTGTGTTTCATCGTCAATACGACGGTCAGAGGGATACAGTAAACCTGAAGTGAAGCATCGGAATCTATAACTAGTGTCACAGGAATGGTTCAAAACATAGACAGTAAGAAGGGTCAGTCTTCTTGTACTTAAGTCGGCATTGTGCCTTTTGTATTTAATTCCGATACATTTTCAGTGTTTCATCGTCAATAAGAAGGTCAGTGGGATATAGCAAACCTGAAGTGATGCATCGCAATCTATAACTAGTGTCACAGGAATGGTTCAAAACATAGATATTAAGAAGAGTCTGTTTTCTTGTACTTAAGTCGGCATTGTGCCTTTTCTATTTAATTCCGATGCAATTTCTGTGTTTCGTCGTCAATAAGAAGGTCCAAGGGATACAGTAAACCTGATGTGAAGCATCGGAATCTAAAAATGGTCTCACAGGAAAGGTTCAAAGCAGAGACAGTATGAAGAGCCAGTCTTCTTGTACTTGAGTCGGCATAGTTCCTTTTGTATTTAATTCCGATGCAATTTCTGTGTTTTATCGTCAATAAGAATGTCAGAGGGATACAGTAAACCTTAAGTGAACCATTTGAATCTATAACTTGTGTCACAGGAATTTTTCAAAACATAGACAGTAAGAAGAGTCAGTCTTTTTGTACTTAAGTCGGCATTGTGCATTTTGTATTTAATTCCGATGCTATTTCTGTGCTTCATCGGCAATACGAAGGTCAGAGGCATACAGTAAACCTGAAGTGATGCATCGGAATCTATAACTAGTGTCACAGGAATGGTTAAAAACATAGACAGTAAGAAGGGTCGGTCTTCTTGTACTTAAGTCGGCATTGTGCCTTTTGTATTTAATTCCGATGCAATATCTGTGTTTCTTCGTCAATAAGAAGGTCAGAGGGATACAGTAAACTTGAAGTGAAGCATCGGAATCTGTAACTAGTGTCACAAAAATGGTTCAAAACATAGTAAGTAAGAAGAGCCAGGCTTCTTGTACTTCAGTCGGCATTGTGCCTTTTGTATTTAATTCCGATGCAAATAATGTGTTTCATCGTCAATAAGAAGGTCAGAGGGATACAGTAAACCTGAAGTGAAACATCGGAATCTGTAACTAGTGTCACAGGAATGGTTCAAATCATAGAAAGTAAGAAGAGTCATTCATCTTGAACTTAAGTCGGCATTGTGCCTTTTGTATTTAAATAAGATGCAATTTCTGTGTTTCATCGTCAATAAGAAGGTCAAAGGGATACAGTAAACCTGAAGTGAAGCATCGGAATCTATAACTAGTGTCACAGGAATGGTTCAAAACATAAACGGTAAGAAGAGTCAGTCTTCTTGTACTTAAGTCGGCACTGTGCCTTTTCTATATAATTTCGATGCAATTTCTGTGTTTCATAGTCAATAAGAAGCTCAGAGGGATACAGTAAACCTGAAGTGAAGCATCGGAATCTATAACTAGTGTCACAGGAACGGTTCAAAACATAGACAGTAAGAAGAGTCAGTCTTCTTGTACTTGAGTCAGCATTGTGCCTTTTGTATTTAATTCCGATCCAGTTTCTGTGTTTCATCGTCAATAAGAAGGTCAGAGGGATACAGTAAACCTGAAGTGAAGTATCGGAATCCATAACTAGTGTCACAGGAATGGTTCAAAACATAGACAGGAAAAAGAGTCAGTTATCTTGTACTGAAGTCGGCATTGTGCATTTTCTATTTAATTCCGATGCAATTTCTGTGTTTCATCGGCAATACGAAGGTCAGAGGCATACAGTAAACCTGAAGTGAAGAATCGGAATCTATAACTTGTGTCACAGGAATGTTTCAAAACATAGACAGTAAGAAGAGTCAGTCTTTTTGTACTTAAGTCGGCATTGTGCCTTTTGTATTTAATTCCGATGCAATTTCTGTGTTTCATCGGCAACACGAAGGTCAGAGGCATACAGTAAACCTGAAGTGAAGCATCGGAATCTATAACTAGTGTCTTAGGAATGGTTAAAAACATAGACAGTAAGAAGGGTCTGTCTTCTTGAACTTAAGTAAATAATTCCGATGCAATTTCTGTGTTTCATCGTCAATAATTAGCTCAGAGGGATACAGTAAACCTGAAGTGAAGCATCGGAATCTATAACTAGTGTCACAGAAATGATTCATAACATAGACTGTAAGAAGAGCCAGTCTTCTTGTACTTCAGTCGGCATTGTGCTTTTTGTATTTAATTCCGATGCAATTTCTGTGTTTCATCGTCAATAAGAAGGTCAGAGGGATACAGTAAACCTTAAGTCAAGCATCGGAATCTTTAACTTGTGTCACAGGAATCGTTCAAAACATAGACAGTAAGAAGAGTCAGTCTTTTTGTACTTATGTCGGCACTGTGCCTTTTGTATATAATTTCGATGCAATTTCTGTGTTTCATAGTCAATAAGAAGCTCAGAGGGATACAGTAAACCTGAAGTGAAGCATCGGAATCTATAACTAGTGTCACAGGAACGGTTCAAAACATAGACAGTAAGAAGAGTCAGTTTTCTTGTACTTAAGTCTGCATTGTGCCTTTTGTATTTAATTCCGATGCAATTTCTGTGTTTCATCGTCAATAAGGTCAGAGCGATACAGTAAACCTGAAGTGAAGCATCGGAATCTATAACTAGTGTCACAGGAATGGTTCAAAACATAGACAGTAAGAAGAGTCAGTCTACTAGTACTTAAGTCAGCATTGTGCCTTTTGTATTTAATTCCGATGCAATTTCTGTTTTTCATCGTCAATACGACGGTCAGAGTGATACAGTAAACCTGAAGTGTAGCATCGGAATCTATAACTAGTGTCACAGAAATGGTTCAAAACATAGACAGTAAGAAGAGCCAGTCTTCTTGTACTTCAGTCGGCATTGTGCCTATTGTAATTAATTCCGATGCAAATTCTGTGTTTCATCGTCAATAAGAAGGTCAGAGGGATACAGTAAACCTGACGTGAAACATCGTAATCTGTAACTAGTGTCACAGGAATGGTTCAAATCATAGACAGTAAGAGGAGTCACTCTTTGTGTACTTAAGTCGGCATTGTGCCTTTTGTATTTAATTCCGATGCAATTTCTGTGTTTCATCGTCAATAAGAAGGTCAGAGGGATACAGTAAACCTGAAGTGAAGCATGTGAATCTATAACTAGTGTCACAGGAATGGTTCAAAACATAGACAGTAAGAAGAGTCAGTCTTCTTGTACTTATGTCGGCATTGTGCTTTTTGTATATAATTTCGATGCAATTTCTGTGTTTCTTAGCTCAGAGGGATACAGTAAACCTGAAGTGAAGCATCGGAAACTATAACTAGTGTCACAGGAATGGTTCAAAACATAGACAGTAAGAAGGGTCAGTTTACTTGTACTTAAGTCGGCATTGTGACTTTTGTATGTAATTCCGATGCAATATCTGTGTTTCTTCGTCAATAAGAAGGTCAGAGGGATACAGTAAACCTGAAGTGAAGCATCGGAATCTAAAACCGGTCTCACAGGAAAGGTTCAAAACATAGACAGTAAGAAGAGCCAGACTACTTGTACTTGAGTCGGCATTATGCTTTTTGTATTTAATTCCGATGCAATTTCTGTGTTTCATCGTCAATAAGACGGTCAGAGGGTACAGTAAAACTGAAGTGAAGCATCGGAATCTATTACTAGTGTCACAGGAATGGTTCAAAACATAGACAGTAAGAAGAGTCGGTCTTCTTGTACTTAAGTATATAATTCCGATGCAATTTCTGTGTTTCATCGTCAATAAGAAGGTCAGAGGGATACAGTAAACCTGAAGTGAAACATCGGGATCCATAACAAGTGTCACAGGAATGGTTCAAAACATAGACAGTAAGAAGGGTCAGTCTTCTTGTACTTAAGTCGGCATTGTGACTTTTGTATGTAATTCCGATGCAATATCTGTGTTTCTTCGTCAATAAGAAGGTCAGAGGGATACAGTAAACCTGAAGTGAAGCATCGGAATCTATAATTAGTGTCACAGAAACGGTTCAAAACATAGACAGTAAGAAGAGCCAGTCTTCTTGTACTTCAGTCGGCATTGTGCCTTTTGTATTTAATTCCTATGCAATTTCTGTGTTTCATCTTCAATACGACGGTCAGAGGGATACAGTAAACCTGAAGTGCAGCATCGGAATCTATAACTAGTGTCACAGGAATGGTTCAAACATAGACAGTAAGAAGGGTCAGTCTTCTTGTACTTAAGTCGAAATTGTGCCTTTTGTATTTAATTCCGATACATTTTCAGTGTTTCATCGTCAATAAGAAGGTCAGTGGGATATAGCAAACCTGAAGTGATGCATCGCAATCTATAACTAGTGTCACAGGAATGGTTCAAAACATGGATATTAAGAAGAGTCTGTTTTCTTGTACTTAAGTCGGCATTGTGCCTTTTCTATTTAATTCCGATGCAATTTCTGTGTTTCGTCGTCAATAAGAAGGTCCAAGGGATACAGTAAACCTGATGTGAAGCATCGGAATCTAAAAATGGTCTCACAGGAAAGGTTCAAAGCAGAGACAGTATGAAGAGCCAGTCTTCTTGTACTTGAGTCGGCATTGTTCCTTTTGTATTTAATTCCGATGCAATTTCTGTGTTTTATCGTCAATAAGAATGTCAGAGGGATACAGTAAACCTTAAGTGAACCATCGGAATCTATAACTTGTGTCACAGGAATGGTTCAAAACATAGACAGTAAGAAGAGTCAGTCTTTTTGTACTTAAGTCGGCATTGTGCATTTTGTATTTAATTCCGATGCTATTTCTGTGCTTCATCGGCAATACGAAGGTCAGAGGCATACAGTAAACCTGAAGTGGAGCATCGGAATCTATAACTAGTGTCACAGGAATGGTTGAAAACATGGACAGTAAGAAGGGTCAGTCTTCTTGTACTTAAGTCGGAATTGTGCCTTTTGTATTTAATTCCGATGCAATATCTGTGTTTCTTCGTCAATAAGAAGGTCAGAGGGATACAGTAAACCTGAAGTGAAGCATCGGAATCTATAACTAGTGTCACAGAAATGGTTCAAAACATAGACAGTAAGAAGAGCCAGTCTTCCTGTACTTCAGTCGGCACTGTGCCTTTTGTATTTAATTCCGATGCAAATTCTGTGTTTCATTGTCAATAAGAAGGTCAGATTTATACAGTAAACCTGAAGTGAAACATCGGAATCTGTAACTAGTGTCACAGGAATGGTTCAAATCATAGACAGTAAGAAGTGTCACTCTTCTTGTACTTAAGTCGGCATTGTGCCTTTTGTATTTAATTCCGATGCAATTTCTGTGTTTCATCGTCAATAAGAAGGTCAGAGGGATACAGTAAACCTGAAGTGAAGCATCGGAATCTATAACTAGTGTCACAGGAATGGTTCAAAACATAGACAGTAAGAAGAGTCAGTCTTTTTGCACTTAAGTCGGCGTTGTGCCTTTTGTATTTAATTCCGATGCAATTTCTGTGTTTCATCGTCAATACGAAGGTGAGAGGGATACAGTAAAACTGAAGTGAAACATCGGAATCTATAACAAGTGTCACAGGAAAGGTTCAAAACATAGACAGTAAGAAGGGTCAGTCTTCTTGTACTTAAGTCGGCATTGTGACTTTTGTATGTAATTCCGATGCAATATCTGTGTTTCTTCGTCAATAAGAAGGTCAAAGGGATACAGTAAACCTGAAGTGAAGCATCGGAATCTATAATTAGTGTCACAGAAATGGTTCAAAACATAGACAGTAAGAAGAGCCAGTCTTCTTGTACTTGAGTCGGCATTGTGCGTTTTGTATTTAATTCCTATGCAATTTCTGTGTTTCATCTTCAATACGACGGTCAGAGGGATACAGTAAACTTGAAGTGAAGCATCGGAATCTATAACTAGTGTCACAGGAATGGTTCAAAACATAGACAGGAACAAGAGTCAGTTATCTTGTACTGAAGTCTGCATTGTGCATTTTCTATTTAATTCCGATGCAATTTCTGTGTTCGTCGTCAATAAGAAGGTCCAAGGGATATAGTAAACCTGGAGTGTAGCATCGGAATATTAAAACCGGTATCACAGGAAAGGTTCATAACATAGACAGTAAGAAGAGCCAGACTACTTGTACTTGAGTCGGCATTATGCCTTTTGTATTTAATTCCTATGCAATGTCTGTGTTTCATCGTCAATAAGACGGTCAGAGGGATACAGTAAAACTGAAGTGAAGCATCGGAATCTGTAACTAGTGTCACAGGAATGGTTCAAAACAGAGACAGAAAGAGGAGTCAGTTTTCTTGTACTTAAGTCGGCATTGTGCCTTTTGTATTTAATTCCGATGCAATTTCTGCGTTTCATCGTCAATAAGAAGGTCAGCGGGATACAGTAAACCTGAAGTGAAGCATCGGAATCTATTACTAGTGTCACAGGAATGGTTCAAATCATAGACAGTAAGAAGAGTCAGTCTTCTTGTACTTAAGTATATAATTCCGATGCAATTTCTGTGTTTCATCGTCAATAAGAAGCTCAGAGGGATACAGTAAACCTGAAGTGAAACATCGGAATCTATAACAAGTGTCACAGGAATGGTTCAAAACGTAGACAGTAAGAAGGGTCAGTCTTCTTGTACTTAAGTCGGCCTTGTGACTTTTGTATGTAATTCCGATGCAATGTCTGTGTTTCTTCGTCAATAAGAAGGTCAGAGGGATACAGTAAACCTGAAGTGAAGCATCGGAATCTATAATTAGTGTCACATGAATGGTTCAAACATAGACAGTAAGAAGAGCCAGTCTTCTAGTACTTCAGTCGGCATTGTGCCTTTTGTATTTAATTCCTATGCAATTTCTGTGTTTCATCTTCAATACGACGGTGAGAGGGATACAGTAAACCAGAAGTGAAGCATCGGAATCTATAACTTGTGTCACAGGAATGGTTCAAAACATAGACAGTAAGAAGAGTCAGTCTTTTTGTACTTAAGTTGGCATTGTGCACTTTGTGTTTAATTCCGATGCAATTTCTGTGTTTTATCGTCAATACGACGGTCAGAGGGACACAGAAAACCTGAAGTGAAGCATCGGAATCAATAACTAGTGTCACAGGAATGGTTCAAAACATAGACAGTAAGAAGAGTCAGTCTTTTTGTACTTAAGTCGTCATTGTGCCTTTTGTATTTAATTCCGATGCAATTTCTGTGTTTCATCGTCAATACGACGGTCAGAGGGTTACAGTAAAACTGAAGTGAAGCATCGGAATCTATAACTAGTGTCACAGGAATGGTTCAAAACAGAGACAGTAAGAGGCGTAAGTTTTCTTGTACTTAAGTCGGCATTGTGCCTTTTGTATTTAATTCCGATGCAATTTCTGTGTTTCATCGTCAATAAGAAGGTCAGAGGGATACAGTAAACCTGAAGTGAAGCATCGGAATCTATAACTACTGTCACAGGAATGGTTCAAAGCATAGACAGTAGGTAGAGTCAGTCTTCTTGTACTTAAGTCGGCATTGTGCCATTTCTATTTAATTCAGATGCAATTTCTGTGTTTCATCGTCAATAAGACGGTCAGAAGGATACAGTAAACCTGAAGTGAAGCATCGGAATCTAACACTAGTGTCACAGGAGTGGTTCAAATCATAGACAGTAGGAAGAGTCAGTCTTCTTGTACTTAAGTCGTCATTGTGCCTTTTGTATTTAATTCCGATGCAATTTCTGTGTTTCATCATCAATAAGAAGGTCAAAGGGATACAGTAAACCTGAAGTGAAGTATCGGAATCTATAACTAGTGTCACAGGAATGGTTCAAAATATAGACAGTAAGAAGAGTCAGTCTTCTTGTACTTATGTCGGCATTGTGCCTTTTATATATAATTTCGATGCAATTTCTGTGTTTCAAAGTCAATAAGAAGCTCAGAGGGATACAGCAAACCTGAAGTGAAGCATCGGAATCTATAACTAGTGTCACAGGAATGGTTCAATACATAGACAGTAAGAAGAGTCAGTTTTCTTGTACTTAAGTCTGCATTGTGCCTTATGTATTTAATTCCGATGCAATTTCTGTGTTTCATCGTCAATAAGAAGGTCAGAGGGACACAGAAAACCTGAAGTGAAGCATCGGAATCAATAACTAGTGTCACAGGAATGGTTCAAAACATAGACAGTAAGAAGAGTCAGTCTTTTTGTACTTAAGTCGACATTGTGCCTTTTGTATTTAATTCCGATGCAATTTCTGTGTTTCATCGTCAATACGAAGGTCAGAGGGATACAGTAAACCCGAAGTGAAGCATCGGAATCTATAACTAGTGGCACAGAAATCGTTCAAACATAGACAGTAAGAAGAGCCAGCCTTCTTGTACTTCAGTCGGCATTGTGCCTTTTGTATTTAATTCCGATGCAAATTCTGTGTTTCATCGTCAATAAGAAGGTCAGAGGGATACAGTAAACCTGAAGTGAAACATCGGAATCTGTAACTAGTGTCACAGGAATGGTTCAAAACATAGACAGTAATAAGAATCAGTTTTCTTGTACTTATGTCTGCACTGTGCCTTTTGTATTTAATTCCGATGCAATTTCTGTATTTCATCGTCAATAAGAAGGTCAGAGGGATACAGTAAACCTGAAGTGAAGCATCAGAATCTATAAGTAGTGTCACAAGAATGGTTCAAAACATAGACTGTAAGAAGAGTCAGGTTACCTGTACTTAAGACGGCATTGTGCCTTTTGCATTTAATTCCGATGCAATTTCTATGTTTCATCGTCAATAAGAAGGTCAGAGGGATACAGTAAATCTGAATTGAAGCATCGGAATCTATAACTAGTGTCACAGGAATGGTTTAAAACATAGACAGTAAGAAGAGCCGGTCTTCTTGTACTTGAGTCGGCATTGTGCCTTTTGTATTTAATTCCGATGCAATTTCTGTGTTTCATCTTTAATAAGGAGGTCAGAGGGATACAGTAAACCTGAAGTGAAGCATCGGAAACTATAACTAGTGTCATAGAAATGGTTCAAAACATAGAAAGTAAGAAGAGTCAGTTTTCTTGTACTTAGGTCGGCAATGTGCCTTTTGTATTTAATTCCGATGCAATTTCTGTGTTTCATCGTCAATAAGAAGGTCAGAGGGATACAGAAAGCTTGAAGTGAAGCATTGGAATATATAACTAGTGTCACAGGAATGGTCCGAAATATAGACAGTAAGAAGAGTCATTTTTCTTGTACTTAAGTGGGCATTGTGTCTTTTGTATTTAATTCCGATGCAATTTCTGTGTATCATCGTCAATAAGAAGGTCTGAGGGATACAGTAAACCTAAAGTGAAGCATCGCAATCTATAACTAGTGTCACAGGAATGTTTCAAAACGTAGACAGTAAGAAGAGTCAGTCTTCTTGTACTTATGTCGGCATTGTGCCTTTTGTATATAATTCCGATGCAATTTCTGTTTTTCATCGTCTATAAGAATGTCAGAGGGATACAGTAAACCTGAAGTGAAGCATCGGAATCTATAACTAGTGTCACAGGAATGATTCAAAACATAGACAATAAGAAGAGCCAGTCTTCTTGTACTTGAGTCAGCATTGTGCCTTTTGTATTTAATTCCGATGCAATTTCTGTGTTTCATCGTCAATAAGAAGGTCAGAGGGATACAGTAAACCTGAAGTGAAGCATCGGAATCTATAACTACTGTCACAGGAATGGTTCAAAGCATAGACAGTAGGTAGAGTCAGTCTTCTTGTACTTAAGTCGGCATTGTGCCATTTCTATTTAATTCAGATGCAATTTCTGTGTTTCATCGTCAATAAGACGGTCAGAAGGATACAGTAAACCTGAAGTGAAGCATCGGAATCTAACACTAGTGTCACAGGAGTGGTTCAAATCATAGACAGTAGGAAGAGTCAGTCTTCTTGTACTTAAGTCGTCATTGTGCCTTTTGTATTTAATTCCGATTCAATTTCTGTGTTTCATCGTCAATAAGAAGGTCAAAGGGATACAGTAAACCTGAAGTGAAGTATCGGAATCTATAACTAGTGTCACAGGAATGGTTCAAAATATAGACAGTAAGGAGAGTCAGTCTTCTTGTACTTATGTCGGCATTGTGCCTTTTATATATAATTTCGATGCAATTTCTGTGTTTCATAGTCAATAAGAAGCTCAGAGGGATACAGCAAACCTGAAGTGAAGCATCGGAATCTATAACTAGTGTCACAGGAATGGTTCAATACATAGACAGTAAGAAGAGTCAGTTTTCTTGTACTTAAGTCTGCATTGTGCCTAATGTATTTAATTCCGATGCAATTTCTGTGTTTCATCGTCAATAAGAAGGTCAGAGGGACACAGTAAACCTGAAGTGAAGCATCGGAATCAATAACTAGTGTCACAGGAATGGTTCAAAACATAGACAGTAAGAAGAGTCAGTCTTTTTGTACTTAAGTCGACA
The DNA here is from genome assembly GCF_021461395.2 of Schistocerca americana. Classification (NCBI taxonomy): domain Eukaryota; kingdom Metazoa; phylum Arthropoda; class Insecta; order Orthoptera; family Acrididae; genus Schistocerca; species Schistocerca americana. Next base: position 4,760,748 of record NW_025725983.1, on the reverse strand, counting down.
TTGTGCCTTTTGTATTTAATTCCGATGCAATTTCTGTGTTTCATCGTCAATACGAAGGTCAGAGGGATACAGTAAACCCGAAGTGAAGCATCGGAATCTATAACTAGTGGCACAGAAATCGTTCAAACATAGACAGTAAGAAGAGCCAGCCTTCTTGTACTTCAGTCGGCATTGTGCCTTTTGTATTTAATTCCGATGCAAATTCTGTGTTTCATCGTCAATAAGAAGGTCAGAGGGATACAGTAAACCTGAAGTGAAGCATCAGAATCTATAAGTAGTGTCACAAGAATGGTTCAAAACATAGACTGTAAGAAGAGTCAGGTTACCTGTACTTAAGACGGCATTGTGCCTTTTGCATTTAATTCCGATGCAATTTCTATGTTTCATCGTCAATAAGAAGGTCAGAGGGATACAGTAAATCTGAATTGAAGCATCGGAATCTATAACTAGTGGCACAGGAATGGTTTAAAACATAGACAGTAAGAAGAGCCGGTCTTCTTGTACTTGAGTCGGCATTGTGCCTTTTGTATTTAATTCCGATGCAATTTCTGTGTTTCATCTTTAATAAGGAGGTCAGAGGGATACAGTAAACCTGAAGTGAAGCATCGGAATCTATAACTAGTGTCATAGAAATGGTTCAAAACATAGAAAGTAAGAAGAGTCAGTTTTCTTGTACTTAGGTCGGCAATGTGCCTTTTGTATTTAATTCCGATGCAATTTCTGTGTTTCATCGTCAATAAGAAGGTCAGAGGGATACAGAAAGCTTGAAGTGAAGCATTGGAATATATAGCTAGTGTCACAGGAATGGTCCGAAATATAGACAGTAAGAAGAGTCATTTTTCTTGTACTTAAGTGGGCATTGTGTCTTTTGTATTTATTTCCGATGCAATTTCTGTGTATCATCGTCAATAAGAAGGTCTGAGGGATACAGTAAACCTAAAGTGAAGCATCGCAATCTATAACTAGTGTCACAGGAATGTTTCAAAACGTAGACAGTAAGAAGAGTCAGTCTTCTTGTACTTATGTCGGCATTGTGCCTTTTGTATATAATTCCGATGCAATTTCTGTTTTTCATCGTCTATAAGAATGTCAGAGGGATACAGTAAACCTGAAGTGAAGCATCGGAATCTATAACTAGTGTCACAGGAATGGTTCAAAACATAGACAATAAGAAGAGCCAGTCTTCTTGTACTTGAGTCAGCATTGTGCCTTTTGTATTTAATTCCGATGCAATTTCTGTGTTTCATCGTCAATAAGAAGGTCAGGGGGAAACAGTAAAACTGAAGTGAAGCATCGGAATCTATAACTAGTGTCACAGGAACGGTTCAAAACATAGGCAGTAAGAAGAGTCAGTCTTCTTGACTTATGTCGGTATTGTGCCTTTTGTATTTAACTCCGATGCAATTTCTGTGCTTCATCATCAATAAGAAGGTCAGCTGCATACAGTATACCTGAAGTGCAGCACCTGAATCTATAACTAGTGTCACAGGAATGGTTCAAACCATAGACAGTAAGAAGAGTCAGTCTTCTTGTACTCAAGTCGGCATTGTGCCTTTTGTATTTAATTCCGATGCAATTTCTGTGTTTCATCGTCAATAAGAAGGTCAGAGGGATACAGTAAAACTGAAGTGAAGCATCGGAATCTATAAATAGTGTCACAGGGATGGTTCAAAACACAGACAGTAAGAAGAGTCAGTCTTCTTGTACTTAAGTCGGCATTGTGCCTTTTGTATATAATTCCGATGCAATTTCTGTGTTTCATCGTCAATAAGAAAGCCAGCTGGATACAGTAAACCTGAAGTGAAGCATCGGAATCTATAACTAGTGTCACAGGAATGGTTCGAAACATTGGCAGTAAGAAGAGCCAGTCTTCTTGTACTTGAGTCTGCATTGTGCCTTTTGTATTTAATTCCGATGAAATTTCTGTGTTTGATCGTCAATAAGAAGGTCAGAGGGATACAGTAAACCTGAAGTGAAGCATCGGAATCTAAAACTAGTGTCACAGAAATGGTTCAAAACGTAGACAATTAGCAGAGTCAGTCTTCCTGTACTTAAGTCGGCATTGTGCCTTTTGTATTTAATTAAGATGCAATTTCTGTGTTTCATCGTCAATAAGGAGGTCAGAGGGATACAGTAAACCTGAAGTGAAGCATCGGAATCTAAAACTAGTGTCACAGGAATGGTTCAAAGCATAGACAGTAGGAAGAGGCAGTCTTCTTGTACTTCAGTCGGCATTGTGCCTTCTTTATTTAATTCCGATGCAATTTCTGTGTTTCATCGTCAATAAGAAGGTCAGAGGGAGACAGTAAAACTGTAGTGACGCATCGGAATCTATAACTAGTGTCACAGGAATGGTCAAAACACAGACAGTAAGAAGAGTCAGTCTTCTTGTACTAAAGTCGGAATTGTGCCTTTTGTATTTAACTCCGATGCAATTTCTGTGCTTCATCATCAATAAGAAGATCATTTGGATACAATATACCTGAAGTGCAGCATCTGAATCTATAACTAGTGTCACAGGAATGGTTCAAACCATAGACAGTAAGAAGAGTCAGTCTTCTTTTACTTAAGTTGGCATTGTGCCTTTTGTATTTAATTAAGATTCAATTTTTGTGTTTCATCGTCAATAAGAAGGTCAGAGGGATACAGTAAACCTGAAGTGAAGCATCGGAATCTATAACTAGTGTCACAGGAATGGTTCAAAACATAGACAGTAAGAAGAGCCAGTCTACTTGTACTTGAGTCGGCATCGTACCTTTTGCATTTAATTCCGATGCAATTTCTGTGTTTCATCGTCAATAAGAAGGTCAGAGGGATACAGTAAACCTGACGTGAAACATCGTAATCTGTAACTAGTGTCACAGGAATGGTTCAAAACATTGACAGTAAGAAGAGTCCGATTTCTTGCACTTAAGTCGGCATTGTGCCTTTTGAGTTTCATTCCGACGCACTTTCTGTGTTTCATCGTCAATAAGAAGGTCAGAGGGATACAGTAAACCTGAGGTGAAGCATCGGAATCTATAACTAGTGTCACAGGAATGGTTCAATAAATAGACAGTAAGAAGAGTCCGTTTTCTTGTACTTAAGTCGGCATTGTGCCATTTGTATTTAATCCCGATGCAATTTCTATGTTTCATCGTCAATAAGAATGTCAGAGGGATACAGTGAACCTGAAGTGAAGCATCGGAATCAAAAACCGGTTTCACAGGAAAGGTTCAAAACATAGACAGTAAGAAGAGTCAGTTTTCTTGTACTTAGTTCGGCATTGTGCCTTTTCCATTTAATTCCGATACAATTTCTGTGTTTCATCGACAATAAAAAGGTCAGAGGGATACAGCAAACCTGAACTGAAGCATCGGAATGTATAACTAGGGTCACAGGAATGGTTCAAAACATGGACAGTAAGAAGTGTTATACGTCTTGTACTTAAGTCGGTATTGTGCCTTTTGTATTCAATTCCGATGCTATTTCTGCGTTTCGTCGTCAATAAGATTGTCAGCGGGATTCAGTAAACTTGACGTGAAGAATCGGAATCTATAAGTAGTGTCATAGAAATGGTTCAAAACATAGAAAGTAAGAAGAGTCAGTTTTCTTGTACTTAGGTCGGCAATGTGCCTTTTGTATTTAATTCCGATGCAATTTCTGTGTTTCATCGTCAATAAGAAGGTCAGAGGGATACAGTAAGCTTGAAGTGAAGCATTGGAATATATAACTAGTGTCACAGGAATGGTTCGAAATATAGACAGTAAGAAGAGTCAGTTTTCTTGTACTTAAGTGGGCATTGTGTCTTTGGTATTTAATTCCGATGCAATTTCCGTGTATCATCGTCAATAAGAAGGGCTGAGGGATACAGTAAACCTAAAGTGAAGCATCGGAATCTATAAGTAGTGTCACAGGAATGGTTCAAAACATAGACAATAAGAAGAGCCAGTCTTCTTGTACTTGAGATGGCATTGTGCCTTTTGTATTTAATTCCGATGCAATTTCTGTGTTTCATCGTCAATAAGAAGGCCAGAGGGAAACAGTAAAACTAAAGTGAAGCATCGGAATCTATAACTAGTGTCACAGGAACGGTTCAAAACATAGGCAGTAAGAAGAGTCAGTCTTCTTGACTTATGTCGGCATTGTGCCTTTTGTATTTAACTCCGATGCAATTTCTGTGCTTCATCATCAGTAAGAAGGTCAGCTGGATACAGTATACCTGAAGTGCAGCATCTGAATCTATAACTAGTGTCACAGGAATGGTTCAAACCATAGTCAGTAAGAAGAGTCAGTCTTCTTGTACTCAAGTCAGCATTGTGCCTTTTGTATTTAATTAAGAAGCAATTTCTGTGTTTCATCGTCAATAAGAAGGTCAGAGTGATACAGTAAACCTGAAGTGAAGCATCGGAATCTATAGATAGTGTCACAGGAATGGTTCAAAACATAGACAGTAAGAAGAGCCAGTCTTCTTGTACTTGAGTTGGCATTGTGTCTTTTGTATTTAATTCCGATGCAATTTCCGTGTATCATCGTCAATAAGAAGGTCTGAGGGATAGAGTAAACCTAAAGTGAAGCATCGGAATCTAAAAACGGTCTCACAGGAAAGGTTCAAACATAGACAGTAAAAAGAGCCAGTCTTCTTGTACTTGAGTCGGCATTGTGCCTTTGGTATATAATTCCGATGCTAGATCTGTGTTTCATCGTCAATAAGAAGATCAGAGGGATACAGTAAACCTGATGTGAAGCATCCGAATCTATAACTAGTGTCACAGGAATGGTTCAAAACATAGACAGTGAAAAGAGTCAGTTTTCTTGTACTTAAGTCGGCATTGTGCCTTTTGTATTTAATGCCGATGCAATATCTGCGTTTCATCGTCAGTAAGAAGGTCAGAGGGATAGAGTAAACCTGGAGTGAAGCATTGGAATCTATAACTAGTGTCACACGAATGGTTCAAAACATAAACAGTAAGAAGAGTCAGTTTTCCTGTACTTAAGACGGCATTGTGCATTTTGCATTTAATTCCGATGCAATTTCTATGTTTCATCGTCAATAAGAAGGTCAGAGGGATACAGTAAATCTTAATTGAAGCATCGGAATCTATAACTAGTGTCACAGGAATGGTCAAAACACAGACAGTAAGAAGAGTCAGTCTTCTTGTACTAAAGTCGGAATTGTGCCTTTTGTATTTAACTCCGATGCAATTTCTGTGCTTCATCATCAATAAGAAGGTCATTTGGACACACTATACCTGAAGTGCAGCACCTGAATCTATAACTAGTGTCACAGGAATGGTTCAAACCATACACAGTAAGAAGAGTCAGTCTTCTTGTACTTAAGTTGGCATTGTGCCTTTTGTATTGAATTAAGATGCAATTTTTGTGTTTCATCGTCAATAAGAAGGTCAGAGGGATACAGTAAACCTGAAGTGAAGCATCGGAATCTATAACTAGTGTCACAGGAATGGTTCAAAACATAGACAGTAAGAAGAGCCAGTCTTCTTGTACTTGAGTCGGCATTGTGCCTTTTGTATGTAATTCCTATGCAATTTCTGTGTTTCATCGTCAATAAGGAGGTCAGAGGGATACAGTAAACCTGAAGTGAAGCATCGGAATATATAACTAGGGTCACAGGAATGGTTCAAACATAGACAGTAAGAAGTGTCATATTTCTTGTACTTAGGGGGGCATTGTGCCTTTTGTATTTAATTCCGAGGCAAATTCTGTGTCTCGTCGTCAATAGGAATGCCCAAGGGATACAGTAAACCTGGAGTGAAGCATCTGAATCTAAAACCGGGCTCACAGAAAAGGTTCAAAACATAGACAGTAAGAAGAGCCAGTCTTCTTGTACTTGAGTCGGCATTGTACCTTTTGCATTTAATTCCGATGCAATTTCTGTGATTCATCGCCAATAAGAAGGTCAGAGGGATACAGTAAACCTGAAGTGAAGCATCGGAATCTATAACTAGTGTCACAGGAATGGTTCAATAAATAGACAGTAAGAAGAGTCCATTTTCTTGTACTTAAGTCGGCATTGTGTCATTTGTATATAATCCCGATGCAATTTCTATGTTTCATCGTCAATAAGAAGGTCAGAGGGATACAGTGAACCTGAAGTGAAGCATCGGAATCTAAAACCGGTTTCACAGGAAAGGTTCAAAACAATGACAGTAAGAAGAGTCAGTTTTCTTGTACTTAGTTCGGCATTGTGCCTTTTCCATTTAATTCCGATGCAATTTCTGTGTTTCATCGACAATAAAAAGGTCAGAGGGATACAGCAAACCTGAACTGAAGCATCGGAATGTATAACTAGGGTCACAGGAATGGTTCAAAACATAGACAGTAAGAAGAGTCATTCTTCTTGTACTTAAGTCGGCATTGTGCCTTTTGTATTTATTTCCGACGTAATTTCTGTGTTTCATCGTCAATAAGAAGGTCAGAGGGATACAGTAAGCTTGAAGGGAAGCATCAGAATCTATAACTAGTGTCACAGGAATGGTTCACAGCAAAGACAGTAAGAAAAGTAAGTTTTCTTGTACTTAAATCGGCATTGTGCCTTTTGTATTTAATTCCGATGCAATTTCTGAGTTTCATCGTTAATAAGAAAGTCAGAGGGATACAGTAAACCTGAAGTGAAGCATCAGAATCTATAACTAGTGTCACAAGAATGGTTCAAAACATAGACTGTAAGAAGAGTCAGTTTTCCTGTACTTACGACGGCATTGTGCCTTTTGCATTTAATCCGATGCAATTTCTATGTTTCATCGTCAATAAGAAGGTCAGAGGGATACAGTAAATCTGAATTGATGCATCGGAATCTATAACTAGTGTCACAGGAATGGTTTAAAACATAGACAGTAAGAAGAGCCAGTCTTCTTGTACTTGAGTCGGCATTGTGGCTTTTGTATTTAATTCCGATGCAATTTCTGTGTTTCATCGTCAATAAGGAGGTCAGAGGGATACAGTAAACCTGAAGCTAAGCATCGGAATCTATAACTAGTGTCATAGAAATGGTTCAAAACATAGAAAGTAAGAAGAGTCAGTTTTCTTGTACTTAGGTCGGCAATGTGCCTTTTGTATTTAATTCCGATGCAATTTCTGTGTTTCATCGTCAATAAGAAGGTCAGAGGGATACAGTAAGCTTGAAGTGAAGCATTGGAATATATAACTAGTGTCACAGGAATGGTTCGAAATATAGACAGTAAGAAGAGTCAGTTTTCTTGTACTTATGTGGGCATTGTGTCTTTTGTATTTAATTCCGATGCAATTTCTGTGTATCATCGTCAATAAGAAGGTCTGAGGGATACAGTAAACCTAAAGTGAAGCATCGGAATCTATAACTAGTGTCACAGGAATGGTTCAAAACATAGACAATAAGAAGAGCCAGTCTTCTTGTACTTGGGTTGGCATTGTGCCTTTTGTATTTAATTCCGATGCAATTTCTGTGTTTCATCGTCAATAAGAAGGTCAGAGGGAAACAGTAAAACTGAAGTGAAGCATCGGAATCTATAACTAGTGTCACAGGAATGGTTCAAAACATAGACAGTGAAAAGAGTCAGTTTTCTTGTTCTTAAGTCGGCATTGTGCCTTTTGTATTTAATGCCGATGCAATATCTGTGTTTCATCGTCAGTAAGAAGGTCAGAGGGATAGAGTAAACCTGAAGTGAAGCATCGGAATCTATAACTAGTGTCACAGAAATGGTTCAAAACATAGACAGTGAAAAGAGTCAGTTTCTTGTACTTAAGTCGGCATTGTGCCTCTTGTATTTAATGCCGATGCAATATCTGTGTTTCATCGTCAGTAAGAAGGTCAGAGGGATAGAGTAAACCTGAAGTGAAGCATCGGAATCTATAACTAGTGTCACAGGAATGGTTCAAAACATAAAGAGTAAGAAGAGTCAGTTTTCCTGTACTTAAGACGGCATTGTGCATTTTGCATTTAATTCCGATGCAATTTCTATGTTTCATCGTCAATAAGAAGGTCAGAGGGATACAGTAAATCTGAATTGAAGCATCGGAATCTATAACTAGTGTGACAGGAATGGTTTAAAACATAGACAGTAAGAAGAGCTAGTCTTCTTGTACTTGAGTCGGCATGGTGCCTTTTGTATTTAATTCCGATGCAATTTCTGTGTTTCATCGTCAATAAGGAGGTCAGAGGGATACAGTAAACCTGAAGTGAAGCATCGGAATCTATAACTAGTGTCAAAGAAATGGTTCAAAACATAGAAAGTAAGAAGAGTCAGTTTTCTTGTACTTAAGTCGGCATTGTGCCTTTTGTATATAATTCCGATGCAATTTCTGTGTTTCATCGTCAATAAGAAGGTCAGAGGGATACAGTAAACCTGAAGTGAAGCATCGGAATCTATAACTAGTGTCACAGGAGTGGTTCAAAACATTGACAGTAGGAAGTGTCTGTTTTCTTGTACTTAAGTCGGTATTGTGCCTTTTGTATTTAATTCCGATGCAATTTCTGTGTTTCGTCGTAAATAAGAAGGTCCATGGGATGCAGTAATCCTGAAGTGCAGCAACGGAATCTAAAACCTGTCTCACAGGAATGGTTCAAAGCATAGACAGTAAGAAGAGCCAGTCTTCTTGTACTTGAGTCGGCATTGTGCCTTTTGTATTTAATTTCGATGCAATTTCTGTGTTTCATCGTCAATAACAAGGTCAGAGGGATACAGAAAACCTGAAGTGAAGCATCGGAATCTATAACTAGTGTCACAGGAATGGTTCTAACCATAGACAGTAAGAAGAGTCAGTCTTCTTGTACCTAAGTCGGCATTGTGCCTTTTGTATTTAATTAAGAAGCAATTTCTGTGTATCATCGTCAATAAGATGGTCAGAGGGATACAGTTAACCTGAAGTGAAACATCGGAATCTATAGCTAGTGTCACAGAAATGGTTCAAACATAGATAGTAAGAAGAGTCAGTTTCCTTGTACTTAAGTCGGCATTGTGCCTTTTGTATTTAATTTCGGTTCAATTTCTGTGTTTCATCGTCAATAAAAAGGTCAGAGGGATACAGTAAACCTGAGGTGAAGCATCGGAATGTATAACTAGGGTCACACGAATCGTTCAAAGCATGGACAGTAAGAAGTGTCATATTTCTTGTACTTAAGTCGGCATTGTGCCTTTTGTATTCAATTCCGATGCAATTTCTGCGTTTCATCGTCAATAAGAAAGTCCACCGGATACAGTAAACCTGAAGTGAAGCATCGGAATCTTAAACCCGTCTCACAGGAAAGGTTCATACCATAGACAGTAAGAAGAGCCAGTCATCTTGTATTTGAGTCGGCGTTGTGCCTTTTGTATTTTATTCCGATGCAATTTCTGTGTTTCATAGTCAATAACAGGGTCAGAGGGATACAGTAAGCTCGAAGGGAAGGATCGGAATCTATAACTAGTGTCACAGGAATGATTCACAACAAAGACAGTAAGAAAAGTATGTTTTCTTGTACTTAAGTCGGCATTGTGGCATTTGTATTTAATTCCGATGCAATTTCTGTGTTTCATCGTCATTAAGAATGTCCGAGGGATACAGTAAACCTGAAGTGAATCATCGGAATCTATAACTAGTGTCACAAGAATGGTTCAAAACATAGACAGTTAGAAGAGACAGTTTTCCTGTACTTATGGCGACATTGTGCCTTATGTATTTAATTCCGATGCAATTTCAATGTTTCATCGTCAATAAGAAGGTCAGAGGGATACAGTAAATCTGAATTGACGCATCGGAATCTATAACTAGTGTCACAGGAATGGATCAAAACGTAGACAGTAAGAGGAGTCAGTCTTCTTGTACTTAAGTCGGCATTGTGCCTTTTGTATATAATTCCGATGCAATTTCTGTGTTTCATCGTCAATAAGAAGGTCAGCTGATGCAGTATACCAGAAGTGCAGCATCTGAATCTATAACGAGTGTCACAGGAATGGTTCAAACCATAGACAGTAAGAAAAGTCAGTCTTCTTGTACTTAAGTCAGCTTTGTGCCTTTTGTATTTAATTAACATGCAATTTCTTTGTTTCATCGTCAATAAGAAGGTCAGAGGGATTCAGTAAACCTGAAGAGAAGCATCGGAATCTATAACCAGTGTCACAGGAATGGTTCAAGTCATAGACAGTAAGAAGAGTCAGTTTTCTTCTAATTAAGTCGGCATTGTGCCTATTCAATTTTATTCCGATGCAATTTCTGTGTTTCGGCGTCAATAAGAAGGTCCAAGGGATACAGTATACCTGAAGTGAAGCATCGGAATCTAAAACCGGTCTCACAGGAAAGGTTCAAACATAGACAGCAAAAAGAGCCAGTCTTCTTGTACTTGAGTCGGCATTGTGCCTTTGGTATATAATTAGGATTCTATTTCTGTGTTTCATCGTCAATAAGAAGGTCAGAGGGATACAGTAAACCTGATGTGAAGGATCGGAATCTATAACTAGTGTCACAGAAATGGTTCAAACATAGACAGTAAGAAGAGTCAGTTTCCTTGTACTTATGTCGGCATTGTGCCTTTTGTATTTAATTCCGATGCAATTTCTGTGTTTCATCGTCAATAAAAAGGTCAGAGGGATACAGTAAACCTGAAGTGAAGCATCGGAATGTATATCTAGGGTCACAAGAATGGTTCAAAGCATGGACAGTAAGAAGTGTCATATTTCTTGTACTTAAGTCGGCATTGTGCCTTTTGTATTCAATTCCGATGCAATTTCAGCGTTTCATCGTCAATAAGAAAGTCCACCGGATACAGTAAACCTGAAGTGAAGCATCGGAATCATAACCGGTCTCACAGGAAAGGTTCATACCAGAGACAGTAAGAAGAGCCAGTCTCCTTGTATTTGAGTCGGCGTTGTGCGTTTTGTGTTAAATTCCGATGCAATTTCTGTGTTTCATTGTCAATAAAATTGTCAGCGGGATTCAGTAAACCTGAAGTGAAGAATCGGAATCTATAACTAGTGTCACAGGAATGGTTCAAAACATAGACAGTAAGAAGAGTCAGTCTTCTTGTACTTAAGTCGGCATTGTGCCTTTTGTATTTAATTCCGATGCAATTTCTGTGTTTCGTCGTCAATAAGGAGGTCAGAGGGATACAGTAAACCTGAAGTGAAGCATCGGAATCTATAACTAGTGTCATAGAAATGGTTCAAAACATAGAAAGTAAGAAGAGTCAGTTTTCTTGTACTTAAGTCGGCAATGTGCCTTTTGTATTTAATTCCGATGCAATTTCTGTGTTTCATCGTCAATACGAAGCTCAGAGGGATACAGTAAAACTGAAGTGAAGCATCGGAATCTATAACTAGTGTCACAGGAATGGTTCAAAACATAGACAGTAAGAAGAGCCGGTCTTCTTGTACTTGAGTTGGCATTGTGCCATTTGTATTTAGCTCCGATGCAATTTCTGTGTTTCATCGTCAATAAGAAGGTCCTCTGGATGCAGTATACCAGACGTGCAGCATCTGAATCTATAACTAGTGTCACAGGAATGGTTCAAACCATAGACAGTAAGAAAAGACAGTCTTCTTGTAGTTAAGTCAGCTTTGTGCCTTTTGTATTTATTTAAGATGCAATTTCTATATTTCATCGCCAATAAGGTCAGAGGGATTCAGTAAACCTGAAGTGAAGCATCGGAATCTATAACTAGTGTCACAAGAATGGTTCAAAACATAGACAGTAAGAAGAGTCAGTCTTCTTGTACTTATATCGGCATTGTGCCTTTTTATATAATTCCGATGCAATTTCTGTGTTTCATCGTCTATAAGAAAGTCAGAGGGATACAGTAAACCTGAAATGAAGCCTCGGAATCCATAGCTAGTGTCACAGGTATGGTTCAAAGCATAGACAGTAAGAAGAGTCCGTCTTCTTGTACTAATGTCGGCATTGTGCCTTTTGTATTTAACTCCGATGCAATTTCTGTGCTTCATCATCAATAAGAAGGTCAGCTGGAGACAGTATACATGAAGTGCAGCATCTGAATCTGTAACTAGTGTCACAGGAATGGTTCAAACCATAGACAGTAAGAGGAGTCAGTCTTCTTGTAATTAAGTCGACATTTTGCCTTTTTATTTAATTAAGATGCAATTTCTGTGTTTCATCGTCAATAAGAAGGGCAGAGGGATACGGTAAACCTGAAGTGAAGCATCGGAATCTATAACTAGTGTCACAGGAATGGTTCAAAGCATAGACAGTAAGAGGAGTCAGTCTTCTTGTACTTGAGTCGGCATTGTGCCTTTTGTATTTAATTCCGATGCAATTTCTGTGTTTCATCGTCAATAAGAAGGTCAGAGGGATACAGTAAACCTGAAGTGAAGCATCGGAATCTATAACTAGTGTCACAGGAGTGGTTCAAAACATAGACAGTAGGAAGTGTCTGTTTTCTTGTACTTAAGTCGGTATTGTGCCTTTTGTATTTAATTCCGATGCAATTTCTGTGTTTCGTCGTAAATAAGAAGGTCCATGGGATGCAGTAATCCTGAAGTGCAGCAACGGAATCTAAAACCTGTCTCACAGGAATGGTTCAAAGCATAGACAGTAAGAAGAGCCAGCCTTCTTGTACTTGAGTCGGCATTGTGCCTTTTGTATTTAATTTCGATGCAATTTCTGTGTTTCATCGTCAATAACAAGGTCAGAGGGATACAGAAAACCTGAAGTGAAGCATCTGAATCTATAACTAGTGTCACAGGAATGGTTCAAACCATAGACAGTTTGAAGAGTCAGTCTTCTTGTACCTAAGTCGGCATTGTGCCTTTTGTATTCAATTAAGAAGCAATTTCTGTGTATCATCGTCAATAAGAAGGTCAGAGGGATACAGTTAACCTGAAGTGAAGCATCGGAATCTATAGCTAGTGTCACAGAAATGGTTCAAACATAGATAGTAAGAAGAGTCAGTTTCCTTGTACTTAAGTCGGCATTGTGCCTTTTGTATTTTATTCCGGTGCAATTTCTGTGTTTCATCGTCAATAAAAAGGTCAGAGGGATACAGTAAGCTCGAAGGGAAGGATCGGAATCTATAACTAGTGTCACAGGAATGATTCACAACAAAGACAGTAAGAAAAGTATGTTTTCTTGTACTTAAGTCGGCATTATGCCTTTTGTATTTAATTCCGATGCAATTTCTGTGTTTATCGTCATTAAGAAAGTCCGAGGGATACAGTAAACCTGAAGCGAAGCATCGGAATCCATAACTACTGTCACAAGAATGGTTCAAAACGTAGACAGCTAGAAGAGTCAGTTTTCCTGTACTTATGACGACATTGTGCCTTTTGTATTTAATTCCGATGCAATTTCTATGTTTCATTGTCAATAAGAAGGTCAGAGGGATACAGTAAATCTGAATTGAAGCATCGGAATCTATAACTAGTGTCACAGGAATGGTTTAGAACATAGACAGTAAGAGGAGCCAGTCATCTTGTACTTGAGTCGGCATTGTGCTTTTGTATTTAATTCCGATGCAATTTCTGTGTTTCGTCGTCAATAAGGAGGTCAGAGGGATACAGTAAACCTGAAGTGAAGCATCGGAATCTATAACTAGTGTCATAGAAATGGTTCAAAACATAGAAAGTAAGAAGAGTCAGTTTTCTTGTACTTAAGTCGGCAATGTGCCTTTTGTATTTAATTCCGATGCAATTTCTGTGTTTCATCGTCAATACGAAGCTCAGAGGGATACAGTAAAACTGAAGTGAAGCATCGGAATCTATAACTAGTGTCACAGGAATGGTTCAAAACATAGACAGTAAGAAGAGCCGGTCTTCTTGTACTTGAGTTGGCATTGTGCCATTTGTATTTAGTTCCGATGCAATTTCTGTGTTTCATCGTCAATAAGAAGGTCCTCTGGATGCAGTATACCAGAAGTGCAGCATCTGAATCTATAACTAGTGTCACAGGAATGGTTCAAACCATAGACAGTAAGAAAAGACAGTCTTCTTGTAGTTAAGTCAGCTTTGTGCCTTTTGTATTTATTTAAGATGCTATTTCTATATTTCATCGCCAATAAGGTCAGAGGGATTCAGTAAACCTGAAGTGAAGCATCGGAATCTATAACTAGTGTCACAAGAATGGTTCAAAACATAGACAGTAAGAAGAGTCAGTCTTCTTGTACTTATATCGGCATTGTGCCTTTTTATATAATTCCGATGCAATTTCTGTGTTTCATCGTCTATAAGAAAGTCAGAGGGATACAGTAAACCTGAAATGAAGCCTCGGAATCCATAGCTAGTGTCACAGGTATGGTTCAAAGCATAGACAGTAAGAAGAGTCCGTCTTCTTGTACTAGTGTCGGCATTGTGCCTTTTGTATTTAACTCCGATGCAATTTCTGTGCTTCATCATCAATAAGAAGGTCAGCTGGAGACAGTATACATGAAGTGCAGCATCTGAATCTGTAACTAGTGTCACAGGAATGGTTCAAACCATAGACAGTAAGAGGAGTCAGTCTTCTTGTAATTAAGTCGACATTTTGCCTTTTTATTTAATTAAGATGCAATTTCTGTGTTTCATCGTCAATAAGAAGGGCAGAGGGATACAGTAAACCTGAAGTGAAGCATCGGAATCTGTAACTAGTGTCACAGGAATGGTTCAAAGCATAGACAGTAAGAGGAGCCAGTCTTCTTGTACTTGAGTCGGCATTGTGCCTTTTGTATTTAATTCCGATGCAATTTCTGTGTTTCATCGTCAATAAGAAGGTCAGAGGGATACAGTAAACCTGAAGTGAAGCATCGGAATCTATAACTAGTGTCACAGGAGTGGTTCAAAACATAGACAGTAGGAAGTGTCTGTTTTCTTGTACTTAAGTCGGTATTGTGCCTTTTGTATTTAATTCCGATGCAATTTCTGTGTTTCGTCGTAAATAAGAAGGTCCATGGGATGCAGTAATCCTGAAGTGCAGCAACGGAATCTAAAACCTGTCTCACAGGAATGGTTCAAAGCATAGACAGTAAGAAGAGCCAGCCTTCTTGTACTTGAGTCGGCATTGTGCCTTTTGTATTTAATTTCGATGCAATTTCTGTGTTTCATCGTCAATAACAAGGTCAGAGGGATACAGAAAACCTGAAGTGAAGCATCGGAATCTATAACTAGTGTCACAGGAATGGTTCAAACCATAGACAGTTTGAAGAGTCAGTCTTCTTGTACCTAAGTCGGCATTGTGCCTTTTGTATTCAATTAAGAAGCAATTTCTGTGTATCATCGTCAATAAGAAGGTCAGAGGGATACAGTTAACCTGAAGTGAAGCATCGGAATCTATAGCTAGTGTCACAGAAATGGTTCAAACATAGATAGTAAGAAGAGTCAGTTTCCTTGTACTTAAGTCGGCATTGTGCCTTTTGTATTTTATTCCGGTGCAATTTCTGTGTTTCATCGTCAATAAAAAGGTCAGAGGGATACAGTAAACCTGAAGTGAAGCATCGGAATGTATAACTAGGGTCACAAGAATAGTTCAAAGCATGGACAGTAAGAAGTGTCATATTTCTTGCACCTAAGTCGGCATTGTGCCTTTTGTATTCAATTCCGATGCAATTTCTGCGTTTCATCGTCAATAAGAAAGTCCACCGGATACAGTAAACCTGAAGTGAAGCATCGGAATCTTAACCGGTCTCACAGGAAAGGTTCATACCATAGACAGTAAGAAGAGCCAGTCATCTTGTATTTGAGTCGGCGTTGTGACTTTTGTATTAATTTCCGATGCAATTTCTGTGTTTCATTGTCAATAAGATTGTCAGCGGGATTCAGTAAACCTGAAGTGTAGAATCGGAATCTATAACTAGTGTCACAGGAATGGTTCAAAACATAGACAGTAAGAAGAGTCAGTCTTCTTGTACTTAAGTCGGCATTGTGCCTTTTGTATTTTATTCCGATGCAATTTCTGTGTTTCATCGTCAATAACAGGGTCAGAGGGATACAGTAAGCTCGAAGGGAAGGATCGGAATCTATAACTAGTGTCACAGGAATGATTCACAACAAAGACAGTATGAAAAGTATGTTTTCTTGTACTTAAGTCGGCATTGTGGCTTTTGTATTTAATTCCGATGCAATTTCTGTGTTTCATCGTCATTAAGAAAGTCCGAGGGATACAGTAAACCTGAAGTGAATCATCGGAATCTATAACTAGTGTCACAAGAATGGTTCAAAACATAGACAGTTAGAAGAGACAGTTTTCCTGTACTTATGACGACATTGTGCCTTATGTATTTAATTCCGATGCAATTTCTATGTTTCATCGTCAATAAGAAGGTCAGAGGGATACAGTAAATCTGAATTGAAGCATCGGAATCCATAACTAGTGTCACAGGAATGGTTTAAAACATAGACAGTAAGAAGAGCCAGTCTTCTTGTACTTGAGTCGGCATTGTGCTTTTGTATTTAATTCCGATGCAATTTCTGTGTTTCATCGTCAATACGGAGGTCAGAGGGATACAGTAAACCTGAAGTGAAGCATCGGAATCTATCACTAGTGTCATAGAAGTGGTTCAAAACATAGAAAGTAAGAAGAGTCAGTTTTCTTGTACTTAAGTCGGCAATGTGCCTTTTGTATTTAATTCCGATGCAATTTCTGTGTTTCATCGTCAATAAGAATCTCAGAGGGATACAGTAAGCTTGAAGTAAAGCATTGGAATATATAACTAGTGTCACAGGAATGGTTCAAAACGTAGACAGTAAGAAGAGTCAGTCTTCTTGTACATAAGTCGGCATTGTGCCTTTTGTATATAATTCCGATGCAATTTCTGTGTTTCATGGTCAATAAGAAGGTCAGAGGGATACAGTAAAACTGAAGTGAAGCATCGGAATCTATAACTAGTGTCTCAGGAATGGTTCAAATCATAGACAGTAAGAAGAGCTAGTCTTCGTGTACTTGGGTTGGCATTGTGCCTTTTGTATTTAGTTCCGATGCAATTTCTGTGTTTCATCGTCAATAAGAAGGTCAGCTGGATGCAGTATACCACAAGTGCAGCATCTGAATTTATAACGAGTGTCACAGGAATGGTTCAAACCATAGACAGTAAGAAAAGTCAGTCTTCTTGTACTTAAGTCAGCTTTGTGCCTTTTGTATTTAATTAACATGCAATTTCTATGTTTCATCGTCAATAAGAAGGTCAGAGGGATTCAGTAAACTTGAAGAGAAGCATCGGAATCTATAACCAGTGTCACAGGAATGGTTCAAGTCATAGACAGTAAGAAGAGTCAGTTTTCTTCTAATGAAGTCGGCATTGTGCCTATTCTATTTAATTCCTATGCAATTTCTGTGTTTCGGCGTCAATAAGAAGGTCCAAGGGATACAGTATACCTGAAGTGAAGCATCGGAATCTAAAACCGGTCTCACAGGAAAGGTTCAAACATAGACAGCAAAAAGAGCCAGTCTTCTTGTACTTGAGTCGGCATTGTGCCTTTGGTACATAAGTCCGATTCCATTTCTGTGTTTCATCGTCAATAAGAAGGTCAGAGGGATACAGTAAACCTGATGTGAAGCATCGGAATCTATAACTAGTGTCACAGAAATGGTTCAAACATAGACAGTAAGAAGAGTCAGTTTCCTTGTACTTAAGTCGGCATTGTGCCTTTTGTATTTAATTCCGATGCAATTTCTGTGTTTCATCGTCAATAAAAAGGTCAGAGGGATACAGTAAACCTGAAGTGAAGCATCGGAATGTATATCTAGGGTCACAAGAATGGTTCAAAGCATGGACAGTAAGAAGTGTCATTTTTCTTGTACTTAAGTCGGCATTGTGCCTTTTGTATTCAATTCCGATGCAATTTCTGCGTTTCATCGTCAATAAGAAAGTCCACCGGATACAGTAAACCTGAAGTGAAGCATCGGAATCTTAAACCGGTCTCACAGGAAAGGTTCATACCAGAGACAGTAAGAAGAGCCAGTCTTCTTGTATTTGAGTCGGCGTTGTGCGTTTTGTATTAAATTCCGATGCAATTTCTGTGTTTCATTGTCAATAAAATTGTCAGCGGGATTAAGTAAACCTGAAGTGAAGAATCGGTATCTATAACTAGTGTCACAGGAATGGTTCAAAACATAGACAGTAAGAAGAGTCAGTCTTCTTGTACTTAAGTCGGCATTGTGCCTTTTGTATTTAATTCCGATGCAATTTCTTTGTTTCATCGTCAATAACAGGGTCAGAGGGATACAGTAAGCTCGAAGGGAAGGACCGGAATCTATAACTAGTGTCACAGGAATGATTCACAACAAAGACAGTAGGAAAAGTATGTTTTCTTGTACTTAAGTCGGCATTGTGCCTTTTGTATTTAATTCCGATGCAATTTCTGTGTTTCATCGTCATTAAGAAAGTCCGAGGGATACAGTAAACCTGAAGTGAAGCATCGGAATCTATAACTACTGTCACAAGAATGGTTCAAAACGTAGACAGCTAGAAGAGTCAGTTTTCCTGTACTTATGACGACATTGTGCCTTTTGTATTTAATTCCGATGCAATTTCTATGTTTCATCGTCAAAAAGTAGGTCAGAGGGATACAGTAAATCTGAATTGAAGCATCTGAATCTATAACTAGTGTCACAGGAATGGTTTAAAACATAGACAGTAAGAGGAGCCAGTCACCTTGTACTTGAGTCGGCATTGTGCTTTTGTATTTAATTCCGATGCAATTTCTGTGTTTCGTCGTCAATAAGGAGGTCAGAGGGATACAGTAAACCTGAAGTGAAGCATCGGAATCTATAACTAGTGTCATAGAAACGGTTCAAACATAGAAAGTTAGAAGAGTCAGTTTTCTTCTACTTAAGTCGGCAATGTGCCTTTTGTATTTAATTCCGATGCAATTTCTGTGTTTCATCGTCAATACGAAGCTCAGAGGGATACAGTAAAACTGAAGTGAAGCATCGGAATCTATAACTAGTGTCACAGGAATGGTTCAAAACATAGACAGTAAGAAGAGCCAGTCTTCTTGTACTTGAGTTGGCATTGTGCCATTTGTATTTAGGTCCGATGCAATTTCTGTGTTTCATCGTCAATAAGAAGGTCAGCTGGATGCAGTATACCAGAAGTGCAGCATCTGAATCTATAACTAGTGTCACAGGAATGGTTCAAACCATAGACAGTAAGAAAAGTCAGTCTTCTTCTACTTAAGTCAGCTTTGTGCCTTTTGTATTTAATTAAGATGCAATTTCTATATTTCATCTCCAATAAGTTCAGAGGGATTCAGTAAACCTGAAGTGAAGCATCGGAATCTATAACTAGTGTCACAAGAATGGTTCAAAACATAGACAGTAAGAAAAGTCAGTCTTCTTGTACTTATATCGGCATTGTGCCTTTTTATATAATTCCGATGCAATTTCTGTGTTTCATCGTCTATAAGAAAGTCAGAGGGATACAGTAAACCTGAAATGAAGCATCGGAATCCATAGCTAGTGTCACATGTATGCTTCAAAGCATAGACAGTAAGAAGAGTCCGTCTTCTTGTACTAATGTCGGCATTGTGCCTTTTGTATTTAACTCCGATGCAATTTCTGTGCTTCATCATCAATAAGAAGGTCAGCTGGAGACAGTATACCTGAAGTACAGCATCTGAATCTGTAACTAGTGTCACAGGAATGGTTGAAACATAGACAGTAAGAAGAGTCAGTTTTGTTGTGCTTAAGCCGTCATTGTGCCTATTGTATTTAATTCCCATGCTATTTCTGTGTTTCGTTGTCAATAAGAATGTCCAAGGGATACAGTAAACCTGAAGTGAAGCATCGGAATCTAAAACCGGGCTCACAGGAAACGTTAAAAACGTAGACAGTAAGAAGAGCCAGTCTTCTTGTACTTGAGTCGGCATTGTGCTTTTTGTATACAATTCCGATGCAATTTCTGTGTTTCATCGTCAATAAGAAGGTCAGAGGAATACAGTAAACCTGAAGTGAAGCATCGGAATCTATAACTAGTGACACAGGAATGGTTCAAAACATAGACGGTAAGAGGAGTCAGATTTCTTGTACTTAAGACGGCATTGTGCCTTTACTATTTAATTCCGATGCAATTTCTGTGTTTCATCGTCAATAAGAAGGTCAGCGGGACTCAGTAAACCTGAAGTGAAGAATCGGAATCTATAACTAGTGTCACAGGAATGGTTCAAAACATAGACAGTAATAAGAGTCAGTCTTCTTGTACTTAAGTCGGCATTGTACCTTTTGTATTTAATTCCGATGCAATTACTGTGTTTCATCGTCAATAAGAAGGTCAGAGGGATACAGTAAGCAGGAAGTGAAGCATCGGAATATATAACTAGTGTCACAGGATTGCTTCAAAACATAGACAGTAAGGAGAGTCAGTTATCTTGTACTTATGTCGGCATTGTGCCTTTTGTATTTAATTCATATGCAATTTCTGTGTTTCATCGTCAATAAGAAGATCAGAGGGATACAGTAAACCTGAAGTGAAGCATCGGAATCTGTAACTAGTGTCACAGGAATGGTTAAAACCATAGGCAGTAAGAAGAGTCAGTTTTCTTATACTTAAGTCGGCATTGTGCCTTTTGTATATAATTCCGATGCAATTTCTGTGTTTCATCGTCAATACGAATGTAAGAGTGATACAGTAAACCTGAAGTGAAGCATTGGAATCTAGAACTAGCGTCACAGGAATGGTTCAAAGCGTAGACTTAAGTCTGCATTGTGCCTTTTGTATTTAATTCCGATGCAATTTCTGTGTTTCATCGTCAATTAGAAGGTCAGAGGGATACAGTAAACCTGAAGTGAAGCATCGGAATCCATAACTAGTTTCACAGGAATTGTTCAAACACAGACAGTAAGAAGAGTCAGTTTTCTTGTACTTGAGGCAGCATTGTGCATTTT
The DNA here is from genome assembly GCF_021461395.2 of Schistocerca americana. NCBI lineage: Eukaryota > Metazoa > Arthropoda > Insecta > Orthoptera > Acrididae > Schistocerca > Schistocerca americana. The sequence continues at coordinate 4,739,991 of NW_025725983.1, read as the reverse complement.
GTATTTAATTCCGATGCAATTTCTGTGTTTCATCGACAATAAGAAGGTCAGAGGGATTCAGTAAACCTGAAGTGGAGCATCGGAATCTATAACTAGTGTTACAGGATTGGTTCAAAACACAGTCAGTAAGAAGAGTCAGTTTTCTAGTACTTAGGTCGGCATTGTGCCTTTTTTATTTAATTCCGATGCAATTTCTGTGTTTCATCGTCAATAGGAATGTCAGTGGGATACAGTAAACCTGAAGTGTGGCATCGAAATCTATAACTAGTGTCACAGGAGTGGTTCAAAACATAGACAGTAGGAAGTGTCTTTTTTCTTGTACTTAAGTCGGTATTGTGCCTTTTGTATTTAATTCCGATGCAATTTCTGTGTTTCGTCGTAAATAAGAAGGTCCATGGGTTGCAGCAATCCTGAAGTGCAGCAACGGAAACAGGAATGGTTCAAAACATAGACAGTAAGAAGAGCCAGTCTTCTTGTACTTGATTCGGAATTGTGCCTTTTGTATTTAATTTCGATGCAATTTCTGTGTTTCATCGTCAATAACAAGGTCAGAGGGATACAGAAAACCTGAAGTGAAGCATCGGAATCTAATACTAGTGTCACAGGAATGGTTCAAAACATAGACAATAAGAGGAGGACGTTTTCTTGTACTTAACTCGGCATTGTGCCTTTTGTATTTAATTCCGATGCAATTTCTGTGTTTCATCGTCAATAAGGTGGTCAGAGGGATACAGTAAACCTGAAGTGAAGCATCGGAATCTATAACTAGTGTAACAGGAATGGTTCAAACATAGACAGTAAGAAGAGTCAGTTTCCTTGTACTTAAGTCGGCATTGTGCCTTTTGTATTTAATTCCGATGCAATTTCTGTGTTTCATCGTCAATAAAAAGGTCAGAGGGATACAGTAAACCTGAAGTGAAGCATCGGAATGTATATCTAGGGTCACAAGAATGGTTCAAAGCATGGACAGTAAGAAGTGTCATTTTTCTTGTACTTAAGTCGGCATTGTGCCTTTTGTATTCAATTCCGATGCAATTTCTGCGTTTCATCGTCAATAAGAAAGTCCACCGGATACAGTAAACCTGAAGTGAAGCATCGGAATCTTAAACCGGTCTCACAGGAAAGGTTCATACCAGAGACAGTAAGAAGAGCCAGTCTTCTTGTATTTGAGTCGGCGTTGTGCGTTTTGTATTAAATTCCGATGCAATTTCTGTGTTTCATTGTCAATAAAATTGTCAGCGGGATTACGTAAACCTGAAGTGAAGAATCGGAATCTATAACTAGTGTCACAGGAATGGTTCAAAACATAGACAGTAAGAAGAATCAGTCTTCTTGTACTTAAGTCGGCATTGTGCCTTTTGTATTTAATTCCGATGCAATTTCTTTGTTTCATCGTCAATAACAGGGTCAGAGGGATACAGTAAGCTCGAAGGGAAGGATCGGAATCTATAACTAGTGTCACAGGAATGATTCACAACAAAGACAGTAAGAAAAGTATGTTTTCTTGTACTTAAGTCGGCATTGTGCCTTTTGTATTTAATTCCGATGCAATTTCTGTGTTTCATCGTCATTAAGAAAGTCCGAGGGATACAGTAAACCTGAAGTGAAGCATCGGAATCTATAACTACTGTCACAAGAATGGTTCAAAACGTAGACAGCTAGAAGAGTCAGTTTTCCTGTACTTATGACGACATTGTGCCTTTTGTATTTAATTCCGATGCAATTTCTATGTTTCATCGTCAAAAAGAAGGTCAGAGGGATACAGTAAATCTGAATTGAAGCATCTGAATCTATAACTAGTGTCACAGGAATGGTTTAAAACATAGACAGTAAGAGGAGCCAGTCACCTTGTACTTGAGTCGGCATTGTGCTTTTGTATTTAATTCCGATGCAATTTCTGTGTTTCGTCGTCAATAAGGAGGTCAGAGGGATACAGTAAACCTGAAGTGAAGCATCGGAATCTATAACTAGTGTCATAGAAACGGTTCAAACATAGAAAGTTAGAAGAGTCAGTTTTCTTCTACTTAAGTCGGCAATGTGCCTTTTGTATTTAATTCCGATGCAATTTCTGTGTTTCATCGTCAATACGAAGCTCAGAGGGATACAGTAAAACTGAAGTGAAGCATCGGAATCTATAACTAGTGTCACAGGAATGGTTCAAAACATAGACAGTAAGAAGAGCCAGTCTTCTTGTACTTGAGTTGGCATTGTGCCATTTGTATTTAGGTCCGATGCAATTTCTGTGTTTCATCGTCAATAAGAAGGTCAGCTGGATGCAGTATACCAGAAGTGCAGCATCTGAATCTATAACTAGTGTCACAGGAATGGTTCAAACCATAGACAGTAAGAAAAGTCAGTCTTCTTCTACTTAAGTCAGCTTTGTGCCTTTTGTATTTAATTAAGATGCAATTTCTATATTTCATCTCCAATAAGGTCAGAGGGATTCAGTAAACCTGAAGTGAAGCATCGGAATCTATAACTAGTGTCACAAGAATGGTTCAAAACATAGACAGTAAGAAGAGTCAGTCTTCTTGTACTTATATCGGCATTGTGCCTTTTTATATAATTCCGATGCAATTTCTGTGTTTCATCGTCTATAAGAAAGTCAGAGGGATACAGTAAACCTGAAATGAAGCATCGGAATCCATAGCTAGTGTCACAGGTATGCTTCAAAGCATAGACAGTAAGAAGAGTCCGTCTTCTTGTACTAATGTCGGCATTGTGCCTTTTGTATTTAACTCCGATGCAATTTCTGTGCTTCATCATCAATAAGAAGGTCAGCTGGAGACAGTATACCTGAAGTACAGCATCTGAATCTGTAACTAGTGTCACAGGAATGGTTCAAACATAGACAGTAAGAAGAGTCAGTTTTGTTGTGGTTAAGCCGTCATTGTGCCTATTGTATTTAATTCCGATGCTACTTCTGTGTTTGGTTGTCAATAAGAATGTCCAAGGGATACAGTAAACCTGAAGTGAAGCATCGGAATCTAAAACCGGGCTCACAGGAAACGTTAAAAACGTAGACAGTAAGAAGAGCCAGTCTTCTTGTACTTGAGTCGGCATTGTGCTTTTTGTATACAATTCCGATGCAATTTCTGTGTTTCATCGTCAATAAGAAGGTCAGAGGAATACAGTAAACCTGAAGTGAAGCATCGGAATCTATAACTAGTGACACAGGAATGGTTCAAAACATAGACGGTAAGAGGAGTCAGATTTCTTGTACTTAAGACGGCATTGTGCCTTTACTATTTAATTCCGATGCAATTTCTGTGTTTCATCGTCAATAAGAAGGTAAGCGGGACTCAGTAAACCTGAAGTGAAGAATCGGAATCTATAACTAGTGTCACAGGAATGGTTCAAAACATAGACAGTAATAAGAGTCAGTCTTCTTGTACTTAAGTCGGCATTGTACCTTTTGTATTTAATTCCGATGCAATTACTGTGTTTCATCGTCAATAAGAAGGTCAGAGGGATACAGTAAGCAGGAAGTGAAGCATCGGAATATATAACTAGTGTCACAGGATTGCTTCAAAACATAGACAGTAAGGAGAGTCAGTTATCTTGTACTTATGTCGGCATTGTGCCTTTTGTATTTAATTCATATGCAATTTCTGTGTTTCATCGTCAATAAGAAGATCAGAGGGATACAGTAAACCTGAAGTGAAGCATCGGAATCTGTAACTAGTGTCACAGGAATGGTTAAAACCATAGGCAGTAAGAAGAGTCAGTTTTCTTATACTTAAGTCGGCATTGTGCCTTTTGTATATAATTCCGATGCAATTTCTGTGTTTCATCGTCAATACGAATGTAAGAGTGATACAGTAAACCTGAAGTGAAGCATTGGAATCTAGAACTAGCGTCACAGGAATGGTTCAAAGCGTAGACTTAAGTCTGCATTGTGCCTTTTGTATTTAATTCCGATGCAATTTCTGTGTTTCATCGTCAATTAGAAGGTCAGAGGGATACAGTAAACCTGAAGTGAAGCATCGGAATCCATAACTAGTTTCACAGGAATTGTTCAAACATAGACAGTAAGAAGAGTCAGTTTTCTTGTACTTGAGGCAGCATTGTGCATTTTGTATTTAATTCCGATGCAATTTCTGTGTTTCATCAACAATAAGAAGGTCAGAGGGATTCAGTAAACCTGAAGTGGAGCATCGGAATCTATAACTAGTGTTACAGGATTGGTTCAAAACACAGTCAGTAAGAAGAGTCAGTTTTCTAGTACTTAGGTCGGCATTGTGCCTTTTTTATTTAATTCCGATGCAATTTCTGTGTTTCATCGTCAATAGGAATGTCAGTGGGATACAGTAAACCTGAAGTGTGGCATCGAAATCTATAACTAGTGTCACAGGAGTGGTTCAAAACATAGACAGTAGGAAGTGTCTTTTTTCTTGTACTTAAGTCGGTATTGTGCCTTTTGTATTTAATTCCGATGCAATTTCTGTGTTTCGTCGTAAATAAGAAGGTCCATGGGTTGCAGCAATCCTGAAGTGCAGCAACGGAAACAGGAATGGTTCAAAACATAGACAGTAAGAAGAGCCAGTCTTCTTGTACTTGATTCGGCATTGTGCCTTTTGTATTTAATTTCGATGCAATTTCTGTGTTTCATCGTCAATAACAAGGTCAGAGGGATACAGAAAACCTGAAGTGAAGCATCGGAATCTAATACTAGTGTCACAGGAATGGTTCAAAACATAGACAATAAGAGGAGGACGTTTTCTTGTACTTAATTCGGCATTGTGAATTTTGTATTTAATTCCGATGCAATTTCTGTGTTTCATCGTCAATAAGGTGGTCAGAGGGATACAGTAAACCTGAAGTGAAGCATCGGAATCTATAACTAGTATAACAGGAATGGTTCAAACATAGACAGTAAGAAGAGTCAGTTTTCTTGTACTTAAGTCGGCATTGTGCATTTTGTATTTAATTCCGATGCAATTTCTGCGTTTCGTCGTCAATAAGAAAGTCCACCGGATACAGTAAACCTGAAGTGAAGCATCGGAATCTATAACCGGTCTCACAGGAAAGGTCCAAAACATATACAGTAAGAAGGTCCAGTCTACTTGTACTTGAGTCTTCATTGTGACTTTTGTATTTATTTCCGATGCAATATCTGTGTTTCATCGACAATAAGAAGGTCAGAGGGATACAGTAAACCTGAAGTGAAGCATCGGAATCTATAACTAGTGGCACACGAATGGTTCAAAACATAGACAGTAAGAAGAGTCCGTTTTCTTGTACTTAAGTCGGCATTGTGCCTTTTGAGTTTAATTGCGATGCACTATCTGTGTTTCATCGTCAATAAGAAGGTCAGAGGGATACAGTAAACCTGAAGTGAAGCATCGTTATCCCTAACTAGTGTCACAGGAAATGTTCAAAACATAGACGGTAAGAAGAGTCCGTTTTCTTGTACTTATGTCGGCATTGTGCCTTTTGTATTTTATCCGAATGCAATTTCTATGTCTCATCGTCATTAAGAGGGTCAGAGGGATACAGTAATCCTGAAGTGAAGCATCGGAATCTAAAACCGGTCTCACAGGAAAGGTTCAAAACATAGACAGTAAGAAGAGCCAGTCTTCTTGAACTTGAGTCGGCATTGTGCCTTTTGTATGAAATTCCGTTGCAGTTTCTGTGCTTCATCATCAATAAGAAGGTCAGCTGGATACAGTATACCTGATGTGCAGCATCTGAATCTATAACTAGTGTCACAGGAATGGTTCAAACATAGACAGTAAGAAGAGTCAGTTTTGTTGTGGTTAAGCCGTCATTTTGCCTATTGTATTTAATTCCGATGCTATTTCTGTGTTTCGTTGTCAATAAGAATGTCCAAGGGATACAGTAAACCTGAAGTGAAGCATCGGAATCTATAACTGGGCTCACAGGAAACGTTCAAAACGTAGACAGTAAGAAGAGCCAGTTTTCTTGTACTTGAGGCAGCATTGTGCATTTTGTATTAATTTCCGATGTAATTTCTGTGTTTCATCGACAATAAGAAGGTCAGAGGGATACAGTAAACCTGAAGTGGAGCATCGGAATCTATAACTAGTGTTACAGGATTGGTTCAAAACACAGTCAGTAAGAAGAGTCAGTTTTCTAGTACTTAGGTCGGCATTGTGCCTTTTTTATTTAATTCCGATGCAATTTCTGTGTTTCATCGTCAATAAGAAGATCAGAGGGATACAGTAAACCTGAAGTGAAGCATCGAAATCTATAACTAGTGTCACAGGAGTGATTCAAAACATAGACAGTAGGAAGTGTCTTTTTTCTTGTACTTAAGTCGGTATTGTGCCTTTTGTATTTAATTCCGATGCAATTTCTGTGTTTCGTCGTAAATAAGAAGGTCCATGGGTTGCAGTAATCCTGAAGTGCAGCAACGGAATCTAAAACCTGTCTCACAGGATTGGTTCAAAGCATAGACAGTAAGAAGAGCCAGTCTTCTTGTACTTGAGTCGGCATTGTGCCTTTTGTATTTAATTCCGATTCAATTTCTGTGTTTCATCGTCAATAAGAAGGTCAGAGGGATACAGTAAGCTGTAAGTGAAGCATTTGAATATATAACTAGTGTCACAGGATTGGTTCAAAACATAGGCAGTAAGGAGACTCAGTTATCTTGTACTTAAGTCGGCATTGTGCCTTTTGTATTTAATTCCGATGCAATTTCTGTGTTTCATCGTCAATAAGAAGATCAGAGGGATACAGTACACCTGAAGTGAAGCATCGGAATCTGGAACTAGTGTCACAGGAATGGTTAAAACCATAGGCAGTAAGAAGAGTCAGTTTTCTTATACTTAAGTCGGCATTGTGCCTTTTGTATATAATTCCGATGCAATTTCTGTGTTTCATCGTCAATACGAAGGTCAGAGTGATACAGTAAACCTGAAGTGAAGCATCGGAATCTATAACTAGTGTCACAGGAATGGTTGAAAACATAGACAGTAGGAAGAGCCAGCCTTCTTGTACTTGAGTCGGCAGTGTGCCTTTTGTATTTAATTCCGATGCAATTTCTGTGTTTCATCGTCAATAACAAGGTCAGAGGGATACAGTAAACCTGAAGTGAAGCATCGGGATCCATAACTAGTGTCACAGGAATGGTTCAAGACATAGACATTAAGAAAAGTCAGTCTTCTTGTACTTAAGTCGGCATTGTGCATTTTGTATTAAATTCCGATGCAATTTCTGTGATTAATCGTCAATAAGAAATTCAAAGGGATACAGTAAAGCTGAAGTGAAGCATCGGAATCAATAACTAGTGTCACAGGAATGGTTCAAATCATAGACCGTCAGTAGAGTCAGTTTTCTTGTACTTCAGTCGGCATTGTGCGTTTTGTATTTAATTCCGATGCAATTTCTGTGTTTCATCGTCAATAAGAAATTCAAAGGGTACAGTAAAGCTGAAGTGAAACATCGGAATCAATAACTAGTGTCGCAGGAATGGTTCAAAACATAGACAGTAAGAAGAGTCAGTTATCTTGTACTTATGTCGGCTTTTTGCCTTTTGTCTTTAATTCCGATGCAATTTCAGTGTTTCATCGTCAATAAGAAGGTCAGAGGTATACAGTAAACCTGAAGTGAAGCATTGGAATATATAACTAGCGTCACAGGAATGGTTCAAACATAGACAGTAAGAAGAGTCAGTTTCCTTGTACTTAAGTCGGCAATGTGCCTTTTGTATTTAATTCCGATGCAATTTCTGTGTTTCATCGTCAATAAGGTGGTCAGAGGGATACAGTAAACCTGAAGTGAAGCATCGGAATCTATAACTAGTGTAACAGGAATGGTTCAAACATAGACAGTAAGAAGAGTCAGTTTCCTTGTACTTAAGTCGGCATTGTGCCTTTTGTATTTAATTCCGATGCAATTTCTGTGTTTCATCGTCAATAAAAAGGTCAGAGGGATACAGTAAACCTGAAGTGAAGCATCGGAATGTATATCTAGGGTCACAAGAATGGTTCAAAGCATGGACAGTAAGAAGTGTCATTTTTCTTGTACTTAAGTCGGCATTGTGCCTTTTGTATTCAATTCCGATGCAATTTCTGCGTTTCATCGTCAATAAGAAAGTCCACCGGATACAGTAAACCTGAAGTGAAGCATCGGAATCTTAAACCGGTCTCACAGGAAAGGTTCATACCAGAGACAGTAAGAAGAGCCAGTCTTCTTGTATTTGAGTCGGCGTTGTGCGTTTTGTATTAAATTCCGATGCAATTTCTGTGTTTCATTGTCAATAAAATTGTCAGCGGGATTACGTACACCTGAAGTGAAGAATCGGAATCTATAACTAGTGTCACAGGAATGGTTCAAAACATAGACAGTAAGAAGAGTCAGTCTTCTTGTACTTAAGTCGGCATTGTGCCTTTTGTATTTAATTCCGATGCAATTTCTTTGTTTCATCGTCAATAACAGGGTCAGAGGGATACAGTAAGCTCGAAGGGAAGGATCGGAATCTATAACTAGTGTCACAGGAATGATTCACAACAAAGACAGTAAGAAAAGTATGTTTTCTTGTACTTAAGTCGGCATTGTGCCTTTTGTATTTAATTCCGATGCAATTTCTGTGTTTCATCGTCATTAAGAAAGTCCGAGGGATACAGTAAACCTGAAGTGAAGCATCGGAATCTATAACTACTGTCACAAGAATGGTTCAAAACGTAGACAGCTAGAAGAGTCAGTTTTCCTGTACTTATGACGACATTGTGCCTTTTGTATTTAATTCCGATGCAATTTCTATGTTTCATCGTCAAAAAGAAGGTCAGAGGGATACAGTAAATCTGAATTGAAGCATCTGAATCTATAACTAGTGTCACAGGAATGGTTTAAAACATAGACAGTAAGAGGAGCCAGTCACCTTGTACTTGAGTCGGCATTGTGCTTTTGTATTTAATTCCGATGCAATTTCTGTGTTTCGTCGTCAATAAGGAGGTCAGAGGGATACAGTAAACCTGAAGTGAAGCATCGGAATCTATAACTAGTGTCATAGAAACGGTTCAAACATAGAAAGTTAGAAGAGTCAGTTTTCTTCTACTTAAGTCGGCAATGTGCCTTTTGTATTTAATTCCGATGCAATTTCTGTGTTTCATCGTCAATACGAAGCTCAGAGGGATACAGTAAAACTGAAGTGAAGCATCGGAATCTATAACTAGTGTCACAGGAATGGTTCAAAACATAGACAGTAAGAAGAGCCAGTCTTCTTGTACTTGAGTTGGCATTGTGCCATTTGTATTTAGGTCCGATGCAATTTCTGTGTTTCATCGTCAATAAGAAGGTCAGCTGGATGCAGTATACCAGAAGTGCAGCATCTGAATCTATAACTAGTGTCACAGGAATGGTTCAAACCATAGACAGTAAGAAAAGTCAGTCTTCTTCTACTTAAGTCAGCTTTGTGCCTTTTGTATTTAATTAAGATGCAATTTCTATATTTCATCTCCAATAAGGTCAGAGGGATTCAGTAAACCTGAAGTGAAGCATCGGAATCTATAACTAGTGTCACAAGAATGGTTCAAAACATAGACAGTAAGAAGAGTCAGTCTTCTTGTACTTATATCGGCATTGTGCCTTTTTATATAATTCCGATGCAATTTCTGTGTTTCATCGTCTATAAGAAAGTCAGAGGGATACAGTAAACCTGAAATGAAGCATCGGAATCCATAGCTAGTGTCACAGGTACGCTTCAAAGCATAGACAGTAAGAAGAGTCCGTCTTCTTGTACTAATGTCGGCATTGTGCCTTTTGTATTTAACTCCGATGCAATTTCTGTGCTTCATCATCAATAAGAAGGTCAGCTGGAGACAGTATACCTGAAGTACAGCATCTGAATCTGTAACTAGTGTCACAGGAATGGTTCAAACATAGACAGTAAGAAGAGTCAGTTTTGTTGTGGTTAAGCCGTCATTGTGCCTATTGTATTTAATTCCGATGCTACTTCTGTGTTTGGTTGTCAATAAGAATGTCCAAGGGATACAGTAAACCTGAAGTGAAGCATCGGAATCTAAAACCGGGCTCACAGGAAACGTTAAAAACGTAGACAGTAAGAAGAGCCAGTCTTCTTGTACTTGAGTCGGCATTGTGCTTTTTGTATACAATTCCGATGCAATTTCTGTGTTTCATCGTCAATAAGAAGGTCAGAGGAATACAGTAAACCTGAGGTGAAGCATCGGAATCTATAACTAGTGACACAGGAATGGTTCAAAACATAGACGGTAAGAGGAGTCAGATTTCTTGTACTTAAGACGGCATTGTGCCTTTACTATTTAATTCCGATGCAATTTCTGTGTTTCATCGTCAATAAGAAGGTAAGCGGGACTCAGTAAACCTGAAGTGAAGAATCGGAATCTATAACTAGTGTCACAGGAATGGTTCAAAACATAGACAGTAATAAGAGTCAGTCTTCTTGTACTTAAGTCGGCATTGTACCTTTTGTATTTAATTCCGATGCAATTACTGTGTTTCATCGTCAATAAGAAGGTCAGAGGGATACAGTAAGCAGGAAGTGAAGCATCGGAATATATAACTAGTGTCACAGGATTGCTTCAAAACATAGACAGTAAGGAGAGTCAGTTATCTTGTACTTATGTCGGCATTGTGCCTTTTGTATTTAATTCATATGCAATTTCTGTGTTTCATCGTCAATAAGAAGATCAGAGGGATACAGTAAACCTGAAGTGAAGCATCGGAATCTGTAACTAGTGTCACAGGAATGGTTAAAACCATAGGCAGTAAGAAGAGTCAGTTTTCTTATACTTAAGTCGGCATTGTGCCTTTTGTATATAATTCCGATGCAATTTCTGTGTTTCATCGTCAATACGAATGTAAGAGTGATACAGTAAACCTGAAGTGAAGCATTGGAATCTAGAACTAGCGTCACAGGAATGGTTCAAAGCGTAGACTTAAGTCTGCATTGTGCCTTTTGTATTTAATTCCGATGCAATTTCTGTGTTTCATCGTCAATTAGAAGGTCAGAGGGATACAGTAAACCTGAAGTGAAGCATCGGAATCCATAACTAGTTTCACAGGAATTGTTCAAACATAGACAGTAAGAAGAGTCAGTTTTCTTGTACTTGAGGCAGCATTGTGCATTTTGTATTTAATTCCGATGCAATTTCTGTGTTTCATCAACAATAAGAAGGTCAGAAGGATTCAGTAAACCTGAAGTGGAGCATCGGAATCTATAACTAGTGTTACAGGATTGGTTCAAAACACAGTCAGTAAGAAGAGTCAGTTTTCTAGTACTTAGGTTCCTCATTGTGCCTTTTTTATTTAATTCCGATGCAATTTCTGTGTTTCATCGTCAATAGGAATGTCAGTGGGATACAGTAAACCTGAAGTGTGGCATCGAAATCTATAACTAGTGTCACAGGAGTGGTTCAAAACATAGACAGTAGGAAGTGTCTTTTTTCTTGTACTTAAGTCGGTATTGTGCCTTTTGTATTTAATTCCGATGCAATTTCTGTGTTTCGTCGTAAATAAGAAGGTCCATGGGTTGCAGCAATCCTGAAGTGCAGCAACGGAAACAGGAATGGTTCAAAACATAGACAGTAAGAAGAGCCAGTCTTCTTGTACTTGATTCGGCATTGTGCCTTTTGTATTTAATTTCGATGCAATTTCTGTGTTTCATCGTCAATAACAAGGTCAGAGGGATACAGAAAACCTGAAGTGAAGCATCGGAATCTAATACTAGTGTCACAGGAATGGTTCAAAACATAGACAATAAGAGGAGGACGTTTTCTTGTACTTAATTCGGCATTGTGAATTTTGTATTTAATTCCGATGCAATTTCTGTGTTTCATCGTCAATAAGGTGGTCAGAGGGATACAGTAAACCTGAAGTGAAGCATCGGAATCTATAACTAGTATAACAGGAATGGTTCAAACATAGACAGTAAGAAGAGTCAGTTTTCTTGTACTTAAGTCGGCATTGTGCATTTTGTATTTAATTCCGATGCAATTTCTGCGTTTCGTCGTCAATAAGAAAGTCCACCGGATACAGTAAACCTGAAGTGAAGCATCGGAATCTATAACCGGTCTCACAGGAAAGGTCCAAAACATATACAGTAAGAAGGTCCAGTCTACTTGTACTTGAGTCTTCATTGTGACTTTTGTATTTATTTCCGATGCAATATCTGTGTTTCATCGACAATAAGAAGGTCAGAGGGATACAGTAAACCTGAAGTGAAGCATCGGAATCTATAACTAGTGGCACACGAATGGTTCAAAACATAGACAGTAAGAAGAGTCCGTTTTCTTGTACTTAAGTCGGCATTGTGCCTTTTGAGTTTAATTCCGATGCACTATCTGTGTTTCATCGTCAATAAGAAGGTCAGAGGGATACAGTAAACCTGAAGTGAAGCATCGTTATCCCTAACTAGTGTCACAGGAAATGTTCAAAACATAGACGGTAAGAAGAGTCCGTTTTCTTGTACTTATGTCGGCATTGTGCCTTTTGTATTTTATCCGAATGCAATTTCTATGTCTCATCGTCATTAAGAGGGTCAGAGGGATACAGTAATCCTGAAGTGAAGCATCGGAATCTAAAACCGGTCTCACAGGAAAGGTTCAAAACATAGACAGTAAGAAGAGCCAGTCTTCTTGAACTTGAGTCGGCATTGTGCCTTTTGTATGAAATTCCGTTGCAGTTTCTGTGCTTCATCATCAATAAGAAGGTCAGCTGGATACAGTATACCTGATGTGCAGCATCTGAATCTATAACTAGTGTCACAGGAATGGTTCAAACATAGACAGTAAGAAGAGTCAGTTTTGTTGTGGTTAAGCCGTCATTTTGCCTATTGTATTTAATTCCGATGCTATTTCTGTGTTTCGTTGTCAATAAGAATGTCCAAGGGATACAGTAAACCTGAAGTGAAGCATCGGAATCTATAACTAGTTTCACAGGAATGGTTCAAACATAGACAGTAAGAAGAGTCAGTTTTCTTTTACTTGATGCAGCATTGTGCATTTTGTATTTAATTCCGATGCAATTTCTGTGTTTCATCGACAATAAGAAGGCCAGGGGGATACAGTAAACCTGAAGTAGAGCATCGGAATCTATAACTAGTGTTACAGGATTGGTTCAAAAAACAGTCAGTAAGAAGAGTCAGTTTTCTAGTACTTAGGTCGGCATTGTGCCTTTTTTATTTAATTCCGATGCAATTTCTGTGTTTCATCGTCAATAAGAATGTCAGAGGGATACAGTAAACCTGAAGTGAAGCATCGAAATCTATAACTAGTGTCACAGGAGTGGTTCAAAACATAGACAGTACTAAGTGTCTGTTTTCTTGTACTTAAGTCGGTATTGTGCCTTTTGTATTTAATTCCGATGCAATTTCTGTGTTTCGTCGTAAATAAGAAGGTCCATGGGTTGCAGTAATCCTGAAGTGCAGCAACGGAATCTAAAACCTGTCTCACAGGAATGGTTCAAAGCATAGACAGTAAGAAGAGCCAGTCTTCTTGTACTTGAGTCGGCATTGTGCCTTTTGTATTTAATTCCGATGCAAATTCTGTGTTTCATCGTCAATAAGAAGGTCAGAGGGATACAGTAAACCTGAAGTGAAGCATGGGAATCTATAACTAGTGTCACACGAATGGTTCAAAACATAGACAGTAAGAAGAGTCCGTTTTCTTGTACTTAAGTCGGCATTGTGCCTTTTGAGTTCAATTCCGATGCACTTTCTGTGTTTCATCGTCAATAAGAAGGTCAGAGGGATACAGTAAACCTGAAGAGAAGCATCGTTATCTCTAACTAGTGTCACAGGAAAGGTTCAAAACATAGACGGTAAGAAGAGTCCGTTTTCTTGTACTTAAGTCGGCATTGTGCCTTTTGTATTTTATCCGGATGCAATTTCTATGTCTCATCGTCATTAAGAGGGTCAGAGGGATACAGTAAACCTGAAGTGAAGCATCGGAATCTAAAACCGGTCTCACAGGAAAGGTTCAAAACATAGACAGTAAGAAGAGCCAGTCTTCTTGAACTTGAGTCGGCATTGTGCCTTTTGTATGAAATTCCGTTGCAATTTCTGTGCTTCATCATCAATAAGAAGGTCAGCTGGATACAGTATACCTGAAGTGCAGCATCTGAATCTATAACTAGTGTCACAGGAATGGTTCAAACATAGACAGTAAGAAGAGTCAGTTTTGTTGTGGTTATGCCGTCATTGTGCCTATTGTATTTAATTCCGATGCTATTTCTGTGTTTCGTTGTCAATAAGAAGGTCAGCGGGACTCAGTAAACCTGAAGTGAAGAATCGGAATCTATAACTAGTGTCACAGGAATGGTTCAAAACATAGACAGTAAGAAGAGTCAGTCTTCTTGTACTTAAGTCGGCATTGTGCCTTTTGTATTTAATTCTGATGCAATTTCTGTGTTTCATTGTCAATAAGAAGGTCAGAGGGATACAGTAAGCTGGAAGTGAAGCATCGGAATATATAACTAGTGTCACAGGATTGGTTCAAAACATAGACGGTAAGGAGAGTCAGTTATCTTGTACTTAAGTCGGCATTGTGCCTTTTGTATTTAATTCCGTTGCAATTTCTGTGTTTCATCGCCAATAAGAAGATCAGAGGGATACAGTAAACCTGAAGTGAAGCATCGGAATCTGTAACTAGTGTCACAGGAATGGTTAAAACCATAGGCAGTAAGAAGAGACAGTTTTCTTATACTTAAGTCGGCATTGTGGCTTTTGTATATAATTCCGATGCAATTTCTGTGTTTCATCGTCAATACGAAGGTCAGAGTGATACAGTAAACCTGAAGTGAAGCATCGGAATCTATAACTAGTGTCACAGGAATGGTTGAAAACATAGACAGTAAGAAAAGTCAGTATTCTTGTACTTAAGTCGGCATTGTGCATTTTGTATTAAATTTCGATGCAATTTCTGTGATTAATCGTCAATAAGAAATTCAAAGGGATACAGTAAAGCTGAAGTGAAGCATCGGAATCAATAACTAGTGTCACAGGAATGGTTCAAATCATAGACAGTCAGTAGAGACAGTTTTCTTGTACTTCAGTCGGCGTTGTGCGTTTTGTATTTAATTCCGATGCAATTTCTGTGTTTCATCGCCAATAAGAAATTCAAAGGGTACAGTAAAGCTGAAGTGAAGCATCGGAATCAATAACTAGTGTCACAGGAATGGTTCAAAACATAGACAGTAAGAAGAGTCAGTTATCTTGTACTTAAGTCGGCTTTTTGCCTTTTGTCTTTAATTCCGATGCAATTTCAGTGTTTCATCGTCAATAAGAAGGTCAGAGGTATACAGTAAACCTGAAGTGAAGCATTGGAATCTATAACTAGCGTCACAGGAATGGTTCAAAACATAGACAGTAAGAAGAGTCAGTTCCCTTGTACTTAAGTCGGCATTGTGCCTTTTGTATTTAATTCTGATGCAATTTCTGTGTTTCATCGTCAATTAGAAGGTCAGAGGGATACAGTAAACCTGAAGTGAAGCATCGGAATTTATAACTAGTTTCACAGGAATGGTTCAAACATAGACAGTAAGAAGAGTCAGTTTTCTTGTACTTGAGTCAGCATTGTGCATTTTGTATTTAATTCCGATGCAATTTCTGTGTTTCATCGACAATAAGAAGGTCAGAGGGATACAGTAAACCTGAAGTGGAGCATCGGAATCTATAACTAGTGTTACAGGAAATGTTCAAAACACAGTCAGTAAGAAGAGTCAGTTTTCTAGTACTTAGGTCGGCATTGTGCCTTTTTTATTTAATTCCGATGCAATTTCTCTGTTTCATCGTCAATAAGAATGTCAGAGGGATACAGTAAACCTGAAGTGAAGCATCGAAATCTATAACTAGTGTCACAGGAATGG
The DNA here is from genome assembly GCF_021461395.2 of Schistocerca americana. Lineage (NCBI taxonomy): Eukaryota > Metazoa > Arthropoda > Insecta > Orthoptera > Acrididae > Schistocerca > Schistocerca americana. The sequence continues at coordinate 4,724,181 of NW_025725983.1, read as the reverse complement.
TTCAAAAGATAGTCAGTAAGAAGAGTCAGTTTTCTAGTACTTAAGTCGGCATTGTGCCTTTTGTATTTTATTTCGATACAATATCTGTGTTTCATCGTCAATAAGAAGGTCAGAGGGATACAGTAAACCTGAAGGTAAGCATCGGAATCTATAACTAGTGTCACAGGAATGGTTCAAAGCATAGACAGTAAGAAGTGCTAGTCTTCATGTACTTGAGTCGGCATTGTGCCTTTTGCAATTAATTCCGATGCAATTTTTGTGTTTCATTGTCAATAAGAAGGTCAGAGGGATACAGTAAAACTGAAGTAAAGCATCGGAATCTATAACTAGTGTCACAGGAGTGGTTCAAATCATAGACAGTAAGAAGAGTCAGACTTCTTGTACTTAAGTCGGCATTGTGCCTTTTGTATTTAATTCCGATGCAATTTCTATGTTTCATCGTCAATAAGAAGGTCAACTGGCTACAGTAAACCTGAAGTGAACCATCAGAATCCGTAACTAGTGTCACAGGAATGGTTCAAAACATAGACAGAAAGAAGAGCCAGTCTACTTGTACTTGAGTCGGCATTGTGCCTTTTGTATTTAATTCCGATGCAATTTCTGTGTTTCATCGTCAATACGAGGGTCAGAGGGATACAGTAAACCTGAAGTGAAGTATCGGAATCTATAACTAGTGTCACAGGAATGGTTCGAAACATACACAGTAAGAAGTGTCAGTCTTCTTGTACTTAAGTCGGCATTGTGCCTTTTGTATTTACTTCCGATGCAATATCTGTGTTTCTTCGTCAATAAGAAGGTCAGAGGGATACAGTATACCTGATGTGAAGCATTTGAATCTATAACTAGTGTCACAGAAATGGTTCAAAACATAGACACTAAGAAGAGCCAGTCTTCTTGTACTTGAGTCGGCATTGTGTCTTTTGTATTTCATTCCGATGCAATTTCTGTGTTTCATCGTCAATAAGAAGGCAGAGGGATACAGTAAACCTGAAGTGAAGCATCGGAATCTATAACCAGTGTCACAGGAATGGTTCAAAACATAGACAGTAAGAAGAGTCAGTCTTCTTGTACTTAAGTCGGCATTGTGCCTTTTGTATTTTATTCTGATGCAATTCACGTGTTGCATCGTCAATACGAATGTCAGAGGGATACAGTAAACCTGAGGTGAAGCATCGGAATCTATAACTAGTGTCACAGGAATGGTTCAAAACATAGACAGTAAGAAGGGTCAGTTTTCTTGTACTTAAGTCGGCATTGTGCCATTTATACTTAATTCCGATGCAATTTCTGTGTTTCATCGTCAATATGAAGGTCAGAGGGATACAGTAAACCTGAAGTGAAGCATCGGAATCTATAACTAGTGTCACAGAAATGGTTCAAAACATAGACAGGAAGAAGAGCCAGTCTTCTTGTAGTTGAGTCGGCATTGTGCCTTTTGTATTTAATTCCGAAGCAATATCTGTGTTTCTTTGTCAATAAGAAGGTCAGAGGGATACAGTAAACCTGAAGTGAGGCATCGGAATCTATAACTAGTGTCACAGAAATTGTTCAAAACATAGACTGTAAGAAGACCCAGTCTTCTTGTACTTCAGTCGGCATTGTGCCTTTTGTATTTAATTCCGATGCAATTTCTGTGTTTCATCGTCAATAAGAAGGTCAGAGGGATACAGTAAACGTGAAGTGAAGCTTCGGAATCTATAACTAGTGTCACAGGAATGGTTCAAAACATAGACAGTAAGAAGAGTCAGTCTTCTTGTACTTAAGTCGGCATTGTGCCTTTTGTATTTAATTCCGATGCAATTTCTGTCTTTCATCGTCAATAAGATGGTCAGAGGGATACAGTAAACCTGAAGTGAAGCATCGGAATCTATAACTAGTGTCACAGGAATGGTTTAAAACATAGACAGTAAGAAGAGTCAGTTTTCTTGTACTTAAGTCGGCATTGTGCTTTTGTATTTAATTCCGATGCAATTTCTGTGTTTCATCGTCAATAAGGAGGTCAGAGGGATACAGTAAACCCGAAGTGATGCATCGTAATCTACAAATAGTATCACAGGAATCTTCAAACATAGCCAGTAAGAAGAGACAGTCTTCTTGTACTTAAGTTGGCATTGTGTCTTTTGTATATAATTCCGATGCAATATCTGTGTTTCGTCGTCAATAAGAAGGTCAGAGGGATACAGTAAACCTGAAGTGAAGCATCGGAATCTATAACTAGTGTCACAGAAGTGGTTCAAAATATAGACAGTAAGAAGAGCCAGTCTTCTTGTACTTGAGTCGGCATTGTGCCTTTTGTATTTAATTCCGATGCAATTTCTGTGTTTCATCGTCAATAAGAAGGTCAGACGGATACAGTAAACCTGAAGTGAAGCATCGGAATGTATAACTAGAGTCACAGGAATGGCTCAAAACATAGACAGTAAGAGGAGTCAGTCTTCTTGTACTTAAGTCGGCATTGTGCCTTTTATATTTAATTCCGACGCAAATTCTGTGTTTAATCGTCAATACGACGGTCAGAGGGATACAGTAAACCAGAAGTGAAGTTTCGGAATCTATAACTAGTGTCACAGGAATGGTTCAAAACATAGACAGTAAGAAGAGTCAGTCTTCTTCTACTTGAGTCATCATTGTGCCCTTTGTATTTAATTCCGATGCAATTTCTGTGTTTCATCGTCAATAAGAAGGTCAGAGGGATACAGTAAAACTGAAGTGAAGCATCGGAATCTATAACTAGTGTCACAGGAATGGTTCAAAACATAGAAAGTAAGAAGAGCCAGTCTTCTTGTACTTGAGTCGGCATTGTGCCTTTTGTATTTAATTCCGATGCAGATTCTGTGTTTCATCGTCAATACGAAGGTCAGAGAGATACAGTAAACTTGAAGTGAAGCATCGGAATCTATAACTTGTGTCACAGGAATGGTTCAAAACATAGACAGTAAGAAGAGTCAGTTTTCTTGTACTTAAGTCGGCATTGTTTCTTTTGTATGTAATTCCGATGCAATTTCTGTGTTTCATCGTCAATAAGCAGGTCAGATGGATACAGTAAACCTCAAGTGAAGCATCGGAATCTATCACTAGTGTCACAGGAATGGTTCAAAACATAGACAGTAAGAAGAGTCTGTTTTCTTGTACTTAAGTCGGCATTGTGTTTTTTGTATTTAATTCCAATGCAATTTCTGTGTTTCATCGTCAATAAGGAGGTCAGAGGGATACAGTAAACCCGAAGTGAAGCATCGCAATCTATAACTAGTGTCAGAGGAATGGTTCAAACATAGCCAGTAAGAGGAGTCAGATTTCTTGTACTTAAGTCGGCATTGTGCATTTGTATTTATTCCGATGCATTTTCTGTGTTTCGTCGTCAATGAGATGGTCAGAGGGATACAGTAAACCTGAAGTGATGCATCGGAATCTGTAACTAGTGTCACAGGAATGGTTCAAAAAATAGATATTAAGAAGAGTCTGTTTTCTTGTACATAAGTCGGCATTGTTCCTTTTCTATTTATTTCCGATACAATTTCTGTGTTTGATCGTCAATAAGAAGGTCAAAGGGATACAGTAAAATTGAAGTGAAGCATCGGAATCTGTAACTAGTGTCACAGGAACGGTTCAAAACATAGACAGTAGGAAGAGTCAGTCTTCTTGTACTTAAGTCGGCATTGTGCCTTTCTTATTTCATTCCGATGCAATTTCTGTGTTTCATTGTCAATAAGACGGTCAGAGGGACACAGTAAACCTGACGTGAAGCATCGGAATCTATAACTAGTGTCACAGAAATTGGTTCAAATCATAGAAAGTCGGAAGAGTCAGTCTTCTTGTACTTAAGTCGGCATTGTGCCTTTTGTATTTAATTCCGATGCAATTTCTGTGTTCGTCGTCAATAAGAAGGTCCAAGGGATACAGTAAACCTAAAGTGAAACATCGGAATCTAAAACCGGTCTTATAGGAAAGGTTCAAAACATAGACAGTAGGAAGAGCCAGACTACTTGTACTTGAGTCGGCATTGTGCCTTTTGTATTTAATTCCGATGCAATTTCTGTGTTTCATCGTCAATAAGACGGTCAGAGTGATACAGTAAAACTGAAGTGAAGCTTCGGAATCTATATCTAGTGTCACATCAATGGTTCAAAACATAGACAGTAAGAAGAGCCTGAGTTCTTGTACCTGAGCCGGCATTGTGCCTTCTGTATTTAATTCCGATGCAATTTCTGTGTTTCATCGTCAATAAGACGGTCAGAGGGATACAGTAAACCTGAAGTGAACCATCGGAAACTATAACTAGTGTCACAGGAATGGTTCCAAACATAGACAGTAGGAAGAGTCAGTCTTCTTGTACTTAAGTCGGCATTGTGCCTTTCTTATTTAATTCCGATGCAATGTCTGTGTTTCCACGTCAATAAGAAGGTCAGAGGGATACATGAAAACCTGAAGTGAAGCATCGGAAGCTATAACTAGTGTCACAGGAATGGTTCAAAACATAGACAGTAAGAACAGTCAGTCTTCTTGTACTTAAGTCGGCATTGTGCATTTTGAATTTAGTTCCGATGAAGATCGTCAATGAGAAGGACAAGGGATACAGTAAACCTGAAGTGAAGCATCGGAATCTATATCAACTGTCACAGGAATGGTTCAAAACATAGACAGTAAGAAGAGCCAGTCTTCTTGTACTTGAGTCGGCATTGTGCGTTTTTTATTTAATTCCGATGCAATTTCTGTCTTTCATCGTCTATAAGAAGGGCACAGGGATACAGTAAGCCTGAAGTGAAGCATCGGAATCTACAACTAGTGACACAGGAATGGTTCAAAAAATAGACAGGAAAAAGAGTAAGTTATCTTGTACTGAAGTCGGCATTGTGCATTTCCTATTTAATTCCGATGCAATTTCTGTGTTCGACGTCAATAAGAAGTTCCAAGGGATACAGTAAACCTGAAGTGAAGCATCGGAATCTGAAACCGGTCTTACAGGAAAGGTTCAAAACATAGACAGTAAGAAGAGCCAGACTACTTGTACTTGAGTCGGCATTGTGCCTTTTGTATTTAATTCCGATGCAATTTCTGTGTTTCATCGTCAATAAGACGGTCAGAGGGATACAGTAAAACTGAAGTGAAGCATCGGAATCTATAACTAGTGTCACAGGAGTGGTTCAAAACATAGACAGTAAGAAGAGCCTGACTTCTTGTACCTGAGCCGCCATTGTGCCTTCTGTATTTAATTCCGATGCAATTTCTGTGTTTCATCGTCAATAAGACGGTCAGAGGGATACAGTAAACCTGAAGTGAAGCATCGGAAACTATCACTAGTGTCACAGGAATGGTTCAAAACATAGACAGTAGGATTAGACAGTCTCCTTGTACTTAAGTCGGCATTGTGCCTTTCTTATTCAATTCCGATGCAATTTCTGTGCTTCATCGTCAATAAGAAGGTCAGGGGTATACAGTAAACCAGAAGTGACGCATCAGAATCTATAACTAGTGTCACAGGAATGGTTTAAAACATAGACAGCATGAAGAGTCTGTTTTCTTGTTCTTAAGTCGGCATTTTGCCTTTTGTATTTAATTCCGTTGCCATTCCTGTGTCACATCGTCAATAAGAAGGTCAGAGGGATACAGTAAAACTGAAGTGAAGCATCGGAATCTATAACTAGTGTCACAGGAATGGTTCAAAACATAGACAGTAAGAAGAGCCAGTCTTCTTGTACTTGAGTTGGCATTGTGCCTTTTGTATTTAGTTCCGATGCAATTTCTGTGTTTATCGTCAATAAAAGGTCAGCTGGATGGAGTATAGCAGAAGTGCAGCATCTGAATCTATAACTAGTGTCACAGGAATGGTTCAAACCATAGACAGTAAGATAAGTCAGTCTTCTTGTACTTAAGTCGGCTTTGTGCCTTTTGTATTTAATTAAGATGCAATTTCTATGTTTCATCGTCAATAAGAAGGTCAGAGGGATTCAGTAAACCTGAAGTGAAGCATCGGAATCTGTAACTAGTGTCACAGGAATGGTTCAAAACATAGACAGTAAGAAGAGTCAGTCTTCTTGAACTTATATCGGCATTGTGCCTTTTGTATATAATTCCGATGCAATTTCTGTGTTTCATCGTCTATAAGAAAGTCAGAGGGATACAGTAAAACTGAAATGAAGCATCGGAATCTATAGCTAGTGTCACAGGAATGGTTCGAAACATATACAGTAGGAAGAGCCAGTCTTCTTGTACTTGAGTTGGCATTGTGCCTTTTGTATTTAATTCCGATGCAATTTCTGTGTTTCATCGTCAATAAGAAGGTCAGAGGGATACAGTAAAACTGAAGTGAAGCTTCGGAATCTATAACTAGTGTCACAGGAATGGTTCAAACCATAGACAGTAAGAAAAGTCAGTCTTCTTGTACTTAAGTCGGCATTGTGCCTTTTGTATTTAATTCCGATGCAATTTCTGTGTTTCATCGTCAATAAGAAGGCCAGCTGGATGCAGTATACCAGAAGTGCAGCATCTGAATCAATAACTAGTGTCACAGGAATGGTTCAAACCATAGACAGTAAGAAAAGTCAGTCTTCTTGTACTTAAGTCGGCATTTTGCCTTTTGTATTTAATTAAGATGCAATTACTGTGTATCATCGTCAATAAGAAGTCAGAGGGATACAGTAAACCTGAAGTGAAGCATCGGAATCTATAACTAGTGACACAGGAGTGGTTCAAAACATAGACAGTAGGAAGAGTCAGTTTTCTTGTACTTAAGTCGGTATTGTGCCTTTTGTATTTAATTCCGATGCAATTTCTGTGTTTCGTCGTAAATAAGAAGGTCCATGGGATGCAGTAATCCTGAAGTGAAGCATCGGAATCTATAACCGGACTCACAGGAAAGGTTCAAAACATAGACAGTAAGAAGAGCCAGTCTTCTTGTACTTGAGTCGGCATTGTGCATTTTGTTTTTAATCCGATGCAATTTCTGTGTTTCATCGTCAGTAAGAAGGTCAGAGGGATACAGTAAACCTGAAGTGAAGCATCGGAATCTATAACTAGTGACACAGGAATGGTTCAAAACATAGACGGTAAGAGGAGTCAGATTGCTTGTACTTAAGACGGCATTGTGCCTTTTGTATTTAACTCCGATGCAATTTCTGTGTTTCATCGTCAATAAGAAGGTCAGCGGGACTCAGTAAACCTGAAGTGAAGAATCGGAATCTATAACTAGTGTCACAGGAATGGTTCAAAACATAGACAGTAAGAAGAGTCAGTCTTCTTGTACTTAAGTCGGCATTGTGCCTTTTGTATTTAATTTCGATGCAATTTCTGTGTTTCATCGTCAATAAGAAGGTCAGAGGGATACAGTAAGCTTGAAGTGAAGCATCAGAATATATAACTAGTGTCACAGGATTGATTCAAAACATAGACAGTAAGGAGAGTCAGTTATCTTGTACTTAAGTCGGCATTGTGCCTTTTGTATTTAATTCCGATGCAATTTCTGTGTTTCATCGTCAATAAGAAGGTCAGAGGGATACAGTAAACCTGAAGTGAAGCATCGGAATCTGTAACTAGTGTCACAGGAATGGTTAAAGCCATAGGCAGTAAGAAGAGTCACTTTTCTTGTACTTAAGTCGGCATTGTGCCCTTTGTATATAATTCCGATGCAATTTCTGTGTTTCATCGTCAATACGAAGGTCAGAGTGATACAGTAAACCTGAAGTGAAGCATCGGAATCTATAACTAGTGTCACAGGAATGGTTGAAAACATAGACAGTAGGAAGAGCCAGCCTTCTTGTACTTGAGTCGGCAGTGTGCCTTTTGTATTTAATTCCGATGCAATTTCTGTGTTTCATCGTCAATAACAAGGTCAGAGGGATACAGTAAACCTGAAGTGAAGCATTGGGATCCATAACTAGTGTCACAGGAATGGTTCAAAACATAGACCGTAAGAAAAGTCAGTCTTCTTGTACTTAAGTCGGCATTTTGCATTTTGTATTAAATTCCGATGCAATTTCTGTTATTAATCGTCAATAAGAAATTCAAAGGGATACAGTAAAGCTGAAGTGAAGCATCGGAATCAATAACTAGTGTCACAGGAATGGTTCAAATCATAGACAGTTAGTAGAGTCAGTTTTCTTGTACTTCAGTCGGCATTGTGCGTTCTGTATTTAATTCCGAAGCAATTTCTGTGTTTCATCGTCAATAAGAAATTCAAAGGGATACAGTAAAGCTGAAGTGAAGCATCGGAATCAATAACTAGTGTCACAGGAATGGTTGAAAACATAGACAGTAAGAAGAGTCAGTTTTCTTGTACATAAGTCGGTATTGTGCCTTTTGTATTTAATTACGATGCAATTTCTGTGTTTCATCGTCAATAAGAAGGTCAGAGGGATACAGTAAACCTGAAGTGAAGCATCGGAATCTATAACTAGTGTCACAGGATTGGTTCAAAACATAGACAGAAAGAAGAGTCCGTTTTCTTGTACTTAAGTCGGCATTGTGCCATTTGTATTTAATTCCGATGCAATTTCTGTGTTTCATCGTCGATAAGAAGGTCAGAGGGACACAGTAAACCTGAAGTGAAGCATCGGAATCTATAACTAGTGTCACAGGAATTGTTCAAAACATAGACAGTAAGAAGAGTCAGTCTTCTTGTACTTAAGTCGGCATTGTGCCTTTTGTATTTAATTCCGATGCAATTTCTGTGTTTCTTCTTCAATAGGAAGATCGGAGGGATACAGTAAACCTGAAGTCAAGCATCGGAATCTATAACTACTGTCACAGGAATGGTTCAAAACATAGACAGTAAGAAGAGTCCGTTTTCTTGTACTTAAGTCGGCATTGTGCAATTTTAGTTTAATCCCGATGCAATTTTTATGTTTCATCGTCAATAACAAGATCAGAGTGATACAGTAAACCTGAAAATAAGCATCGGAATCTAATACCGGTCTCACAGGAAAGGTTCAAAACATAGACAGTAAGAAGAGCCAGTCTTCTTGTACTTGAGTCGCCATTGTGCCTTTTGTATTTAATTCCGATGCTATTTCTGTTTTTTATCGTCAACAAGAAGGTCAGAGGTATACAGTAAACCTGAAGAGAAACATCGGAATCTAAAACTAGTGTCACAGGAATGGTTCGAAGCACAGACAGAAAGAATTGTCAGTTTTCTTGTACTTAATTCGGCATTGTGCCTTTTGTATTTAATTCTGAAGCAATTTCTGTGTTACATCGTCAAGAAGGAGGACAGAGGGATACAGTAAACCTGAAGAGAAGCATCGTAATATATAACTAGTGTCACATTAATGGTTCAAACGTAGACAGTAAGAAGAGTCAGTTTTCTTGTACTTAAGTCGGCATTGTGCCTATTGTATTTAATTCCGATGCAATTTCTGCTTTTCGTCGTCAATAAGAAGGTCCACCGGATACAGTAAACCTGAAGTGAAGGATCGGAATCTATAACCGGACTCACAGGAAAGGTTCAAACATAGACAGTAAGAAGAGCCAGTCTTCTTGTACTTGAGTCGGCATTGTGCCTTTTGTATTTAATTCCGATGCAATTTCTGTGTTTCATCGTCAGTAAGAGGATCAGAGGTATACAGTAAACCTGAAGTGAAGCATCGGAATCTATAACTAGTGACACAGGAATGGTTCAAAACATAGACGGTAAGAGGAGTCAGATTTCTTGTACTTAAGACGGCATTGTGTTTTTTGTATTTAACTCCGATGCAATTTCTGTGTTTCATCGTCAATAAGAAGGTCAGCGGGACTCAGTAAACCTGAAGTGAAGAATCGGAATCCATAACTAGTGTCACAGGAATGGTTCAAAACATAGACAGTAAGAAGAGTCAGTCTTCTTGTACTTAAGTCGGCATTGTGCCTTTTGTATTTAATTCCGATGCAATTTCTGTGTTTCATCGTCAATAAGAAGGTCAGAGGGATACAGTAAGCTTGAAGTGAAGCATCGGAATATATAACTAGAGTCACAGGATTGGTTCAAAACATAGACAGTAAGGAGAGTCAGTTAACTTGTACTTAAGTCGGCATTGTGCCTTTTGTATTTAATTCCGATGCAATTTCTGTGTTTCATCGTCAATAAGAAGGTCAGAGGGATACAGTAAACCTGAAGTGAAGCATCGGAATCTATAACTAGTGTCACAGGAATGGTTGAAAACATAGACAGTAGGAAGAGCCAGGCTTCTTGTACCTGAGTCAGCAGTGTGCCTTTTGTATTTAATTCCGATGCAATTTCTGTGTTTCATCGTCAATAACAAGGTCAGAGGGATACAGTAAACCTGAAGTGAAGCATCGGGACCCATAACTAGTGTCACAGGAATGGTTCAAAACATAGACAGTAAGAAAAGTCAGTCTTCTTGTACTTAAGTTGGCATTGTGCATTTTGTATTAAATTCCGATGCAATTTCTGTGATTAATCGTCAATAAGAAATTCAAAGGGATACAGTAAAGCTGAAGTGAAGCATCGGAATCAATAACTAGTGTCACAGGAATGGTTCAAAACATAGACAGTAAGTAAAGTCAGTTTTCTTGTACTTCAGTCGGCATTGTGCGTTCTGTATTTAATTCCGAAGCAATTTCTGTGTTTCATCGTCAATAATAAATTCAAAGGGATACAGTAAAGCTGAAGTGAAGCATCGGAATCAATAACTAGTGTCACAGGAATGGTTCAAAACATAGACAGTAAGAAGAGTCAGTTATCTTGTACTTAATTTGGCATTTTCCTTTTGTCTTTAATTCCGATGCAATTTCAGTGTTTCATCGTCAATAAGAAGGTAAGGGGTATACAGTAAACCTGAAGTGAAGCATTGGAATCTATAACTAGCGTCACTGGAATTTTTCAAAACATAGACAGTTAGAAGAGTCAGTTTCCTTGTACTTAAGTCGGCATTGTGCCTTTTGTATTTAATTCCGATGCAATTTCTGTGTTTCATCGTCAATAAGAAGGTCCGACGGATACAGTAAACCTGAAGTCAAGAATCGGAATCTATAACTAGTTTCACAGGAATGGTTCAAACATAGACAGTAAGAGGAGTCAGTTTTCTTGTACTTGAGTCAGCATTGTGCCTTTTGTATTTAATTCCGATGCAATTTCTGTGTTTCATCGTCGATAAGAAGGTCAGAGGGATACAGTAAACCTGAAGTGGAGCATCGGAATCTATAACTAGTGTCACAGGAATTGTTCATAACATAGACAGTAAGAAGAGTCAGTCGTCTTGTACTTAAGTCGGCATTGTGCCTTTTCTATTTAATTCCGATGCAATTTCTGTGTTTCATCTTCAATAGGAAGGTCGGAGGGATACAGTAAACCTGAAGTCAAGCATCGGAATCTATAACTAGTGTCCCAGGAATGGTTCAAAACATAGACAGTAAGAAGAGCCAGTCTTCTTGTACTTGAGTCGGCATTGTGCCTTTTGTATTTAATTCCGATGCAATTTATGTGTTTCATCGTCAATAAGAAGGTCAGAGGTATACAGTAAACCTGAAGTGAAGGATTGGAATCTATAACTAGTGTCACAGGAATGGTTCAAACATAGACAGTAAAAAGAGTCAGTTTTCTTGTACTTGAGTCAGCATTGTGCCTCTTGAATTTAATTCCGATGCAATTTCTGTGTTTCATCGACAATAAGACTGTCAGAGGGATACAATAAACCTGAAGAGGAGCATCGGAATCTATAAGTAGTGTTACAGGAAATGTTCAAAACATAGACAGTAAGAAAGGCCAGTCTTCTTGTACTTGAGTCGGCATTGTGCCTTTTGTATTTAATTCCGATGCAATTTCTGTGTTTCATCGTCAATAAGAAGGTCAGAGGGATACAGTAAAACTGAAGTGAAGCATCGGAATCTATAACTAGTGTCACAGGAATGGTTCAAAACATAGACAGTAAGAAGAGACAGTCTTCTTGTACTTGAGTTGGCATTGTGCCTTTTGTATTTAGTTCCGATGCAATTTCTGTGTTTCATCGTTAATAAGAAGGTCAGCTGGATGCAGTATACCAGAAGTGCAGCATCTGAATCTACAACTAGTGTCACAGGAATGGTTCAAACCGTAGACAGTCAGAAAAATCAGTCTTCTTGTACTTAAGTCGGCTTTGTGCCTTTTGTATTTAATTAAGTTGCAATTTCTATGTTTCATCTTCAATAAGAAGGTGAGAGGGATTCAGTAAAACTGAAGTGAAGCATCGGAATCTATAACTAGTTTCACAGGAATGGTTCAAACATAGACAGTAAGAAGAGTCAGTTTTGTTGTACTTGAGTCAGCATTGTGCCTTTTGAATTTAATTCCGATGCAATTTCTGTGTTTGATCGACAATAAGAAGGTCAGAGGGATACAGTAAACCTGAAGTGGAGCATCGGAATCTATAACTAGTGTTACAGGAAATGTTCAAAACATAGACAGTAAGAAGAGCCAGTCTTCTTGTATTTGAGTTGGCATTGTGCCTTTTGTATTTGATTCTGTGCAATTTCTGTGTTTCATCGTCAATAAGAAGGTCAGAGGGATACAGTAAAACTGAAGTGAAGCATCGGAATCTATAACTAGTGTCACAGGAATGGTTCAAAACATAGACAGTAAGAGGAGCCAGTCTTCTTGTACTTGAGTTGGCATTGTGCCTTTTGTATTTAGTTCCGATGCAATTTCTGTGTTTCATCGTCAATAAGAAGGTCAGCTGGATGCAGTATACCAGAAGTGCAGCATCTGAATCTATAACTAGTGTCACAGGAATGGTTCAAACCATAGACAGTAAGAAAAGCCAGTCTTCTTGTACTTAAGTCGGCTTTGTGCTGTTTGTATTTAATTAAGATGCTATTTCTATGTTTCATCGTCAATAAGAAGGTCAGAGGGATTCAGTAAAGCTGAAGTGAAGCATCGGAATCTATAACTAGTGTCACAGGAATGGTTCAAAACATAGACAGTAAGAAGAGTCAGTCTTCTTGTACTTATATCGGCATTGTGCCTTTTGTATATAATTCCGATGCAATTTCTGTGTTTCATCGTCAATAAGAAGGTCAGCTGGATGCAGTATACCAGAAGTGCAGCATCTGAATCTATAACTAGTGTCACAGGAATTGTTCAAACCATAGACAGTAAGAAAAGTCAGTCTTCTTGTACTTAAGTCGGCATTGTGCCTTTTGTATTTAATTCCGATGCAATTTCTGTGTTTCATCGACATTAAGAAAGTCAGAGGGATACAGTAAACCTGAAGTGGAGCATTGGAATCTATAACTAGTGTCACAAGAATGGTTCAAAACATAGACAGTAAGAAGAGTCAGTTTTCCTGTACTTAAGACGGCATTGTGCCTTTTGTATTTATTTCCGATGCAATTTCTGTGTTTCATCGTCAATAAGAAGGTCAGAGGCATACAGTAAGCTTGAAGTGAAGCATTGGAATATATAACTAGGGTCACAGGAATGGTTCAAAACATAGACAGTAAGAAGAGTCAGTTTTCTTGTACTTAAGTGGGCATTGTGTCTTTTGTATTTAATTCCGATGCAATTTCTGTGTTTCATCGTCAATAAGAAGGTCAGAGGAATACAGTAAACCTGAAGTGAAGCATCGGATTCTACAACTAGTGTCACAGGAATGGTTCAAAGCATAGACAGTAAGAAGGGCCAGTCTTCTCGTACTTGAGTTGGCATTGTGCCTTTTGTATTTAATTCCGATGCAATTTCTGTGTTTCATCGTCAATAAGAAGGTCAGAGGGATATAGTATAACTTAAGTGAAGCATCGGAATCTATAACTAGTGTCACAGGAACGGTTCAAAACATAGGCAGTAAGCAGAGTCCGTCTTCTTGTACTAATGTCGGCGTTGTGCCTTTTGTATTAACCTCCGATGCAATTTCTGTGCTTCATCATCAATAAGAAGGTAAGCTGGATACAGTATACCTGAAGTGCAGCATGTGAATCTATAACTAGTGTCACAGGAATGGTTCAAACCATAGACAGTAAGAGGAGTCAGTCTTCTTGTACTTAAGTCGGCATTTTGCCTTTTGTATTTAATTAAGATGCAATTTCTGTGTTTCATCGTCAATAAGAAGTCAGAGGGATACAGTAAACCTGAAGTGAAGCATGGGAATCTATGACTAGTTTCACAGGAGTGGTTCAAAACATAGACAGTAGGAAGAATCAATTTTCTTGTTCATAAGTCGGTATTGTGCCTTTTGTATTTAATTCCGATGCAATTTCTGTCTTTTATCGTCAACAAGAAGGTCAGAGGGATACAGTAAACCTGAAGAGAAACATCGGAATCTAAAACTAGTGTCACAGGAATGGTTCAAAACACAGACAGTAAGAAGAGTCAGTTTTCTTATTCATAAGTCGGTATTGTGCCTTTTGTATTTAATTCCGATGCAATTTATGTGTTTCATCGTCAATAAGAGGTCAGAGGTATACAGTAAACCTGAAGTGAAGGATTGGAATCTATAACTAGAGTCACAGGATTGGTTCAAACATAGACAGTAAAAAGAGTCAGTTTTCTTGTACTTGAGTCAGCATTGTGCCTTTTGTATTTAATTCCGAAGCAATTTCTGTGTTTCATCGTCAATAAGAAGGTCAGAGGAATACAGTAAACCTGAAGCGAAGCATCGGAATCTATGACTAGTTTCACAGGAGTGGTTCACAACATAGACAGTAAGAAGAGTCCGTTTTCTTGTACTTAAGTCGGCATTGTGCATTTTTAGTTTAATCCCGATGCAATTTTTATGTTTCATCGTCAATAACAAAATCAGAGTGATACAGTAAACCTGAAGTTAAGCATCGGTATCTAATACCGGTCTCACAGGAAAGGTTCAAAACATAGACAGTAAGAAGAGCCAGTCTTCTTGTCCTTGAGTCGCCATTGTGCCTTTTGTATTTAATTCCGATGCTATTTCTGTTTTTTATCGTCAACAAGAAGGTCAGAGGGATACAGTAAACCTGAAGAGAAACATCGCAATCTAAAACTAGTGTCACAGGAATGGTTCAAAACACAGACAGTAAGAAGAGTCAGTTTTCTTGTACTTAATTCGGCATTGTGCATTTTGTTTTTAATTCCGATGCAATTTCTGTGTTTCATCGTCAATAAGGAGGTCAGAGGGATACAGTAAACCTGAAGAGAAGCATCGGAATATATAACTAGTGTCACAGGAATGGTTCAAACGTAGACAGTAAGAAGAGTCAGTTTTCTTGTACTTAATTCGGCATTGTGCCTATTGTATTTAATTCCGATGCAATTTCTGCTTTTCGTCTTCAATAAGAAGGTCCACCGGATACAGTAAACCTGAAGTGAAGCATCGGAAACTATAACCGGTCTCACAGGAAAGGTTCAAAACATAGACAGTAAGAAGAGCCAGTCTTCTTGTACTTGAGTCGGCATTGTGCCTTTTGTATTTAATTCCGATGCAATTACAGTGCTTCATCGTCAATAAGAAGGTCAGAGGGATACAGTAAACCTGAAGTGAAGCATCGGAATCTATAACTAGTGTCACACGAATGGTTCAAAACATAGACAGTAAGAAGAGTCCGTTTTCTTGTACTTAAGTCGGCATTGTGCCTTTTGAGTTTAATTCCGATGCACTTTCTGTGTTTCATCGTCAATAAGAAGGTCAGAGGGATACAGTAAACCTGAAGTGAAGCATCGTTATCTCTAACTAGTGTCACAGAAAACGTTCAAAACATAGACAGTAAGAAGAGTCCGTATCTTGTACTTAAGTCGGCATTGTGCATTTTGTATTTTATCCGGATGCAATTTCTATGTTTCATCGTCATTAAGAGGGTCAGAGGGATACAGTAAACCTGAAATGAAGCATCGGAATCTATAACTAGTTTCACAGAAATGGTTCAAACATAGACAGTAAGAAGAGTCCGTTTTCTTGTACTTAAGTCGGCATTGTGCCTTTTGTATTTAATTCCGATGCAATTTCTGTGTTTCATCGTCAATAAGAAGGTCAGAGGGATACAGTAAGCTTGAAGTGAAGCATCGGAATATATAACTAGAGTCACAGGATTGGTTCAAAACATAGACAGTAAGGAGAGTCAGTTAACTTGTACTTAAGTCGGCATTGTGCCTTTTGTATTTAATTCCGATGCAATTTCTGTGTTTCATCGTCAATAAGAAGGTCAGAGGGACACAGTAAACCTGAAGTGAAGCATCGGAATCTATAACTAGTGTCACAGGAATGGTTGAAAACATAGACAGTAGGAAGAGCCAGGCTTCTTGTGCCTGAGTCGGCAGTGTGCCTTTTGTATTTAATTCCGATGCAATTTCTGTGTTTCATCGTCAATAACAAGGTCAGAGGGATACAGTAAACCTGAAGTGAAGCATCGGGACCCATAACTAGTGTCACAGGAATGGTTCAAAACATAGGCAGTAAGAAAAGTCAGTCTTCTTGTACTTAAGTCGGCATTGTGCATTTTGTATTAATTTCCGATGCAATTTCTGTGATTAATCGTCAATAAGAAATTCAAAGGGATACAGTAAAGCTGAAGTGAAGCATCGGAATCAATAACTAGTGTCACAGGAATGGTTCAAATCATAGACAGTAAGTAGAGTCAGTTTTCTTGTACTTCAGTCGGCATTGTGCGTTCTGTATTTAATTCCGAAGCAATTTCTGTGTTTCATCGTCAATAATAAATTCAAAGGGATACAGTAAAGCTGAAGTGAAGCATCGGAATCAATAACTAGTGTCACAGGAATGGTTCAAAACATAGACAGTAAGAAGAGTCAGTTATCTTGTACTTAATTTGGCATTTTCCTTTTGTCTTTAATTCCGATGCAATTTCAGTGTTTCATCGTCAATAAGAAGGTAAGGGGTATACAGTAAACCTGAAGTGAAGCATTGGAATCTATAACTAGCGTCACAGGAATGTTTCAAAACATAGACAGTAAGAAGAGTCAGTTTCCTTGTACTTAAGTCGGCATTGTGCCTTTTGTATTTAATTCCGATGCAATTTCTGTGTTTCATCGTCAATAAGAAGGTCAGACGGATACAGTAAACCTGAAGTGAAGAATCGGAATCTATAACTAGTTTCACAGGAATGGTTCAAACGTAGACAGTAAGAAGAGTCAGTTTTCTTGTACTTGAGTCAGCATTGTGCCTTTTGTATTTAATTCCGATGCAATTTCTGTGTTTCATCGTCGATAAGAAGGTCAGAGGGATACAGTAAACCTGAAGTGGAGCATCGGAATCTATAACTAGTGTCACAGGAATTTTTCATAACATAGACAGTAAGAAGAGTCAGTCGTCTTGTACTTAAGTCGGCATTGTGCCTTTTCTATTTAATTCCGATGCAATTTCTGTGTTTCATCTTCAATAGGACGGTCGGAGGGATACAGTAAACCTGAAGTCAAGCATCGGAATCTATAACTAGTGTCCCAGGAATGGTTCAAAACATAGACAGTAAGAAGAGCCAGTCTTCTTGTACTTGAGTCGGCATTGTGCCTTTTGTATTTAATGCCGATGCAATTTATGTGTTTCATCGTCAATAAGAAGGTCAGAGGTATACAGTAAACCTGAAGTGAAGGATTGGAATCTATAACTAGTGTCACAGGAATGGTTCAAACATAGACAGTAAAAAGAGTCAGTTTTCTTGTACTTGAGTCAGCATTGTGCCTTTTGAATTTAATTCCGATGCAATTTCTGTGTTTCATCGACAATAAGACGGTCAGAGGGATACAATAAACCTGAAGAGGAGCATCGGAATCTATAACTAGTGTTACAGGAAATGTTCCAAACATAGACAGTAAGAAAGGCCAGTCTTCTTGTACTTGAGTCGGCATTGTGCCTTTTGTATTTAATTCCGATGCAATTTCTGTGTTTCATCGTCAATAAGAAGGTCAGAGGGATACAGTAAAACTGAAGTGAAGCATCGGAATCTATAACTAGTGTCACAGGAATGGTTCAAAACATAGACAGTAAGAAGAGACAGTCTTCTTGTACTTGAGTTGGCATTGTGCCTTTTGTATTTAGTTCCGATGCAATTTCTGTGTTTCATCGTCAATAAGAAGGTCAGCTGGATGCAGTATACCAGAAGTGCAGCATCTGAATCTACAACTAGTGTCACAGGAATGGTTCAAACCGTAGACAGTCAGAAAAATCAGTCTTCTTGTACTTAAGTCGGCTTTGTGCCTTTTGTATTTAATTAAGTTGCAATTTCTATGTTTCATCGTCAATAAGAAGGTGAGAGGGATTCAGTAAAACTGAAGTGAAGCATCGGAATCTATAACTAGTTTCACAGGAATGGTTCTAACATAGACAGTAAGAAGAGTCAGTTTTGTTGTACTTGAGTCAGCATTGTGCCTTTTGATTTTAATTCCGATGCAATTTCTGTGTTTCATCGACAATAAGAAGGTCAGAGGGATACAGTAAACCTGAAGTGGAGCATCGGAATCTATAACTAGTGTTACAGGAAATGTTCAAAACATAGACAGTAAGAAGAGCCAGTCTTCTTGTATTTGAGTTGGCATTGTGCCTTTTGTATTTGATTCTGTGCAATTTCTGTGTTTCATCGTCAATAAGAAGGTCAGAGGGATACGGTAAAACTGAAGTGAAGCATCGGAATCTATAACTAGTGTCACAGGAATGGTTCAAAACATAGACAGTAAGAGGAGCCAGTCTTCTTGTACTTGAGTTGGCATTGTGCCTTTTGTATTTAGTTCCGATGCAATTTCTGTGTTTCATCGTCAATAAGAAGGTCAGCTGGATGCAGTATACCAGAAGTGCAGCATCTGAATCTATAACTAGTGTCACAGGAATGGTTCAAACCATAGACAGTAAGAAAAGCCAGTCTTCTTGTACTTAAGTCGGCTTTGTGCTGTTTGTATTTAATTAAGATGCTATTTCTATGTTTCATCGTCAATAAGAAGGTCAGAGAGATTCAGTAAAGCTGAAGTGAAGCATCGGAATCTATAACTAGTGTCACAGGAATGGTTCAAAACATAGACAGTAAGAAGAGTCAGTCTTCTTGTACTTATATCGGCATTGTGCCTTTTGTATATAATTGCGATGCAATTACATTGTTTCATCGTCAGTAAGAAGGTCAGCTGGATGCAGTATACCAGAAGTGCAGCATCTGAATCTATAACTAGTGTCACAGGAATTGTTCAAACCATAGACAGTAAGAAAAGTCAGTCTTCTTGTACTTAAGTCGGCATTGTGCCTTTTGTATTTAATTCCGATGCAATTTCTGTGTTTCATCGTCATTAAGAAAGTCAGAGGGATACAGTAAACCTGAAGTGGAGCATTGGAATCTATAACTAGTGTCACAAGAATGGTTCAAAACATAGACAGTAAGAAGAGTCAGTTTTCCTGTACTTAAGACGGCATTGTGCCTTTTGTATTTATTTCCGATGCAATTTCTGTGTTTCATCGTCAATAAGAAGGTCAGAGGCATACAGTAAGCTTGAAGTGAAGCATTGGAATATATAACTAGGGTCACAGGAATGGTTCAAAACATAGACAGTAAGAAGAGTCAGTTTTCTTGTACTTAAGTGGGCATTGTGTCTTTTGTATTTAATTCCGATGCAATTTCTGTGTTTCATCGTCAATAAGAAGGTCAGAGGAATACAGTAAACCTGAAGTGAAGCATCGGAATCTATAACTAGTGTCACAGGAATGGTTCAAACGTAGACAGTAAGAAGAGTCAGTCTTCTTGTACTGAAGTTGGCATTGTGCCTTTTGTATATAATTCCGATGCAATTTCTGTATTTCATCGTCTATAAGAAGGTCAGAGGGACACAGTAAACCTGAAGTGAAGCATCGGATTCTACAACTAGTGTCACAGGAATGGTTCAAAACATAGACAGTAAGAAGGGCCAGTCTTCTCGTACTTGAGTTGGCATTGTGCCTTTTGTATTTAATTCCGATGCAATTTCTGTGTTTCATCGTCAATAAGAAGGTCAGAGGGATACAGTATAACTTAAGTGAAGCATCGGAATCTATAACTAGTGTCACAGGAACGGTTCAAAACATAGGCAGTAAGCAGAGTCCGTCTTCTTGTACTAATGTCGGCGTTGTGCCTTTTGTATTAACCTCCGATGCAATTTCTGTGCTTCATCATCAATAAGAAGGTAAGCTGGATACAGTATACCTGAAGTGCAGCATGTGAATCTATAACTAGTGTCACAGGAATGGTTCAAACCATAGACAGTAAGAGGAGCCAGTCTTCTTGTACTTAAGTCGGCATTTTGCCTTTTGTATTTAATTAAGATGCAATTTCTGTGTTTCATCGTCAATAAGAAGTCAGAGGGATACAGTAAACCTGAAGTGAAGCATCGGAATCTATGACTAGTTTCACAGGAGTGGTTCAAAACATAGACAGTAGGAAGAGTCAATTTTCTTGTTCTTAAGTCGGTATTGTGCCTTTTGCGTTTAATTCCGATGCAATTTATGTGTTTCATCGTCAATAAGAGGTCAGAGGTATACAGTAAACCTGAAGTGAAGGATTGGAATCTACAACTAGTGTCACAGGAATGGTTCAAACATAGACAGTAAAAAGAGTCAGTTTTCTTGTACTTGAGTCGCCATTGTGCCTTTTGTATTTAATTCCGATGCTATTTCTGTTTTTTATCGTCAACAAGAAGGTCAGAGGGATACAGTAAACCTGAAGAGAAACATCGCAATCTAAAACTAGTGTCACAGGAATGGTTCAAAACACAGACAGTAAGAAGAGTCAGTTTTCTTGTACTTAATTCGGCATTGTGCATTTTGTTTTTAATTCCGATGCAATTTCTGTGTTTCATCGTCAATAAGGAGGTCAGAGGGATACAGTAAACCTGAAGAGAAGCATCGGAATATATAACTAGTGTCACAGGAATGGTTCAAACGTAGACAGTAAGAAGAGTCAGTTGTCTTGTACTTAATTCGGCATTGTGCCTATTGTATTTAATTCCGATGCAATTTCTGCTTTTCGTCTTCAATAAGAAGGTCCACCGGATACAGTAAACCTGAAGTGAAGCATCGGAAACTATAACCGGTCTCACAGGAAAGGTTCAAAACATAGACAGTAAGAAGAGCCAGTCTTCTTGTACTTGAGTCGGCATTGTGCCTTTTGTATTTAATTCCGATGCAAATACAGTGTTTCATCGTCAATAAGAAGGTCAGAGGGATACAGTAAACCTGAAGTGAAGCATCGGAATCTATAACTAGTGTCACACGAATGGTTCAAAACATAGACAGTAAGAAGAGTCCGTTTTCTTGTACTTAAGTCGGCATTGTGCCTTTTGAGTTTAATTCCGATGCACTTTCTGTGTTTCATCGTCAATAAGAAGGTCAGAGGGATACAGTAAACCTGAAGTGAAGCATCGTTATCTCTAACTAGTGTCACAGATAACGTTCAAAACATAGACAGTAAGAAGAGTCCGTATCTTGTACTTAAGTCGGCATTGTGCATTTTGTATTTTATCCGGATGCAATTTCTATGTTTCATCGTCATTAAGAGGGTCAGAGGGATACAGTAAACCTGAAATGAAGCATCGGAATCTATAACTAGTTTCACAGGAATGGTTCAAACGTAGACAGTAAGAAGAGTCAGTTTTCTTGTACTTAAGTCGGCATTGTGCCTTTTGTATTCAATTCCGATGCAATTTCTGCGTTTCATCGTCAATAAGAATGTCAGAGGGATACAGTAAACCTGAAGTGAAGCATCGGAATCTATAACTAGTTTCACAGGAATGGTTCAAACATAGACAGTAAGAAGAGTCAGTTTTCTTGTACTTAAGTCGGCATTGTGCCTTTTGTATTCAATTCCGATGCAATTTCTGCGTTTCGTCGTCAATAAGAAGGTCCACCGGATACAGTAAACCTGAAGTGAAGCATCGGAATTTAAAACCGGTCTTACAGGAAAGGTTCGAAACATAGACAGTAAGAAGAGCCAGTCTTCTTGTACTTGAGTCGGCATTGTGAATTTTGTATTTAATTCCCATGCAATTTCTGTGTTTCATCGTCAATAACAAGGTCAGAGGGATACAGTAAACCTGAAGTGAAGCATCGGAACCTATAACTAGTGTCACAGGAGTGGTTCAAAGCATAGACAGTAAGAAGAGTCAGTTTCCTTGTACGTAAGTGGGCATTGTGCTTTTTGTACTTAATTCCGATGCAATTTGTGTGTTTCATCGTCAATAAGAAGGTGAGAGGGATACAGTAAACCTGAAGTGAAGCATCGGAATCTATAACTAGTGTCACAGGAATGGTTCAAACATAGACAGTAAGAAGACACAGTTTTCTTGTTCTTGAGTCAGCATTGTGCCTTTTGTATTTAATTCCGATGCAATTTCTGTGTTTCATCGACAATAAGCAGGTCAGAGGGATACAGTAAACCTGAAGTGGAGCATCGGAATCTATAACTAGTGTCACAGGAAATGTTCAAAACATAGACAGTAAGAAGTGCCAGTCTTCTTGTACTTGAGTCGGCACTGTTCCTTTTGTATTTAATTCCAATGGAATTTCTGTGTTTCATCGACAATAAGGAGGTCAGGGGGATACAGTAAACCTGAATTGAAGCATCGGAATCTATAACTAGTGTCACTGGAATGTTTCAAAACACAGATAGTAAGAAGAGTCAGTTTTCTAGTACTTAAGTTGAAATTGTGCCTTTTGTATTTAATTCCGATGCAATTTCTGTGTTTCATCGTCAATAAGAAGGTCACAGGGATACAGTAAACCTGAAGTGAAGCATCGTAATCTATAACTAGAGTCACATGAATGGTTCAAAACATAGACAGTAATAAGAGTCAGTTATCTTGTACTTAAGTCGGTATTGTGCCTTTTGTATATAATTCCGATGCAATTTCTGTGTTTCATCGTCAATAAGAAGGTCAGAGGGATACAGTAAACCTGAAGTGAAGCATCGGAATCTATAACTAGTGTCACAGGAATAGTTCAAAACATAGACAGTAAGAAGAGTCAGTTTTCTTGTACTTAAGTCGGCATTGTTCCTTTACTATTTAATTCCGATGCAATTTCTGTGTTTCATCTTCAATAGGAAGGTCGAAGGGATACAGTAAACGTGAAGTCAAGCATCGGAATCTATAACTAGTGTCCCAGGAATGTTTCAAAACATAGACAGTAAAAAGAGCCAGTCTTCTTGTACTTGAGTCGGCATTGTGCCTTTTGTATTTAATTCCGATGCAATTTATGTGTTTCATCGTCAATAAGAAGGTCAGAGGTATACAGTATACCTGAAGTGAAGCATTGGAATCTATAACTAGTGTCACAGGAATGGTTCAAAACATAGACAGTAAGAACAGTCAGTTTCCTTGTACTTAAGTCGGCATTGTGCCTTTTGTATTTCATTCCGATGCAATTTCTGTGTTTCATCGTCGATAAGAAGGTCAGAGGGATACAGTAAACCTGAAGTGAAGCATCGGAATCTATAACTAGTTTCACAGGAATGGTTCAAACATCGACAGTAAGAAGAGTCAGTTTTCTTGTACTTGAGTCAGCATTGTGCCTTTTGTATTTAATTCCGATGCAATTTCTGTGTTTCATCGTCAATAAGAAGGTCAGAGGGATACAGTAAACCTGCAGTGGAGCATCGGAATCTATAACTAGTGTTACAGGAAATGTTCAAAACATAGTCAGTAAGAAGAGTCAGTTTTCTATTACTTAGGTCGGCATTGTGCCTTTTGTATTTAATTCCGATGCAATTTCTGTGTTTCATCGTCAATAAGAATGTCAGAGGGATACAGTAAACCTGAAGTGAAGCATCGGAATCTATAACTAGTCTCACAGGAACGGTTCAAACATAGACAGTAAGAAGAGTCAGTTTTCTTGTACTTAAGTCGGCATTGTGCCTTTTGTATTAAATTCCGATGCAATTTCTGCGTTTCGTCGTCAATAAGAAGGTCCACCGGATACAGTAAACCTGAAGTGAAGCATCGGAATCTACAACCGGTCTTACAGGAAAGGTTCAAAACATTGACAGTAAGAAGAGCCAGTCTTCTTGTACTTGAGTCGGCATTGTGAATTTTGTATTTAATTCCGATGCAATTTCTGTGTTTCATCATCAATAAGAAGGTCAGAGGGATACAGTAAACCTGAAGTGAAGCATCGGAACCTATAACTAGTGTCACAGGAATGGTTCAAAACATAGACAGTAAGAAGAGTCAGTTTCCTTGTACGTAAGTGGGCATTGTGCTTTTTGTACTTAATTCCGATGCAATTTGTGTGTTTCATCGTCAATAAGGAGGTCAGAGGGATACAGTAAACCTGAAGTGAAGCATCGGAATCTATAACTAGTGTCACAGGAATGGTTCAAACATAGACAGTAAGAAGACTCAGTTTTCTTGTACTTGAGTCAGCATTGTGCCTTTTGTATTTAATTCCGATGCAATTTCTGTGTTTCATCGACAATAAGCACGTCAGAGGGATACAGTAAACCTGAAGTGGAGCATCGGAATCTATAACTAGTGTCACAGGAAGTGTTCAAAACATAGACAGTAAGAAGTGCCAGTCCTCTTGTACTTGAGTCGGCATTGTGCCTTTTGTATTTAATTCCGATGGAATTTCTGTGTTTCATCGACAATAAGGAGGTCAGGGGGATACAGTAAACCTGAAGTGAAGCATCGGAATCTATAACTAGTGGCACAGGTATGTTTCAAAACACAGATAGTAAGAAGAGTCAGTTTTCTAGTACTTAAATCGAAATTGTGCCTTTTGTATTTAATTCCGATGCAATTTCTGTGTTTCATCGTCAATAAGAATGTCACAGGGATATAGTAAACCTGAAGTGAAGCATCGGAATCTATAACTAGTGTTACAGGAATGGTTGAAAACATAGACAAGTAGGAAGAGCCAGCCTTCTTGTACTTGAGTCGGCAGTGTGCCTTTTGTATTTAATTCCGATGCAATTTCTGTGTTTCATCGTCAATAACAAGGTCAGAGGGATACAGTAAACCTGGAGTGAAGAATCGGGATCCATAACTAGTGTCACAGGATTGGTTCAAAACATAGACAGTAAGAAAAGTCAGTTTTTTTGTACTTAAGTCGGCATTGTGCGTTTTGTATTAAATTCCGATGCAATTTCTGTGATTCATCGTCAATAAGAAATTCAAAGGGATACAGTAAAGCTCAAGTGAAGCATCGGAATCAATAACTAGTGTCACAGGAATGGTTCAAAACATAGACAGTAAGAAGAGTCAGTTTTCTTGTACTTCAGTCAGCATTGTGCCTTTTGTATTTAATTCCGATGCAATTTCTGTGTTTCATCGTCAATACGAAATTCAAAGGGATACAGTCAAGCTGAAGTGAAGCATCGGATTCAATAACTAGTGTCACAGGAATGGTTCAAAACATAGACAGTAAGAAGAGTCAGTTATCTTGCACTTATGTCGCCTTTTTGCCTTTTGTCTTTAATTCCGATGCAATTTCAGTGTTTCATCGTCAATAAGAAGGTCAGAGGGATACAGTAAACCTGAAGTGAAGCATAGGAATCTATAACTAGTGTCACAGGAATGGTTCAAACATAGACAGTAAGAAGACTCAGTTTTCTTGTACTTGAGTCAGCATTGTGCCTTTTGTATTTAATTCCGATGCAATTTCTGTGTTTCATCGTTAATAAGCAGGTGAGAGGGATACAGTAAAGCTGACGTGGAGCATCGGAATCTATAACTAGTGTCACAGGAAATGTTCAAAACATAGTCAGTATGAAGAGTCAGTTTTCTAGTACTTAGGTCGGCATTGTGCCTTTTGTATTTAATTCCGATGTAATTTCTGTGTTTCATCGTCAATAAGAAGGTCAGAGGGATACAGTAAACCTGATGTGAAGCATCGGAATCTATAACTAGTGTCACAGGAATGGTTGAAAACATAGACAGTAGGAAGAGCCATCCATCTTGTACTTGAGTCGGCAGTGTGCCTTTTGTATTTAATTCCGATTCAATTTCTGTGTTTCATCGTCAATAAGAAGGTCAGAGGGATACAGTAAACCTGAAGTGAAGCATCGGAATCTATAACTAGTGTCACAGGAATGGTTCAAAACATAGACAGTAAGAAGAGTCAGTTTTCTTGTACTTAATTCTGCATTGTGCCTTTTGTGTTCAATTCCGATGCAATTTCTGCGTTTCGTCGTCAATAAGAAGGTCCACCGGATACAGTAAACCTGAAGTGAAGCATCGGAATCTAAAACCGGTCTTACAGGAAAGGTTCGAAGCATAGACAGTAAGAAGAGCCAGTCTTCTTGTACTTGAGTCGGCATTCTGAATTTTGTATTTAATTCCCATGCAATTTCTGTGTTTCATCGTCAAAAACAAGGTCAGAGGGTTACAGTAAACCTGAAGTGAAGCATCGGAACCTATAACTAGTGTCACAGGAATGGTTCAAAACATAGACAGTAAGAAGAGTCAGTTTTCTTGTACTTAAGTCGGCATTATGCCTTTTGTATATAATTCCGATGGAATTTCTGTGTTTCATCGACAATACGAAGGTCAGAGTGATACAGTAAACCTGAAGTGAAGCATCGGAATCTATAACTAGTGTCACAGGAATGGTTCAAACATAGACAGTAAGAAGACTCAGTTTTCTCGTTCTTGAGTCAGCATTGTGCCTTTTGTATTTAATTCCGATGCAATTTCTGTGTTTCATCGACAATAAGCAGGTCAGAGGGATACAGTAAACCTGAAGTGGAGCATCGGAATCTATAACTAGTGTCACAGGAATGGTTCAAAACATAGACAGTAAGAAGTGCCAGTCTTCTTGTACTTGAGTCGGCACTGTGCCTTTTGTATTTAATTCCAATGGAATTTCTGTGTTTAATCGACAATAAGGAGGTCAGGGGGATACAGTAAACCTGAAGTGAAGCATCGGAATCTATAACTAGTGTCACTGGAATGTTTCAAAACACAGATAGTAAGAAGAGTCAGTTTTCTAGTACTTAAGTCGAAATTGTGCCTTTTGTATTTAATTCCGATGCAATTTCTGTGTTTCATCGTCAATAAGAAAGTCACAGGGATACAGTAAACCTGAAGTGAAGCATCGTAATCTATAACTAGAGTCACATGAATGGTTCAAAACATAGACAGTAAGAAGAGTCAGTTATCTTGTACTTAAGTCGGTATTGTGCCTTTTGTATATAATTCCGATGCAATTTCTGTGTTTCATCGTCAATAAGAAGGTCAGAGGGATACAGTAAACCTGAAGTGAAGCATCGGAATCTATAACTAGTGTCACAGGAATAGTTCAAAACATAGACAGTAAGAAGAGTCAGTTTTCTTGTACTTAAGTCGGCATTGTTCCTTTACTATTTAATTCCGATGCAATTTCTGTGTTTCATCGGTAATAAGGAGGTCAGAGGGATACAGTAAACCTGAAGTGAAGCATCGGAATCTATAACTAGTGTCACAGTAATGTTTCAAAACATAGATAGTAAGAAGAGTCAGTTTTCTAGTACTTAAGTCGAAATTGTGCCTTTTGTATTTAATTCCGATGCAATTTCTGTGTTTCATCGTCAATAAGAAGGTCACAGGGATAGAGTAAACCTGAAGTGAAGCATCGGAATCTATAACTAGTGTCACATGAATGGTTCAAAACATAGACAGTAAGTCGAGTCAATTATCTTGAACTTAAGTCAGCATTGTGGCTTTTGTATTTAATTCCGATGCTATTTCTGTGTTTGATCGTCAATAAGAAGGTCAGAGGGATACAGTAAACCTGAAGTGAAGCATCGGAATCTATAACTAGTGTCACAGGAATGGTTCAAAACATAGACAGTAAGAAGAGTCAGTTTTCTTGTACTTAAGTCGGCATTGTGCCTTTTGTATTCAATTCCGATGCAATTTCTGCGTTTCGTCGTCAATAAGAAGGTCCACCGGATACAGTAAACCTGAAGTGAAGCATCGGAATCTAAAACCGGTCTTACAGGAAAGGTTCGAAACATAGACAGTAAGAAGAGCCAGTCTTCTTGTACTTGAGTCGGCATTGTGAATTTTGTATTTAATTCCCATGCAATTTCTGTGTTTCATCGTCAATAACAAGGTCAGAGGGATACAGTAAACCTGAAGTGAAGCATCGGAACCTATAACTAGTGTCACAGGAATGGTTCAAAACATAGACAGTAAGAAGAGTCAGTTTTCTTGTACTTAAGTCGGCATTGTGCCTTTTGTATATAATTCCGCTGCAATTTCTGTGTTTCATCGTCAATACGAAGGTCAGAGTGATACAGTAAACCTGAAGTGAAGCATCGGAATCTATAACTAGTGTCACAGGAATGGTTGAAAACATAGACAGTGGGAAGAGCCAGCCTTCTTGTACTTGAGTCGGCAGTGTGCCTTTTGTATTTAATTCCGATGCAATTTCTGTGTTTCATCGTCAATAACAAGGTCAGAGGGATACAGTAAACCTGAAGTGAAGAATCGGGATCCATAACTAGTGTCACAAGATTGGTTCAAAACATAGACAGTAAGAAAAGTCAGTATTTTTGTACTTAAGTCGGTATTGTGCATTAAATTCCGATGCAATTTCTGTGATTCATCGTCAATAAGAAATTCAAAGGGATACAGTAAAGCTGAAGTGAAGCATCGGAATCAATAACTAGTGTCACAGGAATGGTTCAAAACTTAGACAGTAAGAAGAGTCAGTTTTCTTGTACTTCAGTCGGCATTGTGCCTTTTGTATTTAATTCCGGTGCAATTTCTGTGTTTCATCGTCAATACGAAATTCAAAGGGATACAGTAAAGCTGAAGTGAAGCATCGGAATCAATAACTAGTGTCACAGGAATGGTTCAAAACATAGACAGTAAGACGAGTCAGTTATGTTGTACTTAAGTGGCCTTTTTGCCTTTTGTCTTTAATTCCGATGCAATTTCAGTGTTTCATCGTCAATAAGAAGGTCAGAGGTATACAGTAAACCTGATGTGAAGCATTGGAATCTATAACTAGTATCACAGGAATGGTTCAAAACATAGACAGTAAGAAGAGTCAGTTTCCTTGTACGTAAGTGGGCATTGTGCTTTTTGTACTTAATTCCGATGCAATTTGTGTGTTTCATCGTCAATAAGAAGGTGAGAGGGATACAGTAAACCTGAAGTGAAGCATCGGAATCTATAACTAGTGTCACAGGAATGGTTCAACCATAGACAGTAAGAAGACTCAGTTTTCTTGTTCTTGAGTCAGCATTGTGCCTTTTGTATTTAATTCCGATGCAATTTCTGTGTTTCATCGACAACAAGCAGGTGAGAGGGATACAGTAAACCTGAAGTGGAGCATCAGAATCTATAACTAGTGTCACAGGAAATGTTCAAAACATAGACAGTAAGAAGTGCCAGTCTTCTTGTACTTGAGTCGGCACTGTGCCTTTTGTATTTAATTCCAATGGAATTTCTGTGTTTCATCGACAATAAGGCGGTCAGGGGGATACAGTAAACCTGAAGTGAAGCATCGGAATCTATAACTAGTGTCACTGGAATGTTTCAAAACACAGATAGTAAGAAGAGTCAGTTTTCTAGTACTTAAGTCGAAATTGTGCCTTTTGTATTTAATTCCGATGCAATTTCTGTGTTTCATCCTCAATAAGAAGATCACAGGGATACAGTAAACCTGAAGTGAAGCATCGTAATCTATAACTAGAGTCACATGAATGGTTCAAAACATAGACAGTAAGAAGAGTCAGTTATCTTGTACTTAAGTCGGTATTGTGCCTTTTGTATATAATTTCGATGCAATTTCTGTGTTTCATCGTCAATAAGAAGGTCAGAGGGATACAGTAAACCTGAAGTGAAGCATCGGAATCTATAACTAGTGTCACAGGAATAGTTCAAAACATAGACAGTAAGAAGAGTCAGTTTTCTTGTACTTAAGTCGGCATTGTTCCTTTACTATTTAATTCCGATGCAATTTCTGTGTTTCATCTTCAATAGGAAGGTCGAAGGGATACAGTAAACGTGAAGTCAAGCATCGGAATCTATAACTAGTGTCCCAGGAATGGTTCAAAACATAGACAGTAAAAAGAGCCAGTCTTCATGTACTTGAGTCGGCATTGTGCCTTTTGTATTTAATTCCGATGCAATTTATGTGTTTCATCGTCAATAAGAAGGTCAGAGGTATACAGTATACCTGAAGTGAAGCATTGGAATCTATAACTAGTGTCACTGGAATGGTTCAAAACATAGACAGTAAGAACAGTCACTTTCCTTGTACTTAAGTCGGCATTGTGCCTTTTGTATTTCATTCCGATGCGATTTCTGTGTTTCATCGTCGGTAAGAAGGTCAGAGGGATACAGTAAACCTGAAGTGAAGCATCGGAATCTATAACTAGTTTCACAGGAATGGTTCAAACATCGACAGTAAGAAGAGTCAGTTTTCTTGTACTTGAGTCAGCATTGTGCCTTTTGTATTTAATTCCGATGCAATTTCTGTGTTTCATCGACAATAAGAAGGTCAGAGGGATACAGTAAACCTGAAGTGGAGCATCGGAATCTATAACTAGTGTTACAGGAAATGTTCAAAACATAGTCAGTAAGAAGAGTCAGTTTTCTAGTACTTAGGTCGGCATTGTGCCTTTTGTATTTAATTCCGATGCAATTTCTGTGTTTCATCGTCAATAAGAATGTCAGAGGGATACAGTAAACCTGAAGTGAAGCATCGGAATCTATAACTAGTTTCACAGGAATGGTTCAAACATAGACAGTAAGAAGAGTCAGTTTTCTTGTACTTAAGTCGGCATTGTGCCTTTTGTATTAAATTCCGATGCAATTTCTGCGTTTCGTCGTCAATAAGAAGGTCCACCGGATACAGTAAACCTGAAGTGAAGCATCGGAATCTAAAACCGGTCTTACAGGAAAGGTTCAAAACATAGACAGTAAGAAGAGCCAGTCTTCTTGTACTTGAGTCGGCATTGTGAATTTTGTATTTAATTCCGATTCAATTTCTGTGTTTCATCATCAATAAGAAGGTCAGAGGGATACAGTAAACCTGAAGTGAAGCATCGGAACCTATAACTAGTGTCACAGGAATGGTTGAAAACATAGCCAGTGGGAAGAGCAAGCCTTCTTGTACTTGAGTCGGCAGTGTGCCTTTTGTATTTAATTCCGATGCAATTTCTGTGTTTCATCGTCAATAACAAGGTCAGAGGGATACAGTAAACCTGAAGTGAAGAATCGGGATCCATAACTAGTGTCACAGGATTGGTTCAAAACATAGACAGTAAGAAAAGTCAGTCTTTTTGTACTTAAGTCGGCATTGTGCATTTTGCATTAAATTCCGATGCAATTTCTGTGATTCATCGTCAATAAGAAATTCAAAGGGATACAGTAAAGCTAAAGTGAAGCATCGGAATCAATAACTAGTGTCACATGAATGGTTCAAAACTTAGACAGTAAGAAGAGACAGTTTTCATGTACTTCAGTCGGCAATGTGCCTTTTGTATTTAATTCCGATGCAATTTCTGTGTTTCATCGTCAATACGAAATTCAAAGGGATACAGTAAAGCTGATGTGAAGCATCGGAATCAATAACTAGTGTCACAGGAATGGTTCAAAACATAGACAGTAAGACGAGTCAGTTATCTTGTACTTAAGTGGCCTTCTTGCCTTTTGTCTTTAATTCCGATGCAATTTCAGTGTTTCATCGTCAATAAGAAGGTCAGAGGTATACAGTAAACCTGAAGTGAAGCATTGGAATCTATAACTAGTGTCACAGGAATGGTTCAAAACATAGACAGTAAGAAGAGTCAGTTTTCTTGTACGTAAGTGGGCATTGTGCTTTTTGTACTTAATTCCAAAGCAATTTGTGTGTTTCATCGTCAATAAGAAGGTCAGAGGGATACAGTAAACCTGAAGTGAAGCATCGGAATCTATAACTAGTGTCACAGGAATGGTTCAAACATAGACAGTAAGAAGACTCAGTTTTCTTGTACTTGAGTCAGCATTGTGCCTTTTGTACTTAATTCCGATGCAATTTCTGTGTTTCATCGACAATATGCACGTCAGAGGGATACAGTAAACCTGAAGTGGAGCATCGGAATCTATAACTAGTGTCACAGGAAGTGTTCAAAACATAGACAGTAAGAAGTGCCAGTCCTCTTGTACTTGAGTCGGCATTGTGCCTTTTGTATTTAATTCCGATGGAATTTCTGTGTTTCATCGACAATAAGGAGGTCAGGGGGATACAGTAAACCTGAAGTGAAGCATCGGAATCTATAACTAGTGTCACAGGAATGTTTCAAAACACAGATAGTAAGAAGAGTCAGTTTTCTAGTACTTAAATCGAAATTATGCCTTTTGTATTTAATTCCGATGCAATTTCTGTGTTTCATCGTCAATAAGAATGTCACAGGGATACAGTAAACCTGAAGTGAAGCATCGTAATCTATAACTAGAGTCACATGAATGGTTCAAAACATAGACAGTAAGAAGAGTCAGTTATCTTGTACTTAAGTCGGTATTGTGCCTTTTGTATATAATTCCGATGCAATTTCTGTGTTTCATCGTCAATAAGAAGGTCAGAGGGATACAGTAAACCTGAAGTGTAGCATCGGAATCTATAACTAGTGTCACAGGAATAGTTCAAAACATAGACAGTAAGAAGAGTCAGTTTTCTTGTACTTAAGTCGGCATTTTTCCTTTACCATTTAATTCCGATGCAATTTCTATGTTTCATCGTCAATACGAAGGTCATAGTGATACAGTAAACCTGAAGTGAAGCATCGGAATCTATAACTAGTGTTACAGGAATGGTTGAAAACATAGACAAGTAGGAAGAGCCAGCCTTCTTGTACTTGAGTCGGCAGTGTGCCTTTTGTATTTAATTCCGATGCAATTTCTGTGTTTCATCGTCAATAACAAGGTCAGAGGGATACAGTAAACCTGAAGTGAAGAATCGGGATCCATAACTAGTGTCACAGGATTGGTTCAAAACATAGACAGTAAGAAAAGTCAGTCTTTTTGTACTTAAGTCGGCATTGTGCGTTTTGTATTAAATTCCGATGCAATTTCTGTGATTCATCGTCAATAAGAAATTCAAAGGGATACAGTAAAGCTGAAGTGAAGCATCGGAATCAATAACTAGTGTCACAGGAATGGTTCAAAACATAGACAGTAAGAAGAGTCAGTTTTCTTGTACTTCAGTCGGCATTGAGCCTTTTGTATTTAATTCCGATGCAATTTCTGTGTTTCATTGTCAATACGAAATTCAAAGGGATACATTAAAGCTGAAGTGAAGCATGGGAATCAATAACTAGTGTCACAGGAATGGTTCAAAACATAGACAGTAAGAAGAGTCAGTTATCTTGCACTTATGTCGCCTTTTTGCCTTTTGTCTTTAATTCCGATGCAATTTCAGTGTTTCATCGTCAATAAGAAGGTCAGAGGGATACAGTAAACCTGAAGTGAAGCATTGGAATCTATAACTAGTGTCACAGGAATGGTTCAAAACATAGACAGTAAGAGGAGTCAGTTTCCTTGTACTTAAGTGGGCATTGTGCTTTTTGTATTTAATTCCGATGCAATTTCTGTGTTTCATCGTCAACAAGAAGGTCAGAGGGATACAGTAAACCTGAAGTGAAGCATAGGAATCTATAACTAGTGTCACAGGAATGGTTCAAACATAGACAGTAAGAAGACTCAGTTTTCTTGTACCTAAGTCAGCATTGTGCCTTTTGTATTTAATTCCGATGCAATTTCTGTGTTTCATCGACAATAAGCGGGTGAGAGGGATACAGTAAACCTGAAGTGGAGCATCGGAATCTATAACTAGTGTCACAGGAAATGTTCAAAACATAGTCAGTATGAAGAGTCAGTTTTCTAGTACTTAGGTCGGCATTGTGCTTTTTGTATTTAATTCCGATGCAATTTCTGTGTTTCATCGTCAATAAGAAGGTCAGAGGGATACAGTAAACCTGAAGTGAAGCATCGGAATCTATAACTAGTGTCACAGGAATGGTTCAAAACATAGTCAGTAAGAAGAGTCAGTTTTCTAGTACTTAAGTCCGCATTGTGCCTTTTGTATTTTATTCCGATGCAATATCTGTGTTTCATCGTCAATAAGAAGGTCAGGGGGATACAGTAAACCTGATGTGAAGCATCGGAATCTATAACTAGTATCACAGGAATGGTTCAAAACTGAGACAGTAAGAAGAGTCAGTTTTCTTGTACTTAAGTCGGCTTGTGCCTTTTGTATTTAATTCCGATGTTATTTCTGTGTTTCATCGTCAATAAGAAGGTCAGAGGGATACAGTGAACCTGAAGTGAAGCATCGGAGTCTATAACTAGTGTCACAGGAATGGTTCAAAACATAGACAGTAAGAAGAGTCAGTTTTCTTGTACTTAAGTCGACATTGTGCCTTTTGTATTCAATTTCGATGCAATTTCTGCGTTTCGTCGTCAATAAGAAGGTCCACCGGATACAGTAAACCAGAAGTGAAGCATCGGAATGTAAAACCGGTCTTACAGGAAAGGTTCAAAACATAGACAGTAAGAAGAGCCAGTCTTCTTGTACTTGAGCCGGCATTGTGCCTTTTGTATTTAATTCCGATGCAATTTCTGTGTTTCATCGTCAATAAGAAGGTCAGAGGGATACAGTAAATCTGAAGTGAAGCATCGGAATCTATAACTAGTGTCACATGAATGGTTCAAAACATAGACAGTAAGTCGAGTCAATTATCTTGAACTTAAGTCGGCATTGTGGCTTTTGTATTTAATTCCGATGCTATTTCTGTGTTTGATCGTCAATAAGAAGGTCAGAGGGATACAGTAAACCTGAAGTGAAGCATCGGAATCTATAACTAGTGTCACGGGAATGGTTCAAAACATAGACAGTAAGAAGAGTCAGTTTTCTTGTACTTAAGTCGGCATTGTGCCTTTTGTATATAATTCCGATGCAATTTCTGTGTTTCATCGTCAATACGCAGGTCAGAGTGATACAGTAAACCTGAAGTGAAGCATCGGAATCTATAACTAGTGTCACAGGAATGGTTGAAAACATAGACAGTAGGAAGAGCCATCCATCTTGTACTTGAGTCGGCAGTGTGCCTTTTGTATTTAATTCCGATGCAATTTCGGTGTTTCATCGTCAATAAGAAGGTCAGAGGGATACAGTGAACCTGAAGTGAAGCATCGGAGTCTATAACTAGTGTCACAGGAATGGTTCAAAACATAGACAGTAAGAAGAATCAGTCTTCTTGTACTTGAGTCGGCATTGTGCATTTTGTATTAAATTCCGATGCAATTTCTGTGATTCATCGTCAATAACAAATTCAAAGGGATACAGTAAAGCTGAAGTGAAGCATCGGAATCAATAACTAGTGTCACAGGAATGGTTCAAAACATAGACAGTAAGAAGAGGCAGTCTTCTTGTTCTTGAATCGGAATTGGGCCTTTTATATTTAATTCCGATGCAATTTCCGTGTTTCATAGTCAATAAGAAGGTCAGGGAGATACAGTAAAGCTGAAGTGAAGCATCGGAATCTATAACTAGTGTCTCAGGAATGGTTCAAAACATAGAGAGTAAGATGATACAGTCTCTTGTACTTACGTCGGCATTGAGCCTTTTGTATTTAATTCCGATGCAATTTCTGTGTTTCATCGTCAATATAAGGTCAGTGGGATTACAGTAAACCTGAACAGAAGCATCGGAATCTATAACTAGTGTCACAGGAATTGTTCAAAACATAGACAGTAAGAAGAGTCAGTCTTCTTGTACTTATGTCGGCATTGTGCCTTTTCTATTTAGTTCCGATGCAATTTCTGTGTTTCATCTACAATAGGAAGGTCGGAGGGATACAGTAAACCTGAAGTCAAGCATCGGAATCTATAACTAGTGTCTCAGGAATGGTTCAAAACATAGACAGTAAGAAGAGCCAGTCTTCTTGTACTTGAGTCGGCATTGAGCCTTTTGTATTTAATTCCGATGCAATTTATGTGTTTCATCGTCAATAAGAAGGTCAGAGGGATACAGTAAACATGAAGTGAAGCATCGGGATCCATAACTAGTGTCACAGGAATGTTTCAAAACATAGACAGTAAGAGGAGTCTGTCTTCTGGTACTTAAGTCGGCATTGTGCATTTTGTATTAATTTCCAATGCAATTTCTATGTTTCATCTTCAATAAGAAGGTCAGAGGGATACAGTAAACCTGAAGTGAAGCATCGGAATCTATAACTAGTGTCACATGAATGGTTAAAAACATAGACAGTAAGTAGAGTCAGTTATCTTGAACTTAAGTCGGCATTGTGGCTTTTGTATTGAATGCCGATGCTATTTCTGTGTTTGATCGTCAATAAGAAGGTCAGAGGGATACAGTACACCTGAAGTGAAGCATCGGAATCTATAACTAGTGTCACAGGAATGGTTCAAAACATAGACAGTAAGAAGAGTCAGTTTTCTTGTACTTAATTTTGCATTCTGCGTTTTGTATTTAATTCTGATGCAATTTCTGTGTTTCATCAACAATAAGAAGTTCAGAGGGATACAGCAAACCTGAAATGAAGCATTGGAATCTATAACTAGTGTCACAGGAATGGTTCAAAACATAGACAGTAAGAGGAGTCAGTTTCCTTGTACTTAAGTGGGCATTGTGCTTTTTGTATTTAATTCCGATGCAATTTCTGTGTTTCATCGTCAACAAGAAGGTCAGAGGGATACAGTAAACCTGAAGTGAAGCATAGGAATCTATAACTAGTGTCACAGGAATGGTTCAAACATAGACAGTAAGAAGACTCAGTTTTCTTGTACCTAAGTCAGCATTGTGCCTTTTGTATTTAACTCCGATGCAATTTCTGTGTTTCATCGACAATAAGCAGGTGAGAGGGATACAGTAAACCTGAAGTGGAGCATCGGAATCTATAACTAGTGTCACAGGAAATGTTCAAAACATAGTCAGTATGAAGAGTCAGTTTTCTAGTACTTAGGTCGGCATTGTGCCTTTTGTATTTAATTCCGATGCAATTTCTGTGTTTCATCGTCAATAAGAAGGTCAGAGGGATACAGTAAACCTGAAGTGAAGCATCGGAATCTATAACTAGTGTCACAGGAATGGTTCAAAACATAGTCAGTAAGAAGAGTCAGTTTTCTAGTACTTAAGTCCGCATTGTGCCTTTTGTATTTTATTCCGATGCAATATCTGTGTTTCATCGTCAATAAGTAGGTCAGGGGGATACAGTAAACCTGAAGTGAAGCATCGGAATCTATAACTAGTATCACAGGAATGGTTCAAAACTGAGACAGTAAGAAGAGTCAGTTTTCTTGTACTTAAGTCGGCTTGTGCCTTTTGTATTTAATTCCGATGTTATTTCTGTGTTTCATCGTCAATAAGAAGGTCAGAGGGATACAGTGAACCTGAAGTGAAGCATCGGAGTCTATAACTAGTGTCACAGGAATGGTTCAAAACATAGACAGTAAGTCGAGTCAATTATCTTGAACTTAAGTCGGCATTGTGGCTTTTGTATTTAATTCCGATGCTATTTCTGTGTTTGATCGTCAATAAGAAGGTCAGAGGGATACAGTAAACCTGAAGTGAAGCATCGGAATCTATAACTAGTGTCACGGGAATGGTTCAAAACATAGACAGTAAGAAGAGTCAGTTTTCTTGTACTTAAGTCGGCATTGTGCCTTTTGTATATAATTCCGATGCAATTTCTGTGTTTCATCGTCAATACGCAGGTCAGAGTGATACAGTAAACCTGAAGTGAAGCATCGGAATCTATAACTAGTGTCACAGGAATGGTTGAAAACATAGACAGTAGGAAGAGCCATCCCTCTTGTACTTGAGTCGGCAGTGTGCCTTTTGTATTTAATTCCGATGCAATTTCTGTGTTTCATCGTCAATAAGAAGGTCAGAGGGATACAGTGAACCTGAAGTGAAGCATCGGAATCTATAACTAGTGTCACAGGAATGGTTCAAAACATAGACAGTAAGAAGAGTCAGTCTTCTTGTACTTGAGTCGGCATTGTGCATTTTGTATTTAATTCCGATGCAATTTCTGTGTTTCATCGACAATAAGGAGGTCAGAGGGATACAGTAAACCTGAAGTGAAGCATCGGAATCTATAACTAGTGTCACAGGAATGGTTCAAAACATAGACAGTAAGAAGAGTCAGTTTTCTTGTACTTAATTCGGCATTGTGTGTTTTGTATTTAATTCCGATGCAATTTCTGTGTTTCATCAATAATAAGAAGTTCAGAGGGATACAGTAAACCTGAAGTGAAGCATCGGAATCTATAACTAGTCTCACAGGAATGGTTCAAAACTGAGACAGTAAGAAGAGTCAGTTTTCTTGTACTTAAGTCGGTTTGTGCCTTTTGTATTTAATTCCGATGTTATTTCTGTGTTTCATCGTCAATAAGAAGGTCAGAGGGATACAGTGAACCTGAAGTGAAGCATCGGAATCTATAACTAGTGTCACAGGAATGGTTCAAAGCATAGACAGTAAGAAGAGTCAGTTTTCTTGTACTTAAGTCGGCATTGTGCCTTTTGTATTCAATTTCGATGCAATTTCGGCGTTTCGTCGTCAATATGAAGGTCCACCGGATACAGTAAACCTGAAGTGAAACATCGGAATCTAAAACCTGTCTTACAGGAAAGGTTTAAAACATAGACAGTAAGAAGAGCCAGTCTTCTTCTACTTGAGTCGGCATTGTACCTATTGTATTTAATTCCGATGCAATTTCTATGTTTCATAGTCAATAAGAAGGTCAGAGGGATACAGTAAACCTGAAGTGAAGCATCGGAATCTATAACTAGTGTCACA
Organism: Schistocerca americana; assembly: GCF_021461395.2. Classification (NCBI taxonomy): domain Eukaryota; kingdom Metazoa; phylum Arthropoda; class Insecta; order Orthoptera; family Acrididae; genus Schistocerca; species Schistocerca americana. The sequence continues at coordinate 4,685,559 of NW_025725983.1, read as the reverse complement.
GGAATGGTTCAAAACATAGACAGTAAGAAGAGTCAGTTTTCTTGTACTTAAGTCGGCATTGTGCCTTTTGTATATAATTCCGATACAATTTCTGTGTTTCATCGTCAAAAAGAAGGTCAGAGTGATACAGTAAACCTGAAGTGAAGCATCGGAATCTATAACCAGTGTCACAGGAATGGTTGAAAACATAGACAGTAGGAAGAGCCAGCCTTCTTGTACTTGAGTCGGCAGTGTGCCTTTTGTATTTAATTCCGATGCAATTTCTGTGTTTCATCGCCAATAACAAGGTCAGAGGGATACAGTAAACCTGATGTGAAGCATCGGGATCCATAACTAGTGTCACAGGAATGGTTCAAAACATAGACAGTAAGAAAAGTCAGTCTTCTTGTACTTAAGTCGGCATTGTGCATTTTGTATTAAATTCCGATGCAATTTCTGTGATTCATCGTCAATAACAAATTCAAAGGGATACAGTAAAGCTGAAGTGAAGCATCGGAATCAATAACTAGTGTCACAGGAATGGTTAAAAACATAGACAGTAAGAAGAGGCAGTCTTCTTGTTCTTGAATCGGAATTGGGCCTTTTATATTTAATTCCGATGCAATTTCCGTGTTTCATAGTCAATAAGAAAGTCAGGGAGATACAGTAAAGCTGAAGTGAAGCATCGGAATCTATAACTAGTGTCTCAGGAATGGTTCAAAACATAGAGAGTAAGATGATACAGTCTCTTGTACTTACGTCGGCATTGAGCCTTTTGTATTTAATTCCGATGCAATTTCTGTGTTTCATCGTCAATATAAGGTCAGTGGGATACAGTAAACCTGAACAGAAGCATCGGAATCTATAACTAGTGTCACAGGAATTGTTCAAAACATAGACAGTAAGAAGAGTCAGTCTTCTTGTACTTATGTCGGCATTGTGCCTTTTCTATTTAGTTCCGATGCAATTTCTGTGTTTCATCTTCAATAGGAAGGTCGGAGGGATACAGTAAACCTGAAGTCAAGCATCGGAATCTATAACTAGTGTCTCAGGAATGGTTCAAAACATAGACAGTAAGAAGAGCCAGTCTTCTTGTACTTGAGTCGGCATTGAGCCTTTTGTATTTAATTCCGATGCAATTTATGTGTTTCATCGTCAATAAGAAGGTCAGAGGGATACAGTAAACATGAAGTGAAGCATCGGGATCCATAACTAGTGTCACAGGAATGTTTCAAAACATAGACAGTAAGAGGAGTCTGTCTTCTGGTACTTAAGTCGGCATTGTGCATTTTGTATTAATTTCCAATGCAATTTCTATGTTTCATCTTCAATAAGAAGGTCAGAGGGATACAGTAAACCTGAAGTGAAGCATCGGAATCTATAACTAGTGTGACATGAATGGTTCAAAACATAGACAGTAAGTAGAGTCAGTTATCTTGAACTTAAGTCGGCATTGTGGCTTTTGTATTGAATGCCGATGCTATTTCTGTGTTTGATCGTCAATAAGAAGGACAGAGGGATACAGTAAACCTGAAGTGAAGCATCGGAATCTATAACTAGTGTCACAGGAATGGTTCAAAACATAGACAGTAAGAAGAGTCAGTTTTCTTGTACTTAATTTTGCATTCTGCGTTTTGTATTTAATTCTGATGCAATTTCTGTGTTTCATCAACAATAAGAAGTTCAGAGGGATACAGCAAACCTGAAGTGAAGCATCGGAATCTATAACTAGTGTCACAGGAATGTTTCAAACTAAGACAGTAAGAAGAGTCTGTTTTCTTGTACTTAAGTCGGCATTGTGCCTTTTGTATTTAATTCCGATGTTATTTCTGTGTTTCATCGTCAATAAGAAGGTCAGAGGGATACAGTAAACCTGAAGTGAACCATCGGAATCTATAACTAGTGTCACAGGAATGGATCAAAACATAGACAGTAAGAAGAGTCAGTTTTCTTTTACTTAAGTCGGCTTTTTGCCTTTTGTCTTTAATTCCGATGCAATTTCAGTGTTCCATCGTCAATAAGAAGGTCAGAGGTATACAGCAACCTGAAGTGAAGCATTGGAATCTATAACTAGTGTCACAGGAATGGTTCAAAACATAGACAGTAAGAAGAGATAGTCTTCTTGTTCTTGAATCGGAATTGTGCCTTTTATATTTAATTCCGATGCAATTTCCGTGTTTCATAGTCAATAAGAGGGTCAGGGGGATACAGTAAAGCTGAAGTGAAGCATCGGAATCTATAACTAGTGTCACAGGAATGGTTCAAAACATAGACAGTAAGAAGAGTCAGTTATCTTGTACTTAAGTCGGCTTTTTGCCTTTTGTCTTTAATTCCGATGCAATTTCAGTGTTCCATCGTCAATAAGAAGGTCAGAGGTATACAGCAACCTGAAGTGAAGCATTGGAATCTATAACTAGTGTCACAGGAATGGTTCAAAACATAGGCAGTAAGAAGAGTCAGTTTCCTTGTACTTAAGTCGGCATTGTGCCTTTTGTATTTAATTCCGATGCAATTTCTGTGTTTCATCGACAATAAGTAGGTCAGAGGGATACAGTAAACCTGAAGTGAAGCATCGGAGTCTATAACTAGTGTCACAGGAATGGTTCAAAACATAGACAGTAGGAAGAGATAGTCTTCTTGTTCTTGAATCGGAATTGTGCATTTTATATTTAATTCCGATGCAATTTACGTGTTTCATAGTCAATAAGAGGGTCAGGGGGATACAGTAAAGCTGAAGTGAAGCATCGGAATCTATAACTAGTGTCACAGGAATGGTTCAAAACATAGAGAGTAAGATGATACAGTCTTCTAGTACGTAAGTCGGCATTGAGCCTTTTGTATTTAATTCCGATGCAATTTCTGTGTTTCATCTTCAATATAAGGTCAGAGGGATACAGTAAACCTGAACTGAAGCATCGGAATCTATAACTAGTGTCACAGGAATGGTTCAAAACATAGTCAGTAAGAAGAGTCTGTTTTCTTGTACATAAGCCAGCATTGTGCCTTTTGTATTTAATTCCGATGCAATTTCTGTGTTTCATCGTCAATAAGAAGGTCAGAGGGATACAGTAAACCTGAAGTGAAGCATCGGAATCTATAACCAGTGTCACAGGAATGGTTGAAAACATAGACAGTAGGAAGAGCCAGCCTTCTTGTACTTGAGTCGGCAGTGTGCCTTTTGTATTTAATTCCGATGCAATTTCTGTGTTTCATCGCCAATAACAAGGTCAGAGGGATACAGTAAACCTGATGTGAAGCATCGGGATCCATAACTAGTGTCACAGGAATGGTTCAAAACATAGACAGTAAGAAAAGTCAGTCTTCTTGTACTTAAGTCGGCATTGTGCATTTTGTATTAAATTCCGATGCAATTTCTGTGATTCATCGTCAATAACAAATTCAAAGGGATACAGTAAAGCTGAAGTGAAGCATCGGAATCAATAACTAGTGTCACAGGAATGGTTAAAAACATAGACAGTAAGAAGAGGCAGTCTTCTTGTTCTTGAATCGGAATTGGGCCTTTTATATTTAATTCCGATGCAATTTCCGTGTTTCATAGTCAATAAGAAAGTCAGGGAGATACAGTAAAGCTGAAGTGAAGCATCGGAATCTATAACTAGTGTCTCAGGAATGGTTCAAAACATAGAGAGTAAGATGATACAGTCTCTTGTACTTACGTCGGCATTGAGCCTTTTGTATTTAATTCCGATGCAATTTCTGTGTTTCATCGTCAATATAAGGTCAGTGGGATACAGTAAACCTGAACAGAAGCATCGGAATCTATAACTAGTGTCACAGGAATTGTTCAAAACATAGACAGTAAGAAGAGTCAGTCTTCTTGTACTTATGTCGGCATTGTGCCTTTTCTATTTAGTTCCGATGCAATTTCTGTGTTTCATCTTCAATAGGAAGGTCGGAGGGATACAGTAAACCTGAAGTCAAGCATCGGAATCTATAACTAGTGTCTCAGGAATGGTTCAAAACATAGACAGTAAGAAGAGCCAGTCTTCTTGTACTTGAGTCGGCATTGAGCCTTTTGTATTTAATTCCGATGCAATTTATGTGTTTCATCGTCAATAAGAAGGTCAGAGGGATACAGTAAACATGAAGTGAAGCATCGGGATCCATAACTAGTGTCACAGGAATGTTTCAAAACATAGACAGTAAGAGGAGTCTGTCTTCTGGTACTTAAGTCGGCATTGTGCATTTTGTATTAATTTCCAATGCAATTTCTATGTTTCATCTTCAATAAGAAGGTCAGAGGGATACAGTAAACCTGAAGTGAAGCATCGGAATCTATAACTAGTGTGACATGAATGGTTCAAAACATAGACAGTAAGTAGAGTCAGTTATCTTGAACTTAAGTCGGCATTGTGGCTTTTGTATTGAATGCCGATGCTATTTCTGTGTTTGATCGTCAATAAGAAGGACAGAGGGATACAGTAAACCTGAAGTGAAGCATCGGAATCTATAACTAGTGTCACAGGAATGGTTCAAAACATAGACAGTAAGAAGAGTCAGTTTTCTTGTACTTAATTTTGCATTCTGCGTTTTGTATTTAATTCTGATGCAATTTCTGTGTTTCATCAACAATAAGAAGTTCAGAGGGATACAGCAAACCTGAAGTGAAGCATCGGAATCTATAACTAGTGTCACAGGAATGTTTCAAACTAAGACAGTAAGAAGAGTCTGTTTTCTTGTACTTAAGTCGGCTTTTTGCCTTTTGTCTTTAATTCCGATGCAATTTCAGTGTTCCATCGTCAATAAGAAGGTCAGAGGTATACAGCAACCTGAAGTGAAGCATTGGAATCTATAACTAGTGTCACAGGAATGGTTCAAAACATAGACAGTAAGAAGAGATAGTCTTCTTGTTCTTGAATCGGAATTGTGCCTTTTATATTTAATTCCGATGCAATTTCCGTGTTTCATAGTCAATAAGAGGGTCAGGGGGATACAGTAAAGCTGAAGTGAAGCATCGGAATCTATAACTAGTGTCACAGGAATGGTTCAAAACATAGACAGTAAGAAGAGTCAGTTATCTTGTACTTAAGTCGGCTTTTTGCCTTTTGTATTTAATTCCGATGCAATTTCAGTGTTCCATCGTCAATAAGAAGGTCAGAGGTATACAGCAACCTGAAGTGAAGCATTGGAATCTATAACTAGTGTCACAGGAATGGTTCAAAACATAGGCAGTAAGAAGAGTCAGTTTCCTTGTACTTAAGTCGGCATTGTGCCTTTTGTATTTAATTCCGATGCAATTTCTGTGTTTCATCGACAATAAGTAGGTCAGAGGGATACAGTAAACCTGAAGTGAAGCATCGGAGTCTATAACTAGTGTCACAGGAATGGTTCAAAACATAGACAGTAAGAAGAGATAGTCTTCTTGTTCTTGAATCGGAATTGTGCCTTTTATATTTAATTCCGATGCAATTTCCGTGTTTCATAGTCAATAAGAGGGTCAGGGGGATACAGTAAAGCTGAAGTGAAGCATCGGAATCTATAACTAGTGTCACAGGAATGGTTCAAAACATAGAGAGTAAGATGATACAGTCTTCTAGTACGTAAGTCGGCATTGAGCCTTTTGTATTTAATTCCGATGCAATTTCTGTGTTTCATCTTCAATATAAGGTCAGAGGGATACAGTAAACCTGAACTGAAGCATCGGAATCGATAACTAGTGCCACAGGAATGGTTCAGAACATAGACAGTAATAAGAGTCAGTTTTCTTGTACTTGAGTCAGCTTTGTGCCTTTTGTATTTATTTCCGATGCAATTTCTGTGTTTCATCGACTATAAGAAGGTCAGAGAGATACAGTAAACCTGAAGTGAAGCATCGGAATCCATAACTAGTGTCACAGGAAATGTTCAAAGCATAGTCAGTAAGTTGAGTCATTTTTCTTGTACTTAAGTCGGCATTGTGCCTTTTGTATTTAATTCCGATGCCATTGATGTGTTTCATCGTCAATAAGAAGGTCAGAGGGATACAGTAAACCTGAAGTGAAGCATCGGAATCAATAACTAGTGTCACAGGAATGGTTAAAAACAGACAGTAAGAAGAGTCAGTTTTCTTGTACTTAATTCGGCATTGTGCGTTTTGTATTTAATTCCGATGCAATTTCTGTGTTTCATCAACAATAAGAAGTTCAGAGGGATACAGTAAACCTGAAGTGAAGCATCGTAATCTATAACTAGTCTCACAGGAATGGTTCAAAACTTAGACAGTAAGAAGAGTCAGTTTTCTTGTACTTAAGTCGGCATTGTGCTTTTTGTATTTAATTCCGACGCAATTTCTGTGTTTCATCGTCAATAAGAAGGTCAGAGGGATACAGTAAACCAGAAGTGAAGCATCGGAATCTATATTTAGTGTCACAGGAATGGTTCAAAACATAGACAGTAAGAAGAGTCAGTTTTCTTGTACTTAAGTCGGCATTGTGCCTTTTCTATTTAATTCCGATGCAATTTCTGTGTTTCATCGTCAATAACAAGGTCAGAGGGATACAGTAAACCTGAAGTGAAGCATCGGGATCCATAACTAGTGTCACAGGAATAGTTCAAAACATAGACAGTAAGAAAAGTCAGTCTTCTTGTACTTAAGTCGGCATTGTGCATTTTGTATTAAATTCCGATGCAATTTCTGTGTTTCATCGTCAATAAGAAATTCAAAGGGATACAGTAAAGCTGAAGTGAAGCATCGGAATCAATAACTAGTGTCACAGGAATGGTTCAAATCATAGACAGTAAGAAGAGTCAGTTTTCTTGTACTTCAGTCGGCATTGTGCCTTTTGTATTTAATTCCGATGCAATTTCTGTGTTTCATCGTCAATAAGAAATTCAAAGGGATACAGATAAGCTGAAGTGAAGCATCGGAATCAATAACTAGTGTCATAGGAATGGTTCAAAACAAAGACAGTAAGAAGAGTCAGTTATCTTGTACTTAAGTCGGCATTTTGCCTTTTGTCTTTAATTCCGATGCAATTTCTGTGTTTCATCGACAATAAGGAGGTCAGAGGGAGACAGTAAACCTGCATTGAAGCATCGGAATCTATAACTAGTGTCACAGGAATGGTTCAAAACATAGACAGTAAGAAGAGTCAGTTTTCTTATACTTAAGTCGGCATTGTGCCTTTTGTATTTAATTCCAATGCAATTTCTGTGTTTCATCGTCAATATAAGGTCAGAAGGATATAGTAAACCTGAACTGAAGCATCGGAATCTATAACTAGTGTCACAGGAATGGTTCAAAACATAGACAATAAGAAGAGTCAGTTTTCGTGTACATAAGTCGGCATTGTGCCTTTTGTATTTAATTCCGATGCAATTTCTGTGTTTCATCGTCAATACGAAGGTCAGAGGGATACAGTAAACCTGAAGTGAAGCATCGGAATCTATAACTAGTGTCACAGGAATGGCTCAAAACATAGACAGTAAGAAGAGTCAGTTTTCTTGTACTTGAGTCGGCATTGTGCCTGTTGTATTTAATTCCGATGCAATTTATGTGTTTCATCGTCAATAAGAAGGTCCGAGGGATACAGTAAACATGAAGTGAAGCATCGGGATCCGTAACTAGTGTCACAGGAATGGTTCAAAACATAGACAGTAAGAGGAGTCAGTCTTCTGGTACTTAAGTCAGCATTGTGCATTTTGTATTAATTTCCGATGCAATTTCTATGTTTCATCTTCAATATGAAGGTCAGAGGGATGCAGTAAACCTGAAGTGAAGCAACGGAATCTATAACTAGCGTAACAGGAATGGTTCAAATCATAGAGAGTAAGAAGAGTCAGTTTTCTTGTACTTAAGTCTGCATTGCGCTTTTTGTATTTAATTCCGATGCAATTTCTATGTTTCATCGTCAATAAGAAGGTCAGAGGGATACAGTAAAACTGATGTGAAGCATCGGAATCAATAACTAGTGTCACAGGAATGGTTCAAAGCATAGACAGTAAGAAGAGTCAGTTTTCTTGTACTTAAGTCAGCATTTTGCCTTTTGTCTTTAATTCCGATGCAATTTCAGTGTTTCATCTTCAATAAGAAGGTCCGAGGTATACAGTAAACATGAAGTTAAGCATCGGAATCTATACCTAGTGTCACAGGAATGGTTCAAAAGCTAGACAGTAAGAAGAGTCAGTTTTCTTGTACTTAAGTCGGCATTGTGCATTTTGTATTTAATTCCGATGCAATTTCTGTGTTTCATCGACAATAAGAAGGTCAGAGGGATACAGTAAACCCGAAGTGAAGCATCGGAATCTATAACTAGTGTCACAGGTAATGTAAAAACATAATCAGTAAGTAGAGTCATTTTTCTTGTACTTAAGTCTGCATTGTGCCTTTTGTATTTAATTCCGATGCAATTTCTGTGTTTCATCGTCAATAAGAAGGTCTGAGGGATACAGTAAACCTGAAGTGAAGCATCGGAATCTATAAGTAGTGTCACAGTAATGGTTCAAAACATAGACAGTAAGAAGAGTCAGTTTTCTTGTACTTAAGTCGGCATTGTGCCTTTTGTATTTATTTCCGATGCAATTTCTGTGTTTCATCGTCAATAAGAAGGTCAGAGGGATACAGTAAACCTGAAGTGGAGCATCGGAATCAATAAGTAGGGTCACAGGAAAAGGTTCAAAACCTAGACAGTAAGAAGAGTCAGTTCTCTTGTAGTTAAGTCGGCATTGTGCTTTTTCTATTTAATTCCGATGCAATTTCTATGTTTCATCGTCAATAAGAAGGTCAGAGGGATACAGTAAACCTGAAGTGAAGCATCGGAATCCATAACTAGTGTCACGGGAATGGTTCAAAACATAGGCAGTAAGAAGAGTCAGTTTTCTTGTACTTAAGTCGGCATTGTGCCTTTTATATTTAATTCCGATGAAATTTCTGTGTTTCATCGTCAATAAGAAGGTCACAGGGATACAGTAAACCTGAAGTGAAGCATCGGAATTTTTAACTAGTGTCACAGGAATGGTTCAAAACATAGACATTAGAAGAGTCAGTTTTCTTGTACTTATGTCAGCATTGTTTCTTTTGTAATTACTTCCGATGCAATTTCTGTGTTTCATCGTCAATAAGAAGGTCAGAGGAATACAGTAAACCTGAAGTGAAGCATCGGAATCTATAACTAGTGTCACAGGAATAGTTCAAAACATAGATAGAAAGAATAGTCAGTTTTCTTGTACTTATGTCGGCATTGTGCCTTTTGTATTTAATTCCGATGCAATTTCTGTGTTTCATCAACAATAAGAAGTTCAGAGGGATACAGTAAACTTGAAGTGATGCATCGGAAACTATAACTACTCTCACAGGAATGGTTCAAAACTTAGACAGTAAGAAGAGTCAGTTTTCTTGTACTTAAGTCGGCATTGTGCCTTTTGTATTTAATTCCGATGTTATTTGTGTGTTTCATCGTCAATAAGAAGGTCAGAGGGATACAGTAAACCTGAAGTGAAGCATCGGAATCTATAACTAGTGTCACAGGAATGGTTAAAAACATAGACAGTAAGAAGAGTCAGTTTACTTGTACTTAAGTCGGCATTGTGACTTTTGTATTTAGTTCCGATGCAATGTCTGTGTTTCACCGTCAATAAGAAGGTCAGAGGGATACAGTAAACCTGAAGAGAAGCATCGGAAACTATAACAAGTGTCACAGGAATGGTTCAAAACATACACAGTAAGAAGAGTCAGTTCTCTGGTACTTAAGTCGGCATTGTGCCTTTTGTATTTTATTCCGATGCAATATCTGTGTTTCATCGTCAATAAGAAGTTCAGAGGGATACAGTAAACCTGAAGTGAAGCATCTTAAACTATAACAGGTGTCACAGGAATGGTTAAAAACATTGACTGTAAGAAGAGTCAGTTTTCTTGTATTTAAGTCGGCATTGTGCCTTTTGTATTTAACTCCGAGGCAATTTCTGTGTTTCATCGTCAATAAGAAGGTCAGAGGGATACAGTTAACCTGAAGTGAAGCATCGGAATCTGTAACTAGTGTCACAGGAATGGTTCAAAACATAGACAGTAAGAAGAGTCAGTTTTCTTGTACTTAAGACGGCATTGTGCCTTTGTATTTAATTCCGATGCAATTTCTGTGTTTCATCGTCAATAAGAAGGTCAGATGGATACAGTAAACCTGAAGTGAAGCATCGGAATCTATAACTAGTGTCACAGGAGTGGTTCAAACATAGACAGTAAGAAGAGTCAGTTTTCTTGTACTTAAGTAGGCATCGTGCCTTTTGCATTTAATTGCGATGCAATTTTTGTGTTTCATCGTCAATAAGAAGGTCGGAGAGATACAGTAAACCTGAAGTGAAGCATCGGAATCTATTACTAGTGTCAATTGAAAGGTTCAAACATAGACAGTAAGAAGAGTCAGTTTTTTTGTACTTAAGTCGGCATTGTGCCTTTTGTATTTAATTCCGATTCAATTTCTGTGTTTCATCGTCAATAAGAAGGTTAGAGGGATACAGTAAACCTGAAATGAAGCATCGGAATCTATAACTAATGTCACAGGAATGGTTCAAAGCATAGACAGTAAGGAGAGTCAGTTTACTTGTACTTAAGTCGGCATTGTGCCTTTTGTATCTAATTCCGATGCAATTTCTGTGTTTCATCGTCAATAAGAAGGTCAGAGGCATACAATAAACCTGAAGTGAAGCATCGGAATGTATAACTAGTGTCACAGGAATGGTTCAAAACATAGACAGTGAGAAGAGTCAGTTTTCTTGTCCTTAAGTCGGTAATGTGCTTTTGTATTTAATTCCGATACAATTTCTGTGTTTTATCGTCAATAAGAAGGTCAGAGGGACACAGTAAACCTGAAGTGACGCATCGGAATCTGTAACTAGTGTCACAGTAATGGTTCAAAACATAGACAGTAAGAAGAGTCAGTTTTCTTGTACTTAAGTCGGCATTGTGCCTTTGTATTTAATTCCTTTGCAATTTCTGTGTTTCATCGTCAATAAGAAGGTCGGAGAGATACAGTAAACCTGAAGTGAATCATCGGAATCTATAACTAGTGTCACATGAATGGTTCAAACATAGACAGTAAGAAGAGTCAGTTTTCTTGTACATAAGTGGGCATTGTGCCTTTTGTATTTACTTCCGATGCAATTTTTGTGTTTCATCGTCAATAAGAAGGTCAGAGGGATACAGTAAACCTGAAGTGAAGCATCGGAATCCATAACTAGTGTCACATGAATGGTTGAAAACATGTACAGTAAGAAGAGTCAGTTTTCTTATACTTAAGTCGGCATTGTGCCTTTTGTATTTAATTCCTATGCAATTTCTGTGTTTCATCGTCAATAAGGAGGTCAGAGGCATACAGTAAACGTGAAGTGAAGCATCGGAATCTATAACTAGTGTCACAGGAGTGGTTCAAAAACATAGACAGTAAGAAGAGTTAGTTTTCTTGTACTTAAGTTGGCATTGTGCCCTTTGTATTTAATTCCGACGCGATTTCTGGGTTTCATCGTCAATAAGAAGGTCAGGGGGATACAGTAAAGCAGAAGTGAAGCATCGGAATCTATAACTAGTGTCACAGGAATGGTTCAAAACATAGAGAGTAAGATGATACAATCTTCTTGTACTTAAGTCGGCATTGATCCTTTTGTATTTAATTCCGATGCAATTTCTGAGTTTCATCGTTAATATAAGGTCAGAGGGATACAGTAAACCTGAACTGAAGCATCGGAATCTATAACTAGTGTAACAGGAATGGTTCAAAACATAGACAGTAAGAAGAGTCAGTTTTCGTGTACATAAGTCGGCATTGTGCCTTTTGTATTTAATTCCGATGCAATTTCTGTGTTTCATCGTCAATACGAAGGTCAGAGGGCTACAGTAAACCTGAAGTGAAGCATCGGTATCTATAACTAGTGTCACAGGATTGGTTCAAAACATAGACAGAAAGAAGAGTCCGTTTTCTTGTACTTAAGTCGGCATTGTGCCTTTTGTATTTAATTCCGATGCAATTTCTGTGTTTCATCGTCGATAAGAAGGTCAGAGGGATACAGTAAACCTGAAGTGAAGCATCGGACTCTATAACTAGTGTCACAGGAATGGTTCAAAACATAGACAGTAAGAAGAGTCAGTTTTCTTGTACTTGATTCGGCATTGTGCCTGTTGTATTTAATTCCGATGCAATTTATGTGTTTCATCGTCAATAAGAAGGTCAGAGGGATACAGTAAACATGAAGTGAAGCATCGGGATCCGTAACTAGTGTCACAGGGATGGTTCAAAACATAGACAGTAGGAGGAGTCAGTCTTCTGGTACTTAAGTCAGCATTGTGCATTTTGTATTAATTTCCGATGCAATTTCTATGTTTCATCTTCAATATGAAGGTCAGAGGGATACAGTAAACCTGAAGTGAAGCAACGGAAACTATAACTAGTGTCAGAGGAGTGGTTCAAAGCATAGACAGTAAGAAGAGTCAGTTTTCTTGTACTTAAGACGGCAGTGTGAGTTTGTATTTAATTGCGATGCAATTTCTGTGTTTCATCGACAATAAGAGGGTCAGAGGGATACAGTAAACCCGAAGTGAAGCATCGGAATCTATAACTAGTGTAACAGGCATGGTTCAAAACATAGACAGTAAGAAGAGTCAGTTTTCTTGCACTTAGGTCTGCATTGCGCCTTTTGTATTTAATTCCGATGCAATTTCTATGTTTCATCGCCAATAAGAAGGTCAGAGGGATACAGTAAAGCCGATGTGAAGCATCGGAATCAATAACTAGTGTCACAGGAAGGATTCAAAGCATAGACAGTAAGAAGAGTCAGTTTCCTTGTACTTAAGTCAGCATTTTGCCTTTTGTCTTTAATTCCGATGCAATTTCAGTGTTTCATCTTCAATAAGAAGGTCCGAGGTATACAGTAAACCTGAAGTGAAGCATCGGAATCTATAACTAGTGTCACAGGAGTGGTTCAAACATAGACAGTAAGAAGAGTCAGTTTTCTTGTACTTAAGTAGGCATCGTGCCTTTTGCATTTAATTGCGATGCAATTTTTGTGTTTCATCGTCAATAAGAAGGTCGGAGAGATACAGTAAACCTGAAGTGAAGCATCGGAATCTATTACTAGTGTCAATTGAAAGGTTCAAACATAGACAGTAAGAAGAGTCAGTTTTTTTGTACTTAAGTCGGCATTGTGCCTTTTGTATTTAATTCCGATTCAATTTCTGTGTTTCATCGTCAATAAGAAGGTTAGAGGGATACAGTAAACCTGAAATGAAGCATCGGAATCTATAACTAATGTCACAGGAATGGTTCAAAGCATAGACAGTAAGGAGAGTCAGTTTACTTGTACTTAAGTCGGCATTGTGCCTTTTGTATCTAATTCCGATGCAATTTCTGTGTTTCATCGTCAATAAGAAGGTCAGAGGCATACAATAAACCTGAAGTGAAGCATCGGAACGTATAACTAGTGTCACAGGAATGGTTCAAAACATAGACAGTGAGAAGAGTCAGTTTTCTTGTCCTTAAGTCGGTAATGTGCCTTTTGTATTTAATTCCGATGCAATTTCTGTGTTTCATCGTCAATAAGAAGGTCAGAGGGATACAGAAATCCTGAAGTGAAGCATCGGAAACTATAACAAGTGTCACAGGAATGGTTCAAAACATAGACAGTAAGAAGAGTCAGTTTTCTTGTACTTAAGTCGGCATTGTGACTTTTGTATTTAATTCCGATACAATATCTGCGTTTCATCGTCAATAAGAAGGTCAGAGGGATACAGTAAACCTGAGGTGAAGCATTGGAATCTATAACAGGTGTCACAGGAATGGTTCAAAGCATTGACTATATGATGAGTCAGTTTTCTTGTACTTAAGTCGGCATTGTGCCTTTTGTATTTAACTCCGAAGCAATTTCTGTGTTTTATCGTCAATAAGAAGGTCAGAGGGACACAGTAAACCTGAAGTGACGCATCGGAATCTGTAACTAGTGTCACAGTAATGGTTCAAAACATAGACAGTAAGAAGAGTCAGTTTTCTTGTACTTAAGTCGGCATTGTGCCTTTGTATTTAATTCCTTTGCAATTTCTGTGTTTCATCGTCAATAAGAAGGTCGGAGAGATACAGTAAACCTGAAGTGAATCATCGGAATCTATAACTAGTGTCACATGAATGGTTCAAACATAGACAGTAAGAAGAGTCAGTTTTCTTGTACATAAGTGGGCATTGTGCCTTTTGTATTTACTTCCGATGCAATTTTTGTGTTTCATCGTCAATAAGAAGGTCAGAGGGATACAGTAAACCTGAAGTGAAGCATCGGAATCCATAACTAGTGTCACATGAATGGTTGAAAACATGTACAGTAAGAAGAGTCAGTTTTCTTATACTTAAGTCGGCATTGTGCCTTTTGTATTTAATTCCTATGCAATTTCTGTGTTTCATCGTCAATAAGGAGGTCAGAGGGATACAGTAAACGTGAAGTGAAGCATCGGAATCTATAACTAGTGTCACAGGAGTGGTTCAAAAACATAGACAGTAAGAAGAGTTAGTTTTCTTGTACTTAAGTTGGCATTGTGCCCTTTGTATTTAATTCCGACGCGATTTCTGTGTTTCATCGTCAATAAGAAGGTCAGGGGGATACAGTAAAGCAGAAGTGAAGCATCGGAATCTATAACTAGTGTCACAGGAATGGTTCAAAACATAGAGAGTAAGATGATACAATCTTCTTGTACTTAAGTCGGCATTGATCCTTTTGTATTTAATTCCGATGCAATTTCTGAGTTTCATCGTTAATATAAGGTCAGAGGGATACAGTAAACCTGAACAGAAGCATCGGAATCTATAACTAGTGTAACAGGAATGGTTCAAAACATAGACAGTAAGAAGAGTCAGTTTTCGTGTACATAAGTCGGCATTGTGCCTTTTGTATTTAATTCCGATGCAATTTCTGTGTTTCATCGTCAATAAGAAGGTTAGAGGGCTACAGTAAACCTGAAGTGAAGCATCGGAATCTGTAATTAGTGTCACAGGAATGGTTCAAAACATAGACAGTAAGAAGAGTCAGTTTTCTTATACTTAAGTCGGCATTGTGCCTTTTGTATTTAATTCCTATGCAATTTCTGTGTTTCATCGTCAATAAGGAGGTCAGAGGGATACAGTAAACCTGAAGTGAAGCATCGGAATCTATAACTAGTGTCACAGGAGTGGTTCAAAAACATAGACAGTAAGAAGAGTTAGTTTTCTTGTACTTAAGTCGGCATTGTGCCCTTTGTATTTAATTCCGACGCGATTTCTGTGTTTCATCGTCAATAAGAAGGTCAGGGGGATACAGTAAACCTGAAATGAAGCATCGGAATCTGTAATTAGTGTCACAGGAATGGTTCAAAACATAGACAGTAAGAAGAGTCAGTTTTCGTGTACATAAGTCGGCATTGTGCATTTTGTATTTAATTCCGATGCAATTTCTGTGTTTCATCGTCAATAAGAAGGTCAGAGGGCTACAGTAAACCTGAAGTGAAGCATCGGTATCTATAACTAGTGTCACAGGATTGGTTCAAAACATAGACAGAAAGAAGAGTCAGTTTTCTTGTACTTAAGTCGGCATTGTGCCTTTTGTATTTAATTCCGATGCAATTTCTGTGTTTCATCGTCGATAAGAAGGTCAGAGGGATACAGTAAACCTGAAGTGAAGCATCGGACTCTATAACTAGTGTCACAGGAATGGTTCAAAACATAGACAGTAAGAAGAGTCAGTTTTCTTGTACTTGATTCGGCATTGTGCCTGTTGTATTTAATTCCGATGCAATTTATGTGTTTCATCGTCAATAAGAAGGTCAGAGGGATACAGTAAACATGAAGTGAAGCATCGGGATCCGTAACTAGTGTCACAGGAGTGGTTCAAAACATAGACAGTAAGAGGAGTCAGTCTTCTGGTACTTAAGTCAGCATTGTGCATTTTGTATTAATTTCCGATGCAATTTCTATGTTTCATCTTCAATATGAAGGTCAGAGGGATACAGTAAACCTGAAGTGAAGCAACGGAAACTATAACTAGTGTCACAGGAGTGGTTCAAAGCATAGACAGTAAGAAGAGTCAGTTTTCTTGTACTTAAGACGGCATTGTGAGTTTGTATTTAATTGCGATGCAATTTCTGTGTTTCATCGGCAATAAGAGGGTCAGAGGGATACAGTAAACCCGAAGTGAAGCATCGGAATCTATAACTAGTGTAACAGGCATGGTTCAAAACATAGACAGTAAGAAGAGTCAGTTTTCTTGTACTTAAGTCTGCATTGCGCCTTTTGTATTTAATTCCGATGCAATTTCTATGTTTCATCGCCAATAAGAAGGTCAGAGGGATACAGTAAAGCTGATGTGAAGCATCGGAATCAATAACTAGTGTCACAGGAATGATTCAAAGCATAGACAGTAAGAAGAGTCAGTTTTCTTGTACTTAAGTCAGCATTTTGCCTTTTGTCTTTAATTCCGATGCAATTTGAGTGTTTCATCTTCAATAAGAAGGTCCGAGGTATACAGTAAACCTGAAGTGAAGCATCGGAATCTATAACTAGTGTCACAGGATTGGTTCAAACATAGACAGTAAGAAGAGTCAGTTTTCTTGTACTTAAGTAGGCATCGTGCCTTTTGCATTTAATTGCGATGCAATTTTTGTGTTTCTTCGTCAATAAGAAGGTCGGAGGGATACAGTAAACCTGAAGTGAAGCATCGGAATCTATTACTAGTGTCACATGAAAGGTTCAAACATAGACAGTAAGAAGAGTCAGTTTTCTTGTACTTAAGTCGGCATTGTGCCTTTTGTATTTAATTCCGATGCAATTTCTGTGTTTCATCGTCAATAAGAAGGTTAGAGGGATACAGTAAACCTGAAATGAAGCATCGGAATCTGTAATTAGTGTCACAGGAATGGTTCAAAACATAGACAGTAAGGAGAGTCAGTTTACTTGTACTTAAGTCGGCATTGTGCCTTTTGTATCTAATTCCGATGCAATTTCTGTGTTTCATCGTCAATAAGAAGGTCAGAGGCATACAGTAAACCTGAAGTGAAGCATCGGAATCTATAACTAGTGTCACAGGAATGGTTTAAAACATAGACAGTAAGAAGTGTCAGTTTACTTGTACTTAAGTCGGCATTGTGACTTTTGTATTTAGTTCCGATGCAATTTCTGTGTTTCACCGTCAATAAGAAGGTCAGAGGGATACAGTAAACCTGAAGTGAAGCATCGGAAACTATAACAAGTGTCACAGGAATGGTTCAAAACATACACAGTAAGAAGAGTCAGTTTTCTGGTACTTAAGTCGGCATTGTGCCTTTTGTATTTAATTCCGATGCAATATCTGTGTTTCATCGTCAATAAGAAGTTCAGAGGGATACAGTAAACCTGAAGTGAAGCATCGGAATCTATAACAGGTGTCACAGGAATGGTTCAAAACATTGACTGTAAGAAGAGTCAGTTTTCTTGTTCTTAAGTCGGTATTGTGCCTTTTGTATTTAATTCCGATGCAATTTCTGTGTTTCATCGTCAATAAGAAGGTCAGAGGGATACAGAAAACCTGAAGTGAAGCATCAGAAACTATAACAAGTGTCACAGGAATGGTTCAAAACATAGACAGTAAGAAGAGTCAGTTTTCTTGTACTTAAGTCGGCATTGTGAATTTTGTATTTAATTCCGATGCAATATCTGTGTTTCATCGTCAATAAGAAGGTCAGAGGGATACTGTAAACCTGAGGTGAAGCATTGGAACCTATAACAGGTGTCACAGGAATGGTTCAAACATTGACTATAAGATGAGTCAGTTTTCTTGTGCTTAAGTCGGCATTGTGCCTTTTGTATTTAACTCCGAAGCAATTTCTGTGTTTTATCGTCCATAAGAAGGTCAGAGGGACACAGTAAACCTGAAGTGACACATCGGAATCTGTAACTAGTGTCACAGGAATGGTTCAAAACATAGACAGTAAGAAGAGTCAGTTTTCTTGTACTTAAGTCGGGTTTGTGCCTTTGTATTTAATTCCGATGCAATTTCTGTGTTTCATCGTCAATAAGAAGGTCGGAGAGATACAGTAAACCTGAAGTGAAGCATCGGAATCTATAACTAGTGTCACAGGAATGGTTCAAAACATAGGCAGTAAGAAGAGTCAGTTTCCTACTACTTAAGTCGGCATTGTGCCTTTTGTATTTAGTTCCGATGCAATTTCTGTGTTTCACCGTCAATAAGAAGGTCAGAGGGATACAGTAAACCTGAAGTGAAGCATCGGAAACTATAACAAGTGTCACAGGAATGGTTCAAAACATACACAGTAAGAAGAGTCAGTTTTCTGGTACTTAAGTCGGCATTGTGCCTTTTGTATTTAATTCCGATGCAATATCTGTGTTTCATCGTCAATAAGAAGGTCAGAGGGATACTGTAAACCTGAGGTGAAGCATTGGAACCTATAACAGGTGTCACAGGAGTGGTTCAAAACATAGACAGTAAGAAGAGTCAGTTTTCTTGTACTTAAGTCGGCATTGTGCCCTTTGTATTTAATTCCGACGCAATTTCTGTGTTTCATCGTCAATGAGAAGGTCAGAGGGATACAGAAAACCTGAAGTGAAGCATCGGAAACTATATTTAGTGTCACAGGAATGCTTCAAACCATAGACAGTAAGAAGAGTCAGCTTACTTGTACTTAAGTCGGCATTGTGCCTTTTGTATCTAGTTCCGATGCAATTTCTGTGTTTCACCGTCAATAAGAAGGTCAGAGGGATACAGTAAACCTGGAGTGAAGCATCGGAATCTATAACTAGTGTCCCAGGAATGGTTGAAATCATAGACTGTAAGAAGAGTCAGTTTTCTGGTTCTTAAGTCGGCATTGTGCCTTTTGTATTTAATTCCGATGCAATATCTGTGTTTCATCGTCAATAAGAAGTTCAGAGGGATACAGTAAACCTGAAGTGAAGCATCGGAATCTATAACAGGTGTCACAGGAATGGTTCAATACATTGACTGTAAGAAGAGTCAGTTTTCTTGTATTTAATTCGGCATTGTGCCTTTTGTATTTAACTCCGAGGCAATTTCTGTGTTTCATCGTCAATAAGAAGGTCAGAGGGATACAGTTAACCTGAAGTGAAGCATCGGAATCTGTAACTAGTGTCACAGGAATGGTTCAAAACATAGACAGTAAGAAGAGTCAGTTTTCTTGTACTTAAGACGGCATTGTGCCTTTGTATTTAATTCCGATGCAATTTCTGTGTTTCATCGTCAATAAGAAGGTCAGAAGGATACAGTAAACCTGAAGTGAAGCATCGGAATCTATAACTAGTGTCACAGGAATGGTTCAAACATAGACAGTAAGAAGAGTCAGTTTTCTTGTACTTAAGTAGGCATCGGGCCTTTTGCATTTAATTGCGATGCAATTTTTGTGTTTCATCGTCAATAAGAAGGTCGGAGAGATGCAGTAAACCTGAAGAGAAGCATCGGAATCTATTACTAGTGTCACATGAAAGGTTCAAACATGGACAGTAAGAAGAGTCAGTTTTCTTGTACATAAGTCGGCATTGTGGGTTTTGAATTTAATTCCGATGCAGTTTCTGTGTTTCATCGTCAATAAGAAGTTCAGAGGGATACAGTAAACCAGAAGTGAAGCATCGGAATCTATAACAGGTGTCACAGGAATGGTTCAATACATTGACTGTAAGAAGAGTCAGTTTTCTTGTATTTAAGTCGGCATTGTGCCTTTTGTATTTAACTCCGAGGCAATTTCTGTGTTGCATCGTCAATAAGAAGGTCAGAGGGATACAGTTAACCTGAAGTGAAGCATCGGAATCTGTAACTAGTGTCACAAGAATGGTTCAAAACATAGACAGTAAGAAGAGTCAGTTTTCTTGTACTTAAGACGGCATTGTGCCTTTGTATTTAATTCCGATGCAATTTCTGTGTTTCATCGTCAATAAGAAGGTCAGAAGGATACAGTAAACCTGAAGTGAAGCATCGGAATCTATAACTAGTGTCACAGGAATGGTTCAAAACATAGACAGTGAGAAGAGTCAGTTTTCTTGTTCTTAAGTCAGTATTGTGCCTTTTGTATTTAATTCCGATGCAATTTCTGTGTTTCATCGTCAATAAGAAGGTCAGAGGGATACAGTAAACCTGAAGTGAAGCATCGGAAACTATAACAAATGTCACAGGAATGGTTCAAACATAGACAGTAAGAAGAGTCAGTTTTCTTGTACTTAAGTCGGCATTGTGCCTTTTGTATTTAGTTCCTATGCAATATCTGTGTTTCATCGTCATTAAGAACGTCAGAGGGATACAGTAAACCTGAGGTGAAGCATTGGAATCTATAACAGGTGTCACAGGAATGGTTCAAAACATTGACTGTAAGATGAGTCAGCTTTCTTGTACTTAAGTCGGCATTGTGCCTTTTGTATCTAACTCCGAAGCAATTTCTGTGTTTTATCGTCAATAAGAAGGTCAGAGGGACACAGTAAACCTGAAGTGACGCATCGGAATCTGTAACTAGTGTCACAGGAATGGTTCAAAACATAGACAGTAAGAAGAGTCAGTTTTCTTGTACTTAAGTCGGCATTGTGCTTTTGTATTTAATTCCGATGCAATTTCTATGTTTCATCGTCAATAAGAAGGTCGGAGAGATACAGTAAACCGGAAGTGAAGCATCGGAATCTATAACTAGTGTCACATGAATGGTTCAAACATAGACAGTAAGAAGAGTCAGTTTTCTTGTACATAAGCGGGCATTGTGCCTTTTGTATTTACTTCCGATGCAATTTTTGTGTTTCATCGTCAATAAGAAGGTCAGAGGCATACAGTAAACCTGAAGTGAAGCATCGGAATCCATAACTAGTGTCACATGAATGGTTCAAAACATGTACTGTAAGAAGCGTCAGTTTTCTTATACTTAAGTCGGCATTGTGCCTTTTGCATTTAATTCCTATGCAATTTCTGTGTTTCATCGTCAATAAGAAGGTCAGAGGGATACAGTAAACTTGAAGTGAAGCATCGGAATCTATAACTAGTGTCACAGGAGTGGTTCAAAACATAGACAGTAAGAAGAGTCAGTTTTCTTGTACTTAAGTCACCATTGTGCCCTTTGTATTTAATTCCGACGCAATTTCTGTGTTTCATCGTCAATGAGAAGGTCAGAGGGATACAGTAAACCTGAAGTGAAGCATCGTAATCTATAACTAGTCTCACATGAATGGTTCAAAAGATAGACAGTAGGAAGAGTCAGTTTTCTTGTACTTAAGTCGGCATTGTGCCTTTTGTATTTAATTCCGATGCAATTTCTGTGTTTCACCGTCAATATAAAGGTCAGAGGGATACAGTAAACCTGAAGTGAAGCATCGGAATCTATAACTGGTGTCCCAGGAATGGTTCAAATCATAGACAGTAAGAAGAGTCAGTTTTCTTGTACTTAAGTCGGCATTGTGCGTTTTGAATTTAATTCCGATGCAGTTTCTGTGTTTCATCGTCAATAAGAAGGTGGGAGAGATACAGTAAACCTGAAGTGGAGCATCGGAATCTATAACTAGTGTCACATGAATGGTCCAAACGTAGACAGTAAGAAGAGTCAGTTTTCTTGTACATAAGTCGGCATTGTGCCTTTTGTATTTACTTCCGATGCAATTTCTGTGTCTCATCGTCAATACGAAGGTCAGAGGGATATAGTAAACCTGAAGTGAAGCATCGGAATCCATAACTAGTGTTACATGAATGGTTAAAAACATAGACAGTAAGAAGAGTCAGTTTTCCTGTACTTAAGTCGGCATTGTGCCTTTTGTATTTAGTTCCGATGCAATTTCTGTGTTTCATCGTCAATAAGAAGGTTAGAGGCATACAGTAAACCTGAAGTGATGCATCGGAATCTATAACTAGTGTCACAGGAATGGTTCAAAACATAGACAGTAAGAAGAGTCAGTTTACTTGTACTTAAGTCGGCATTGTGCCTTTTGTATTTAATTCCGATGCAATTTCTGTGTTACATCGTCAATAAGAAGGTCAGAGGCACACAGTAAACCTGAAGTGAAGCATCGGAGTGTATAACTAGTGTCACAGGAATGGTTCAAAACATAGACAGTAAGAAGAGTCAGTTTTCTTGTTCTTAAGTCGGCATTGTGCTTTTGTATTTAATTCCGATGCAATTTCTGTGTTTCATCGTCAATAAGAAGGTCAGAGGGATACAGTGAACCTGAAGTGAAGCATCGGAATTTATAACAAGTGTCACAGGAATCGTTCAAAACATAGACAGTAAGAAGAGTCAGTTTTCTTGTACTTAAGTCGGCATTGTGCCTTTTGTATTTAATTCCGATGCAATATCTGTGTTTCGTCGTCAATAAGAAGGTCAGAGGGATACAGTAAACCTGAAGTGAAGCATCGGAAACTATAACAAGTGTCACAGGAATGGTTAAAACATACACAGTAAGAAGAGTCAGTTTTCTGGTACTTAAGTCGGCATTGTGCCTTTTGTATTTAATTCCGATGCAATATCTGTGTTTCATCGTCAATAAGAAGTTCAGAGGGATACAGTAAACCTGAAGTGAAGCATCGGAATCTATAACAGGTGTCACAGGAATGGTTCAAATCATTGACTGTAAGATGAGTCAGTTTTCTTGTACTTAAGTCGGCATTGTGCCTTTTGTATTTAACTCCGAAGCAATTTCTGTGTTTCATCGTCAATAAGAAGGTCAGAGGGATACAGTTAACCTGGAGTGAAGCATCGGAATCTGTAACTAGTGTCACAGGAATGGTTCGAAACATAGACAGTAAGAAGAGTCTGTTTTCTTGTACTTAAGACGGCATTGTGCCTTTGTATTTAATTCCGATGCAATTTCTGTGTTTCATCGTCAATAAGAAGGTCAGAAGGATACAGTAAACCTGAAGTGAAGCATCGAAATCTATAACTAGTGTCACAGGAATGGTTCAAACATAGACAGTAAGAAGAGTCAGTTTTCTTGTACGTAAGAAGGCATCGTGCCTTTTGCATTTAATTGCGATGCAATTTTTTTGTTTCATCGTCAATAAGAAGATCGGAGAGATACAGTAAACCTGAAGCAAAGCATCGGAATCTATAACTAGTGTCACATGAATGGTTCAAACGTAGACAGTAAGAAGAGTCAGTTTTCTTGTACTTAAGTCGGCATAGTGCCTTTTGTAATTAATTCCGATGCAATTTCTGTGTTTCATCGCCATTAAGAAGGTTAGAGGCATACAGTAAACCTGAAGTGAAGCATCGGAATCCATAACTAGTGTCACAGGAATGGTTCAAAACATAGACAGTAAGAAGAGTCAGTTTTCTTGTACTTAAGTCGGCATTGTGGCTTTTGTATTTAATTCCGATGCAATTTCTGTGTTTCATCGTCAATAAGAAGGTCAGAGGGATACAGTAAACCTGAAGTGAAGCATCAGAATCTATAACTAGTGTCACAGGAATGGTTCAAGACATAGACAGTAAGAAGAGTCAGTTTCCTTGTACTTAATTCGGCATTGTGATTTTTGTATTTAATTCCGATGCAATATCTGTGTTTTATCGTCAATAAGAAGGTCAGAGGGATACAGTAAACCTGAAGTGAAGCATCGGAATCCATAACTAGTATCACAGGAATGGTTCAAAACATAGACAGTAAGAAGAGTCAGTTTTCTTGTACTTAAGTCGGCATTGTGCCTTTTGTATTTAATTCCGATGCAATTTCTGTGTTTCATCGTCAATAAGATGGTCAGAGGGATACAG
Source organism: Schistocerca americana (assembly GCF_021461395.2). Lineage (NCBI taxonomy): Eukaryota > Metazoa > Arthropoda > Insecta > Orthoptera > Acrididae > Schistocerca > Schistocerca americana. Next base: position 4,661,909 of record NW_025725983.1, on the reverse strand, counting down.
TAAACCTGAAGTGAAGCATCGGAATCTATAACTAGTGTCACAGGAATGGTTCAAAGCACAGACAGTAAGAAGAGTCAGTTTTCTTGTACTTAAGTCGGCATTGTGCTTTTTGTATTTAATTCCGATGCAATTTCTGTGTTTCATCGTCAATAAGAAGGTCAGAGGGATACAGTAAACCTGAAGTGAAGCATCGGAATTTATATTTAGTGTCACAGAAATGGTTCAAAACAGACAGTAAGAAGAGTCAGTTTTCTTGTACTTAAGTCAGCATTGTGCCTTTGTATTTAATTCCGACGCAATTTCTGTGTTTCATCGTCAATAAGAAGGTCGGAGAGATAGAGTAAACCTGAGGTGAAGCATCGGAATCTATAACTAGTGTCACATGAATTTTTCAAACATAGACAGTAAGAAGAGTCAGTTTTCTTGTACATAAGGGGGCATTGTGCCTTTTGTATTTAATTCCGATGCAATTTCTGTGTTTCATCGTCAATAAGAAGGTCAGAGGGGTACAGTAAACCTGAAGTGAAGCATCGGAATCTATAACTAGTGTCACATGAATGGTTCAAAAGATAGACAGTAAGAAGAGTCAGTTATCTTGTACTTAAGTTGGCATTGTGCCTTTTGTATTTAATTGCGATGCAATTTCTGTGTTTTATCAACAATAAGAAGGTCAGAGGGATACAGTAAACCTGAAGTGAAGCATCGGAATCTATAACTAGTGTCACAGGAATGGTTCAAAACTTAGACACTAAGAGGAGTCAGTTTTCTTGTACTTAAGTCGGCATTGTGCCTTTTGTATTTAATTCCGATGCAAATTCTGTGTTTCATCGTCAATAAGAAGGTCAGAGGAATACAGTAAAGCTGAAGTGAAGCATCGGAAACTATAACAAGTGTCACAGGAATGGTTCAAATCATAGACAGTAAGAAGAGTCAGTTTTCTTGTACTTAAGTCGGCATTGTGCCTTTTGTATTTAATTCCAATGCAATATCTGTGTTTCCATGTCAATAAGAAGGGCAGAGGGATACAGTAAACCTGAAGTGAAGCATCGGAATCTATAACAGGTGTCACAGGAATGATTCAAAATATTGAATGTAAGAAGAGTCAGTTTTCTTGTACTTAAGTCGGCATTGTGCCTTTGTATTTAATTCCGATGCAATTTCTGTGGTTCATCGTCAATAAGAAGGTCAGAGGGATACAGTAAACCTGAAGTGAAGCATCGGAATCCATAACTAGTTTCACATGAATGGTTCAAACCTAGACAGTAAGAAGAGTCAGTTTTCTTGTACTTATGTAGGCATTGTGCCTTTTGTACTTAATTCCGATGCAATTTCTGTGTTTCATCGTCAATAAGAAGGTCGGAGAGATACAGTAAACCTGAAGTGAAGCATCGGAATCTATAACTAGTGTCACATGAATGGTTCAAACATAGGCAGTAAGAAGAGTCAGTTTTCTTGTACTTAAGTCGGCATTGTGCCTTTTGTATTTAATTCCGATGCAATTTCTGTGTTTTATCGTCAATAAGAAGGTCAGAGGGATACAGTAAACCTGAAGAGAAGCATCGGAATCCATAACTAGTGTCACAGGAATGGTTCAAGACATAGACAGTAAGAAGAGTCAGTTTTCTTGCACATAAGTCGGCATTGTGCCTTTTGTACCTAATTCCGATGCAATTTCTGTGTTTCATCGTCAATGAGAAGGTCAGAGGGATACAGTAAACCTGAAGTGAAGCACCGGAATTTATATTTAGTGTCACAGGAATGGTTCAAAACATAGACAGTAAGAGGAGTCAGTTTTCTTGTACTTAAGTCGGCATTGGGCCTTTTCTTTTTAATTCCGATGCAATTTCTGTGTTTCATCGTCAATAAAAATGTCAGAGGAATACAGTAAACCTGAAGTGAAGCTTCGGAATCTATAACTAGTGTCACAGGAGTGGTTCAAAACATAGACAGTAGGAAGAGTCAGTATTCTTGTACTTAAGTCGGCATTCTGCTTTTTGTATTTAATTCGGATGCAATTTCTGTGTTTCATCGTCAATAAGACGGTCAGAGGGATACAGTAAACCTGACGTGAAGCATCGGAATCTATAACTAGTGTCACAGGAATGGTTCAAAACATAGACAGTAAGAAGAATAAGTTTTATTGCACTTAAGTCGGCATTGTGCTTTTTGTATTTAATTCCGATGCAATTTCTGTGTTTCATCGTCAACAAGAATGTCAGAGGGATACAGTAAACCTGAAGTGAAGCATCGGAATCTATAACTAGGGTCATAGGAATGGTTCAATGCATAGACAGTAAGAAGAGTCAGTTTTCTTGTATTTAAGTCGGCATTGTGCCTTTGTATTTAATTCCGACGCAATTTCTGTGTTTCATCGTCAATAAGGTCAGCGGGATACAGTAAACCTGAAGTGAAGCATCGGAATCTATAACTAGTGTCACAGGAATGGTTCAAACCTAGACAGTAAGAAGAGTCAATTTCTTGTACTTAAGTCGGCATTGTGCCTTTGTATTTAATTCCGATGCAATTTCTGTGTTTCATCGTCAATAAGGTCAGCGGGATACAGTAAACCTAAAGTGAAACATCGGAATCTATAACTAGTGTCACAAGAATGGTTCAAAACATAGACAATAAGAGGAGTCAGTTTTCCTTGACTTCAGTCGGCATTGTGCCTTTTGTATTTAATTCCGATGCAATTTCTGTGTTTTATCGTCAATAAGAACGTCAGAGGGATACAGTAAACCTGAAGTGACACATCGGAATCTATAACTAGTGTCACAGGAGTGGTTCAAAACATAGACAGTAAGAAGAGTCAGTTTTCTTGTACTTAAGTCGGCATTGTGCCTTTGTATTTAATTCCGATGCAATTTCTGTGTTTCATCGTCAATAAGGTCAGCGGGATACAGTAAACCTGAAGTGAAGCATCGGAATCTATAACTAGTGTCACAGGAATGGTGCAAACCTAGACAGTAAAAAGAGTCAGTTTTCTTGTACTTAACTCGGCATTGTGAATTTTTTTTTTAATTCCGATGCAATTTCTGTGTTTCATCGTCGATAAGGTCAGCGGGATACAGTAAACCTGAAGTGAAGCATCGTAATCTATATTTAGTGTCACATAAATGGTTCAAATGATAGACAGTAAGAAGAGTCAATTTTCTTGTAGTTAAGTCGGCATTGTGCCTTTTCTATTTAATTCCGATGCAATTTCTGTGTTTCATCGTCAATAAGAAGGTCAGAGGGATACAGTAATCTTGAAGTGAAGCATCGGAATCTATAACTAGTGTCTCAGGAATGGTTCAAAAAATAGACAGTAAGAAGAGTCAGTTGTCATGTACTTAAGTCGGCATTGTGCAGTTTGTATTTAATTCCGTTGCAATTTCTGTGTTGCATTAACAATAAGAAGGTCAGAGGGATACAGTAAACCTGAAGTGAAGCATCGGAATCTATAACTAGTGTCACAATAATGGCTCAAAACTTAGACAGTAAGAGGAGTCAGTTTTCTTGTACTTAAGTCGGCATTGTGCCTTTTGTATTTAACTCCGAAGCAATTTCTGTGATTCATCGTCAATAAGAAGGTCGGAGAGATACAGTAAACCTGAAGTGAAGCATCGGAATCTATAACTAGTGTCACAGGAATGGTTCAAAAGATGGACAGTAAGAAGAATCAGTTTTCTTGTACTTAAGTCGGCATTGTGGCTTTTGTATTTAAGTCCGAAGCAATTTCTGTGTTTCATCGTCAATAAGAAGGTCAGAGGGATACAGTAAACCTGAAGTGAAGCATCGGAATCTATAATTAGTGTCACATGAATGGTTCAAATCATAGACAGTAAGAAGAGTCAGTTTTCTTGTACTTAAGTCGGCATTGTGCCTTTTGTATTCAATTCCGTTGGAATTTCTGTGTTTCATCGTCAATAAGAAGGTCAGAGGGATACAGTAAACCTGGGGTGAAGCATCGGAATCTATAACTAGAGTCACAGGAATGGTTCAAAACATAGACAGTAAGAAGAATCAATTTTCTTGTACTTATGTAGGCATTGTGCCTTTTGTATTTAATTCCGATGCAATTTCTGTGATTCATCGTCAATAAGAAGGTCGGAGAGATACAGTAAACCTGACGTGAAGCAACGGAATCTATAACTAGTGTCTCATGAATGGTTCAAAACATATAGAGTAAGAAGAGTCAGTTTTCTTGTACTTAAGTCGGCATTGTGCCTTTTGTATTTAATTCCGATGCAATTTCTGTGTTTCATCGTCATTAAGAAGGTCAGAGGGATACAGTAAACCTGAAGTGAAGCATCGGAATCTATAACTAGTGTCACAGGAATGGTTCAAAGCATAGACAGTAAGAAGAGTCTGTTTTCTTGCACTTAAGTCGGCATTGTGCTTTTTGTATCTAATTCCGATGCAATTTCTGTGTTTCGTCGTCAATAAGAAGGTCAGAGGGATACAGTAAACCTGAAGTGAAGCACAGGAATCTATATTTAGTGTCACAGGAATGGTTCAAAACATAGACTGTAAGAAGAGGCAGTTCTCCTGTACTTAAGTCGGCATTGTGCCTTTTCTATTTAATTCCGATGCAATTTCTGTGTTTCATCGTCAATAAGAAGGTCAGAGGGATACAGTACACATGAAGTGAAGCATCGGAATCTATAACTAGTGTCACAGGAATGGTTCAATCATAGAGAGAAAGATGAGTCAGTTTTCTTGTACTTTAGTCGGCATTGTTCCCTTTCTTTTTAATTCCAATGCAATTTCTATGTTTCATCGTCAATAAGAAGGTCAGAGGGATACAGTAAACCTGAAGTGAAGCATCGGAATCTCTAACTAGTGTCACAGGAATGGATCAAATCATAAACAGTAAGAAGAGTCAGTTTTCTTGTACTTAAGTCGGCATTGTGCCTTTTGTATTTAATTCCGAAGCAATTCCTGTGATTCATCGTCAATAAGAAGGTCAGAGGGATACAGTAAACCTGAAGTGAAGCCACGGAATCTACAACTAGTGTCACAGGAATGGTTCAAAACATAGACAGTAAGAAGAGTCAGTTTTCTTGTACTTAAGTCGGCATTGTGCCTTTGTATTTAATTCCGATGCAATTTCTGTGTTTCATCGTCAATAAGAAGGTCAGAGGGATACAGTAAACCCGAAGTGAAGCATCGGAATCTATAACTAGTGTCACAGGAATGGTTCAAACCTAAACAGTAAGAAGAGGCAGTTTTCTTGTACTTAAGTAGGCATTGAGCCTTTTGTATTTGATTCCGATGCAATTTCTGTGTTTCATCGTCAATAAGAAGGTTGGAGAGATACAGTAAACCTGAAGTGAAGCATCGGAATCTATAACTAATGTCACATGAATGGTTCAAAACATATAGAGTAAGAAGAGTCAGTTTTCTTGTACTTAAGTCGGCATTGTGCCTTTTGTATATAATTCCGATGCAATTTCTGTGTTTCATCGTCAATAAGAAGGACAGAGGGATACAGTAAACCTGAAGTGAAGCATCGGAATCTATAACTAGTGTCACAGGAATGGTTCAAAACATAGACGGTAAGAAGAGTCGTTTTCTTGTACTTAAGTCGGCATTGTGCTCTTTGTATTTAATTCCGATGCAATTTCTGTGATTCATCGTCAATAAGAAAGTCAGAGGGATACAGTAAACCTGAAGTGAAGCATCGGAATCTATAACTAGTGTCACAGGAATGGTTCAAAACATAGACAGTAAGAAGAGTCAGTTTCCTTGCACTTCAGTCGGCATTGTGAATTTTTTTTTTAATTCCGATGCAATTTCTGTGTTTCATCGTCAATAAGGTCGGCGGGATACAGTAAACCTGAAGTGAAGCATCGTAATCTATATTTAGTGTCACATGAATGGTTCAAATCATAGACAGTAGGAAGAGTCAATTTTCTTGTACTTAAGTCGGCATTGTGCCTTTTCTATTTAATTCCGATGCAATTTCTGTGTTTCATCGTCAATAAGAACGTCAGAGGGATACAGTAATCTTGAAGTGAAGCATCGGAATCTATAACTAGTGTCACAGGAATGGTTCAAAACATAGACAGTAAGAAGAGTCAGTTTTCTTCCACTTAAGTCGGCATTGTGCCTTTGTATTTAATTCCGATGCAATTTCTGTGTTTCATAGTCAATAAGGTCAGCGGTATACAGTAAACCTGAAGTGAAGCATCGGAATCTATAACTAGTGTCACAGGAATGGTGCAAACCTAGACAGTAAAAAGAGTCAGTTTTCTTGTACTTAACTCGGCATTGTGAATTTTTTTTTTAATTCCGATGCAATTTCTGTGTTTCATCGTCAATAAGGTCAGCGGGATACAGTAAACCTGAAGTGAAGCATCGTAATCTAGATTTGGTGTCACATGAATGGTTCAAATCATAGACAGTAAGAAGAGTCAATTTTCTTGTACTTAAGTCGGCATTGTGCCTTTTCTATTTAATTCCGATGTAATTTCTGTGTTTCATCGTCAATAAGAAGGTCAGAGGGATACAGTAATCTTGAAGTGAAGCATCGGAATCTATAACTAGTGTCACAGGAATGGTTCAAAACATAGACAGTAAGAAGAGTCAGTTGTCATTTACTTAAGTCGGCATTGTGCAGTTTGTATTTAATTCCGTTGCAATTTCTGTGTTGCATTTACAATAAGAAGGTCAGAGGGATACAGTAAACCTGAAGTGAAGCATCGGAATTTATAACTAGTGTCACAATAATGGTTCAAAACATAGACAGGAAGAAGAGTCAGTTTTCTTGTACTTCAGTCGGCATTGTGCCTTTTGTATTTAATTCCGATGCTATTTCTGTGTTTTATCGTCAATAAGAAGGTCAGAGGGATACAGTAAACCTGAAGTGAAGCATCGGAATCTATAACTAGTGTCACAGGAATGGATCAAAACATAGACAGTAAGAAGAGTCAGTTTTCTTGTACTTAAGTCGGCATTGTGCCGTTTGTATTAATTTCCGATGCAATATCTGTGTTTCATCGTCAATAAGAAGGTCAGAGGGATACAGTAAACCTGAAGTGAAGCATCGGAATCTATAACTAGTGTCACAGGAATGGTTCAAAACATTGACTGTAAGAAGAGTCAGTTTTCTTGTACTTAAGTCGGCATTGTACCTTTTGTATTTAACTCCGAAGCAATTTCTGTGATTTATCGTCAATAAGAAGGTCGGAGAGATACAGTAAACCTGAAGTGAAGCATCGGAATCTATAACTAGTGTCACAGGAATGGTTCAAAAGATGGACAGTAAGAAGAGTCAGTTTTTCTTGTACTTAAGTCGGCATTGTGGCTTTTGTATTTAAGTCCGAAGCAATTTCTGTGTTTCATCGTCAATAAGAAGGTCAGAGGGATACAGTAAACCTGAAGTGAAGCATCGGAATCTATAATTGGTGACACATGAATGGTTCAAAACATATAGAGTAAGAAGAGTCAGTTTTCTTGTACTTAAGTCGGCATTGTGCCTTTTGTATTTAATTCCGATGCAATTTCTGTGATTCGTCGTCTATAAGAAGGTCAGAGTGATACAGTAAACCTGAAGTGAAGCATCGGAATCTATAACTAGTGTCACAGGAAGGGTTCAAAGCATAGACAGTAAGAAGAGTCAGTTTTCTTGCACTTAAGTCGGCATTGTGCTTTTTGTATCTAATTCCGATGCAATTTCTGTGTTTCATCGTCAATAAGAAGGTCAGAGGGATACAGTAAACCTGAAGTGAAGCACAGGAATATATATTTAGTGTCACAGGAATGGTTCAAAACATAGACTGTAAGAAGAGGCAGTTCTCCTGTACTTAAGTCGGCATTATGCCTTTTCTATTTAATTCCGATGCAATTTCTGTGTTTCATCGTCAATAAGAAGGTCAGAGGGATACAGTACACATGAAGTGAAGCATCGGAATCTATAACTAGTGTCACAGGAATGGTTCAATCATAGAGAGTAAGATGAGTCAGTTTTCATGTACTTTAGTCGGCATTGTTCGCTTTCTTTTTAATTCCAATGCAATTTCTATGTTTCATCGTCAATAAGAAGGTCAGAGGGATACAGTAAACCTGAAGTGAAGCATCGGAATCTATAACTAGTGTCACAGGAAGGGATCAAATCATAAACAGTAAGAAGAGTCAGTTTTCTTGTACTTAAGTCGGCATTGTGCCTTTTGTATTTAATTCCGAAGCAATTCCTGTGATTCATCGTCAATAAGAAGGTCAGAGAGATACAGTAAACCTGAATTCAAGCATCGGAATCTACACCTAGTGTCACAGGAATGGTTCAAATCATAGACAGTAAGAAGAGTCAGTTTTCTTGTACTTAAGTCGGCATTGTGCCTTTGTATTTAATTCCGATGCAATTTCTGTGTTACATCGTCAATAAGAAGGTCAGAGGGATACAGTAAACCTGAAGTGAAGCATCGGAATCTATAACTAGTGTCACAGGAATGGTTCAAACCTAGACAGTAAGAAGAGTCAGTTTTCTTGTACTTAAGTAGGCATTGTGCCTTTTGTATTTAATTCCGATGCAATTTCTGTGTTTCATCGTCAATAAGAAGGTCGGAGAGATACAGTAAACCTGAAGTGAAGCATCGGAATCAATAACTGGTGTCACATGAATGGTTCAAAACATATCGGGTAAGAAGAGTCAGTTTTCTTGTACTTAAGTCGGCATTGTGCCTTTTGTATTTAATTCCGATGCAATTTCTGTGTTTCATCGTCAATAAGAAGGACAGAGGGATACAGTAAACCTGAAGTGAAGCATCGGAATCTATAACTAGTGTCACAGGAATGGTTCAAAACATAGACGGTAAGAAGAGTCGTTTTCTTGTACTTAAGTCGGCATTGTGCTCTTTGTATTTAATTCCGATGCAATTTCTGTGTTTCATCGTCAATAAGAAGGTCAGAGGGATACAGTAAACCTGAAGTGAAGCATCGGAATCTATAACTAGTGTCACAGGAATGGTTCAAAACATAGAGAGTAAGAAGAGTCAGTTTTCTTGCACTTAAGTCGGCATTGTGCTTTTTGTACCGAATTCCGATGCAATTTCTGTGTTTCATCGTCAATGAGATGGTCAGAGGGATACAGTAAACCTGAAGTGAAGCACCGGAATCTATATTTAGTGTCACAGGAATGGTTCAAAACATAGACAGTAAGAGGAGTCAGTTTTCTTGTACTTAAGTCGGCATTGGGCCTATTCAATTTATTTCCGATGCAATTTCTGTGTTTCATCGTCAATAAAAATGTCAGAGGGATACAGTAAACCTGAAGTGAAGCTTCGGAATCTATAACTAGTGTCACAGGAGTGGTTCAAAACATAGACAGTAGGAAGAGTTAGTATTCTTGTACTTATGTCGGCATTCTGCTTTTTGTATTTAATTCCGATGCAATTTCTGTGTTTCATCGTCAATAAGACGGTCAGAGGGATACAGTAAACCTGACGTGAATCATCGGAATCTATAACTAGTGTCACAGGAATGGTTCAAAACATAGACAGTAAGAAGAATAAGTTTTATTGCACTTAAGTCGGCATTGTGCTTTTTGTATTTAATTCCGATGCAATTTCTGTGTTACATCGTCAATAAGAATGTCAGAGGGATACAGTAAACCTGAAGTGAAGCATCGGAATCTATAACAAGTGTCACAGGAATGGTTCAAAACATAGACAGTGAGAAGAGTCAGTTTTCTTGTACTTAAGTCGGCATATTGCCTTTGTATTTAATTCCGACGCAATTTCTGTGTTTCATCGTCAATAAGGTCAGCGGGATACAGTAAACCTGATGTGAAGCATCGGAATCTATAACTAGTGTCACAGGAATGGTTCAAACCTAGACAGTAAGAAGAGTCAGTTTTCTTGTATTTAAGTCGGCATTGTGCCTTTGTATTTAATTCCGATGCAATTTCTGTGTTTCATCGTCATTAAGGTCAGCGGGATACAGTAATCCTAAAGTGAAACATCGGAATCTATAACTAGTGTCACAAGAATGGTTCAAAACATAGACAGGAAGAAGAGTCAGTTTTCTTGTACTTCAGTCGGCATTGTGCCTTTTGTGTTTAATTCCGATGCAATTTCTGTGTTTTATCGTCAGTAAGAAGGTCAGAGGGATACAGTAAACCTGAAGTGAAGCATCGGAATCTATAACTAGTGTCACAGGAATGGATCAAAACATAGACAGTAAGAAGAGTCAGTTTTCTTGTACTTAAGTCGGCATTGTGCCTTTTGTATTAATTTCCGATGCAATATCTGTGTTTCATCGTCAATAAGAAGGTCAGAGGGATACAGTAAAACTGAAGTGAAGCATCGGAATCTATAACAAGTGTCACAGGAATGGTTCAAAACATTGACTGTAAGAAGAGTCAGTTTTCTTGTACTTAAGTCGGCATTGTGCCTTTTGTATTTAACTCCGAAGCAATTTCTGTGTTTCATCGTCAATAAGAAGGTCAGAGGGATACAGTAAACCTGAAGTGACGCATCGGAATCTATAACTAGCGTCACAGGAATGGTTCAAAACATAGACAGTAAGAAGAGTCAGTTTTCTTGTACTTAAGTCGGCATTGCGCCTTTTGTATTTACTTCCGATGCAATTTCTGTGATTCGTCGTCTATAAGAAGGTCAGAGTGATACAGTAAACCTGAAGTGAATCATCGGAATCTATAACTAGTGTCACAGGAATGGTTCAAAACATAGAGAGTAAGAAGAGTCAGTTTTCTTGTACTTAAGTCGGCATTGTGCCTTTGTATTTAATTCCGATGCAATTTCTGTGTTTCATCGTCAATAAGAATGTCAGAGGGATACAGTAATCATGAAGTGAAGCATTGGAATCTATAACTAGTGTCACAGGAATGGTTCAATCATAGAGAGTAAGATGAGTCAGTTTTCTTGTACTTTAGTCGGCATTGTTCCTTTTCTTTTTAATTCCAATGCAATTTCTATGTTTCATCGTCAATAAGAAGGTCAGAGGGATACAGTAAACCTGAAGTGAAGCATCGGAATCTATAACTAGTGTCACAGGAATGGATCAAATCATAGACAGTAAGAAGAGTCAGTTTTCTTGTACTTAAGTCGGCATTGTGCCTTTTGTATTTAATTCCGAAGCAATTCCTGTGATTCATCGTCAATAAGAAGGTCAGAGGGATACAGTAAACCTGAAGTGAAGCATCGGAATCTACAACTAGTGTCACAGGAATGGTTCAAAACATAGACAGTAAGAAGAGTCAGTTTCCTTGCACTTAAGTCGGCATTGTGAATTTTTTTTTTAATTCCGATGCAATTTCTGTGTTTCATCGTCAATAAGGTCGGCGGGATACAGTAAACCTGAAGTGAAGCATCGGAATCTATAACTAGTGTCACAGGAATGGTTCAAACCTAGACAGTAAGAAGAGTCAGTTTTCTTGTACTTAAGTAGGCATTGTGCCTTTTGTATTTAATTCCGATGCAATTTCTGTGTTTCATCGTCAATAAGAAGGTCGGAGAGATACAGTAAACCTGAAGTGAAGCATCGGAATCTATAACTAGTGTCACATGAATGGTTCAAAACATATAGAGTAAGAAGAGTCAGTTTTCTTGTACTTAAGTCGGCATTGTGCCTTTTGTATTTAATTCCGATGCAATTTCTGTGTTTCATCGTCAATAAGAAGGACAGAGGGATACAGTAAACCTGAAGTGAAGCATCGGAATCTATAACTAGTGTGTGTCAATGGAATGGTTCAAAACATAGACGGTAAGAAGAGTCGTTTTCTTGTACTTAAGTCGGCATTGTGCTCTTTGTATTTAATTCCGATGCAATTTCTGTGTTTCATCGTCAATAAGAAGGTCAGAGGGATACAGTAAACCTGAAGTGAAGCATCGGAATCTATAACTAGTGTCACAGGAATGGTTCAAAACATAGACAGTAAGAAGAGTCAGTTTTCTTGCACTTAAGTCGGCATTGTGCTTTTTGTACCTATTTCCGATGCAATTTCTGTGTTACATCGTCAATGAGAAGGTCAGAGGGATACAGTAAACCTGAAGTGAAGCACCGGAATCTATATTTAGTGTCACAGGAATGGTTCAAAACATAGACAGTAAGAGGAGTCAGTTTTCTTGTACTTAAGTCGGCATTGGGCCTTTTCTATTTAATTCCGATGCAATTTCTGTGTTTCATCGTCATTAAAAATGTCAGAGGGATACAGTAAACCTGAAGTGAAGCATTGGAATCTATAACTAGTGTCACAGGAATGGTTCAAACCTAGACAGTAAGAAGAGTCAGTTTTCTTGTACTTAAGTCGGCATTGTGCCTTTGTATTTAATTCCGATGCAATTTCTGTGTTTCATCATCAATAAGGTTAGCGGGATACAGTAAACCTAAAGTGAAACATCGGAATCTATAACTAGTGTCACAAGAATGGTTCAAAACATAGACAGGAAGAAGAGTCAGTTTTCTTGTACTTCAGTCGGCATTGTGCCTTTTGTATTTAATTCCGATGCAATTTCTGTGTTTTTTCGTCAATAAGATGGTCAGAGGGATACAGTAAAGCTGAAGTGAAGCATCGGAATCTATAACTAGTGTCACAGGAATGGATCAAAGCATAGACAGTAAGAAGAGTCAGTTTTCTTGTACTTAAGTCGGCATTGTGCCTTTGTATTTAATTCCGACGCAATTTCTGTGTTTCATCGTCAATAAGGTCAGCGGGATACAGTAAACCTGAAGTGAAGCATCGGAATCTATAACTAGTGTCACAGGAATGGTTCAAACCTAGACAGTAAGAAGAGTCAGTTTTCTTGTACTTAAGTCGGCATTGTGCCTTTGTATTTAATTCCGATGCAATTTCTGTGTTTCATCATCAATAAGGTTAGCGGGATACAGTAAACCCAAAGTGAAACATCGGAATCTATAACTAGTGTCACAAGAATGGTTCAAAACATAGACAGGAAGAAGAGTCAGTTTTCTTGTACTTCAGTCGGCATTGTGCCTTTTGTATTTAATTCCGATGCAATTTCTGTGTTATATCGTCAATAAGATGGTCAGAGGGATACAGTAAACCTGAAGTGAAGCATCGGAATCTATAACTAGTGTCACAGGAATGGATCAAAACATAGACAGTAGGAAGAGTCAGTTTTCTTGTACTTAAGTCGGCATTGTGCCTTTTGTATTAATTTCCGATGCAATATCTGTGTTTCATCGTCAATAAGAAGGTCAGAGGGATACAGTAAACCTGAAGTGAAGCATCGGAATCTATAACTAGTGTCACAGGAATGGTTCAAAACATTGACTGTAGGAAGAGTCAGTTTTCTTGTACTTAAGTCGACATTGTGCCTTTTGTATTTAACTCCGAAGCAATTTCTGTGTTTCATCGTCAATAAGAAGGTCAGAGGGATACAGTAAACCTGAAGTGACGCATCGGGATCTATAAATAGTGTCACAGGACTGGTGCAAACCTAGACAGTAAAAAGAGTGAGTTTTCTTGTACTTAACTCGGCATTGTGCATTTTTTTTTAATTCCGATGCAATTTCTGTGTTTCATCGTCAATAAGGTCAGCGGGATACAGTAAACCTGAAGTGAAGCATTGGAATCTATATTTAGTGTCACATGAATGGTTCAAATCATAGACAGTAAGAAGAGTCAATTTTCTTGTACTTAAGTCGGCATTGTGCCTTTTCTATTTAATTCCGATGCAATTTCTGTGTTTCATCGTCAATAAGAAGGTCAGAGGGATACAGTAATGTTGAAGTGAAGCATCGGAATCTATAACTAGTGTCACAGGAATGGTTCAAAACATAGACAGAAAGAAGAGTCAGTTTTCTTCCACTTAAGTCGGCATTGTGCTTTTTGTATCTAATTCCGATGCAATTTCTGTGTTTCATCGTCAATAAGAAGGTCAGAGGGATACAGTAAACCTGAAGTGAAGCACAGGAATCTATATTTAGTGTCACAGGAATGGTTCAAAACATAGACTGTAAGAAGAGGCAGTTCTCCTGTACTTAAGTCGGCATTGTGCCTTTTCTATTTAATTCCGATGCAATTTCTGTGTTTCATCGTCAATAAGAAGGTCAGAGGGAAACAGTAAACATGAAGTGAAGCATCGGAATCTTTAACTAGTGTCACAGGAGTGGTTCAATCATAGAGAGTAAGATGAGTCAGTTTTCTTGTACTTTAGTCGGCATTGTTCCTTTTCTTTTTAATTCCAATGCAATTTCTATGTTTCATCGTCAATAAGAAGGTCAGAGGGATACAGTAAACCTGAAGTGAAGCATCGGAGTCTATAACTAGTGTCACAGGAATGGTTCAAACCTAGACAGTAAGAAGAGTCAGTTTTCTTGTACTTAAGTAGGCTTTGTGCATTACGTATTTAATTCCGATGCAATTTCTGTGTTTCATCGTCAATAAGAAGGTCCGAGAGATACAGTAAACCTGAAGTGAAGCATCGGAATCAATAACTAGTGTCACATGAATGGTTCAAAACATATAGAGTAAGAAGAGTCAGTTTTCTTTTACTTACGTCGGCATTGTGCCTTTTGTATTTAATTCCGATGCAATTTCTGTGTTTCATCGTCAATAAGAAGGTCAGAGGGATACAGTAAACCAGAAGTGAAGCATCGGAATCTATAACTAGTGTCACAGGAATGGTTCTAAACATAGTCAGTAAGAAGAGTCAGTTTTCTTGTACTTATGTCGGCATTGCGCCTTTTGTATTTAATTCCGATGCAATTTCTGTGATTCGTCGTCAATAAGAAGGTCAGAGGGATACAGTAAACCTGAAGTGAAACATCGGAATCTATAACTAGTGTCACATCAATGGTTCAAAACTTAGACAGTAAGAGGAGTCAGTTTTCTTGTACTTAAGTCGGCATTGTGCCTTTTGTATTTAAGTCCGACGCAATTTCTGTGTTTCATCGTCAATAAGAAGGTCAGAGGGATACAGTAAACCTGAAGTGAAGCATCGGAAACTATAACAAGTGTCACAGGAATGGTTCAAATCATTGACTGTAAGAAGAGTCAGTTTTCTTGTGCTTAAGTCGGCATTGTGCCTTTTGTATTTAACTCCGAAGCAATTTCTGTGTTTCATCGTCAATAAGAAGGTCAGAGTGATACAGTAAACCTGAAGTGAAGCATCGGAATCTATAATTAGTGTCAAATGAATGGTTCAAATCATAGACAGTAAGAAGAGTCAGTTTTCTTGTACTTAAGTCGGCATTGTGCCTTTTGTACTTAATTCCGATGCAATTTCTGTGTTTCATCGTCAATAAGAAGGTCAGAGGGAAACAGTAAACCAGAAGTGAAGCATCGGAATCTATAACTAGTGTCACAGGAATGGTTCAAAACATAGACAGTAAGAAGAGTCAGTTTTCTCGCACTTAAGTCGGCATTGTGCTTTTTGTATCTAATTCCGATGCAATTTGTGTGTTTTATCGTCAATAAGAAGGTCAGAGGGCTACAGTAAACCTGAAGTGAAGCACAGGAATCTATATTTAGTGTTACAGGAATGGTTCAAAACATAGACAGTAAGAAGAGTCAGTTCTCCTGTACTTAAATCGGCATTGTGCCTTTTCTATTTAATTCCGATGCAAGTTCTGTGTTTCATCGTCAATAAGAAGGTCAGAGGGATACAGTAAATCTGAAGTGAAGCATCGGAATCTATAACTAGTGTCACAGGAATGGTTCAATCATAGAGAGTAAGATGAGTCAGTTTTCTTGTAGTTAAGTCGGCGTTGTTCCTTTTCTTTTTAATTCCAATGCAATTTCTATGTTTCATCGTCAATGAGAAGTTCAGAGGGATACAGTAAACCTGAAGTGAAGCATCGGAATCTATAACTAGTGTCACAGGAATGGTTCAAACCTAGACAGTAGGAAGAGTCAGTTTTCTTGTACTTAAGTAGGCATTGTGCCTTTTGTATTTAATTCCAATGCAATTTCTGCGTTTCATCGTCAATAAGAAGGTCGGAGAGATACAGTAAACCTGAAGTGAAGCATCGGAATCTATTACTAGTGTCACATGAATGGTTCAAAACATATAGAGTAAGAAGAGTCAGTTTTCTTGTACTTAAGTCGGCATTGTGCCTTCTGTATTTAATTCCGATGCAATATCTGTGTTTCATCGTCAACAAGAAGGTCAGAGGGATACAGTAAACCAGAAGTGAAGCATCGGTATCTATAACTAGTGTCACAGGAATGGTTCAAAACATAGACAGTAAGAAGAGTCAGTTTTCTTGTACATAAGTCGGCATTGCGCCTTTTGTATTTAATTCCGATGCAATTTCTGTGATTCGTCGTCAATAAGAAAGTCAGAGGGATACAGTAAACCTGAAGTGAAGCATCGGAATCTATAACTAGTGTCACAGGACTGGTTCAAAACATAGAGAGTAAGAAGAGTCAGTTTTCTTGCACTTAAGTCGGCATTGTGCTTTTTGTATCTAATTCCGATGCAATTTCTGTGTTTCATCGTTAATAAGAAGGTCAGAGGGATACAGTAAACCTGAAGTGAAGCACAGGAATCTATATTTAGTGTCACAGGAATGGTTCAAAACATAGACAGTAAGAAGAGTCAGTTCTCTTGTACTTAAGTCGGCATTGTGCCTTTTCTATTTAATTCCGATGCAATTTCTGTGTTTCATCGTCAATAAGAAGGTCAGAGGGATACAGTAAACCTGAAGTGAAGCATCGGAATCTATAACTAGTGTCACAGGAATGGTTCAATCATAGAGAGTAAGATGAGTCAGTTTTCTTGTACTTAAGTCGGCATTGTTCCTTTTCTTTTTAATTCCAATGCAATTTCTATGTTTCATCGTCAATAAGACGGTCAGAGGGATACAGTAAACCTGAAGTGAAGCATCGGAATCTATAACTAGTGTCACAGGAATGGATCAAATCATAGACAGTAAGAAGAGTCAGTTTTCTTGTACTTAAGTCGGCATTGTGCATTTTGTATTTAATTCCGAAGCAATTCCTGTGATTCATCGTCAATAAGAAGGTCAGAGGGATACAGTAAACCTGAAGGGAAGCATCGGAATCTACAACAAGTGTCACAGGAATGGTTCAAAACATAGACAGTAAGAAGAGTCAGTTTTCTTGTACTTATGTCGGCATTGTGCCTTTGTATTTAATTCCGATGCAATTTCTGTGTTTCTTCGTCAATAAGAAGGTCAGAGGGATACAGTAAACCTGAAGTGAAGCATCGGAATCTATAACTAGTGTCACAGGAATGGTTCAAACCTAGACAGTAAGAAGAGTCACTTTTCTTGTACTTAAGTAGGCATTGTGCCTTTTGTATTTAATTCCAATGCAATTTCTGTGTTTCATCGTCAATAAGAAGGTCGGAGAGATACAGTAAACCTGAAGTGAAGCATCGGAATCTATAACTAGTGTCACATGAATGGTTCAAAACATATAGAGTAAGAAGAGTCAGTTTTCTTGTACTTAAGTCGGCATTGTGCCTTTTGTATTTAATTCCGATGCAATTTCTGTGTTTCATCGTCAATAAGAAGGTCAGAGGGATACAGTAAACCAGAAGTGAAGCATCGGAATCTATAACTAGTGTCACAGGAATGGTTCAGAACATAGACAGTAAGAAGAGTCAGTTTTCTTGTACTTAAGTCGGCATTGCGCCTTTTGTATTTAATTCCGTTGCAATTTCTGTGATTCGTCGTCAATAAGAAGGTCAGAGGGATACAGTAAACCTGAAGTGAAGCATCGGAATCTATAACTAGTGTCACAGGAATGGTTCAAAACATAGACAGTAAGAAGAGTCAGTTTTCTTGCACTTAAGTCGGCATTGTGCATTTGCATCTAATTCCGATGCAATTTCTGTGTTCCATCGTTAATAAGAAGGTCAGAGGGATACAGTAAACCTGAAGTGAAGCACAGGAGTCTATATTTAGTGTCACAGGAATGGTTCAAAACATAGACAGTAAGAAGAGTCAGTTCTCTTGTACTTAAGTCGGCATTGTGCCTTTTCTATTTAATTCCGATGCAAGTTCTGTGTTTCATCGTCAATAAGAAGGTCAGAGGGATACAGTAAACCTGAAGTGAAGCATCGGAATCTATAACTAGTGACACAGGAATGGTTCAATCATAGAGAGTAAGATGAGTCAGTTTTCTTGTACTTAAGTCGGCATTGTTCCTTTTCTTTTTAATTCCAATGCAATTTCTATGTTTCATCGTCAATAGGAAGTTCAGAGGGATACAGTAAACCTGAAGTGAAGCATCGGAATCTGTAACTAGTGTCACAGGAATGGATCAAATCATAGACAGTAAGAAGAGTCAGTTTTCTTGTACTTAAGTCGGCATTGTGCATATTGTATTTAATTCCGAAGCAATTCGTGTGATTCATCGTCAATAAGAAGGTCAGAGGGATACAGTAAACCTGAAGTGAAGCATCGGAATCTACAACTAGTGTCACAGGAATGGTTCGAAGCATAGACAGTAAGAAGAGTCAGTTTTCTTGTACTTAAGTCGGCATTGTGCCTTTGTATTTAATTCCGATGCAATTTCTGTGTTTCATCGTCAATAAGAAGGTCAGAGGGATACAGTAAACCTGAAGTGAAGCATCGGGATCTATAACTAGTGTCACAGGAATGGTTCAAACCTAGACAGTAGGAAGAGTCAGTTTTCTTGTACTTAAGTAGGCATTGTGCCTTTTGTATTTAATTCCAATGCAATTTCTGTGTTTCATCGTCAATAAGAAGGTCGGAGAGATACAGTAAACCTGAAGTGAAGCATCGGAATCTATAACTAGTGTCACATGAAAGGTTCAAAACATATAGAGTAAGAAGAGTCAGTTTTCTTGTACTTAAGTCGGCATTGTGCCTTCTGTATTTAATTCCGATGCAATTTCTGTGTTTCATCGTCAATAAGAAGGTCAGAGGGATACAGTAAACCAGAAGTGAAGCATCGGAATCTATTACTAGTATCACAGGAATGGTTCAAAACATAGACAGTAAGAAGAGTCAGTTTTCTTGTACATAAGTCGGCATTGCGCCTTTTGTATTTAATTCCGATGCAATTTCTGTGATTCGTCGTCAATAAGAAGGTCAGAGGGATACAGTAAACCTGAAGTGAAGCATCGGAATCTATAACTAGTGTCACAGGAATGGATCAAATCATAGACAGTAAGAAGAGTCAGTTTTCTTGTACTTAAGTTGGCATTGTGCCTTTTGTATTTAATTCCGAAGCAATTCCTGTGATTCATCGTCAATAAGAAGGTCAGAGGGATACAGTAAACCTGAAGTGAAGCATCGGAATCTATAACTAGTGTCACAGGAATGGATCAAATCATAGACAGTAAGAAGAGTCAGTTTTCTTGTACTTAAGTTGGCATTGTGCCTTTTGTACTTAATTCCGAAGCAATTCCTGTGATTCATCGTCAATAAGAAGGTCAGAGGGATACAGTAAACCTGAAGTGAAGCATCGGAATCTACAACTAGTGTCACAGGAATGGTTCAAAACATAGACAGTAAGAAGAGTCAGTTTTCTTGTACTTAAGTCGGCATTGTGCCTTTGTATTTAATTCCGATGCAATTTCTGTGTTTCATCGTCAATAAGAAGGTCAGAGGGATACAGTAAACCTGAAGTGAAGCATCGGAATCTATAACTAGTGTCACAGGAATGGTTCAAACCTAGACAGTAAGAAGAGTCAGTCTTCTTGTACTTAAGTCGGCATTGTGCTTTTGTATTTAATTCCGATGCAATTTCTGTGTTTCAACGTCAATAAGAAGGTCCAAGGGATACAGTAAACCAGGAGTGAAGCATCGGAATTTATAACTAGTGTCGCAGGAATGGTTAAAAACATAGACAGAAAGATGAGTCAGTCTTCTTGTACTTCAGTCGGCATTGTGCCTTTTGTATGTAATTCCGATGCAATTTCTGTGTTTCATCGCAAACAAGAAGGTCCAAGGGATACAGTAAACCTGAAAAGAAGCATCAGAATCTATCACTAGTGTCACAGGAATAGTTCAAAACATAGTCAGTAAGAAGAGTCTGTCTTCTTGTACTTAAGTCGGCATTGGGCCTTTTGTATTTAATTCCGATGCAATTTCTGTGTTTCATCGCCAATACGAAGGTCCAAGGGATACAGTAAACCTGAAGTGAAGCATCGGAATCTACAACTAGTGTCACAGGAATGGTTCAGAACATAGACAGTAAGAAGAGTCAGTTTTCTTGTACTTAAGTCGGCATTGTGCCGTTGTATTTAATTCCGATGCAATTTCTGTGTTGCTCGTCAATAAGAAGGTCAGAGGGATACAGTAAACCTGAAGTGAAGCATCGGAATCCATAACTAGTGTCACAGGAATGGTTCAAACCTAGACAGTAAGAAGAGTCAGTTTTGGTGTACTTAAGTAGGCATTGTGCCTTTTGTATTTAATTCCAATGCAATTTCTGTGTTTCATCGTCAATAAGAAGGTCGGAGAGATACAGTAAACCTGAAGTGAAGCATCGGAATCTATAACTAGTGTCACATGAATGGTTCAAAACATGTAAAGTAAGAAGAGTCAGTTTTCTTGTACTTAAGTCGGCATTGTGCCTTTTCTATTTAATTCCGATGCAATTTCTGTGTTTCATCGTCAATAAGAAGGTCAGAGGGATACAGTAAACCTGAAGTGAAGCATCGGAATCTATAACTAGTGTCACAGGAATGGTTGAATCATAAAGAGTAAGATGAGTCAGTTTTCTTGTACTTAAGTCGGAATTGTTCCTTTTCTTTTTAATTCCAATGCAATTTCTATGTTTCATCGTCAACAAGACGGTCAGAGGGATACAGTAAACCTGAAGTGAAGCATCGGAATCTATAACTAGTGTCACAGGAATGGATCAAATCATAGACAGTAAGAACAGTCAGTTTTCTTGTACTTAAGTCGGCATTCTGCCTTTTGTATTTAATTCCGAAGCAATTCGTGTGATTCATCGTCAATAAGAAGGTCAGAGGGATACAGTAAACCTGAAGTGAAGCATCGGGATCTACAACTAGTGTCACAGGAATGGTTCAAAACATAGACAGTAAGATGAGTCATTTTTCTTGTACCTAAGTCGGCATTATGCCTTTGTATTTAATTCCGATGCAATTTCTGTGTTTCATCGTCAATAAGAAGGTCAGAGGGATACAGTAAACCTGAAGTGAAGCATCGGAATCTATAAGTAGTGTCACAGGAATGGTTCAACCCTAGACAGTAAGAAGAGTCAGTTTACTTGTACTTAAGTAGGCATTGTGCATTTTGTATTTAATTCCAATGCAATTTCTGTGTTTCATCGTCAATAAGAAGGTCGGAGAGATACAGTAAACCTGAAGTGAAGCATCGGAATCTATAACTAGTGTCACATGAATGGTTCAAAACATATAGAGTAAGAAGAGTCAGTTTTCTTGTACTTAAGTCGGCATTGTGCCTTTTGTATTTAATTCCGATGCAATTTCTGTGTTTGATCGTCAATAAGAAGGTCAGAAGGATACAGTAAACCAGAAGTGAAGCATCGGAATCTATAACTAGTGTCACAGGAATGGTTCAGAACATAGACAGTAAGAAGAGTCAGTTTTCTTGTACTTAAGTCGGTATTGCGCCTTTTGTATTATTTCCGATGAAATTTCTGTGATTCGTCGTCAATAAGAAGGTCAGAGGGATACAGTAAACCTGAAGTGTAGCATCGGAATCTATAACTAGTGTCACAGGAATGGTTCAAAACATAGACAGTAAGAAGAGTCAGTTTTCTTGCACTTAAGTCGGCATTGTGCTTTTTGTATCTAATTCCGATGCAATTTCTGTGTTTCATCGTTAATAAGAAGGTCAGAGGGATACAGTAAACCTGAAGTGAAGCACAGGAATCTATATTTAGTGTCACAGGGATGGTTCAAAACATAGACAGTAAGAAGAGTCAGTTCTCTTGTACTTAAGTCGGCATTGTGCCTTTTCTATTTAATTCCGATGCAATTTCTGTGTTTCCTCGTCAATAAGAAGGTCAGAATGATACGGTAAACCTGAAGTGAAGCATCGGAATCTATAACTAGTGTCACAGGAATGGTTCAATCATAGAGAGTAAGATGAGTCAGTTTTCCTGTACTTAAGTCGGCATTGTTCCTTTTTTTTTAATTCCAATGCAATTTCTATGTTTCATCGTCAATAAGAAGGTCAGAGGGATACAGTAAACCTGAAGTGAAGCATCGGAATCTATAACTAGTGTCACAGGAATGGATCAAATCATAGACAGTAAGAAGAGTCAGTTTTCTTGTACTTAAGTCGGCATTGTACCTTTTGTATTTAATTCCGAAGCAATTCCTGTGATTCATCGTCAATAAGGTCAGAGGGATACAGTAAACCTGAAGTGAAGCATCGGAATCTATAACTAGTGTCACAGGAATGGTTCAAAACATAGACAGTAAGAAGAGTCAGTTTTCTTGTACTTAAGTCGGCATTGTTCCTTTTCTTTTTAATTCCAATGCAATTTCCATGTTACATCGTCAATAAGAAGGTCAGAGGGATACAGTAAACCTGAAGTGAAGCTTCAGAATCTATAACTAGTGTCAAAGGAATGGATCAAATCATAGACAGTAAGAAGAGTCAGTTTTCTTGTACTTAAGTCGGCATTGTGCCTTTTGTATTTAATTCCGATGCAATTTCTGTGTTTCATCGTCAATAAGAAGGTCAGAGGGATACAGTAAACCTGAAGTGAAGCATCGGAATCTATAACTAGTGTCAAAGGAATGGATCAAATCATAGACAGTAAGAAGAGTCAGTTTTCTTGTACTTAAGTCGGCATTGTGCCTTTTGTATTTAATTCCGATGCAATTTCTGTGTTTCATCGTCAATAAGAAGGTCAGAGGGATACAGTAAAAGAGAAGTGAAGCATCGGAATCTATAACTAGTGTCACAGGAATGGTTCAAAACATAGACAGTAAGAAGAGTCAGTTTTGTTGTACTTAAGTCGGCATTCTGCTTTTTGTATTTAATTCCGATGCAATTTCTGTGATTCGTCGTCAATAAGAAGGTCAGAGGGATACAGTCAACCTGAAGTGAAGCATCGGAATCTATAACTAGTGTCACATGAATGGTTCAGAACATATAGAGTAAGAAGAGTCAGTTTTCTTGTACTTAAGTCAGCATTGTGCCTTTTGTATTCAATTCCGATGCAATTTCTGTGTTTCATCGTCAATAAGAAGGTCAGAGGGAGACAGTAAACCAGAAGTGAAGCATCGGAATCTATAACTAGTGTCACAGGAATGGTTCAAAACATAGACAGTAAGAAGAGTCAGTTTTGTTGTACATAAGTCGGCATTGCGCCTTTTGTATTTAATTCCGATGCAATTTCTGTGATTCGTCGTCAATAAGAAGGTCAGAGGGATACAGTAAACCTGAAGTGAAGCATCGGAATCTATAACTAGTGCCACAGGAATGGTTCAAAACATAGACAGTAAGAAGAGTCAGTTTTCTTGCACTTAAGTCGGCATTGTGCTTTTTGTATCTAATTCCGATGCAATTTCTGTGTTTCATCATTAATAAGAAGGTCAGAGGGATACAGTAAACCTGAAGTGAAGCACAGGAATCTATATTTAGTGTCACAGGAATGGTTCAAAACATAGACAGTAAGAAGAGTCAGTTCTCTTGTACTTAAGTCGGCATTGTGCCTTTTCTATTTAATTCCGATGCAATTTCTGTGTTTCATCGTCAATAAGAAGGTCAAAGGGATACAGTAAACCTGAAGTGAAGCATCGGAATCTATAACTAGTGTCACAGGAATGGTTCAATCATAGAGAGTAAGATGAGTCAGTTTTCTTGTACTTAAGTCGGAATTGTTCCTTTTCTTTTTAATTCCAATGCAATTTTTACGTTTCATCGTCAATAAGACGGTCAGAGGGATACAGTAAACCTGAAGTGAAGCATCGGAATCTATAACTAGTGTCACAGGAATGGATCAAATCATAGACAGTAAGAAGAGTCAGTTTTCTTGTACTTAAGTCGGCATTGTGCCTTTTGTATTTAATTCCGAAGCAATTCCTGTGATTCATCGTCAATAAGAAGGTCAGAGGGATACAGTAAACCTGAAGTGAAGCATCGGAATCTACAACTAGTGTCACAGGAATGGTTCAAAACATAGACAGTAAGAAGAGTCAGTTTTCTTGTACCTAAGTCGGCATTGTGCCTTTGTATTTAATTCCGATGCAATTTCTGTGTTTCATCGTCAATAAGAAGGTGAGAGGGATACAGTAAACCTGAAGTGAAGCGTCGGAATCTATAACTAGTGTCAGAGGAATGGTTCAAACCTAGACAGTAAGAAGAGTCAGTTTACTTGTACTTAAGTAGGCATTGTGCCTTTTGTATTTAATTCCAATGTAATTTCTGTGTTTCATCGTCAATAAGAAGGTCGGAGAGATACAGTAAACCTGAAGTGAAGCATCGGAATCTATAACTAGTGTCACATGAATGGTTCAAAACATATAGAGTAAGAAGAGTCAGTTTTCTTGTACTTAAGTCGGCATTGTGCCTTTTGTTTTTAATTCCGATACAATTTCTGTGTTTCATCGTCAATAAGAAGGTCAGAGGGATACAGTAAACCAGAAGTGAAGCATCGGAATCTATAACTAGTGTCACAGGAATGGTTCAGAACATAGACAGTAAGAAGTGTCAGTTTTCTTGTACTTAAGTCGGCATTGCGCCTTTTGTATTTAATTCCGATGCAATTTCTGTGATTCGTCGTCAATAAGAAGGTCAGAGGGATACAGTAAACCTGAAGTGAAGCATCGAAATCTATAACTAGTGTCACAGGAATGGTTCAAAACATAGACAGTAAGAAGAGTCAGTTTTCTTGCACTTAAGTCGGCATTGTGCTTTTTGTATCTAATTCCGATGCAATTTCTGTGTTTCATCGTTAATAAGAAGGTCAGAGGGATACAGTAAACCTGAAGTGAAGCACAGGAATCTATATTTAGTGTCACAGGAATGGTTGAATACATAGACAGTAAGAAGAGTCAGTTCTCTTGTACTTAAGTCGGCATTGTGCCTTTTCTATTTAATTCCGATGCAATTTCTGTGTTTCCTCGTCAATAAGAAGGTCAGAGGGATAGAGTGAACCTGAAGTGAAGCATCGGAATCTATAACTAGTGTCACAGGAAGGGTTCAATCATAGAGAGTAAGATGAGTCAGTTTTCTTGTACTTAAGTCGGCATTGTTCCTTTTTTTTAAATTCCATTGCAATTTCTATGTTTCATCGGCAATAAGAAGGTCAGAGGGATACATTAAACCTGAAGTGAAGCATCGGAATCTATAACTATTGTCACAGGAATGGATCAAATCATAGACAGTAAGAAGAGTCAGTTTTCTTGTACTTAAGCCGGCATTGTGCCTTTTGTATTTAATTCCTAAGCAATTCCTGTGATTCATCGTCAATAAGAAGGTCAGAGGGATACAGTAAACCTGAAGTGAAGCAGCGGAATCTATAACTAGTGTCACAGGAATGGTTCAAAACATAGACAGTAAGAAGAGTCAGTTTTCTTGTACTTAAGTCGGCATTGTTCCTTTTCTTTTTAATTCCAATGCAATTTCTATGTTTCATCGTCAAAAAGAAGGTCAGAGGGATTCAGTAAACCTGAAGTGAAGCATCGGAATCTATAACTAGTGTCAAAGGAATGGATCAAATCATAGACAGTAAGAAGAGTCAGTTTTCTTGTACTTAAGTCGGCATTGTGCCTTTTGTATTTAATTCCGATGCAATTTCTGTGTTTCAATGTCAATAAGAAGGTCAGGGGGATACAGTAAACCAGAAGTGAAGCACCGGAATCTATAACTAGCGTCACAGGAATGGTTCAAAACATAGACAGTAAGAAGAGTCAGTTTTCTTGTACTTAAGTCGGCATTCTGCTTTTTGTATTTAATTCCGATGCAATTTCTGTGATACGTCGTCAATAAGAAGGTCAGAGGGAAACAGTAAACCTGAAGTGAAGCATCGGAATCTATTACTAGTGTCACAGGAATGATTCAAAGCATAGACAGTAAAAAGAGTCCGTTTTCTTGCGCTTAAGTCGGCATTATGCTTTTTGTATCTAATTCCGATGAAATTTCTGTGTATCATCGTCAATAAGAAGGTCAGAGTGATACAGTAAACCTGAAGTGAAGCACAGTAATCTATATTTAGTGTCACAGGAATGGTTCAAAACATAGACAGTAAGAAGAGTCAGTTCTCTTGTACTTAAGTCGGCATTGTGCCTTTTCTATTTAATACCGATGCAATTTCTGTGTTTCATCGTCAATAAGAAGGTCAGAGGGATACAGTAATCCTGAAGTTAAGCATCGGAATCTATAACTAGTGTCACAGGAATGGTTCAAAACATTGAGAGTAAGAAGAGTCAGTTTTCTTGTACTTAAGTCGGCATTGTTCTTTTTCTTTTTAATCCCAATGCAATTTCTATGTTTCATCGTCAATAAGAAGGTCAGAGGGATACAGTAAACCTGAAGTGAAGCATCGGGAACTATAACTAGTGTCACAGGAATGGGTCAAAACATAGACAGTAAGAAGAGTCAGTTAATTTGTACTTAAGTCGGCATTGTGCCTTTTGTATTTAATTCCGATGCAATTTCTATGTTTCATCATCAATAAGAAGGTCAGAGGGATACTGTAAACCTGAAGTGAAGCATCGGAATCTATAACTAGTGTCACAGGAATGGTTCAATCATAGAGAGTAAGATGAGTCAGTTTTCTTGTACTTGAGTCGGCATTGCTCCTTTTCTTTTTAATTCCAATACAATTTCTATGTTTAATCGTCAATAAGACGGCAGAGGGATACAGTAATCCTGAAGTAAAGCATCGGAATCTATAACTAGTGTCACAGGAATGGATCAAATCATAGACAGTAAGAAGAGTCAGTTCTCTTGTACTTAAGTCGGCATTGTGCCTTTTCTATTTAATTCCGATGCAATTTCTGTGTTTCATCGTCAATAAGAAGGTCAGAGGGATACAGTAAACCTGAAGTGAAGCAGCGGAATCTATAACTAGTGTCACAGGAATGGTTCAAAACATAGAGAGTAAGAAGAGTCAGTTTTCTTGTACTTAAGTCGGCATTGTTCTTTTTCTTTTTAATTCCAATGCAATTTCTATGTTTCATCGTCAATAAGAAGGTCAGAGGGATACAGTAAACCTGAAGTGAAGCATCGGAATCTATAACTAGGGTCACAGGAATGGTTCAAAACATAGGCAGTAAGAAGAGTCAGTTTTCTTGTACTTAAGTCGGTATGTGCCTTTGTATTTAATTCCGATGCAATTTCTGTGTTTCATCGTCAATAAGAAGGTCAGAGGGATACAGTAAACCTGAAGTGAAGCATCGGAATCTATAACTAGTGTCACAGGAATGGTTCAAACCTAGACAGTAAGAAGAGTAAGTTTTCTTGTACTTAAGTAGGCATTGTGCCTTTCGTATTTAATTCCAATGCAATTTCTGTGTTTCATCGTCAATAAGAAGGTCGGAGAGATACAGTAAACCTGAAGTGAAGCATCGGAATCTATAACTAGTGTCACATGAATGGTTCAAAACATATAGAGTAAGAAGAGTCAGTTTTCTTGTACTTGAGTCGGCATTGTGCTTTTGTATTTAATTCCGATGCAATTTCTGTGTTTCATCGTCAATACGAAGGTCAGAGGGATACAGTAAACCAGAAGTGAAGCATCGGAATCTATAACTAGTGTCACAGGAATGGTTCAGAACATAGACAGTAAGAAGAGTCAGTTTTCTTGTACTTAAGTCGGCATTGCGCCTTTTGTATTTAATTCCGAAGCAATTTCTGTGATTCGTCGCCAAAAAGAAGGTCAGAGGGATACAGTAAACCTGAAGTGAAGCATCGGAATCTATAACTAGTGTCACAGGAATGGTTCAAAACATAGACAGTAAGAAGAGTCAGTTCTCTTGTACTTAAGTCGGCATTGTGCCTTTTGTATTTAATTCCGATGCAATTTCTGTGTTTCAATGTCAATAAGAAGGTCAGGGGGATACAGTAAACCAGAAGTGAAGCACCGGAATCTATAACTAGCGTCACAGGAATGGTTCAAAACATAGACAGTAAGAAGAGTCAGTTTTCTTGTACTTAAGTCGGCATTCTGCTTTTTGTATTTAATTCCGATGCAATTTCTGTGATACGTCGTCAATAAGAAGGTCAGAGGGAAACAGTAAACCTGAAGTGAAGCATCGGAATCTATTACTAGTGTCACAGGAATGATTCAAAGCATAGACAGTAAGAAGAGTCCGTTTTCTTGCGCTTAAGTCGGCATTATGCTTTTTGTATCTAATTCCGATGAAATTTCTGTGTATCATCGTCAATAAGAAGGTCAGAGTGATACAGTAAACCTGAAGTGAAGCACAGTAATCTATATTTAGTGTCACAGGAATGGTTCAAAACATAGACAGTAAGAAGAGTCAGTTCTCTTGTACTTAAGTCGGCATTGTGCCTTTTCTATTTAATACCGATGCAATTTCTGTGTTTCATCGTCAATAAGAAGGTCAGAGGGATACAGTAATCCTGAAGTTAAGCATCGGAATCTATAACTAGTGTCACAGGAATGGTTCAAAACATTGAGAGTAAGAAGAGTCAGTTTTCTTGTACTTAAGTCGGCATTGTTCTTTTTCTTTTTAATCCCAATGCAATTTCTATGTTTCATCGTCAATAAGAAGGTCAGAGGGATACAGTAAACCTGAAGTGAAGCATCGGGAACTATAACTAGTGTCACAGGAATGGGTCAAAACATAGACAGTAAGAAGAGTCAGTTAATTTGTACTTAAGTCGGCATTGTGCCTTTTGTATTTAATTCCGATGCAATTTCTATGTTTCATCATCAATAAGAAGGTCAGAGGGATACTGTAAACCTGAAGTGAAGCATCGGAATCTATAACTAGTGTCACAGGAATGGTTCAATCATAGAGAGTAAGATGAGTCAGTTTTCTTGTACTTGAGTCGGCATTGCTCCTTTTCTTTTTAATTCCAATACAATTTCTATGTTTAATCGTCAATAAGACGGCAGAGGGATACAGTAATCCTGAAGTAAAGCATCGGAATCTATAACTAGTGTCACAGGAATGGATCAAATCATAGACAGTAAGAAGAGTCAGTTCTCTTGTACTTAAGTCGGCATTGTGCCTTTTCTATTTAATTCCGATGCAATTTCTGTGTTTCATCGTCAATAAGAAGGTCAGAGGGATACAGTAAACCTGAAGTGAAGCAGCGGAATCTATAACTAGTGTCACAGGAATGGTTCAAAACATAGAGAGTAAGAAGAGTCAGTTTTCTTGTACTTAAGTCGGCATTGTTCTTTTTCTTTTTAATTCCAATGCAATTTCTATGTTTCATCGTCAATAAGAAGGTCAGAGGGATACAGTAAACCTGAAGTGAAGCATCGGAATCTATAACTAGGGTCACAGGAATGGTTCAAAACATAGGCAGTAAGAAGAGTCAGTTTTCTTGTACTTAAGTCGGTATGTGCCTTTGTATTTAATTCCGATGCAATTTCTGTGTTTCATCGTCAATAAGAAGGTCAGAGGGATACAGTAAACCTGAAGTGAAGCATCGGAATCTATAACTAGTGTCACAGGAATGGTTCAAACCTAGACAGTAAGAAGAGTAAGTTTTCTTGTACTTAAGTAGGCATTGTGCCTTTCGTATTTAATTCCAATGCAATTTCTGTGTTTCATCGTCAATAAGAAGGTCGGAGAGATACAGTAAACCTGAAGTGAAGCATCGGAATCTATAACTAGTGTCACATGAATGGTTCAAAACATATAGAGTAAGAAGAGTCAGTTTTCTTGTACTTGAGTCGGCATTGTGCTTTTGTATTTAATTCCGATGCAATTTCTGTGTTTCATCGTCAATACGAAGGTCAGAGGGATACAGTAAACCAGAAGTGAAGCATCGGAATCTATAACTAGTGTCACAGGAATGGTTCAGAACATAGACAGTAAGAAGAGTCAGTTTTCTTGTACTTAAGTCGGCATTGCGCCTTTTGTATTTAATTCCG
Source organism: Schistocerca americana (assembly GCF_021461395.2). Lineage (NCBI taxonomy): Eukaryota > Metazoa > Arthropoda > Insecta > Orthoptera > Acrididae > Schistocerca > Schistocerca americana. The sequence goes on along the minus strand of NW_025725983.1, from coordinate 4,631,974 downwards.
AAGCAATTTCTGTGATTCGTCGCCAAAAAGAAGGTCAGAGATATACAGTAAACCTGAAGTGAAGCATCGGAATCTATAACTAGTGTCACAGGAATGGTTCAAAACATAGACAGTAAGAAGAGTCAGTTCTCTTGTAATTAAGTCGGCATTGCGCCTTTTCTATTTAATTCCGATGCAATTTCTGTGTTTCCTCGTCAATAAGAAGGTCAGAGGGATACAGTAAACCTGATGTGAACCATCGGAATCTATAACTAGAGTCACAGGAATGGTTCCATCATAGAGAGTAAGATGAGTCAGTTTTCTTGTACTTAAGTCGGCATTGTTCCTTTTCTTTTTAATTCCAATGCAATTTCTATGTTTCATCGTCAATAAGAAGGTCAGATGGATACAGTGAACCTGAAGTGAAGCATCGGAATCTATAACTAGTGTCAAAGGAGTGGATCAAATCATAGACAGTAAGAAGAGTCAGTTTTGTTGTACTTAAGTCGGCATTCTGCTTTTTGTATTTAATTCCGATGCAATTTCTGTGATTCGTCGTTAACAAGAAGGTCAGAGGGATACAGTAAACCTGAAGTGAAGCATCGGAATCTATAACTAGTGTCAGATGAATGGTTCAAAACATATAGAGTAAGAAGAGTCAGTTTTCTTGTACTTAAGTCGGCATTGTGCCATTTGTATTTCATTCCGATGCAATTTCTGTGTTTCAATGTCAATAAGAAGGTCAGGGGGATACAGTAAACCAGAAGTGAAGCACCGGAATCTATAACTAGTGTCACAGGAATGGTTCAAAACATAGACAGTAATAAGAGTCATTTTTCTTGTACTTAAGTCGGCATTGTGCTTTTTGTATTTAATTCCGATGCAATTTCTGTGTTTCATCGTCAATAAGAAGGTCAGAGGGATACTGTAAACCTGAAGTGAAGCACAGGAATCTATATTTAGTGTCACAGGAATGGTTCAAAACATTGACAGTAAGAAGAGTCAGTTTTCTTGTACTTAAGTCGGCATTGTGCCTTTTCTATTTAATTCCGATGCAATTTCTATGTTTCATCATCAATAAGAAGGTCAGAGGGATACAGTAAACCTGAAGTGAAGCATCGGAATCTATAACTAGTGTCACAGGAATGGTTCAATCATAGAGCGTAAGATGAGTCAGTTTTCTTGTACTTAAGTCGGCATTGTTCCTTTTCTTTTTAATTCCAATGCAATTTCTATGTTTAATCGTCAATAAGACGGCAGAGGGATACAGTAATCCTGAAGTAAAGCATCGGAATCTATAACTAGTGTCACAGGAATGGATCAAATCATAGACAGTAAGAAGAGTCAGTTTTCTTGTACTTAAGTCGGCATTGTGCCTTTTGTATTTAATTCCGAAGCAATTCCTGTGATTCATCGTCAATAAGAAGGTCAGAGGGATACAGTAAGCCTGAAGTGAAGCATCGGAATCTACAACTAGTGTCACAGGAATGGTTCAAAACATAGACAGTAAGAAGAGTCAGTTTTCTTGTACTTAAGTCGGCATTGTGCCTATGTATTTAATTCCGATGCAATTTCTGTGTTTCATCGTCAATAAGAAGGTCAGAGGGATACAGTAAACCTGAAGTGAAGCATCGGAATCTATAACTAGTGTCACAGGAATGGTTCAAACCCAGACAGTAAGAAGAGTAAGTTTTCTTGTACTTAAGTCGGCATTGTGCCTTTTGTATTTAATTCCGATGCAATTTCTGTGTTTCATCGTCAATAAGAAGGTCAGCGTGATACAGTAAACCAGAAGTGAAGCATCGGAATCTATAACTAGTGTCACAGGAATGGTTCAGAACATAGACGGTAAGAAGAGTCAGTTTTCTTGTACTTAAGTCGGCATTGCGCCTTTTGTATTTAATTCCGATGCAATTTCTGTGATTCGTCGTCTAAAAGAAGGTCAGAGGGATGCAGTAAACCTGAAGTGAAGCATCGGAATCTATAACTAGTGTCACAGGAATGGTTCAAAACATAGACAGTAAGAAGAGTCAGTTCTCTTGTACTTAAGTCGGCATTGTGCCTTTTCTATTTAATTCCGATGCAATTTCTGTTTTTCCTCGTCAATAAGAAGGTCAGAGGGATACAGTAAACCTGAAGTGAAGCATCGGAATCTATAACTAGTGTCACAGGAATGGATCAAATCATAGACAGTAAGAAGAGTCAGTTTTCTTGTACTTAAGTCGGCATTGTGCCTTTTGTATTTAATTCCGAAGCAATTCCAGTGATTCATCGTCAATAAGAAGGTCAGAGCGATACAGTAAACCTGAAGTGAAGCATCGGAATCTATAACTAGTGTCACAGGAATGGTTCAAAACATAGACAGTAAGAAGAGTCAGTTTTCTTGTACTTAAGTCGGCATTGTTCCTTTTCCTTTTAATTCCAATGCAATTTCTATGTTTCATCGTCAATAAGAAGGTCAGAGGGATACAGTGAACCTGAAGTGATGCATCGGAATCTATAACTAGTGTCAAAGGAATGGATCAAATCATAGACAGTAAGAAGAGTCAGTTTTCTTGTACTTAAGTCGGCATTGTTCCTATTCTTTTTAATTCCAATGCAATTTCTATGTTTCATCGTCAATAAGGAGGTCAGAGGGATACAGTGAACCTGAAGTGAAGCATCGGAATATAACTAGTGTCAAAGGAATGGATCAAATCATAGACAGTAAGAAGAGTCAGTTTTCTTGTACTTAAGTCGGCATTGTGCCTTTTGTATTTAATTCCGATGCAATTTCTGTGTTTCATCGTCAATAAGAAGGTCAGAGGGATACAGTAAACCAGAAGTGAAGCATCGGAATCTATAACTAGTGTCACAGGAATGGTTCAAAACATAGACAGTAAGAAGAGTCAGTTTTGTTGTACTTAAGTCGGCATTCTGCTTTTTGTATTTAATTCCGATGCAATTTCTGTGATTCGTCGTCAATAAGAAGGTCAGAGGGATACAGTAAACCTGAAGTGAAGCATCGGAATCTATAACTAGTGTCACATGAATGGTTCAAAACATATAGAGTAAGAAGAGTCAGTTTTCTTGTACTTAAGTCGGCATTGTGCCTTTTGTATTTAATTCCGATGCAATTTCTGTGTTTCAATGTCAATAAGAAGGTCAGGGGGATACAGTAAACCAGAAGTGAAGCACCGGAATCTATAACTAGTGTCACAGGAATGGTTCAAAACATAGACAGTAATAAGAGTCAGTTTTCTTGTACTTAAGTCGGGATTGTGCTTTTTGTATTTAATTCCGATGCAATTTCTGTGATTCGTCGTCAATAAGAAGGTCAGAGGGATACAGTAAACCTGAAGTGAAGCATCGGAATCTATAACTAGTGTCACAGGAATGATTCAAAGCATAGACAGTAAGAAGAGTCAGTTTTCTTGCACTCAAGTCGGCATTGTGCTTTTTGTATCTAATTCCGATGCAATTTCTGTGTTTCATCGTCAATAAGAAGGTCAGAGGGATACTGTAAACCTGACGTGAAGCACAGGAATCTATATTTAGTGTCACAGGAATGGTTCAAAACATAGACTGTAAGAAGAGTCAGTTTTCTTGTACTTAAGTCGGCATTGCGCCTTTTGTATTTAATTCCGATGCAATTTCTGTGATTCGTCGTCTAAAAGAAGGTCAGAGGGATGCAGTAAACCTGAAGTGAAGCATCGGAATCTATAACTAGTGTCACAGGAATGGTTCAAAACATAGACAGTAAGAAGAGTCAGTTCTCTTGTACTTAAGTCGGCATTGTGCCTTTTCTATTTAATTCCGATGCAATTTCTGTTTTTCCTCGTCAATAAGAAGGTCAGAGGGATACAGTAAACCTGAAGTGAAGCATCGGAATCTATAACTAGTGTCACAGGAATGGATCAAATCATAGACAGTAAGAAGAGTCAGTTTTCTTGTACTTAAGTCGGCATTGTGCCTTTTGTATTTAATTCCGAAGCAATTCCAGTGATTCATCGTCAATAAGAAGGTCAGAGCGATACAGTAAACCTGAAGTGAAGCATCGGAATCTATAACTAGTGTCACAGGAATGGTTCAAAACATAGACAGTAAGAAGAGTCAGTTTTCTTGTACTTAAGTCGGCATTGTTCCTTTTCCTTTTAATTCCAATGCAATTTCTATGTTTCATCGTCAATAAGAAGGTCAGAGGGATACAGTGAACCTGAAGTGATGCATCGGAATCTATAACTAGTGTCAAAGGAATGGATCAAATCATAGACAGTAAGAAGAGTCAGTTTTCTTGTACTTAAGTCGGCATTGTTCCTATTCTTTTTAATTCCAATGCAATTTCTATGTTTCATCGTCAATAAGGAGGTCAGAGGGATACAGTGAACCTGAAGTGAAGCATCGGAATATAACTAGTGTCAAAGGAATGGATCAAATCATAGACAGTAAGAAGAGTCAGTTTTCTTGTACTTAAGTCGGCATTGTGCCTTTTGTATTTAATTCCGATGCAATTTCTGTGTTTCATCGTCAATAAGAAGGTCAGAGGGATACAGTAAACCAGAAGTGAAGCATCGGAATCTATAACTAGTGTCACAGGAATGGTTCAAAACATAGACAGTAAGAAGAGTCAGTTTTGTTGTACTTAAGTCGGCATTCTGCTTTTTGTATTTAATTCCGATGCAATTTCTGTGATTCGTCGTCAATAAGAAGGTCAGAGGGATACAGTAAACCTGAAGTGAAGCATCGGAATCTATAACTAGTGTCACATGAATGGTTCAAAACATATAGAGTAAGAAGAGTCAGTTTTCTTGTACTTAAGTCGGCATTGTGCCTTTTGTATTTAATTCCGATGCAATTTCTGTGTTTCAATGTCAATAAGAAGGTCAGGGGGATACAGTAAACCAGAAGTGAAGCACCGGAATCTATAACTAGTGTCACAGGAATGGTTCAAAACATAGACAGTAATAAGAGTCAGTTTTCTTGTACTTAAGTCGGGATTGTGCTTTTTGTATTTAATTCCGATGCAATTTCTGTGATTCGTCGTCAATAAGAAGGTCAGAGGGATACAGTAAACCTGAAGTGAAGCATCGGAATCTATAACTAGTGTCACAGGAATGATTCAAAGCATAGACAGTAAGAAGAGTCAGTTTTCTTGCACTCAAGTCGGCATTGTGCTTTTTGTATCTAATTCCGATGCAATTTCTGTGTTTCATCGTCAATAAGAAGGTCAGAGGGATACTGTAAACCTGACGTGAAGCACAGGAATCTATATTTAGTGTCACAGGAATGGTTCAAAACATAGACTGTAAGAAGAGTCAGTTTTCTTGTACTTAAGTCGGCATTGTGCCTTTTCTATTTAATTCCGATGCAATTTCTGTGTTTCATCGTCAATAAGAAGGTCAGAGGGATACAGTAAGCCTGAAGTGAAGCATCGGAATATATAACTAGTGTCACAGGAATGGTTCAAAACATAGAGAGTAAGAAGAGTCAGTTTTCTTGTACTTAAGTCGGCATTGTGCTTTTTGTATTTAATTCCGATGCAATTTCTGTGATTCGTCGTCAATAAGAAGGTCAGAGGGATACAGTAAACCTGAAGTGAAGCATCGGAATCTATAACTAGTGTCACAGGAATGATTCAAAGCATAGACAGGAAGAAGAGTCAGTTTTCTTGCACTTAAGTCGGCATTGTGCTTTTTGTATCTAATTCCGATGCAATTTCTGTGTTTCATCGTCAATAAGAAGGTCAGAGGGATACTGTAAACCTGAAGTGAAGCACAGGAATCTATATTTAGTGTCACAGGAATGGTTCAAAACATTGACAGTAAGAAGAGTCAGTTTTCTTGTACTTAAGTCGGCATTGTGCCTTTTCTATTTAATTCCGATGCAATTTCTATGTTTCATCATCAATAAGAAGGTCAGAGGGATACAGTAAACCTGAAGTGAAGCATCGGAATCTATAACTAGTGTCACAGGAATGGTTCAATCATAGAGCGTAAGATGAGTCAGTTTTCTTGTACTTAAGTCGGCATTGTTCCTTTTCTTTTTAATTCCAATGCAATTTCTATGTTTAATCGTCAATTAGACGGCAGAGGGATACAGTAATCCTGAAGTAAAGCATCGGAATCTATAACTAGTGTCACAGGAATGGATCAAATCATAGACAGTAAGAAGAGTCAGTTTTCTTGTACTTAAGTCGGCATTGTGCCTTTTGTATTTACTTCCGAAGCAATTCCTGTGATTCATCGTCAATAAGAAGGTCAGAGGGATACAGTAAGCCTGAAGTGAAGCATCGGAATCTACAACTAGTGTCACAGGAATGGTTCAAAACATAGACAGTAAGAAGAGTCAGTTTTCTTGTACTTATGTCGGCATTGTGCCTATGTATTTAATTCCGATGCAATTTCTGTGTTTCATCGTCAATAAGAAGGTCAGAGGGATACAGTAAACCTGAAGTGAAGCATCGGAATCTATAACTAGTGTCACAGGAATGGTTCAAACCCAGACAGTAAGAAGAGTAAGTTTTCTTGTACTTAAGTCGGCATTGTGCCTTTTGTATTTAATTCCGATGCATATTCTGTGTTTCATCGTCAATAAGAAGGTCAGCGGGATACAGTAAACCAGAAGTGAAGCATCGGAATCTATAACTAGTGTCACAGGAATGGTTCAGAACATAGACGGTAAGAAGAGTCAGTTTTCTTGTACTTAAGTCGGCATTGCGCCTTTTGTATTTAATTCCGATGCAATTTCTGTGATTCGTCGTCTAAAAGAAGGTCAGAGGGATACAGTAAACCTGAAGTGAAGCATCGGAATCTATAACTAGTGTCACAGGAATGGTTCAAAACATAGACAGTAAGAAGAGTCAGTTCTCTTGTACTTAAGTCGGCATTGTGCCTTTTCTATTTAATTCCGATGCAATTTCTGTTTTTCCTCGTCAATAAGAAGGTCAGAGGGATACAGTAAACCTGAAGTGAAGCATCGGAATCTATAACTAGTGTCACAGGAATGGATCAAATCATAGACAGTAAGAAGAGTCAGTTTTCTTGTACTTGAGTCGGCATTGTGCCTTTTGTATTTAATTCCGAAGCAATTCCTGTGATTCATCGTCAATAAGAAGGTCAGAGCGATACAGTAAACCTGAAGTGAAGCATCGGAATCTATAACTAGTGTCACAGGAATGGTTCAAAACATAGACAGTAAGAAGAGTCAGTTTTCTTGTACTTAAGTCGGCATTGTTCCTTTTCTTTTTAATTCCAATGCAATTTCTATGTTTCATCGTCAATAAGAAGGTCAGAGGGATACAGTGAACCTGAAGTGATGCATCGGAATCTATAACTAGTGTCAAAGGAATGGATCAAATCATAGACAGTAAGAAGAGTCAGTTTTCTTGTACTTAAGTCGGCATTGTTCCTTTTCTTTTTAATTCCAATGCAATTTCTATGTTTCATCGTCAATAAGAAGGTCAGAGGGATACAGTGAACCTGAAGTGAAGCATCGGAATCTATAACTAGTGTCAAAGGAATGGATCAAATCATAGACAGTAAGAAGAGTCCGTTTTCTTGTACTTAAGTCGGCATTGTGCCTTTTGTATTTAATTCCGATGCAATTTCTGTGTTTCATCGTCAATAAGAAGGTCAGAGGGATACAGTAAACCAGAAGTGAAGCATCGGAATCTATAACTAGTGTCACAGGAATGGTTCAAAACATAGACAGTAAGAAGAGTCAGTTTTGTTGTACTTAAGTCGGCATTCTGCTTTTTGTATTTAATTCCGATGCAATTTCTGTGATTCGTCGTCAATAAGAAGGTCAGAGGGATACAGTAAACCTGAAGTGAAGCATCGGAATCTATAACTAGTGTCACATGAATGGTTCAAAACATATAGAGTAAGAAGAGTCAGTTTTCTTGTACTTAAGTCGGCATTGTGCCTTTTGTATTTAATTCCGATGCAATTTCTGTGTTTCAATGTCAATAAGAAGGTCAGGGGGATACAGTAAACCAGAAGTGAAGCACCGGAATCTATAACTAGTGTCACAGGAATGGTTCAAAACATAGACAGTAATAAGAGTCAGTTTTCTTGTACTTAAGTCGGGATTGTGCTTTTTGTATTTAATTCCGATGCAATTTCTGTGATTCGTCGTCAATAAGAAGGTCAGAGGGATACAGTAAACCTGAAGTGAAGCATCGGAATCTATAACTAGTGTCACAGGAATGATTCAAAGCATAGACAGTAAGAAGAGTCAGTTTTCTTGCACTTAAGTCGGCATTGTGCTTTTTGTATCTAATTCCGATGCAATTTCTGTGTTTCATCGTCAATAAGAAGGTCAGAGGGATACTGTAAACCTGAAGTGAAGCACAGGAATCTATATTTAGTGTCACAGGAATGGTTCAAAACATAGACTGTAAGAAGAGTCAGTTTTCTTGTACTTAAGTCGGCATTGTGCCTTTTCTATTTAATTCCGATGCAATTTCTGTGTTTCATCGTCAATAAGAAGGTCAGAGGGATACAGTAAGCCTGAAGTGAAGCATCGGAATCTATAACTAGTGTCACAGGAATGGTTCAAAACATAGAGAGTAAGAAGAGTCAGTTTTCTTGTACTTAAGTCGGCATTGTTCTTTTTCTTTTTAATTCCAATGCAATTTCTATGTTTCATCGTCAATAAGAAGGTCAGAGGGATACAGTAAACCTGAAGTGAAGCATCGGAATCTATAACTAGTGTCACATGAATGGTTCAAAACATAGGCAGTAAGAAGAGTCAGTTTTCTTGTACTTCAGTCGGCATTGTGACTTTTGTATTTAATTCCGATGCAATTTCTGAGTTTCATCGTCAATAAGAAGTTTAGAGGGATACAGTAAACGTGAAGTGAAGCATCGAAATCCATAACTAGTGTCACATGAATTGCTCAAATCATAGACAGTAAGAAGAGTCAGTTAATTTGTACTTAAGTCGGCATTGAGCCATTTGTATTTAATTCGGATGCAATTTCTGTGTTTCATCATCAATAAGAAGGTCAGAGGGATACAGAAAACCTGAAGTGAAGCATCGGAATCTATATTTAGTGTCACAGGAATGGTTCAAAACGTAGGCAGTAAGAAGAGTCAGTTTTCTTGTACTTAAGTCGGCATTGTGCCTTATGTATTTAATTCCGATGAAATTTCTGTGTTTCATCGTCAATAAGAACGTCAGAGGGATACAGTAAACGTGAAGTGAAGCATCGGAATCTATAACTAGTGTCACAGGAATGGTTCAAACATAGACAGTAAAAAGAGTCAGTTTTTTTGTACTAAAGTCGGCATTGTGCGTTTTGTATTTAATTCCGATGCAATTTCTGTTTTTCTTCGTCAATAAGAAGGTCAGAGGGATACAGTAAACCAGAAGTGAAGTATCGGAATCTATAACTAGTGTCACAGGAATGGTTCAAAACATAGACAGTAAGAAGAGTCAGTTTTGTTGTACTTAAGTCGGCATTCTGCTTTTTGTATTTAATTCCGATGCAATTTCTGTGATTCGTCGTCAATAAGAAGGTCAGAGGGATACAGTAAACCTGAAGTGAAGCATCGGAATCTATAACTAGTGTCACAGGAATGATTCAAAGCATAGACAGTAAGAAGAGTCAGTTTTCTTGCACTTAAGTCGGCATTGTGCTTTTTGTATCTAATTCCGATGCAATTTCTGTGTTTCATCGTCAATAAGAAGGTCAGAGGGATACAGTAAACCTGAAGTGAAGCATCGGATTCTATAACTAGTGTCACAGGAATGGATCAAAACATAGACAGTAAGAAGAGTCAGTTTTCTTGTACTTAAGTCGGCATTGTGCCTTTTGTATTTAATTCCGAAGCAATTTCTGTGATTCATCGTCAATAAGAAGTTCAGAGGGATACAGTAATCCTGAAGTGAAGCATCGGTATCTATAACTAGTGTCACAGGAATGGTTCAAAACATAGACAGTAAGAAGGGTGAGTTTTCTTGTCATTAAGTCGGCGTAGTGCTTTTTGTATTGAATTCCGATGCAGTTTCTGTGTTTCATCGTCAATAAGAAGGTCAGAGGGAAACAGTAAACCTGAAGTGAAGCATCGGAATCTATAACTAGTGTCACAGGAATGGTTCAACACATAGACTGTAAGAAGAGTCACATTTCTTGTACTTAAGTCGGCATTGTGCCTTTTGTATTTAACTCCGATGCAATTTCTGTGTTTCATCGTCAATAAGGAGGTTAGAGGGATACAGTAAACCTGAAGTGAAACATCGGAATCTATAACTAGTGTCACAGGAATGGTTCAAAACATAGACAGAAAGAAGAGCCAGTTTTCTTGTACTTAAGTCGGCATTGTGCCTTTTGTATTTAATTCCGATGCAATATTTGTGTTTCATCGTCAATAATAAGGTCAGAGGGATTCAGTAAACCTGAAGTGAAGCATCGGAATCCATAACTAGTGTCACAGCAATGGTTCAAAACATAGACTGTAAGAAGAGTCAGTTTTCTTGTACTGAGGTCGGCATTGTGCCTTTTGTATTTAACTCCGATGCAATTTCTGTGTTTCATCGTCAGTAAGAAGGTCGGAGGGATACAGTAAACCTGAAGTGAAGCATCGGAATCTATAACTAGTGTCACAGGAATGGTTCAAAACGTAGGCAGTAAGAAGAGTCAGTTTTCTTGTACTTAAGTCGGCATTGTGCCTTTTGTATTTTATTCCGATGAAATTTCTGTGTTACATCGTCAATAAGAACGTCAGAGGGATACAGTAAACGTGAAGTGAAGCATCGGAATCTATAACTAGTGTCACAGGAATGGTTCAAACATAGACAGTAAGAAGAGTCAGTTTTTTTGTACTAAAGTCGGCATTGTGCGTTTTGTATTTAATTCCGATGCAATTTCTGTGTTTCATCGTCAATTAGAAGGTCAGAGGGATACAGTAAACCAGAAGTGAAGCATCGGAATCTATAACTAGTGTCACAGGAATGGTTCAAAGCATAGACTGTAAGAAGAACCAGTTTTCTTGTACTGAGGTCGGCATTGTGCCTTTTGTATTTAACTCCGATGCAATATCTGTGTCTTATCGTCAATAAGAAGGTCAGAGGGATACAGTAAACCTGAAGTGAAGCATCGGAATCTATAACTAGTGTCACAGGAATGGTTCAAAACATAGGCAGTAAGAAGATTCAGTTTTTTTGTACTTAAGTCGGCATTGTGCCTTTTGTATTTAATTCCGATGCAATTTCTGTGTTGCATCGTCAATAAGAAGGTCAGAGGGATACAGTAAACCTGAAGTGAAGCATCGGAATCTATAACTAGTGTCACAGGAATGGTTCAAAACATAGACGGTAAGAAGAGTCAGTTTTCTTGTACTTAAGTCGGCATTGTGCCTTTTGTATTTAACTCCGATGCAATTTCTGTGTTTCATCGTCAATAAGAAGGTCAGAGGGATACAGTAAACCTGAAGTGAAGCATCGGAATCTATAACTAGTGTCACAGGAATGGTTCAAAACACAAACAGTAAGAAGAGTCAGTTTTCTTGTACTTAAGTCGGCATTGTGCTTCTTGTATTTAATTCCGATGCAATTTCTGTGTTTCATCGTCAATAAGAAGGTCAGATTGATACAGTAAACCTGAAGTGAAGCATCGGAATCTATATTTAGTGTCACAGGAATGGTTCAAAACAGACAGTAAGGAGAGTCAGTTTTCTTGAACTTAAGTCGGCATTGTGCCTTTTGTATTTAATTCCGATGCAATTTCTGTGTTTCATCGTCAATAAGATGGTCAGAGGGATTCAGTAAACCTGAAGTGAAGCATCGGAACCTATAACTAGTGTCACAGGAATGGTCCAAAACGCAGACAGTAAGAAGAGTCAGTTTTCTTGTACTTAAGTCGGCATTGTGCTTTTTGTATTTAATTCCGATGCAATTTCTGTGTTTCATCGTCAATAAGAAGATCAGAGGGATACAGTAAACCTGAAGAGAAGCATCAGAATCTATAACTAGTGTCACAGGAATGGATCAAAGCATAGACAGTAAGAAGAGTCAGTTTTCTTGTACTTATGTCGGCATTGTGAATTTTGTATTTAATTCCGAAGCAATTTCTGTGATTCATCGTCAATAAGAAGGTCAGAGGGATACAGTAATCCTGAAGTGAAGCATCGGAATCTATAAATAGTGACACAGGAATGGTTCAAAACATAGACAGTAAGAAGAGTCAGTTTTCTTGTTCTTAAGTCGGCATTGTGCCTTTTGTATTTAATTCCGATTCAATTTCTGTGTTTAATCGTCAATAAGAAGGTCAGAGGGATACAGTAAACCTGACGTGAAGCATCGGAATCTATAACTAGTGTCACAGGAATGGTTCAAAACATAGACAGTAAGAAGAGTCAGTTTTCTTGTACTTAAGTCGGCATTGTGCCTTTTGTATTTACTTCCGATGCAATATCTGTGTTTCATCGTCAATAAGATGGTCAGAGGGATACAGTAAACCTGAAGTGAAGCATCGGAATCTATAACTAGTGTCACAGGAATGGTTCAAAACACAGACAGTAAGAAGAGTCAGTTTTCTTGTACTTAAGTCGGCATTGTGCTTTTTGTATTTAATTCCGTTGCAATTTCTGTGTTTCATCGTCAATAAGAAGGTCAGAGCGATACAGTAAACCTGAAGTGAAGCATCGGAATCTATAACTAGTGTCACAGGAATGGTTCAAAACACAGACAGTAAGAAGAGTCAGTTTTCTTGTACTTAAGTCGGCATTGTGCTTTTTGCATTTAATTCCGATGCAATTTCTGTGTTTCGTCGTCAATAAGAAGGTCAGAGCGATACAGTAAACCTGAAGTGAAGCATCGGAATCTATATTTAGTGTCACAGGAATGGTTCAAAACAGACAGTAAGAAGAGTCAGTTTTCTTGAACTTAAGTCGGCATTGTGCCCTTTCTATTTCATTCCGATGCAATTTATGTGTTTCATCGGCAATAACAAGGTCAGAGGGATACAGTACACCTGAAGTGAAGCATCGGAATCTATAACTAGTGTCACAGGAATGGATCAAAACATAGACAGTAAGAAGAGACAGTTTTCTTGTACTTAAGTCGGCATTGTGCATTTTGTTATTAATTCCGAAGCAATTTCTGTGATTCATCGTCAATAAGAAGGTCAGCGGGGTACAGTAATCCTGAAGTGAAGCATCGGAATCTATAACTAGTGTCACAGGAATGGTTCAAAAGATAGACAGTAAGAAGAGTCTGTTTTCTTGTACTTAAGTAGGCGTAGTGCCTTTTGTATTTAATTCCGATGCAATTTCTGTGTTTCATCGTCAATAAGAAGGTCAGAGGGATACAGTAAACCTGATGTGAAGCATCGGAATCTATAACTAGTGTCACAGGAATGGTTCAAAACATAGACAGTAAGAAGAGTCAATTTTCTTGTACTTAAGTCGGCATTGTGCCTTTTGTATTTAATTCCGATGCAATTTCAGTGTTTCATCGTCAATAAGAAGGTCAGAGGGATACAGTGAACCTGAAGTGAAACATCGGAATCTATAACTAGTGTCACAGGAATGTTTCAAAACATAGACAGTAAGAAGAGTCAATTTTCTTGTACCTAAGTCGGCATTGTGCCTTTTGTATTTAATTCCGATGCAATTTCAGTTTTTCATCGTCAATAAGAAGGTCAGAGGGATACAGTGAACCTGAAGTGAAACATCGGAATCTATAACTAGTGTCACAGGAATGGTTCAAAACATAGACAGTAAGAAGAGTCAGTTTCCTTGTGCTTAAGTCGGCATTGTGTATTTTGTATTTAATTCCGATCCAATATCTGTGTTTCATCGTTAATAAGAAGGTCAGAGGGATACAGTAAACCTGATGTGAAGCATCGGAATCCATAACTAGTGTCACAGGAATGGTTCAAAACATAGACAGTAAGAAGAGTCAGTTTTCTTGCACTTAAGTCGGCATTGTGCCTTTTGTATTTAATTCCGATGCAATTTCTGTGTTTCATCGTCAATAAGAAGGTCAGAGGGATACAGTAAACCTGCAGTGAAGCATCGGAATCTATACCTAGTGTCACAGGAATGGTTCAATTCATAGACAGTAAGAAGAGTCAGTTTTCTTGTACTTAGGTCGGTATTGTGCCTTTTGTATTTAATTCCGATGCAATTTCTGTGTTTCATCGTCAATAAGAAGGTCAGAGGGATACAGTAAACCTGAATTGAAGCATCGGAATCTATAACTAGTGTCACAGGAATGGTTCAAAACACAAACATTAAGAAGAGTCAGTTTTCTTGTACTTAAGTCGGCATTGTGCTTCTTGTATTTAATTCCGATGCAATTTCTGTGTTTCATCGTCAATAAGAAGGTCAGATTGATACAGTAAACCTGAAGTGAAGCATCGGAATCTATATTTAGTGTCACAGGAATGGTTCAAAACAGACAGTAAGGAGAGTCAGTTTTCTTGAACTTAAGTCGGCATTGTGCCTTTTGTATTTAATTCCGATGCAATTTCTGTGTTTCATCGTCAATAAGTTGGTCAGAGGGATACAGTAAACCTGAAGTGAAGCATCGGAACCTATAACTAGTGTCACAGGAATGGTCCAAAACGCAGACAGTAAGAAGAGTCAGTTTTCTTGTACTTAAGTCGGGATTGTGCTTTTTGTATTTAATTCCGATGCAATTTCTGTGATTCGTCGTCAATAAGAAGGTCAGAGGGATACAGTAAACCTGAAGTGAAGCATCGGAATCTATAACTAGTGTCAAAGGAATGGATCAAATCATAGACAGTAAGAAGAGTCCGTTTTCTTGTACTTAAGTCGGCATTGTGCCTTTTCTATTTAATTCCGATGCAATTTCTGTGTTTCATCGTCAATAAGAAGGTCAGAGGGATACAGTAAACCAGAAGTGAAGCATCGGAATCTATAACTAGTGTCACAGGAATGGTTCAAAACATAGACAGTAAGAAGAGTCAGTTTTGTTGTACTTAAGTCGGCATTCTGCTTTTTGTATTTAATTCCGATGCAATTTCTGTGATTCGTCGTCAATAAGAAGGTCAGAGGGATACAGTAAACCTGAAGTGAAGCATCGGAATCTATAACTAGTGTCACATGAATGGTTCAAAACATATAGAGTAAGAAGAGTCAGTTTTCTTGTACTTAAGTCGGCATTGTGCCTTTTGTATTTAATTCCGATGCAATTTCTGTGTTTCAATGTCAATAAGAAGGTCAGGGGGATACAGTAAACCAGAAGTGAAGCACCGGAATCTATAACTAGTGTCACAGGAATGGTTCAAAACATAGACAGTAATAAGAGACAGTTTTCTTGTACTTAAGTCGGGATTGTGCTTTTTGTATTTAATTCCGATGCAATTTCTGTGATTCGTCGTCAATAAGAAGGTCAGAGGGATACAGTAAACCTGAAGTGAAGCATCGGAATCTATAACTAGTGTCACAGGAATGATTCAAAGCATAGACAGTAAGAAGAGTCAGTTTTCTTGCACTTAAGTCGGCATTGTGCTTTTTGTATCTAATTCCGATGCAATTTCTGTGTTTCATCGTCAATAAGAAGGTCAGAGGGATACTGTAAACCTGAAGTGAAGCACAGGAATCTATATTTAGTGTCACAGGAATGGTTCAAAACATAGACTGTAAGAAGAGTCAGTTTTCTTGTACTTAAGTCGGCATTGTGCCTTTTCTATTTAATTCCGATGCAATTTCTGTGTTTCATCGTCAATAAGAAGGTCAGAGGGATACAGTAAGCCTGAAGTGAAGCATCGGAATCTATAACTAGTGTCACAGGAATGGTTCAAAACATAGAGAGTAAGAAGAGTCAGTTTTCTTGTACTTAAGTCGGCATTGTTCTTTTTCTTTTTAATTCCAATGCAATTTCTATGTTTCATCGTCAATAAGAAGGTCAGAGGGATACAGTAAACCTGAAGTGAAGCATCGGAATCTATAACTAGTGTCACATGAATGGTTCAAAACATAGGCAGTAAGAAGAGTCAGTTTTCTTGTACTTCAGTCGGCATTGTGACTTTTGTATTTAATTCCGATGCAATTTCTGAGTTTCATCGTCAATAAGAAGTTTAGAGGGATACAGTAAACGTGAAGTGAAGCATCGAAATCCATAACTAGTGTCACATGAATTGCTCAAATCATAGACAGTAAGAAGAGTCAGTTAATTTGTACTTAAGTCGGCATTGAGCCATTTGTATTTAATTCGGATGCAATTTCTGTGTTTCATCATCAATAAGAAGGTCAGAGGGATACAGAAAACCTGAAGTGAAGCATCGGAATCTATATTTAGTGTCACAGGAATGGTTCAAAACGTAGGCAGTAAGAAGAGTCAGTTTTCTTGTACTTAAGTCGGCATTGTGCCTTATGTATTTAATTCCGATGAAATTTCTGTGTTTCATCGTCAATAAGAACGTCAGAGGGATACAGTAAACGTGAAGTGAAGCATCGGAATCTATAACTAGTGTCACAGGAATGGTTCAAACATAGACAGTAAAAAGAGTCAGTTTTTTTGTACTAAAGTCGGCATTGTGCGTTTTGTATTTAATTCCGATGCAATTTCTGTTTTTCTTCGTCAATAAGAAGGTCAGAGGGATACAGTAAACCAGAAGTGAAGTATCGGAATCTATAACTAGTGTCACAGGAATGGTTCAAAACATAGACAGTAAGAAGAGTCAGTTTTGTTGTACTTAAGTCGGCATTCTGCTTTTTGTATTTAATTCCGATGCAATTTCTGTGATTCGTCGTCAATAAGAAGGTCAGAGGGATACAGTAAACCTGAAGTGAAGCATCGGAATCTATAACTAGTGTCACAGGAATGATTCAAAGCATAGACAGTAAGAAGAGTCAGTTTTCTTGCACTTAAGTCGGCATTGTGCTTTTTGTATCTAATTCCGATGCAATTTCTGTGTTTCATCGTCAATAAGAAGGTCAGAGGGATACAGTAAACCTGAAGTGAAGCATCGGATTCTATAACTAGTGTCACAGGAATGGATCAAAACATAGACAGTAAGAAGAGTCAGTTTTCTTGTACTTAAGTCGGCATTGTGCCTTTTGTATTTAATTCCGAAGCAATTTCTGTGATTCATCGTCAATAAGAAGTTCAGAGGGATACAGTAATCCTGAAGTGAAGCATCGGTATCTATAACTAGTGTCACAGGAATGGTTCAAAACATAGACAGTAAGAAGGGTGAGTTTTCTTGTCATTAAGTCGGCGTAGTGCTTTTTGTATTGAATTCCGATGCAGTTTCTGTGTTTCATCGTCAATAAGAAGGTCAGAGGGAAACAGTAAACCTGAAGTGAAGCATCGGAATCTATAACTAGTGTCACAGGAATGGTTCAACACATAGACTGTAAGAAGAGTCACATTTCTTGTACTTAAGTCGGCATTGTGCCTTTTGTATTTAACTCCGATGCAATTTCTGTGTTTCATCGTCAATAAGGAGGTTAGAGGGATACAGTAAACCTGAAGTGAAACATCGGAATCTATAACTAGTGTCACAGGAATGGTTCAAAACATAGACAGAAAGAAGAGCCAGTTTTCTTGTACTTAAGTCGGCATTGTGCCTTTTGTATTTAATTCCGATGCAATATTTGTGTTTCATCGTCAATAATAAGGTCAGAGGGATTCAGTAAACCTGAAGTGAAGCATCGGAATCCATAACTAGTGTCACAGCAATGGTTCAAAACATAGACTGTAAGAAGAGTCAGTTTTCTTGTACTGAGGTCGGCATTGTGCCTTTTGTATTTAACTCCGATGCAATTTCTGTGTTTCATCGTCAGTAAGAAGGTCGGAGGGATACAGTAACCCTGAAGTGAAGCATCGGAATCTATAACTAGTGTCACAGGAATGGTTCAAAACGTAGGCAGTAAGAAGAGTCAGTTTTCTTGTACTTAAGTCGGCATTGTGCCTTTTGTATTTTATTCCGATGAAATTTCTGTGTTACATCGTCAATAAGAACGTCAGAGGGATACAGTAAACGTGAAGTGAAGCATCGGAATCTATAACTAGTGTCACAGGAATGGTTCAAACATAGACAGTAAGAAGAGTCAGTTTTTTTGTACTAAAGTCGGCATTGTGCGTTTTGTATTTAATTCCGATGCAATTTCTGTGTTTCATCGTCAATAAGAAGGTCAGAGGGATACAGTAAACCAGAAGTGAAGCATCGGAATCTATAACTAGTGTCACAGGAATGGTTCAAAACATAGACTGTAAGAAGAACCAGTTTTCTTGTACTGAGGTCGGCATTGTGCCTTTTGTATTTAACTCCGATGCAATATCTGTGTCTTATCGTCAATAAGAAGGTCAGAGGGATACAGTAAACCTGAAGTGAAGCATCGGAATCTATAACTAGTGTCACAGGAATGGTTCAAAACATAGGCAGTAAGAAGATTCAGTTTTTTTGTACTTAAGTCGGCATTGTGCCTTTTGTATTTAATTCCGATGCAATTTCTGTGTTGCATCGTCAATAAGAAGGTCAGAGGGATACAGTAAACCTGAAGTGAAGCATCGGAATCTATAACTAGTGTCACAGGAATGGTTCAAAACATAGACGGTAAGAAGAGTCAGTTTTCTTGTACTTAAGTCGGCATTGTGCCTTTTGTATTTAACTCCGATGCAATTTCTGTGTTTCATCGTCAATAAGAAGGTCAGAGGGATACAGTAAACCTGAAGTGAAGCATCGGAATCTATAACTAGTGTCACAGGAATGGTTCAAAACACAAACAGTAAGAAGAGTCAGTTTTCTTGTACTTAAGTCGGCATTGTGCTTCTTGTATTTAATTCCGATGCAATTTCTGTGTTTCATCGTCAATAAGAAGGTCAGATTGATACAGTAAACCTGAAGTGAAGCATCGGAATCTATATTTAGTGTCACAGGAATGGTTCAAAACAGACAGTAAGGAGAGTCAGTTTTCTTGAACTTAAGTCGGCATTGTGCCTTTTGTATTTAATTCCGATGCAATTTCTGTGTTTCATCGTCAATAAGATGGTCAGAGGGATTCAGTAAACCTGAAGTGAAGCATCGGAACCTATAACTAGTGTCACAGGAATGGTCCAAAACGCAGACAGTAAGAAGAGTCAGTTTTCTTGTACTTAAGTCGGCATTGTGCTTTTTGTATTTAATTCCGATGCAATTTCTGTGTTTCATCGTCAATAAGAAGATCAGAGGGATACAGTAAACCTGAAGAGAAGCATCAGAATCTATAACTAGTGTCACAGGAATGGATCAAAGCATAGACAGTAAGAAGAGTCAGTTTTCTTGTACTTATGTCGGCATTGTGAATTTTGTATTTAATTCCGAAGCAATTTCTGTGATTCATCGTCAATAAGAAGGTCAGAGGGATACAGTAATCCTGAAGTGAAGCATCGGAATCTATAAATAGTGACACAGGAATGGTTCAAAACATAGACAGTAAGAAGAGTCAGTTTTCTTGTTCTTAAGTCGGCATTGTGCCTTTTGTATTTAATTCCGATTCAATTTCTGTGTTTAATCGTCAATAAGAAGGTCAGAGGGATACAGTAAACCTGACGTGAAGCATCGGAATCTATAACTAGTGTCACAGGAATGGTTCAAAACATAGACAGTAAGAAGAGTCAGTTTTCTTGTACTTAAGTCGGCATTGTGCCTTTTGTATTTACTTCCGATGCAATATCTGTGTTTCATCGTCAATAAGATGGTCAGAGGGATACAGTAAACCTGAAGTGAAGCATCGGAATCTATAACTAGTGTCACAGGAATGGTTCAAAACACAGACAGTAAGAAGAGTCAGTTTTCTTGTACTTAAGTCGGCATTGTGCTTTTTGTATTTAATTCCGTTGCAATTTCTGTGTTTCATCGTCAATAAGAAGGTCAGAGCGATACAGTAAACCTGAAGTGAAGCATCGGAATCTATAACTAGTGTCACAGGAATGGTTCAAAACACAGACAGTAAGAAGAGTCAGTTTTCTTGTACTTAAGTCGGCATTGTGCTTTTTGCATTTAATTCCGATGCAATTTCTGTGTTTCGTCGTCAATAAGAAGGTCAGAGCGATACAGTAAACCTGAAGTGAAGCATCGGAATCTATATTTAGTGTCACAGGAATGGTTCAAAACAGACAGTAAGAAGAGTCAGTTTTCTTGAACTTAAGTCGGCATTGTGCCTTTTCTATTTCATTCCGATGCAATTTATGTGTTTCATCGGCAATAACAAGGTCAGAGGGATACAGTACACCTGAAGTGAAGCATCGGAATCTATAACTAGTGTCACAGGAATGGATCAAAACATAGACAGTAAGAAGAGACAGTTTTCTTGTACTTAAGTCGGCATTGTGCATTTTGTTATTAATTCCGAAGCAATTTCTGTGATTCATCGTCAATAAGAAGGTCAGCGGGGTACAGTAATCCTGAAGTGAAGCATCGGAATCTATAACTAGTGTCACAGGAATGGTTCAAAAGATAGACAGTAAGAAGAGTCTGTTTTCTTGTACTTAAGTAGGCGTAGTGCCTTTTGTATTTAATTCCGATGCAATTTCTGTGTTTCATCGTCAATAAGAAGGTCAGAGGGATACAGTAAACCTGATGTGAAGCATCGGAATCTATAACTAGTGTCACAGGAATGGTTCAAAACATAGACAGTAAGAAGAGTCAATTTTCTTGTACTTAAGTCGGCATTGTGCCTTTTGTATTTAATTCCGATGCAATTTCAGTGTTTCATCGTCAATAAGAAGGTCAGAGGGATACAGTGAACCTGAAGTGAAACATCGGAATCTATAACTAGTGTCACAGGAATGTTTCAAAACATAGACAGTAAGAAGAGTCAATTTTCTTGTACCTAAGTCGGCATTGTGAATTTTGTATTTAATTCCGATGCAATTTCAGTTTTTCATCGTCAATAAGAAGGTCAGAGGGATACAGTGAACCTGAAGTGAAACATCGGAATCTATAACTAGTGTCACAGGAATGGTTCAAAACATAGACAGTAAGAAGAGTCAGTTTCCTTGTGCTTAAGTCGGCATTGTGTATTTTGTATTTAATTCCGATCCAATATCTGTGTTTCATCGTTAATAAGAAGGTCAGAGGGATACAGTAAACCTGATGTGAAGCATCGGAATCCATAACTAGTGTCACAGGAATGGTTCAAAACATAGACAGTAAGAAGAGTCAGTTTTCTTGCACTTAAGTCGGCATTGTGCCTTTTGTATTTAATTCCGATGCAATTTCTGTGTTTCATCGTCAATAAGAAGGTCAGAGGGATACAGTAAACCTGCAGTGAAGCATCGGAATCTATACCTAGTGTCACAGGAATGGTTCAATTCATAGACAGTAAGAAGAGTCAGTTTTCTTGTACTTAGGTCGGTATTGTGCCTTTTGTATTTAATTCCGATGCAATTTCTGTGTTTCATCGTCAATAAGAAGGTCAGAGGGATACAGTAAACCTGAATTGAAGCATCGGAATCTATAACTAGTGTCACAGGAATGGTTCAAAACACAAACATTAAGAAGAGTCAGTTTTCTTGTACTTAAGTCGGCATTGTGCTTCTTGTATTTAATTCCGATGCAATTTCTGTGTTTCATCGTCAATAAGAAGGTCAGATTGATACAGTAAACCTGAAGTGAAGCATCGGAATCTATATTTAGTGTCACAGGAATGGTTCAAAACAGACAGTAAGGAGAGTCAGTTTTCTTGAACTTAAGTCGGCATTGTGCCTTTTGTATTTAATTCCGATGCAATTTCTGTGTTTCATCGTCAATAAGTTGGTCAGAGGGATACAGTAAACCTGAAGTGAAGCATCGGAACCTATAACTAGTGTCACAGGAATGGTCCAAAACGCAGACAGTAAGAAGAGTCAGTTTTCTTGTACTTAAGTCGGCATTGTGCTTTTTGTATTTAATTCCGATGCAATTTATGTGTTTCATCGTCAATAAGAAGGTCAGAGGGATACAGTAAACCTGAAGTGAAGCATCGGAATCTATATTTAGTGTCACAGGAATGGTTCAAAACAGACAGTAAGAAGAGTCAGTTTTCTTGAACTTAAGTCGGCATTGTTCCTTCTCTATTTAATTCCGATGCAATTTCTGTGTTTCATCGTCAATAAGAAGATCAGAGGGATACAGTAAACCTGAAGAGAAGCATCGGAATCTATAACTAGTGTCACAGGAATGGATCAAAACATAGACAGTAAGAAGAGTCAGTTTTCTTGTACTTATGTCGGCATTGTGAATTTTGTATTTAATTCCGAAGCAATTTCTGTGATTCATCGTCAATAAGAAGGTCAGAGGGATACAGTAATCCTGAAGTGAAGCATCGGAATCTATAAATAGTGTCACAGGAATGGTTCAAAACATAGACAGTAAGAAGAGTCAGTTTTCTTGTTCTTAAGTCGGCATTGTGCCTTTTGTATTTAATTCCGATTCAATTTCTGTGTTTAATCGTCAATAAGAAGGTCAGAGGGATACAGTAAACCTGACGTGAAGCATCGGAATCTATAACTAGTGACACAGGAATGGTTCAAAACATAGACAGTAAGAAGAGTCAGTTTTCTTGTACTTAAGTCGGCATTGTGCTTCTTGTATTTAATTCCGATGCAATTTCTGTGTTTCATCGTCAATAAGAAGGTCAGAGGGATACAGTAAACCTGAAGTGAAGCATCGGAATCTATATTTAGTGTCAAAGGAATGGTTCAAAACAGACAGTAAGAAGAGTCAGTTTTCTTGAACTTAAGTCGGCATTGTGCCTTTTGTATTTACTTCCGATGCAATTTCTTTGTTTCATCGTCAATAAGATGGTCAGAGGGATACAGTAAACCTGAAGTGAAGCATCGGAATCTATAACTAGTGTCACAGGAATGGTTCAAAACACAGACAGTAAGAAGAGTCAGTTTTCTTGTACTTAAGTCGGCATTGTGCCTTTTGTTATTAATTCCGAAGCAATTTCTGTGATTCATCGTCAATAAGAAGGTCAGAGGGATACAGTAATCCTGAAGTGAAGCATCGGAATCTATAACTAGTGTCACAGGAATGGTTCAAAAGATAGACAGTAAGAAGAGTCTGTTTTCTTGTACTTAAGTAGGCGTAGTGCCTTTTGTATTTAATTCCGATGCAATTTCTGTGTTTCATCGTCAATAAGAAGGTCAGAGGGATACAGTAAACCTGATGTGAAGCATCGAATCTATAACTAGTGTCACAGGAATGGTTCAAAACATAGACAGTAAGAAGAGTCAATTTTCTTGTACTTAAGTCGGCATTGTGCCCTTTTGTATTTAATTCCGATGCAATTTCAGTGTTTCATCGTCAATAAGAAGGTCAGAGGGATACAGTGAAACTGAAGTGAAACATCGGAAGTCTATAACTAGTGTCACAGGAATGGTTCAAAACATAGACAGTAAGAAGAGTCAATTTTTCTTGTACCTAAGTCGGCATTGTGCCTTTTGTATTTAATTCCGATGCAATTTCAGTGTTTCATCGTCAATAAGAAGGTCAGAGGGATACAGTGAACCTGAAGTGAAACATCGGAATCTATAACTAGTGTCACAGGGAATGGTTCAAAACATAGACAGTAAGAAGAGTTGGTTTCCTTGTGCTTAAGTCGGCATTGTGCCTTTTGTATTTATTTCCGATCCAATATCTGTGTGTCATCGTTAATAAGAAGGTCAGAGGATACAGTAAACCTGATGTGAAGCATCGGAATCCATAACTAGTGTCACAGGAATGGTTCAAAACATAGACAGTAAGAAGAGTCAGTTTTCTTGTACTTAAGTCGGCATTGTGCCTATTGTATTTAATTCCGATGCAATTTCTGTGTTTCATCGTCAATAAGAAGGTCAGAGGGATACAGTAAACCTGCAGTGAAGGCATCGGAATCTATACCTAGTGTCACAGGAATGGTTCAATTCATAGACAGTAAGAAGAGTCAGTTTTCTTGTACTTAGGTCGGTATTGTGCCTTTTGTATTTAATTCCGATGCAATTTCTGTGTTTCATCGTCAATAAGAAGGTCAGAGGGATACAGTCAACCTGAAGTGAAGCATCGGATTCTATAACTAGTGTCATAGGAATGGTTCAAATCATAGACAGTAAGAAGAGTCAGTTTTCTTGTACTTAGGTCGGTATTGTGCGTTTTGTATTTAATTCCGATGCAATTTCTGTGTTTCATCGTCAATAAGAAGGTCAGAGGGATACAGTAAACCAGAAGTGAAGCATCGGAATCTATAACTAGTGTCACAGGAATGGTTCAAAACATAGAGCAGTAAGAAGAGTCAGTTTTGTTGTACTTAAGTCGGCATTCTGCTTTTTGTATTTAATTCCGATTGCAATTTCTGTGATTCGTCGTCAATAAGAAGGTCAGAGGGATACAGTCAACCTGAAGTGAAGCATCGGAATCTATAACTAGTGTCACATGAATGGTTCAGAACATATAGAGTAAGAAGAGTCAGTTTTCTTGTACTTAA
The DNA here is from genome assembly GCF_021461395.2 of Schistocerca americana. Taxonomy (NCBI): domain Eukaryota; kingdom Metazoa; phylum Arthropoda; class Insecta; order Orthoptera; family Acrididae; genus Schistocerca; species Schistocerca americana. Next base: position 4,607,609 of record NW_025725983.1, on the reverse strand, counting down.
GTCGGCATTGTGCCTTTTGTATTCAATTCCGATGCAATTTCTGTGTTTCATCGTCAATAAGAAGGTCAGAGGGAGACAGTAAACCAGAAGTGAAGCATCGGAATCTATAACTAGTGTCACAGGAATGGTTCAAACATAGACAGTAAGAAGAGTCAGTTTTGTTGTACATAAGTCGGCATTGCGCCTTTTGTATTTAATTCCGATGCAATTTCTGTGATTCGTCGTCAATAAGAAGGTCAGAGGGATACAGTAAACCTGAAGTGAAGCATCGGAATCTATAACTAGTGCCACAGGAATGGTTCAAAACACAGACAGTAAGAAGAGTCAGTTTTCTTGCACTTATGTCGGCATTGTGCTTTTTGTATCTAATTCCGATGCAATTTCTGTGTTTCATCATTAATAAGAAGGGTCAGAGGGATACAGTAAAACCTGACGTGAAGCACAGGAATCTATATTTAGTGTGACAGGAATGGTTCAAAACATAGACAGTAAGAAGAGTCAGTTCTCTTGTACTTAAGTCGGCATTGTGCCTTTTCTATTTAATTCCGATGCAATTTCTGTGTTTCATCGTCAATAAGAAGGTCAGAGGGATACAGTAAACCTGAAGTGAAGCATCGGAATCTATAACTAGTGTCACAGGAATGGTTCAATCATAGAGAGTAAGATGAGTCAGTTTTTCTTGTACTTAAGTCGGAATTGTTCCTTTTCTTTTTAATTCCAATGCAATTTTTATGTTTCATCGTCAATAAGACGGTCAGAGGGATACAGTAAACCTGAAGTGAAGCATCGGAATCTATAACTAGTGTCACAGGAATGGATCAAATCATAGACAGTAAGAAGAGTCAGTTTTCTTGTACTTAAGTCGGCATTGTGCCTTTTGTATTTAATTCCGAAGCAATTCCTGTGATTCATCGTCAATAAGAAGGTCAGAGGGATACAGTAAACCTGAAGTGAAGCATCGGAATCTACAACTAGTGTCACAGGAATGGTTCAAAACATAGACAGTAAGAAGAGTCAGTTTTCTTGTACCTAAAGTCGGCATTGTGCCTTTGTATTTAATTCCGATGCAATTTCTGTGTTTCATCGTCAATAAGAAGGTCAGAGGGATACAGTAAACCTGAAGTGAAGCGTCGGAATCTATAACTAGTGTCAGAGAATTGGTTCAAACCTAGACAGTAAGAAGAGTCAGTTTTACTTGTACTTAAGTAGGCATTGTGCCCTTTTGTATTTAATTCCAATGTAATTTCTGTGTTTCATCGTCAATAAGAAGGTCGGAGAGATACAGTAAACCTGAAGTGAAGCATCGGAATCTATAACTAGTGTCACATGAATGGTTCAAAACATATAGAGTAAGAAGAGTCAGTTTTCTTGTACTTAAGTCGGCATTGTGCCTTTTGTTTTTAATTCCGATACAATTTCTGTGTTTTCATCGTCAATAAGAAGGTCAGAGGGATACAGTAAACCAGAAGTGAAGCATCGGAATCTATAACTAGTGTCACAGGAATGGTTCAGAACATAGACAGTAAGAAGTGTCAGTTTTCTTGTACTTAAGTCGGCATTGCGCCTTTTGTATTTAATTCCGATGCAATTTCTGTGATTCGTCGTCAATAAGAAGGTCAGAGGGATACAGTAAACCTGAAGTGAAGCATCGAAATCTATAACTAGTGTCACAGGAATGGTTCAAAACATAGACAGTAAGGAAGAGTCAGTTTTCTTGCACTTAAGTCGGCATTGTGCTTTTTGTATCTAATTCCGATGCAATTTCTGTGTTTCATCGTTAATAAGAAGGTCAGAGGGATACAGTAAACCTGAAGTGAAGCACAGGAATCTATATTTAGTGTCACAGGAATGGTTGAATACTAGACAGTAAGAAGAGTCAGTTCTCTTGTACTTAAGTCGGCATTGTGCCTTTTCTATTTAATTCCGATGCAATTTCTGTGTTTCCTCGTCAATAAGAAGGTCAGAGGGATACAGGTGAACCTGAAGTGAAGCATCGGAATCTATAACTAGTGTCACAGGAAGGGTTCAATCATAGAGAGTAAGATGAGTCAGTTTTCTTGTACTTAAGTCGGCATTGTTCCTTTTTTTTAAATTCCATTGCCAATTTCTATGTTTCATCGGCAATAAGAAGGTCAGAGGGATACATTAAACCTGAAGTGAAGCATCGGAATCTATAACTATTGTCACAGGAATGGATCAAATCATAGACAGTAAGAAGAGTCAGTTTTCTTGTACTTAAGCCGGCATTGTGCCTTTTGTACTTAATTCCTAAGCAATTCCTGTGATTCATCGTCAATAAGAAGGTCAGAGGGATACAGTAAACCTGAAAGTGAAGCAGCGGAATCTATAACTAGTGTCACAGGAATGGTTCAAAACATAGACAGTAAGAAGAGTCAGTTTTCTTGTACTTAAGTCGGCATTGTTCCTTTTCTTTTTAATTCCAATGCAATTTCTATGTTTCATCGTCAAAAAGGAAGGTCAGAGGGATTCAGTAAACCTGAAGTGAAGCATCGGAATCTATAACTAGTGTCAAAGGAATGGGATCAAATCATAGACAGTAAGAAGTGTCAGTTTTCTTGTACTTAAGTCGGCATTGTGCCTTTTGTATTTAATTCCGATGCAATTTCTGTGTTTCAATGTCAATAAGAAGGTCAGGGGGATACAGTAAACCAGAAGTGAAGCACCGGAATCTATAACTAGCGTCACAGGAATGGTTTCAAAACATAGACAGTAAGAAGAGTCAGTTTTCTTGTACTTAAGTCGGCATTCTGCTTTTTGTATTTAATTCCGATGCAATTTCTGTGATACGTCGTCAATAAGAAGGTCAGAGGGAAACAGTAAACCTGAAGTGAAGCATCGGAATCTATTACTAGTGTCACAGGAATGATTCAAAGCATAGACAGTAAGAAGAGTCCGTTTTCTTGCGCTTAAGTCGGCATTATGCTTTTTGTATCTAATTCCGATGAAATTTCTGTGTATCATCGTCAATAAGAAGGTCAGAGTGATACAGTAAAACCTGAAGTGAAGCACAGTAATCTATATTTAGTGTCACAGGAATGGTTCAAAACATAGACAGTAAGAAGAGTCAGTTCTCTTGTACTTAAGTCGGCATTGTGCCTTTTCTATTTAATACCGATGCAATTTCTGTGTTTCATCGTCAATAAGAAGGTCAGAGGGATACAGTAATCCTGAAGTTAAGCATCGGAATCTATAACTAGTGTCACAGGAATGGTTCAAAACATTGAGAGTAAGAAGAGTCAGTTTTCTTGTTACTTAAGTCGGCATTGTTTCTTTTTCTTTTTAATCCCAATGCAATTTCTATGTTTCATCGTCAATAAGAAGGTCAGAGGGATACAGTAAACCTGAAGTGAAGCATCGGGAACTATAACTAGTGTCACAGGAATGGGTCAAAACATAGACAGTAAGAAGAGTCAGTTAATTTGTACTTAAGTCGGCATTGTGCCTTTTGTATTTAATTCCGATGCAATTTCTATGTTTCATCATCAATAAGAAGGTCAGAGGGATACTGTAAACCTGAAGTGAAGCATCGGAATCTATAACTAGTGTCACAGGAATGGTTCAATCATAGAGAGTAAGATGAGTCAGTTTTCTTGTACTTGAGTCGGCATTGCTCCTTTTCTTTTTAATTCCAATACAATTTCTATGTTTAATCGTCAATAAGACGGGCAGAGGGATACAGTAATCCTGAAGTAAAGCATCGGAATCTATAACTAGTGTCACAGGAATGGATCAAATCATAGACAGTAAGAAGAGTCAGTTCTCTTGTACTTAAGTCGGCATTGTGCCTTTTCTATTTAATTCCGATGCAATTTCTGTGTTTCATCGTCAATAAGAAGGTCAGAGGGATACAGTAAACCTGAAGTGAAGCAGCGGAATCTATAACTAGTGTCACAGGAATGGTTCAAAACATAGAGAGTAAGAAGAGTCAGTTTTCTTGTACTTAAGTCGGCATTGTTCTTTTTCTTTTTAAATTCCAATGCAATTTCTATGTTTCATCGTCAATAAGAAGGTCAGAGGGATACAGTAAACCTGAAGTGAAGCATCGGAATCTATAACTAGGGTCACAGGAATGGTTCAAAACATAGGCAGTAAGAAGAGTCAGTTTTCTTGTACTTAAGTCGGTATGTGCCCTTTGTATTTAATTCCAATGCAATTTCTGTGTTTCATCGTCAATAAGAAGGTCAGAGGGATACAGTAAACCTGAAGTGAAGCATCGGAATCTATAACTAGTGTCACAGGAATGGTTCAAACGTAGACAGTAAGAAGAGTAAGTTTTCTTGTACTTAAGTAGGCATTGTGCCTTTCGTATTTAATTCCAATGCAATTTCTGTGTTTCATCGTCAATAAGAAGGTCGGAGAGATACAGTAAACCTGAAGTGAAGCATCGGAATCTATAACTAGTGTCACATGAATGGTTCAAAACATATAGAGTAAGAAGAGTCAGTTTTCTTGTACTTGAGTCGGCATTGTGCTTTTGTATTTAATTCCGATGCAATTTCTGTGTTTCATCGTCAATACGAAGGACAGAGGGATACAGTAAACAGAAGTGAAGCATCGGAATCTATAACTAGTGTCACAGGAATGGTTCAGAACATAGACAGTAAGAAGAGTCAGTTTTCTTGTACTTAAGTCGGCATTGCGCCTTTTGTATTTAATTCCGAAGCAATTTCTGTGATTCGTCGCCAAAAAGAAGGTCAGAGGGATACAGTAAACCTGAAGTGAAGCATCGGAATCTATAACTAGTGTCACAGGAATGGTTCAAACATAGACAGTAAGAAGAGTCAGTTCTCTTGTAATTAAGTCGGCAATTGCGCCTTTTCTATTTAATTCCGATGCAATTTCTGTGTTTCCTCGTCAATAAGAAAGGTCAGAGGGATACAGTAAACCTGAAGTGAACCATCGGAATCTATAACTAGTGTCACAGGAATGGTTCCATCATAGAGAGTAAGATGAGTCAGTTTTCTTGTACTTAAGTCGGCATTGTTCCTTTTCTTTTTAATTTCCAATGCAATTTCTATGTTTCATCGTCAATAAGAAGGTCAGATGGATACAGTGAACCTGAAGTGAAGCATCGGAATCTATAACTAGTGTCAAAGGAGTGGATCAAATCATAGACAGTAAGAAGAGTCAGTTTTGTATGTACTTAAGTCGGCCTTCTGCTTTTTGTATTTAATTCCGATGCAATTTCTGTGATTCGTCGTTAACAAGAAGGTCAGAGGGATACAGTAAACCTGAGTGAAGCATCGGAATCTATAACTAGTGTCACATGAATGGTTCAAAACATATAGAGTAAGAAGAGTCAGGTTTTCTTGTACTTAAGTCGGCATTGTGCCATTTGTATTTCATTCCGATGCAATTTCTGTGTTTCAATGTCAATAAGAAGGTCAGGGGGATACAGTAAACCAGAAGTGAAGCACCGGAATCTATAACTAGTGTCACAGGAATGGTTCAAAACATAGACTGTAATAAGAGTCATTTTTCTTGTACTTAAGTCGGCATTGTGCTTTTTGTATTTAATTCCGATGCAATTTCTGTGTTTCATCGTCAATAAGAAGGTCAGAGGGATACTGTAAACCTGAAGTGAAGCACAGGAATCTATATTTAGTGTCACAGGAATGGTTCAAAACATTGACAGTAAGAAGAGTCAGTTTTCTTGTACTTAAGTCGGCATTGTGCCTTTTCTATTTAATTCCGATGCAATTTCTATGTTTCATGAAGGTCAGAGGGATACAGTAAACCTGAAGTGAAGCATCGGAATCTATAACTAGTGTCACAGGAATGGTTCAATCATAGAGCGTAAGATGAGTCAGTTTTCTTGTACTTAAGTCGGCATTGTTCCTTTTCTTTTTAATTCCAATGCAATTTCTATGTTTAATCGTCAATAAGACGGCAGAGGGATACAGTAATCCTGAAGTAAAGCATCGGAATCTATAACTAGTGTCACAGGAATGGATCAAATCATAGACAGTAAGAAGAGTCAGTTTTCTTGTACTTAAGTCGGCATTGTGCCTTTTGTATTTAATTCCGAAGCAATTCCTGTGATTCATCGTCAATAAGAAGGTCAGAGGGATACAGTAAGCCTGAAGTGAAGCATCGGAATCTACAACTAGTGTCACAGGAATGGTTCAAAACATAGACAGTAAGAAGAGTCAGTTTTCTTGTACTTAAGTCGGCATTGTGCCTATGTATTTAATTCCGATGCAATTTCTGTGTTTCATCGTCAATAAGAAGGTCAGAGGGATACAGTAAACCTGAAGTGAAGCATCGGAATCTATAACTAGTGTCACAGGAATGGTTCAAACCCAGACAGTAAGAAGAGTAAGTTTTCTTGTACTTAAGTCGGCATTGTGCCTTTTGTATTTAATTCCGATGCAATTTCTGTGTTTCATCGTCAATAAGAAGGTCAGCGTGATACAGTAAACCAGAAGTGAAGCATCGGAATCTATAACTAGTGTCACAGGAATGGTTCAGAACATAGACGGTAAGAAGAGTCAGTTTTCTTGTACTTAAGTCGGCATTGCGCCTTTTGTATTTAATTCCGATGCAATTTCTGTGATTCGTCGTCTAAAAGAAGGTCAGAGGGATACAGTAAACCTGAAGTGAAGCATCGGAATCTATAACTAGTGTCACAGGAATGGTTCAAAACATAGACAGTAAGAAGAGTCAGTTCTCTTGTACTTAAGTCGGCATTGTGCCTTTTCTATTTAATTCCGATGCAATTTCTGTTTTTCCTCGTCAATAAGAAGGTCAGAGGGATACAGTAAACCTGAAGTGAAGCATCGGAATCTATAACTAGTGTCACAGGAATGGATCAAATCATAGACAGTAAGAAGAGTCAGTTTTCTTGTACTTAAGTCGGCATTGTGCCTTTTGTATTTAATTCCGAAGCAATTCCAGTGATTCATCGTCAATAAGAAGGTCAGAGCGATACAGTAAACCTGAAGTGAAGCATCGGAATCTATAACTAGTGTCACAGGAATGGTTCAAAACATAGACAGTAAGAAGAGTCAGTTTTCTTGTACTTAAGTCGGCATTGTTCCTTTTCCTTTTAATTCCAATGCAATTTCTATGTTTCATCGTCAATAAGAAGGTCAGAGGGATACAGTGAACCTGAAGTGATGCATCGGAATCTATAACTAGTGTCAAAGGAATGGATCAAATCACAGACAGTAAGAAGAGTCAGTTTTCTTGTACTTAAGTCGGCATTGTTCCTATTCTTTTTAATTCCAATGCAATTTCTATGTTTCATCGTCAATAAGAAGGTCAGAGGGATACAGTGAACCTGAAGTGAAGCATCGGAATATAACTAGTGTCAAAGGTATGGATCAAATCATAGACAGTAAGAAGAGTCAGTTTTCTTGTACTTAAGTCGGCATTGTGCCTTTTGTATTTAATTCCGATGCAATTTCTGTGTTTCATCGTCAATAAGAAGGTCAGAGGGATACAGTAAACCAGAAGTGAAGCATCGGAATCTATAACTAGTGTCACAGGAATGGTTCAAAACATAGACAGTAAGAAGAGTCAGTTTTGTTGTACTTAAGTCGGCATTCTGCTTTTTGTATTTAATTCCGATGCAATTTCTGTGATTCGTCGTCAATAAGAAGGTCAGAGGGATACAGTAAACCTGAAGTGAAGCATCGGAATCTATAACTAGTGTCACATGAATGGTTCAAAACATATAGAGTAAGAAGAGTCAGTTTTCTTGTACTTAAGTCGGCATTGTGCCTTTTGTATTTAATTCCGATGCAATTTCTGTGTTTCAATGTCAATAAGAAGGTCAGGGGGATACAGTAAACCAGAAGTGAAGCACCGGAATCTATAACTAGTGTCACAGGAATGGTTCAAAACATAGACAGTAATAAGAGTCAGTTTTCTTGTACTTAAGTCGGGATTGTGCTTTTTGTATTTAATTCCGATGCAATTTCTGTGATTCGTCGTCAATAAGAAGGTCAGAGGGATACAGTAAACCTGAAGTGAAGCATCGGAATCTATAACTAGTGTCACAGGAATGATTCAAAGCATAGACAGTAAGAAGAGTCAGTTTTCTTGCACTCAAGTCGGCATTGTGCTTTTTGTATCTAATTCCGATGCAATTTCTGTGTTTCATCGTCAATAAGAAGGTCAGAGGGATACTGTAAACCTGACGTGAAGCACAGGAATCAATATTTAGTGTCACAGGAATGGTTCAAAACATAGACTGTAAGAAGAGTCAGTTTTCTTGTACTTAAGTCGGCATTGTGCCTTTTCTATTTAATTCCGATGCAATTTCTGTGTTTCATCGTCAATAAGAAGGTCAGAGGGATACAGTAAGCCTGAAGTGAAGCATCGGAATATATAACTAGTGTCACAGGAATGGTTCAAAACATAGAGAGTAAGAAGAGTCAGTTTTCTTGTACTTAAGTCGGCATTGTGCTTTTTGTATTTAATTCCGATGCAATTTCTGTGATTCGTCGTCAATAAGAAGGTCAGAGGGATACAGTAAACCTGAAGTGAAGCATCGGAATCTATAACTAGTGTCACAGGAATGATTCAAAGCATAGACAGGAAGAAGAGTCAGTTTTCTTGCACTTAAGTCGGCATTGTGCTTTTTGTATCTAATTCCGATGCAATTTCTGTGTTTCATCGTCAATAAGAAGGTCAGAGGGATACTGTAAACCTGAAGTGAAGCACAGGAATCTATATTTAGTGTCACAGGAATGGTTCAAAACATTGACAGTAAGAAGAGTCAGTTTTCTTGTACTTAAGTCGGCATTGTGCCTTTTCTATTTAATTCCGATGCAATTTCTATGTTTCATCATCAATAAGAAGGTCAGAGGGATACAGTAAACCTGAAGTGAAGCATCGGAATCTATAACTAGTGTCACAGGAATGGTTCAATCATAGAGCGTAAGATGAGTCAGTTTTCTTGTACTTAAGTCGGCATTGTTCCTTTTCTTTTTAATTCCAATGCAATTTCTATGTTTAATCGTCAATAAGACGGCAGAGGGATACAGTAATCCTGAAGTAAAGCATCGGAATCTATAACTAGTGTCACAGGAATGGATCAAATCATAGACAGTAAGAAGATTCAGTTTTCTTGTACTTAAGTCGGCATTGTGCCTTTTGTATTTAATTCCGAAGCAATTCCTGTGATTCATCGTCAATAAGAAGGTCAGGGGGATACAGTAAGCCTGAAGTGAAGCATCGGAATCTACAACTAGTGTCACAGGAATGGTTCAAAACATAGACAGTAAGAAGAGTCAGTTTTCTTGTACTTAAGTCGGCATTGTGCCTATGTATTTAATTCCGATGCAATTTCTGTGTTTCATCGTCAATAAGAAGGTCAGAGGGATACAGTAAACCTGAAGTGAAGCATCGGAATCTATAACTAGTGTCACAGGAATGGTTCAAACCCAGACAGTAAGAAGAGTAAGTTTTCTTGTACTTAAGTCGGCATTGTGCCTTTTGTATTTAATTCCGATGCAATTTCTGTGTTTCATCGTCAATAAGAAGGTCAGCGGGATACAGTAAACCAGAAGTGAAGCATCGGAATCTATAACTAGTGTCACAGGAATGGTTCAGAACATAGACGGTAAGAAGAGTCAGTTTTCTTGTACTTAAGTCGGCATTGCGCCTTTTGTATTTAATTCCGATGCAATTTCTGTGATTCGTCGTCTAAAAGAAGGTCAGAGGGATACAGTAAACCTGAAGTGAAGCATCGGAATCTATAACTAGTGTCACAGGAATGGTTCAAAACATAGACAGTAAGAAGAGTCAGTTCTCTTGTACTTAAGTCGGCATTGTGCCTTTTCTATTTAATTCCGATGCAATTTCTGTTTTTCCTCGTCAATAAGAAGGTCAGAGGGATACAGTAAACCTGAAGTGAAGCATCGGAATCTATAACTAGTGTCACAGGAATGGATCAAATCATAGACAGTAAGAAGAGTCAGTTTTCTTGTACTTGAGTCGGCATTGTGCCTTTTGTATTTAATTCCGAAGCAATTCCTGTGATTCATCGTCAATAAGAAGGTCAGAGCGATACAGTAAACCTGAAGTGAAGCATCGGAATCTATAACTAGTGTCACAGGAATGGTTCAAAACATAGACAGTAAGAAGAGTCAGTTTTCTTGTACTTAAGTCGGCATTGTTCCTTTTCTTTTTAATTCCAATGCAATTTCTATGTTTCATCGTCAATAAGAAGGTCAGAGGGATACAGTGAACCTGAAGTGATGCATCGGAATCTATAACTAGTGTCAAAGGAATGGATCAAATCATAGACAGTAAGAAGAGTCAGTTTTCTTGTACTTAAGTCGGCATTGTTCCTTTTCTTTTTAATTCCAATGCAATTTCTATGTTTCATCGTCAATAAGAAGGTCAGAGGGATACAGTGAACCTGAAGTGAAGCATCGGAATCTATAACTAGTGTCAAAGGAATGGATCAAATCATAGACAGTAAGAAGAGTCCGTTTTCTTGTACTTAAGTCGGCATTGTGCCTTTTGTATTTAATTCCGATGCAATTTCTGTGTTTCATCGTCAATAAGAAGGTCAGAGGGATACAGTAAACCAGAAGTGAAGCATCGGAATCTATAACTAGTGTCACAGGAATGGTTCAAAACATAGACAGTAAGAAGAGTCAGTTTTGTTGTACTTAAGTCGGCATTCTGCTTTTTGTATTTAATTCCGATGCAATTTCTGTGATTCGTCGTCAATAAGAAGGTCAGAGGGATACAGTAAACCTGAAGTGAAGCATCGGAATCTATAACTAGTGTCACATGAATGGTTCAAAACATATAGAGTAAGAAGAGTCAGTTTTCTTGTACTTAAGTCGGCATTGTGCCTTTTGTATTTAATTCCGATGCAATTTCTGTGTTTCAATGTCAATAAGAAGGTCAGGGGGATACAGTAAACCAGAAGTGAAGCACCGGAATCTATAACTAGTGTCACAGGAATGGTTCAAAACATAGACAGTAATAAGAGTCAGTTTTCTTGTACTTAAGTTGGGATTGTGCTTTTTGTATTTAATTCCGATGCAATTTCTGTGATTCGTCGTCAATAAGAAGGTCAGAGGGATACAGTAAACCTGAAGTGAAGCATCGGAATCTATAACTAGTGTCACAGGAATGATTCAAAGCATAGACAGTAAGAAGAGTCAGTTTTCTTGCACTTAAGTCGGCATTGTGCTTTTTGTATCTAATTCCGATGCAATTTCTGTGTTTCATCGTCAATAAGAAGGTCAGAGGGATACTGTAAACCTGAAGTGAAGCACAGGAATCTATATTTAGTGTCACAGGAATGGTTCAAAACATAGACTGTAAGAAGAGTCAGTTTTCTTGTACTTAAGTCGGCATTGTGCCTTTTCTATTTAATTCCGATGCAATTTCTGTGTTTCATCGTCAATAAGAAGGTCAGAGGGATACAGTAAGCCTGAAGTGAAGCATCGGAATCTATAACTAGTGTCACAGGAATGGTTCAAAACATAGAGAGTAAGAAGAGTCAGTTTTCTTGTACTTAAGTCGGCATTGTTCTTTTTCTTTTTAATTCCAATGCAATTTCTATGTTTCATCGTCAATAAGAAGGTCAGAGGGATACAGTAAACCTGAAGTGAAACATCGGAATCTATAACTAGTGTCACAGGAATGGGTCAAAACATAGGCAGTAAGAAGAATCAGTTTTCTTGTACTTAAGTCGGCGTTGTGAATTATCTATTTAATTCCGATGCAATTTCTGTGTTTCATCGCCAATAAGAAGGTCAGAGGGATACAGTAAACCTGAAGTGAAGCATCGGAATCTATAACTAGTGTCACATGAATGGTTCAAAACATAGGCAGTAAGAAGAGTCAGTTTTCTTGTACTTCAGTCGGCATTGTGACTTTTGTATTTAATTCCGATGCAATTTCTGAGTTTCATCGTCAATAAGAAGTTTAGAGGGATACAGTAAACGTGAAGTGAAGCATCGAAATCCATAACTAGTGTCACATGAATTGCTCAAATCATAGACAGTAAGAAGAGTCAGTTAATTTGTACTTAAGTCGGCATTGAGCCATTTGTATTTAATTCGGATGCAATTTCTGTGTTTCATCATCAATAAGAAGGTCAGAGGGATACAGAAAACCTGAAGTGAAGCATCGGAATCTATATTTAGTGTCACAGGAATGGTTCAAAACGTAGGCAGTAAGAAGAGTCAGTTTTCTTGTACTTAAGTCGGCATTGTGCCTTTTGTATTTAATTCCGATGAAATTTCTGTGTTTCATCGTCAATAAGAACGTCAGAGGGATACAGTAAACGTGAAGTGAAGCATCGGAATCTATAACTAGTGTCACAGGAATGGTTCAAACATAGACAGTAAAAAGAGTCAGTTTTTTTGTACTAAAGTCGGCATTGTGCGTTTTGTATTTAATTCCGATGCAATTTCTGTTTTTCTTCGTCAATAAGAAGGTCAGAGGGATACAGTAAACCAGAAGTGAAGCATCGGAATCTATAACTAGTGTCACAGGAATGGTTCAAAACATAGACAGTAAGAAGAGTCAGTTTTGTTGTACTTAAGTCGGCATTCTGCTTTTTGTATTTAATTCCGATGCAATTTCTGTGATTCGTCGTCAATAAGAAGGTCAGAGGGATACAGTAAACCTGAAGTGAAGCATCGGAATCTATAACTAGTGTCACAGGAATGATTCAAAGCATAGACAGTAAGAAGAGTCAGTTTTCTTGCACTTAAGTCGGCATTGTGCTTTTTGTATCTAATTCCGATGCAATTTCTGTGTTTCATCGTCAATAAGAAGGTCAGAGGGATACAGTAAACCTGAAGTGAAGCATCGGATTCTATAACTAGTGTCACAGGAATGGATCAAAACATAGACAGTAAGAAGAGTCAGTTTTCTTGTACTTAAGTCGGCATTGTGCCTTTTGTATTTAATTCCGAAGCAATTTCTGTGATTCATCGTCAATAAGAAGTTCAGAGGGATACAGTAATCCTGAAGTGAAGCATCGGTATCTATAACTAGTGTCACAGGAATGGTTCAAAACATAGACAGTAAGAAGGGTGAGTTTTCTTGTCATTAAGTCGGCGTAGTGCTTTTTGTATTGAATTCCGATGCAGTTTCTGTGTTTCATCGTCAATAAGAAGGTCAGAGGGAAACAGTAAACCTGAAGTGAAGCATCGGAATCTATAACTAGTGTCACAGGAATGGTTCAACACATAGACTGAAAGAAGAGTCACATTTCTTGTACATAAGTCGGCATTGTGCCTTTTGTATTTAACTCCGATGCAATTTCTGTGTTTCATCGTCAATAAGGAGGTTAGAGGGATACAGTAAACCTGAAGTGAAACATCGGAATCTATAACTAGTGTCACAGGAATGGTTCAAAACATAGACAGAAAGAAGAGCCAGTTTTCTTGTACTTAAGTCGGCATTGTGCCTTTTGTATTTAATTCCGATGCAATATTTGTGTTTCATCGTCAATAATAAGGTCAGAGGGATTCAGTAAACCTGAAGTGAAGCATCGGAATCCATAACTAGTGTCACAGCAATGGTTCAAAACATAGACTGTAAGAAGAGTCAGTTTTCTTGTACTGAGGTCGGCATTGTGCCTTTTGTATTTAACTCCGATGCAATTTCTGTGTTTCATCGTCAGTAAGAAGGTCGGAGGGATACAGTAAACCTGAAGTGAAGCATCGGAATCTATAACTAGTGTCACAGGAATGGTTCAAAACGTAGGCAGTAAGAAGAGTCAGTTTTCTTGTACTTAAGTCGGCATTGTGCCTTTTGTATTTTATTCCGATGAAATTTCTGTGTTACATCGTCAATAAGAACGTCAGAGGGATACAGTAAACGTGAAGTGAAGCATCGGAATCTATAACTAGTGTCACAGGAATGGTTCAAACATAGACAGTAAGAAGAGTCAGTTTTTTTGTACTAAAGTCGGCATTGTGCGTTTTGTATTTAATTCCGATGCAATTTCTGTGTTTCATCGTCAATAAGAAGGTCAGAGGGATACAGTAAACCAGAAGTGAAGCATCGGAATCTATAACTAGTGTCACAGGAATGGTTCAAAACATAGACTGTAAGAAGAACCAGTTTTCTTGTACTGAGGTCGGCATTGTGCCTTTTGTATTTAACTCCGATGCAATATCTGTGTCTTATCGTCAATAAGAAGGTCAGAGGGATACAGTAAACCTGAAGTGAAGCATCGGAATCTATAACTAGTGTCACAGGAATGGTTCAAAACATAGGCAGTAAGAAGATTCAGTTTTTTTGTACTTAAGTCGGCATTGTGCCTTTTGTATTTAATTCCGATGCAATTTCTGTGTTGCATCGTCAATAAGAAGGTCAGAGGGATACAGTAAACCTGAAGTGAAGCATCGGAATCTATAACTAGTGTCACAGGAATGGTTCAAAACATAGACGGTAAGAAGAGTCAGTTTTCTTGTACTTAAGTCGGCATTGTGCCTTTTGTATTTAACTCCGATGCAATTTCTGTGTTTCATCGTCAATAAGAAGGTCAGAGGGATACAGTAAACCTGAAGTGAAGCATCGGAATCTATAACTAGTGTCACAGGAATGGTTCAAAACACAAACAGTAAGAAGAGTCAGTTTTCTTGTACTTAAGTCGGCATTGTGCTTCTTGTATTTAATTCCGATGCAATTTCTGTGTTTCATCGTCAATAAGAAGGTCAGATTGATACAGTAAACCTGAAGTGAAGCATCGGAATCTATATTTAGTGTCACAGGAATGGTTCAAAACAGACAGTAAGGAGAGTCAGTTTTCTTGAACTTAAGTCGGCATTGTGCCTTTTGTATTTAATTCCGATGCAATTTCTGTGTTTCATCGTCAATAAGATGGTCAGAGGGATTCAGTAAACCTGAAGTGAAGCATCGGAACCTATAACTAGTGTCACAGGAATGGTCCAAAACGCAGACAGTAAGAAGAGTCAGTTTTCTTGTACTTAAGTCGGCATTGTGCTTTTTGTATTTAATTCCGATGCAATTTCTGTGTTTCATCGTCAATAAGAAGATCAGAGGGATACAGTAAACCTGAAGAGAAGCATCAGAATCTATAACTAGTGTCACAGGAATGGATCAAAGCATAGACAGTAAGAAGAGTCAGTTTTCTTGTACTTATGTCGGCATTGTGAATTTTGTATTTAATTCCGAAGCAATTTCTGTGATTCATCGTCAATAAGAAGGTCAGAGGGATACAGTAATCCTGAAGTGAAGCATCGGAATCTATAAATAGTGACACAGGAATGGTTCAAAACATAGACAGTAAGAAGAGTCAGTTTTCTTGTTCTTAAGTCGGCATTGTGCCTTTTGTATTTAATTCCGATTCAATTTCTGTGTTTAATCGTCAATAAGAAGGTCAGAGGGATACAGTAAACCTGACGTGAAGCATCGGAATCTATAACTAGTGTCACAGGAATGGTTCAAAACATAGACAGTAAGAAGAGTCAGTTTTCTTGTACTTAAGTCGGCATTGTGCCTTTTGTATTTACTTCCGATGCAATATCTGTGTTTCATCGTCAATAAGATGGTCAGAGGGATACAGTAAACCTGAAGTGAAGCATCGGAATCTATAACTAGTGTCACAGGAATGGTTCAAAACACAGACAGTAAGAAGAGTCAGTTTTCTTGTACTTAAGTCGGCATTGTGCTTTTTGTATTTAATTCCGTTGCAATTTCTGTGTTTCATCGTCAATAAGAAGGTCAGAGCGATACAGTAAACCTGAAGTGAAGCATCGGAATCTATAACTAGTGTCACAGGAATGGTTCAAAACACAGACAGTAAGAAGAGTCAGTTTTCTTGTACTTAAGTCGGCATTGTGCTTTTTGCATTTAATTCCGATGCAATTTCTGTGTTTCATCGTCAATAAGAAGGTCAGAGCGATACAGTAAACCTGAAGTGAAGCATCGGAATCTATATTTAGTGTCACAGGAATGGTTCAAAACAGACAGTAAGAAGAGTCAGTTTTCTTGAACTTAAGTCGGCATTGTGCCCTTTCTATTTCATTCCGATGCAATTTATGTGTTTCATCGGCAATAACAAGGTCAGAGGGATACAGTACACCTGAAGTGAAGCATCGGAATCTATAACTAGTGTCACAGGAATGGATCAAAACATAGACAGTAAGAAGAGACAGTTTTCTTGTACTTAAGTCGGCATTGTGCATTTTGTTATTAATTCCGAAGCAATTTCTGTGATTCATCGTCAATAAGAAGGTCAGCGGGGTACAGTAATCCTGAAGTGAAGCATCGGAATCTATAACTAGTGTCACAGGAATGGTTCAAAAGATAGACAGTAAGAAGAGTCTGTTTTCTTGTACTTAAGTAGGCGTAGTGCCTTTTGTATTTAATTCCGATGCAATTTCTGTGTTTCATCGTCAATAAGGAGGTTAGAGGGATACAGTAAACCTGAAGTGAAACATCGGAATCTATAACTAGTGTCACAGGAATGGTTCAAAACATAGACAGAAAGAAGAGCCAGTTTTCTTGTACTTAAGTCGGCATTGTGCCTTTTGTATTTAATTCCGATGCAATATTTGTGTTTCATCGTCAATAATAAGGTCAGAGGGATTCAGTAAACCTGAAGTGAAGCATCGGAATCCATAACTAGTGTCACAGCAATGGTTCAAAACATAGACTGTAAGAAGAGTCAGTTTTCTTGTACTGAGGTCGGCATTGTGCCTTTTGTATTTAACTCCGATGCAATTTCTGTGTTTCATCGTCAGTAAGAAGGTCGGAGGGATACAGTAAACCTGAAGTGAAGCATCGGAATCTATAACTAGTGTCACAGGAATGGTTCAAAACGTAGGCAGTAAGAAGAGTCAGTTTTCTTGTACTTAAGTCGGCATTGTGCCTTTTGTATTTTATTCCGATGAAATTTCTGTGTTACATCGTCAATAAGAACGTCAGAGGGATACAGTAAACGTGAAGTGAAGCATCGGAATCTATAACTAGTGTCACAGGAATGGTTCAAACATAGACAGTAAGAAGAGTCAGTTTTTTTGTACTAAAGTCGGCATTGTGCGTTTTGTATTTAATTCCGATGCAATTTCTGTGTTTCATCGTCAATAAGAAGGTCAGAGGGATACAGTAAACCAGAAGTGAAGCATCGGAATCTATAACTAGTGTCACAGGAATGGTTCAAAACATAGACTGTAAGAAGAACCAGTTTTCTTGTACTGAGGTCGGCATTGTGCCTTTTGTATTTAACTCCGATGCAATATCTGTGTCTTATCGTCAATAAGAAGGTCAGAGGGATACAGTAAACCTGAAGTGAAGCATCGGAATCTATAACTAGTGTCACAGGAATGGTTCAAAACATAGGCAGTAAGAAGATTCAGTTTTTTTGTACTTAAGTCGGCATTGTGCCTTTTGTATTTAATTCCGATGCAATTTCTGTGTTGCATCGTCAATAAGAAGGTCAGAGGGATACAGTAAACCTGAAGTGAAGCATCGGAATCTATAACTAGTGTCACAGGAATGGTTCAAAACATAGACGGTAAGAAGAGTCAGTTTTCTTGTACTTAAGTCGGCATTGTGCCTTTTGTATTTAACTCCGATGCAATTTCTGTGTTTCATCGTCAATAAGAAGGTCAGAGGGATACAGTAAACCTGAAGTGAAGCATCGGAATCTATAACTAGTGTCACAGGAATGGTTCAAAACACAAACAGTAAGAAGAGTCAGTTTTCTTGTACTTAAGTCGGCATTGTGCTTCTTGTATTTAATTCCGATGCAATTTCTGTGTTTCATCGTCAATAAGAAGGTCAGATTGATACAGTAAACCTGAAGTGAAGCATCGGAATCTATATTTAGTGTCACAGGAATGGTTCAAAACAGACAGTAAGGAGAGTCAGTTTTCTTGAACTTAAGTCGGCATTGTGCCTTTTGTATTTAATTCCGATGCAATTTCTGTGTTTCATCGTCAATAAGATGGTCAGAGGGATTCAGTAAACCTGAAGTGAAGCATCGGAACCTATAACTAGTGTCACAGGAATGGTCCAAAACGCAGACAGTAAGAAGAGTCAGTTTTCTTGTACTTAAGTCGGCATTGTGCTTTTTGTATTTAATTCCGATGCAATTTCTGTGTTTCATCGTCAATAAGAAGATCAGAGGGATACAGTAAACCTGAAGAGAAGCATCAGAATCTATAACTAGTGTCACAGGAATGGATCAAAGCATAGACAGTAAGAAGAGTCAGTTTTCTTGTACTTATGTCGGCATTGTGAATTTTGTATTTAATTCCGAAGCAATTTCTGTGATTCATCGTCAATAAGAAGGTCAGAGGGATACAGTAATCCTGAAGTGAAGCATCGGAATCTATAAATAGTGACACAGGAATGGTTCAAAACATAGACAGTAAGAAGAGTCAGTTTTCTTGTTCTTAAGTCGGCATTGTGCCTTTTGTATTTAATTCCGATTCAATTTCTGTGTTTAATCGTCAATAAGAAGGTCAGAGGGATACAGTAAACCTGACGTGAAGCATCGGAATCTATAACTAGTGTCACAGGAATGGTTCAAAACATAGACAGTAAGAAGAGTCAGTTTTCTTGTACTTAAGTCGGCATTGTGCCTTTTGTATTTACTTCCGATGCAATATCTGTGTTTCATCGTCAATAAGATGGTCAGAGGGATACAGTAAACCTGAAGTGAAGCATCGGAATCTATAACTAGTGTCACAGGAATGGTTCAAAACACAGACAGTAAGAAGAGTCAGTTTTCTTGTACTTAAGTCGGCATTGTGCTTTTTGTATTTAATTCCGTTGCAATTTCTGTGTTTCATCGTCAATAAGAAGGTCAGAGCGATACAGTAAACCTGAAGTGAAGCATCGGAATCTATAACTAGTGTCACAGGAATGGTTCAAAACACAGACAGTAAGAAGAGTCAGTTTTCTTGTACTTAAGTCGGCATTGTGCTTTTTGCATTTAATTCCGATGCAATTTCTGTGTTTCATCGTCAATAAGAAGGTCAGAGCGATACAGTAAACCTGAAGTGAAGCATCGGAATCTATATTTAGTGTCACAGGAATGGTTCAAAACAGACAGTAAGAAGAGTCAGTTTTCTTGAACTTAAGTCGGCATTGTGCCCTTTCTATTTCATTCCGATGCAATTTATGTGTTTCATCGGCAATAACAAGGTCAGAGGGATACAGTACACCTGAAGTGAAGCATCGGAATCTATAACTAGTGTCACAGGAATGGATCAAAACATAGACAGTAAGAAGAGACAGTTTTCTTGTACTTAAGTCGGCATTGTGCATTTTGTTATTAATTCCGAAGCAATTTCTGTGATTCATCGTCAATAAGAAGGTCAGCGGGGTACAGTAATCCTGAAGTGAAGCATCGGAATCTATAACTAGTGTCACAGGAATGGTTCAAAAGATAGACAGTAAGAAGAGTCTGTTTTCTTGTACTTAAGTAGGCGTAGTGCCTTTTGTATTTAATTCCGATGCAATTTCTGTGTTTCATCGTCAATAAGAAGGTCAGAGGGATACAGTAAACCTGATGTGAAGCATCGGAATCTATAACTAGTGTCACAGGAATGGTTCAAAACATAGACAGTAAGAAGAGTCAATTTTCTTGTACTTAAGTCGGCATTGTGCCTTTTGTATTTAATTCCGATGCAATTTCAGTGTTTCATCGTCAATAAGAAGGTCAGAGGGATACAGTGAACCTGAAGTGAAACATCGGAATCTATAACTAGTGTCACAGGAATGTTTCAAAACATAGACAGTAAGAAGAGTCAATTTTCTTGTACCTAAGTCGGCATTGTGCCTTTTGTATTTAATTCCGATGCAATTTCAGTTTTTCATCGTCAATAAGAAGGTCAGAGGGATACAGTGAACCTGAAGTGAAACATCGGAATCTATAACTAGTGTCACAGGAATGGTTCAAAACATAGACAGTAAGAAGAGTCAGATTCCTTGTGCTTAAGTCGGCATTGTGTATTTTGTATTTAATTCCGATCCAATATCTGTGTTTCATCGTTAATAAGAAGGTCAGAGGGATACAGTAAACCTGATGTGAAGCATCGGAATCCATAACTAGTGTCACAGGAATGGTTCAAAACATAGACAGTAAGAAGAGTCAGTTTTCTTGCACTTAAGTCGGCATTGTGCCTTTTGTATTTAATTCCGATGCAATTTCTGTGTTTCATCGTCAATAAGAAGGTCAGAGGGATACAGTAAACCTGCAGTGAAGCATCGGAATCTATACCTAGTGTCACAGGAATGGTTCAATTCATAGACAGTAAGAAGAGTCAGTTTTCTTGTACTTAGGTCGGTATTGTGCCTTTTGTATTTAATTCCGATGCAATTTCTGTGTTTCATCGTCAATAAGAAGGTCAGAGGGATACAGTAAACCTGAAGTGAAGCATCGGAATCTATAACTAGTGTCACAGGAATGGTTCAAAACACAAACAGTAAGAAGAGTCAGTTTTCTTGTACTTAAGTCGGCATTGTGCTTCTTGTATTTAATTCCGATGCAATTTCTGTGTTTCATCGTCAATAAGAAGGTCAGATTGATACAGTAAACCTGAAGTGAAGCATCGGAATCTATATTTAGTGTCACAGGAATGGTTCAAAACAGACAGTAAGGAGAGTCAGTTTTCTTGAACTTAAGTCGGCATTGTGCCTTTTGTATTTAATTCCGATGCAATTTCTGTGTTTCATCGTCAATAAGTTGGTCAGAGGGATACAGTAAACCTGAAGTGAAGCATCGGAACCTATAACTAGTGTCACAGGAATGGTCCAAAACGCAGACAGTAAGAAGAGTCAGTTTTCTTGTACTTAAGTCGGCATTGTGCTTTTTGTATTTAATTCCGATGCAATTTATGTGTTTCATCGTCAATAAGAAGGTCAGAGGGATACAGTAAACCTGAAGTGAAGCATCGGAATCTATATTTAGTGTCACAGGAATGGTTCAAAACAGACAGTAAGAAGAGTCAGTTTTCTTGAACTTAAGTCGGCATTGTTCCTTCTCTATTTAATTCCGATGCAATTTCTGTGTTTCATCGTCAATAAGAAGATCAGAGGGATACAGTAAACCTGAAGAGAAGCATCGGAATCTATAACTAGTGTCACAGGAATGGATCAAAACATAGACAGTAAGAAGAGTCAGTTTTCTTGTACTTATGTCGGCATTGTGAATTTTGTATTTAATTCCGAAGCAATTTCTGTGATTCATCGTCAATAAGAAGGTCAGAGGGATACAGTAATCCTGAAGTGAAGCATCGGAATCTATAAATAGTGTCACAGGAATGGTTCAAAACATAGACAGTAAGAAGAGTCAGTTTTCTTGTTCTTAAGTCGGCATTGTGCCTTTTGTATTTAATTCCGATTCAATTTCTGTGTTTAATCGTCAATAAGAAGGTCAGAGGGATACAGTAAACCTGACGTGAAGCATCGGAATCTATAACTAGTGACACAGGAATGGTTCAAAACATAGACAGTAAGAAGAGTCAGTTTTCTTGTACTTAAGTCGGCATTGTGCTTCTTGTATTTAATTCCGATGCAATTTCTGTGTTTCATCGTCAATAAGAAGGTCAGAGGGATACAGTAAACCTGAAGTGAAGCATCGGAATCTATATTTAGTGTCAAAGGAATGGTTCAAAACAGACAGTAAGAAGAGTCAGTTTTCTTGAACTTAAGTCGGCATTGTGCCTTTTGTATTTACTTCCGATGCAATTTCTTTGTTTCATCGTCAATAAGATGGTCAGAGGGATACAGTAAACCTGAAGTGAAGCATCGGAATCTATAACTAGTGTCACAGGAATGGTTCAAAACACAGACAGTAAGAAGAGTCAGTTTTCTTGTACTTAAGTCGGCATTGTGCTTTTTGTATTTAATTCCGATGCAATTTCTGTGTTTCATCGTCAATAAGAAGGTCAGAGCGATACAGTAAACCTGAAGTGAAGCATCGGAATCTATATTTAGTGTCACAGGAATGGTTCAAAACAGACAGTAAGAAGAGTCAGTTTTCTTGAACTTAAGTCGGCATTGTGCCCTTTCTATTTCATTCCGATGCAATTTATGTGTTTCATCGGCAGTAACAAGGTCAGAGGGATACAGTACACCTGAAGTGAAGCATCGGAATCTATAACTAGTGTCACAGGAATGGATCAAAACATAGACAGTAAGAAGAGACAGCTTTCTTGTACTTAAGTCGGCATTGTGCCTTTTGTTATTAATTCCGAAGCAATTTCTGTGATTCATCGTCAATAAGAAGGTCAGAGGGATACAGTAATCCTGAAGTGAAGCATCGGAATCTATAACTAGTGTCACAGGAATGGTTCAAAACATAGACAGTAAGAAGAGTCAATTTTCTTGTACCTAAGTCGGCATTGTGCCTTTTGTATTTAATTCCGATGCAATTTCAGTGTTTCATCGTCAATAAGAAGGTCAGAGGGATACAGTGAACCTGAAGTGAAACATCGGAATCTATAACTAGTGTCACAGGAATGGTTCAAAACATAGACAGTAAGAAGAGTCGGTTTCCTTGTGCTTAAGTCGGCATTGTGCCTTTTGTATTTATTTCCGATCCAATATCTGTGTGTCATCGTTAATAAGAAGGTCAGAGGGATACAGTAAACCTGATGTGAAGCATCGGAATCCATAACTAGTGTCACAGGAATGGTTCAAAACATAGACAGTAAGAAGAGTCAGTTTTCTTGTACTTAAGTCGGCATTGTGCCTATTGTATTTAATTCCGATGCAATTTCTGTGTTTCATCGTCAATAAGAAGGTCAGAGGGATACAGTAAACCTGCAGTGAAGCATCGGAATCTATACCTAGTGTCACAGGAATGGTTCAATTCATAGACAGTAAGAAGAGTCAGTTTTCTTGTACTTAGGTCGGTATTGTGCCTTTTGTATTTAATTCCGATGCAATTTCTGTGTTTCATCGTCAATAAGAAGGTCAGAGGGATACAGTAAACCTGAAGTGAAGCATCGGATTCTATAACTAGTGTCATAGGAATGGTTCAAATCATAGACAGTAAGAAGAGTCAGTTTTCTTGTACTTAGGTCGGTATTGTGCGTTTTGTATTTAATTCCGATGCAATTTCTGTGTTTCATCGTCAATAAGAAGGTCAGAGGGATACAGTGAACCTGAAGTGAAGCATCGGAATCTATAACTAGTGTCACAGGAATGGTTCAAAACACAGACAGTAAGAAGAGTCAGTTTTCTTGTACTTAAGTCGGCATTGTGCTTCTTGTATTTAATTCCGATGCAATTTCTGTGTTTCATCGTCAATAAGAAGGTCAGATTGATACAGTAAACCTGAAGTGAAGCATCGCAATCTATATTTAGTGTCACAGGAATGGTTCAAAACAGACAGTAAGAAGAGTCAGTTTCTTGAACTTAAGTCGGCATTGTGCCTTTTGTATTTAATTCCGATGCAATTTCTGTGTTTCATCGTCAATAAGATGGTCAGAGGGATACAGTAAACCTGAAGTGAAGCATCGGAACCTATAACTAGTGTCACAGGAATGGTCCAAAACACAGACAGTAAGAAGAGTCAGTTTTCTTGTACTTGAGTCGGCATTGTGCTTTTTGTATTTAATTCCGATGCAATTTCTGTGTTTCATCGTCAATAAGAAGGTCAGAGGGATACAGTAAACCTGGAGTGAAGCATCGGAATCTGTATTTAGTGTCACAGGAATGGTTCAAAACAGACAGTAAGAAGAGTCAGTTTTCTTGAACTTAAGTCGGCATTGTTCCTTTTCTATTTAATTCCGATGCAATTTCTGTGTTTCATCGTCAATAAGAAGATCAGACGGATACAGTAAACCTGAAGAGAAGCATCGGAATCTATAACTAGTGTCACAGGAATGGATCAAAACATAGACAGTAAGAAGAGTCAGTTTTCTTGTACTTAAGTCGGCATTGTGCCGTTTATATTTAATTCCGAAGCAATTTCTGTGATTCATCGTCAATAAGAAGGTCAGAGGGATACAGTAATCCTAAAGTGAAGCATCGGAATCTATAAATAGTGTCACAGGAATGGTTCAAAACATAGACAGTAAGAAGAGTCAGTTTTCTTGTACTTAAGTCGGCAAGGTGCCTTTTGTATTTAATTCCGATTCAATTTCTGTGTTTAATTGTCAATAAGAAGGTCAGAGGGATACAGTAAACCTGACGTGAAGCATCGGAATCTATAACTAGTGTCACAGGAATGGTTCAAAACATAGACAGTAAGAAGAGTCAGTTTTCTTGTACTTAAGTCGGCATTGTGCCTTTTGTATTTACTTCCGATGCAATATCTGTGTTTCATCGTCAATAAGATGGTCAGAGGGATACAGTAAACCTTAAGTGAAGCATCGGAATCTATAACTAGTGTCACAGGAATGGTTCAAAACACAGACAGTAAGAAGAGTCAGCTTTCTTGTACTTAAGTCGGCATTGTGCTTTTTGTATTTAATTCCGATGCAATTTCTGTGTTTCATCGTCAATAAGAAGGTCAGAGCCATACAGTAAACCTGAAGTGAGTCATCGGAATCTATATTTAGTGTCACAGGAATGGTTCAAAACAGACAGTAAGAAGAGTCAGTTTTCTTGAACATAAGTCGGCATTGTGCCCTTTCTATTTCATTCCGATGCAATTTATGTGTTTCATCGGCAATACGAAGGTCAGAGGGATACAGTAAACCTGAAGTGAAGCATCGGAATCTATAAATAGTGTCACAGGAATGGATCAAAACATAGACAGTAAGAAGAGTCAGTTTTCTTGTACTTAGGTCGGTATTGTGCCTTTTGTATTTAATTCCGATGCAATTTCTGTGTTTCATCGTCAATAAGAAGGTCAGAGGGATACAGTAAACCTGAAGTGAAGCATCGAAATCTATAACTAGTGTCACAGGAATGGTTCAAAACACAGACAGTAAGAAGAGTCAGTTTTCTTGTACTTAAGTCGGCATTGTGCTTCTTGTATTTAATTCCGATGCAATTTCTGTGTTTCGTCGTCAATAAGAAGGTCAGAGGGATACAGTAAACCTGATGTGAAGCATCGGAATCTATAACTAGTGTCACAGGAATGGTTCAAAACACAGACAGTAAGAAGAGTCAGTTTTCTCGTACTTAAGTCGGCATTGCGCCTTTTGTATTTAATTACGATGCAATTTCAGTGTTTCATCGTCAATAAGAAGGTCAGAGGGATACTGTGAACCTGAAGTGAAACATCGGAATCTATAACTAGTGTCACAGGAATGGTTCAAAACATAGACAGTAAGAAGAGTCAGTTTTCATGTACTTAAGTCGGCATTGTGCCTTTTGTATTTAATTCCGATGTATTTTCTGTGTTTGATCGTCAATAAGAAGATCAGAGGGATACAGTAAACCCGAAGTGAAGCATCGGAATCTATAACTAGTGTCACAGGAATGGTTCAAAACATAGACAGTAAGAAGAGTCAGTTTTCTTGTACTTAAGTCGGCATTGTGCCTTTTGTATTTAATTCCGATGCAATTTCTGTGTTTCATCGTCAATAAGAAGGTCAGAGGGATACAGTAAACCTGAAGTGAAGCATCGGAATCTATAACTAGTGTCACAGGAATGGTTCAAAACATAGACAGTAAGAAGAGTCAGTTTCCTTGTACTTAAGTCGGCATTGTGCCTTTTGTATTTAATTTCGATGCAATATCTGTGTTTCATCGTTAATAAGAAGAAAAGAGGGATACAGTAAACCTGATGTGAAGCATCGGAAACCATAACTAGTGTCACAGGAATGGTTCAAAACATAGACAGTAAGAAGAGTCAGTTTTCTTGTACTTAAGTCGGTATTGTGCCTTTTGTATTTAAATCCGATGCAATTTTTGTGTTTCATCGTCAATAAGAAGGTCAGAGGGATACAGAAAACCTGAAGTGAAGCATCGGAATCTATACCTAGTGTCACAGGAATGGTTCAAAACAAAGGCTGTAAGAAGAGTCAGTTTTCTTGTACTTATGTCGGCATTGTGCCTTTTGTATTGAACTCCGATGCAATTTCTGTGTTTCATCGTCAATAAGAAGGTCAGAGGGATACAGTAAACCTGAAGTGAAACAACGGAATCTATAACTAGTGTCGCAGGAATGGTTCAAAACATAGACAGTAAGAAGAGTCAGTTTTCATGTACTTAAGTCGGCATTGTGCCTTTTGTATTTAATTCCGATGTAATTTCTGTGTTTGATCGTCAATAAGAAGGTCAGAGGGATACGGTAAACCTGAAGTGAAGCATCGGAATCTATAACTAGTGTCACAGGAATGGTTCAAAACATAGACAGTAAGAAGAGTCAGTTTTCTTGTACTTAAGTCGGCATTGTGCCTTTTGTATTTAATTCCGATGCAATTTCTGTGTTTCATCGTCAATAAGAAGGTCAGAGGGATACGTTAAACCTGAAGTGAAGCATCGGAATCTATAACTAGTGTCACAGGAATGGTTCAAAACATAGACAGTAAGAAGGGTCAGTTTCCTTGCACTTAAATCGGCATTGTGCCTTTTGTATTTAATTCCGATGCAATATCTGTGTTTCATCGTTAATAAGAAGGTCAGAGGGATACAGTAAACCTGATGTGAAGCATCGGAATCCATAACTAGTGTCACAGGAATGGTTCAAAACATAGACACTAAGAAGAGTCAGTTTTCTTGTACTTAAGTAGGCGTAGTGCCTTTTGTATTTAATTACGATGCAATTTCTGTGTTTCATCGTCAATAAGAAGGTCAGAGGGATACAGTAAACTTGATGTGAAGCATCGGAATCTATAACTAGTGTCACAGGAATGGTTCAAAACATAGACAGTAAGAAGAGTCAATTTTCTTGTACTTAAGTCGGCATTGTGCCTTTTATATTTAATTCCGATGCAATTTCAGTGTTTCATCGTCAATAAGAAGGTCAGAGGGATACAGTGAACCTGAAGTGAAACATCGGAATCTATAACTAGTGTCACAGGAATGGTTCAAAACATAGACAGTAAGAAGAGTCAGTTTTCATGTACTTAAGTCGGCATTGTGCCTTTTGTATTTAATTCCGATGTAATTTCTGTGTTTGATCGTCAATAAGAAGGTCAGAGGGATTCGGTAAACCTGATGTGAAGCATCGGAATCTATAACTAGTGTCACAGGAATGGTTCAAAACATAGACAGTAAGAAGAGTCAGTTTTCTTGTACTTAAGTCGGCATTGTGCCTTTTGTATTTAATTCCGATGCAATTTCTGTGTTTCATCGTCAATAAGAAGGTCAGAGGGATACGTTAAACCTGAAGTGAAGCATCGGAATCTATACCTAGTGTCACAGGAATGGTTCAAAACAAAGACTGTAAGAAGAGTCAATTTTCTTGTACTTAAGTCGGCATTGTGCCATTTGTATTGAACTCCGATGCAATTTCTGTGTTTCATCGTCAATAAGAAGGTCAGAGGGATACAGTAAACCTGAAGTGAAACAACGGAATCTATAACTAGTGTCGCAGGAATGGTTCAAAACATAGACAGTAAGAAGAGTCAGTTTTCTTGTACTTAAGACGGCACTGTGCCTTTAATTCCGATGCAATTTCTGTGTTTCATCGTCAATATGAAGGTCAGAGGGATACAGTAAACGTGAAGTGAAGCTTCGGAATCTATAACTAGTGTCACAGGAATGGTTCAAACATAGACAGTAAGAAGAGTCTGTTTTCTCGTACTTAAGTCGGCATTGTGCCTCTTGTATTTAATTCTGATGCAATTTCTGTGTTTCATCGTCAATAAGAAGGTCAGAGGGATAAGGTAAACCTGAAGTGATGCATCGGAATCTATAACTAGTGTCACATGAATGGTTCAAACATAGGCAGTAAGAAGACTCAGTTCTCTTGCACATTAGTCGGCATTGTGCCTTTTGTATTTAATTCCGATGCAATTTCTGTGTTTCATCGTCAATAAGAAGGTCAGAGGGATACAGTAAACCTGAAGTGAAGCATCAAAATCTATACCTAGTGTCACAGGAATGGTTCAAAACAAAGACTGTAAGAAGAGTCAATTTTCTTGTACTTAAGTCGGCATTGTGCCTTTTGTATTGAACTCCGATGCAATTTCTGTGTTTCATCGTCAATATGAAGGTCAGAGGGATACAGTAAACCTGAAGTGAAGCTTCGGAATCTATAACTAGTGTCACAGGAATGGTTCAAACATAGACAGTAGGAAGAGTCTGTTTTCTCGTACTTAAGTCGGCATTGTGCCTCTTGTATTTAATTCTGATGCAATTTCTGTGTTTCATCGTCAATAAGAAGGTCAGAGGGATACGGTAAACCTGAAGTGATGCATCGGAATCTATAACTAGTGTCACATGAATGGTTCAAACATAGGCAGTAAGAAGACTCAGGTCTCTTGCACATTAGTCGGCATTGTGCCTTTTGTATTTAATTCCGATGCAATTTCTGTGTTTCATCGTCAATAAGAAGGTCAGAGGGATACAGTAAACCTGAAGTGAAGCATCGGAATCAATATTTAGTGTCACAGGAATGGTTCAAAACAGACAGTAAGAAGAGTCAGTTTTCTTGAACTTAAGTCGGCATTATGCCTTTTGTATTTACTTCCGATGCAATTTCTGTGTTTCATCGTCAATAAGATGGTCAGAGGCATACAGTAAACCTGAAGTGAAGCATCGGAATCTATAACTAGTGTCACAGGAATGGTTAAAAACACAGACAGTAAGAAGAGTCAGTTTTCTTGTACTTAAGTCGGAATTGTGCTTTTTGTATTTAATTCCGATGCAATTTCTGTGTTTCATCGTCAATAAGAAGGTCAGAGCGATACAGTAAACCTGAAGTGAAGCATCGGAATCTATATTTAGTGTCACAGGAATGGTTCAAAACAGACAGTAAGAAGAGTGAGTTTTCTTGAACTTAAGTCGGCATTGTGCCCTTTCTATTTCATTCCGATGCAATTTATGTGTTTCATCGGCAATAAGAAGGTCAGAGGGATACAGTAAACCTGAAGTGAAGCATCGGAATCTATAACTAGTGTCACAGGAATGGATCAAAACATAGACAGTAAGAAGAGTCAGTTTTCTTGTACTTAAGTCGGCATTGTGCCTTTTGTATTTAATTCCGAAGCAATTTCTGTGATTCATCGTCAATAAGAAGGTCAGAGGGATACAGTAAACCTGAAGTGAAGCATCGGAATCTATAACTAGTGTCACAGGAATGTTTCAAAACACAGACAGTAAGAAGAGTCAGTTTTCTTGTACTTAAGTCGGCATTGTGCTTCTTGTATTTAATTCCGATGCAATTTCTGTGTTTTGTCGTCAATAAGAAGGTCAGAGGGATACAGTAAACCTGATGTGAAGCATCGGAATCTATAACTAGTGTCACAGGAATGGTTCAAAACACAGACAGTAAGAAGAGTCAGTTTTCTTGTACTTAAGTCGGCATTGTGCTTCTTGTATTTAATTCCGATGCAATTTCTGTGTTTCATCGTCAATAAGAAGGTCAGAGGGATACAGTAAACCTGATGTGAAGCATCGGAATCTATAACTAGTTTCACAGGAATGGTTCAAAACATAGACAGTAAGAAGAGTCAATTTTCTTGTACTTAAGTCGGCATTGTTCCTTTTGTATTTAATTCCGATGCAATTTCAGTGTTTCATCGTCAATAAGAAGGTCAGAGGGATACAGTGAACCTGAAGTGAAACATCGGAATCTATAACTAGTGTCACAGGAATGGTTCAAAACATAGACAGTAAGAAGAGTCAGTTTTCATGTACTTAAGTCGGCATTGTGCCTTTTGTATTTAATTCCGATGTAATTTCTGTGTTTGATCGTCAATAAGAAGGGAAGAGGGATACAGTAAACCTGAAGTGAAGCATCGGAATCTATAACTAGTGTCACAGGAATGGTTCAAAACATAGACAGTAAGGAGAGTCAGTTTTCTTGTACTTAAGTCGGCATTGTGCCTTTTGTATTTAATTCCGATGCAATTTCTGTGTTTCATCGTCAATAAGAAGGTCAGAGGGATACAGTAAACCTGAAGTGAAGCATCGGAATCTATAACTAGTGTCACAGGAATGGTTCAAAACATAGACAGTAAGAAGAGTCAGTTTCCTTGTACTTAAGTCGGCATTGTGCCTTTTGTATTTAATTCCGATGCAATATCTGTGTTTCATCGTTAATAAGAAGGTCAGAGGGATACAGTAAACCTGATGTGAAGCATCGGAATCCATAACTAGTGTCACAGGAATGGTTCAAAACATAGACAGTAAGAAGAGTCAGTTTTCTTGTACTTAAGTCGGCATTGTGCCTTTTGTATTTAATTCCGATGCAATTTTTGTGTTTCATCGTCAATAAGAAGGTCAGAGGGATACAGTAAACCTGAAGTGAAGCATCGGAATCTATACCTAGTGTCACAGGAATGGTTCAAAACAAAGACTGTAAGAAGAGTCAGTTTTCTTGTACTTAAGTCGGCATTGTGCCTTTTGTATTGAACTCCGATGCAATTTCTGTGTTTCATCGTCAATAAGAAGGTCAGAGGGATACAGTAAACCTGAAGTGAAACAACGGAATCTATAACTAGTGTCGCAGGAATGGTTCAAAACATAGACAGTAAGAAGAGTCAGTTTTCTTGTACTTAAGACGGCACTGTGCCTTTAATTCCGATGCAATTTCTGTGTTTCATCGTCAATAAGAAGGTCAGAGGGATACAGTAAACCTGAAGTGAAGCTTCGGAATCTATAACTAGTGTCACAGGAATGGTTCAAACATAGACAGTAAGAAGAGTCTGTTTTCTCGTACTTAAGTCGGCATTGTGCCTCTTGTATTTAATTCTGATGCAATTTCTGTGTTTCATCGTCAATAAGAAGGTCAGAGGGATACGGTAAACCTGAAGTGATGCATCGGAATCTATAACTAGTGTCACATGAATGGTTCAAACATAGGCAGTAAAAAGACGCAGTTCTCTTGCACATAAGTCGGCATTGTGCCTTTTGTATTTAATTCCGATGCAATTTCTGTGTTTCATCGTCAATAAGAAGGTCAGAGGGATACAGTAAACCTGAAGTGAAGCATCGTAATCTATAACTAGTGTCACATGAATGGTTCAAAACATAGGCAGTAAGAAGAGTCAGTTTTCTTGTTCTTAAGTCGGCATTGTGCCTTTTGTATTTAATTCCGATGCAATTTCTGTGTTTCATCGTCAATAAGAAGGTCAGAGGGATACAGTAAACCTAAAGTGAAGCATCGGAATCTATAACTATTGTCACAGGAATGGTTGAAACATAGACAGTAAGAAGAGTCAGTTTTCTTGTACTTAAGTCGGCATTGTGCCTTTTGTATTTAATTCCGATGCAATTTCTGTGTAGCATCGTCAATAAGAAGGTCAGAGGGATACAGTAAACCTGAAGTGAAGCATCGCAATCTGTAGCAAGAGTCACAAGAATGGTTCAAAACATAGACAGTAAGAAGAGTCAGTTTTCTTTTACTTAAGTCGGCATTGTGCCTTTTGTATTTAATTCCGATGCAATTTGTGTGTTACATCGTCAATAAGAAGGTCAGAGGGATACAGTAAACCAGAAGTGAAGCATCGGAATCTATAACTAGTGTCACAGGAATGATTCAAAACATAGACAGTAAGAAGAGTCAGTTTTCTTGTACTTAAGTCGGCATTGTGCCTTTTGTATTTAATTCCGATGCAATTTCTGTGTTTCATCGTCAATAAGAAGGTCAGAGGTAAACTGTAAAGCTGAAGCTAGCCATCGGAATCTATAACTAGTGTCACAGGAATGGTTCAAAACTTAGAAATTAAGAAGAGTCAGTTTTCTTGTACTTAGGTCCGCCTTGTGCCTTTTGTATTTAATTCCGATGCAATTTCTGTGTTTCATCGTCAATAAGAAGGTCAGAGGAATTCAGTAAACCTGAAGTGAAGCATCGGAATCTATAACTAGTGTCACAGGAATGGTTCAAAACATAGACAGTAGGAAGAGTCAGTTTTCTTGTACTTAATTCGGCATTTGCCTTTTGTATTTAATTCCGATGATATTTCTGTGTTTCATCGACAATAAGATGGTCAGAGGGATACAGTAAACCTGAAGTGAAGCATCGGAATCTATAACTAATGTCACAGGAATGGTTCAAAGCATAGACAGTAATAAGAGTCAGTTTTCTTGTACTTAAGTCGGAATTGTGCCTTTCTATTTAATTCCGATGCAATTTCGTGTTTCATCGTCAATAAGAAGGTCAGAGGGATACAGTAATCCTAAAGTGAAGCATCGGAATCTATAAATAGTGTCACAGGAATGGTTCAAAACATAGACAGTAAGAAGAGTCAGTTTTCTTGTACTTAAGTCGGCAAGGTGCCTTTTGTATTTAATTCCGATTCAATTTCTGTGTTTAATTGTCAATAAGAAGGTCAGAGGGATACAGTAAACCTGACGTGAAGCATCGGAATCTATAACTAGTGTCACAGGAATGGTTCAAAACATAGACAGTAAGAAGAGTCAGTTTTCTTGTACTTAAGTCGGCATTGTGCCTTTTGTATTTACTTCCGATGCAATATCTGTGTTTCATCGTCAATAAGATGGTCAGAGGGATACAGTAAACCTTAAGTGAAGCATCGGAATCTATAACTAGTGTCACAGGAATGGTTCAAAACACAGACAGTAAGAAGAGTCAGCTTTCTTGTACTTAAGTCGGCATTGTGCTTTTTGTATTTAATTCCGATGCAATTTCTGTGTTTCATCGTCAATAAGAAGGTCAGAGCCATACAGTAAACCTGAAGTGAGTCATCGGAATCTATATTTAGTGTCACAGGAATGGTTCAAAACAGACAGTAAGAAGAGTCAGTTTTCTTGAACATAAGTCGGCATTGTGCCCTTTCTATTTCATTCCGATGCAATTTATGTGTTTCATCGGCAATACGAAGGTCAGAGGGATACAGTAAACCTGAAGTGAAGCATCGGAATCTATAAATAGTGTCACAGGAATGGATCAAAACATAGACAGTAAGAAGAGTCAGTTTTCTTGTACTTAGGTCGGTATTGTGCCTTTTGTATTTAATTCCGATGCAATTTCTGTGTTTCATCGTCAATAAGAAGGTCAGAGGGATACAGTAAACCTGAAGTGAAGCATCGAAATCTATAACTAGTGTCACAGGAATGGTTCAAAACACAGACAGTAAGAAGAGTCAGTTTTCTTGTACTTAAGTCGGCATTGTGCTTCTTGTATTTAATTCCGATGCAATTTCTGTGTTTCGTCGTCAATAAGAAGGTCAGAGGGATACAGTAAACCTGATGTGAAGCATCGGAATCTATAACTAGTGTCACAGGAATGGTTCAAAACACAGACAGTAAGAAGAGTCAGTTTTCTCGTACTTAAGTCGGCATTGCGCCTTTTGTATTTAATTACGATGCAATTTCAGTGTTTCATCGTCAATAAGAAGGTCAGAGGGATACTGTGAACCTGAAGTGAAACATCGGAATCTATAACTAGTGTCACAGGAATGGTTCAAAACATAGACAGTAAGAAGAGTCAGTTTTCATGTACTTAAGTCGGCATTGTGCCTTTTGTATTTAATTCCGATGTATTTTCTGTGTTTGATCGTCAATAAGAAGATCAGAGGGATACAGTAAACCCGAAGTGAAGCATCGGAATCTATAACTAGTGTCACAGGAATGGTTCAAAACATAGACAGTAAGAAGAGTCAGTTTTCTTGTACTTAAGTCGGCATTGTGCCTTTTGTATTTAATTCCGATGCAATTTCTGTGTTTCATCGTCAATAAGAAGGTCAGAGGGATACAGTAAACCTGAAGTGAAGCATCGGAATCTATAACTAGTGTCACAGGAATGGTTCAAAACATAGACAGTAAGAAGAGTCAGTTTCCTTGTACTTAAGTCGGCATTGTGCCTTTTGTATTTAATTTCGATGCAATATCTGTGTTTCATCGTTAATAAGAAGAAAAGAGGGATACAGTAAACCTGATGTGAAGCATCGGAAACCATAACTAGTGTCACAGGAATGGTTCAAAACATAGACAGTAAGAAGAGTCAGTTTTCTTGTACTTAAGTCGGCATTGTGCCTTTTGTATTTAAATCCGATGCAATTTTTGTGTTTCATCGTCAATAAGAAGGTCAGAGGGATACAGAAAACCTGAAGTGAAGCATCGGAATCTATACCTAGTGTCACAGGAATGGTTCAAAACAAAGGCTGTAAGAAGAGTCAGTTTTCTTGTACTTATGTCGGCATTGTGCCTTTTGTATTGAACTCCGATGCAATTTCTGTGTTTCATCGTCAATAAGAAGGTCAGAGGGATACAGTAAACCTGAAGTGAAACAACGGAATCTATAACTAGTGTCGCAGGAATGGTTCAAAACATAGACAGTAAGAAGAGTCAGTTTTCATGTACTTAAGTCGGCATTGTGCCTTTTGTATTTAATTCCGATGTAATTTCTGTGTTTGATCGTCAATAAGAAGGTCAGAGGGATACGGTAAACCTGAAGTGAAGCATCGGAATCTATAACTAGTGTCACAGGAATGGTTCAAAACATAGACAGTAAGAAGAGTCAGTTTTCTTGTACTTAAGTCGGCATTGTGCCTTTTGTATTTAATTCCGATGCAATTTCTGTGTTTCATCGTCAATAAGAAGGTCAGAGGGATACGTTAAACCTGAAGTGAAGCATCGGAATCTATAACTAGTGTCACAGGAATGGTTCAAAACATAGACAGTAAGAAGGGTCAGTTTCCTTGCACTTAAATCGGCATTGTGCCTTTTGTATTTAATTCCGATGCAATATCTGTGTTTCATCGTTAATAAGAAGGTCAGAGGGATACAGTAAACCTGATGTGAAGCATCGGAATCCATAACTAGTGTCACAGGAATGGTTCAAAACATAGACACTAAGAAGAGTCAGTTTTCTTGTACTTAAGTAGGCGTAGTGCCTTTTGTATTTAATTACGATGCAATTTCTGTGTTTCATCGTCAATAAGAAGGTCAGAGGGATACAGTAAACTTGATGTGAAGCATCGGAATCTATAACTAGTGTCACAGGAATGGTTCAAAACATAGACAGTAAGAAGAGTCAATTTTCTTGTACTTAAGTCGGCATTGTGCCTTTTATATTTAATTCCGATGCAATTTCAGTGTTTCATCGTCAATAAGAAGGTCAGAGGGATACAGTGAACCTGAAGTGAAACATCGGAATCTATAACTAGTGTCACAGGAATGGTTCAAAACATAGACAGTAAGAAGAGTCAGTTTTCATGTACTTAAGTCGGCATTGTGCCTTTTGTATTTAATTCCGATGTAATTTCTGTGTTTGATCGTCAATAAGAAGGTCAGAGGGATTCGGTAAACCTGATGTGAAGCATCGGAATCTATAACTAGTGTCACAGGAATGGTTCAAAACATAGACAGTAAGAAGAGTCAGTTTTCTTGTACTTAAGTCGGCATTGTGCCTTTTGTATTTAATTCCGATGCAATTTCTGTGTTTCATCGTCAATAAGAAGGTCAGAGGGATACGTTAAACCTGAAGTGAAGCATCGGAATCTATACCTAGTGTCACAGGAATGGTTCAAAACAAAGACTGTAAGAAGAGTCAATTTTCTTGTACTTAAGTCGGCATTGTGCCATTTGTATTGAACTCCGATGCAATTTCTGTGTTTCATCGTCAATAAGAAGGTCAGAGGGATACAGTAAACCTGAAGTGAAACAACGGAATCTATAACTAGTGTCGCAGGAATGGTTCAAAACATAGACAGTAAGAAGAGTCAGTTTTCTTGTACTTAAGACGGCACTGTGCCTTTAATTCCGATGCAATTTCTGTGTTTCATCGTCAATATGAAGGTCAGAGGGATACAGTAAACGTGAAGTGAAGCTTCGGAATCTATAACTAGTGTCACAGGAATGGTTCAAACATAGACAGTAAGAAGAGTCTGTTTTCTCGTACTTAAGTAGGCGTAGTGCCTTTTGTATTTAATTACGATGCAATTTCTGTGTTTCATCGTCAATAAGAAGGTCAGAGGGATACAGTAAACTTGATGTGAAGCATCGGAATCTATAACTAGTGTCACAGGAATGGTTCAAAACATAGACAGTAAGAAGAGTCAATTTTCTTGTACTTAAGTCGGCATTGTGCCTTTTATATTTAATTCCGATGCAATTTCAGTGTTTCATCGTCAATAAGAAGGTCAGAGGGATACAGTGAACCTGAAGTGAAACATCGGAATCTATAACTAGTGTCACAGGAATGGTTCAAAACATAGACAGTAAGAAGAGTCAGTTTTCATGTACTTAAGTCGGCATTGTGCCTCTTGTATTTAATTCTGATGCAATTTCTGTGTTTCATCGTCAATAAGAAGGTCAGAGGGATAAGGTAAACCTGAAGTGATGCATCGGAATCTATAACTAGTGTCACATGAATGGTTCAAACATAGGCAGTAAGAAGACTCAGTTCTCTTGCACATTAGTCGGCATTGTGCCTTTTGTATTTAATTCCGATGCAATTTCTGTGTTTCATCGTCAATAAGAAGGTCAGAGGGATACAGTAAACCTGAAGTGAAGCATCAAAATCTATACCTAGTGTCACAGGAATGGTTCAAAACAAAGACTGTAAGAAGAGTCAATTTTCTTGTACTTAAGTCGGCATTGTGCCTTTTGTATTGAACTCCGATGCAATTTCTGTGTTTCATCGTCAATATGAAGGTCAGAGGGATACAGTAAACCTGAAGTGAAGCTTCGGAATCTATAACTAGTGTCACAGGAATGGTTCAAACATAGACAGTAGGAAGAGTCTGTTTTCTCGTACTTAAGTCGGCATTGTGCCTCTTGTATTTAATTCTGATGCAATTTCTGTGTTTCATCGTCAATAAGAAGGTCAGAGGGATACGGTAAACCTGAAGTGATGCATCGGAATCTATAACTAGTGTCACATGAATGGTTCAAACATAGGCAGTAAGAAGACTCAGGTCTCTTGCACATTAGTCGGCATTGTGCCTTTTGTATTTAATTCCGATGCAATTTCTGTGTTTCATCGTCAATAAGGAGGTCAGAGGGATACAGTAAACCTGAAGTGAAGCA
Organism: Schistocerca americana; assembly: GCF_021461395.2. Lineage (NCBI taxonomy): Eukaryota > Metazoa > Arthropoda > Insecta > Orthoptera > Acrididae > Schistocerca > Schistocerca americana. Next base: position 4,570,610 of record NW_025725983.1, on the reverse strand, counting down.
TCGGAATCAATATTTAGTGTCACAGGAATGGTTCAAAACAGACAGTAAGAAGAGTCAGTTTTCTTGAACTTAAGTCGGCATTATGCCTTTTGTATTTACTTCCGATGCAATTTCTGTGTTTCATCGTCAATAAGATGGTCAGAGGGATACAGTAAACCTGAAGTGAAGCATCGGAATCTATAACTAGTGTCACAGGAATGGTTAAAAACACAGACAGTAAGAAGAGTCAGTTTTCTTGTACTTAAGTCGGAATTGTGCTTTTTGTATTTAATTCCGATGCAATTTCTGTGTTTCATCGTCAATAAGAAGGTCAGAGCGATACAGTAAACCTGAAGTGAAGCATCGGAATCTATATTTAGTGTCACAGGAATGGTTCAAAACAGACAGTAAGAAGAGTGAGTTTTCTTGAACTTAAGTCGGCATTGTGCCCTTTCTATTTCATTCCGATGCAATTTATGTGTTTCATCGGCAATAAGAAGGTCAGAGGGATACAGTAAACCTGAAGTGAAGCATCGGAATCTATAACTAGTGTCACAGGAATGGATCAAAACATAGACAGTAAGAAGAGTCAGTTTTCTTGTACTTAAGTCGGCATTGTGCCTTTTGTATTTAATTCCGAAGCAATTTCTGTGATTCATCGTCAATAAGAAGGTCAGAGGGATACAGTAAACCTGAAGTGAAGCATCGGAATCTATAACTAGTGTCACAGGAATGTTTCAAAACACAGACAGTAAGAAGAGTCAGTTTTCTTGTACTTAAGTCGGCATTGTGCTTCTTGTATTTAATTCCGATGCAATTTCTGTGTTTTGTCGTCAATAAGAAGGTCAGAGGGATACAGTAAACCTGATGTGAAGCATCGGAATCTATAACTAGTGTCACAGGAATGGTTCAAAACACAGACAGTAAGAAGAGTCAGTTTTCTTGTACTTAAGTCGGCATTGTGCTTCTTGTATTTAATTCCGATGCAATTTCTGTGTTTCATCGTCAATAAGAAGGTCAGAGGGATACAGTAAACCTGATGTGAAGCATCGGAATCTATAACTAGTTTCACAGGAATGGTTCAAAACATAGACAGTAAGAAGAGTCAATTTTCTTGTACTTAAGTCGGCATTGTTCCTTTTGTATTTAATTCCGATGCAATTTCAGTGTTTCATCGTCAATAAGAAGGTCAGAGGGATACAGTGAACCTGAAGTGAAACATCGGAATCTATAACTAGTGTCACAGGAATGGTTCAAAACATAGACAGTAAGAAGAGTCAGTTTTCATGTACTTAAGTCGGCATTGTGCCTTTTGTATTTAATTCCGATGTAATTTCTGTGTTTGATCGTCAATAAGAAGGGAAGAGGGATACAGTAAACCTGAAGTGAAGCATCGGAATCTATAACTAGTGTCACAGGAATGGTTCAAAACATAGACAGTAAGGAGAGTCAGTTTTCTTGTACTTAAGTCGGCATTGTGCCTTTTGTATTTAATTCCGATGCAATTTCTGTGTTTCATCGTCAATAAGAAGGTCAGAGGGATACAGTAAACCTGAAGTGAAGCATCGGAATCTATAACTAGTGTCACAGGAATGGTTCAAAACATAGACAGTAAGAAGAGTCAGTTTCCTTGTACTTAAGTCGGCATTGTGCCTTTTGTATTTAATTCCGATGCAATATCTGTGTTTCATCGTTAATAAGAAGGTCAGAGGGATACAGTAAACCTGATGTGAAGCATCGGAATCCATAACTAGTGTCACAGGAATGGTTCAAAACATAGACAGTAAGAAGAGTCAGTTTTCTTGTACTTAAGTCGGCATTGTGCCTTTTGTATTTAATTCCGATGCAATTTTTGTGTTTCATCGTCAATAAGAAGGTCAGAGGGATACAGTAAACCAGAAGTGAAGCATCGGAATCTATACCTAGTGTCACAGGAATGGTTCAAAACAAAGACTGTAAGAAGAGTCAGTTTTCTTGTACTTAAGTCGGCATTGTGCCTTTTGTATTGAACTCCGATGCAATTTCTGTGTTTCATCGTCAATAAGAAGGTCAGAGGGATACAGTAAACCTGAAGTGAAACAACGGAATCTATAACTAGTGTCGCAGGAATGGTTCAAAACATAGACAGTAAGAAGAGTCAGTTTTCTTGTACTTAAGACGGCACTGTGCCTTTAATTCCGATGCAATTTCTGTGTTTCATCGTCAATAAGAAGGTCAGAGGGATACAGTAAACCTGAAGTGAAGCTTCGGAATCTATAACTAGTGTCACAGGAATGGTTCAAACATAGACAGTAAGAAGAGTCTGTTTTCTCGTACTTAAGTCGGCATTGTGCCTCTTGTATTTAATTCTGATGCAATTTCTGTGTTTCATCGTCAATAAGAAGGTCAGAGGGATACGGTAAACCTGAAGTGATGCATCGGAATCTATAACTAGTGTCACATGAATGGTTCAAACATAGGCAGTAAAAAGACTCAGTTCTCTTGCACATAAGTCGGCATTGTGCCTTTTGTATTTAATTCCGATGCAATTTCTGTGTTTCATCGTCAATAAGAAGGTCAGAGGGATACAGTAAACCTGAAGTGAAGCATCGTAATCTATAACTAGTGTCACATGAATGGTTCAAAACATAGGCAGTAAGAAGAGTCAGTTTTCTTGTTCTTAAGTCGGCATTGTGCCTTTTGTATTTAATTCCGATGCAATTTCTGTGTTTCATCGTCAATAAGAAGGTCAGAGGGATACAGTAAACCTAAAGTGAAGCATCGGAATCTATAACTATTGTCACAGGAATGGTTGAAACATAGACAGTAAGAAGAGTCAGTTTTCTTGTACTTAAGTCGGCATTGTGCCTTTTGTATTTAATTCCGATGCAATTTCTGTGTAGCATCGTCAATAAGAAGGTCAGAGGGATACAGTAAACCTGAAGTGAAGCATCGCAATCTGTAGCAAGAGTCACAAGAATGGTTCAAAACATAGACAGTAAGAAGAGTCAGTTTTCTTTTACTTAAGTCGGCATTGTGCCTTTTGTATTTAATTCCGATGCAATTTGTGTGTTACATCGTCAATAAGAAGGTCAGAGGGATACAGTAAACCAGAAGTGAAGCATCGGAATCTATAACTAGTGTCACAGGAATGATTCAAAACATAGACAGTAAGAAGAGTCAGTTTTCTTGTACTTAAGTCGGCATTGTGCCTTTTGTATTTAATTCCGATGCAATTTCTGTGTTTCATCGTCAATAAGAAGGTCAGAGGTAAACTGTAAAGCTGAAGCTAGCCATCGGAATCTATAACTAGTGTCACAGGAATGGTTCAAAACTTAGAAATTAAGAAGAGTCAGTTTTCTTGTACTTAGGTCCGCCTTGTGCCTTTTGTATTTAATTCCGATGCAATTTCTGTGTTTCATCGTCAATAAGAAGGTCAGAGGAATTCAGTAAACCTGAAGTGAAGCATCGGAATCTATAACTAGTGTCACAGGAATGGTTCAAAACATAGACAGTAGGAAGAGTCAGTTTTCTTGTACTTAATTCGGCATTTGCCTTTTGTATTTAATTCCGATGATATTTCTGTGTTTCATCGACAATAAGATGGTCAGAGGGATACAGTAAACCTGAAGTGAAGCATCGGAATCTATAACTAATGTCACAGGAATGGTTCAAAGCATAGACAGTAATAAGAGTCAGTTTTCTTGTACTTAAGTCGGAATTGTGCCTTTCTATTTAATTCCGATGCAATTTCGTGTTTCATCGTCAATAAGAAGGTCCGAGGGATACAGTAAAAATGAAGTGATGCATCGGAATCTATAACTAGTGTCAAAGGAATGGTTCAAAACATAGACAGTAAGAAGAGTCAGTATTCATGTACTTAAGTCGGCATTGTACTTTTTGTATTTAATTCCGATGCAATTTCTGTGTTTCATCGTCAATAAGAAGGTCAGAGGGATACAGTGAACCTGAAGTAAAGCATCGGAATCAATAACTAGTGTCACAGGAATGGTTCAAATCATAGACTGTAAGAAGAGTCAGTTTTCTTGTACTTAAGTCGGCATTGTGCCTTTTGTGTTTAATTCCGATGCAATATCTGTGTTTCATCGTCAATAGGAAGGTCAGAGGGATACAGTAAACCTGAAGTAAAGCATCGGAATCAATAACTAGTGTCACAGGAATGGTTCAAATCATAGACTGTAAGAAGAGTCAGTTTTCTTGTACTTAAGTCGGCATTGTGCCTTTTGTATTTAACTCCAATGCAATTTCTGTGTTACATCGTCAATAAGAAGGTCAGAGGGATACAGCAAACCTGAAGTGAAGCATCGGAATCTATAACTAGTGTCACATGAATGAATCAAATCATAGTCAGTAAGAAGAGTCAGTTTTCTTGTACTTAAGTCGGCATTGTGCCTTTTGTATTTAATTCCGGAGCAATTTCTGTGTTTCATCGTCAATAAGAAGGTCAGAGGGATACAGTAAACCTGAAGTGAAGCATCGAAATCTATACCTAGTGTCACAGGAATGGTTCAAAACAAAGACTGTAAGAAGAGTCAGTTTTCTTGTACTTAAGTCGGCATTGTGCCTTTTGTATTGAACTCCGATGCAATTTCTGTGTTTCATCGTCAATAAGAAGGTCTGAGGGATACAGTAAACCTGAAGTGAAACAACGGAATCTATAACTAGTGTCGCAGGAATGGTTCAAAACATAGACAGTAAGAAGAGTCAGTTTTCTTGTACTTAAGACGGCACTGTGCCTTTAATTCCGATGCAATTTCTGTGTTTCATCGTCAATAAGAAGGTCAGAGGGGTACAGTAAACCTGAAGTGAAGCTTCGGAATCTATAACTAGTGTCACAGGAATGGTTCGAACATAGACAGTAAGAAGAGTCTGTTTTCTCGTACTTAAGTCGGCATTGTGCCTTTTGTATTTAATTCCGATGCAATTTCTGTGTTTCATCGTCAATAAGAAGGTCAGAGGGATACAGTAAACCTGAAGTGAAGCATCGTATTCTATAACTAGTGTCACATGAATGGTTCAAAACATAGGCAGTAAGAAGAGTCAGTTTTCTTGTACTTAAGTCGGCATTGTGCCTTTTGTATTTAATTCCGATGCAATTTCTGTGTTTCATCGTCAATAAGAAGGTCAGAGGGATACAGTAAACTTGAAGTGAAGCATCGGAATCTATAACTATTGTCACAGGAATGGTTGAAACATAGACAGTAAGAAGAGTCAGTTTTCTGGTACTTAAGTCGGCATTGTGCCTTTTGTATTTAATTCCGATGCAATTTCTGTGTTTCATGGTCAATAAGAAGGTCAGAGGGATACAGTACCTGAAGTGAAACATCGGAATCTATAACTAGTGTCACAGGAATAGTTCAAAACATAGACTGTAAGAAGAGTCAGTTTTCTTGTACTTAATACGGCATTGTGCCTTTTCTATTTAATGCCGATGCAATTACTGTGTTTCATCGTCAATAATAAGGTCTGAGGGATACAGTAAACCTGAAGTGAAGCATCAGAATCTATAACAAACGTCACATGAATGGTTCAAACATAGACAGTAAGAAGAGTCAGTTTTCTTGTACTTCAGTCGGCATTGTGCCTTTTGTATTTAATTCCGATGCAATTTCTGTGTTGCATCGCCAATAAGAAGGTCAGAGGGATACAGTAAACCTGAAGTGAACCATCGCAATCTGTAGCAAGAGTCACAAGAATGGTTCAAAACATAGACAGTAAGAAGAGTCAGTTTTCTTTTACTTAAGTCGGCATTGTGCCTTTTGTATTTAATTCCGATGCAATTTCTGTGTTACATCGTCAATAAGAAGGTCAGAGGGATACAGTAAACCTGAAGTGAAGCATCGGAATCTATAACTAGTGTCACATGAATGGTTCAAAACATAGACAGTAAGAAGAGTCAGGTATTTTGTACTTAAGTCGGCATTGTGTCTTTTGTATTTAATTCCGATGCAATTTCTGGGTTTCAACGTCAATAAGAAGGTCAGAGGGATACAATTATCCAGAAGTGAAGCATCGGAATCTATAACTAGTGTCACAGGAATGGTTCAAAACATAGACAGTAAGAAGAGTCAGTTTTCTTGTACTTAAGTCGGCATTGTGCCTTGTGTATTTAATTCCGATGCAATTTCTGTGTTTCATCGTCAATAAGAAGGTCAGAGGTATACTGTAAAGCTGAAGCTAACCATCGGAATCTATAACTAGTGTCACAGGAATCGTTCAAAACTTAGAAATTAAGAAGAGTCAGTTTTCTTGTACTTAGGTCCGCATTGTGCCTTTTGTATTTAATTCCGATGCAATTTCTGTGTTTCATCGTCAATAAGAAGCTCAGAGGGATACAGTAAACCTGAAGTGAAGCTTCGGAACCTATAACTAGTGTCACAGGAATGGTTCAAAAGCTAGACAGTAAGAAGAGTCAGTTTTCTTGTACTTAAGTAGGCGTAGTGCCTTTTGTATTTAATTCCGATGCAATTTCTGAGTTTCATCGTTAATAAGAAGGTCAGAGGGATACAGTAAACCTGATGTGAAGCATCGGAATCTATAACTAGTGTCACAGGAATGGTTCAAAACATAGACAGTAAGAAGAGTCAATTTTCTTGTACTTAAGTCGGCATTGTGCCTTTTGTATTTAATTCCGATACAATTTCAGTGTTTCATCGTCAATAAGAAGGTCAGAGGGATACAGTGAACCTGAAGTGAAACATCGGAATCTATAACTAGTGTCACAGGAATGGTTCAAAACATAGACAGTAAGAAGAGTCAGTTTTCATGTACTTAAGTCGGCATTGTGCATTTTGTATTTAATTCCGATGTAATTTCTGTGTTTGATCGTCAATAAGAAGGTCAGAGGGATACAGTAAACCTGAAGTGAAACATCGGAATCTATAACTAGTGTCACAGGAATGGTTCAAAACATAGACAGTAAGAGGAGTCAATTTTCTTGTACTTAAGACGGCATTGTGCCTTTTCTATTTAATGCCGATGCAATTACTGTGTTTCATCGTCAATAATAAGGTCTGAGGGATACAGTAAACCTGAAGTGAAGCATCGGAATCTATAACAAATGTCACATGAATGGTTCAAACGTAGACAGTAAGAAGAGTCAGTTTTCTTGTACTTAAGTCGGCATTGTGCCTTTTGTATTTAATTCCGATGCAATTTCTGTGTAGCATCGTCAATACGAAGGTCAGAGGGATACAGTAAACCTGAAGTGAAGCATCGCAATCTGTAGCAAGAGTCACAAGAATGGTTCAAAACATAGACAGTAAGAAGAGTCAGTTTTCTTTTACTTAAGTCGGCATTGTGCCTTTTGTATTTAATTCCGATGCAATTTCTGTGTTACATCGTCAATAAGAAGGTCAGAGGGATACAGTAAACCTGAAGTGAAGCATCGGAATCTATAACTAGTGTCACATGAATGGTTCAAAACATAGACAGTAAGAAGAGTCAGGTATTTTGTACTTAAGTCGGCATTGTGCCTTTTGTATTTAATTCCGATGCAATTTCTGTGTTTCAACGTCAATAAGAAGGTCAGAGGGATACAATTATCCAGAAGTGAAGCTTCGGAATCTATAACTAGTGTCACAGGAATGGTTCAAAACATATACAGTAAGAAGAGTCAGATTTCTTGTACTTAAGTCGGCATTGTGCCTTTTGTATTTAATTCCGATGCAATTTCTGTGTTTCATCGTCAATAAGAAGGTCAGAGGTATACTGTAAAGCTGAAGCTAACCATCGGAATCTATAACTAGTGTCACAGGAATGGTTCAAAACTTATAAATTAAGAAGAGTCAGTTTTCTTGTACTTAGGTCCGCATTGTGCCTTTTGTATTTAATTCCGATGCAATTTCTGTGTTTCATCGTCAATAAGAAGGTCAGAGGAATTCAGTAAACCTGAAGTGAAGCATCGGAATCTATAACTAGTGTCACAGGAATGGTTCAAAACATAGACAGTAGGAAGAGTCAGTTTTCTTGTACTTCATTCGGCATTTGAATTTTGTATTTAATTCCGATGATATTTCTGTGTTTCATCGACAATAAGATGGTCAGAGGGATACAGTAAACCTGAAGTGAAGCATCGGAATCTATAACTAGTGTCACAGGAATGGTTCAAAGCATAGACAGTAAGAAGAGTCAGTTTTCTTGTACTTAAGTCGGAATTGTGACTTTTCTATTTAATTCCGATGCAATTTCTGTGTTTCATCGTCAATAAGAAGGTCCGAGGGATACAGTAAAAATGAAGTGATGCATCGGAATCTATAACTAGTGTCAAAGGAATAGTTCAAAACATAGACAGTAAGAAGAGTCAGTATTCATGTACTTAAGTCGGCATTGTACTTTTTGTATTTAATTCCGATGCATTTTCTGTGTTTCATCGTCAATAAGAAGGTCAGAGGGATACAGTGAACCTGAAGTAAAGCATCGGAATCAATAACTAGTGTCACAGGAATGGTTCAAATCATAGACTGTCAGAAGAGTCAGTTTTCTTGTACTTAAGTCGGCATTGTGCCTTTTGTGTTTAATTCTGATGCAATATCTGTGTTTCATCGTCAATAGGAAGGTCAGAGGGATACAGTAAACCTGAAGTAAAGCGTCGGAATCAATAACTAGTGTCACAGGAATGGTTCAAATCAAAGACTGTAAGAAGAGTCCGTTTTCTTGTACTTAAGTCGGCATTGTGCCTTTTGTATTTAACTCCAATGCAATTTCTGTGTTACATCGTCAATAAGAAGGTCAGAGGGATACAGCAAACCTGAAGTGAAGCATCGGAATATATAACTAGTGTCACATGAATGATTCAAATCATAGTCAGTAAGAAGAGTCAGTTTTCTTGTACTTAAGTCGGCATTGTGCCTTTTGTATTTAATTCCGATGCAATTTCTGTGTTGCATCGTCAATAAGAAGGTCAGAGGGATACAGTAAACCTGAAGTAAAGCGTCGGAATCAATAACTAGTGTCACAGGAATGGTTCAAAACAAAGACTGTAAGAAGAGTCAGTTTTCTTGTACTTAAGTCGGCATTGTGCCTTTTGTATTGAACTCCGATGCAATATCTGTGTTTCATCGTCAATAAGAAGGTCAGAGGGATACAGTAAACCTGAAGTGAAACAACGGAATCTATAACTAGCGTCGCAGGAATGGTTCAAAACATAGACAGTAAGAAGAGTCAGTTTTCTTGTACTTAAGACGGCACTGAGCCTTTAATTCCGATGCAATTTCTGTGTTTCATCGTCAATAAGAAGGTCAGAGGGATACAGTAAACCTGAAGTGAAGCTTCGGAATCTATAACTAGTGTCACAGGAATGGTTCAAATATAGACAGTAAGAAGAGTCTGTTTTCTCGTACTTAAGTAGCCATTGTGCCTTTTGTATTTAATTCCGATGCAATTTCTGTGTTTCATCGTCAATAAGAAGGTCAGAGGGATACGGTAAACCTGAAGCGATGCATCGGAATCTATAACTAGTGTCACATGAATGGTTCAAACATAGGCAGTAAGAAGACTCAGTTCTCTTGTACATAAGTCGGCGTTGTGCCTTTTGTATTTAATTCCGATGCAATTTCTGTGTTGCATCGTCAATAAGAAGGTCAGAGGGATACAGTAAACCTGAAGTGAAGCATCGCAATCTGTAGCAAGAGTCACAAGAATGGTTCAAAACACAGACAGTAAGAAGAGTCAGTTTTCTTTTACTTAAGTCGGCATTGTGCCTTTTGTATTTAATTCCGATGCAATTTCTGTGTTACATCGTCAATAAGAAGGTCAGAGGGATACAGTAAACCTGAAGTGAAGCATCGGAATCTATAACTAGTGTCACATGAATGGTTCAAAACACAGACAGTAAGAAGAGTCAGGTATTTTGTACTTAAGTCGGCATTGTGCCTTTTGTATTTAATTCCGATGCAATTTCTGTGTTTCAACGTCAACAAGAAGGTCAGAGGGATACAATTAACCAGAAGTGAAGCATCGGAATCTATAACTAGTGTCACAGGAATGGTTCAAAACATAGACAGTAAGAAGAGTCAGTTTTCTTGTACTTAAGTCGGCATTGTGCCTTTTGTATTTAATTCCGATGCAATTTCTGTGTTTCATCGTCAATAAGAAGGTCAGAGGTATACTGTAAAGCTGAAGCTAACCATCGGAATCTATAACTAGTGTCACAGGAATGGTTCAAAACTTAGAAATTAAGAAGAGTCAGTTTTCTTGTACTTAGGTCCGCCTTGTGCCTTTTGTATTCAATTCCGATGCAATTTCTGTGTTTCATCGTCAATAAGAAGGTCAGAGGAATTCAGTAAACCTGAAGTGAAGCATCGGAATCTATAACTAGTGTCACAGGAATGGTTCAAAACATAGACAGTAGGAAGAGTCAGTTTTCTTGTACTTAATTCGGCATTTGCCTTTTGTATTTAATTCCGATGATATTTCTGTGTTTCATCGACAATAAGATGGTCAGAGGGATACAGTAAACCTGAAGTGAAGCATCGGAATCTATAACTAGTGTCACAGGAATGGTTCAAAGCATAGACAGTAAGAAGAGTCAGTTTTCTTGTACTTAAGTCGGAATTGTGCCTTTTCAATTTAATTCCGATGCAATTTCTGTGTTTCATCGTCAATAAGAAGGTCAGAGAGATACAGTAAATCTGAAGTGAAGCATCGGAATCTATACCTAGTGTCACAGGAATGGTTCAAAACAAAAACTGTAAGAAGAGTCAGTTTTCTTGTACTTAAGTCGGCATTGTGCCTTTTGTATTGAACTCCGATGCAATTTCTGTGTTTCATCGTCAATAAGAAGGTCAGAGGGATACACCAAACCTGAAGTGAAACAACGGAATCTATAACTAGTGTCGCAGGAATGGTTCAAAACATAGACAGTAAGAAGAGTCAGTTTTCTTGTACTTAAGACGGCACTGTGCCTTTTGTATTTAATTCCGGTGCAATTTCTGTGTTTCATCGTCAATAAGAAGGTCAGAGGGATACAGTAAACCTGAAGTGAAGCTTCGGAACCTATAACTAGTGTCACAGGAATGGTTCAAACATAGACAGTAAGAAGAGTCTCTTTTCTCGTACTTAAGTCGGCATTGTGCCTTTTGTATTTAATTCCGATGCAATTTCTGTGTTTCATCGTCAATAAGTAGGCCAGAGGGATACGGTAAACCTGAAGTGATGCATCGGAATCTATAACTAGTGTCACAGGAATGGTTCAAAAGATAGACTGTAAGAAGAGTCAGTTTTCTTGTACTTAAGTAGGCGTAGTGCTTTTGTATTTAATTCCGATTCAATTTCTGTGTTTCATCGTCAATAAGAAGGTCAGAGGGATACAGTAAACCTGATGTGAAGCATCGGAATCTATAACTATTGTCACAGGAATGGTTGAAACATAGACAGTAAGAAGAGTCAGTTTTCTTGTACTTAAGTCGGCAATGTGCCTTTTGTATTTAATTCCGATGCAATTTCTGTGTTTCATCGTCAATAAGAAGTTCAGAGGGATACAGTAAACCTGAAGTGAAGCATCGGAATCTATAACTAGTGTCACAGGAATGGTTCAAAACATAGACAGTAAGAAGAGTCAGTTTCCTTGTACTTAAGTCGGCATTGTGCCTTTTGTATTTAATTCCGATGCAATATCTGTGTTTCATCGTTAATAAGAAGGTCAGAGGGATACAGTAAACCTGATGTGAAGCATCGGAATCCATAACTAGTGTCACAGGAAGGGTTCAAAACATAGACACTAAGAAGAGTCAGTTTTCTTGTACTTAAGTCGGCATTGTGCATTTTGTATTTAATTCCGATGCAATTTCTGTGTTTCATCGTCAATAAGAAGGTCAGAGGGATACAGTAAACCTGAAGTGAAGCATCGGAATCTATACCTAGTGTCACAGGAATGGTTCAAAACAAAGACTGTAAGAAGAGTCAGTTTTCTTGTACTTAAGTCGGCATTGTGCCTTTTGTATTGAACTCCGATGCAATTTCTGTGTTTCATCGTCAATAAGAAGGTCAGAGGGATACAGTAAACCTGAAGTGAAACAACGGAATCTATAACTAGTGTCGCAGGAATGGTTCAAAACATAGACAGTAAGAAGAGTCAGTATTCTTGTACTTAAGACGGCACTGTGCCTTTAATTCCGATGCAATTTCTGTGTTTCATCGTCAATAAGAAGGTCAGAGGGATACAGTAAACCTGAAGTGAAGCTTCGGAATCTATAACTAGTGTCACAGGAATGGTTCAAACATAGACAGTAAGAAGAGTCTGTTTTCTCGTACTTAAGTCGGCATTGTGCCTTTTGTATTTAATTCCGATGCAATTTCTGTGTTTCATCGTCAATAAGAAGGTCAGAGGGATACGGTAAACCTGAAGTGATGCATCGGAATCTATCACTAGTGTCACATGAATGGTTCAAACATAGGCAGTAAGAAGACTCAGTTCTCTTGTACATAAGTCGGCATTGTGCCTTTTGTATTTAATTCCGATGCAATTTCTGTGTTTCATCGTCAATAAGAAGGTCAGAGGGAAACAGTAAACCTGAAGTGAAGCATCGTAATCTATAACTAGTGTCACATGAATGGTTCAAAACATAGGCAGTAAGGAGAGTCAGTTTTCTTGTACTTAAGTCGGCATTGTGCCTTTTGTATTTAATTCCGATGCAATTTCTGTTTTTCATCGTCAATAAGAAGGTCAGAGGGATACAGTAAACCTAAAGTGAAGCCTCGGAATCTATAACTATTGTCACAGGAATGGTTGAAACATAGACAGTAAGAAGAGTCAGTTTTCGTGTACTTAAGTCGGCATTGTGCCTTTTGTATTTAATTCCGATGCAATTTCTGTGTTTCATCGTCAATAAGAAGGTCAGAGGGATACAGTAAACCTGAAGTGAAACATCGGAATCTGTAACTAGTGTCACAGGAATGGTTCAAAACATAGACAGTAAGAAGAGTCAGTTTTCTTGTACCTAAGACGGCATTGTGCCCTTTCTATTTAATGCCGATGCAATTACTGTGTTTCATCGTCAATAATAAGGTCTGAGGGATACAGTAAACCTGAAGTGAAGCATCGGAATCTATAACAAATGTCACATGAATGGTTCAAACATAGACAGTAAGAAGAGTCAGTTTTCTTGTACTTAAGTCGGCATTGTGCCTTTTGTATTTAATTCCGATGCAATTTCTGTGTTGCATCGTCAATAAGAAGGTCAGAGGGATACAGTAAACCTGAAGTGAAGCATCACAATCTGTAGCAAGAGTCACAAGAATGGTTCAAAACATAGACAGTAAGAAGAGTCAGTTTTCTTTTACATAAGCCGGCATTGTGCCTTTTGTATTTAATTCCGATGCAATTTCTGGGTTTCGACGTCAATAAGAAGGTCAAAGGGATACAATTAACCAGAAGTGAAGCATCGGAATCTATAACTAGTGTCACAGGAATGTTTCAAACATAGACAGTAAGAAGAGTCTGTTTTCTCGTACTTAAGTCGGCATTGTGCCTTTTGTATTTAATTCCGATGCAATTTCTGTGTTTCATCGTCAATAAGAAGGTCAGAGGGATACGGTAAACCTGAAGTGATGCATCGGAATCTATAACTAGTGTCACAGGAATGGTTCAAAAGATAGACAGTAAGAAGAGTCAGTTTTCTTGTACTTAAGTAGGCGTAGTGCCTTTTGTATTTAATTCCGATGCAATTTCTGTGTTTCATCGTCAATAAGAAGGTCAGAGGGATACAGTAAACCTGATGTGAAGCATCGGAATCTATAACTAGTGTCACAGGAATGGTTCAAAACATAGACAGTAAGAAGAGTCAATTTTCTTGTACTTAAGTCGGCATTGTGACTTTTGTATTTAATTCCGATGCAATTTCAGTGTTTCATCGTCAATAAGAAGGTCAGAGGGATACAGTGAACCTGAAGTGAAACATCGGAATCTATAACTAGTGTCACAGGAATGGTTCAAAACATAGACAGTAAGAAGAGTCAGTTTTCATGTACTTAAGTCGGCATTGTGCCTTTTGTATTTAATTCCGATGTAATTTCTGTGTTTGATCGTCAATAAGAAGGTCAGAGGGATACAGTAAACCTGAAGTGAAACATCGGAATCTATAACTAGTGTCACAGGAATGGTTCAAAACATAGACAGTAAGAGGAGTCAGTTTTCTTGTACTTAAGACTGCATTGTGCCTTTTCTATTTAATGCCGATGCAATTACTGTGTTTCATCGTCAATAATAAGGTCTGAGGGATACAGTAAACCTGAAGTGAAGCATCGGAATCTATAACAAATGTCACATGAATGGTTCAAACGTAGACAGTAAGAAGAGTCAGTTTTCTTGTACTTAAGTCGGCATTGTGCATTTTGTATTTAATTCCGATGCAATTTCTGTGTTTCATCGTCAATAAGAAGGTCAGAGGTATACTGTAAAGCTGAAGCTAACCATCGGAATCTATAACTAGTGTCACAGGAATGGTTCAAAACTTAGAAATTAAGAAGAGTCAGTTTTCTTGTACTTAGGTCCGCATTGTGCCTTTTGTATTTAATTCCGATGCAATTTCTGTGTTTCATCGTCAATAAGAAGGTCAGAGGAATTCAGTAAACCTGAAGTGAAGCATCGGAATCTATAACTAGTGTCACAGGAATGGTTCAAAACATAGACAGTAGGAAGAGTCAGTTTTCTTGTACTTCATTCGGCATTTGCCTTTTGTATTTAATTCCGATGATATTTCTGTGTTTCATCGACAATAAGATGGTCAGAGGGATACAGTAAACCTGAAGTGAAGCATCGGAATCTATAACTAGTGTCACAGGAATGGTTCAAAGCATAGACAGTAAGAAGAGTCAGTTTTCTTGTACTTAAGTCGGAATTGTGCCTTTTCTATTTAATTCCGATGCAATTTCTGTGTTTCGTCGTCAATAAGAAGGTCCGAGGGATACAGTAAAAATGAAGTGATGCATCGGAATCTATAACTAGTGTCAAAGGAATGGTTCAAAACATAGACAGTAAGAAGAGTCAGTATTCATGTACTTAAGTCGGCATTGTACTTTTTGTATTTAATTCCGATGCAATTTCTGTGTTTCATCGTCAATAAGAAGGTCAGAGGGATACAGTGAACCTGAAGTAAAGCATCGGAATCAATAACTAGTGTCACAGGAATGGTTCAAATCATAGACTGTCAGAAGAGTCATTTTTCTTGTACTTAAGTCGGCATTGTGCCTTTTGTGTTTAATTCCGATGCAATATCTGTGTTTCATCGTCAATAGGAAGGTCAGAGGGATACAGTAACCCTGAAGTAAAGCGTCGGAATCAATAACTAGTGTCACAGGAATGGTTCAAATCATAGACTGTAAGAAGAGTCAGTTTTCTTGTACTTAAGTCGGCATTGTGCGTTTTGTATTTAACTCCAATGCAATTTCTGTATTACATCGTCAATAAGAAGGTCAGAGGGATACAGCAAACCTGAAGTAAAGCATCGGAATCTGTAACTAGTGTCACATGAATGATTCAAATCATAGTCAGTAAGAAGAGTCAGTTTTCTTGTACTTAAGTCGGCATTGTGCCTTTTGTATTTAATTCCGGAGCAATTTCTGTGTTTCATCGTCAATAAGAAGGTCAGAGGGATACGGTAAACCTGAAGTGATGCCTCGGAATCTATAACTAGTGTCACATGAATGGTTCAAACATAGGCAGTAAGAAGACTCAGTTCTCTTGTACATAAGTCGGCATTGTGCCTTTTGTATTTAATTCCGATGCAATTTCTGTGTTTCATCGTCAATAAGAAGGTCAGAGGGATACAGTAAACCTGAAGTGAAGCATCGTAATCTATAACTAGTGTCACATGAATGGTTCAAAACATAGGCAGTAAGAAGAGTCAGTTTTCTTGTACTTAAGTCGGCATTGTGCCTTTTGTATTTAATTCCGATGCAATTTCTGTGTTTCATCGTCAATAAGAAGGTCAGAGGGATACAGTAAACCTGAAGTGAAGCATCGGAATCTATAAGTATTGTCACAGGAATGGTTGAAACATAGACAGTAAGAAGAGTCAGTTTTCTGGTACTTAAGTCGGCATTGTGCCTTTTGTATTTAATTCCGATGCAATTTCTGTGTTTCATGGTCAATAAGAAGGTCAGAGGGGTACAGTACCTGAAGTGAAACATCGGAATCTATAACTAGTGTCACAGGAATGGTTCAAAACATAGACAGTAAGAGGAGTCAGTTTTCTTGTACTTAAGACGGCATTGTGCCTTTTCTATTTAATGCCGATGCAATTACTGTGTTTCATCGTCAATAATAAGGTCTGAGGGATACAGTAAACCTGAAGTGAAGCATCGGAATCTATAACAAATGTCACATGAATGGTTCAAACGTAGGCAGTAAGAAGAGTCAGTTTTCTTGTACTTAAGTCGGCATTGTGCCTTTTGTATTTAATTCCGATGCAATTTCTGTGTAGCATCGTCAATAAGAAGGTCAGAGTGATACAGTAAACCTGAAGTGAAGCATCGCAATCTGTAGCAAGAGTCACAAGAATGGTTCAAAACATAGACAGTAAGAAGAGTCAGTTTTCTTTTACTTTAATCGGCATTGTGCCTTTTGTATTTAATTCCGATGCAATTTCTGTGTTACATCGTCAATAAGAAGGTCAGAGGGATACAGTAAACCTGAAGTGAAGCATCGGAATCTATAACTAGTGTCACATGAATGGTTCAAAACATAGACAGTAAGAAGAGTCAGGTATTTTGTACTTAAGTCGGCATTGTGCATTTTGTATTTAATTCCGATGCAATTTCTGTGTTTCATCGTCAATAAGAAGGTCAGAGGTATACTGTAAAGCTGAAGCTAACCATCGGAATCTATAACTAGTGTCACAGGAATGGTTCAAAACTTAGAAATTAAGAAGAGTCAGTTTTCTTGTACTTAGGTCCGCATTGTGCCTTTTGTATTTAATTCCGATGCAATTTCTGTGTTTCATCGTCAATAAGAAGGTCAGAGGAATTCAGTAAACCTGAAGTGAAGCATCGGAATCTATAACTAGTGTCACAGGAATGGTTCAAAACATAGACAGTAGGAAGAGTCAGTTTTCTTGTACTTCATTCGGCATTTGCCTTTTGTATTTAATTCCGATGATATTTCTGTGTTTCATCGACAATAAGATGGTCAGAGGGATACAGTAAACCTGAAGTGAAGCATCGGAATCTATAACTAGTGTCACAGGAATGGTTCAAAGCATAGACAGTAAGAAGAGTCAGTTTTCTTGTACTTCAGTCGGAATTGTGCCTTTTCTATTTAATTCCGATGCAATTTCTGTGTTTCGTCGTCAATAAGAAGGTCCGAGGGATACAGTAATAATGAAGTGATGCATCGGAATCTATAACTAGTGTCAAAGGAATGGTTCAAAACATAGACAGTAAGAAGAGTCAGTATTCATGTACTTAAGTTGGCATTGTACTTTTTGTATTTAATTCCGATGCAATTTCTGTGTTTCATCGTCAATAAGAAGGTCAGAGGGATACAGTGAACCTGAAGTAAAGCATCGGAATCAATAACTAGTGTCACAGGAATGGTTCAAATCATAGACTGTCAGAAGAGTCAGTTTTCTTGTACTTAAGTCGGCATTGTGCCTTTTGTGTTTAATTCCGATGCAATATCTGTGTTTCATCGTCAATAGGAAGGTCAGAGGGATACAGTAACCCTGAAGTAAAGCGTCGGAATCAATAACTAGTGTCACAGGAATGGTTCAAATCATAGACTGTAAGAAGAGTCAGTTTTCTTGTACTTAAGTCGGCATTGTGCGTTTTGTATTTAACTCCAATCCAATTTCTGTGTTACATCGTCAATAAGAAGGTCAGAGGGATACAGGAAACCTGAAGTAAAGCATCGGAATCTGTAACTAGTGTCACATGAATGATTCAAATCATAGTCAGTAAGAAGAGTCAGTTTTCTTGTACTTAAGTCGGCATTGTGCCTTTTGTATTTAATTCCGGAGCAATTTCTGTGTTTCATCGTCAATAAGAAGGTCAGAGGGATACAGTAAACCTGAAGTGAAGCATCGGAATCTGTACCTAGTGTCACAGGAATGGTTCAAAACAAAGACTGTAAGAAGAGTCAGTTTTCTTGTACTTAAGTCGGCATTGTGCCTTTTGTATTGAACTCCGATGCAATATCTGTGTTTCATTGTCAATAAGAAGGCCAGAGGGAAACAGTAAACCTGAAGTGAAACAACGGAAACTATAACTAGTGTCGCAGGAATGGTTCAAAACATAGACAGTAAGAAGAGTCAGTTTTCTTGTACTTAAGACGGCACTGTGCCTTTAATTCCGATGCAATATCTGTGTTTCATCGTCAATAAGAAGGTCAGAGGGATGCAGTAAACCTGAAGTGAAGCTTCGGAATCTATAACTAGTGTCACAGGAATGGTTCAAACATAGACAGTAAGAAGAGTCTGTTTTCTCGTACTTAAGTCGGCATTGTGCCTTTTGTATTTAATTCCGATGCAATTTCTGTGTTTCATCGTCAATAAGAAGGTCAGAGGGATACAGTAAACCTGAAGTGAAGCATCGTAATCTATAACTAGTGTCACATGAATGGTTCAAAACATAGGCAGTAAGAAGAGTCAGTTTTCTTGTACTTAAGTCGGCATTGTGCCTTTTGTATTTAATTCCGATGCAATTTCTGTGTTTCATCGTCAATAAGAAGGTCAGAGGGATACAGTAAACCTGAAGTGAAGCATCGGAATCTATAAGTATTGTCACAGGAATGGTTGAAACATAGACAGTAAGAAGAGTCAGTTTTCTGGTACTTAAGTCGGCATTGTGCCTTTTGTATTTAATTCCGATGCAATTTCTGTGTTGCATCGTCAATAAGAAGGTCAGAGGGATACAGTAAACCTGAAGTGAAGCATCGCAATCTGTAGCAAGAGACACAAGAATGGTTCAAAACATAGACAGTAAGAAGAGTCAGTTTTCTTTTACTTAAGTCGGCATTGTGCCTTTTGTATTTAATTCCGATGCAATTTCTGTGTTACATCGTCAATAAGAAGGTCAGAGGGATGCAGTAAACCTGAAGTGAAGCATCGGAATCTATAACTAGTATCACATGAATGGTTCAAAACATAGACAGTAAGAAGAGTCAGGTATTTTGTACTTAAGTCGGCATTGTGCCTTTTGTATTTAATTCCGATGCAATTTCTGTGTTTCAACGTCAATAAGAAGGTCAGAGGGATACAATTAACCAGAAGTGAAGCATCGGAATCTATAACTAGTGTCACAGGAATGGTTCAAAACATAGACAGTAAGAAGGGTCAGTTTTCTTGTACTTAAGTCGGCATTGTGCCTTTTGTATTTAATTCCGATGCAATTTCTGTGTTTCATCGTCAATAAGAAGGTCAGAGGTATACTGTAAAGCTGAAGCTAACCATCTGAATCTATAACTAGTGTAACAGGAATGGTTCAAAACTTAGAAATTAAGAAGAGTCAGTTTTCTTGTACTTAGGTCCGCATTGTGCCTTTTGTATTTAATTCCGATGCAATTTCTGTGTTTCATCGTCAATAAGAAGGTCAGAGGAATTCAGTAAACCTGAAGTGAAGCATCGGAATCTATAACTAGTGTCACAGGAATGGTTCAAAACATAGACAGTAGGAAGAGTCAGTTTTCTTGTACTTAATTCGGCATTTGCTTTTTTTTTAATTCCGATGATATTTCTGTGTTTCATCGACAATAAGATGGTCAGAGGGATACAGTAAACCTGAAGTGAAGCATCGGAATCTATAACTAGTGTCACAGGAATGGTTCAAAGCATAGACAGTAAGAAGAGTCAGTTTTCTTGTACTTAAGTCGGAATTGTGCCTTTTCAATTTAATTCCGATGCAATTTCTGTGTTTCATCGTCAATAAGAAGGTCAGAGAGATACAGTAAATCTGAAGTGAAGCATCGGAATCTATACCTAGTGTCACAGGAATGGTTCAAAAGAAAGACTGTAAGAAGAGTCAGTTTTCTTGTACTTAAGTCGGCATTGTGCCTTTTGTATTGACCTCCGATGCAATTTCTGTGTTTCATCGTCAATAAGAAGGTCAGAGGGATACAGTAAACCTGAAGTGAAACAACGGAATCTATAACTAGTGTCGCAGGAATGGTTCAAAACATAGACAGTAAGAAGAGTCAGTTTTCTTGTACTTAAGACGGCACTGTGCCTTTTGTATTTAATTCCGGTGCAATTTCTGTGTTTCATCGTCAATAAGAGGGTCAGAGGGATACAGTAAACCTGAAGTGAAGCTTCGGAACCTATAACTAGTGTCACAGGAATGGTTCAAACATAGGCAGTAAGAAGAGTCTGTTTTCTCGTACTTAAGTCGGCATTGTGCCTTTTGTATTTAATTCCGATGCAATTTCTGTGTTTCATCGTCAATAAGAAGGTCAGAGGGATACGGTAAACCTGAAGTGATGCATCGGAATCTGTAACTAGTGTCACAGGAATGGTTCAAAAGATAGACAGTAAGAAGAGTCAGTTTTCTTGTACTTAAGTAGGCGTAGTGCTTTTGTATTTAATTCCGATGCAATTTCTGTGTTTCATCGTCAATAAGAAGGTCAGAGGGATACAGTAAACCTGATGTGAAGCATCGGAATCTATAACTAGTGTCACAGGAATGGTTCAAAACATAGACAGTAAGAAGAGTCAATTTTCTTGTACTTAAGTCGGCATTGTGCCTTTTGTATTTAATTCCGATGCAATTTCAGTGTTTCATCGTCAATAAGAAGGTCAGAGGGATACAGTGAACCTGAAGTGAAACATCGGAATCTATAACTAGTGTCACAGGAATGGTTCAAAGCATAGACAGAAAGAAGAGTCATTTTTCATGTACTTAAGTCGGCATTGTGCTTTTTGTATTTAATTCCGATGTAATTTCTGTGTTTGATCGTCAATAAGAAGGTCAGAGGGATACAGTAAACCTGAAGTGAAGCATCGGAATATATAACTAGTGTCACAGGAATGGTTCAAAACATAGACAGTAAGAAGAGTCAGTTTTCTTGTACTTAAGTCGGCATTGTGCCTTTTGTATTTAATTCCGATGCAATTTCTGTGTTTCATCGTCAATAAGAAGTTTAGAGGGATACAGTAAACCTGAAGTGAAGCATCGGAATCTATAACTAGTGTCACAGGAATGGTTCAAGACATAGACAGTAAGAAGAGTCAGTTTCCTTGTACTTAAGTCGGCATTGTGCCTTTTGTATTTAATTCCGATGCAATATCTGTGTTTCATCGTTAATAAGAAGGTCAGAGGGATACAGTAAACCTGATGTGAAGCATCGGAATCCATAACTAGTGTCACAGGAAGGGTTTAAAACATAGACACTAAGAAGAGTCAGTTTTCTTGTACTTAAGTCGGCATTGTGCATTTTGTATTTAATTCCGATTCAATTCCTGTGTTTCATCGTCAATATGAAGGTCAGAGGGATACAGTAAACCTGAAGTGAAGCATCGGAATCTATACCTAGTGTCACAGGAATGGTTCAAAACAAAGACTGTAAGAAGAGTCAGTTTTCTTGTACTTAAGTCGGCATTGTGCCTTTTGTATTGAACTCCGATGCAATTTCTGTGTTTCATCGTCAATAAGAAGGTCAGAGGGATACATTAAACCTGAAGTGAAACAACGGAATCTATAACTAGTGTCGCAGGAATGGTTCAAAACATAGACAGTAAGAAGAGTCAGTATTCTTGTACTTAAGACGGCACTGTGCCTTTAATTCCGATGGAATTTCTGTGTTTCATCGTCAATAAGAAGGTCAGAGGGATACAGTAAACCTGAAGTGAAGCTTCGGAATCTATAACTAGTGTCACAGGAATGGTTCAAACATGGACAGTAGGAAGAGTCTGTTTTCTCGTACTTAAGTCGGCATTGTGCCTTTTGTATTTAATTCCGATGCAATTTCTGTGTTTCATCGTCAATAAGAAGGTCAGAGGGATACGGTAAACCTGAAGTGATGCATCGGAATCTATCACTAGTGTCACATGAATGGTTCAAACATAGGCAGTAAGAAGACTCAGTTCTCTTGTACATAAGTCGGCATTGTGCCTTTTGTATTTAATTCCGATGCAATTTCTGTGTTTCATCGTCAATGAGAAGGTCAGAGGGATACAGTAAACCTGAAGTGAAGCATCGGAATCTGTAACAAATGTCACATGAATGGTTCAAACATAGACAGTAAGAAGAGTCAGTTTTCTTGTACTTAAGTCGGCATTGTGCCTTTTGTATTTAATTCCGATGCAATTTCTGTGTTGCATCGTCAATAAGAAGGTCAGAGGGATACAGTAAACCTGAAGTGAAGCATCGCAATCTGTAGCAAGAGTCACAAGAATGGTTCAAAACATAGACAGTAAGAAGAGTCAGTTTTCTTTTACTTAAGCCGGCATTGTGCCTTTTGTATTTAATTCCGATGCAATTTCTGTGTTTCATCGTCAATAAGAAGGTCAGAGGGATACAGTAAACCTGAAGTGAAGCATCGGAATCTATAACTAGTGTCACATGAATGATTCAAATCATAGTCAGTAAGAAGAGTCAGTTTTCTTGTACTTAAGTCGGCATTGTGCCTTTTGTATTTAATTCCGATGCAATTTCTGTGTTTCATCGTCAATAAGTAGGTCAGAGGGATACAGTAAACCTGAAGTGAAGCATCGGAATCTATAACAAGTTTCACAGGAATGGTTGTAAGCATAGACAGTAAGAAGAGTCAGTTTTCTTGTACTGAAGCTGGCATTGTGCCTTTTGTATTTCATTCCGTTGCAATTTCTGTGTTTCATCGTCAATAAGAAGGTCAGAGGGATACAGTAAACCTGTGGTGAAGCATCGGAAACTATAACTAGTGTCACAGGAATGGTTAGTAGCATAGACAGTAAGAAGAGTCAGTTTTCTTGTACTTAAGTCGGCATTGTGCCTTTTCTATTTAATTCCGATCCAATTTCTGTGTTTCATCGTCAATAAGAAGGTCCGAGGGATACAGTAAAAATGAAGTGATGCATCGGAATCTATAACTAGTGTCAAAGGAGTGGTTCATAACATAGACAGTAAGAAGAGTCAGTATTCATGTACTTAAGTCGGCATTGTACCTTTTGTATTTAATTCCGATGCAATTTCTGTGTTTCATCGTCTATAAGAAGGTCAGAGGGATACAGTGAACCTGAAGTGAAGCATCGGAACCTATAGCTAGTGTCACAGGAAAGGTTCCAAGCATAGACAGTAAGAAGAGTCAGTTTTCTTGTACTTAAGTCGGCATGGTGACTTTTGTATTTAATTCCGATGCAATTTCTGTGTTTCATCGTCAATAAGAAGGTCAGAGGGATACAGTAAACCTGAAGTGAAGCAACGGAATCTATAACTTGTGTTACAGGAATGGTTCGAAACAAAGACAGTAAGAAGAGTAAGTTTTCTTGTACTTATGTCGGCATTGTGCCTTTTGTATTTAATTCCGATGCAATTTCTGTGTTTCATCGTCAATAAGTAGGTCAGAGGGATACAGTAAACCTGAAGTGAAGCATCGGAATCTATAACTAGTGTCACAGGAATGGTACAAAACACAGACAGTAAGAAGAGTCAGTTTTCTTGAACTTAAGTCGGCATTGTGCCTTTTTTATTTAATTCCGATGCAATTTCTGTGTGTCATCGTCAATAAGTAGGTCAGAGGGATACAGTAAACCTGAAGTGATGCATCGGAATCTATAACTAGTGTCACATGAATGGTTCAAACATAGACAGTAAGAAGACTCAGTTCTCTTGTACA
The DNA here is from genome assembly GCF_021461395.2 of Schistocerca americana. Classification (NCBI taxonomy): domain Eukaryota; kingdom Metazoa; phylum Arthropoda; class Insecta; order Orthoptera; family Acrididae; genus Schistocerca; species Schistocerca americana. The sequence continues at coordinate 4,546,891 of NW_025725983.1, read as the reverse complement.
TAAGTCGGCATTGTGCCTTTTGTATTTAATTCCGATGCAATTTCTGTGTTTCATCGTCAATAAGAAGGTCAGAGGCATACAGTAAACCTGAAGTGAAGCATCGGAATCTCTAACTAGTGTCACATGAATGGTTCAAAACATAGACAGTAAGAAGAGTCAGGTATTTTGTACTTAAGTCGGCATTGTGTCTTTTGTATTTAATTCCGATGCAATTTCTGTGTTTCAACGTCAATAAGAGTGTCAGAAGGATACAATTAACCAGAAGTGAAGCATCGGAATCTATAACTACTGTCACAGGAATGGTTCAAAACATAGACTGTAAGAAGAGTCAGTTTTCTTGTACTTAAGTCGGCATTGTGCCTTTTGTATTTAATTCCGATGCAATTTCTGTGTTTCATCGTCAATAAGAAGGTCAGAGGTATACTCTAAAGCTGAAGCTAACCATCGGAATCTATAACTAGTGTCACAGGAATGGTTCAAAACTTAGACATTATGAAGAGTCAGTTTCCTTGTACTTAGTTCGGCATTGTGCCTTTTGTATTTAATTCCGAAGCAATTTCTGTTTTTCATCGTCAATAAGAAGGTCAGACGGATACAGTAAACCTGAAGTGAAGCATCGGAATCTATAACTAGTGTCACAGGAATGGTTGTAAACATAGACAGTAAGAAGAGTCAGTTTTCTTGTACTGAAGCTGGCATTGTGCCTTTTGTATTTCATTCCGTTGCAATTTCTGTGTTTCATCGTCAATAAGAAGGTCATAGGGATACAGTAAACCTGAGGTGGAGCATCGGAAACAATAACTAGTGTCACAGGAATGGTTCAAAACATAGACAGTAAGAAGATTCAGTTTTCTTGTACTTAAGTCGGCATTGTGCCTTTTCTATTTCATTCCGATGCAATTTCTGTGTTTCATCGTCAATAAGAAGGTCAGAGGAATTCAGTGAACCTGAAGTGAAGCATCGGAATACATAACTAGTGTCACAGGAATGGTTCAAAACAGACAGTAGGAAGAGTCAGTTTTCTTGTACTTAATTCGGCATTTGCCTTTTGTATTTAATTCCGATGATATTTCTGTGTTTCATCGTCAATAAGTAGGTCAGAGGGATACAGTGAACCTGAAGTGAAGCATCGGAACCTATAACTAGTGTCACAGGAAAGGTTCAAAACATAGACGGTAAGAAGAGTCAGTTTTCTTGTACTTAAGTCGGCATTGTGCATTTTGTATTTAATTCCGATGCAATTTCTGTGTTTCATCGTCAATAAGTAGGTCAGAGGGATACAGTAAACCTGAAGTGAAGCATCGGAATCTATAACTAGTGTCACAGGAATGGTACAAAACACAGACAGTAAGAAGAGTCAGTTTTCTTGTACTTAAGTCGGCATTGTGCCTTTTTTACTTAATTCCGATGCAATTTCTGTGTTTCATCGTCAATAAGTAGGTCAGAGGGATACAGTAAACCTGAAGTGAAGCATCGGAATCTATAACTAGTGTCACAGGAATGGTTCAAAACATAGACAGTAAGAAGAGTCAGTTTTCTTGTACATATGTCGGCATTGTGCCTTTTGTTTTTAATTCCGATGCAATTTCTGCGTTACATCGTCAATAAGAAGGTCAGAGGGATACAGCAAACCTGAAGTGAAGCATCGGAATCTATAACTAGTGTCACTTGAATGATTCAAATCATAGTCAGTAAGAAGAGTCAGTTTTCTTGTACTTAAGTCGGCATTGTGCCTTTTGTATTTAATTCCGATGCAATTTCTGTGTTTCATCGTCAATAAGTAGGACAGAGGGATACAGTAAACCTGAAGTGAACATCGGAATCTATAACTAGTGTCACAGGAATGGTTGTAAACATAGACAGTAAGAAGAGTCAGTTTTCTTGTACTGAAGCTGGCATTGTGCCTTTTGTATTTCATTCCGTTGCAATTTCTGTGTTTCATCGTCAATAAGAAGGTCAGAGGGATACAGTAAACCTGAGGTGAAGCATCGGAAACTATAACTAGTGTCACAGGAATGGTTCAAATCATAGACAGTAAGAAGAGTCAGTTTTCTTGCACTTAAGTCGGCATTGTGCCTTTTCTATTCCATTCCGATGCAATTTCTGTGTTTCATCGTCAATAAGAAGGTCAGAGGAATTCAGTAAACCTGAAGTGAAGCATCGGAATCTATTACAAGTGTCACAGGAATGGTTCAAAACATAGACAGTAAGAAGACTCAGTTTTCTTTTACTTAAGTCGGCATTTGCCTTTTGTATTTAATTCCGAAGTTATTTCTGTGTTTCATCGACAATAAGATGGTCAGAGGGATACAGTAAACCTGAAGTGAAGCAATGGAATCTATAACTAGTGTCACAGGAATGGTTCAAAGCATAGACAGTAAGAAGAGTCAGTTTTCATGTACTTAAGTTGGCATTGTGCCTTTTCTATTTAATTCCGATGCAATTTCTGTGTTTCATCGTCAATAAGAAGGTCCGAGGGATACAGTAAAAATGAAGTGATGCATCGGAATCTATAACTAGTGTCAAAGGACTGGTTCATAACATAGACAGTAAGAAGAGTCAGTATTCATGTACTTAAGTCGGCATTGTACTTTTTGTATTTAATTCCGATGCAATTTCTGTGTTTCATCGTCTATAAGAAGGTCAAAGGGATACAGTGAACCTGAAGTGTAGCATCGGAACCTATAACTAGTGTCACAGGAAAGGTTCAAAACATAGACAGTAAGAAGAGTCAGTTTTCTAGTACTTAAGTCGGCATGGTGACTTTTGCATTTAATTGCGATGCAATTTCAGTGTTTCATCGTCAATAAGAAGGTCAGAGGGATACAGTAAACCTGAAGTGAAGCAACGGAATCGATAACTTGTGTTACAGGAATGGCTCGAAACAAAGACAGTAAGAAGAGTCAGTTTTCTTGTACTTAAGTCGGCATTGTGCCTTTTGTATTTAATTACGATGCAATTTCTGTGTTACATCGTCAATAAGAAGGTCAGAGGGATACAGCAAACCTGAAGTGAAGCATCGGAATCTTTAACTAGTGTCACATGAATGGTTCAAATCATAGTCAGTAATAAGAGTCAGTTTTCTTGTACTTATGTCGGCATTGTGCCTTTTGTATTTAATTCCGATGCAATTTCTGTGTTTCATCGTCGATAAGTAGGTCAGAGGGATACAGTAAACTTGAAGTGAAGCATCGGAATCTATAACTAGTGTCACAGTAATGGTTCAAAACATAGACAGTAAGGAGAGTCAGTTTTCTTGTACTTATGTCGGCATTGTGCCTTTTGTTTTTAATTCCGATGCAATTTCTGTGTTTCATCGTCTATAAGAAGGTCAGAGGGATACAGTAAACCTGAAGTGAAGCATCGGAATCTATAACAAGTGTCACAGGAATGGTTCAATACATAGACAGTAAGAAGACTCACTTTTCTTGTACTTAAGTCAGCATTGTGCTTTTTATATTTAATTCCGATGCAATTTCTGTGTTTCATCGCCAATAAGAAGGTCAGAGGGATACAGTAAAGCCGAAGTGAAGCGTCGGAATCTATAACTAGTGCCACAGGAATGGTTCAAAACTTAGAGAGTTAGAAGAGTCAGTTTTCGTGTATTTAAGTCGGCATTGTGCCTTTTGTAATTAATTCCGATGAAATTTCTGTGTTTCATCGACTATAAGAAGGTCAGAGGGATACAGTAAACCTGAAGTGAAGCATCGGAATCTATAACTAGTGTCACAGGAATGGTTCAAAAAATTAACAGTAAGAAGAGTCAGTTTTCTTGTACCTAAGTCGGCCTTGTGATTTTTGTATTTAATTTCGTTGCAATATCTGTGTTTTATCGTCAATAAGGTCAGAGGGATACAGTAAACCTGAGGTGAAGCATCGGAATCTATAACTAGTGTCACAGGAATGGTTCAAAACATAGACAGGAAGAAGAGTCAGTTTTCTTGTACTTAAGTCGGCATTGTGCTTTTGTATTTAATTCCGATGCCATTTCTGTGTTTCATCGCCAATAAGTAGGTCAGAGGGATACAGTAATGACGCTTCGAAATCTATAACTAGTATCACAGGAATGGTTTCATTATAGACAGTAAGAAGAGTCAGTTTTCTTGTACTTAAGTCGGCATTGTGCCTTTTGTATTTAATTCCGATCAAATTTCTGTGTTTCATCGTCAATAAGAAGGTCAGAGAGATACAGTAAAACTGAAGTGAAGCATCAGAATCTATAACTAGTGTCACATGAATGGTTCAAACATAGACAGTAAGAAGAGTCAGTTTTCTTGTACATAAGTCGGCATTGCGCCTTTTGTATTTAATTCTGAAGCAATATCTGTGTTTCATCGTCAATACGAAGGTCAGAGGGATACAGTAAACCTGAAGTGAAGCATCGGAAGCTAAAACTAGTGTCACATGAATGGTTCAAAGCATAGACAGCAGGAAGAGTCATTTTTCTTGTACTTAAGTCGGAATTGTACCTTTTGTATTTAATTCCGATGCAATTTCTGTGTTTCATCGTCAATAAGAAGGTCAGAGGGATACAGTAAACCAGAAGTGAAGCATCGGAATCTATATCTATTGAGACAAGAATGGTTCAAACATAGAGAGTAAGAAGAGTTAGTTTTCTTGTACTTAAGTCGGCATTGTGCCTTTTGTGTATAATTCCGACGCAATATCTGTGTTTCATCTTCAATATTAAGGTCAGAGGGATACAGTAAATCTGAAGTGAAGCATCGGAATCTATAACTAGTGTCACAGGAATGGTTAAAAATAGACAGTAAGAAGAGTCAGTTTTCTTTTACTTAAGTCGGCCGTGTGCCTTTTGTATTTAATTCCGATGCAATTTCTGTGTTTCATCGTCAATAAGAAGGTTAGAGGGATACAGTAAACCTGAAGTGAAGCATCGGAATCTATAACTAATGTCACATGAATGGTTCAGACATAGACAGTAAGAAGAGTCAGTATTCTTGTACTTATGTCGGCATTGTGCCTTTTGTATTTAATTCCGATGCAATTTCTGTGTTTCATCGTCAATAAAAAGGTAAGAGGGATACAGTAAACCTGAAGTGAAGCATCGGAAGCTATAACTAGTGTCACAGGAAAGGTTCAAAACATAGACAGTAAGAAGAGTCAGTTTTCTAGTACTTAAGTCGGCATTGTACTTTTTGTATTTAATTCCGATGCAATTTCTGTGTTTCATCGTCTATAAGAAGGTCAGAGGGATACAGTGAACCTGAAGTGTAGCATCGGAACCTATAACTAGTGTCACAGGAAAGATTCAAATCATAGACAGTAAGAAGAGTCAGTTTTCTAGTACTTCAGTCGGCATGATGACTTTTGCATTTAATTGCGATGCAATTTCAGTGTTTCATCGTCAATAAGAAGGTCAGAGGGATACAGTAAACCTGAAGTGAAGCAACGGAATCTATAACTTGTGTTACAGGAATGGTTCGAAACAAAGACAGTAAGAAGAGTCAGTTTTCTTGTACATAAGTCGGCATTGTGCCTTTTGTATTTAATTCCGATGCAATTTCTGTGTTTCATCGTCGATAAGTAGGTCAGAGGGATACAGTAAACCTGAAGTGAAGCATCGGAATCTATAACTAGTGTCAAAGGAATGCAACAAAACACAGACAGTAAGAAGAGTCAGTTTTCTTGTACTTAATTCGGCATTGTGCCTTTTTTATTTAATTCCGATGCAATTTCTGTGTTTCATCGTCAATAAGAAGGTCAGAGGGATACAGTAAACTTGAAGTGAAGCATCGGAATCTATAACTAGTGTCACAGTAATGGTTCAAAACATAGACAGTAAGAAGAGTCAGTTTTCTTGTACTTATGTCGGCATTGTGCCTTTTGTTTTTAATTCCGATGCAATTTCTGTGTTTCATCGTCTATAAGAAGGTCAGAGGGATACAGTAAACCTGAAGTGAAGCATCGGAATCTATAACAAGTGTCACAGGAATGGTTCAATACATAGACAGTAAGAAGACTCACTTTTCTTGTACTTAAGTCAGCATTGTGCTTTATATATTTAATTCCGATGCAATTTCTGTGTTTCATCGCCAATAAGAAGGTCAGAGGGATACAGTAAAGCCGAAGTGAAGCGTCGGAATCTATAACCAGTGTCACCGGAATGGTTCAAAACTTAGACAGTTAGAAGAGTCAGTTTTCGTGTATTTAAGTCGGCATTGTGCCTTTTGTAATTAATTCCGATGAAATTTCTGTGTTTCATCGACTATAAGAAGGTCAGAGGGATACAGTAAACCTGAAGTGAAGCATCGGAATCTATAACTAGTGTCACAGGAATGGTTCAAAACATAGACAGTAAGAAGAGTCAGTTTACTTGTACCTAAGTCGGCCTTGTGCCTTTTGTATTTAATTCCGTTGCAATATCTTTGTTTTATCGTCAATAAGAAGGTCAGAGGGATACAGTAAACCTGAGGTGAAGCATCGGAATCTATAACTAGTGTCACAGGAATGGTTCAAAACATAGACAGGAAGAAGAGTCAGTTTTCTTGTACTTAAGTCGGCATTGTGCTTTTATATTTAATTCCGATGCCATTTCTGTGTTTCATCGCCAATAAGTAGGTCAGAGGGATACAGTAAACCTGAAGTGAAGCATCGGAATCTATAACTAGTATCACAGGAATGGTTTCATTATAGACAGTAAGAAGTGTCAGTTATCTTGTACTTAAGTCGGCATTGTGCCTTTTGTATTTAATTCCGATCAAATTTCTGTGTTTCATCGTCAATAAGAAGGTCAGAGAGATACAGTAAAACTGAAGTGAAGCATCAGAATCTATAACTAGTGTCACATGAATGGTTCAAACATAGACAGTAAGAAGAGTCAGTTTTCTTGTACATAAGTCGGCATTGCGCCTTTTGTATTTAATTCAGAAGCAATATCTGTGTTCCATCGTCAATAAGAAGGTCAGAGGGATACAGTAAACCTGAAGTGAAGCATCGGAAGCTAAAACTAGTGTCACATGAATGGTTCAAAGCATAGACAGCAAGAAGAGTCATTTTTCTTGTACTTAAGTCGGCATTGTACCTTTTGTATTTAATTCCGATGCAATTTCTGTGTTTCATCGTCAATAAGAAGGTCAGAGGGATACAGTAAACCAGAAGTGAAGCATCGGAATCTATATCTATTGACACAAGAATGGTTCAAACATAGAGAGTAAGAAGAGTTAGTTTTCTTGTACTTAAGTCGGCATTGTGCCTTTTGTGTATAATTCCGACGCAATATCTGTGTTTCATCTTCAATATTAAGGTCAGAGGGATACAGTAAATCTGAAGTGAAGCATCGGAATCTATAACTAGTGTCACTGGAATGGTTAAAAATAGACAGTAAGAAGAGTCAGTTTTCTTTTACTTAAGTCGGCATTGTGCCTTTTGTATTTAATTCCGATGCAATTTCTGTGTTTCATCGTCAATAAAAAGGTAAGAGGGATACAGTAAACCTGAAGTGAAGCATCGGAAGCTATAACTAGTGTCACATGAATGGTTCAAAGCATAGACAGTAAGAAGAGTCAGTTTTCTTGTACTTAAGTCGTCATTGTGCCTTTTGTATTAAATTCCGAAGCAATTTCTGTGTTTCATCAATAAGAAGAAGGTCAGAGCGATACAGTAAACCTGAAGTGAAGCATCGGAATCTATAACTAGTGTCACAGGAATGGTTCAAATCTTAGACAGTAAGAAGAGTCAGTTTTCTTGTACTTAAGTCGGCATTCTGCCTTTTGTATTTAATTCCGTAGCAATTTCTGTGTTTCATCGTCAATAAGAAGTTCAGAGGGATAAAGTTAACCTGGAGTAAAGCATCGGAATCTATAACTAGTGTCACATGAATGCTTCAAAACATAGACAGTAAGAAGAGTCAGTTTTCTTGTACTTATGTCGGCATTGTGCCATTTGTATTTAATCCCGATGCAATATCTGTGTTTCATCGTCAATAAGAAGATCAGAGGGATACAGTAAACCTGAAGTGAAGCTTCGGAATCTATAACTAGTGTCACAGAATTAGTTCAATATATAGACAGTTTGAAGAGTCAGTTTTTCTCATACTTAAGAGGGCATTGTGCCTTTTCTATTTAATTCCGATGCAATTTTATGTTTCATTGTCAATAAGAAGGTCAGAGGGATACAGTAAAAGTGAAGTGAAGCATCGGAATATATAACTACTGTCACAGGAATGGTTCTAAGCATAGACAGTAAGGAGAATCAGTTTTCTTGTACTTAAGTCGGCATTGTGCCTTTTATATTATATTCCGATGCAATTTCTGTGTTTCATCGTCAATAAGAAGGTCAGTGGGATACAGTAAACCTGAAGTGAAGCATCGGAATCTATACCTAGTGTCACAGGAATGGTTCAAAACAAAGACTGTAAGAAGAGTCAGTTTTCTTGTACTTAAGTCGGCATTGTGCCTTTTGTATTGAACTCCGATGCAATTTCTGTGTTTCATCGTCAATAAGAAGGTCAGAGGGATACATTAAACCTGAAGTGAAACAACGGAATCTATAACTAGTGTCGCAGGAATGGTTCAAAACATAGACAGTAAGAAGAGTCAGTATTCTTGTACTTAAGACGGCACTGTGCCTTTAATTCCGATGCAATTTCTGTGTTTCATCGTCAATGAGAAGGTCAGAGGGATACAGTAAACCTGAAGTGAAGCATCGGAATCTATAACAAATGTCACATGAATGGTTCAAACATAGACAGTATGAAGAGTCAGTTTTCTTGTACTTAAGTCGGCATTGTGCCTTTTGTATTTAATTCCGATGCAATTTCTGTGTTGCATCGTCAATAAGAAGGTCAGAGGGATACAGTAAACCTGAAGTGAAGCATCGCAATCTGTAGCAAGAGTCACAAGAATGGTTCAAAACATAGACAGTAAGAAGAGTCAGTTTTCTTTTACTTAAGCCGGCATTGTGCCTTTTGTATTTAATTCCGATGCAATTTCTGTGTTTCATCGTCAATAAGAAGGTCAGAGGGATACAGTAAACCTGAAGTGAAGCATCGGAATCTATAACTAGTGTCACATGAATGATTCAAATCATAGTCAGTAAGAAGAGTCAGTTTTCTTGTACTTAAGTCGGCATTGTGCCTTTTGTATTTAATTCCGATGCAATTTCTGTGTTTCATCGTCAATAAGTAGGTCAGAGGGATACAGTAAACCTGAAGTGAAGCATCGGAATCTATAACAAGTTTCACAGGAATGGTTGTAAGCATAGACAGTAAGAAGAGTCAGTTTTCTTGTACTGAAGCTGGCATTGTGCCTTTTGTATTTCATTCCGTTGCAATTTCTGTGTTTCATCGTCAATAAGAAGGTCAGAGGGATACAGTAAACCTGTGGTGAAGCATCGGAAACTATAACTAGTGTCACAGGAATGGTTAGTAGCATAGACAGTAAGAAGAGTCAGTTTTCTTGTACTTAAGTCGGCATTGTGCCTTTTCTATTTAATTCCGATGCAATTTCTGTGTTTCATCGTCAATAAGAAGGTCCGAGGGATACAGTAAAAATGAAGTGATGCATCGGAATCTATAACTAGTGTCAAAGGAGTGGTTCATAACATAGACAGTAAGAAGAGTCAGTATTCATGTACTTAAGTCGGCATTGTACTTTTTGTATTTAATTCCGATGCAATTTCTGTGTTTCATCGTCTATAAGAAGGTCAGAGGGATACAGTGAACCTGAAGTGAAGCATCGGAACCTATAGCTAGTGTCACAGGAAAGGTTCCAAGCATAGACAGTAAGAAGAGTCAGTTTTCTCGTACTTAAGTCGGCATGGTGACTTTTGTATTTAATTCCGATGCAATTTCTGTGTTTCATCGTCAATAAGAAGGTCAGAGGGATACAGTAAACCTGAAGTGAAGCAACGGAATCTATAACTTGTGTTACAGGAATGGTTCAAAACAAAGACAGTAAGAAGAGTAAGTTTTCTTGTACTTATGTCGGCATTGTGCCTTTTGTATTTAATTCCGATGCAATTTCTGTGTTTCATCGTCAATAAGTAGGTCAGAGGGATACAGTAAACCTGAAGTGAAGCATCGGAATCTATAACTAGTGTCACAGGAATGGTACAAAACACAGACAGTAAGAAGAGTCAGTTTTCTTGTACTTATGTCGGCATTGTGCCTTTTTTATTTAATTCCGATGCAATTTCTGTGTGTCATCGTCAATAAGTAGGTCAGAGGGATACAGTAAACCGGAAGTGATGCATCGGAATCTATAACTAGTGTCACATGAATGGTTCAAACATAGACAGTAAGAAGACTCAGTTCTCTTGTACATAAGTCGGCATTGTGCCTTTTGTATTTAATTCCGATGCAATTTCTGTGTTTCATCGTCAATAAGAAGGTCAGAGGCATACAGTAAACCTGAAGTGAAGCATCGGAATCTATAACTAGTGTCACATGAATGGTTCAAAACATAGGCAGTAAGAAGAGTCAGTTTTCTTGTACTTAAGTCGGCATTGTGCCTTTTGTATTTAATTCCGATGCAATTTCTGTGTTACATCGTCAATAAGAAGGTCAGAGGGATACAGTAAACCTGAAGTGAAGCATCGGAATCTCTAACTAGTGTCACATGAATGGTTCAAAACATAGACAGTAAGAAGAGTCAGGTATTTTGTACTTAAGTCGGCATTGTGTCTTTTGTATTTAATTCCGATGCAATTTCTGTGTTTCAACGTCAATAAGAGTGTCAGAAGGATACAATTAACCAGAAGTGAAGCATCGGAATCTATAACTACTGTCACAGGAATGGTTCAAAACATAGACTGTAAGAAGAGTCAGTTTTCTTGTACTTAAGTCGGCATTGTGCCTTTTGTATTTAATTCCGATGCAATTTCTGTGTTTCATCGTCAATAAGAAGGTCAGAGGTATACTCTAAAGCTGAAGCTAACCATCGGAATCTATAACTAGTGTCACAGGAATGGTCCAAAACTTAGACATTATGAAGAGTCAGTTTTCTTGTACTTAGTTCGGCATTGTGCCTTTTGTATTTAATTCCGAAGCAATTTCTGTGTTTCATCGTCAATAAGAAGGTCAGACGGATACAGTAAACCTGAAGTGAAGCATCGGAATCTATAACTAGTGTCACAGGAATGGTTGTAAACATAGACAGTAAGAAGAGTCAGTTTTCTTGTACTGAAGCTGGCATTGTGCCTTTTGTATTTCATTCCGTTGCAATTTCTGTGTTTCATCGTCAATAAGGAGGTCATAGGGATACAGTAAACCTGAGGTGTGGGAGGCATCGGAAACAATAACTAGTGTCACAGGAATGGTTCAAAAACATAGACAGTAAGAAGATTCAGTTTTCTTGTACTTAAGTCGGCATTGTGCCTTTTCTATTTCATTCCGATGCAATTTCTGTGTTTCATCGTCAATAAGAAGGTCAGAGGAATTCAGTGAACCTGAAGTGAAGCATCGGAATACATAACTAGTGTCACAGGAATGGTTCAAAACAGACAGTAGGAAGAGTCAGTTTTCTTGTACTTAATTCGGCATTTGCCTTTTGTATTTAATTCCGATGATATTTCTGTGTTTCATCGTCAATAAGTAGGTCAGAGGGATACAGTGAACCTGAAGTGAAGCATCGGAAACCTATAACTAGTGTCACAGGAAAGGTTCAAAACATAGACGGTAAGAAGAGTCAGTTTTCTTGTACTTAAGTCGGCATGGTGACTTTTGTATTTAATTCCGATGCAATTTCTGTGTTTCATCGTCAATAAGAAGGTCAGAGGGATACAGTAAACCTGAAGTGAAGCAACGGAATCTATAACTTGTGTTCCAGGAATGGTTCGAAACAAAGACAGTAAGAAGAGTCAGTTTTCTTGTACTTAAGTCGGCATTGTGCATTTTGTATTTAATTACTATGCAATTTCTGTGTTACATCGTCAATAAGAAGGTCAGAGGGATACAGCAAACCTGAAGTGAAGCATCGGAATCTTTAACTAGTGTCACATGAATGGTTCAAATCATAGTCAGTAATAAGAGTCAGTTTTCTTGTACTTATGTCGGCATTGTGCCTTTTGTATTTAATTCCGATGCAATTTCTGTGTTTCATCGTCAATAAGTAGGTCAGAGGGATACAGTAAACCTGAAGTGAAGCATCGGAATCTATAACTAGTGTCACAGGAATGGTACAAAACACAGACAGTAAGAAGAGTCAGTTTTCTTGTACTTAAGTCGGCATTGTGCCTTTTTTACTTAATTCCGATGCAATTTCTGTGTTTCATCGTCAATAAGTAGGTCAGAGGGATACAGTAAACCTGAAGTGAAGCATCGGAATCTATAACTAGTGTCACAGGAATGGTTCAAAACATAGACAGTAAGAAGAGTCAGTTTTCTTGTACATATGTCGGCATTGTGCCTTTTGTTTTTAATTCCGATGCAATTTCTGTGTCACATCGTCAATAAGAAGGTCAGAGGGATACAGCAAACCTGAAGTGAAGCATCGGAATCTATAACTAGTGTCACTTGAATGATTCAAATCATAGTCAGTAAGAAGAGTCAGTTTTCTTGTACTTAAGTCGGCATTGTGCCTTTTGTATTTAATTCCGATGCAATTTCTGTGTTTCATCGTCAATAAGTAGGACAGAGGGATACAGTAAACCTGAAGTGAACATCGGAATCTATAACTAGTGTCACAGGAATGGTTGTAACATAGACAGTAAGAAGAGTCAGTTTTCTTGTACTGAAGCTGGCATTGTGCCTTTTGTATTTCATTCCGTTGCAATTTCTGTGTTTCATCGTCAATAAGAAGGTCAGAGGGATACAGTAAACCTGAGGTGAAGCATCGGAAACTATAACTAGTGTCACAGGAATGGTTCAAATCATAGACAGTAAGAAGAGTCAGTTTTCTTGCACTTAAGTCGGCATTGTGCCTTTTCTATTCCATTCCGATGCAATTTCTGTGTTTCATCGTCAATAAGAAGGTCAGAGGAATTCAGTAAACCTGAAGTGAAGCATCGGAATCTATTACAAGTGTCACAGGAATGGTTCAAAACATAGACAGTAAGAAGACTCAGTTTTCTTTTACTTAAGTCGGCATTTGCCTTTTGTATTTAATTCCGAAGTTATTTCTGTGTTTCATCGACAATAAGATGGTCAGAGGATACAGTAAACCTGAAGTGAAGCAATGGAATCTGTAACTAGTGTCACAGGAATGGTTCAAAGCATAGACAGTAAGAAGAGTCAGTTTTCATGTACTTAAGTTGGCATTGTGCCTTTTCTATTTAATTCCGATGCAATTTCTGTGTTTCATCGTCAATAAGAAGGTCCGAGGGATACAGTAAAAATGAAGTGATGCATCGGAATCTATAACTAGTGTCAAAGGACTGGTTCATAACATAGACAGTAAGAAGAGTCAGTATTCATGTACTTAAGTCGGCATTGTACTTTTTGTATTTAATTCCGATGCAATTTCTGTGTTTCATCGTCTATAAGAAGGTCAAAGGGATACAGTGAAACCTGAAGTGTAGCATCGGAACCTATAACTAGTGTCACAGGAAAGGTTCAAAACATAGACAGTAAGAAGAGTCAGTTTTCTAGTACTTAAGTCGGCATGGTGACTTTTGCATTTAATTGCGATGCAATTTCAGTGTTTCATCGTCAATAAGAAGGTCAGAGGGATACAGTAAACCTGAAGTGAAGCAACGGAATCGATAACCTTGTGTTACAGGAATGGCTCGAAACAAAGACAGTAAGAAGAGTCAGTTTTCTTGTACTTAAGTCGGCATTGTGCCTTTTGTATTTAATTACGATGCAATTTCTGTGTTACATCGTCAATAAGAAGGTCAGAGGGATACAGCAAACCTGAAGTGAAGCATCGGAATCTTTAACTAGTGTCACATGAATGGTTTCAAATCATAGTCAGTAATAAGAGTCAGTTTTCTTGTACTTATGTCGGCATTGTGCCTTTTGTATTTAATTCCGATGCAATTTCTGTGTTTCATCGTCGATAAGTAGGTCAGAGGGATACAGTAAACTTGAAGTGAAGCATCGGAATCTATAACTAGTGTCACAGTAATGGTTCAAAACATAGACAGTAAGGAGAGTCAGTTTTCTTGTACTTATGTCGGCATTGTGCCTTTTGTTTTAATTCCGATGCAATTTCTGTGTTTCATCGTCTATAAGAAGGTCAGAGGGATACAGTAAACCTGAAGTGAAGCATCGGAATCTATAACAAGTGTCACAGGAATGGTTCAATACATAGACAGTAAGAAGACTCACTTTTCTTGTACTTAAGTCAGCATTGTGCTTTTATATTTAATTCCGATGCAATTTCTGTGTTTCATCGCCAATAAGAAGGTCAGAGGGATACAGTAAAGCCGAAGTGAAGCGTCGGAATCTATAACTAGTGCCACAGGAATGGTTCAAAACTTAGAGAGTTAGAAGAGTCAGTTTTCGTGTATTTAAGTCGGCATTGTGCCTTTTGTAATTAATTCCGATGAAATTTCTGTGTTTCATCGACTATAAGAAGGTCAGAGGGATACAGTAAACCTGAAGTGAAGCATCGGAATCTATAACTAGTGTCACAGGAATGGTTCAAAAAATTAACAGTAAGAAGAGTCAGTTTTCTTGTACCTAAGTCGGCCTTGTGATTTTTGTATTTAATTTCGTTGCAATATCTGTGTTTTATCGTCAATAAGGTCAGAGGGATACAGTAAACCTGAGGTGAAGCATCGGAATCTATAACTAGTGTCACAGGAATGGTTCAAAACATAGACAGGAAGAAGAGTCAGTTTTCTTGTACTTAAGTCGGCATTGTGCTTTTGTATTTAATTCCGATGCCATTTCTGTGTTTCATCGCCAATAAGTAGGTCAGAGGGATGCAGTAATGACGCATCGAAATCTATAACTAGTATCACAGGAATGGTTTCATTATAGACAGTAAGAAGAGTCAGTTTTCTTGTACTTAAGTCGGCATTGTGCCTTTTGTATTTAATTCCGATCAAATTTCTGTGTTTCATCGTCAATAAGAAGGTCAGAGAGATACAGTAAAACTGAAGTGAAGCATCAGAATCTATAACTAGTGTCACATGAATGGTTCAAACATAGACAGTAAGAAGAGTCAGTTTTCTTGTACATAAGTCGGCATTGCGCCTTTTGTATTTAATTCTGAAGCAATATCTGTGTTTCATCGTCAATACGAAGGTCAGAGGGATACAGTAAACCTGAAGTGAAGCATCGGAAGCTAAAACTAGTGTCACATGAATGGTTCAAAGCATAGACAGCAGGAAGAGTCATTTTTCTTGTACTTAAGTCGGCATTGTACCTTTTGTATTTAATTCCGATGCAATTTCTGTGTTTCATCGTCAATAAGAAGGTCAGAGGGATACAGTAAACCAGAAGTGAAGCATCGGAATCTATATCTATTGAGACAAGAATGGTTCAAACATAGAGAGTAAGAAGAGTTAGTTTTCTTGTACTTAAGTCGGCATTGTGCCTTTTGTGTATAATTCCGACGCAATATCTGTGTTTCATCTTCAATATTAAGGTCAGAGGGATACAGTAAATCTGAAGTGAAGCATCGGAATCTATAACTAGTGTCACAGGAATGGTTAAAAATAGACAGTAAGAAGAGTCAGTTTTCTTTTACTTAAGTCGGCCGTGTGCCTTTTGTATTTAATTCCGATGCAATTTCTGTGTTTCATCGTCAATAAGAAGGTAAGAGGGATACAGTAAACCTGAAGTGAAGCATCGGAATCTATAACTAATGTCACATGAATGGTTCAGACATAGACAGTAAGAAGAGTCAGTATTCTTGTACTTATGTCGGCATTGTGCCTTTTGTATTTAATTCCGATGCAATTTCTGTGTTTCATCGTCAATAAAAAGGTAAGAGGGATACAGTAAACCTGAAGTGAAGCATCGGAAGCTATAACTAGTGTCACAGGAAAGGTTCAAAACATAGACAGTAAGAAGAGTCAGTTTTCTAGTACTTAAGTCGGCATTGTACTTCTTGTATTTAATTCCGATGCAATTTCTGTGTTTCATCGTCTATAAGAAGGTCAGAGGGATACAGTGAACCTGAAGTGTAGCATCGGAACCTATAACTAGTGTCACAGGAAAGATTCAAATCATAGACAGTAAGAAGAGTCAGTTTTCTAGTACTTAAGTCGGCATGGTGACTTTTGCATTTAATTGCGATGCAATTTCAGTGTTTCATCGTCAATAAGAAGGTCAGAGGGATACAGTAAACCTGAAGTGAAGCAACGGAATCTATAACTTGTGTTACAGGAATGGTTCGAAACAAAGACAGTAAGAAGAGTCAGTTTTCTTGTACATAAGTCGGCATTGTGCCTTATGTATTTAATTACGATGCAATTTCTGTGTTACATCGTCAATAAGAAGGTCAGAGGGATACAGCAAACCTGAAGTGAAGCATCGGAATCTTTAAACTAGTGTCACATGAATGGTTCAAAACATAGTCAGTAATAAGAGTCAGTTTTCTTGTACTTATGTCGGCATTGTGCCTTTTGTATTTAATTCCGATGCAATTTCTGTGTTTCATAGTGGATAAGTAGGTCAGAGGGATACAGTAAACCTGAAGTGAAGCATCGGAATCTATAACTAGTGTCAAAGGAATGCAACAAAACACAGACAGTAAGAAGAGTCAGTTTTCTTGTACTTAATTCGGCATTGTGCCTTTTTTATTTAATTCCGATGCAATTTCTGTGTTTCATCGTCAATAAGAAGGTCAGAGGGATACAGTAAACTTGAAGTGAAGCATCGGAATCTATAACTAGTGTCACAGTAATGGTTCAAAACATAGACAGTAAGAAGAGTCAGTTTTTCTTGTACTTATGTCGGCATTGTGCCTTTTGTTTTTAATTCCGATGCAATTTCTGTGTTTCATCGTCTATAAGAAGGTCAGAGGGATACAGTAAACCTGAAGTGAAGCATCGGAATCTATAACAAGTGTCACAGGAATGGTTCAATACATAGACAGTAAGAAGACTCACTTTTCTTGTACTTAAGTCAGCATTGTGCTTTATATAATTTAATTCCGATGCAATTTCTGTGTTTCATCGCCAATAAGAAGGTCAGAGGGATACAGTAAAGCCGAAGTGAAGCGTCGGAATCTATAACCGAGTGTCACCGGAATGGTTCAAAACTTAGACAGTTAGAAGAGTCAGTTTTCGTGTATTTAAGTCGGCATTGTGCCTTTTGTAATTAATTCCGATGAAATTTCTGTGTTTCATCGACTATAAGAAGGTCAGAGGGATACAGTAAACCTGAAGTGAAGCATCGGAATCTATAACTAGTGTCACAGGAATGGTTCAAAACATAGACAGTAAGAAGAGGTCAGTTTACTTGTACCTAAGTCGGGCCTTGTGCCTTTTGTATTTAATTCCGTTGCAATATCTGTGTTTTATCGTCAATAAGAAGGTCAGAGGGATACAGTAAACCTGAGGTGAAGCATCGGAATCTATAACTAGTCGTCACAGGAATGGTTCAAAACATAGACAGGAAGAAGAGTCAGTTTTCTTGTACTTAAAGTCGGCATTGTGCTTTTATATTTAATTCCGATGCCATTTCTGTGTTTCATCGCCAATAAGTAGGTCAGAGGGATACAGTAAACCTGAAGTGAAGCATCGGAATCTATAACTAGTATCACAGGAATGGGTTTCATTATAGACAGTAAGAAGTGTCAGTTATCTTGTACTTAAGTCGGCATTGTGCCTTTTGTATTTAATTCCGATCAAATTTCTGTGTTTCATCGTCAATAAGAAGGTCAGAGAGATACAGTAAAACTGAAGTGAAGCATCAGAATCTATAACTAGTGTCACATGAATGGTTCAAACATAGACAGTAAGAAGAGTCAGTTTTCTTGTACATAAGTCGGCATTGCGCCTTTTGTATTTAATTCAGAAGCAATATCTGTGTTCCATCGTCAATAAGAAGGTCAGAGGGATACAGTAAACCTGAAGTGAAGCATCGGAAGCTAAAAACTAGTGTCACATGAATGGTTCAAAGCATAGACAGCAAGAAGAGTCATTTTTCTTGTACTTAAGTCGGCATTGTAGCCTTTTGTATTTAATTCCGATGCAATTTCTGTGTTTCATCGTCAATAAGAAGGTCAGAGGGATACAGTAAACCAGAAGTGAAGCATCGGAATCTATACCTATTGACACAAGAATTGGTTCAAACATAGAAGAGTAAGAAGAGTTAGGTTTTCTTGTACTTAAGTCGGCATTGTGCCTTTTGTGTATAATTCCGACGCAATATCTGCTGTTTCATCTTCAATATTAAGGTCAGAGGGATACAGTAAATCTGAAGTGAAGCATCGGAATCTATAACTAGTGTCACAGGAATGGTTAAAAATAGACAGTAAGAAGAGTCAGTTTTCTTTTACTTAAGTCGGCATTGTGCCTTTTGTATTTAATTCCCGATGGCAATTTCTGTGTTTCATCGTCAATAAAAAAGGTAAGTAGGGATACAGTAAACCTGAAGTGAAGCATCGGAAGCTATAACTAGTGTCACATGAATGGTTCAAAGGCATAGACAGTAAGAAGAGTCAGTTTTTCTTGTACCTAAGGTCGTCATTGTGCCTTTTGTATTAAATTCCGAAGCAATTTCTGTGTTTCATCAATAAGAAGAAGGTCAGAGCGATACAGTAAACCTGAAGTGAAGCATCGGAATCTATAACTAGTGTCACAGGAATGGTTCAAATCTTAGACAGGAAGAAGAGTCAGTTTTCTTGTACTTAAGTCGGCATTCTGAATTTTGTATTTAATTCCGTAGGCAATTTCTGTAGTTTCATCGTCAACAAGAAGTTCAGTAGGGATAAAGTTAACCTGGAGTAAAGCATCGGAATCTATAACTAGTGTCACATGAATGCTTCAAAACATAGACAGTAAGAAGAGTCAGTTTTCTTTGTACTTATGTCGGCATTGTGCCATTTGTATTTAATCCCGATGCAATATCTGTGTTTCATCGTCAATAAGAAGATCAGGAGCGGGATACAGTAAACCTGAAGTGAAGCTTCGGAATCTATAACTAGTGTCACAGAATTAGTTCAATATATAGACAGTTTGAAGAGTCAGTTTTCTCATACTTAAGAGGGCATTGTGCCTTTTCTATTTAATTCCGATGCAATTTTATGTTTCATTGTCAATAAGAAGGTCAGAGTGGATGACAGTAAAAGTGAAGTGAAGCATCGGAATATATAACTACTGTCACAGGAATGGTTTCTAAGGCATAGACGACGTAAGGGAGAATCAGTTTTCTTGTACTTAAGTCGGCATTGTGCCTTTTATATTATATTCCGATGCAATTTCTGTGTTTCATCGTCAATAAGAAGGTCAGTGGGATACAGTAAACCTGAAGTGAAGCATCGGAATCTATAACTAGTGTCACAGGAATGGTTAGAAACACAGACAGTAAGAAGAGACCGTTATCTAGTACTTAAGTCGGCATTGTGCATTTTGTACTTAATTCCGAAGCAATTTCTGTGTTTTAGCGTCAATAAGAATTTAAGACGGATACAGTAAACTTGAAGTAAAGCATCGGAATCTATAACTAGTGTCACATGAATGGTTCAAAACATAGATAGTAAGAAGTGTCAGTTTTCTAGTACTTTGGTCGGCATTGTACCTTTTGTATTTAATTCCGATGCAATTTCTGTGTTTCATCGTCAATAAGAAGGTCAGAGGTATACAGTAAGCCTGAAGTGAAGCATTCGGAATCGATAACTAGTGTCACAGGAATGGTTCAAAAACATAGGACAGTAAGAAGAGTCAGTTTTCTTTTACTTCAGTCGGCATTGTGCCTTTTGTATTTATTCCGATGCAATTTCTGTATTTCATCATCAATAAGAAGGTCAGAGGGATACAGCAAACCTGAAGTGAAGCATCGGAATCTATAATTAGTGTCACAGGAAATGGTTCAAAACATAGACAGTAAGGACAGCCAGTGTTCTTGAACTTAAATCGGCATTGTGCCTTTTGTATTTAATTCCGATGCAATTTCAGTGTTTCATCGTCAATAAGAAGGTCGATATAGTGAACCTGATGTGAAGCATCGGAATCTATAACTAGTGTCACAGGAATGGTTCAAAACACAGACAGTAAGAAGAGTCAGTTATCTTGTACTTAAGTCGGCATTGTGCCTTTTGTATTTAATTCCGATGCAATTTCTGTGTTTCATCGTCAATAAGGAGGTCAGAGGGATACAGTAAACCTGAAGTGAAGCATCGGAATCTGTAACTAGTGTCACAGGAATGGTTCAAAACATAGACAGTAAGAAGAGTCAGTTTTCTTGTACTTAAGTCGGCATTGTGCCTTTTGTATTTAATTCCTATGCAATTTCGGTGTTTCATCGTCAATAAGAAGGTCAGAGGCATATAGTAAACCTGAAGTGAAGCATCGGAATCTATAACTAGTGTCACAGGAATGGTTCAAAACACAGACAGTAAGAAGAGGCAGTTTTCTTGTACTTAAGTCGGCATTGTGCCTTTTGTATTTAATTCCGATGCAATTTCAGAGTTTCATCGTCAATGAGAAGGTCAGAGGGATATAGTGAACCTGAAGTGAAGCATCGTAAACTATAACTAATGTCACAGGAATGGTTCAAAACATAGACAGTATGAAGAGTCAGTTTTCTTGTACTTAAGTCGGCATTGTGCCTTTTGTATTTAATCCGATGCAATTTCTATGTTTCATCGTCAATAAGAAGGTCAGAGGGATACGGTAAACCTGATGTGAAGCATCTGAATCTATAACTAGTGTCACAGGAATAGTTCAAAACATAGACAGTTAGAAGAGTCAGTTTTCTTGTACTTAAGTCGGCATTGTGCCTTTTGTATTTAATTCCGATGGAATTTCTGTGTTTCATCGTCAATAAGAAGGTCAGAGGGATACAATAAACCTGCAGTGAAGCATCGGAATCTATAACTAGTGTCACATGAATGGTTCAAAACATAGATAGTAACAAGTGTCAGTTTTCTTGCACTTAGATTCGGCATTGTGCCTTTTGTACTTAATTCCGATGCAATTTCTGTGTTCCATCGTCAATAAGAAGGTCAGAGGTATACAGTAAACCTGAAGTGAAGCATCGGAATCGATAACTAGTGTCACAGGAATGGTTCAAAACATAGACAGTAAGAAGAGTCAGTTTTCTTTTACTTAAGTCGGCATTGTGCCTTTTGTATTTAATTCCGATGCAATTTCTGTATTTCATCTTCAATAAGAAGGTCAGAGGGATACAGCAATCCTGAAGTGAAGCATCGAAATCTATTACTGGTGTCACAGGAATGGTTCATAACATAGACAGTAAGAAGAGACAGTTTTCTTGTACTTAAGTCGGCATTGTGCCTTTTGATTTGATTCCGATGCAATTTCTGTGTTTCATTGTCAATAAGAAAGTCAGAGGGATACAGTAAACCTGCAGTGAAGCATCGGAATCTATAACTAGTGTCACATGAATGGTTCAAAACATAGATAGTAACAAGTGTCAGTTTTCTTGCACTTAGATTCGGCATTGTGCCTTTTGTACTTAATTCCGATGCAATTTCTGTGTTCCATCGTCAATAAGAAGGTCAGAGGTATAGAGTAAACCTGAAGTGAAGCATCGGATTCTATAACTAGTGTCACAGGAGTAGCTCAAAACATAGACAGTAAGAAGAGTCAGTTTTCTTGTACTTAATCCTTCAATGTGCCTTTTCTATTTAATTACGATGCAATTTCTGTGTTTCATCGTCAATAAGAAGGTCAAAGGGATACAGTAAACCGGAAGTTAAGCACCGGAATCTATAACTAGTGTCACAGGAATGGTACAAAACATAGATAGTAAGAAGAGTCAGTTTTCTAGCACTTAAGTCGGCATTGTGCCTTTTGAATTTAATTCCGATACAATTTCTGCGTTTCATCGTCAATTAGAATGTCAGAGGGATACAGTAAATCTGAAGTGAAGCATCGGAATCTATAACTAGTGTCACAGGAATGGTTCAAAACATAGACAGTAAGAAGAGTCAGTTTTCTTCTACTTAAGTCGTCATTGTGCCTCTTGTATTTCTTTCCGATGCAATTTCTGTGTTTCATCGTCAATAAGAAGGTCAGAGGGATACAGTGAACCTGAAGTGAAGCATCGGAATCTATAACTAGTGTCACAGGCATGGTTCAAAACATAGACAGTAAGAAGAGCCAGTCTTCTTGTACTTAAGTCGGCATTGGGCCTTTTGTATTTCATTCCAATACAATTTCTGTGTTTCAACGTCAATAAGAAGGTCAGAGGGATACAGTAAACATGAAGTGAAGCATCGGAACCTATAACTAGTGACACAGGAATGGTTCAAAGCATAGACAGTAAGAAGAGTCAGTTTTCTTGTGCTTAAGTCGGCATTGTGCCTTTTGTATTTAATTCCGATGCAATTTCTGTGTTTCATCGTCAATAAGAAGGTCAGAGGGATACAGTAACCCTGAAGTGAAGCATCGGAATCTAAAACCGGTCTCACAGGAAAGTTTCAAAACATAGACAGTAAGCAGAGCCAGTCTTCTTGTGCTTGAGTCGGCATTGTGCCTTTTGTATTTAATTCCGATGCAATTTCTGTGTTTCATCGTCAATAAGAAGGTCAGAGGGATACAGTAAACCTGAAGTGAAGCATCGGAATCTATAACTAGTGTCACATGATGGTTCAAAACATAGACAGAAAGAAGAGTCAGTTTTCTTGTACTTAAGTCGGCATTGTGCCTTTTGTATTTAATTCCGATACAATATCTGTGTTTCATCGTCAATAAGAAGGTCCGAGGGATACAGTAAACCTGAAGTGAAGCATCGCAATCTATAACTAGTGTCACAGGAATAGTTCAAAACATAGACAGTAAGAAGAGTCAGTTCTCTTGTACTTAAGTCGGCATTGTGCTTTTGTATTTAATTCCGATGCAATTTCTGTGTTTCATCGTTAATAAGAAGGTCAGAGGGATACAGTAAAACTGAAGTGAAGCATCGGAATCTATAACTAGTGTCCCATGAATGGTTCAAAACTTAGACAGGAAGAAGAGTCAGTTTTCTTGTACTTAAGTCGGCATTGTGCCTTTTGTATTTAATTCCGATGCAATATCTGTGTTTCATCGTCAATAAGAAGGTCAGAGGGATACAGTAAACCTGAAGTGAGGCATCGGAATCCATAACTCGTGTCACAGGAATGGTTCAAAACATAGACAGTAAGAAGAGTCAGTTTTCTTCTACTTAAGTCGGCATTGTGCCTTTTGTATTTATTCCGATGCAATTTCTGTATTTCATCATCAATAAGAAGGTCAGAGGGATACAGCAAACCTGAAGTGAAGCATCGGAATCTATAATTAGTGTCACAGGAATGGTTCAAAACATAGACAGTAAGGACAGCCAGTGTTCTTGAACTTAAATCGGCATTGTGCCTTTTGTATTTAATTCCGATGCAATTTCAGTGTTTCATCGTCAATAAGAAGGTCGATATAGTGAACCTGATGTGAAGCATCGGAATCTATAACTAGTGTCACAGGAATGGTTCAAAACACAGACAGTAAGAAGAGTCAGTTATCTTGTACTTAAGTCGGCATTGTGCCTTTTGTATTTAATTCCGATGCAATTTCTGTGTTCCATCGTCAATAAGGAGGTCAGAGGGATACAGTAAACCTGAAGTGAAGCATCGGAATCTGTAACTAGTGTCACAGGAATGGTTCAAAACATAGACAGTAAGAAGAGTCAGTTTTCTTGTACTTAAGTCGGCATTGTGCCTTTTGTATTTAATTCCTATGCAATTTCGGTGTTTCATCGTCAATAAGAAGGTCAGAGGCATATAGTAAACCTGAAGTGAAGCATCGGAATCTATAACTAGTGTCACAGGAATGGTTCAAAGCACAGACAGTAAGAAGAGGCAGTTTTCTTGTACTTAAGTCGGCATTGTGCCTTTTGTATTTAATTCCGATGGAATTTCTGTGTTTCATCGTCAATAAGAAGGTCAGAGGGATACAATAAACCTGCAGTGAAGCATCGGAATCTATAACTAGTGTCACATGAATGGTTCAAAACATAGATAGTAACAAGTGTCAGTTTTCTTGCACTTAGATTCGGCATTGTGCCTTTTGTACTTAATTCCGATGCAATTTCTGTGTTCCATCGTCAATAAGAAGGTCAGAGGTATACAGTAAACCTGAAGTGAAGCATCGGAATCGATAACTAGTGTCACAGGAATGGTTCAAAACATAGACAGTAAGAAGAGTCAGTCTTCTTTTACTTAAGTCGGCATTGTGCCTTTTGTATTTAATTCCGATGCAATTTCTGTATTTCATCTTCAATAAGAAGGTCAGAGGGATACAGCAATCCTGAAGTGAAGCATCGAAATCTATTACTGGTGTCACAGGAATGGTTCATAACACAGACAGTAAGAAGAGACAGTTTTCTTGTACTTAAGTCGGCATTGTGCCTTTTGATTTGATTCCGATGCAATTTCTGTGTTTCATTGTCAATAAGAAAGTCAGAGGGATACAGTAAACCTGCAGTGAAGCATCGGAATCTATAACTAGTGTCACATGAATGGTTCAAAACATAGATAGTAACAAGTGTCAGTTTTCTTGCACTTAGATTCGGCATTGTGCCTTTTGTACTTAATTCCGATGCAATTTCTGTGTTCCATCGTCAATAAGAAGGTCAGAGGTATACAGTAAACCTGAAGTGAAGCATCGGAATCTATAACTAGTGTCAGAGGAGTAGCTCAAAACATAGACATTAAGAAGAGTCAGTTTTCTTGTACTTAATCCTTCAATGTGCCTTTTCTATTTAATTACGATGCAATTTCTGTGTTTCATCGTCAATAAGAAGGTCAAAGGGATACAGTAAACCGGAAGTTAAGCACCGGAATCTATAACTAGTGTCACAGGAATGGTACAAAACATAGATAGTAAGAAGAGTCAGTTTTCTAGCACTTAAGTCGGCATTGTGCCTTTTGAATTTAATTCCGATACAATTTCTGCGTTTCATCGTCAATTAGAATGTCAGAGGGATACAGTAAATCTGAAGTGAAGCATCGGAATCTATAACTAGTGTCACAGGAATGGTTCAAAACATAGACAGTAAGAAGAGTCAGTTTTCTTCTACTTAAGTCGTCATTGTGCCTCTTGTATTTCTTTCCGATGCAATTTCTGTGTTTCATCGTCAATAAGATGGTCAGAGGGATACAGTGAACCTGAAGTGAAGCATCGGAATCTATAACTAGTGTCACAGGCATGGTTCAAAACATAGACAGTAAGAAGAGCCAGTCTTCTTGTACTTAAGTCGGCATTGGGCCTTTTGTATTTCATTCCAATACAATTTCTGTGTTTCAACGTCAATAAGAAGGTCAGAGGGATACAGTAAACATGAAGTGAAGCATCGGAACCTATAACTAGTGACACAGGAATGGTTCAAAGCATAGACAGTAAGAAGAGTCAGTTTTCTTGTGCTTAAGTCGGCATTGTGCCTTTTGTATTTAATTCCGATGCAATTTCTGTGTTTCATCGTCAATAAGAAGGTCAGAGGGATACAGTAATCCTGAAGTGAAGCATCGGAATCTAAAACCGGTCTCACAGGAAAGTTTCAAAACATAGACAGTAAGCAGAGCCAGTCTTCTTGTGCTTGAGTCGGCATTGTGCCTTTTGTATTTAATTCCGATGCAATTTCTGTGTTTCATCGTCAATAAGAAGGTCAGAGGGATACAGTAAACCTGAAGTGAAGCATCGGAATCTATAACTAGTGTCACATGATGGTTCAAAACATAGACAGAAAGAAGAGTCAGTTTTCTTGTACTTAAGTCGGCATTGTGCCTTTTGTATTTAATTCCGATACAATATCTGTGTTTCATCGTCAATAAGAAGGTCCGAGGGATACAGTAAACCTGAAGTGAAGCATCGCAATCTATAACTAGTGTCACAGGAATAGTTCAAAACATAGACAGTAAGAAGAGTCAGTTCTCTTGTACTTAAGTCGGCATTGTGCCATTTGTATTTCATTCCGATGCAATTTCTGTGTTTCAATGTCAATAAGAAGGTCAGGGGGATACAGTAAACCAGAAGTGAAGCACCGGAATCTATAACTAGTGTCACAGGAATGGTTCAAAACATAGACAGTAATAAGAGTCATTTTTCTTGTACTTAAGTCGGCATTGTGCTTTTTGTATTTAATTCCGATGCAATTTCTGTGTTTCATCGTCAATAAGAAGGTCAGAGGGATACTGTAAACCTGAAGTGAAGCACAGGAATCTATATTTAGTGTCACAGGAATGGTTCAAAACATTGACAGTAAGAAGAGTCAGTTTTCTTGTACTTAAGTCGGCATTGTGCCTTTTCTATTTCATTCCGATGCAATTTCTGTGTTTCATCGTCAATAAGAAGGTCAGAGGGATACAGTAAACCTGAAGTGAAGCATCGGAATCTACAACTAGTGTCACAGGAATGATTCTAAACATAGACAGTAAGTAGAGTCAATTTTCTTGCACTTAAGTCGGCATTGTGCCTTTTGTGTTTAATTCCGATGCAATTTCTGGGTTTCATCGTCAATAAGAAGGTCAGAGGGATACAGTGAACCTGAAGTGAAGCATCGGAATCTATAACTAGTGTCACAGGAATGGTTCAAAGCATAGAAAGTAAGAATAGTCAGTTTTCATGTACTTAAGTCGGCATTGTGAAACTTGTATTTAATTCCGATGCAATTTTTGTGTTTCATCGTCAATAAGAAGGTCAGAGGGATACAGCAAACATGAAGTAAAGCATCGGAATCTATAACTAGTGTCACATGCATGGTTCAAAACATAGACAGTAAGAAGGGTCAGTTTTCTTGTACTTAAGTCGTTATTGTGCCTTTTGTATTTAATTACTACGCAATTTCTCTGTTTCATCGTCAATAAGAAGGTCAAAGGGATATAGTAAACCTGAAGTGAAGCATCGGAATCTATAACTAGTGTCACAGGAATAGTTCAAAACATAGACAGTAAGAAGAGTCAGTTTTCTTGTACTTAAGTCGGCATTGTGCCTTTTGTATTTAATTCCGATGTAATTTCTGTGTTTCATCGTCAATAATAAGGTCAGAGGGATACAGTAAACCGGAAGTGAAGCATCGGAACCTATAACTAGTGTCACAGGAATGGTTCAAAACATAGACAGTTAGAAGAGTCAGTTTTCTTGTACTTAAGTCGGCAATGTGCCTTTTGTATTTAATTCCGATACAATTTCTGTGTTTCATCGGCAATAAGAAGGTCAGAGGGATACAGTAAACCTGAAGTGAAGCATCGGAACCTATAACTAGTGTCACAGGAGTGATTCTAAACATAGACAGTAAGAAGAGTCAGTTTTCTTGTTCTTAAGTCGGCATTGTGCCTTTTGTATTTAATTCTGACGCAATTTCTATGTTTCATCGTCAATAAGAAGGTCAGAGGGATACAGTCAACCTCGAGTGAAGCATCGGAATCTATAACTAGTGTCACAGAAAATGTTGAAACCATAGTCAGTAGGAAGAGTCAGTCATCTTGTACTTAAGTCAGCATCGTGCGTTTTGTATTTAATTCTGATGCAATTTCTGTGTTTCATCGTCAATAAGAAGGTCAGAGGGATACAGTAAACCTAAAGTGAAGCATCTGAATCTATAACTAGTGTCACAGGAATGGTTCAAATCATAGACAGTAAGAAGAGTCAGTTTTCTTGTACTTAAGTCATGATTGTGCCTTTTCTATTTAATTCCGATGCAATTTCTGTGTTTCATCGTCAATAAGAAGGTCAGAGGGATACAGTAAACCTGAAGTGAAGCATCGGAATCTACAACTAGTGTCGCAGGAATGATTCTAAACATAGACAGTAAGAAGAGTCAGTTTTCTTGCACTTAAGTCGGCATTGTGCCTTTTGTATTTAATTCCGACGCAATTTCTATGTTTCATCGTCAATAAGAAGGTCAGAGGGATACAGTAAACCTGAAGTGAGACATCGGAATCTATAACTAGTGTGACAGGAATGGTTCAAAACATAGACAGTAAGAAGAGTCAGTTTTCTTGCACTTAAGTCGGCATTGTGCCTTTTGTATTTAATTCCGACGCAATTTCTATGTTTCATCGTCAATAAGAAGGTCAGAGGGTTACAGTAAACCTGAAGTGAAGCATCGGAATCTATAACTAGTTTCACAGGAATGGTTCAAAACATAGACAGTAAGAAGAGTCAGTTTTCTTCTACTTAAGTCGGCATTGTGAAACTTGTATTTAATTCCGATGCAATGTCTGTTCTTCATCGTCAATAAGAAGGTTAGAGGGATACAGTAAACATAAAGTAAGGCATCGGAATCTAAAACTGGTCTCACAGGACATGTTGAAATCATAGTCAGTAGGAAGAGTGTCTTCTTGTACTTAAGTCAGCATCGTGCCTTTTGTATTTAATTCTGATGCAATTTCTGTGTTTCATCGTCAGTAAGAAGGTCCAAGGGATACAGTAAACATATAGTGAAGCATCGGAATCTAAAACTGGTCTCACAGGAAATTTTCAAACATAGTCAGTAAGAAGAGCCAGTCTTCTTGTACTTGAGTCGGCAATGTGCCTTTTGTATTTAATTCCGATGCAATTTCTGTGTTTCATCGTCAATAGCAAGGTCAGAGGGATACAGTAAACCTGAAGTGAAGCATCGGAATCTATAACTAGTGTGACAGAAATGGTTCAAAGCATAGAAAGTAAGAATAGTCAGTTTTCTTGTACTTAAGTCAGCATTGTGAAACTTGTATTTAATTCCGATGCAATTTCTGTGTTTCATCGTCAATAAGAAGGTCAAAGGGATACAGTAAACCTGAAGTAAAGCATCGGAATCTATAACTAGTGTCACATGAATGATTCAAAACATAGGCAGTAAGAAGAGTCTGTTTTCTTGTACTTAAGTCGGCATTGTGCCTTTTGTATTTAATTCCGATGCAATTTCTGTGTTTCATCGTCAATAAGAAGGGCAAACGGATACAGTAAAAATAAAGTGATGCATCGGAATCTATAACTAGTGTCACAGGAATAGTTCAAAGCTTAGACTGTAAGAAGAGTCAGTTTTCTTCTACTGAAGTCGGCATTGTGCCTTTTTTATTTAATTTCGATGCAATTTCTGTGTTTCATCGTCAATAAGAAGGTCAGAGGGATACAGTAAACTGGAAGTGAAGCATCGGAACCTATAACTAGTGTCACAGGAATGGTTCAAAGCATAGACAGTAAGAAGAGTCGGTTTTCTTGTACTTAAGTCGTCATTGTGCCTTTTGTGACTAATTCCGATGCAATTTCTGTGTTTCATCGTCAATAAGAAGATCAGAGGGATACAGTAAAACTGAAGGGAAACATCGGAATCTATAACTAGTGTCAGAGGAATGGTTCAAAACATAGACAGTAAGAAGAGTCAGTTTTCTTCTACTTAAGTCGGCATTGTGCCTTTTTTATTTAATTTCAATGCAATTTCTGTGTTTCATCGTCAATAAGAAGGTCAGAGGGATACAGTAAACTGGAAGTGAAGCATCGGAACCTATAACTAGTGTCACAGGAATAGTTCAAAACATAGACAGTAAGAAGAGTCAGTTTTCTTGCACTTAAGTCGGCATTGTGCCTTTTGTATTTAATTCCGACGCAATTTCTATGTTTCATCGTCAATAAGAAGGTCAGAGGGTTACAGTAAACCTGAAGTGAAGCATCGGAATCTATAACTAGTGTCACAGGATTGATTCTAAACATAGACAGTAAGAAGAGTCAGTTTTCTTGTACTTAAGTCGGCATTGTGCATTTTGTATTTAATTCCGACGCAATTTCTATGTTTCATCGTCAATAAGAAGGTCAGAGGGATATAGTGAACCTGAAGTGAAGTATCGGAATCTATAATTAGTGTCACAGGAATGGTTCAAAGCATAGAAAGTAAGAATAGTCAGTTTTCTTGTACTTAAGTCGGCATTGTGAAGCTTGTATTTAATTCCGATGCAATTTCTGTGTTTCATCGTCAATAAGAAGGTCAGAGGGATACAGTAAACCTGAAGTAAAGCATCGGAATCTATAACTAGTGTCACAGGAATGGTTCAAACATAGACAGTAAGAAGAGTCAGTTTTCTTGTACGTAAGTCGTCATTGTGCCTTTTGTATTTATTCCGATGCAATTTCTGTGTTTCATCGTCAATAAGGAGGTCAGAGGGATACAGTAAACCTAAAGTGAAGCATCGGAATCTATAACTAGTGTCACAGGAATGGTTCAAAACATAGACAGTAAGAAGAGTCAGTATTCTTGCACTTAAGTCGGCATTGTGCCATTTGTATTTAATTCCGACGCAATTTCTATGTTTCATCGTCAATAAGAAGATCAGAGGGATACAGTAAACCTGAAGTGAGACATCGGAATCTATAACTAGTGTGACAGGAATGGTTCAAAACATAGACAGTAAGAAGAGTCAGTTTTCTTGTACTTAAGTCGGCATTGTGCCTTTTGTATTTAATTCCGATGTAATTTCTGTGTTTCATCGTTTATAATAAGGTCAGAGGGATACAGTAAACCGGAAGTGAAGCATCGGAACCTATAACTAGTGTCACAGGAATGGTTTAAAACATAGACAGTAAGAAGAGTCAGTTTTCTTGTACTTAAGTCGGTAATGTGCCTTTTGTATTTAATTCCGATAC
Organism: Schistocerca americana; assembly: GCF_021461395.2. Taxonomy (NCBI): domain Eukaryota; kingdom Metazoa; phylum Arthropoda; class Insecta; order Orthoptera; family Acrididae; genus Schistocerca; species Schistocerca americana. The sequence continues at coordinate 4,516,279 of NW_025725983.1, read as the reverse complement.
AATTTCTGTGTTTCATCGGCAATAAGAAGGTCAGAGGGATACAGTAAACCTGAAGTGTAGCATCGGAACCTATAACTAGTGTCAGAGGAATGGTTCAAAACATAGACAGAGAGAAGAGTCAGTTTTCTTGTACTTAAGTCGTGATTGTGCATTTTCTATTTAATTCCGATGCAATTTCTGTGTTTCATCGTCAATAAGAAGGTCAGAGGGATACAGTAATACTGAAGTGAAGCATCGGAATCTACAACTAGTTTCACAGGAATGATTCTAAACATAGACAGTAAGAAGAGTCAATTTTCTTGTTCTTAAGTCGGCATTGTGCCTTTTGTATTTAATTCCGACGCAATTTCTATGTTTCATCGTCAATAAGAAGGTCAGAGGGATACAGTAAACCTGAAGTGAAGCATCGGAATCTATAACTAGTGTCACAGGAATGGTTCAAAACATAGACAGTAAGAAGAGTCAGTTTTCTTCTACTTAAGTCGGCATTGTGCCTTTTGTATTTCATTCCGATGCAATTTCTGTGTTTCATCGTCAATAAGACGGTCAGAGGGATACAGTGACCCTGAAGTGAAGCATTGGAATCTATAACTAGTGTCACAGGAATGGTTCAAAGCATAGAAAGTAAGAATAGTCAGTTTTTACTTGTACTTTAGTCGGCATTGTGAAACTTGTATTTAATTCCAATGCAATTTCTGTGTTTCATCGTCAATAAGAAGGTCAGAGGGATACAGTAAACCTGAAGTAAAGCATCGGAATCTATAACTAGTGTCACATGAATGGTTCAAAACATAGGCAGTAAGAAGAGTCAGTTTTCTTCTACTTAAGTCGGCATTGTGCCTTTTGTATTTCATTCCGATGCAATTTCTGTTCTTCATCGTCAGTAAGAAGGTCCAAGGGATACAGTAAACATATAGTGAAGCATCGGAATCTAAAACTGGTCTCACAGGAAATTTTCAAACATAGTCAGTAAGAAGAGCCGGTCTTCTTGTACTTGAGTCGGCAATGTGCCTTTTGTATTTAATTCCGATGCAATTTCTGTGTTTCATCCTCAATAGCAAGGTCAGAGGGATACAGTAAACCTGAAGTGAAGCTTCGGAATCTATAACTAGTGTCACATGCATGGTTCAAAACATAGACAGTAAGAAGGGTCAGTTTTCTTGTACTTAAGTCCGCATTGTGCCTTTTGTATTTAATTACGACGCAATTTCTCTGTTTCATCGTCAATAAGAAGGTCAAAGGGATACAGTAAACCTGAAGTGAAGCATCGGAACCTATAACTAGTGTCACAGGAATGGTTCAAAACATAGACAGAAAGAAGAGTCAGTTTTCTTGTACTTAAGTCGTCATTGTGCATTTTCTATTTAATTCCGATGCAATTTCTGTGTTTCATCGTCAATAAGAAGGTCAGTGGGATACAGTAAACCTGAAGTGAAGCATCGGATTCTACAACTAGTGTCACAGGAATGATTCTAAACATAGACAGTAAGAAGAGTCAGTTTTCTTGTTCTTAAGTCGGCATTGTGCCTTTTGTATTTAATTCCGACGCAATTTCTATGTTTCATCATCAATAAGAACTTCAGAGGGATACAGTAAACCTGAAGTGAAGCATCGGAATCTATAACTAGTGTCACAGGAATGGTTCAAAACATAGACAGTAAGAAGAGTCAGTTTTCTTCTACTTAAGTCGGCATTGTGAAACTTGTATTTAATTCCGATGCAATTTCTGTTCTTCATCGTCAATAAGAAGGTTAGAGGGATACAGTAAACATAAAGTGAGGCATCGGAATCTAAAACTGGTCTCACAGGAAATGTTGAAATCATAGTCAGTAGGAAGAGTGTCTTCTTGTACTTAAGTCAGCATCGTGGCTTTTGTATTTAATTCTGATGCAATTTCTGTGTTTCATCGTCAGTAAGAAGGTCCAAGGGATACAGTAAACATATAGTGAAGCATCGGAATCTAAAACTGGCCTCACAGGAAATTTTCAAACATAGTCAGTAAGAAGAGCCAGTCTTCTCGTACTTGAGTCGGCAATGTGCCTTTTGTATTTAATTCCGATGCAATTTCTGTGTTTCATCGTCAATAGCAAGGTCAGAGGGATACAGTAAACCTGAAGTGAAGCATCGGAATCTATAACTAGTGTGACAGAAATGGTTCAAAGCATAGAAAGTAAGAATAGTCAGTTTTCTTGTACTTAAGTAAGCATTGTGAAACTTGTATTTAATTCCGATGCAATTTCTGTGTTTCATCGTCAATAAGAGGGTCAAAGGGATACAGTAAACCTGAAGTAAAGCATCGGAATCTATAACTAGTGTCACATGAATGGTTCAAAACATAGGCAGTAAGAAGAGTCTGTTTTCTTGTACTTAAGTCGTCATTGTGCCTTTTGTGATTAATTCCGATGCAATTTCTGTGTTTCATCGTCAATAAGAAGGTCAGAGGGATACAGTAAAACTGAAGGGAAACATCGGAATCTATAACTAGTGTCAGAGGAATGGTTCAAAACATAGACAGTAAGAAGAGTCAGTTTTCTTCTACTTAAGTCGGCATTGTGCCTTTTTTATTTAATTTCGATGCAATTTCTGTGTTTCATCGTCAATAAGAAGGTCAGAGGGATACAGTAAACTGGAAGTGAAGCATCGGAACCTATAACTAGTGTCACAGGAATATTTCAAAACATAGACAGTAAGAAAAGTCAGTTTTCTTGTACTTAAGTCGGCATTGTGCCTTTTGTATTTAATTCCGATGTAATTTCTGTGTTTCATCGTCAATAATAAGGTCAGAGGGATACAGTAAACCGGAAGTGAAGCATCGGAACCTATAACTTGTGTCACAGGAATGGTTCAAAACATAGACAGTAAGAAGAGTCAGTTTTCTTGTACTTAAGTCGTTATGTGCCTTCTGTATTTAATTCCGATACAATTTCTGTGTTTCATCGGCAATAAGAAGGTCAGAGGGATACAGTAAACCTGAAGTGAAGCATCGGAACCTATAACTAGTGTCACAGGAATGGTTCAAAACATAGACAGAAAGAAGAGTCAGTTTTCTTGTACTTAAGTCGTCATTGTGCATTTTCATAATAATTCCGATGCAATTTCTGTGTTTCATCGTCAATAAGAAGGTCAGAGGGATACAGTAAACCTGAAGTGAAGCACCGGAATCTACAACTAGTATCACAGGAATGATTCTAAACATAGACAGTAAGAAGAGTCAGTTTTCTTGTTCTTAAGTTGGCATTGTGCCTTTTGTATTTAATTCCGACGCAATTTCTATGTTTCATCGTCAATAAGAAGGTCAGAGGGATACAGTGAACCTGAAGTGAAGCATCGGAATCTATAACTAGTGTCACAGGAATGGTTCAAAGCATAGAAAATAAGAAGAGTCAGTTTTCTTGTACTTAAGTCGTCATTGTGCATTTTCTATTTAATTCCGATGCAATTTCTGTGTTTCATCGTCAATAAGAAGGTCAGTGGGATACAGTAAACCTGAAGTGAAGCATCGGATTCTACAACTAGTGTCACAGGAATGATTCTAAACATAGACAGTAAGAAGAGTCAGTTTTCTTGTACTTAAGTCGGCATTGTGCCTTTTGTATTTAATTCCGACGCAATTTCTATGTTTCATCATCAATAAGAACTTCAGAGGGATACAGTAAACCTGAAGTGAAGCATCGGAATCTATAACTAGTGTCACAGGAATGGTTCAAAACATAGACAGTAAGAAGAGTCAGTTTTCTTCTACTTAAGTCGGCATTGTGAAACTTGTATTTAATTCCGATGCAATTTCTGTTCTTCATCGTCAATAAGAAGGTTAGAGGGATACAGTAAACATAAAGTGAGGCATCGGAATCTAAAACTGGTCTCACAGGAAATGTTGAAATCATAGTCAGTAGGAAGAGTGTCTTCTTGTACTTAAGTCAGCATCGTGGCTTTTGTATTTAATTCTGATGCAATTTCTGTGTTTCATCGTCAGTAAGAAGGTCCAAGGGATACAGTAAACATATAGTGAAGCATCGGAATCTAAAACTGGCCTCACAGGAAATTTTCAAACATAGTCAGTAAGAAGAGCCAGTCTTCTCGTACTTGAGTCGGCAATGTGCCTTTTGTATTTAATTCCGATGCAATTTCTGTGTTTCATCGTCAATAGCAAGGTCAGAGGGATACAGTAAACCTGAAGTGAAGCATCGGAATCTATAACTAGTGTGACAGAAATGGTTCAAAGCATAGAAAGTAAGAATAGTCAGCTTTCTTGTACTTAAGTCAGCATTGTGAAACTTGTATTTAATTCCGATGCAATTTCTGTGTTTCATCGTCAATAAGAGGGTCAAAGGGATACAGTAAACCTGAAGTAAAGCATCGGAATCTATAACTAGTGTCACATGAATGGTTCAAAACATAGGCAGTAAGAAGAGTCTGTTTTCTTGTACTTAAGTCGGCATTGTGCCTTTTGTATTTAATTCCGATGCAATTTCTGGGTTTCATCGTAAATAAGAAGTGCAAACGGATACAGTAAAAATAAAGTGAAGCATCGGAATCTATAACTAGTGTCACAGGAATAGTTCAAAGCTTAGACTGTAAGAAGAGTCAGTTTTCTTCTACTGAAGTCGGCATTGTGCCTTTTTTATTTAATTTCGATGCAATTTCTGTGTTTCATCGTCAATAAGAAGGTCAGAGGGATACAGTAAACTGGAAGTGAAGCATCGGAACCTATAACTAGTGTCACAGGAATGGTTCAAAGCATAGACAGTAAGAAGAGTCAGTTTTCTTGTACTTAAGTCGTCATTGTGCCTTTTGTGATTAATTCCGATGCAATTTCTGTGTTTCATCGTCAATAAGAAGGTCAGAGGGATACAGTAAAACTGAAGGGAAACATCGGAATCTGTAACTAGTGTCACAGGAATGGTTCAAAACATAGACAGAAAGAAGAGTCAGTTTTCTTGTACTTAAGTCGTCATTGTGCATTTTCAAAATAATTCCGATGCAATTTCTGTGTTTCATCGTCAATAAGAAGGTCAGAGGGATACAGTAAACCTGAAGTGAAGCACCGGAATCTACAACTAGTATCACAGGAATGATTCTAAACATAGACAGTCAGTTTTCTTGTTCTTAAGTCGGCATTGTGCCTTTTGTATTTAATTCCGACGCAATTTCTATGTTTCATCGTCAATAAGAAGGTCAGAGGGATACAGTGAACCTGAAGTGAAGCATCGGAATCTATAACTAGTGTCACAGGAATGGTTCAAAGCATAGAAAATAAGAATAGTCAGTTTTCTTGTACTTAAGTCGGCATTGTGACACTTGTATTTAATTCCGATGCAATTTCTGTGTTTCATCGTCAATAAGAAGGTCAGAGGGATACAGTATGCCTGAAGTAAAGTATCGGAATCTATAACTAGTGTCACAGGATTGATTCTAAACATAGACAGTAAGAAGAGTCAGTTTTCTTGTACTTAAGTCGGCATTGTGCATTTTGTATTTAATTCCGACGCAATTTCTATGTTTCATCGTCAATATGAAGGTCAGAGGGATATACTGAACCTGAAGTGAAGTATCGGAATCTATAACTAGTGTCACAGGAATGGTTCAAAGCATAGAAAGTAAGAATAGTCAGTTTTCTTGTACTTAAGTCGGCATTGTGAAGCTTGTATTTAATTCCGATGCAATTTCTGTGTTTCATCGTCAATAAGAAGGTCAGAGGGATACAGTAAACCTGAAGTAAAGCACCGGAATCTATAACTAGTGTCACAGGAATGGTTCAAACATAGACAGTAAGAAGAGTCAGTTTTCTTGTACGTAAGTCGTCATTGTGCCTTTTGTATTTATTCCGATGCAATTTCTGTGTTTCATCGTCAATAAGGAGGTCAGAGGGATACAGTAAACCTAAAGTGAAGCATCGGAATCTATAACTAGTGTCACAGGAATGGTTCAAAACATAGACAGTAAGAAGAGTCAGTATTCTTGCACTTAAGTCGGCATGGTGCCATTTGTATTTAATTCCGACGCAATTTCTATGTTTCATCGTCAATAAGAAGATCAGAGGGATACAGTAAACCTGAAGTGAGACATCGGAATCTATAACTAGTGTGACAGGAATGGTTCAAAACATAGACAGTAAGAAGAGTCAGTTTTCTTCTACTTAAGTCGGCATTGTGCCTTTTGTATTTCATTCCGATGCAATTTCTGTGTTTCATCGTCAATAAGAAGGTCAGAGGGATACAGTGAACCTGAAGTGAAGCATCGGAATCTATAACTAGTGTCACAGGAATGGTTCAAAGCATAGAAAGTAAGAATAGTCAGTTTTCTTGTACTTATGTTGGCATTGTGAAACTTGTATTTAATTCCGATGCAATTTTTGTGTTTCATCGTCAATAAGAAGGTCAAAGGGATACAGTAAACCTGAAGTGAAGCATCGGAATCTATAACTAGTGTCACATGCATCGTTCAAAACATAGACAGTAAGAAGGGTCAGTTTTCTTGTACTTAAGTCGGCATTGTGCCATTTGTATTTAATTACGACGCAATTTCTCTGTTTCATCGTCAATAAGAAGGTCAAAGGGACACAGTAAACCTGAAGTGAAGCATCGGAATCTATAACTAGTGTCACAGGAATAGTTCAAAACATAGACAGTAAGAAGAGTCAGTTTTCTTGTACTTAAGTCGGCATTGTGCCTTTTGTATTTAATTCCGATGTAATTTCTGTGTTTCATCGTTTATAATAAGGTCAGAGGGATACAGTAAACCGGAAGTGAAGCATCGGAACCTATAACTAGTGTCACAGGAATGGTTTAAAACATAGACAGTAAGAAGAGTCAGTTTTCTTGTACTTAAGTCGTTATGTGCCTTTTGTATTTAATTCCGATACAATTTCTGTGTTTCATCGGCAATAAGAAGGTCAGAGGGATACAGTAAACCTGAAGTGAAGCATCGGAACCTATAACTAGTGTCAGAGGAATGGTTCAAAACATAGACAGAAAGAAGTGTCAGTTTTCTTGTACTTAAGTCGTGATTGTGCATTTTCTATTTAATTCCGATGCAATTTCTGTGTTTCATCGTCAACAACAAGGTCAGAGGGATACAGTAATACTGAAGTGAAGCATCGGAATCTACAACTAGTGTCACAGGAATGATTCTAAACATAGACAGTAAGAAGAGTCAATTTTCTTGTTCTTAAGTTTGCATTGTGCCTTTTGTATTTAATTCCGACGCAATTTTATGTTTCATCGTCAATAAGAAGGTCAGAGGGATACAGTAAACCTGAAGTGAAGCATCGGAATCTATAACTAGTGTCACAGGAATGGTTCAAAACATAGACAGTAAGAAGAGTCAGTTTTCATCTACTTAAGTCGGCATTGTGCCTTTTGTATTTCATTCCGATGCAATTTCTGTGTTTCATCGTCAATAAAACGGTCAGAGGGATACAGTGAACCTGAAGTGAAGCATTGGAATCTATAACTAGTGTCACAGGAATGGTTCAAAGCATAGAAAGTAAGAATAGTCAGTTTTCTTGTACTTTAGTCGGCATTGTGAAACTTGTATTTAATTCCAATGCAATTTCTGTGTTTCATCGTCAATAAGAAGGTCAGAGGGATACAGTAAACCTGAAGTAAAGCATCGGAATCTATAACTAGTGTCACATGAATGGTTCAAAACATAGGCAGTAAGAAGAGTCAGTTTTCTTCTACTTAAGTCGGCATTGTGCCTTTTGTATTTCATTCCGATGCAATTTCTGTTCTTCATCGTCAATAAGAAGGTCAGAGGGATACAGTAAACATAAAGTGAGGCATCGGAATCTAAAACTGGTCTCACAGGAAATGTTGAAATCATAGTCAGTAGGAAGAGTGTCTTCTTGTACTTAAGTCAGCATCGTGCCTTTTGTATTTAATTCTGATGCAATTTCTGTGTTTCATCGTCAGTAAGAAGGTCCAAGGGATACAGTAAACATATAGTGAAGCATCGGAATCTAAAACTGGTCTCACAGGAAATTTTCAAACATAGTCAGTAAGAAGAGCCGGTCTTCTTGTACTTGAGTCGGCAATGTGCCTTTTGTATTTATTTCCGATGCAATTTCTGTGTTTCATCGTCAATAGCAAGGTCAGAGGGATACAGTAAACCTGAAGTGAAGCATCGGAATCTATAACCAGTGTGACAGAATGGTTCAAAGCATAGACTGTAAGAAGAGTCAGTTTTCTTGTACTTAAGTCAGCATTGTGAAACTTGTATTTAATTCCAATGCAATTTCTGTGTTTCATCGTCAATAAGAAGGTCAGAGGGATACAGTAAACCTGAAGTAAAGCATCGGAATCTATAACTAGTGTCACATGAATGGTTCAAAACATAGGCAGTAAGAAGAGTCAGTTTTCTTCTACTTAAGTCGGCATTGTGACTTTTGTATTTAATTTCGATGCAATTTCTGTGTTTCATCGTCAATAAGAAGGTCAGAGGGATACAGTAAACAGGAAGTGAAGCATCGGAACCTATAACTAGTGTCACAGGAATGGTTCAAAACATAGACAGTAAGAAGAATCAGTTTTCTTGTACTTAAGTCGTCATTGTGCCTTTTGTGATTAATTCCGATGCAATTTCTGTGTTTCATCGTCAATAAGAAGGTCAGAGGGATACAGTAAAACTGAAGGGAAACATCGGAATCTATAACTAGTGTCACAGGAATGGTTCAAACCATAGACAGTAAGAAGAGTCAGTTTTCTTCTACTTAAGTCGGCATTGTGCCTTTTTTATTTAATTTCGATGCAATTTCTGTGTTTCATCGTCAATAAGAAGGTCAGAGGGATACAGTGAACTGGAAGTGAAGCATCGGAACCTATAACTTGTGTCACAGGAATGGTTCAAAACATAGACAGTAAGAAGAGTGAGTTTTCTTGTACTTAAGTCGGCAATGTGCCTTTTGTATTTGATTCCGATGCAATTTCGGTGTTTCATCGGCAATAAGAAGGTCAGAGGGATACAGTGAACCTGAAGTGAAGCATCGGAATCTGTAACTAGTATCACAGGAATGGTTCAAAACATAGACAGTAAGAAGAGTCAGTTTTCTTCTACTTAAGTCCGCATTGTGCCTTTTGTATTTCATTCCGATGCAATTTCTGTGTTTCATCGTCAATAAGAAGGTCAGAGGGATACAGTGAACCAGAAGTGAAGCATCGGAATCTATAACTAGTGTCACAGGAATGGTTCAAACCATAGAAAATAAGAATAGTCAGTTTTCTTGTACTAATGTCGGCATTGTGAAACTTGTATTTAATTCCGATGCAATTTCTGAGTTTCATCGTCAATAAGAAGGTCAGAGAGATACAGTATACCCGAAGTGAAGCATCAGAATCAATAACTAGTGTCACAGGAATGGTTCAAAATATAGACAGTAAGAAAAGTTTGTTTTCTTGTACCTAAGTCCGCATTGTGCTTTTTCTATTTAATTCCGATGCAATTTCTGAGTTTCATCGTCAATAAGAACGACCAAGGGATACAGTAAACATATAGTGAAGCATCGGAATCTAAAACTGGTCTCACAGGAAATGTTCAAACATAGTCAGTAAGAGGAGCCAGTCTTCTTGTACATGAGTCGGCAATGTGCCCTTTGTATTTAATTATTATGCTATTTCTGCGTTTCATCGTCAATAAGATGGTCAGAGGGATACAGTAAACCTAAAGTGAGGCATCGGAATCTATAACTAGTGTCACAGGAATGGTTCATAGCATAGACAGTAAGAAGAGTCAGTTTCCTAGTACTTAAGTCGGCATTGTGCCATTTCTATTTAATTCCGATGCAATTTCTGTGTTTCATCGTCAATAAGAAGGTCAGAGGGGTACAGTAAACCTGAAGTGAAGCTTCGGAATCTACAACTAGTGTCACAGGAATGGTTCAAAACAAAGACAGTAAGAAGAGTCAGTTTTCTTGTACTTAAGTCCGCATTGTGCCTTTTCTTTTTATTCTGATGCAATTTCTGAGTTTCATCGTCAATAAGAAGTTCCATGGGATACAGTAAACATATAGTGAAGCACCGGAGTCTAAAACTGGTCTCAGAGGAAATGTTCAAACATAGTCAGTAAGAAGAGCCAGTCTTCTTGTACTTGAGTCGACAATGTGCCTTTTGTATTTAATTCCGATGCAATTTCTGTGTTTCATCGTCAATAGCAAGGTCAGAGGGATACAGTTATCCTGAAGTGAAGCATCGGAATCAATAACTAGTGTCACAGGAATGGTTCAAATCATAGACAGTAAGAAGAATCAGTTTTCTTGTACTTAAGTCGTCATTGTGCCTTTTGTATTTAATTCTGATGCAATTTGTGTGTTTCATCGTCAATAAGATGGTCAGAGGGATACAGTAAACCTAAAGTGAAGCATCGGAATCTATAACTAGTGTCACAGGTATGGTTCAAAACATAGACAGTAGGAAGAGTCAGTTTTCTTGTACTTAAGTCGGCATTGTACCTTTTCTATTTAATTCCGATGCAATTTCTGTGTTTCATCGTCAATAACAAGGTCAGAGGGATACAGTAAACCTGAAGTGAAGCATCGGAATTTATAACTAGTGTCGCAGGAATGGTTCAAAGCATAGAAAGTAAGAATAGTCAGTTTTCTTGTACTTAAGTCGGCATTGTGCCTTTTGTATTTAATTCCGATGCAATTTCTGTGTCTCATCGTCAATAAGAAGGTCAGAGGGGTACAGTGAACGTGAAGTGAAGCATCGGAATCTATAACTGTGTTTCATAGTCAGTAAGAATGTCAGAGGCATACAGTAAACCTGAAGTGAAGCATCGGAATCTATAACTAGTGTCACAGGAATTGTTCAAATCATAGACAGTAAGAAGAGTCAGTTTTTTGTACTTAAGTCGGCTTTGTGCCTTTTGTATTTAATTCCGAAGGAAATTCTGTGTTTCATCGTCAATAAGAAAGTCAGAGGCTTACAGTAGACCTTAAGTGAAGCATCGGAATCTATAACTAGTGTCACAGGAATGGTTCAAACATAGACAGTAAGAAGAGTCAGTTTTCTTGTACTTAAGTCGTCATTGTACCCTTTGTATTTAATTCCGATGCAATTTCTGAGTTTCATCGTCAACAAGATGGTCAGAGGGATACAGTAAACCTAAAGTGAAGCATCGGAATCTATAACTAGTGTCACAGGAATGGTTCAAAACATAGACAGTAAGAAGAGTCAGTTTTCTTATACTTAAGTCGGCAATGTGCCTTTTGTATTTAATTCCGATACAATTTCTGTGTTTCATCGGCAATAAGAAGGTAAGAGGGGTATAGTAAGCCTGAAGTGAAGCATCGGAACCTATAACTAGTGTCACAGAAATGGTTCAAAACATAGACAGTAAGAAGAGTCAGTTTTCTTGTACTTAAGTCGTCATTGTGCCTTTTGTATTTAATTCCGATGCAATTTCTGTGTTTCATCGTCAATAAGAAGGTCAGAGGGATACAGTAAACCTAAACTGAAGCATCGGAATCTATAACTAGTGTCACGGGTATGGTTCTAAACATAGACAGTAAGAAGAGTCAGTTTTCTTGTACTTATGTCGGCATTGTGCCTTTTGTATTTAATTCCCACGCAATTTCTATGTTTCATCGTCAATAAGAAGGTCAGAGGGATACAGTGAACCTGAAGTGAAGCATCGGAATCTATAACTAGTGTCACAGGAATGGTTCAAAGCATAGAAAGTAAGAATAGTCAGTTTTCTTGTACTTAAGTCGGCATTGTGAAACTTGTATTTAATTCCGTTGCAATTTCTGTGTTTCATCGTCAACAAGAAGGTCAGAGGGATACAGTAAACCTGAAGTAAAGCATCGGAATCTATAATTCGTGTCACATGAATGGTTCAAAACATAGACTGTAAAACGAGTCAGTTTTTTTGTACTTAAGTCGTCATTGTGCCTTTTGTATTTAATTCCGATGCAATTTCTGTGTTTCATTGTCAATAAGAAGGTCAGAGGGATACAGTAAACCTAAAGTGAAGCATCGGAATCTATAACTAGAGTCACAGGAATGGTTCAAAACATAGACAGTAAGAAGAGTCAGTTTTCTTGTACTTAAGTCGGCATTGTGAAACTTGTATTTAATTCCGATGCAATTTCTGTGTTTCATCGTCAATAAGGAGGTCGGAGGGATACAGTAAACCTGAAGTAAAGCATCGGAATCTATAACTAGTGTCACATGAATGGTTCAAAACATAGACAGTAAGAAGGGTCAGTTTTCTTGTACTTATGTCGGCATTGTGCCTTTTGTATTTAATTCCGATGTAATTTCTGTGTTTCATCGTCAATAAGAAGGTCAGAGGGAGAGAGTAAACCGGAAGTGAAGCATCGGAACCTATAAGTAGTGTCACAGGAATGGTTCAAAACATAGACAGTAAGAAGAGTCAGTTTTCTTGTACTTAAGTCGGCATTGTACCTTTTCTATTTAATTCCGATGCAATTTCTGTGTTTCATCGTCAATAACAAGGTCAGAGGGATACAGTAAACCTGAAGTGAAGCATCGGAATTTATAACTAGTGTCACAGGAATGGTTCAAAGCATAGAAAGTAAGAATAGTCAGTTTTCTTGTACTTAAGTCGGCATTGTGCCTTTTGTATTTAATTCCGATGCAATTTCTGTGTCTCATCGCCAATAAGAAGGTCAGAGGGGTACAGTGAACCTGAAGTGACGCATTGGAATCTATAACTAGTGTCACATGAATGGTTAAAAACATAGACAGTAAAAAGAGTCAGTTTTCTTGTACTTAAGTTAGAATTGTGCCTTTTGTATTTAATGCCGATGCAATATCTGTGTTTCATAGTCAGTAAGAATGTCAGAGGCATACAGTAAACCTGAAGTGAAGCATCGGAATCTTTAACTAGTGTCACAGGAATTGTTCAAATCATAGACAGTAAGAAGAGTCAGTTTTTTGTACTTAAGTCGGCTTTGTGCCTCTTGTATTTAATTCCGAAGGAAATTCTGTGTTTCATCGTCAATAAGAAAGTCAGAGGCTTACAGTAGACCTTAAGTGAACCATCGGAATCTATAACTAGTGTCACAGGAATGGTTCAAACATAGACAGCAAGAAGAGTCAGTTTTCTTGTACTGAAGTCGTCATTGTACCCTTTGTATTTAATTCCGATGCAATTTCTGAGTTGCATCGACAACAAGATGGTCAGAAGGATACAGTAAACCTAAAGTGAAGCATCGGAATCTATAACTAGTGTCATAGGAATGGTTCAAAACATAGACAGTAAGAAGAGTCAGTTTTCTTGTACTTAAGTCGGCAATGTGCCTTTTGTATTTAATTCCGATACAATTTCTGTGTTTCATCGGCAATAAGAAGGTAAGAGGGATATAGTAAACCTGAAGTGAAGCATCGGAACCTGTAACTATTGTCACAGGAATGGTTCAAAACATAGACAGTAAGAAGAGTCAGTTTTCTTGTACTTAAGTCGTCATTGTGCCTTTTGTATTTAATTCCGATGCAATTTCTGTGTTTCATCGTCAATAAGAAGGTCAGAGGGATACAGTAAACCTAAACTGAAGCATCGGAATCTATAACTAGTGTAACAGGTATGGTTCTAAACATAGACAGTAAGAAGAGTCAGTTTTCTTGTACTTATGTCGGCATTGTGCCTTTTGTATTTAATTCCGACGCAATTTCTATGTTTCATCGTCAATAAGAAGGTCAGAGGGATACAGTGAACCTGAAGTGAAGCATCGGAATCTATAACTAGTGTCACAGGAATGGTTCAAAGCATATAAAGTAAGAATAGTCAGTTTTCTTGTACTTAAGTCGGCATTGTGAAACTTGTATTTAATTCCGATGCAATTTCTGTGTTTCATCGTCAACAAGAAGGTCAGAGGGATACAGTAAACCTGAAGTAAAGCAACGGAATCTATAACTAGTGTCACATGAATGGTTCAAAACATAGACAGTAAGAAGAGTCAGTTTTCTTGTACTTAAGTCGGCATTGTGCCTTTTGTATTTAATTCCGATGCAATTTCTGTGTTTCATCGTCAATAAGAAGGTCAAAGGGATACAGTAAATCTGAAGTGAAGCATCGGAATCTATAACTAGTGTCACAGGAATAGTTCAAAACATAGACTGTAAGAAGAGTCAGTTTTCTTGTACTTAAGTTGGCATTGTGACTTTTGTATTTAATGCCAATGCAATTTCTGTGTTCCATCGTCAATAAGAAGGTCAGAGGGATACAGTAAACCGGAAGTGAAGCATCGGAACCTATAACTAGTTTAACAGGAATGGTTCAAAACATAGCCAGTAAGAAGAGTCAGTTTTCTTGTACTTAAGTCGGCAATGTGCCCTTTGTATATAATACCGATACAATTTCTGTGTTTCATCGGCAATAAGAAGGTCAGAGGGACACAGTATACCTGAAGTGAAGCATCGGAACCCATAACTAGTGTCACAGGAATGGTTCAAAGCATAGACAGTAGGAAGAGTCAGTTTTCTTGTACTTAAGTCGTCATTGTGCCTTTTGTATTTAATTCCGATGCAATTTCTGTGTTTCATCGTCAATAAGAAGATCAGAGGGATACAGTAAAACTGAAGGGAAACATTGGAATCTATAACTAGTGTCACAGGAATGGTTCAAATCATAGACAGTAAGAAGAGTCAGTTTTCTTCTACTTAAGTCGGCATTGTGCCTTTTGCATTTCATTCCGATGCAATTTCTGTGTTTCATCGTCAATAAGAAGGTCAGAGACTACATTGAACCAGAAGTGAAGCATCGCAATCTATAACTAGTGTCACAGGAATGGTTCAAACCATAGAAAGTAAGAATAGTCAGTTTTCTTGTACTTAAGTCGGCATTGTGAAACTTGTATTTAATTCCGATGCAATTTCTGTGTTTCATCGTCAATACGAAGGTCAGAGGGATACAGTAAACCTGAAGTAAAGCATCGGAATCTATATCTAGTGTCACAGGAATGGTTCAAAACATTGACAGTAAGAAGAGTTAGTTTACTTGTACTGAAGTCCTCATTGTGCATTTTGTATTTAATTCCAATGCAATTTCTGTGTTTCATTGTCAATAAGAAGGTCAGAGGGATACAGTAAACCTGAAGTGAAGCATCGGAATCTAAAACCGGTCTCACAGGAAAGTTTCAAATCATAGACAGTAAGAAGATCCAGTCTTCTTGTACTTGAGACGGCATTGTGCCTTTTGTATTTAATTCCGATGCAATTTCTGTGTTTCATCGTCAATAAGAAGGTCAGAGGGATACAGTAAAACTGAAGTGAAGCATCGGAATCTATAACTAGTGTCACATGAATGGTTCAAAACATAGACAGAAAGAAGAGTCTGTTTTCTTGTACTTAAGCCAGCATTGTGCCTTTTGTAATTAATTCCGATGCAATATCTGTGTTTCATCGTCAATAAGAAGGTCAGAGGGATACAGTGAACCCTGAAGTGAAGCATGGGAATCTATAACTAGTGTCACATGAATGGTTCAAATCATAGACAGTAAAAACAGTCAGTTTTTTTGTACTTAAGTCAGAATTGTACATTTTGTATTTAATTCCGACGCAATTTCTATGATTCATCGTCAATAAGAAGGTCAGAGGGATACAGTAAACCTGAAGTGAAGCATCGGAATCTATAACTAGTGTCACAGGAATGGTTCAAAACATAGACAGTAAAAAGAGTCAGTTTTCTTCTACTTAAGACGGCATTGTGCCTTTTGTATTTCATTCCGATGCAATTTCTGTGTTTCATCGTCAATACGAAAGTCAGAGGGATACAGTAAACCTGAAGTGACGCATCGGAACCTATAACTAGTGTCACAGGAATGGGTCAAAACATAGACAGTAAGAAGAGTCAGTTTTCTTGTACTTAAGTCGTCATTGTGCCTTTTGTATTTAATTCCGATGCAATTTGTGTGTTTCATCGTCAATAAGACGGTCAGAGGGATACAGTAAACCTAAAGTGAAGCGTTGGAATCTATAACTAGTGTCACAGAATGGTTCAAAACTTAGACAGTATAAAGAGTCAGTTTTCTTCTACTTAAGACGGCATTGTGCCTTTTGTATTTCATTCCGATGCAATTTCTGTGTTTCATCGTCAATAAGAAGGTCAGAGGGATACAGTAAAACTGAAGGGAAACATCGGAATCTATAACTAGTGTCACAGGAATGGTTCAAAGCATAGAAAGTAAGAATAGTCAGTTATCTTGTACTTAAGTCGGCATTGTGAAACTTGTATTTAATTGCGATGCAATTTCGGTGCTTCATCGTCAATAAGAAGGTCAGAGGGATACAGTAAACATAAAGTGAGGCATCGGAATCTAAAACTGGTCTCACAGGAAATGTTGAAATCATAGTCAGTAGGAAGAGTGTCTTCTTGTACTTAAGACAGCATCGTGCCTTTAGTATTTAATTCTGATGCAGTTTCTGTGTTTCATCGTCAGTAAGAAGGTTCAAGGGATACAGTAAACATATTGTGAAGCATCGGAATCGAAAACTGGTCTCACAGGAACTTTTCAAACATAGTCAGTAAGAAGAGCCAGTCTTCTTGTACTTGAGTCGGCAATGTGCCTTTTGTACTTAATTCCGATGCAATTTCTGTGTTTAAACGTCAATAGCAAAGTCAGAGGGATACAGTAAACCTGAAGTGAAGCATGGGAATCTATAACTAGTGTCACAGAAATGGTTCAAAGCATAGAAAGTAAGAAGAGTCAGTTTTCTTGTACTTAAGTCGGCATTGTAAAACTTGTATTTAATTCCGATGCAATTTCTGTGTTTCATCGCCAATAAGAGGGTCAGAGGGATACAGTAAACCTGAAGTAAAGCATCGGAATCTATAACTAGTGTCACATGAATGGTTCAAAACATAGGCAGTAAGAAGAATCTGTTTTCTTGTACTTAAGTCGGCATTGTGCCTTTTGTATTTAATTCCGATGCAATTTCTGTGTTTCATCGCCAATAAGAAGGTCAAAGGGATACAGTAAACCTGAAGTGAAGCATCTGAAGCTACAACTAGTGTCACAGGAATAGTTCAAAGCATAGACTGTAAGAAGATTCAGTTTTCTTGTACTTAAGTCGGCATTGTGAGTTTTTATTTTAATTTCGATGCAATTTCTGTGTTTCATCGTCAATAAGAAGGTCAGAGGGATACAGTAAACTGGAAGTGAAGCATCGGAACCTATAACTAGTGTCACAGGAATGGTTCAAATCATAGACAGTTAGAAGAGTCAGTTTTCTTGTACTTAAGTCGGCAATGTGCCCTTTGTATATAATACCGATACAATTTCCGTGTTTCATCGGCAATAAGAAGGTCAGATCGACACAGTAAACCTGATGTGAAGCATCGGAACCCATAACTAGTGTCACAGGAATAGTTCAAAACATAGACAGTAAGTAGTGTCAGTTTTCTTGTACTTAAGTCGTCATTGTGCCTTTTGTATTTAATTCCGATGCAATTTCTGTGTTTCAACGTCAATAAGAAGGTCAGAGGGATACCGTAAAACAGAAGGGAAATATCGGAATCTATAACTAGTGTCACAGGAATGGTTCAAAACATAGACAGTAAGAAGAGTCAGTTTTCTTCTACTTAAGTCGGCATTGTGCCTTTTGTATTTCATTCCGATGCAATTTCTGTGTTTCATCGTCAATAAGAAGGTCAGAGGGATACAGTGAACAAGAAGTGAAGCATCGGAATCTATAACTAGTGTCACAGAAATGGTTCAAACCATAGAAAGTGAGAATAGTCAGTTTTCTTGTACTTAAGTCGTCATTGTGCCTTTTGTATTTAATTCCGATGCAATTTCTGTGTTTCATCGTCAATAAGAAGATCAGAGGGATACAGTAAAACTGAAGGGAAACATTGGAATCTATAACTAGTGTCACAGGAATGGTTCAAATCATAGACAGTAAGAAGAGTCAGTTTTCTTCTACTTAAGTCGGCATTGTGCCTTTTGTATTTCATTCGGATGCAATTTCTGTGTTTCATCGTCAATAAGAAGGTCAGAGGGATACATTGAACCAGAAGTGAAGCATCGGAATCCATAACTAGTGTCACAGGAATGGTTCAAAGCATAGAAAGTAAGAATAGTCAGTTTTCTTGTACTTAAGTCGTCATTGTGCCTTTTGTATTTAATTCCGATGCAATTTCTGCGTTTCATCGTCAATAAGAAGATCAGAGGGATACAGTAAAACTGAAGGGAAACATTGGAATCTATAACTAGTGTCACAGGAATGGTTCAAATCATAGACAGTAAGAAGAGTCAGTCTTCTTCTACTTAAGTCGGCATTGTGCCTTTTGTATTTCATTCGGATGCAATTTCTGTGTTTCATCGTCAATAAGAAGGTCAGAGGGGTACAGTGAACCTGAAGTGACGCATTGGAATCTATAACTAGTGTCACATGAATGGTAAAAAGCATAGACAGTAAAAAGAGTCAGTTTTCTTGTACTTAAGTTAGAATTGTGCCTTTTGTATTTAATGCCGATGCAATATCTGTGTTTCATAGTCAGTAAGAATGTCAGAGGCATACAGTAAACCTGAAGTGAAGCATCGGAATCTATAACTAGTGTCACAGGAATTGTTCAAATCATAGACAGTAAGAAGAGTCAGTTTTTTGTACTTAAGTCGGCTTTGTGCCTCTTGTATTTAATTCCGAAGGAAATTCTGTGTTTCATCGTCAATAAGAAAGTCAGAGGCTTACAGTAGACCTTAAGTGAACCATCGGAATCTATAACTAGTGTCACAGGAATGGTTCAAACATAGACAGTAAGAAGAGTCAGTTTTCTTGTACTTAAGTCGTCATTGTACCCTTTGTATTTAATTCCGATGCAATTTCTGAGTTGCATCGACAACAAGATGGTCAGAAGGATACAGTAAACCTAAAGTGAAGCATCGGAATCTATAACTAGTGTCATAGGAATGGTTCAAAACATAGACAGTAAGAAGAGTCAGTTTTCTTGTACTTAAGTCGGCAATGTGCCTTTTGTATTTAATTCCGATACAATTTCTGCGTTTCATCGGCAATAAGAAGGTAAGAGGGATATAGTAAACCTGAAGTGAAGCATCGGAACCTATAACTATTGTCACAGGAATGGTTCAAAACATAGACAGTAAGAAGAGTCAGTTTTCTTGTACTTAAGTCGTCATTGTGCCTTTTGTATTTAATTCCGATGCAATTTCTGTGTTTCATCGTCAATAAGAAGGTCAGAGGGATACAGTAAACCTAAACTGAAGCATCGGAATCTATAACTAGTGTAACAGGTATGGTTCTAAACATAGACAGTAAGAAGAGTCATTTTTCTTGTACTTATGTCGGCATTGTGCCTTTTGTATTTAATTCCGACGCAATTTCTATGTTTCATCGTCAATAAGAAGGTCAGAGGGATACAGTGAACCTGAAGTGAAGCATCGGAATCTATAACTAGTGTCACAGGAATGGTTCAAAGCATATAAAGTAAGAATAGTCAGTTTTCTTGTACTTAAGTCGGCATTGTGAAACTTGTATTTAATTCCGATGCAATTTCTGTGTTTCATCGTCAACAAGAAGGTCAGAGGGATACAGTAAACCTGAAGTAAAGCAACGGAATCCATAACTAGTGTCACATGAATGGTTCAAAACATAGACAGTAAGAAGAGTCAGTTTTCTTGTACTTAAGTCGGCATTGTGCCTTTTGTATTTAATTCCGATGCAATTTCTGTGTTTCATCGTCAACAAGAAGGTCAAAGGGATACAGTAAACCTGAAGTGAAGCATCGGAATCTATAACTAGTGTCACAGGAATAGTTCAAAGCATAGACTGTAAGAAGATTCAGTTTTCTTGTACTTAAGTCGGCATTGTGAGTTTTTATTTTAATTTCGATGCAATCTCTGTGTTTCATCGTCAATAAGAAGGTCAGAGGGATACAGTAAACTGGAAGTGAAGCATCGGAACCTATAACTAGTGTCACAGGAATGGTTCAAATCATAGACAGTAAGAAGAGTCAGTTTTCTTGTACTTAAGTCGGCAATGTGCCCTTTGTATATAATACCGATACAATTTCTCTGTTTCATCGGCAATAAGAAGGTCAGATCGACACAGTAAACCTGATGTGACGCATCGGAACCCATAACTAGTGTCACAGGAATGGTTCAAAACATAGACAGTAAGTAGTGTCAGTTTTCTTGTACTTAAGTCGTCATTGTGACTTTTGTATTTAATTCCGATGCAATTTCTGTGTTTCAACGTCAATAAGAAGGTCAGAGGGATACCGTAAAACAGAAGGGAAATATCGGAATCTATAACTAGTGTCACAGGAATGGTTCAAAACATAGACAGTAAGAAGAGTCAGTTTTCTTCTACTTAAGTCGGCATTGTGCCTTTTGTATTTCATTCCGATGCAATTTCTGTGTTTCATCGTCAATAAGAAGGTCAGAGGGATACAGTGAACAAGAAGTGAAGCATCGGAATCTATAACTAGTGTCACAGAAATGGTTCAGACCATAGAAAGTAAGAATAGTCAGTTTTCTTGTAGTTAAGTCGGCATTGTGAAACTTGTATTTAATTCCGATGCAATATCTGTGTTTCATCGTCAATAAGAAGGTCAGAGGGATCCAGTAAACCTGAAGTAAAGCATCGGAATCTATATCTAGTGTCATAGGAATGGTTCAAATCATTGACAGTAAGAAGAGTTAGTTTTCTTGTACTGAAATCCTCATTGTGCATTTTGTATTTAATTCCGATGCAATTTCTGTTTTATTGTCAATAAGAAGGTCAGAGGGATATGGTAAACCTGAAGTGAAGCATCGGAATCTATAACAAGTGTCACACTAATAGTTCAAAACATAGACAGTAAGAAGAGTCAGTTTTCTTGTACTTAAGTCGGCATTGTGCCTTTTGTATTTAATTCCGATGCTATTTCTGTGTTTCATCGTCAATAAGAAGGTGAGAGGGATACAGTAAACCGGAAGTGAAGCATCGGAACCTATAACTAGTGTCACAGGAATCGTTCAAAACATAGAGAGTAAGAAGAGTCTGTTTTCTTGTACTTAAGTCGGCAATGTGCCTTTTGTATTTAATTCCGATACAATTTCTGTGTTTCATCGGCAATAAGAAGGTCAGAGGGATACAGTAAACCTGAAGTGAAGCATCGGAACATATAACTAGTGTCACAGGAATGGTTCAAAACATAGACAGTAAGAAGAGTCAGTTTTCTTGTACTTAAGTCGGCATTGTGCCTCTTGTATTTAATTCCGATGCAATTTCTGTGTTTCATCGTCAATAAGAAGGTCAGAGCGATACTCTAAACCAGAAGTAAAGCATCGGAATCTATAGCTAGTGTCACATGAATGGTTCAATACATAGACAGTAAGCAGAGTCAGTTTTCTTGTACTTAAGTCGGCATTGTGCATTTTGTATTTACATCCGATGCAATTTCTGTGATTCATCGTCATTAAGAAGGTCAGAGGGATACAGTAAACCTGAAGTGAAACATCGGAATCTATAACTAGTGTCACAGGAATAGTTCAAAACATAGGCAGTAAGAAGAGTCAGTTTTCTTGTACTTAAGTGGGCATTGTGCCTTTAGTATTTAATTCCGATGCAATTTCTGTGTTTAATCGTCAATAGCAAAGTCAGAGGGATACAGAAAACCTGAAGTGAAGCATCGGAATCTATAACTAGTGTCACAGAAATGGTTCAAAGCATAGAAAGTAAGAAGAGTCAGTTTTCTTGTACTTAAGTCGGCAATGTGCCTTTTATATTTAATTCCGATACAATTAATGAGTATCAAAGTCAATAAGAAGGTCAGAGGGATACAGTAAACCTGAAGCGAAGCATCGGAACCTATAACTAGTGTTACAGGAATGGTTCAAAACATAGTCAGTAAGAAGAGCCAGTCTTCTTGTACTAGAGTCGGCAATGTGCCTTTTGTATTTAATTCCGATGCAATTTCTGTGTTTAATCGTCAATAGCAAAGTCAGAGGGATACAGAAAACCTGAAGTGAAGCATCGGAATCTATAACTAGTGTCACAGAAATGGTTCAAAGCATAGAAAGTAAGAAGAGTCAGTTTTCTTGTACTTAAGTCGGCATTGTAAAACTTGTATTTAATTCCGATGCAATTTCTGTGTTTCATCGTCAATAAGAAGGTCAGAGGGATACAGTAAACCTGAACTAAAGCATCGGAATCTATAACTAGTGTCACATGAATGGTTCAAAACATAGGCAGTAAGAAGAATCTGTTTTCTTGTACTTAAGTCGTCATTGTGCCTTTTGTATTTAATTCCGATGCAATTTCTGTGTTTCATCGTCAATAAGAAGATCAGAGGGATACAGTAAACTGGAAGTGAAGCATCGGAACCTATAACTGGTGTCACAGGAATGGTTCAAAACATAGACAGTAAGAAGAGTAAGTTTTCTTGTACTTAAGTCGGCAATGTGCCCTTTGTATATAATACCGATACAATTTCTGTGTTTCATCGGCAATAAGAAGGTCAGAGGGACACAGTACACCTGAAGTGAAGCATCGGAACCCATAACTAGTGTCACAGGGATGGTTCAAAACATAGACAGTAAGAAGAGTCAGTTTTCTTGTACTTAAGTCGTCATTGTGCCTTTTGTATTTAATTCCGATGCAATTTCTGTGTTTCATCGTCAATACGAAGATCAGAGGGATACAGTAAAACTGAAGGGAAACATTGGAATCTATAACTAGTGTCACAGGAATGGTTCAAATCATAGACAGTAAGAAGAGTCAGTTTTCTTCTACTTAAGTCGGCATTGTGCCTTTTGTATTTCATTCGGATGCAATTTCTGTGTTTCATCGTCAATAAGAAGGTCAGAGGGATACATTGAACCAGAAGTGAAGCATCGGAATCCATAACTAGTGTCACAGGAATGGTTCAAAGCATAGAAAGTAAGAATAGTCAGTTTACTTGTACTTAAGTCGGCATTGTGCCTTTTGTATTTAATTCCGATGCAATTTCTGTGTCTCATCGTCAATAAGAAGGTCAGAGGGGTACAGTGAACCTGAAGTGACGCATTGGAATCTATAACTAGTGTCTCATGAATGGTTAAAAACATAGACAGTAAAAAGAGTCAGTTTTCTTGTACTTAAGTTAGAATTGTGCCTTTTGTATTTAATGCCGATGCAATATCTGTGTTTCATAGTCAGTAAGAATGTCAGAGGCATACAGTAAACCTGAAGTGAAGCATCGGAATCTATAACTAGTGTCACAGGAATTGTTCAAATCATAGACAGTAAGAAGAGTCAGTTTTTTGTACTTAAGTCGGCTTTGTGCCTCTTGTATTTAATTCCGAAGGAAATTCTGTGTTTCATCGTCAATAAGAAAGTCAGAGGCTTACAGTAGACCTTAAGTGAACCATCGGAATCTATAACTAGTGTCACAGGAATGGTTCAAACATAGACAGTAAGAAGAGTCAGTTTTCTTGTACTTAAGTCGTCATTGTACCCTTTGTATTTAATTCCGATGCAATTTCTGAGTTGCATCGACAACAAGATGGTCAGAAGGATACAGTAAACCTAAAGTGAAGCATCGGAATCTATAACTAGTGTCATAGGAATGGTTCAAAACATAGACAGTAAGAAGAGTCAGTTTTCTTGTACTTAAGTCGGCAATGTGCCTTTTGTATTTAATTCCGATACAATTTCTGTGTTTCATCGGCAATAAGAAGGTAAGAGGGATATAGTAAACCTGAAGTGAAGCATCGGAACCTATAACTATTGTCACAGGAATGGTTCAAAACATAGACAGTAAGAAGAGTCAGTTTTCTTGTACTTAAGTCGTCATTGTGCCTTTTGTATTTAATTCCAATGCAATTTCTGTGTTTCATCGTCAATAAGAAGGTCAGAGGGATACAGTAAACCTAAACTGAAGCATCGGAATCTATAACTAGTGTAACAGGTATGGTTCTAAACATAGACAGTAAGAAGAGTCAGTTTTCTTGTACTTATGTCGGCATTGTGCCTTTTGTATTTAATTCCGACGCAATTTCTATGTTTCATCGTCAATAAGAAGGTCAGAGGGATACAGTGAACCTGAAGTGAAGCATCGGAATCTATAACTAGTGTCACAGGAATGGTTCAAAGCATATAAAGTAAGAATAGTCAGTTTTCTTGTACTTAAGTCTGCATTGTGAAACTTGTATTTAATTCCGATGCAATTTCTGTGTTTTATCGTCAACAAGAAGGTCAGAGGGATACAGTAAACCTGAAGTAAAGCAACGGAATCTATAACTAGTGTCACATGAATGGTTCAAAACATAGACAGTAAGAAGAGTCAGTTTTCTTGTACTTAAGTCGGCATTGTGCCTTTTGTATTTAATTCCGATGCAATTTCTGTGTTTCATCGTCAATAAGAGGGTCAAAGGGATACAGTAAACCTGAAGTGAAGCATCGGAATCTATAACTAGTGTCACAGGAATAGTTCAAAACATAGACTGTAAGAAGAGTCAGTTTTCTTGTACTTAAGTTGGCATTGTGACTTTTGTATTTAGTTCCAATGCAATTTCTGTGTTCCATCGTCAATAAGAAGGTCAGAGGGATACAGTAAACCGGAAGTGAAGCATCGGAACCTATAACTAGTTTAACAGGAATGGTTCAAAACGTAGCCAGTAAGAAGAGTCAGTTTTCTTGCACTTAAGTCGGCAATGTGCCCTTTGTATATAATACCGATACAATTTCTGTGTTTCATCGGCAATAAGAAGGTCAGAGGGACACAGTATACCTGAAGTGAAGCATCGGAACCCATAACTAGTGTCACAGGAATGGTTCAAAACATAGACAGTAGGAAGAGTCAGTTTTCTTGTACTTAAGTCGTCATTGTGCCTTTTGTATTTAATTCCGATGCAATTTCTGTGTTTCATCGTCAATAAGAAGATCAGTGGGATACAGTAAAGCTGAAGGGAAACATTGGAATCTATAACTAGTGTCACAGGAATGGTTCAAATCATAGACAGTAAGAAGAGTCAGTTTTCTTCTACTTAAGTCGGCATTGTGCCTTTTGTATTTCATTCCGATGCAATTTCTGTGTTTCATCGTCAATAAGAAGGTCAGAGACTACATTGAACCAGAAGTGAAGCATCGCAATCTATAACTAGTGTCACAGGAATGGTTCAAACCATAGAAAGTAAGAATAGTCAGTTTTCTTGTACTTAAGTCGGCATTGTGAAACTTGTATTTAATTCCGATGCAATTTCTGTGTTTCATCGTCAATACGAAGGTCAGAGGGATACAGTAAACCTGAAGTAAAGCATCGGAATCTATATCTAGTGTCACAGGAATGGTTCAAAACATTGACAGTAAGAAGAGTTAGTTTACTTGTACTGAAGTCCTCATTGTGCATTTTGTATTTAATTCCAATGCAATTTCTGTGTTTCATTGTCAATAAGAAGGTCAGAGGGATACAGTAAACCTGAAGTGAAGCATCGAAATCTAAAACCGGTCTCACAGGAAAGTTTCAAATCATAGACAGTAAGAAGATCCAGTCTTCTTGTACTTGAGTCGGCATTGTGCCTTTTGTATTTAATTCCGATGCAATTTCTGTGTTTCATCGTCAATAAGAAGGTCAGAGGGATACAGTAAAACTGAAGTGAAGCATCGGAATCTATAACTAGTGTCACATGAATGGTTCAAAACATAGACAGAAAGAAGAGTCTGTTTTCTTGTACTTAAGCCGGCATTGTGCCTTTTGTAATTAATTCCGATGCAATATCTGTGTTTCATCGACCATAAGAAGGTCAGAGGGATACAGTGAACCCTGAAGTGAAGCATGGGAATCTATAACTAGTGTCACATGAATGGTTCAAATCATAGACAGTAAAAACAGTCAGTTTTCTTGTACTTTAATCAGAATTGTGCATTTTGTATTTAATTCCGACGCAATTTCTATGATTCATCGTCAATAAGAAGGTCAGAGGGATACAGTAAACCTGAAGTGAAGCATCGGAATCTATAACTAGTGTCACAGGAATGGTTGAAAACATAGACAGTAAAAAGAGTCAGTTTTCTTCTACTTAAGACGGCATTGTGCCTTTTGTATTTCATTCCGATGCAATCTCTGTGTTTCATCGTCAATACGAAAGTCAGAGGGATACAGTAAACCTGAAGTGACGCATCGGAACCTATAACTAGTGTCACAGGAATTGTTCAAAGCATAGAAAGTAAGAATAGTCAGTTATCTTGTACTTAAGTCGGCATTGTGAAACTTGTATTTAATTGCGATGCAATTTCGGTGCTTCATCGTCAATAAGAAGGTCAGAGGGATGCAGTAAACATAAAGTGAGGCATCGGAATCTAAAACTGGTCTCACAGGAAATGTTGAAATCATAGTCAGTAGGAAGAGTGTCTTCTTGTACTTATGACAGCATCGTGCCTTTAGTATTTAATTCTAATGCAGTTTCTGTGTTTCATCGTCAGTAAGAAGGTTCAAGGGATACAGTAAACATATAGTGAAGCATCGGAATCGAAAACTGGTCTCACAGGAACTTTTCAAACATAGTCAGTAAGAAGAGCCAGTCTTCTTGTACTTGAGTCGGCAATGTGCCTTTTGTATTTAATTCCGATGCAATTTCTGTGTTTAAACGTCAATAGCAAAGTCAGAGGGATACAGTAAACCTGAAGTGAAGCATCGGAATCTATAACTAGTGTCACAGAAATGGTTCAAAGCATAGAAAGTAAGAAGAGTCAGTTTTCTTGTACTTAAGTCGGCATTGTAAAACTTGTATTTAATTCCGATGCAATTTCTGTGTTTCATCGTCAATAAGAAGGTCAGAGGGATACAGTAAACCTGAAGTAAAGCATCGGAATCTATAACTAGTGTCACATGAATGGTTCAAAACATAGGCAGTAAGAAGAATCTGTTTTCTTGTACTTAAGTCGGCATTGTGCCTTTTGTATTTAATTCCGATGCAATTTCTGTGTTTCATCGTCAATAAGAAGGTCAAAGGGATACAGTAAACCTGAAGTGAAGCATCGGAATCTATAACTAGTGTCACAGGAATAGTTCAAAGCATAGACTGTAAGAAGATTCAGTTTTCTTGTACTTAAGTCGGCATTGTGAGTTTTTATTTTAATTTCGATGCAATTTCTGTGTTTCATCGTCAATAAGAAGGTCAGAGGGATACAGTAAACTGGAAGTGAAGCATCGGAACCTATAACCAGTGTCACAGGAATGGTTCAAATCACAGACAGTAAGAAGAGTCAGTTTTCTTGTACTTAAGTCGGCAATGTGCCCTTTGTATATAATACCGATACAATTTCTGTGTTTCATCGGCAATAAGAAGGTCAGATCGACACAGTAAACCTGATGTGAAGCATCGGAACCCATAACTAGTGTCACAGGAATGGTTCAAAACATAGACAGTAAGTAGTGTCAGTTTTCTTGTACTTAAGTCGTCATTGTGCCTTTTGTATTTAATTCCGATGCAATTTCTGTGTTTCAACGTCAATAAGAAGGTCAGAGGGATACCGTAAAACAGATGGGAAATATCGGAATCTATAACTAGTGTCACAGGAATGGTTCATAACATAGACAGTAAGAAGAGTCAGTTTTCTTCTACTTAAGTCGGCATTGTGCCTTTTGTATTTCATTCCGATGCAATTTCTGTGTTTCATCGTCAATAAGAAGGTCAGTGGGATACAGTGAACAAGAAGTGAAGCATCGGAATCTATAACTAGTGTCACAGAAATGGTTCAAACCATAGAAAGTAAGAATAGTCAGTTTTCTTGTACTTAAGTCGGCATTGTGAAACTTGTATTTAATTCCGATGCAATATCTGTGTTTCATCGTCAATAAGAAGGTCAGAGGGATCCAGTAAACCTGAAGTAAAGCATCGGAATCTATATCTAGTGTCATAGGAATGGTTCAAAACATTGACAGTAAGAAGAGTTAGTTTTCTTGTACTGAAATCCTCATTGTGCATTTTGTATTTAATTCCGATGCAATTTCTGTTTTATTGTCAATAAGAAGGTCAGAGGGATATGGTAAACCTGAAGTGAAGCATCGGAATCTATAACAAGTGTCACAGGAATAGTTCAAAACATAGACAGTAAGAAGAGTCAGTTTTCTTGTACTTAAGTCGGCATTGTGCCTTTTGTATTTAATTCCGATGCAATTTCTGTGTTTCATCGTCAATAAGAAGGTCAGAGCGATACTCTAAACCTGAAGTAAAGCATCGGAATCTATAGCTAGTGTCACATGAATGGTTCAATACATAGACAGTAAGCAGAGTCAGTTTTCTTGTACTTAAGTCGGCATTGTGCATTTTGTATTTACATCCGATGCAATTTCTGTGATTCATCGTCATTAAGAAGGTCAGAGGGATACAGTAAACCTGAAGTGAAACATCGGAATCTATAACTAGTGTCACAGGAATAGTTCAAAACATAGGCAGTAAGAAGAGTCAGTTTTCTTGTGCTTAAGTGGGCATTGTGCCTTTTGTATTTAATTCCGATGCAATTTCTGTCTTTCATCGTCAATAAGAAGGTCAGAGGGATACAGTAAACCGGAAGTGAAGCATCGGACCCTATAACTAGTGTCACAGGAATGGTTCAAAGCATAGACCGTAAGAAAAGTCAGTTTTCTTGTACTTAAGTCGGCAATGTGCCTTTTATATTTAATTCCGATACAACTAATGAGTATCAAAGTCAATAAGAAGGTCAGAGGGATACAGTAAACCTGAAGCGAAGCATCAGAACCTATAACTAGTGTTACAGGAATGGTTCAAAACATAGTCAGTAAGAAGAGCCAGTCTTCTTGTACTAGAGTCGGCAATGTGCATTTTGTATTTAATTCCGATGCAATTTCTGTGTTTAATCGTCAATAGCAAAGTCAGAGGGATACAGTAAACCTGAAGTGAAGCATCGGAATCTATAACTAGTGTCACAGAAATGGTTCAAAGCATAGAAAGTAAGAAGAGTCAGTTTCCTTGTACTTAAGTCGGCATTGTAAAACTTGTATTTAATTCCGATGCAATTTCCGTGTTTCATCGTCAATAAGATGGTCAGAGGGATACAGTAAACCTGAACTAAAGCATCGGAATCTATAACTAGTGTCACATGAATGGTTCAAAACATAGGCAGTAAGAAGAATCTGTTTTCTTGTACTTAAGTCGTCATTGTGCCTTTTGTATTTAATTCCGATGCAATTTCTGTGTTTCATCGTCAATAAGAAGAACAGAGGGATACAGTAAACTGGAAGTGAAGCATCGGAACCTATAACTGGTGTCACAGGAATGGTTCAAAACATAGACAGTAAGAAGAGTAAGTTTTCTTGTACTTAAGTCGGCAATGTGCCCTTTGTATATAATACCGATACAATTTCTGTGTTTCATCGGCAATAAGAAGGTCAGAGGGACACAGTAAACCTGAAGTGAAGCATCGGAACCCATAACTAGTGTCACAGGGATGGTTCAAAACATAGACAGTAAGAAGAGTCAGTTTTCTTGTACTTAAGTCGTCATTGTGCCTTTTGTATTTAATTCCGATGCAATTTCTGTGTTTCATCGTCAATAAGAAGATCAGAGGGATACAGTAAAACTGGAGGGAAACATTGGAATCTATAACTAGTGTCACAGGAATGGTTCAAATCATAGACAGTAAGAAGAGTCAGTTTTCTTCTACTTAAGTCGGCATTGTGCCTTTTGTATTTCATTCGGATGCAATTTCTGTGTTTCATCGTCAATAAGAAGGTCAGAGGGATACATTGAACCAGAAGTGAAGCATCGGAATCCATAACTAGTGTCACAGGAATGGTTCAAACCATAGAAAGTAAGAATAGTCAGTTTAATTGTACTTAAGTCGGCATTGTGAAACTTGTATTTAATTCCGATGCAATTTCTGTGTTTCATCGTCAATAAGAAGGTCAGAGGGATACAGTAAACCTGAAGTAAAGCATCGGAATCTATATCTAGTGTCACAGGAATGGTTCAATACATTGACAGTAAGAAGAGTTAGTTTACTTGTCCTGAAGTCCTCATTGTGCATTTTGTATTTAATTCCAATGCAATTTCTGTGTTTCATTGTCAATAAGAAGGTCAGAGGGATACAGTAAACCTGAAGTGAAGCATCGGAATCTAAAACCGGTCTCACAGGAAAGTTTCAAATCATAGACAGTAAGAAGATCCAGTCTTCTTGTACTTGAGTCGGCATTGTGCCTTTTGTATTTAATTCCGATGCAATTTCTGTGTTTCATCGTCAATAAGAAGGTCAAAGGGATACAGTAAACCTGAAGTGAAGCATCGGAATCTATAACTAGTGTCACAGGAATAGTTCAAAGCATAGACTGTAAGAAGATTCAGTTTTCTTGTACTTAAGTCGGCATTGTGAGTTTTTATTTTAATTTCGATGCAATTTCTGTGTTTCATCGTCAATAAGAAGGTCAGAGGGATACCGTAAAACAGAAGGGAAATATCGGAATCTATAACTAGTGTCACAGGAATGGTTCAAAACGTAGACAGTAAGAAGAGTCTGTTTTCTTGTACTTAAGTCGGCAATGTGCCTCTTGTATTTAATTCCGATGCAATTTCTGTGTTTCATCGTCAATAAGAAGGTCAGAGCGATACTCTAAACCTGAAGTAAAGCATCGGAATCTATATCCAGTGTCACAGGAATGGTTCAATACATTGACAGTAAGAAGAGTTAGTTTTCTTGTACTGAAATCCTCATTGTTCATTTTGTATTTAATTCCGATGCAATTTCTGTTTTATTGTCAATAAGAAGGTCAGAGGGATATGGTAAACCTGAAGTGAAGCATCGGAATCTATAACAAGTGTCACAGGAATAGTTCAAAACATAGACAGTAAGAAGAGTCAGTTTTCTTGTACTTAAGTCGGCATTGTGCCTCTTGTATTTAATTCCGATGCAATTTCTGTGTTTCATCGTCAATAAGAAGGTGAGAGGGATACAGTAAACCGGAAGTGAAGCATCGGAACCTATAACTAGTGTCACAGGAATCGTTCAAAACATAGAGAGTAAGAAGAGTCTGTTTTCTTGTACTTAAGTCGGCAATGTGCCTTTTGTATTTAATTCCGATACAATTTCTGTGTTTCATCGGCAATAAGAAGGTCAGAGGGATACAGTAAACCTGAAGTGAAGCATCGGAACATATAACTAGTGTCAGAGGAATGGTTCAAAACATAGACAGTAAGAATAGTCAGTTTTCTTGTACTTAAGTCGGCATTGTGCCTCTTGTATTTAATTCCGATGCAATTTCTGTGTTTCATCGTCAATAAGAAGGTCAGAGCGATACTCTAAACCTGAAGTAAAGCATCGGAATCTATAGCTAGTGTCACATGAATGGTTCAATACGTAGACAGTAAGCAGAGTCAGTTTTCTTGTACTTAAGTCGGCATTGTGCATTTTGTATTTACATCCGATGCAATTTCTGTGATTCATCGTCATTAAGAAGGTCAGAGGGATACAGTAAACCTGAAGTGAAACATCGGAATCTATAACTAGTGTCACAGGAATAGTTCAAAACATAGGCAGTAAGAAGAGTCAGTTTTGTTGTACTTAAGTGGGCATTGTGCCTTTTGTATTTAATTCCGATGCAATTTCTGTCTTTCATCGTCAATAAGAAGGTCAGAGGGATACAGTAAACCGGAAGTGAAGCATCGGAACCTATAACTAGTGTTACAGGAATGGTTCAAAACATAGTCAGTAAGAAGAGCCAGTCTTCTTGTACTAGAGTCGGCAATGTGCCCTTTGTATTTAATTCCGATGCAATTTCTGTGGTTAATCGTCAATAGCAAAGTCAGAGGGATACAGTAAACCTGAAGTGAAGCATCGGAATCTATAACTGGTGTCACAGGAATGGTTCAAAACATAGACAGTAAGAAGAGTAAGTTTTCTTGTACTTAAGTCGGCAATGTGCCCTTTGTATATAATACCGATACAATTTCTGTGTTTCATCGGCAATAAGAAGGTCAGAGGGACACAGTAAACCTGAAGTGAAGCATCGGAACCCATAACTAGTGTCACAGGGATGGTTCAAAACATAGACAGTAAGAAGAGTCAGTTTTCTTGTACTTAAGTCGTCATTGTGCCTTTTGTATTTAATTCCGATGCAATTTCTGTGTTTCATCGTCAATAAGAAGATCAGAGGGATACAGTAAAACTGAAGGGAAACATTGGAATCTATAACTAGTGTCACAGGAATGGTACAAATCATAGACAGTAAGAAGAGTCAGTTTTCTTCTACTTAAGTCGGCATTGTGCCTTTTGTATTTCATTCGGATGCAATTTCTGTGTTTCATCGTCAATAAGAAGGTCAGAGAGATACATTGAACCAGACGTGAAGCATCGGAATCCATAACTAGTGTCACAGGAATGGTTCAAACCATAGAAAGTAAGAATAGTCAGTTTTCTTGTACTTAAGTCGGCATTGTGAAACTTGTATTTAATTCCGATGCAATTTCTGTGTTTCATCGTCAATAAGAAGGTCAGAGGGATACAGTAAACCTGAAGTAAAGCATCGGAATCTATATCTAGTGTCACAGGAATGGTTCAATACATTGACAGTAAGAAGAGTTAGTTTACTTGTCCTGAAGTCCTCATTGTGCATTTTGCATTTAATTCCAATGCAATTTCTGTGTTTCATCGTCAATAAGGAGGTCAGAGGGATACAGTAAAACTGAAGTGAAGCATCGGAATCTATAACTAGTGTCACATGAATGGTTCAAAACATAGACAGAAAGAAGAGTCTGTTTTCTTGTACTTAAGTCGGCATTGTGCCTTTTGTAATTAATTCCGATGCAATATCTGTGTTTCATCGTCAATAAGAAGGTCAGAGGGATACAGTGAACCCTGAAGTGAAGCAACGGAATCTATAACTAGTGTCACATGAATGGTTCAAATCATAGACAGTAAAAACAGTCAGTTTTCTTGTACTTAAGTCAGAATTGTGCATTTTGTATTTAATTCCGACGCAATTTCTATGATTCATCGTCAATAAGAAGGTCAGAGGGATACAGTAAACCTGAAGTGAAGCATCGGAATCTATAACTAGTGTCACAGGAATGGTTCAAAACATAGACAGTAAAAAGGGTCAGTTTTCTTCTACTTAAGACGGCATTGTGCCTTTTGCATTTCATTCCGATGCAATTTCTGTGTTTCATCGTCAATACGAAAGTCAGAGGGATACAGTAAACCTGAAGTGACGCATCGGAACCTATAACTAGTGTCACAGGAATGGTTCAAAACATAGACAGTAAGAAGAGTCAGTTTTCTTGTACTTAAGTCGTCATTGTGCCTTTTGTATTTAATTCCGATGCAATTTCTGTGTTTCATCGTCAATAAGACGGTCAGAGGGATACAGTAAACCTAAAGTGAAGCATCGGAATCTATAACTAGTGTCACAGGAATGGTTCAAAGCATAGAAAGTAAGAATAGTCAGTTATCTTGTACTTAAGTCGGCATTGTGAAACTTGTATTTAATTGCGATGCAATTTCGGTGCTTCATCGTCAATAAGAAGGTCAGAGGGATACAATAAACATAAAGTGAGGCATCGGAATCTAAAACTGGTCTCACAGGAAACGTTGAAATCATAGTCAGTAGGAAGAGTGTCTTCTTGTACTTAAGACAGCATCGTGCCTTTAGTATTTAATTCTGATGCAGTTTCTGTGTTTCATCGTCAGTAAGAAGGTTCAAGGGATACAGTAAACATATAGTGAAGCATCGGAATCGAAAACTGGTCTCACAGGAACTTTTCAAACATAGTCAGTAAGAAGAGCCAGTCTTCTTGTACTTGAGTCGGCAATGTGCCTTTTGTATTTAATTCCGATGCAATTTCTGTGTTTAATCGTCAATAGCAAAGTCAGAGGGATACAGTAAACCTGAAGTAAAGCATCGGAATCTATAACTAGTGTCACATGAATGGTTCAAAACATAGGCAGTAAGAAGAATCTGTTTTCTTGTACTTAAGTCGGCATTGTGCCTTTTGTATTTAATTCCGATGCAATTTCTGTGTTTCATCGTCAATAAGAAGGTCAAAGGGATACAGTAAACCTGAAGTGAAGCATCGAAATCTATAACTAGTGTCACAGGAATAGTTCAAAGCATAGACTGTAAGAAGAGTCAGTTTTCTAGTACTTAAGTCGGCATTGTGAGTTTTTATTTTAATTTCGATGCAATTTCTGTGTTTCATCGTCAATAAGAAGGTCACAGGGATACAGTAAACTGGAAGTGAAGCATCGAAACCTATAACTAGTGTCACAGGAATGGTTCAAATCATAGACAGTAAGAAGAGTCAGTTTTCTTGTACTTAAGTCGGCAATGTGCCCTTTGTATATAATACCGATCCAATTTCTGTGTTTCATCGGCAATAAGAAGGTCAGAGGGACACAGTAAACCTGATGTGAAGCATCGGAATCTATAACTAGTGTCACAGGAATGGTTCAAACCATAGAAAGTAAGAATAGTCAGTTTTCTTGTACTTAAGTCGGCATTGTGAAACTTGTATTTAATTCCGATGCAATATCTGTGTTTCATCGTCAATACCAAGGTCAGAGAGATACAGTAAACCTGAAATAAAGCATCGGAATCTATATCTAGTGTCATAGGAATGGTTCAAAACATTGACAAAAAGAAGAGTTAGTTTTCTTGTACTGAAATCCTCATTGTGCATTTTGTATTTAATTCCGATGCAATTTCTGTTTTATTGTCAATAAGAAGGTCAGAGGGATACAGTAAACCTGAAATGAAGCATCGGAATCTATAACAAGTGTCACAGGAATAGTTCAAAACATAGACAGTAAGAAGAATCAGTTTTCTTGTACTTAAGTCGGCATTGTGCCTTTTGTATTTAATTCCGATGCAATTTCTGTGTTTCATCGTCAATAAGAAGGTGAGAGGGATACAGTAAACCGGAAGTGAAGCATCGGAACCTATAACTAGTGTCACAGGAATCGTTCAAAACATAGACAGTAAGAAGAGTCTGTTTTCTTGACTTAAGTCGGCAATGTGCCTTTTGTATTTAATTCCGATACAATTTCTGTGTTTCATCGGCAATAAGAAGGTCAGAGGGATACAGTAAACCTGAAGTGAAGCATCGGAACATATAACTAGTGTCACAGGAATGGTTCAAAACATAGACAGTAAGAATAGTCAGTTTTCTTGTACTTAAGTCGGCATTGTGCCTCTTGTATTTAATTCCGATGCAATTTCTGTGTTTCATCGTCAATAAGAAGGTCAGAGCGATACTCTAAACCTGAAGTAAAGCATCGGAATCTATAGCTAGTGTCACATGAATGGTTCAATACATAGACAGTAAGCAGAGTCAGTTTTCTTGTACTTAAGTCGGCATTGTGCATTTTGTATTTACATCCGATGCAATTTCTGTGATTCATCGTCATTAAGAAGGTCAGAGGGATACACTAAACCTGAAGTGAAACATCGGAATCTATAACTAGTGTCACAGGAATAGTTCAAAACATAGGCAGTAAGAAGAGTCAGTTTTCTTGTACTTAAGTGGGCATTGTGCCTTTTGTATTTAATTCCGATGCAATTTCTGTCTTTCATCGACAATAAGAAGGTCAGAGGGATACAGTAAACCGGAAGTGAAGCATCGGAACCTATAACTAGTGTCACAGGAATGGTTCAAAGCATAGACCGTAAGAAAAGTCAGTTTTCTTGTACTTAAGTCGGCAATGTGCCTTTTATATTTAATTCCGATACAATTAATGAGTATCAAAGTCAATAAGAAGGTCAGAGGGATACAGTAAACCTGAAGCAAAGCATCGGAACCTATAACTACTGTTACAGGAATGGTTCAAAACATAGTCAGTAAGAAGAGCCAGTCTTCTTGTACTATAGTCGGCAATGTGCCTTTTGTATTTAATTCCGATGCAATTTCTGTGTTTAATCGTCAATAGCAAAGTCAGAGGGATACAGTAAACCTGAAGTGAAGCATCGGAATCTATAACTAGTGTCACAGAAATGGTTCAAAGCATAGAAAGTAAGAAGAGTCAGTTTTCTTGTATTTAAGTCGGCATTGTAAAACTTGTATTTAATTCCGATGCAATTTCTGTGTTTCATCGTCAATAAGAAGGTCAGAGGGATACAGTAAACGTGAACTAAAGCATCGGAATCTATAACTAGTGTCACATGAATGGTTCAAAACATAGGCAGTAAGAAGAATCTGTTTTCTTGTACTTAAGTCGTCATTGTGCCTTTTGTATTTAATTCCGATGCAATTTCTCTGTTTCATCGTCAATAAGAAGATCAGAGGGATACAGTAAACTGGAAGTGAAGCATCGGAACCTATAACTGGTGTCACAGGAATGGTTCAAAACATAGACAGTAAGAAGAGTAAGTTTTCTTGTACTTAAGTCGGCAATGTGCCCTTTGTATATAATACCGATACAATTTCTGTGTTTCATCGGCAATAAGAAGGTCAGAGGGACACAGTAAACCTGAAGTGAAGCATCGGAACCCATAACTAGTATCACAGGGATGGTTCAAAACATAGACTGTAAGAAGAGTCAGTTTTCTTGTACTTAAGTCGTCATTGTGCCTTTTGTATTTAATTCCGATGCAATTTCTGTGTTTCATCGTCAATAAGAAGATCAGAGGGATACAGTAAAACTGAAGGGGAACATTGGAATCTATAACTAGTGTCACAGGAATGGTACAAATCATAGACAGTAAGAAGAGTCAGTTTTCTTCTACTTAAGTCGGCATTGTGCCTTTTGTATTTCATTCGGATGCAATTTCTGTGTTTCATCGTCAATAAGAAGGTCAGAGGGATACATTGAACCAGACGTGAAGCATCGGAATCCATAACTAGTGTCACAGGAATGGTTCAAACCATAGAAAGTAAGAATAGTCAGTTTTCTTGTACTTAAGTCGGCATTGTGAAACTTGTATTTAATTCCGATGCAATTTCTGTGTTTCATCGTCAATAAGAAGGTCAGAGGGATACAGTAAACCTGAAGTAAAGCATCGGAATCTATATCTAGTGTCACAGGAATGGTTCAATACATTGACAGTAAGAAGAGTTAGTTTACTTGTCCTGAAGTCCTCATTGTGCATTTTGCATGTAATTCCAATGCAATTTCTGTGTTTTATTGTCAATAAGAAGGTCAGAGGGATACAGTAAACCTGAAGTGAAGCATCGGAATCTAAAACCGGTCTCACAGGAAAGTTTCAAATCATAGACAGTAAGAAGGTCCAGTCTTCTTGTACTTGAGTCGGCATTGTGCCTTTTGTATTTAATTCCGATGCAATTTCTGTGTTTCATCGTCAATAAGGAGGTCAGATGGATACAGTAAAACTGAAGTGAAGCATCGGAATCTATAACTAGTGTCACATGAATGGTTCAAAACATAGACAGAAAGAAGAGTCTGTTTTCTTGTACTTAAGTCGGCATTGTGCCTTTTGTAATTAATTCCGATGCAATATCTGTGTTTCATCGTCAATAAGAAGGTCAGAGGGATACAGTGAACCCTGAAGTGAAGCAACGGAATCTATAACTAGTGTCACATGAATGGTTCAAATCATAGACAGTAAAAACAGTCAGTTTTCTTGTACTTAAGTCAGAATTGTGCATTTTGTATTTAATTCCGACGCAATTTCTATGATTCATCGTCAATAAGAAGGTCAGAGGGATACAGTAAACCTGAAGTGAAGCATCGGAATCTATAACTAGTGTCACAGGAATGGTTCAAAACATAGACAGTAAAAAGGGTCAGTTTTCTTCTACTTAAGACGGCATTGTGCCTTTTGCATTTCATTCCGATGCAATTTCTGTGTTTCATCGTCAATACGAAAGTCAGAGGGATACAGTAAACCTGAAGTGACGCATCGGAACCTATAACTAGTGTCACAGGAATGGTTCAAAACATAGACAGTAAGAAGAGTCAGTTTTCTTGTACTTCAGTCGTCATTGTGCCTTTTGTATTTAATTCCGATGCAATTTCTGTGTTTCATCGTCAATAAGACGGTCAGAGGGATACAGTAAACCTAAAGTGAAGCATCCGAATCTATAACTAGTGTCACAGGAATGGTTCAAAACTTAGACAGTAAGAACAGTCAGTTTTCTTCTACTTAAGCCGGCATTGTGCCTTTTGTATTTGATTCCGATGCAATTTCTGTGTTTCATCGTCAATAAGAAGGTCAGAGGGATACAGTAAAACTGAAGGGAAACATCGGAATCTATAACTAGTGTCACAGGAATGGTTCAAAGCATAGAAAGTAAGAATAGTCAGTTATCTTGTACTTAAGTCGGCATTGTGAAACTTGTATTTAGTTGCGATGCAATTTCGGTGCTTCATCGTCAATAAGAAGGTCAGAGGGATACAATAAACATAAAGTGAGGCATCGGAATCTAAAACTGGTCTCACAGGAAATGTTGAAATCATAGTCAGTAGGAAGAGTGTCTTCTTGTACTTAAGACAGCATCGTGCCTTTAGTATTTAATTCTGATGCAGTTTCTGTGTTTCATCGTCAGTAAGAAGGTTCAAGGGATACAGTAAACATATTGTGAAGCATCGGAATCGAAAACTGGTCTCACAGGAACTTTTCAAACATAGTCAGTAAGAAGAGCCAGTCTTCTTGTACTTGAGTCGGCAATGTGCCTTTTGTATTTAATTCCGATGCAATTTCTGTGTTTAATCGTCAATAGCAAAGTCAGAGGGATACAGTAAACCTGAAGTGAAGCATCGGAATCTATAACTAGTGTCACAGAAATGGTTCAAAGCATAGAAAGTAAGAAGAGTCAGTTTTCTTAAACTTAAGTCGGCATTGTAAAACTTGTATTTAATTCCGATGCAATTTCTGTGTTTCATCGTCAATAAGAAGGTCAGAGGGATACAGTAAACCTGAAGTAAAGCATCGGAATCTATAACTAGTGTCACATGAATGGTTCAAAACATAGGCAGTAAGAAGAATCTGTTTTCTTGTACTTAAGTCGGCATTGTGCCTTTTGTATTTAATTCCGATGCAATTTCTGTGTTTCATCGTCAATAAGAAGGTCAAAGGGATACAGTAAACCTGAAGTGAAGCATCGAAATCTATAACTAGTGTCACAGGAATTGTTCAAAGCATAGACTGTAAGAAGAGTCAGTTTTCTAGTACTTAAGTCGGCATTGTGAGTTTTTATTTTAATGTCGATGCAATTTCTGTGTTTCATCGTCAATAAGAAGGTCAGAGGGATACAGTAAACTGGAAGTGAAGCATCGAAACCTATAACTAGTGTCACAGGAATGGTTCAAATCATAGACAGTAAGAAGAGTCAGTTTTCTTGTACTTAAGACGGCAATGTGCCCTTTGTATATAATACCGATCCAATTTCTGTGTTTCATCAGCAATAAGAAGGTCAGAGGGACACAGTAAACCTGATGTGAAGCATCGGAATCTATAACTAGTGTCACAGGAATGGTTCAAACCATAGAAAGTAAGAAAAGTCAGTTTTCTTGTACTTACGTCGGCATTGTGAAACTTGTATTTAATTCCGATGCAATATCTGTGTTTCATCGTCAATACCAAGGTCAGAGGGATACAGTAAACCTGAAATAAAGCATCGGAATGTATATCTAGTGTCATAGGAATGGTTCAAAACATTGACAAAAAGAAGAGTTAGTTTTCTTGTACTGAAATCCTCATTGTGCATTTTGTATTTAATTCCGATGCAATTTCTGTTTTATTGTCAATAAGAAGGTCAGAGGGATACAGTAAACCTGAAGTGAAGCATCGGAATCTATAACAAGTGTCACAGGAATAGTTCAAAACATAGACAGTAAGAAGAATCAGTT
Organism: Schistocerca americana; assembly: GCF_021461395.2. Classification (NCBI taxonomy): domain Eukaryota; kingdom Metazoa; phylum Arthropoda; class Insecta; order Orthoptera; family Acrididae; genus Schistocerca; species Schistocerca americana. The sequence goes on along the minus strand of NW_025725983.1, from coordinate 4,476,581 downwards.
TTATTGTACTTAAGTCGGCATTGTGCCTTTTGTATTTAATTCCGATGCAATTTCTGTGTTTCATCGTCAATAAGAAGGTGAGAGGGATACAGTAAACCGGAAGTGAAGCATCGGAACCTATAACTAGTGTCACAGGAATCGTTCAAAACATAGACAGTAAGAAGAGTCTGTTTTCTTGTACTTAAGTCGGCAATGTGCCTTTTGTATTTAATTCCGATACAATTTCTGTGTTTCATCGGCAATAAGAAGGTCAGAGGGATACAGTAAACCTGAAGTGAAGCATCGGAACATATAACTAGTGTCACAGGAATGGTTCAAAACATAGACAGTAAGAAGAGTCAGTTCTCTTGTACTTAAGTCGGCATTGTGCCTCTTGTATTTAATTCCGATGCAATTTCTGTGTTTCACCGTCAATAAGAAGGTCAGAGCGATACTCTAAACCTGAAGTAAAGCATCGGAATCTATAGCTAGTGTCACATGAATGGTTCAATACATAGACAGTAAGCAGAGTCAGTTTTCTTGTACTTAAGTCGGCATTGTGCATTTTGTATTTACATCCGATGCAATTTCTGTGATTCATCGTCATTAAGAGGGTCAGAGGGATACAGTAAACCTGAAGTGAAACATCGGAATCTATAACTAGTGTCACAGGAATAGTTTAAAACATAGGCAGTAAGAAGAGTCAGTTTTCTTGTACTTAAGTGGGCATTGTGCCTTTTGTATTTAATTCCGATGCAATTTCTGTGTTTCATCGTCAATAAGAACGTCATAAGGGATACAGTAAACTTGAAGTGAGGCATCGGAATCTATAACTAGTGTCACATGAATGGTTCAAAACATAGACAGAAAAAAGAGTCAGTTTTCATGTACTTAAGTCGGCATTGTGCCTTTTGTATCTAATTCCGATGCAATATCTGTGTTTCATCGTCTATAGGAAGGTCAGAGGGACACAGTAATCCTTAAGTGAAGCATCGGAATCTATAACTAGTGTCACAGGAATGGTTCACAACATAGATAGTAAGAAGAAGCATTTTTCTTGTACTTAAGTCGGCATTGTGCCTTTTCTTTTTTATTCCCATGCAATTTCTGTGTTTCATCGTTAATAAGAAGGTCAGAGAGATACAGTAAACCTGAAGTGAAGCATCGGAATCTACAACTAGTGTAACAGGAATGGTTCAAAACATAGACAGTGAGAAGAGCCAGTCTTCTAGTACTTGAGTCGGCATTGTGCCTTTTGTATTTAATTCCGATGCAATTTCTGTGTTTCATCGTCAATAAGAAGGTCAGTGGGATACAGTAAACCTGAAGTGAAGCATCGGAATCTATAACTAGTGTCACATGAATGGTTCAAAACATAGACAGAAAGAAGAGTCAGTTTTCTTGTACTTTAGTCGGCATTGTTCCTTTTGTATTTAATTCCGATGCAATATCTGTGTTTCATCGTCTATAAGAAGGTCAGATTTATACTGTAAACCTTAAGTGAAGCATCGGAATCTATAACGAGTGTCACAGGAATGGTTCAAAACATAGACACTAAGAAGAGTCAGTTTTCTTGTAATTAAGTCAGCATTGTGCCTTTTGTATTTAATTCCGATGCAAGTTCTGTGTTTCATCGTCAATAAGAAGGTCAGAGGCATACAGTAAACCTGAAGTGAAGCATCGGAATCTATAACTAGTGTCACAGGAATGGTCCAAAACATAGACAGTAAGAAGAGTCAGTTTTCTTGTACTTAAGTCGTCATTGTGCCTTTTGTATTTAATTCCGATGCAATTTCTGTGTTTCATCGTCAATAAGAAGGTCAGAGTAATACAGTAAACCTGAAGTAAAGCATCGGAATCTATAACTAGTGTCACAGGAATGGTTCAAAACATTGAAAGTAAGAAGAGTAAGTTCTCTTGTACTTAAGTCGGCATTGTGCCTTTTCTATTTAATTCCGATGCAATTTCTGTGTTTCATCGTCAATAAGATGGTCAGAGGGATACAGCAAACCTGAAGTGAAGCATCGGAATCTGTAACTAGTCTCACAGGAATGGTTCAAAACATAGACAGTAAGAAGAGCCAGTCTTCTTGTACTTGAGTCGGCATTGTGCCTATGTATTCAATTCCGATGCAATTTCTGTGTTTCATCGTCAAAAAGAAGTCAGAGGGATACAGTAAACCTGAAGTGAAGCATCGGAATCTATAACTAGTGTCACAGGAATGGTTCAAAGCATAGACAGTAAGAAGAGCCAGTCTTCTTGTACTTAAGTCGGCATTGTGCATTTTGTATTTAATTCCGATGCAATTTCAGTGTTTCATCGTCAATAAGAAGGTCAGAGGGATACAGTAAACCTGAAGTGAAGCATCGGAATCTATAAGTAGTGTCACAGGAATAGTTCAAACTTTAGACAGTAAGAAGAGTCAGTTATCTTGTACTTAAGTCGGCATTGAGCCTTTTGTATTTAATTCCGATGCAATTTCTGTGTTTCATCGTCAATAAGAATGTCAGAGGGATACAGTAAACCGGAAGTGAAGCATCGGAACCTATAACTAGTGTCACAGGAATGGTTCAAAACATCACAGTAAGAAGAGTCAGTTTTCTTGTACTTAAGTCGGCAATGTGCCGTTTGTATTTAATTCCGATACATCTTCTGTCTTTCAAAGTCAATAAGAAGGTCAGAGGGATACAGTAAACCGGAAGTGAAGCATCGGAATCTATAACTAGTGTCACATGAGTGGTTTAAAACATAGACAGAAAGAAGAGTCAGTTTTCTTGTACTTAAGTCGGCATTGCGCCTTTTGTATTTAATTCCGATCCAATATCTGTGTTTCATCGTCAATAAGAAGGTCAGAGGAATACAGTAAAGCTGAAGTGAAGCATCGAAATCTGTAACTAGTGTCACAGGAATAGTTCAAAACGTAGACAGTAAGAAGGAACAGTTTTCTTGTACTTAAGTCGGCATTGTGCCTTTTCGATTTAATTCCGATGCATTTTCTGTTTCGTCGTCAATAAGAAGATCCAAGGGAAACAGTATACCTGAAGTGAAGCATCGGAATCTAAAACCGGTATCACAGGAAAGGTTCAGAATATAGACAGTAAGAAGTGCCAGTCTTCTTGTACTTGAGTTGGCAATGTGCCTTTTGTATTTAATTCCGATGCAATTTCTGTGTTTCATCGTCAATAAGAAGGTCAGAGGGATACAGTAATCCTGAAGTGAAGCATCGGAATCTAAAACCGGTCTCACAGGAAAGTTTCAAATCATAGACAGTAAGAAGAGCCAGTCTTCTTGAGTCGGCATTGTGCCTTTTGTATTTAATTCCGATGCAATTTCTGTGTTTCATCGTCAATCAGAAGTTCAGAGGGATACAGTAAAACTGAAGTGAAGCATCGGAATCTATAACTAGTGTCACAGGAATGGTCCAAAACATAGACAGTAACTAGAGTCAGTTTTCTTGTACTTAAGTCGTCATTGTGCCTTTTGTATTTAATTCCGATGCAATTTCTGTGTTTCATCGTCAATAAGAAGGTCTGAGGGATATAGTGAACCCGAAGTGAAGCATCGGAATGTATAACTAGTGTCACAGGGGTGGTTCAAAACATAGACAGTAGGATGAGTCAGTTCTCCTGTACTTAAGTCGGCATTGTGCTTTTGTGTTTAATTACGATGCAATTTCTGTGTTTCATCGTCAATAAGAAGGTCAGAGGGATACAGTAAACCTGAAGTGAAGCATCGGAATCTACAACTAGTGTCACAGGAATGGTTCAAAACATAGACAGTAAGAAGAGCCACTCTTCTTGTTCTTGATTCGGCATTGTGGCAATGTATTAAATTCCGATGCAATTTCTGTGTTTCATCGTCAATAAGACGGTCAGAGGGATACAGTATACCTGAAGCGAAGCATCGGAATCTATAACTAGTGTCTCAGGAATGGTCAAAACATAGACAGTAGGAAGAGTCAGTCTTCTTGTACTTGATTTGGCATTGTGCCTTTTGTATTTAATTCCGATGCAATTTCTGTGTTTCATCGTCAATAAGAAGGTCAGAGGGATACAGTAAACCTAAAGTGAAGCATCGGAATCTATAACTAGTGTGACAGGAATGGTTCAAAACATAGACAGTAAGAAGAGTCAGTACTTAAGTCGGCATTGTGCCTTTTGTATTTAATTCCGACGCAATTTCTATGTTTCATCGTCAATAAGATGGTCAGAGGGATACAGTGAACCTGAAGTGGAGCATCGGAATCTATAACTAGTGTCACAGGAATGGTTCAAAACATAGACAGTAAGAAGAGTCAGTTTTCTTCCACTTAAGTCGGCATTGTGCCTCTTGAATTTCATTACGACGCAATTTCTGTGTTTCATCGTCAATAAGAAGGTCAGAGGGATACAGTGAACCTGAAGTGAAGCATGGGAATCTAAAACTAGTGTCACAGGAATAGTTCAAATTTTAAACAGTAATAAGAATCAGTTTTCTTGTACTTAAGTCGGCACTGAGCCTTTTGTATTTAATTCCGATGCAATTTCTGTGTTTCATCGTCAATAAGAATGTCAGAGGGATACAGTAAACCGGAAGTGAAGCATCGGAACCTATAACTAGTGTCACAGGAATGGTTCAAAGCATCACAGTAAGAAGAGTCAGTTTTCTTGTACTTAAGTCGGCATTGTGCCTTTTGCATTTCATTCCGATGCAATTTCTGTGTTTCATCGTCAATAAGAAGGTCAGAGGGATACAGTAAACCTGAAGTGAAGCATCGGAATCTATAACTAGTGTCACATGAATGGTTTAAAACATAGACAGAAAGAAGAGTCAGTTTTCTTGTACTTAAATCGGCATTGTGCTTTTTGTATTTAATTCCGATGCAATATCTGTGTTTCATCGTCAATCAGAAGGTCAGAGGGATACAGCAAACCTGAAGTGAAGCATCGGAATCTGTAACTAGTCTCACAGGAATGGTTCAAAACATAGACAGTAAGAAGAGCCAGTCTTCTTGTACTTGAGTCGGCATTGTGCCTATGTATTCAATTCCGATGCAATTTCTGTGTTTCATCGTCAAAAAGAAGTCAGAGGGATACAGTAAACCTGAAGTGAAGCATCGGAATCTATAACTAGTGTCACAGGAATGGTTCAAAGCATAGACAGTAAGAAGAGCCAGTCTTCTTGTACTTAAGTCGGCATTGTGCATTTTGTATTTAATTCCGATGCAATTTCAGTGTTTCATCGTCAATAAGAAGGTCAGAGGGATACAGTAAACCTGAAGTGAAGCATCGGAATCTATAAGTAGTGTCACAGGAATAGTTCAAACTTTAGACAGTAAGAAGAGTCAGTTATCTTGTACTTAAGTCGGCATTGAGCCTTTTGTATTTAATTCCGATGCAATTTCTGTGTTTCATCGTCAATAAGAATGTCAGAGGGATACAGTAAACCGGAAGTGAAGCATCGGAACCTATAACTAGTGTCACAGGAATGGTTCAAAACATCACAGTAAGAAGAGTCAGTTTTCTTGTACTTAAGTCGGCAATGTGCCGTTTGTATTTAATTCCGATACATCTTCTGTCTTTCAAAGTCAATAAGAAGGTCAGAGGGATACAGTAAACCGGAAGTGAAGCATCGGAATCTATAACTAGTGTCACATGAGTGGTTTAAAACATAGACAGAAAGAAGAGTCAGTTTTCTTGTACTTAAGTCGGCATTGCGCCTTTTGTATTTAATTCCGATCCAATATCTGTGTTTCATCGTCAATAAGAAGGTCAGAGGAATACAGTAAACCTGAAGTGAAGCATCGACATCTGTAACTAGTGTCACAGGAATAGTTCAAAACGTAGACAGTAAGAAGGGTCAGTTTTCTTGTACTTAAGTCGGCATTGTGCCTTTTCGATTTAATTCCGATGCATTTTCTGTTTCGTCGTCAATAAGAAGATCCAAGGGAAACAGTATACCTGAAGTGAAGCATCGGAATCTAAAACCGGTATCACAGGAAAGGTTCAGAATATAGACAGTAAGAAGTGCCAGTCTTCTTGTACTTGAGTTGGCAATGTGCCTTTTGTATTTAATTCCGATGCAATTTCTGTGTTTCATCGTCAATAAGAAGGTCAGAGGGATACAGTAATCCTGAAGTGAAGCATCGGAATCTAAAACCGGTCTCACAGGAAAGTTTCAAATCATAGACAGTAAGAAGAGCCAGTCTTCTTGAGTCGGCATTGTGCCTTTTGTATTTAATTCCGATGCAATTTCTGTGTTTCATCGTCAATCAGAAGTTCAGAGGGATACAGTAAAACTGAAGTGAAGCATCGGAATCTATAACTAGTGTCACAGGAATGGTCCAAAACATAGACAGTAACTAGAGTCAGTTTTCTTGTACTTAAGTCGTCATTGTGCCTTTTGTATTTAATTCCGATGCAATTTCTGTGTTTCATCGTCAATAAGAAGGTCTGAGGGATATAGTGAACCCGAAGTGAAGCATCGGAATGTATAACTAGTGTCACAGGGGTGGTTCAAAACATAGACAGTAGGATGAGTCAGTTCTCCTGTACTTAAGTCGGCATTGTGCTTTTGTGTTTAATTACGATGCAATTTCTGTGTTTCATCGTCAATAAGAAGGTCAGAGGGATACAGTAAACCTGAAGTGAAGCATCGGAATCTATAACTAGTGTCACAGGAATGGTTCAAAACATAGACAGTAAGAAGAGCCACTCTTCTTGTTCTTGATTCGGCATTGTGGCAATGTATTAAATTCCGATGCAATTTCTGTGTTTCATCGTCAATAAGACGGTCAGAGGGATACAGTATACCTGAAGCGAAGCATCGGAATCTATAACTAGTGTCTCAGGAATGGTCAAAACATAGACAGTAGGAAGAGTCAGTCTTCTTGTACTTGATTTGGCATTGTGCCTTTTGTATTTAATTCCGATGCAATTTCTGTGTTTCATCGTCAATAAGAAGGTCAGAGGGATACAGTAAACCTAAAGTGAAGCATCGGAATCTATTACTAGTGTGACAGGAATGGTTCAAAACATAGACAGTAAGAAGAGTCAGTACTTAAGTCGGCATTGTGCCTTTTGTATTTAATTCCGACGCAATTTCTATGTTTCATCGTCAATAAGATGGTCAGAGGGATACAGTGAACCTGAAGTGGAGCATCGGAATCTATAACTAGTGTCACAGGAATGGTTCAAAACATAGACAGTAAGAAGAGTCAGTTTTCTTCCACTTAAGTCGGCATTGTGCATCTTGAATTTCATTACGACGCAATTTCTGTGTTTCATCGTCAATAAGAAGGTCAGAGGGATACAGTGAACCTGAAGTGAAGCATGGGAATCTAAAACTAGTGTCACAGGAATAGTTCAAATTTTAAACAGTAATAAGAATCAGTTTTCTTGTACTTAAGTCGGCACTGAGCCTTTTGTATTTAATTCCGATGCAATTTCTGTGTTTCATCGTCAATAAGAATGTCAGAGGGATACAGTAAACCGGAAGTGAAGCATCGGAACCTATAACTAGTGTCACAGGAATGGTTCAAAGCATCACAGTAAGAAGAGTCAGTTTTCTTGTACTTAAGTCGGCATTGTGCCTTTTGTATTTCATTCCGATGCAATTTCTGTGTTTCATCGTCAATAAGAAGGTCAGAGGGATACGGTAAACCTGAAGTGAAGCATCGGAATCTATAACTAGTGTCACATGAATGGTTTAAAACATAGACAGAAAGAAGAGTCAGTTTTCTTGTACTTAAATCGGCATTGTGCTTTTTGTATTTAATTCCGATGCAATATCTGTGTTTCATCGTCAATCAGAAGGTCAGAGGGATACAGCAAACCTGAAGTGAAGCATCGGAATCTGTAACTAGTCTCACAGGAATGGTTCAAAACATAGACAGTAAGAAGAGCCAGTCTTCTTGTACTTGAGTCGGCATTGTGCCTATGTATTCAATTCCGATGCAATTTCTGTGTTTCATCGTCAAAAAGAAGTCAGAGGGATACAGTAAACCTGAAGTGAAGCATCGGAATCTATAACTAGTGTCACAGGAATGGTTCAAAGCATAGACAGTAAGAAGAGCCAGTCTTCTTGTACTTAAGTCGGCATTGTGCATTTTGTATTTAATTCCGATGCAATTTCAGTGTTTCATCGTCAATAAGAAGGTCAGAGGGATACAGTAAACCTGAAGTGAAGCATCGGAATCTATAAGTAGTGTCACAGGAATAGTTCAAACTTTAGACAGTAAGAAGAGTCAGTTATCTTGTACTTAAGTCGGCATTGAGCCTTTTGTATTTAATTCCGATGCAATTTCTGTGTTTCATCGTCAATAAGAATGTCAGAGGGATACAGTAAACCGGAAGTGAAGCATCGGAACCTATAACTAGTGTCACAGGAATGGTTCAAAACATCACAGTAAGAAGAGTCAGTTTTCTTGTACTTAAGTCGGCAATGTGCCGTTTGTATTTAATTCCGATACATCTTCTGTCTTTCAAAGTCAATAAGAAGGTCAGAGGGATACAGTAAACCGGAAGTGAAGCATCGGAATCTATAACTAGTGTCACATGAGTGGTTTAAAACATAGACAGAAAGAAGAGTCAGTTTTCTTGTACTTAAGTCGGCATTGCGCCTTTTGTATTTAATTCCGATCCAATATCTGTGTTTCATCGTCAATAAGAAGGTCAGAGGAATACAGTAAACCTGAAGTGAAGCATCGAAATCTGTAACTAGTGTCACAGGAATAGTTCAAAACGTAGACAGTAAGAAGGGTCAGTTTTCTTGTACTTAAGTCGGCATTGTGCCTTTTCGATTTAATTCCGATGCATTTTCTGTTTCGTCGTCAATAAGAAGATCCAAGGGAAACAGTATACCTGAAGTGAAGCATCGGAATCTAAAACCGGTATCACAGGAAAGGTTCAGAATATAGACAGAAAGAAGTGCCAGTCTTCTTGTACTTGAGTTGGCAATGTGCCTTTTGTATTTAATTCCGATGCAATTTCTGTGTTTCATCGTCAATAAGAAGGTCAGAGGGATACAGTAATCCTGAAGTGAAGCATCGGAATCTAAAACCGGTCTCACAGGAAAGTTTCAAATCATAGACAGTAAGAAGAGCCAGTCTTCTTGAGTCGGCATTGTGCCTTTTGTATTTAATTCCGATGCAATTTCTGTGTTTCATCGTCAATAAGAAGGTCAGAGGGATACAGTAAAACTGAAGTGAAGCATCGGAATCTATAACTAGTGTCACATGAATGGTTTAAAACATAGACAGAAAGAAGAGTCAGTTTTCTTGTACTTAAATCGGCATTGTGCTTCTTGTATTTAATTCCGATGCAATATCTGTGTTTCATCGTCAATCAGAAGGTCAGAGGGATACAGTTAACCTGAAGTGAAGCATCGGAATCTATAACTAGTGTCACAGGAATGGTTCCAAGCATAGACAGTAAGAATAACCATTTTTCTTGTACTTAAGTCGGCATTGTGCCTTTTCTATTTTATTCCGATGCAATTTCTGTGTTTCATCGTCAATAAGAAGGTCAGAGGGATACAGTAAACCTGAAGTGAAGCATCGGAATCTGTAACTAGTGTCACAGGAGCAGTTCAAAACATAGACAGTAAGAAGGGTCAGTTTTCTTGAACTTAAGTCGGCATTGTGCATTTTGTATTTAATTCCGATGCAATTTCTGTGTTTCATCGTCAATAAGAAGGTCAAAGGGATACAGTAATCCTGAAGTGAAGCATCGGAATCTAAAACCGGTCTCACAGGAAAGTTTGAAATCATAGACAGTAAGAAGAGCCGGTCTTCTTGTACTTGAGTCGGCATTGTGCCTTTTGTGTTTAATTCCGATGCAATTTCTGTGTTTCATCGTCAATAAGAAGGTCAGAGGGATACAGTAAAACTGAAGTGAAGCATCGGAATCTATAACTAGTGTCACATGAATGGTTCAAAACATAGACAGAAAGATGAGTCTGTTTTCTTGTACTTAAGTCGGCATTGTGCCTTTTGTAATTAATTCCGATGCAATATCTGTGTTTCATCGTCAATAAGAAGGTCAGAGGGATACAGTGAACCCTGAAGTGAAGCATCGGAATCTATAACTAGTGTCACATGAATGGTTCAAATCATAGACAGTAAAAACAGTCAGTTTTCTTGTACTTAAGTCAGAATTGTGCCTTTTGTATTTAATTCCGACGCAGTTTCTATGATTCATCGTCAGTAAGAAGGTCAGAGGGATACAGTAAACCTGAAGGGAAGCATCGGAATCTATAACTAGTGTCACAGGAATGGTTCAAAACATAGACAGTAAGAAGAGTCAGTTTTCTTCTACTTAAGACGGCATTGTGCCTTTTGTATTTCATTCCGATGCAATTTCTGTGTTTCATCGTCAATAAGAAGGTCAGAGGGATACAGGGAGCCTGAAGTGAAGCATCGGAATCTATAACTAGTGTCACAGGAGTGGTTCAAAGCATAGAAAGTAAGAATAGTCAGTTTTCTTGTACTTAAGTCGGCATTGTGCCTCTTGTATTTAATTCCGATGCAATTTCTGTGTTTCATCGTCAATAAGAAGGTCAGAGCGATACTCTAAACCGGAAGTAAAGCATCGGAATCTATAACTAGTGTCACATGAATGGTTCAAAACATAGACAGTAAGAAGAGTCAGTTTTCCTGTACTTAAGTCGGCATTGTGCATTTTGTATTTAATTCCGATGCAATTTCTGTGATTCATTGTCATTAAGAAGGTCAGGGGGATACAGTAAATTTGAAGTGAAGCATCGGAATCTATAACTAGTGTCACAGGAATAGTTCAAACATAGACAGTAAGAAGAGTCAGTTCTCTTGTACTTAAGTGGGTATTGTGCCTTTCGTATTTAATTCCGATGCAATTTCTGTCTTTCATCGTCAATAAGAAGGTCAGAGGGATACAGTAAACCGGAAGTGAAGCATCGGAACCTATAACTAGTGTCACAGGAATGGTTCAAAGCATAGACCGTAAGAAAAGTCAGTTTTCTTGTACTTAAGTCGGCAATGTGCCTTTTATATTTAATTCCGATACAATTAATGAGTATCAAAGTCAATAAGAAGGTCAGAGGGATACTCTAAACCTGAAGTAAAGCATCGGAATGTATAACTAGTGTCACAGGAATGGTTCAAAACATAGACAGTAAGAAGAGTCAGTTTTCTTGTTCTTAAGTCGGCATTGTGCCCTTTGTATTTAATTCCGATGCAATTTCTCTGTTTCATCGTCAATAAGAAGGTCAGAGGGATCCAGTAATCCCGAAGTGAAGCATCGGAATTTAAAACCGGTCTCACAGGAAAGTTTCAAAGCATAGACAGTAAGAAAATTGAGTCTTCTTGTACTTGAGTCGGCATTGTGCCTTTTGTATTTAATTCCGATGCAATTTCTGTGTTTCATCGTCAATAAGAAGGTCAGAGGGATACAGTAAACCTGAGGTGAAGCAACGCAATCTATAACTAGCGTCATATGAATGGTCCACAACATAGAAAGAAAGAAGAGTCAGTTTTCTTGTACTTAAGTCGGCATTGTGCCTTTTGTATTTAATTCCGATGCAATATCTGTGTTTCATCGTCAATAAGAAGGTCAGAGGGATACAGTAAACCTGAAGTGAAGCATCGGAATCTATAACTAGTGTCACGGGATTGCTTCAGAACATGGGCAGTAAAAAGAGTCAGTTTTCTTGAACTTAAGACGGCTTTGTGCCTTTTCTATTTAATTCTGATGCAATTTCTGTGTTTCATCGTCAATAAGAAGGTCAGAGGGATACAGTAAACCTGAAGTGAAGCATCGGAATCTATAACTAGTGTCACAGGAATGGTTCAAAACATAGACAGTAAGAAGAGCCAGTCTTCTTGTAATTGATTCGGCATTGTGCCAATGTATTAAATTCCGATGCAATTTCTGTGTTTCATCGTCAATAAGACGGTCAGAGGGATACAGTATACCTGAAGTGAAGCATCGGAATCTATAACTAGTGTCACAGGAATTGTTCAAAACATAGAGAGTAGGAAGAGTCAGTCTTCTTGTACTTGATTCGGCATTGTGCCTTTTGTATTTAATTCCGATGCAATTTCTGTGTTGCATCGTCAATAAGAAGGTCAGAGGTATACAGTAAACCTGAAGTGAAGCATCGGTATCTATAACTAGTGTCACAGGAATGGTTGAAATCATAGACAGTAAGAAGAGTCAGCTTTCTTGTACTTAAGTCGGCATTGTGCCTTTTGTATTGAATTCCGATTCAAATTCTGTGTTTCATCGTCAATAAGAAGGTCAGAGGCATACAGTAAACCTGAAGTGAAGCATCGGAATCTATAACTAGTGTCACAGGAATGGTTCAAAACATAGACAGTCAGAAGAGTCAGTTTTTTTGTACTTAAGTCGTCATTGTGCCTTTTGTATTTAATTCCGATGCAATTTCTGTGTTTCATCGTCAATAAGAAGGTCAGAGGGATACAGTAAACCTATAGTGAAGCATCGGAATCTATAACTAGTGTCACAGGAATGGTTCAAATCATAGACAGTAAGAAGAGTCAGTTTTCGTGTACTGAAGTCGGCATTGTGCCTTTTGTATTCAATTCCGACGCAATTTCTATGTTTCATCGTCAATAAGAAGGTCAGAGGGATACAGTAAACCTGAAGTGAAGCATCGGAATCTATAACTAGTGTCACAGGAATGGTTCAAAACATAGACAGTAAGAAGAATCAGTTTTCTTCTACTTAAGTCGGCATTGTGCCTCTTCTATTTCATTACGACGCAATTTCTGTGTTTCATCGTCATTAAGAAGGCCAGAGGGATACAGTGAACCTGAAGTGAAGCATGGGAATCTATAACTAGTGTCACAGGAATGGTTCAAAGCATAGAAAGTAAGAATAGTCAGTTTTCTTGTACTTAAGTCAGCATTGTGCCTCTTGTAATTAATTCCGATGCAATTTCTGTGTTTCATCGTCAATAAGAAGGTCAGAGGGATACTGTAAACCTGAAGTAAAGCATCGGAATCTATAACTAGTGTCACATGAATGGTTCAAAACATAGACAGTAAGAAGAGTCAGTTTTCTTGTACTTAAGTCGGCATTGTGCATTTTGTATTTAATTCCGATGCAATTTCAGTGTTTCATCGTCAATAAGAAGGTCAGAGGGATACAGTAAACCTGAAGTGAAGCATCGGAATCTATAAGTAGTGTCACAGGAATAGTTCAAACTTTAGACAGTAAGAAGAGTCAGTTATCTTGTACTTAAGTCGGTATTGAGCCTTTTGTATTTAATTCCGATGCAATTTCTGTGTTTCATCGTCAATAAGAATGTCAGAGGGATACAGTAAACCGGAAGTGAAGCATCGGAACCTATAACTAGTGTCACAGGAATGGTTCAAAACATCACAGTAAGAAGAGTCAGTTTTCTTGTACTTAAGTCGGCAATGTGCCGTTTGTATTTAATTCCGATACATCTTCTGTGTTTCAAAGTCAATAAGAAGGTCAGAGGGATACAGTAAACCGGAAGTGAAGCATCGGATCCTATAACTAGTGTCACAGGAATGGTTCAAAACATCACAGTAAGAAGAGTCAGTTTTCTTGTACTTAAGTCGGCATTGTGCCTTTTGTATTTCATTCCGATGCAATTTCTGTGTTTCATCGTCAATAAGAAGGTCAGAGGGATACAGTAAACCTGAAGTGAAGCATCGGAATCTATAACTAGTGTCACATGAATGGTTTAAAACATAGACAGAAAGAAGAGTCAGTTTTCTTGTACTTAAGTCGGCATTGTGCCTTTTGTATTTAATTCCGATGCAATATCTGTGTTTCATCGTCAATAGGAAGGTCAGAGGGATACAGTAAACCTGAAGTGAAGCATCGGAATCTATAACTAGTGTCACAGGAATGGTTCAAAGCATAGACAGTAAGAAGAACCATTTTTCTTGTACTTAAGTCGGCATAGTGCCTTTTCTATTTTATTCCGATGCAATTTCTGTGTTTCATCGTCAATAAGAAGGTCAGAGGGATACAGTAAACCTGAAGTGAAGCATCGGAATCTGTAACTAGTGTCACAGGAATAGTTCAAAACGTAGACAGTAAGAAGCGTCAGTTTTCTTGTACTTAAGTCAGCATTGTGCCTTTTCGATTTAATTCCGATGCAATTTCTGTTTCGTCGTCAATAAGAAGATCCAAGGGAAACAGTAAACCTGAAGTGAAGCATCGGAATCTAAAACCGGTATCACAGGAAAGTTTCAGAACATAGACAGTAAGAAGTGCCCGTCTTCTTGTACTTGAGTTGGCATTGTGCCTTTTGTATTTAATTCCGATGCAATTTCTGTGTTTCATCGTCAATAAGAAGGTCAGAGGGATACAGTAATCCTGAAGTGAAGCATCGGAATCTAAAACCGGTCTCACGGGAAAGTTTGAAATCATAGACAGTAAGAAGAGCCAGTCTTCTTGAGTCGGAATTGTGCCTTTTGTATTTAATTCCGATGCAATTTCTGTGTTTCATCGTCAATCAGAAGTTCAGAGGGATACAGTAAAACTGAAGTGAAGCATCGGAATCTATAACTAGTGTCACAGGAATGGTCCAAAACATAGACAGTAACTAGAGTCAGTTTTCTTGTACTTAAGTCGTCATTGTGCCTTTTGTATTTAATTCCGATGCAATTTCTGTGTTTCATCGTCAACAAGAATGTCAGAGGGATACAGTAAACCTGAAGTGAAGCACCGGAATCTATAACTAGTGTCACAGGAATGGTTCAAAACATAGAAAGTAAGAAGAGTAAGTTCTCTTGTACTTAAGCCGACATTGTGCTTTTGTATTTAATTCCGATGCAATTTCTGTGTTTCATCGTCAATAAGAAGGTCAGAGGGATACAGTAATCCTGAAGTGAAGCATCGGAATCTAAAACCGGTCTCACGGGAAAGTTTCAAATCATAGACAGTAAGAAGAGCCAGTCTTCTTGAGTCGGCATTGTGCCTTTTGTATTTAATTCCGATGCAATTTCTGTGTTTCATTGTCAATAAGAAGGTCAGAGGGATACTGTAAACCTGAAGTAAAGCATCGGAATCAATAACTAGTGTCACATGATTGGTTCAAAACATAGACATTAAGAAGAGTCAGTTTTCTTGTACTTAAGTCGGCATTGTGCATTTTGTATTTAATTCCGATGCAATTTCTGTATTTCATCGTCAATAAGAAGGTCAGAGGGATACAGAAAACCTGAAGTGAAGCATCGGAATCTATAAGTAGTGTCAAAGGAATAGTTCAAACTTTAGACAGTAAGAAGAGTCAGCTTTCTTGTACTTCAGTCGGCATTGAGCCTTTTGTATTTAATTCCGATGCAATTTCTGTGTTTCATCGTCAATAAGAATGTCAGAGGGATACAGTAAACCGGAAGTGAAGCATCGGAACCTATAACTAGTGTCACAGGAATAGTTCAAAACATCACAGTAAGAAGAGTCAGTTTTCTTGTACTTAAGTCGGCAATGTGCCGTTTGTATTTAATTCCGATACAATATCTGTGTTTCAAAGTCAATAAGAAGGTCAGAGGGATACAGTAAACCGGAAGTGAAGCATCGGAACCTATAACTAGTGTCACAGGAATGGTTCAAAACATCACAGTAAGAAGAGTCAGTTTTCTTGTACTGAAGTCGGTATTGTGCCTTTTGTATTTCATTCCGATGCAATTTCTGTGTTACATCGTCAATAAGAAGGTCAGAGGGATACAGTAAACCTGAAGTGAAGCATCGGAATCTATAACTAGTGTCACATGAATGGTTTAAAACATAGACAGAAAGAAGAGTCAGTTTTCTTGTACTTAAGTCGGCATTGTGCCTTTTGTATTTCATTCCGATGCAATATCTGTGTTTCATCGTCAATAAGAAGGTCAGAGGGATACAGTAAACCTGAAGTGAAGCATCGGAATCTATAACTAGTGTCACAGGAATGGTTCAAAGCATAGACAGTAAGAAGAAGCATTTTTCTTGTACTTAAGTCGGCATTGTGCCTTTTCTATTTTATTCCGATTCAATTTCTGTGTTTCATCGTCAATAAGAAGGTCAGTGGGATACAGTAAACCTGAAGTGAAGCATCGGAATCTGTAACTAGTGTCACAGGAATAGTTCAAAACGTAGACGGTAAAAAGGGCCAGTTTTCTTGTACTTAAGTCGGCATTGTGCCTTTTCGACTTAATTCCGATGCAATTTCTGTTTCGTCGTCAATAAGAAGATCCAAGGGAAACAGTAAACCTGAAGTGAAGCATCGGAATCTAAAACCGGTATCACAGGAAAGTTTCAGAACATAGACAGTAAGAAGTGCCAGTCTTCTTGTACTTGGGTTGGCATTGTGCCTTTTGTATTTAATTCCGATGCAATTTCGGTGTTTCATCGTCAATAAGAAGGCAGAGGGATACAGTAAAACTGAAGTGAAGCATCGGAATCTATAACTAGTGTCACAGGAATGGTCCAAAACATAGACAGTAAGAAGAGTCAGTTTTCTTGTACTTAAGTCGTCATTGTGCCTTTTGTATTTAAGTCCGAAGCAATTTCTGTGTTTCATCGTCAATAAGAAGGTCAGAGGGATACAGTAAACCTGAAGTGAAGCATCGGAATCTATAACTAGTGTCACAGGAATGGTTCAAAACATAGAAAGTAAGAAGAGTAAGTTCTCTTGTACTTAAGTCGACATTGTGCTTTTGTATTGAATTCCGATGCAATTTCTGTTTTTCATCGTCAATAAGAAGGTCAGAGGGATACTGTAAACCTGAAGTAAAGCATCGGAATCTATAACTAGTGTCACATTAATGGTTAAAAACATAGACAGTAAGAAGAGTCAGTTTTCTTGTACTTTAGTCGTTATTGTGCATTTTGTATGTAATTCCGATGCAATTTCTGTGTTTCATCGTCAATAAGTAGGTCAGAGGGATACAGTAAACCTGAAGTGAAGCATCGGAATCTATAAGTAGTGTCACAGGAATAGTTCAAACTTTAGACAGTAAGAAGAATCAGTTTTCTTGTACTTAAGTCGGCATTGTGCCTTTTGTATTTCATTCCGATGCAATTTCTGTGTTTCATCGTCAATAAGAAGGTCAGAGGGAGACAGTAAACCTGAAGTGAAGCATCGGAATCTATAACTAGTGTCACATGAATGGTTTAAAACATAGACAGAAAGAAGAGTCAGTTTTCTTGTACTTAAGTCGGCATTGTGCCTTTTGTATTTAATTCCGATGCAATACCTGTGTTTCATCCTCAATAAGAAGGTCAGAGGGATACAGTAAACCTGAAGTGAAGCATCGGAATCTATAACTAGTGTCACAGCAATGGTTCAAAGCATAGACAGTAAGAAGAACCATTTTTCTTGTACTTAAGTCGGCATTGTGCCTTTTCTATTTTATTCCGATGCAATTTCTGTGTTTCATCGTCAATAAGAAGGTCAGAGGGATACAGTAAACCTGAAGTGAAGCATCGGAATCTGTAACTAGTGTCACAGGAATAGTTCAAAACATAGACAGTAAGAAGGGTCAGTTTTCTTGTACTTAAGTCGGCATTGTGCCTTCTCGATTTAATTCCGATGCAATTTCTGTTTCGTCGTCAATAAGAAGATCCAAGGGAAACAGTAAACCTGAAGTGAAGCATCGGAATCTAAAACCGGTATCACAGGAATGTTTCAGAACATAGACAGTAAGATGTGCC
Organism: Schistocerca americana; assembly: GCF_021461395.2. Lineage (NCBI taxonomy): Eukaryota > Metazoa > Arthropoda > Insecta > Orthoptera > Acrididae > Schistocerca > Schistocerca americana. Next base: position 4,458,951 of record NW_025725983.1, on the reverse strand, counting down.
AGTCTTCTTGTACTTGAGTTGGCATTGTGCCTTTTGTATTTCATTCCGATGCAATTTCTGTGTTTCATCGTCAATAAGAAGGTCAGAGAGATACAGTATACCTGAAGTGAAGTATCGGAATCTATAACTATTGTCACAGGAATGGTACAAACATAGACAGTAAGAAGAGTCAGTATTCTTGTACTTAAGTCCGCATTGTGCCTATCCTATTTAATTCCGATGCAATTTCTGTGTTTCATCGTCAATAAGAAGGTCAGAGGGATACAAAAATCCTGAAGTGAAGCATCGGAATCTAAAACCAGTCTCACAGGAAAGTTTCAAATCATAGACAATAAGAAGAGCCAGTCTCCTTGAGTCGCCATTGTGCCTTTTGTATTTAATTCCGATGCAATTTCTGTGTTTCATCGTCAATAAGAAGGTCAGAGGGATACAGTAAAACTGAAGTGAAGCATCGGAATTTATAACTAGTGTCACAGGAATGGTCCAAAACATAGACAGTAAGAAGAGTCAGTTTTCTTGTACTTAAGTCGTCATTGTGCCTTTTGTATTTAAGTCTGATGCAATTTCTGTGTTTCATCGTCAATAAGAAGGTCAGAGGGCTACAGTAAACCTGAAGTGAAGCATCGGAATCTATAACTAGTGTCACAGGAATGGTTCAAAACATAGAAAGTAAGAAGAGTAAGTTCTCTTGTACTTAAGTCGACATTGTGCTTTTGTATTAAATTCCGATGCAATTTCTGTGTTTCATCGTCAATAAGAAGGTCAGAGGGATACTGTAAACCTGAAGTAAAGCATCGGAATCTATAACTAGTGTCACATGATTGGTTCAAAACATAGACAGTAAGAAGAGTCAGTTTTCTTGTACTTAAGTCGGCATTGTGCATTTTGTATTTAATTCCGATGTAATTTCTGTATTTCATCGTCAATAAGAAGGTCAGAGGGATACAGAAAACCTGAAGTGAAGCATCGGAATCTATAAGTAGTGTCACAGGAATAGTTCAAACTTTAGACAGTAAGAAGAGTCAGCTTTCTTGTACTTCAGTCGGCATTGAGCCTTTTGTATTTAATTCCGATGCAATTTCTGTGTTTCATCGTCAATAAGAATGTCAGAGGGATACAGTAAACCGGAAGTGAAGCATCGGAACCTATAACTAGTGTCACAGGAATGGTTCAAAACATCACAGTAAGAAGAGTCAGTTTTCTTGCACTTAAGTCGGCAATGTGCCGTTTGTATTTAATTCCGATACAATATCTGTGTTTCAAAGTCAATAAGAAGGTCAGAGGGATACAGTAAACCGGAAGTGAAGCATCGGAACCTATAACTAGTGTCACAGGAATGGTTCAAAACATCACAGTAAGAAGAGTCAGTTTTCTTGTACTTAAGTCGGTATTGTGCCTTTTGTATTTCATTCCGATGCAATTTCTGTGTCTCATCGTCAATAAGAAGGTCAGAGGGATACAGTAAACCTGAAGTGAAGCATCGGAATCCATAACTAGTGTCACATGAATGGTTTAAAACATAGACAGAAAGAAGAGTCAGTTTTCTTGTACTTAAGTCGGCATTGTGCCTTTTGTATTTCATTCCGATGCAATATCTGTGTTTCATCGTCAATAAGAAGGTCAGAGGGATACAGTAAACCTGAAGTGAAGCATCGGAATCTATAACTAGTGTCACAGGAATGGTTCAAAGCATAGACAGTAAGAAGAAGCATTTTTCTTGTACTTAAGTCGGCATTGTGCCTTTTCTATTTTATTCCGATTCAATTTCTGTGTTTCATCGTCAATAAGAAGGTCAGAGGGATACAGTAAACATGAAGTGAAGCATCGGAATCTGTAACTAGTGTCACAGGAATAGTTCAAAACGTAGACAGTAAAAAGGGTCAGTTTTCTTGTACTTAAGTCGGCATTGTGCCTTTTCGACTTAATTCCGATGCAATTTCTGTTTCGTCGTCAATAAGAAGATCCAAGGGAAACAGTAAACCTGAAGTGAAGCATCGGAATCTAAAACCGGTATCACAGGAAAGTTTCAGAACATAGACAGTAAGAAGTGCCAGTCTTCTTGTACTTGGGTTGGCATTGTGCCTTTTGCATTTAATTCCGATGCAATTTCTGTGTTTAATCGTCAATAAGAAGGCAGAGGGATACAGTAAAACTGAAGTGAAGCATCGGAATCTATAACTAGTGTCACAGGAATGGTCGAAAACATAGACAGTAAGAAGAGTCAGTTTTCTTGTACTTAAGTCGTCATTGTGCCTTTTGTATTTAAGTCCGATGCAACTTCTGTGTTTCATCGTCAATAAGAAGGTCAGAGGGATACAGTAAACCTGAAGTGAAGCATCGGAATCTATAACTAGTGTCACAGGAATGGTTCAAAACATAGAAAGTAAGAAGAGTAAGTTCTCTTGTACTTAAGTCGACATTGTGCTTTTGTATTGAATTCCGATGCAATTTCTGTGTTTCATCGTCAATAAGAAGGTCAGAGGGATACTGTAAACCTGAAGTAAAGCATCGGAATCTATAACTAGTGTCACATGAATGGTTAAAGACATAGACAGTAAGAAGAGTCAGTTTTCTTGTACTTTAGTCGTTATTGTGCATTTTTTATGTAATTCCGATGCAATTTCTGTGTTTCATCGTCAATAAGTAGGTCAGAGGGATACAGTAAACCTGAAGTGAAGCATCGGAATCTATAAGTAGTGTCACAGGAATAGTTCAAACTTTAGACAGTAAGAAGAATCAGTTTTCTTGTACTTAAGTCGGCATTGTGCCTTTTGTATTACATTCCGATGCAATTTCTGTGTTTCATCGTCAATAAGAAGGTCAGAGGGAGACAGTAAACCTGAAGTGAAGCATCGGAATCTATAACTAGTGTCACATGAATGGTTTAAAACATAGACAGAATGAAGAGTCAGTTTTTTTGTATTTAAGTCGGCATTGTGCCTTTCGTATTTAATTCCGATGCAATACCTGTGTTTCATCCTCAATAAGAAGGTCAGAGGGATACAGTAAACCTGAAGTGAAGCATCGGAATCTATAACTAGTGTCACAGCAATGGTTCAAAGCATAGACAGTAAGAAGAACCATTTTTCTTGTACTTAAGTCGGCATTGTGCCTTTTCTATTTTATTCCGACGCAATTTCTGTGTTTCATCGTCAATAAGAAGGTCAGAGGGATACAGTAAACCTGAAGTGAAGCATCGGAATCTGTAACTAGTGTCACAGGAATAGTTCAAAACATAGACAGTAAGAAGGGTCAGTTTTCTTGTACTTAAGTCGGCATTGTGCCTTCTCGATTTAATTCCGATGCAATTTCTGTTTCGTCGTCAATAAGAAGATCCAAGGGAAACAGTAAACCTGAAGTGAAGCATCGGAATCTAAAACCGGTATCACAGGAATGTTTCAGATCATAGACAGTAAGAAGTGCCAGTCTTCTTGTACTTGAGTTGGCATTGTGCCTTTTGTATTTCATTCCGATGCAATTTCTGTGTTTCATCGTCAATAAGAAGGTCAGAGAGATACAGTATACCTGAAGTGAAGTATCGGAATCTATAACTATTGTCACAGGAATGGTACAAACATAGACAGTAAGAAGAGTCAGTATTCTTGTACTTAAGTCCGCATTGTGCCTATCCTATTTAATTCCGATGCAATTTCTGTGTTTCATCGTCAATAAGAAGGTCAGAGGGATACAGTAATCCTGAAGTGAAGCATCGGAATCTATAAGTAGTGTCACAGGAATAGTTCAAACTTTAGACAGTAAGAAGAGTCAGCTTTCTTGTACTTCAGTCGGCATTGAGCCTTTTGTATTTAATTCCGATGCAATTTCTGTGTTTCATCGTCAATAAGAATGTCAGAGGGATACAGTAAACCGGAAGTGAAGCATCGGAACCTATAACTAGTGTCACAGGAATGGTTCAAAACATCACAGTAAGAAGAGTCAGTTTTCTTGTACTTAAGTCGGCAATGTGCCGTTTGTATTTAATTCCGATACAATATCTGTGTTTCAAAGTCAATAAGAAGGTCAGAGGGATACAGTAAACCGGAAGTGAAGCATCGGAACCTATAACTAGTGTCACAGGAATGGTTCAAAACATCACAGTAAGAAGAGTCAGTTTTCTTGTACATAAGTCGGTATTGTGCCTTTTGTATTTCATTCCGATGCAATTTCTGTGTCTCATCGTCAATAAGAAGGTCAGAGGGATACAGTAAACCTGAAGTGAAGCATCGGAATCTATAACTAGTGTCACATGAATGGTTTAAAACATAGACAGAAAGAAGAGTCAGTTTTCTTGTACTTAAGTCGGCATTGTGCCTTTTGTATTTCATTCCGATGCAATATCTGTGTTTCATCGTCAATAAGAAGATCAGAGGGATACAGTAAACCTGAAGTGAAGCATCGGAATCTATAACTAGTGTCACAGGAATGGTTCAAAGCATAGACAGTAAGAAGAAGCATTTTTCTTGTACTTAAGTCGGCATTGTGCCTTTTCTATTTTATTCCGATTCAATTTCTGTGTTTCATCGTCAATAAGAAGGTCAGAGGGATACAGTAAACATGAAGTGAAGCATCGGAATCTGTAACTAGTGTCACAGGAATAGTTCAAAACGTAGACAGTAAAAAGGGTCAGTTTTCTTGTACTTAAGTCGGCATTGTGCCTTTCCGACTTAATTCCGATGCAATTTCTGTTTCGTCGTCAATAAGAAGATCCAAGGGAAACAGTAAACCTGAAGTGAAGCATCGGAATCTAAAACCGGTATCACAGGAAAGTTTCAGAACATAGACAGTAAGAAGTGCCAGTCTTCTTGTACTTGGGTTGGCATTGTGCCTTTTGCATTTAATTCCGATGCAATTTCTGTGTTTAATCGTCAATAAGAAGGCAGAGGGATACAGTAAAACTGAAGTGAAGCATCGGAATCTATAACTAGTGTCACAGGAATGGTCGAAAACATAGACAGTAAGAAGAGTCAGTTTTCTTGTACTTAAGTCGTCATTGTGCCTTTTGTATTTAAGTCCGATGCAACTTCTGTGTTTCATCGTCAATAAGAAGGTCAGAGGGATACAGTAAACCTGAAGTGAAGCATCGGAATCTATAACTAGTGTCACAGGAATGGTTCAAAACATAGAAAGTAAGAAGAGTAAGTTCTCTTGTACTTAAGTCGACATTGTGCTTTTGTATTGAATTCCGATGCAATTTCTGTGTTTCATCGTCAATCAGAAGGTCAGAGGGATACTGTAAACCTGAAGTAAAGCATCGGAATCTATAACTAGTGTCACATGAATGGTTAAAGACATAGACAGTAAGAAGAGTCAGTTTTCTTGTACTTTAGTCGTTATTGTGCGTTTTTTATGTAATTCCGATGCAATTTCTGTGTTTCATCGTCAATAAGTAGGTCAGAGGGATACAGTAAACCTGAAGTGAAGCATCGGAATCTATAAGTAGTGTCACAGGAATAGTTCAAACTTTAGACAGTAAGAAGAATCAGTTTTCTTGTACTTAAGTCGGCATTGTGCCTTTTGTATTACATTCCGATGCAATTTCTGTGTTTCATCGTCAATAAGAAGGTCAGAGGGAGACAGTAAACCTGAAGTGAAGCATCGGAATCTATAACTAGTGTCACATGAATGGTTTAAAACATAGACAGAATGAAGAGTCAGTTTTCTTGTATTTAAGTCGGCATTGTGCCTTTCGTATTTAATTCCGATGCAATACCTGTGTTTCATCCTCAATAAGAAGGTCAGAGGGATACAGTAAACCTGAAGTGAAGCATCGGAATCTATAACTAGTGTCACAGCAATGGTTCAAAGCATAGACAGTAAGAAGAACCATTTTTCTTGTACTTAAGTCGGCATTGTGCCTTTTCTATTTTATTCCGACGCAATTTCTGTGTTTCATCGTCAATAAGAAGGTCAGAGGGATACAGTAAACCTGAAGTGAAGCATCGGAATCTGTGACTAGTGTCACAGGAATAGTTCAAAACATAGACAGTAAGAAGGGTCAGTTTTCTTGTACTTAAGTCGGCATTGTGCCTTCTCGATTTAATTCCGATGCAATTTCTGTTTCGTCGTCAATAAGAAGATCCAAGGGAAACAGTAAACCTGAAGTGAAGCATCGGAATCTAAAACCGGTATCACAGGAATGTTTCAGATCATAGACAGTAAGAAGTGCCAGTCTTCTTGTACTTGAGTTGGCATTGTGCCTTTTGTATTTCATTCCGATGCAATTTCTGTGTTTCATCGTCAATAAGAAGGTCAGAGAGATACAGTATACCTGAAGTGAAGTATCGGAATCTATAACTATTGTCACAGGAATGGTACAAACATAGACAGTAAGAAGAGTCAGTATTCTTGTACTTAAGTCCGCATTGTGCCTATCCTATTTAATTCCGATGCAATTTCTGTGTTTCATCGTCAATAAGAAGGTCAGAGGGATACAGTAATCCTGAAGTGAAGCATCGGAATCTATAAGTAGTGTCACAGGAATAGTTCAAACTTTAGACAGTAAGAAGAGTCAGCTTTCTTGTACTTCAGTCGGCATTGAGCCTTTTGTATTTAATTCCGATGCAATTTCTGTGTTTCATCGTCAATAAGAATGTCAGAGGGATACAGTAAACCGGAAGTGAAGCATCGGAACCTATAACTAGTGTCACAGGAATGGTTCAAAACATCACAGTAAGAAGAGTCAGTTTTCTTGTACTTAAGTCGGCAATGTGCCGTTTGTATTTAATTCCGATACAATATCTGTGTTTCAAAGTCAATAAGAAGGTCAGAGGGATACAGTAAACCGGAAGTGAAGCATCGGAACCTATAACTAGTGTCACAGGAATGGTTCAAAACATCACAGTAAGAAGAGTCAGTTTTCTTGTACTTAAGTCGGTATTGTGCCTTTTGTATTTCATTCCGATGCAATTTCTGTGTCTCATCGTCAATAAGAAGGTCAGAGGGATACAGTAAACCTGAAGTGAAGCATCGGAATCTATAACTAGTGTCACATGAATGGTTTAAAACATAGACAGAAAGAAGAGTCAGTTTTCTTGTACTTAAGTCGGCATTGTGCCTTTTGTATTTCATTCCGATGCAATATCTGTGTTTCATCGTCAATAAGAAGATCAGAGGGATACAGTAAACCTGAAGTGAAGCATCGGAATCTATAACTAGTGTCACAGGAATGGTTCAAAGCATAGACAGTAAGAAGAAGCATTTTTCTTGTACTTAAGTCGGCATTGTGCCTTTTCTATTTTATTCCGATTCAATTTCTGTGTTTCATCGTCAATAAGAAGGTCAGAGGGATACAGTAAACATGAAGTGAAGCATCGGAATCTGTAACTAGTGTCACAGGAATAGTTCAAAACGTAGACAGTAAAAAGGGTCAGTTTTCTTGTACTTAAGTCGGCATTGTGCCTTTCCGACTTAATTCCGATGCAATTTCTGTTTCGTCGTCAATAAGAAGATCCAAGGGAAACAGTAAACCTGAAGTGAAGCATCGGAATCTAAAACCGGTATCACAGGAAAGTTTCAGAACATAGACAGTAAGAAGTGCCAGTCTTCTTGTACTTGGGTTGGCATTGTGCCTTTTGCATTTAATTCCGATGCAATTTCTGTGTTTAATCGTCAATAAGAAGGCAGAGGGATACAGTAAAACTGAAGTGAAGCATCGGAATCTATAACTAGTGTCACAGGAATGGTCGAAAACATAGACAGTAAGAAGAGTCAGTTTTCTTGTACTTAAGTCGTCATTGTGCCTTTTGTATTTAAGTCTGATGCAACTTCTGTGTTTCATCGTCAATAAGAAGGTCAGAGGGATACAGTAAACCTGAAGTGAAGCATCGGAATCTATAACTAGTGTCACAGGAATGGTTCAAAACATAGAAAGTAAGAAGAGTAAGTTCTCTTGTACTTAAGTCGACATTGTGCTTTTGTATTGAATTCCGATGCAATTTCTGTGTTTCATCGTCAATCAGAAGGTCAGAGGGATACTGTAAACCTGAAGTAAAGCATCGGAATCTATAACTAGTGTCACATGAATGGTTAAAGACATAGACAGTAAGAAGAGTCAGTTTTCTTGTACTTTAGTCGTTATTGTGCGTTTTTTATGTAATTCCGATGCAATTTCTGTGTTTCATCGTCAATAAGTAGGTCAGAGGGATACAGTAAACCTGAAGTGAAGCATCGGAATCTATAAGTAGTGTCACAGGAATAGTTCAAACTTTAGACAGTAAGAAGAATCAGTTTTCTTGTACTTAAGTCGGCATTGTGCCTTTTGTATTACATTCCGATGCAATTTCTGTGTTTCATCGTCAATAAGAAGGTCAGAGGGAGACAGTAAACCTGAAGTGAAGCATCGGAATCTATAACTAGTGTCACATGAATGGTTTAAAACATAGACAGAATGAAGAGTCAGTTTTCTTGTATTTAAGTCGGCATTGTGCCTTTCGTATTTAATTCCGATGCAATACCTGTGTTTCATCCTCAATAAGAAGGTCAGAGGGATACAGTAAACCTGAAGTGAAGCATCGGAATCTATAACTAGTGTCACAGCAATGGTTCAAAGCATAGACAGTAAGAAGAACCATTTTTCTTGTACTTAAGTCGGCATTGTGCCTTTTCTATTTTATTCCGACGCAATTTCTGTGTTTCATCGTCAATAAGAAGGTCAGAGGGATACAGTAAACCTGAAGTGAAGCATCGGAATCTGTGACTAGTGTCACAGGAATAGTTCAAAACATAGACAGTAAGAAGGGTCAGTTTTCTTGTACTTAAGTCGGCATTGTGCCTTCTCGATTTAATTCCGATGCAATTTCTGTTTCGTCGTCAATAAGAAGATCCAAGGGAAACAGTAAACCTGAAGTGAAGCATCGGAATCTAAAACCGGTATCACAGGAATGTTTCAGAACATAGACAGTAAGAAGTGCCAGTCTTCTTGTACTTGAGTTGGCATTGTGCCTTTTGTATTTCATTCCGATGCAATTTCTGTGTTTCATCGTCAATAAGAAGGTCAGAGAGATACAGTATACCTGAAGTGAAGTATCGGAATCTATAACTATTGTCACAGGAATGGTACAAACATAGACAGTAAGAAGAGTCAGTATTCTTGTACTTAAGTCCGCATTGTGCCTATCCTATTTAATTCCGATGCAATTTCTGTGTTTCATCGTCAATAAGAAGGTCAGAGGGAAACAGTAATCCTGAAGTGAAGCATCGGAATCTAAAACCAGTCTCACAGGAAAGTTTCAAATCATAGACAGTAAGAAGAGCCAGTCTCCTTGAGTCGCCATTGTGCCTTTTGTATTTAATTCCGATGCAATTTCTGTGTTTAATCGTCAATAAGAAGGTCAGAGGGATACAGTAAAACTGAAGTGAAGCATCGGAATCTATAACTAGTGTCACAGGAATGGTCCAAAACATAGACAGTAAGAAGAGTCAGTTTTCTTGTACTTAAGTCGTCATTGTGCCTTTTGTATTTAAGTCCGATGCAATTTCTGTGTTTCATCGTCAATAAGAAGGTCAGAGGGATACAGTAAACCTGAAGTGAAGCATCGGAATCTATAACTAGTGTCACAGGAATGGTTCAAAACATAGAAAGTAAGAAGAGTAAGTTCTCTTGTACTTAAGTCGACATTGTGCTTTTGTATTAAATTCCGATGCAATTTCTGTGTTTCATCGTCAATAAGAAGGTCAGAGGGATACAGTAAACCTGAAGTGAAGCATCGGAATCTATAACTAGTGTCACGGGAATGGGTCAAAACCTAGACAGTAAGAAGAGTCAGTTTTCTTGCACTTAAGTCGGCATTGTGCCTTTTCTATTTAATTCCGATGCAATTTCTGTGTTTCATCGTCAATAAGATGGTCAGAGGGAACAGTAAACCTGAAGTGAAGCATCGGAATCTGTAACTAGTCTCACAGGAATGGTAACATAGACAGTATGAAGTGCCAGTCTTCTTGTACTTGAGTCGGCATTGTGCCTTTTGTATTTAATTCCGATGCAATTTCTGCGTTTCATCGACATTAAGAAGGTCAGAGGGATACAGTGAACCCGAAGTGAAGCATCGGAATGTATAACTAGTGTCACAGGGGTGGTTCAAAACATAGACAGTAGGAAGAGTCAGTTCTCCTGTACTTAAGTCGGCATTGTGCTTTTGTATTTAATTCCGGTGCAATTTCTGTGTTTCATCGTCAATAAGAAGGTCAGAGGGATACAGTAAACCTGAAGTGAAGCATCGGAATCTATAACTAGTGTCACGGGAATGCTTCAAAACATAGGCAGTAAGAAGAGTCAGTTTTCTTGGACTTAAGACGGCATTGTGCCTTTTCTATTTAATTCTGATGCAATTTCTGTGTTTCATCGTCAATAAGAAGGTCAGAGGGATACAGTAAACCTGAAGTGAAGCATCGTAATCTATAACTAGTGTCACAGGAATGGTTCAAAACATAGACAGTAAGAAGAGCCTGCCTTCTTGTACTTGATTCGGCATTGTGCCTTTTGTATTTAATTCCGATGCAAATTTCTGTGTTTCATCGTCAATAAGAAGGTCAGAGGGATACAGTAAACCTGAAGTGAAGCATCGGTATCTATAACTAGTGTCACAGGAATGGTTGAAATCATAGACAGTAAGAAGAGTCAGCTTTCTTGTACTTAAATCGGCATTGTGCCTTTTGTATTTAATTCCGATGCAAATTCTGTGTTTCATCGTCAATAAAAAGGTCAGAGGCATACAGTAAACCTGAAGTGAAGCATCGGAATCTATAACTAGTGTCACAGGAATGGTTCAAAACATAGACAGTCAGAAGAGTCAGTTTTCTTGTACTTAAGTCGTCATTGTGCCTTTTGTATTGAATTCCGATGCAATATCTGTGTTTCATCGTCAATAAGAAGGTCAGAGGGATACAGTAAACCTGAAGTGAAGCATCGGAATCTATAACTAGTGTCACGGGAATGGGTTAAAACCTAGACAGTAAGAAGAGTCAGTTTTCTTGCACTTAAGTCGGCATTGTGCCTTTTCTATTTAATTCCGATGCAATTTCTGTGTTTCATCGTCAATAAGATGGTCAGAGGGAACAGTAAACCTGAAGTGAAGCATCGGAATCTGTAACTAGTCTCACAGGAATGGTAACATAGACAGTAAGAAGAGCCAGTCTTCTTGTACTTGAGTCGGCATTGTGCCTTTTGTATTTAATTCCGATGCAATTTCTGCGTTTCATCGACATTAAGAAGGTCAGAGGGCTACAGTGAACCCGAAGTGAAGCATTGGAATGTATAACTAGTGTCACAGGGGTGGTTCAAAACATAGACAGTAGGAAGAGTCAGTTCTCCTGTACTTAAGTGGGCATTGTGCTTTTGTATTTAATTCCGGTGCAATTTCTGTGTTTCATCGTCAATAAGAAGGTCAGAGGGATACAGTAAACCTGAAGTGAAGCATCGGAATCTATAACTAGTGTCACGGGAATGCTTCAAAACATAGGCAGTAAGAAGAGTCAGTTTTCTTGGACTTAAGACGGCATTGTGCCTTTTCTATTTAATTCTGATGCAATTTCTGTGTTTCATCGTCAATAAGAAGGTCAGAGGGATACAGTAAACCTGAAGTGAATCATCGGAATCTATAACTAGTGTCACAGGAATGGTTCAAAACATAGACAGTAAGAAGAGCCTGTCTTCTTGTACTTGATTCGGCATTGTGCCTTTTGTATTTAATTCCGATGCAAATTTCTGTGTTTCATCGTCAATAAGAAGGTCAGAGGGATACAGTAAACCTGAAGTGAAGCATCGGTATCTATAACTAGTGTCACAGGAATGGTTCAAAACATAGACACTCAGAAGAGTCAGTTTTCATGTACTTAAGTCGTCATTGCGCCTTTTGTATTTAATTCCGATGCAATTTCTGTGTTTCATCGTCAATAAGAAGGTCAGAAGGATACAGCAAACCTAAAGTGAAGCATCGGAATCTATAACTAGTGTCACAGGAATGGTTCAAAACATAGACAGTAAGAAGAGTCAGTTTTCGTGTACTTAAGTATTGCATTGTGCCTTTTGTATTTAATTCCGACGCAATTTCTATGTTTCATCGTCAATAAGAAGGTCAGAGGGATACAGTAAACCTGAAGTGAAGCATCGGAATCTATAACTAGTGTCACAGGAATGGTTCAAAACATAGACAGTAAGAAGAGTCAGTTTTCTTCTACTTATGTCGGCATTGTGCCTCTTGTATTTCATTACGACGCAATTTCTGTGTTTCATCGTCAATAAGAAGGTCAGAGGGATACAGTGAACCTGAAGTAAAGCATGGGAATTTATAACTAGTGTCACAGGAATGGTTCAAAGCATAGAAAGTAAGAATAGTCAGTTTTCTTGTACTTAAGTCGGCATTTTGCCTCTTGTAATTAATTCCGATGCAATTTCTGTGTTTCATCGTCAATAAGAAGGTCAGAGGGATACTGTAAACTTGAAGTAAAGCATCGGAATCTATAACTAGTGTCACATGAATGGTTCAAAACATAGACAGTAAGAAGAGTCAGTTTTCTTGTACTTTAGTCGTTATTGTGCATTTTGAATTTAATTCCGTTGCAATTTCTGTGTTTCATCGTCAGTAAGAAGGTCAGAGGGATACAGTAAACCTGAAGTGAAGCATCGGAATCTATAACTAGTGTCACATGAATGGTTTAAAACATAGACAGAAAGAAGAGTCAGTTTTCTTGTACTTAAGTCGGCATTGTGCCTTTTGTATTTAATTCCGATGCAATACCTGTGTTTCATCCTCAATAAGAAGGTCAGAGGGATACAGTAAACCTGAAGTGAAGCATCGGAATCTATAACTAGTGTCACAGCAATGGTTCAAAGCATAGACAGTAAGAAGAACCATTTTTCTTGTACTTAAGTCCGCATTGTGCCTTTTCTATTTTATTCCGATGCAATTTCTGCGTTTCATCGTCAATAAGAAGGTCAGAGGGATACAGTAAACCTGAAGTGAAGCATCGGAATCTGTAACTAGTGTCACAGGAATAGTTCAAAACATAGACAGTAAGAAGGGTCAGTTTTCTTGTACTTAAGTCGGCATTGTGCCTTCTCGATTTAATTCCGATGCAATTTCTGTTTCGTCGCCAATAAGAAGATCCAAGGGAAACAGTAAACCCGAAGTGAAGCATCGGAATCTAAAACCGGTATCACAGGAATGTATCAGAACATAGACAGTAAGAAGTGCCAGTCTTCTTGTACTTGAGTTGGCATTGTGCCTTTTGTATTTCATTCCGATGCAATTTCTGTGTTTCATCGTCAATAAGAAGGTCAGAGAGATACAGTATACCTGAAGTGAAGTATCGGAATCTATAACTATTGTCACAGGAATGGTACAAACATAGACAGTAAGAAGAGTCAGTCTTCTTGTACTTAAGTCAGCATTATGCTATTTGTATTTACTTCTGATGCAATTTCTGTGTTTCATCGTCAATAAGAAGGTCCAAGGGATACAGTAAACATATAGTAATGCATCGGAATCTAAATCTGGTATCACAGGAAATAATCAAACATAGTCAGTAAGAAGAGAGAGTCTTCTTGTACTTGAGTCGGCAATGCGCCTTTTGTATTTAATTCCGATGCACTTTCTGTGTTTCATCGTCAATAGCAAGGTCAGAGGGATACAGTAAACCTGAAGTGAAGCATCGGAATCTATAACTAGTGTCACAGGAATGGTTCAAACATAGACAGTAAGAAGAGCCAGTTTTCTTGTACTTAAGTCGGCATAGTGCCTTTTCTATTTAATTCTGATGGAATTTCTGTGTTTCATCGTCAATAAGAAGGTCAGAGGGATACAGTAAACCTGAAGTGAAGCACCGGAATCTATAACTAGTGTCACAGGAATGGTTTAAAACATAGACAGTAAGAAGAATCAGTTTTCTTGTACTTAAGTCCGCATTGTGCCTTTTCTATTTAATTCCGATGCAATTTCTGTGTTTCTTCGTCAATAAGAAGGTCCAAGGGATGCAGTAATCATATAGTGACGCATCTAAATCTAAATCTGGTCTCACAGGAAATGTTGAAATCATAGTCAGTAGGAAGAGTCAGTCTTCTTGTACTTAAGTCAGCATTATGCTTTTTGTATTTAATTCTGATGCAATTTCTGTGTTTCATCGTCAATAAGAAGGTCCAAGGGATACAGTAAACATATTGTGAAGCATCGGAATCTAAAACTGGTCTTACAGGAAATGTTCAAAACATAGTCGATAAAAAGAGCCAGTCTTCTAGTACTTGAGTCGGCAATGTGACATTTGTATTCAATTCCGATGCAATTTTTGTGTATCATCGTCAATAGCAAGGTCAGAGGGATACAGTAAACCTGAAGTGAAGCATCGGAATCTATAACTAGTGTCACAGGAATGGTTCAAAACATAGACAGTAAGAAGGGTCAGTTTTCTTGTACTTAAGTCGGCATTGTGCATTTTGCATTTAATTCCGATGCAATTTCTGTGTTTCATCGTCAATAAGAAGGTCAGAGGGATACAGTAAACCTGAAGTGAAGCATCGCAATCTATAAGTAGTGTCACAGGAATAGTTCAAACTTTAGAAAGTAAGAAAAGTCAGTTTTCTTGTACTTAAGTCGGCATTGTGCCTTTTGTATTTAATTCCGATGCAATTTCTGTGTTTCATCGTCAATAAGAATGTCAGAGGGATACAGTAAACCGGAAGTGAAGCATCGGAACCTATAACTAGTGTCACAGGAATGGTTCAAAACTTCACAGTAAGAAGAGTCAGTTTTCTTGTACTTAAGTCGGCAATGTGCCGTTTGTATTTAATTCCGATACAATTGCTGTGTTTCAAAGTCAATAAGATGGTCAGAGGGATACAGTAAACCGGAAGTGAAGCATCGGAACCTATAACTAGTGTCACAGGAATGGTTCAAAACATCACAGTAAGAAGAGTCAGTTTTCTTGTACTTAAGTCGGCATTGTGCCTTTTGTATTTCATTCCGATGCAATTTCTGTGTTTCATCGTCAATAAGAAGGTCAGAGGGATAGAGTAAACCTTAAGTGAAGCATCGGAATCTATAAATAGTGTCACATGAATGGTTTAAAACATAGACAGAAAGAAGAGTCAGTTTTCTTGTACTTAAGTCGGCATTGTGCCTTTTGTATTTAATTCCGATGCAATATCTGTGTTTCATCGTCAATAAGAAGGTCAGAGGGATACAGTAAACCTGAAGTGAAGCATCGGAATCTATAACTAGTGTCACAGGAATGGTTCAAAGCATAGACAGTAAGAAGAACCATTTTTCTTTTACTTAAGTCGGCATTGTGCCTTTTCTATTTTATTCCGATGCAATTTCTGTGTTTCATCGTCAATAAGAAGGTCAGAGGGATACAGTAAACCTGAAGTGAAGCATCGGAATCTGTGACTAGTGTCACAGGAATAGTTCAAAACATAGACAGTAAGAAGGATCAGTTTCTTGTACTTAAGTCGGCATTGTGCCTTTTTGATTTAATTCCGATGCAATTTCTGTTTCGTCGTCAATAAGAAGTTCCAACGGAAACAGTAAACCTGAAGTGAAGCATCGGAATCTAAAACCGGTATCACAGGAAAGTTTCAGAACATAGACAGTAAGAAGTGCAAGTCTTCTTGTACTTGAGTTGGCATTGTGCCTTTTGTATTTCATTCCGATGCAATTTTTGTGTTTCATCGTCAACAAGAAGGTCTGAGAGATACAGTATACCTGAAGTGAAGTATCGGAATCTATAACTATTGTCACAGGAATGGTTCAAACATAGACAGTAAGAAGAGTCAGTATTCTTGTACTTAAGTCCGCATTGTGCCTATTCTATTTAATTCCGATGCAATTTCTGTGTTTCATCGTCAATAAGAAGGTCCAAGGGATACAGTAAACATATAGTGAAGCATCGGAATCTAAAACTGGTCTCACAGGAAATGTTGAAATCATAGTCAGTAGGAAGAGTAAGTCTTCTTGTACTTAAGTCAGCATTGTGCCTTTTGTATTTGATTCTGATGCAATTTCTGTGTTTCATCGTCAATAAGAAGGTCCAAGGGATACAGTAAACATATAGTGAAGCATCGGAATCTAAATCTGGTATCACAGGAAATGTTCAAAACATAGTCAGTAAGAAGAGCCAGTCTTCTTTACTTGAGTCGGCAATGCGCCTTTTGTATTTAATTCCGATGCATTTTCTGTGTTTCATCGTCAATAGCAAGGTCAGAGGGATACAGTATACCTGAAGTGAAGCATCGGAATCTATAACTAGTGTCACAGGAATGGTTCAAACTTAGACAGTAAGAAGAGCCAGTTTTCTTGTACTTAAGTCGGCATAGTGCCTTTTCCATTTAATTCTGATGGAATTTCTGTGTTTCATCGTCAATAAGAAGGTCAGAGGGATACAGTAAACCTGAAGTGAAGCATCGGAATCCATAACTAGTGTCACAGGAATGGTTCAATACATAGACAGTAAGAAGAACCCGTCTGCTTGTACTTGAGTTGGCATTGTGCCATTTGTATTTAATTCCGACGCAATTTCTGTATTTCATCGTCAATAAGAAGCTCAGCGGGATACAGTAAACCTGAAGTGAAGCATCTGAATCTGTAACTAGTGTAACAGGAATGGTTCAAAACATAGACAGTAAGATGAGTCAGTTCTCTTGTACTTAAGTCGGCATTGTGCTTTTGTATTTGATTCCGATGCAATTTCTGTGTTTCATCGTCAATAAGAAGGTCAGAGGGATACAGTAAACCTGAAGTGAAGCATCGGAATCTATAACTAGTGTCACGGGAATGGGTCAAAACATAGACAGTAAGAAGAGTCAGTTTTCTTGTACTTTAGTCGTTATTGTGCATTTTGAATTTAATTCCGTTGCAATTTCTGTGTTTCATCGTCAGTAAGAAGGTCAGAGGGATACAGTAAACCTGAAGTGAAGCATCGGAATCTATAACTAGTGTCACATGAATGGTTTAAAACATAGACAGAAAGAAGAGTCAGTTTTCTTGTACTTAAGTCGGCATTGTGCCTTTTGTATTTAATTCCGATGCAATACCTGTGTTTCATCCTCAATAAGAAGGTCAGAGGGATACAGTAAACCTGAAGTGAAGCATCGGAATCTATAACTAGTGTCACAGCAATGGTTCAAAGCATAGACAGTAAGAAGAACCATTTTTCTTGTACTTAAGTCCGCATTGTGCCTTTTCTATTTTATTCCGATGCAATTTCTGCGTTTCATCGTCAATAAGAAGGTCAGAGGGATACAGTAAACCTGAAGTGAAGCATCGGAATCTGTAACTAGTGTCACAGGAATGGTTTAAAACATAGACAGTAAGAAGGGTCAGTTTTCTTGTACTTAAGTCGGCATTGTGCCTTCTCGATTTAATTCCGATGCAATTTCTGTTTCGTCGCCAATAAGAAGATCCAAGGGAAACAGTAAACCCGAAGTGAAGCATCGGAATCTAAAACCGGTATCACAGGAATGTATCAGAACATAGACAGTAAGATGTGCCAGTCTTCTTGTACTTGAGTTGGCATTGTGCCTTTTGTATTTCATTCCGATGCAATTTCTGTGTTTCATCGTCAATAAGAAGGTCAGAGAGATACAGTATACCTGAAGTGAAGTATCGGAATCTATAACTATTGTCACAGGAATGGTACAAACATAGACAGTAAGAAGAGTCAGTCTTCTTGTACTTAAGTCAGCATTATGCTATTTGTATTTACTTCTGATGCAATTTCTGTGTTTCATCGTCAATAAGAAGGTCCAAGGGATACAGTAAACATATAGTAATGCATCGGAATCTAAATCTGGTATCACAGGAAATAATCAAACATAGTCAGTAAGAAGAGAGAGTCTTCTTGTACTTGAGTCGGCAATGCGCCTTTTGTATTTAATTCCGATGCACTTTCTGTGTTTCATCGTCAATAGCAAGGTCAGAGGGATACAGTAAACCTGAAGTGAAGCATCGGAATCTATAACTAGTGTCACATGAATGGTTTAAAACATAGACAGAAAGAAGAGTCAGTTTTCTTGTACTTAAGTCGGCATTGTGCATTTTGCATTTAATTCCGATGCAATTTCTGTGTTTCATCGTCAATAAGAAGGTCAGAGGGATACAGTAAACCTGAAGTGAAGCATCGCAATCTATAAGTAGTGTCACAGGAATAGTTCAAACTTTAGAAAGTAAGAAAAGTCAGTTTTCTTGTACTTAAGTCGGCATTGTGCCTTTTGTATTTAATTCCGATGCAATTTCTGTGTTTCATCGTCAATAAGAATGTCAGAGGGATACAGTAAACCGGAAGTGAAGCATCGGAACCTATAACTAGTGTCACAGGAATGGTTCAAAACTTCACAGTAAGAAGAGTCAGTTTTCTTGTACTTAAGTCGGCAATGTGCCGTTTGTATTTAATTCCGATACAATTGCTGTGTTTCAAAGTCAATAAGATGGTCAGAGGGATACAGTAAACCGGAAGTGAAGCATCGGAACCTATAACTAGTGTCACAGGAATGGTTCAAAACATCACAGTAAGAAGAGTCAGTTTTCTTGTACTTAAGTCGGCATTGTGCGTTTTGTATTTCATTCCGATGCAATTTCTGTGTTTCATCGTCAATAAGAAGGTCAGAGGGATAGAGTAAACCTTAAGTGAAGCATCGGAATCTATAAATAGTGTCACATGAATGGTTTAAAACATAGACAGAAAGAAGAGTCAGTTTTCTTGTACTTAAGTCGGCATTGTGCCTTTTGTATTTAATTCCGATGCAATATCTGTGTTTCATCGTCAATAAGAAGGTCAGAGGGATACAGTAAACCTGAAGTGAAGCATCGGAATCTATAACTAGTGTCACAGGAATGGTTCAAAGCATAGACAGTAAGAAGAACCATTTTTCTTTTACTTAAGTCGGCATTGTGCCTTTTCTATTTTATTCCGATGCAATTTCTGTGTTTCATCGTCAATAAGAAGGTCAGAGGGATACAGTAAACCTGAAGTGAAGCATCGGAATCTGTGACTAGTGTCACAGGAATAGTTCAAAACATAGACAGTAAGAAGGATCAGTTTCTTGTACTTAAGTCGGCATTGTGCCTTTTTGATTTAATTCCGATGCAATTTCTGTTTCGTCGTCAATAAGAAGTTCCAACGGAAACAGTAAACCTGAAGTGAAGCATCGGAATCTAAAACCGGTATCACAGGAAAGTTTCAGAACATAGACAGTAAGAAGTGCAAGTCTTCTTGTACTTGAGTTGGCATTGTGCCTTTTGTATTTCATTCCGATGCAATTTTTGTGTTTCATCGTCAACAAGAAGGTCTGAGAGATACAGTATACCTGAAGTGAAGTATCGGAATCTATAACTATTGTCACAGGAATGGTTCAAACATAGACAGTAAGAAGAGTCAGTATTCTTGTACTTAAGTCCGCATTGTGCCTATTCTATTTAATTCCGATGCAATTTCTGTGTTTCATCGTCAATAAGAAGGTCCAAGGGATACAGTAAACATATAGTGAAGCATCGGAATCTAAATCTGGTATCACAGGAAATGTTCAAAACATAGTCAGTAAGAAGAGCCAGTCTTCTTTACTTGAGTCGGCAATGCGCCTTTTGTATTTAATTCCGATGCATTTTCTGTGTTTCATCGTCAATAGCAAGGTCAGAGGGATACAGTATACCTGAAGTGAAGCATCGGAATCTATAACTAGTGTCACAGGAATGGTTCAAACTTAGACAGTAAGAAGAGCCAGTTTTCTTGTACTTAAGTCGGCATAGTGCCTTTTCCATTTAATTCTGATGGAATTTCTGTGTTTCATCGTCAATAAGAAGGTCAGAGGGATACAGTAAACCTGAAGTGAAGCATCGGAATCCATAACTAGTGTCACAGGAATGGTTCAATACATAGACAGTAAGAAGAACCCGTCTGCTTGTACTTGAGTTGGCATTGTGCCATTTGTATTTAATTCCGACGCAATTTCTGTATTTCATCGTCAATAAGAAGCTCAGCGGGATACAGTAAACCTGAAGTGAAGCATCTGAATCTGTAACTAGTGTAACAGGAATGGTTCAAAACATAGACAGTAAGATGAGTCAGTTCTCTTGTACTTAAGTCGGCATTGTGCTTTTGTATTTGATTCCGATGCAATTTCTGTGTTTCATCGTCAATAAGAAGGTCAGAGGGATACAGTAAACCTGAAGTGAAGCATCGGAATCTATAACTAGTGTCACGGGAATGGGTCAAAACATAGACAGTAAGAAGAGTCAGTTTTCTTGTACTTTAGTCGTTATTGTGCATTTTGAATTTAATTCCGTTGCAATTTCTGTGTTTCATCGTCAGTAAGAAGGTCAGAGGGATACAGTAAACCTGAAGTGAAGCATCGGAATCTATAACTAGTGTCACATGAATGGTTTAAAACATAGACAGAAAGAAGAGTCAGTTTTCTTGTACTTAAGTCGGCATTGTGCCTTTTGTATTTAATTCCGATGCAATACCTGTGTTTCATCCTCAATAAGAAGGTCAGAGGGATACAGTAAACCTGAAGTGAAGCATCGGAATCTATAACTAGTGTCACAGCAATGGTTCAAAGCATAGACAGTAAGAAGAACCATTTTTCTTGTACTTAAGTCCGCATTGTGCCTTTTCTATTTTATTCCGATGCAATTTCTGCGTTTCATCGTCAATAAGAAGGTCAGAGGGATACAGTAAACCTGAAGTGAAGCATCGGAATCTGTAACTAGTGTCACAGGAATGGTTTAAAACATAGACAGTAAGAAGGGTCAGTTTTCTTGTACTTAAGTCGGCATTGTGCCTTCTCGATTTAATTCCGATGCAATTTCTGTTTCGTCGCCAATAAGAAGATCCAAGGGAAACAGTAAACCCGAAGTGAAGCATCGGAATCTAAAACCGGTATCACAGGAATGTATCAGAACATAGACAGTAAGATGTGCCAGTCTTCTTGTACTTGAGTTGGCATTGTGCCTTTTGTATTTCATTCCGATGCAATTTCTGTGTTTCATCGTCAATAAGAAGGTCAGAGAGATACAGTATACCTGAAGTGAAGTATCGGAATCTATAACTATTGTCACAGGAATGGTACAAACATAGACAGTAAGAAGAGTCAGTCTTCTTGTACTTAAGTCAGCATTATGCTATTTGTATTTACTTCTGATGCAATTTCTGTGTTTCATCGTCAATAAGAAGGTCCAAGGGATACAGTAAACATATAGTAATGCATCGGAATCTAAATCTGGTATCACAGGAAATAATCAAACATAGTCAGTAAGAAGAGAGAGTCTTCTTGTACTTGAGTCGGCAATGCGCCTTTTGTATTTAATTCCGATGCACTTTCTGTGTTTCATCGTCAATAGCAAGGTCAGAGGGATACAGTAAACCTGAAGTGAAGCATCGGAATCTATAACTAGTGTCACAGGAATGGTTCAAACATAGACAGTAAGAAGAGCCAGTTTTCTTGTACTTAAGTCGGCATAGTGCCTTTTCTATTTAATTCTGATGGAATTTCTGTGTTTCATCGTCAATAAGAAGGTCAGAGGGATACAGTAAACCTGAAGTGAAGCACCGGAATCTATAACTAGTGTCACAGGAATGGTTTAAAACATAGACAGTAAGAAGAATCAGTTTTCTTGTACTTAAGTCCGCATTGTGCCTTTTCTATTTAATTCCGATGCAATTTCTGTGTTTCTTCGTCAATAAGAAGGTCCAAGGGATGCAGTAATCATATAGTGACGCATCTAAATCTAAATCTGGTCTCACAGGAAATGTTGAAATCATAGTCAGTAGGAAGAGTCAGTCTTCTTGTACTTAAGTCAGCATTATGCTTTTTGTATTTAATTCTGATGCAATTTCTGTGTTTCATCGTCAATAAGAAGGTCCAAGGGATACAGTAAACATATTGTGAAGCATCGGAATCTAAAACTGGTCTTACAGGAAATGTTCAAAACATAGTCGATAAAAAGAGCCAGTCTTCTAGTACTTGAGTCGGCAATGTGACATTTGTATTCAATTCCGATGCAATTTTTGTGTATCATCGTCAATAGCAAGGTCAGAGGGATACAGTAAACCTGAAGTGAAGCATCGGAATCTATAACTAGTGTCACAGGAATGGTTCAAAACATAGACAGTAAGAAGGGTCAGTTTTCTTGTACTTAAGTCGGCATTGTGCATTTTGCATTTAATTCCGATGCAATTTCTGTGTTTCATCGTCAATAAGAAGGTCAGAGGGATACAGTAAACCTGAAGTGAAGCATCGCAATCTATAAGTAGTGTCACAGGAATAGTTCAAACTTTAGAAAGTAAGAAAAGTCAGTTTTCTTGTACTTAAGTCGGCATTGTGCCTTTTGTATTTAATTCCGATGCAATTTCTGTGTTTCATCGTCAATAAGAATGTCAGAGGGATACAGTAAACCGGAAGTGAAGCATCGGAACCTATAACTAGTGTCACAGGAATGGTTCAAAACTTCACAGTAAGAAGAGTCAGTTTTCTTGTACTTAAGTCGGCAATGTGCCGTTTGTATTTAATTCCGATACAATTGCTGTGTTTCAAAGTCAATAAGATGGTCAGAGGGATACAGTAAACCGGAAGTGAAGCATCGGAACCTATAACTAGTGTCACAGGAATGGTTCAAAACATCACAGTAAGAAGAGTCAGTTTTCTTGTACTTAAGTCGGCATTGTGCCTTTTGTATTTCATTCCGATGCAATTTCTGTGTTTCATCGTCAATAAGAAGGTCAGAGGGATAGAGTAAACCTTAAGTGAAGCATCGGAATCTATAAATAGTGTCACATGAATGGTTTAAAACATAGACAGAAAGAAGAGTCAGTTTTCTTGTACTTAAGTCGGCATTGTGCCTTTTGTATTTAATTCCGATGCAATATCTGTGTTTCATCGTCAATAAGAAGGTCAGAGGGATACAGTAAACCTGAAGTGAAGCATCGGAATCTATAACTAGTGTCACAGGAATGGTTCAAAGCATAGACAGTAAGAAGAACCATTTTTCTTTTACTTAAGTCGGCATTGTGCCTTTTCTATTTTATTCCGATGCAATTTCTGTGTTTCATCGTCAATAAGAAGGTCAGAGGGATACAGTAAACCTGAAGTGAAGCATCGGAATCTGTGACTAGTGTCACAGGAATAGTTCAAAACATAGACAGTAAGAAGGATCAGTTTCTTGTACTTAAGTCGGCATTGTGCCTTTTTGATTTAATTCCGATGCAATTTCTGTTTCGTCGTCAATAAGAAGTTCCAACGGAAACAGTAAACCTGAAGTGAAGCATCGGAATCTAAAACCGGTATCACAGGAAAGTTTCAGAACATAGACAGTAAGAAGTGCAAGTCTTCTTGTACTTGAGTTGGCATTGTGCCTTTTGTATTTCATTCCGATGCAATTTTTGTGTTTCATCGTCAACAAGAAGGTCTGAGAGATACAGTATACCTGAAGTGAAGTATCGGAATCTATAACTATTGTCACAGGAATGGTTCAAACATAGACAGTAAGAAGAGTCAGTATTCTTGTACTTAAGTCCGCATTGTGCCTATTCTATTTAATTCCGATGCAATTTCTGTGTTTCATCGTCAATAAGAAGGTCCAAGGGATACAGTAAACATATAGTGAAGCATCGGAATCTAAAACTGGTCTCACAGGAAATGTTGAAATCATAGTCAGTAGGAAGAGTAAGTCTTCTTGTACTTAAGTCAGCATTGTGCCTTTTGTATTTGATTCTGATGCAATTTCTGTGTTTCATCGTCAATAAGAAGGTCCAAGGGATACAGTAAACATATAGTGAAGCATCGGAATCTAAATCTGGTATCACAGGAAATGTTCAAAACATAGTCAGTAAGAAGAGCCAGTCTTCTTTACTTGAGTCGGCAATGCGCCTTTTGTATTTAATTCCGATGCATTTTCTGTGTTTCATCGTCAATAGCAAGGTCAGAGGGATACAGTATACCTGAAGTGAAGCATCGGAATCTATAACTAGTGTCACAGGAATGGTTCAAACTTAGACAGTAAGAAGAGCCAGTTTTCTTGTACTTAAGTCGGCATAGTGCCTTTTCCATTTAATTCTGATGGAATTTCTGTGTTTCATCGTCAATAAGAAGGTCAGAGGGATACAGTAAACCTGAAGTGAAGCATCGGAATCCATAACTAGTGTCACAGGAATGGTTCAATACATAGACAGTAAGAAGAACCCGTCTGCTTGTACTTGAGTTGGCATTGTGCCATTTGTATTTAATTCCGACGCAATTTCTGTATTTCATCGTCAATAAGAAGCTCAGCGGGATACAGTAAACCTGAAGTGAAGCATCTGAATCTGTAACTAGTGTAACAGGAATGGTTCAAAACATAGACAGTAAGATGAGTCAGTTCTCTTGTACTTAAGTCGGCATTGTGCTTTTGTATTTGATTCCGATGCAATTTCTGTGTTTCATCGTCAATAAGAAGGTCAGAGGGATACAGTAAACCTGAAGTGAAGCATCGGAATCTATAACTAGTGTCACGGGAATGGGTCAAAACATAGACAGTAAGAAGAGTCAGTTTTCTTGTACTTTAGTCGTTATTGTGCATTTTGAATTTAATTCCGTTGCAATTTCTGTGTTTCATCGTCAGTAAGAAGGTCAGAGGGATACAGTAAACCTGAAGTGAAGCATCGGAATCTATAACTAGTGTCACATGAATGGTTTAAAACATAGACAGAAAGAAGAATCAGTTTTCTTGTACTTAAGTCGGCATTGTGCCTTTTGTATTTAATTCCGATGCAATACCTGTGTTTCACCCTCAATAAGAAGGTCAGAGGGATACAGTAAACCTGAAGTGAAGCATCGGAATCTATAACTAGTGTCACAGCAATGGTTCAAAGCATAGACAGTAAGAAGAACCATTTTTCTTGTACTTAAGTCCGCATTGTGCCTTTTCTATTTTATTCCGATGCAATTTCTGCGTTTCATCGTCAATAAGAAGGTCAGAGGGATACAGTAAACCTGAAGTGAAGCATCGGAATCTGTAACTAGTGTCACAGGAATGGTTTAAAACATAGACAGTAAGAAGGGTCAGTTTTCTTGTACTTAAGTCGGCATTGTGCCTTCTCGATTTAATTCCGATGCAATTTCTGTTTCGTCGCCAATAAGAAGATCCAAGGGAAACAGTAAACCCGAAGTGAAGCATCGGAATCTAAAACCGGTATCACAGGAATGTATCAGAACATAGACAGTAAGAAGTGCCAGTCTTCTTGTACTTGAGTTGGCATTGTGCCTTTTGTATTTCATTCCGATGCAATTTCTGTGTTTCATCGTCAATAAGAAGGTCAGAGAGATACAGTATACCTGAAGTGAAGTATCGGAATCTATAACTATTGTCACAGGAATGGTACAAACATAGACAGTAAGAAGAGTCAGTCTTCTTGTACTTAAGTCAGCATTATGCTATTTGTATTTACTTCTGATGCAATTTCTGTGTTTCATCGTCAATAAGAAGGTCCAAGGGATACAGTAAACATATAGTAATGCATCGGAATCTAAATCTGGTATCACAGGAAATAATCAAACATAGTCAGTAAGAAGAGCCAGTCTTCTTGTACTTGAGTCGGCAATGCGCCTTTTGTATTTAATTCCGATGCACTTTCTGTGTTTCATCGTCAATAGCAAGGTCAGAGGGATACAGTAAACCTAAAGTGAAGCATCGGAATCTATAA
This sequence comes from Schistocerca americana, assembly GCF_021461395.2. Taxonomy (NCBI): domain Eukaryota; kingdom Metazoa; phylum Arthropoda; class Insecta; order Orthoptera; family Acrididae; genus Schistocerca; species Schistocerca americana. The sequence continues at coordinate 4,433,292 of NW_025725983.1, read as the reverse complement.
CTAGTGTCACAGGAATGGTTCAAACATAGACAGTAAGAAGAGCCAGTTTTCTTGTACTTAAGTCGGCATAGTGCCTTTTCTATTTAATTCTGATGGAATTTCTGTGTTTCATCGTCAATAAGAAGGTCAGAGGGATACAGTAAACCTGAAGTGAAGCACCGGAATCTATAACTAGTGTCACAGGAATGGTTTAAAACATAGACAGTAAGGAGAATCAGTTTTCTTGTACTTAAGTCCGCATTGTGCCTTTTCTATTTAATTCCGATGCAATTTCTGTGTTTCTTCGTCAATAAGAAGGTCCAAGGGATGCAGTAATCATATAGTGACGCATCTAAATCTAATTCTGGTCTCACAGGAAATGTTGAAATCATAGTCAGTAGGAAGAGTCAGTCTTCTTGTACTTAAGTCAGCATTATGCTTTTTGTATTTAATTCTGATGCAATTTCTGTGTTTCATCGTCAATAAGAAGGTCCAAGGGATACAGTAAACATATTGTGAAGCATCGGAATCTAAAACTGGTCTTACAGGAAATGTTCAAAACATAGTCGATAAAAAGAGCCAGTCTTCTAGTACTTGAGTCGGCAATGTGACACTTGTATTCAATTCCGATGCAATTTTTGTGTATCATCGTCAATAGCAAGGTCAGAGGGATACAGTAAACCTGAAGTGAAGCATCGGAATCTATAACTAGTGTCACAGGAATGGTTCAAAACATAGACAGTAAGAAGGGTCAGTTTTCTTGTACTTAAGTCGGCATTGTGCATTTTGCATTTAATTCCGATGCAATTTCTGTGTTTCATCGTCAATAAGAAGGTCAGAGGGATACAGTAAACCTGAAGTGAAGCATCGCAATCTATAAGTAGTGTCACAGGAATAGTTCAAACTTTAGAAAGTAAGAAGAGTCAGTTTTCTTGTACTTAAGTCGGCATTGTGCCTTTTGTATTTAATTCCGATGCAATTTCTGTGTTTCATCGTCAATAAGAATGTCAGAGGGATACAGTAAACCGGAAGTGAAGCATCGGAACCTATAACTAGTGTCACAGGAATGGTTCAAAACTTCACAGTAAGAAGAGTCAGTTTTCTTGTACTTAAGTCGGCAATGTGCCGTTTGTATTTAATTCCGATACAATTGCTGTGTTTCAAAGTCAATAAGATGGTCAGAGGGATACAGTAAACCGGAAGTGAAGCATCGGAACCTATAACTAGTGTCACAGGAATGGTTCAAAACATCACAGTAAGAAGAGTCAGTTTTCTTGTACTTAAGTCGGCATTGTGCCTTTTGTATTTCATTCCGATGCAATTTCTGTGTTTCATCGTCAATAAGAAGGTCAGAGGGATAGAGTAAACCTTAAGTGAAGCATCGGAATCTATAAATAGTGTCACATGAATGGTTTAAAACATAGACAGAAAGAAGAGTCAGTTTTCTTGTACTTAAGTCGTCATTGTGCCTTTTGTATTTAATTCCGATGCAATATCTGTGTTTCATCGTCAATAAGAAGGTCAGAGGGATACAGTAAACCTGAAGTGAAGCATCGGAATCTATAACTAGTGTCACAGGAATGGTTCAAAGCATAGACAGTAAGAAGAACCATTTTTCTTTTACTTAAGTCGGCATTGTGCCTTTTCTATTTTATTCCGATGCAATTTCTGTGTTTCATCGTCAATAAGAAGGTCAGAGGGATACAGTAAACCTGAAGTGAAGCATCGGAATCTGTGACTAGTGTCACAGGAATAGTTCAAAACATAGACAGTAAGAAGGATCAGTTTCTTGTACTTAAGTCGGCATTGTGCCTTTTTGATTTAATTCCGATGCAATTTCTGTTTCGTCGTCAATAAGAAGTTCCAACGGAAACAGTAAACCTGAAGTGAAGCATCGGAATCTAAAACCGGTATCACAGGAAAGTTTCAGAACATAGACAGTAAGAAGTGCAAGTCTTCTTGTACTTGAGTTGGCATTGTGCCTTTTGTATTTCATTCCGATGCAATTTTTGTGTTTCATCGTCAACAAGAAGGTCTGAGAGATACAGTATACCTGAAGTGAAGTATCGGAATCTATAACTATTGTCACAGGAATGGTTCAAACATAGACAGTAAGAAGAGTCAGTATTCTTGTACTTAAGTCCGCATTGTGCCTATTCTATTTAATTCCGATGCAATTTCTGTGTTTCATCGTCAATAAGAAGGTCCAAGGGATACAGTAAACATATAGTGAAGCATCGGAATCTAAAACTGGTCTCACAGGAAATGTTGAAATCATAGTCAGTAGGAAGAGTAAGTCTTCTTGTACTTAAGTCAGCATTGTGCCTTTTGTATTTGATTCTGATGCAATTTCTGTGTTTCATCGTCAATAAGAAGGTCCAAGGGATACAGTAAACATATAGTGAAGCATCGGAATCTAAATCTGGTATCACAGGAAATGTTCAAAACATAGTCAGTAAGAAGAGCCAGTCTTCTTTACTTGAGTCGGCAATGCGCCTTTTGTATTTAATTCCGATGCATTTTCTGTGTTTCATCGTCAATAGCAAGGTCAGAGGGATACAGTATACCTGAAGTGAAGCATCGGAATCTATAACTAGTGTCACAGGAATGGTTCAAACTTAGACAGTAAGAAGAGCCAGTTTTCTTGTACTTAAGTCGGCATAGTGCCTTTTCCATTTAATTCTGATGGAATTTCTGTGTTTCATCGTCAATAAGAAGGTCAGAGGGATACAGTAAACCTGAAGTGAAGCATCGGAATCCATAACTAGTGTCACAGGAATGGTTCAATACATAGACAGTAAGAAGAACCCGTCTGCTTGTACTTGAGTTGGCATTGTGCCATTTGTATTTAATTCCGACGCAATTTCTGTATTTCATCGTCAATAAGAAGCTCAGCGGGATACAGTAAACCTGAAGTGAAGCATCTGAATCTGTAACTAGTGTAACAGGAATGGTTCAAAACATAGACAGTAAGATGAGTCAGTTCTCTTGTACTTAAGTCGGCATTGTGCTTTTGTATTTGATTCCGATGCAATTTCTGTGTTTCATCGTCAATAAGAAGGTCAGAGGGATACAGTAAACCTGAAGTGAAGCATCGGAATCTATAACTAGTGTCACGGGAATGGTTCAAAAAATAGACAGTAAGAAGAGCCAGTCTTCTTGTACTTGAGACGGCATTGTGTCTTTTGTATTTAATTCCGATGCAATTTCTGTGTTTCATCGTCAATAAGAAGGTCAGTGGGATACAGTGAACCCGAAGTGAAGCATCGGAATCTATAATTAGTGTCACAGGAATGGTTCAAAACATAGACAGTAGGCAGAGTCAGTTCTCCTGTATTTAAGTCGGCATTGTGCTTTTGTATTTAATTCCGATGAAATTTCTGTGTTTCATCGTCAATAAGAAGGTCAGAGGGATACAGTAAACATGAAGTGAAGCATCGGAATCTATAACTAGTGTCACAGGAATGGTTCAAAACATAGACAGTATGAAGAGCCAGTCATCTTGTACTTGAGTCCGCATTGTGCCTATTCTATTTAATTCCGATGCAATTTCTGTGTTTCATCGTCAATAAGAAGGTCCAAGGGATACAGTAAACATATAGTGAAGCATCGGAATCTAAAACTGGTATCACAGGAAATGTTCAAAACATAGTCAGTAAGAAGAGAAAGTCTTCTTGTACTTGAGTCGGCAATGCGCCTTTTGTATTTAATTCCGATGCAATTTCTGTGATTCATTGTCAATAGCAAGGTCAGAGGGATACAGTAAAACTGAAGTGAAGCATCGGAATCTATAACTGGTGTCACAGGATTTGTTCAAACATAGACAGTAAGCCGAGTAAGTTTTCTTGTACTTAAGTCCGCACTGTGCCTTTTCTATTTAATTCCGATGCAATTTCTGTGTTTCTTCGTCAATAAGAAGGTCCAAGGGATGCAGTAATCATATAGTGACGCATCGGAATCAAAAACTGGTCTCACAGGAAATGTTGAAATCATAGTCAGGAGGAAGAGTCAGTCTTCTTGTACTTAAGTCAGCATTATGCTATTTGTATTTACTTCTGATGCAATTTCTGTGTTTCATCGTCAATAAGAAGGTCCAAGGGATACAGTAAACATATAGTGAAGCATCGGAATCTAGAACTGGTCTCACAGGAAATGTTCAAAACATAGTCAATAAGAAGAGCCAGTCTTCTAGTACTTGAGTCGGCAATGTGCCTTTTGTATTCAATTCCGATGCTATTTTTGTGTTACATCGTCAATAGCAAGGTCAGAGGGATACAGTAAACCTGAAGTGGAGCATCGGAATCTATAACTAGTGTCACACGAATGGCTCAAACATAGACAGTAAGAAGAGTCAGTTTTCTTGTACTTGAGTCGTCATTGTGCCTTTTCTATTTAATTCCGATGCAATATCTGAGTTTCGACGTCAATAAGTAGGTCCATGGGATACAGTAAACCTGAAGCGAAGCATCGGAATCTATAACTAGTGTCACAGGAATGGTTCAAATCATAGACAGTAGGAAGAGTAAATTTTCTTGTACTTAATTCGGCATTGTGCCTTTTGTATTTCATTCTGATGCAATTTCTGTGTTTCATCGTCAATAAGAAGGTAATGAGCGATACAGTAAACCTGAAGTGAAGCATCGGAATCGATAACTAGTGTCACAGGAATCGTTCAAAACATTGACAGTAAGAAGAGTCAGATTTCTTGTACTTAAGTCGGCATTGTGCCTTTTGTATTTATTTCGGATGCAATTTCTGTGTTTCATCGTCAATAAGATGGTGAGAGGGATACAGTTAACCTAAAGTGAAGCATCGAAGTCTATAACTAGTGTAACAGGAATGGTTCAACAAAGACAGTAAGAAGGGTCAGATTTCTTGTACTTAAGTCGGCATTGTGCCTTTTGTATTTAATTCGGATGCAATTTCTGTGTTTCGTCGTCAATAAGAAGGTCAAAGGGATACAGTAAACCTAAAGTGAAGCATCGGAATCTATAACTAGTGTCACAGCAATGGTTCAAAGCATAGACAGTAAGAAGAACCATTTTTCTTGTACTTAAGTCCGCATTGTGCCTTTTCTATTTTATTCCGATGCAATTTCTGCGTTTCATCGTCAATAAGAAGGTCAGAGGGATACAGTAAACCTGAAGTGAAGCATCGGAATCTGTAACTAGTGTCACAGGAGTGGTTTAAAACATAGACAGTAAGAAGGGTCAGTTTTCTTGTACTTAAGTCGGCATTGTGCCTTCTCGATTTAATTCCGATGCAATTTCTGTTTCGTCGCCAATAAGAAGATCCAAGGGAAACAGTAAACCCGAAGTGAAGCATCGGAATCTAAAACCGGTATCACAGGAATGTATCAGAACATAGACAGTAAGAAGTGCCAGTCTTCTTGTACTTGAGTTGGCATTGTGCCTTTTGTATTTCATTCCGATGCAATTTCTGTGTTTCATCGTCAATAAGAAGGTCAGAGAGATACAGTATACCTGAAGTGAAGTATCGGAATCTATAACTATTGTCACAGGAATGGTACAAACATAGACAGTAAGTAGAGTCAGTCTTCTTGTACTTAAGTCAGCATTATGCTATTTGTATTTACTTCTGATGCAATTTCTGTGTTTCATCGTCAATAAGAAGGTCCAAGGGATACAGTAAACATATAGTAATGCATCGGAATCTAAATCTGGTATCACAGGAAATAATCAAACATAGTCAGTAAGAAGAGCCAGTCTTCTTGTACTTGAGTCGGCAATGCGCCTTTTGTATTTAATTCCGATGCACTTTCTGTGTTTCATCGTCAATAGCAAGGTCAGAGGGATACAGTAAACCTGAAGTGAAGCATCGGAATCTATAACTAGTGTCACAGGAATGGTTCAAACATAGACAGTAAGAAGAGCCAGTTTTCTTGTACTTAAGTCGGCATAGTGCCTTTTCTATTTAATTCTGATGGAATTTCTGTGTTTCATCGTCAATAAGAAGGTCAGAGGGATACAGTAAACCTGAAGTGAAGCACCGGAATCTATAACTAGTGTCACAGGAATGGTTTAAAACATAGACAGTAAGAAGAATCAGTTTTCTTGTACTTAAGTCCGCATTGTGCCTTTTCTATTTAATTCCGATGCAATTTCTGTGTTTCTTCGTCAATAAGAAGGTCCAAGGGATGCAGTAATCATATAGTGACGCATCTAAATCTAAATCTGGTCTCACAGGAAATGTTGAAATCATAGTCAGTAGGAAGAGTCAGTCTTCTTGTACTTAAGTCAGCATTATGCTTTTTGTATTTAATTCTGATGCAATTTCTGTGTTTCATCGTCAATAAGAAGGTCCAAGGGATACAGTAAACATATTGTGAAGCATCGGAATCTAAAACTGGTCTTACAGGAAATGTTCAAAACATAGTCGATAAAAAGAGCCAGTCTTCTAGTACTTGAGTCGGCAATGTGACATTTGTATTCAATTCCGATGCAATTTTTGTGTATCATCGTCAATAGCAAGGTCAGAGGGATACAGTAAACCTGAAGTGAAGCATCGGAATCTATAACTAGTGTCACAGGAATGGTTCAAAACATAGACAGTAAGAAGGGTCAGTTTTCTTGTACTTAAGTCGGCATTGTGCATTTTGCATTTAATTCCGATGCAATTTCTGTGTTTCATCGTCAATAAGAAGGTCAGAGGGATACAGTAAACCTGAAGTGAAGCATCGCAATCTATAAGTAGTGTCACAGGAATAGTTCAAACTTTAGAAAGTAAGAAGAGTCAGTTTTCTTGTACTTAAGTCGGCATTGTGCCTTTTGTATTTAATTCCGATGCAATTTCTGTGTTTCATCGTCAATAAGAATGTCAGAGGGATACAGTAAACCGGAAGTGAAGCATCGGAACCTATAACTAGTGTCACAGGAATGGTTCAAAACTTCACAGTAAGAAGAGTCAGTTTTCTTGTACTTAAGTCGGCAATGTGCCGTTTGTATTTAATTCCGATACAATTGCTGTGTTTCAAAGTCAATAAGATGGTCAGAGGGATACAGTAAACCGGAAGTGAAGCATCGGAACCTATAACTAGTGTCACAGGAATGGTTCAAAACATCACAGTAAGAAGAGTCAGTTTTCTTGTACTTAAGTCGGCATTGTGCCTTTTGTATTTCATTCCGATGCAATTTCTGTGTTTCATCGTCAATAAGAAGGTCAGAGGGATAGAGTAAACCTTAAGTGAAGCATCGGAATCTATAAATAGTGTCACATGAATGGTTTAAAACATAGACAGAAAGAAGAGTCAGTTTTCTTGTACTTAAGTCGGCATTGTGCCTTTTGTATTTAATTCCGATGCAATATCTGTGTTTCATCGTCAATAAGAAGGTCAGAGGGATACAGTAAACCTGAAGTGAAGCATCGGAATCTATAACTAGTGTCACAGGAATGGTTCAAAGCATAGACAGTAAGAAGAACCATTTTTCTTTTACTTAAGTCGGCATTGTGCCTTTTCTATTTTATTCCGATGCAATTTCTGTGTTTCATCGTCAATAAGAAGGTCAGAGGGATACAGTAAACCTGAAGTGAAGCATCGGAATCTGTGACTAGTGTCACAGGAATAGTTCAAAACATAGACAGTAAGAAGGATCAGTTTCTTGTACTTAAGTCGGCATTGTGCCTTTTTGATTTAATTCCGATGCAATTTCTGTTTCGTCGTCAATAAGAAGTTCCAACGGAAACAGTAAACCTGAAGTGAAGCATCGGAATCTAAAACCGGTATCACAGGAAAGTTTCAGAACATAGACAGTAAGAAGTGCAAGTCTTCTTGTACTTGAGTTGGCATTGTGCCTTTTGTATTTCATTCCGATGCAATTTTTGTGTTTCATCGTCAACAAGAAGGTCTGAGAGATACAGTATACCTGAAGTGAAGTATCGGAATCTATAACTATTGTCACAGGAATGGTTCAAACATAGACAGTAAGAAGAGTCAGTATTCTTGTACTTAAGTCCGCATTGTGCCTATTCTATTTAATTCCGATGCAATTTCTGTGTTTCATCGTCAATAAGAAGGTCCAAGGGATACAGTAAACATATAGTGAAGCATCGGAATCTAAAACTGGTCTCACAGGAAATGTTGAAATCATAGTCAGTAGGAAGAGTAAGTCTTCTTGTACTTAAGTCAGCATTGTGCCTTTTGTATTTGATTCTGATGCAATTTCTGTGTTTCATCGTCAATAAGAAGGTCCAAGGGATACAGTAAACATATAGTGAAGCATCGGAATCTAAATCTGGTATCACAGGAAATGTTCAAAACATAGTCAGTAAGAAGAGCCAGTCTTCTTTACTTGAGTCGGCAATGCGCCTTTTGTATTTAATTCCGATGCATTTTCTGTGTTTCATCGTCAATAGCAAGGTCAGAGGGATACAGTATACCTGAAGTGAAGCATCGGAATCTATAACTAGTGTCACAGGAATGGTTCAAACTTAGACAGTAAGAAGAGCCAGTTTTCTTGTACTTAAGTCGGCATAGTGCCTTTTCCATTTAATTCTGATGGAATTTCTGTGTTTCATCGTCAATAAGAAGGTCAGAGGGATACAGTAAACCTGAAGTGAAGCATCGGAATCCATAACTAGTGTCACAGGAATGGTTCAATACATAGACAGTAAGAAGAACCCGTCTGCTTGTACTTGAGTTGGCATTGTGCCATTTGTATTTAATTCCGACGCAATTTCTGTATTTCATCGTCAATAAGAAGCTCAGCGGGATACAGTAAACCTGAAGTGAAGCATCTGAATCTGTAACTAGTGTAACAGGAATGGTTCAAAACATAGACAGTAAGATGAGTCAGTTCTCTTGTACTTAAGTCGGCATTGTGCTTTTGTATTTGATTCCGATGCAATTTCTGTGTTTCATCGTCAATAAGAAGGTCAGAGGGATACAGTAAACCTGAAGTGAAGCATCGGAATCTATAACTAGTGTCACGGGAATGGGTCAAAACATAGACAGTAAGAAGAGTCAGTTTTCTTGCACTTAAGTCGGCATTGTCGCTTTTCTATTTAATTCTGACGCAATTTCTGTGTTTCATCGTCAATAAGATGATCAGAGGGATACAGTAAATCTGAAGTGAAGCATCGGAATCTATAACTAGTGTCACAGGAATGGTTCAAAAAATAGACAGTAAGAAGAGCCAGTCTTCTTGTACTTGAGACGGCATTGTGTCTTTTGTATTTAATTCCGATGCAATTTCTGTGTTTCATCGTCAATAAGAAGGTCAGTGGGATACAGTGAACCCGAAGTGAAGCATCGGAATCTATAATTAGTGTCACAGGAATGGTTCAAAACATAGACAGTAGGCAGAGTCAGTTCTCCTGTATTTAAGTCGGCATTGTGCTTTTGTATTTAATTCCGATGAAATTTCTGTGTTTCATCGTCAATAAGAAGGTCAGAGGGATACAGTAAACATGAAGTGAAGCATCGGAATCTATAACTAGTGTCACAGGAATGGTTCAAAACATAGACAGTATGAAGAGCCAGTCATCTTGTACTTGAGTCCGCATTGTGCCTATTCTATTTAATTCCGATGCAATTTCTGTGTTTCATCGTCAATAAGAAGGTCCAAGGGATACAGTAAACATGTAGTGAAGCATCGGAATCTAAAACTGGTATCACAGGAAATGTTCAAAACATAGTCAGTAAGAAGAGAAAGTCTTCTTGTACTTGAGTCGGCAATGCGCCTTTTGTATTTAATTCCGATGCAATTTCTGTGATTCATTGTCAATAGCAAGGTCAGAGGGATACAGTAAAACTGAAGTGAAGCATCGGAATCTATAACTGGTGTCACAGGATTTGTTCAAACATAGACAGTAAGCCGAGTAAGTTTTCTTGTACTTAAGTCCGCACTGTGCCTTTTCTATTTAATTCCGATGCAATTTCTGTGTTTCTTCGTCAATAAGAAGGTCCAAGGGATGCAGTAATCATATAGTGACGCATCGGAATCAAAAACTGGTCTCACAGGAAATGTTGAAATCATAGTCAGGAGGAAGAGTCAGTCTTCTTGTACTTAAGTCAGCATTATGCTATTTGTATTTACTTCTGATGCAATTTCTGTGTTTCATCGTCAATAAGAAGGTCCAAGGGATACAGTAAACATATAGTGAAGCATCGGAATCTAGAACTGGTCTCACAGGAAATGTTCAAAACATAGTCAATAAGAAGAGCCAGTCTTCTAGTACTTGAGTCGGCAATGTGCCTTTTGTATTCAATTCCGATGCTATTTTTGTGTTACATCGTCAATAGCAAGGTCAGAGGGATACAGTAAACTTGAAGTGGAGCATCGGAATCTATAACTAGTGTCACACGAATGGCTCAAACATAGACAGTAAGAAGAGTCAGTTTTCTTGTACTTAAGTCGTCATTGTGCCTTTTCTATTTAATTCCGATGCAATATCTGAGTTTCGACGTCAATAAGTAGGTCCATGGGATACAGTAAACCTGAAGCGAAGCATCGGAATCTATAACTAGTGTCACAGGAATGGTTCAAATCATAGACAGTAGGAAGAGTCCATTTTCTTGTACTTAATTCGGCATTGTGCCTTTTGTATTTCATTCTGATGCAATTTCTGTGTTTCATCGTCAATAAGAAGGTAATGAGCGATACAGTAAACCTGAAGTGAAGCATCGGAATCGATAACTAGTGTCACAGGAATCGTTCAAAACATTGACAGTAAGAAGAGTCAGATTTCTTGTACTTAAGTCGGCATTGTGCCTTTTGTATTTATTTCGGATGCAATTTCTGTGTTTCATCGTCAATAAGATGGTGAGAGGGATACAGTTAACCTAAAGTGAAGCATCGAAGTCTATAACTAGTGTAACAGGAATGGTTCAACAAAGACAGTAAGAAGGGTCAGATTTCTTGTACTTAAGTCGGCATTGTGCCTTTTGTATTTAATTCGGATGCAATTTCTGTGTTTCGTCGTCAATAAGAAGGTCAAAGGGATACAGTAAACCTGAAGCGAAGCATCGGAATCTATAACTAGTGTCACAGGAATGGTTCAAAAAATAGACAGTAAGAAGAGCCAGTCTTCTTGTACTTGAGTCGGCATTGTGCCTATGTATTTAATTCCGATGTAATTTCTGTGTTACATCGTCAATAAGAAAGTCAGAGGGATACAGTAAATCTGAAGTGAAGAATCGGAATCTGTAACTAGTATCACTAGAATGGTTCAAAACATAGACAGTAAGAAGAGTCAGTCTTCTTGTACTTAAGTCGGCATTGTGCCATTTGTATTTAATTCCGATGCACTTTCTGTCTTTCATCGTCAATAAAAAGGTCAAAGGGATACAGTAAACCTGAAGTGAAACATCGGAATCTATAACTAGTGTCACAGGAATGGTTCAAAACATAGACAGTAAGAAGAGCCAGTCTTCTTGTACTTGAGTCGGTATTGTGCCTATGTATTTAATTCCGATGCAATTTCTGTGTTTCATCGTCAATAAGAAGGTCCAAGGGATACAGTAAACCTGAAGCGAAGCATCGGAATCTATAACTAGTGTCACAGGAATGGTTCAAAAAATAGACAGTAAGAAGAGGCAGTCTTTTTGTACTTGAGTCGGCATTGTCTCTATGTATTTAATTCCGATGTAATTTCTGTGTTACATCGTCAATAAGAAAGTCAGAGAGATACAGTAAATCTGAAGTGAAGAATCGGAATCTGTAACTAGTGTCACTGGAATGGATCAAAACATAGACAGTAAGAAGAGTCAGTCTTCTTGTACTTAAGTCGGCATTGTGACTTTTGTATTTAATTACGATAAAGTTCCTGTGTTGCATCGTCAATAAGAAGGTCAGAGGGATACAGTAAACTTGAAGTGAAGCATCGGAATCTATGACTAGTGTCACAGGAATGGTTCAAAACATAGACAGTAAGAAGAGTCAATTTTCTTGTATTTAATTCGGCATTGTGCCTTTTGTATTTAATTCCGATGGAATTTCTGTGTTTCATCGTCAATAAGAAGGCACAGAGGCATACAGTAAACCTGAAGTGAAGCATCGGAATCTATAACTAGTGTCACTGGAATGGTTCAAAACATGGACAGCAAGAAAAGTCAGTTTTCTTGTACTTAAATCGGCATTGTGCTTTTTCTATTTAATTCCGATGCAATTTCTGTGTTTCATCGTCAATAAGAAGGTCAGAGGGATACATTTAACCTAAAGTGGGGCATCGGAATCTATAACTAGTGTCACAGGAATGGTTCAAAGCATAGACAGTAAGAGGAGCCAGTGTTCTTGTACTTGAGTCGGAATTGTGCCTTTCCTATTTAATTCCGATGCAATTTCTGTGTTTCATCGTCAATAAGAAGGTCAGAGGGATACAGTAAACCTGAAGTGGAGCATCGGAATCTATAACTAGTGTCACAGGAATGGTTCAAAACATAGACAGTAAGAAGAGCCAGCCTTCTTGTACTTGGGTCGATATTGTGCCTATGTATTTAATTCCGATGCAATTTCTGTGTTTCTTCGTCAATAAGAAGGTCAGAGGGATACAGTAAACATGAAGTGAAGCATCGGAATCTATAACTAGTGTCACAGGAATGGTTCAAAGCATAGACAGTAAGAAGAGCCAGTCTTCTTGTACTTGAGTCGGCAATATGCCTTTTGTATTTAATTCCAATGCAATTTCTGTGTTTCATCGTCAATAAGAAGGTCAGTGGGATACAGTGAACCCGAAGTGAAGCATCGCATTCTATAACTAGTGTCACAGGAATGGTTCAAAACATAGACAGTAGGCAGAGTCAGTTCACCTGAATTTGAGTCGGCATTGTGCTTTTGTATTTAATTCCGATGCAATTACTGTGTTTCATCGTCAATAAGAAGGTCAGAGGGATACAGTAAACCTGAAGCGAAGCATCGGAATCTATAACTAGTGTCACTGGAATGGTTCAAAACATGGACAGCAAGAAAAGTCAGTTTTCATGTACTTAAATCGGCATTGTGCTTTTTCTATTTAATTCCGATGCAATTTCTGTGTTTCGTCGTCAATAAGAAGGTCAAAGGGATACAGTTATCCTAAAGTGGAGCATCGGAATCTATAACTAGTGTCACAGGAATGGTTCAAAACATAGACAGTAAGAGGAGCCAGTCTTCTTGTACTTGAGTCGGAATTGTGCCTTTCCTATTTAATTCCGATGCAATTTCGATGTTTCATCGTCAGTAAGAAGGTCAGATAGATACAGTAAACCTGTAGTGAAGCATCGGAATGTATAACTAGTGTCACAGGAATGGTTCAAAACATAGTCAGTAAGAAGAGCCAGTCTCCTTGTACTTGAGTCGGCATTGTGCCTATGTATTAAATTCCGGTGCAATTTCTGTGTTTCATCGTCAATAGGACGGTCAGAGGGATACAGTTAAACTGAAGTGAAGCATCGGAATCTATATCTAGTGTCACAGGAATGGTTCAAAACATAGACAGTAGGAAGAGTCAGTCTTTTTGAACTTAAGTCGGCATTGTGCCTTTTGTATTTAATTCCGATGCAATTTCTGTGTTTCATCGTCAATAAGAAAGTCATAGGGATACAGTAAACCTGAAGTGAAGCATCGGAATCTATAACTAGTGTCACAGGAATGATTCAAAACATAGACAGTAAGAAGAGTCAGTTTTCTTGTACTTAAGTCCGCATTGTGCCTTTTCTATTTAATTCCGATACAATTTCTGTGTTTCTTCGTCAATAAGAAGGTCCAAGGAATGCAGTAATCATATAGTGACGCATCGAAATCTAAAACTGGTCTCACAGGAAATGTTGAAATCATAGTCAGTAGGAAGAGTCAGTCTTCTTGTACTTAAGTCAGCATTATGCTTTTTGTATTTACTTCTGATGCAACTTCTGTGTTTCATCGTCAAAAAGAAAGTCCAAGGGATACAGTAAACATATAGTGAAGCATCGGAATCTAAAACTGGTCTCACAGGAAATGTTCAAAACATAGTCAATAAGAAGAGCCAGTCTTCTAATACTTGAGTCGGCAATGTGCCTTTTGTATTCAATTCCGAAGCAATTTTTGTGTTACATCGTCAACAGCAAGGTCAGAGGGATACAGTAAACCTGAAGTGAAGCATCGGAATCTATAACTAGTGTCACAGGAATGGCTCAAACATAGACAGTAAGAAGAGTCAGTTTTCTTGTACTTAAGTCGACATTGTACTTTTTCTATTTAATTCCGATGCAATTTCTGTGTTTCGACGTCAATAAGTACGTCCATGGGATACAGTAAACCTGAAGTGAAGCATCGGAATCTATACCTAGTGTCACAGGAATGGTTCAAAGTATAGACAGAGGGAAGAGTCAGTTTTCTTGTGCTTAATTCGGCATTGTGCCTTTTGTATTTCATTCCGATGCAATTTCTGTGTTTCATCGTCAATAAGAAGGTCAGAGCGATACAGTAAACCTGAAGTGAAACATCGGAATCGATAACTAGTGTCACAGGAATGGTTCGAAACATTGACAGTAAGAAGAGTCAGATTTCTTGTACTTAAGTCGGCATTGTGCCTTTTGTATTTAATTCGGATGCAATTTCTGTGTTTCATCGTCAATAATAAGGTCCAAGGGATACAGTAAACCTGAAGTGAAGCATCGGAATCTATAACTAGTGTCACAGGAATGGTCCAAAACATAGACAGTAAGAAGAGCCAGTCTTCTTGTACTTGAGTCGGTATTGTGCCTATGAAATTAATTCCGATGCAATTTCTGTGGTTCATCGTCAATAAGAAGCTCCAAGGGATACAGTAAACCTGAAGCGAAGCATCGGAATCTATAACTAGTGTCACAGGAATGGTTCAAAAAATAGACAGTAAGAAGAGTCAGTTTTCTTGTACTTGAGTCGGAATTGTGCCTTTCCTATTTAATTCCGATGCAATTTCGATGTTTCATCGTCAGTAAGAAGGTCAGATTGAAACAGTAAACCTGAAGTGAAGCATCGGAACCTATAACTAGTGTCACAGGAATGGTTCAAAACATTGACAGTAAGAAGAGCCAGTCTTCTTGTACTTGAGTCGGCATTGTGCCTATGTATTAAATTCCGATGCAATTTCTGTGTTTCATCGTCAATAGGACGGTCAGAGGGATACAGTAAACCTGAAGTGAAGCATCGGAATCTATATCTAGTGTCACAGGAATGGTTCAAAACATAGACAGTAGGAAGAGTCACTCTTTTTGTACTTAAGTCGGCATTGTGCCTTTTGTATTTAATTCCGATGCAATTTCTGGGTTTCATCGTCAATAACATGGTCAGAGGGATACAGTAAACCTGAAGTGAAGCATCGGAATCTATAACTAGTGTCACAGGAAAGGTTCAAAACATAGACAGTAAGAAGAGTCAGTTTTCTTGTACTTAATTCGGCATTGTGCCTTTTGTATTAAATTCCGATGCAATTTCTGTTTCATTGTCAATAAGAAGATCCAAGGGATACTGTAAACCTGAAGTGAAGCATCGGAATCTAAAACAGGTCTCACAGGAAAGGTTTCAGAACAGAGACAGTAAGTAGAGCCAGTCTTCTTGTACTAGAGTCGGCATTGTGCCTTTTGTATTTCATTCCGATGCAATTTCTGTGTTTCATCGTCAATAAGAAGGGCAGAGGGATACAGTAAACCTGAAGTGAAGCATCGGAATCTATAACTAGTGTCACAGGAATGGTTCAAAACATAGACAGTAAGAAGAGTCAGTTTTCTTGTACTTAAGTCCGCATTGTGCCTTTTATATTTAATTCCGATACAATTTCTGTGTTTCTTCGTCAATAAGAAGGTCCAAGGGATGCAGTAATCGTATAGTGACGCATCGAAATCTAAAACTGGTCTCACAGGAAATGTTGAAATCATAGTCAGTAGGAAGAGTCAGTCTTCTTGTACTTAAGTCAGCATTATGCTTTTTGTATTTACTTCTGATGCAATTTCTGTGTTTCATCGTCAAAAAGAAGGTCCAAGGGATACAGTAAACATATAGTGAAGCATCGGAATCTAAAACTGGTCTCACAGGAAATGTTCAAAACATAGTCAATAAGAAGAGCCAGTCTTCTAATACTTGAGTCGGCAATGTGCCTTTTGTATTCAATTCCGATGCAATTTTTGTGTCACATCGTCAACAGCAAGGTCAGAGGGATACAGTAAACCTGAAGTGAAGCATCGGAATCTATAACTAGTGTCACAGGAATGGCTCAAATATAGACAGTAAGAAGAGTCAGTTTTCTTGTACTTAAGTCGACAATGTACCTTTTCTATTTAATTCCGATGCAATTTCTGTGTTTCGACGTCAATAAGTACGTCCATGGGATACAGTAAACCTGAAGTGAAGCATCGGAATCTATAACTAGTGTCACAGGAATGGTTCAAAACATAGACAGTAAGAAGAGCCAGTCTTCTTGTACTTGAGTCGGTATTGTGCCTATGAATTTAATTCCGATGCAATTTCTGTGGTTCATCGTCAATAAGAAGCTCCAAGGGATACAATAAACCTGAAGCGAAGCATCGGAATCTATAACTAGTGTCACAGGAATGGTTCAAAAAATAGACAGTAAGAAGAGCCAATCTTCTTGTACTTGAGTCGGCATTGTGCCTATGTATTTAATTCCGATGTAATTTCTGTGTTACATCGTCAATAAGAAAGTCAGAGGGATACAGTAAATCTGAAGTGAAGAATCGGAATCTATAACTAGTGTCACTGGAATGGTTCAAAACATATACAGTAAGATGAGTCAGTCTTCTTGTACTTAAGTCGGCATTGTGCCTTTTGTATTTAATAACGACAAAATTCCTGTGTTTCATCGTCAATAAGAAGGTCAGAGGGATACAGTAAACATGAAGTGAAGCATCGGAATCTATAACTAGTGTCACAGGAATGGTTCAAAACATAGACAGTAAGAAGAGTCAGTTTTCTTGTACTTAATTCGGCATTGTGCGTTTCGTATTTAATTCCGATGCTATTTCTGTGTTTCATCGTCAATAAGAAGGCACAGAGGCATACAGTAAACCTGAAGTGAAGCATCGGAATCTATAACTAGTGTCACTGGAATGGTTCAAAACATAGACAGTAAGAAGAGTCAGTTCACTTGTACTTAAATCGGCATTGTGCTTTTGTATTTAATTCCGATGCAATTTCTGTGTTTCATCGTCAATAAGAAGGTCAGAGGGATACAGTAAACCTGAAGTGAAGCATCGGAATCTATAACTAGTGTCACGGGAATGTGTCAAAACATAGGCAGTAAGAAGCGTCAGTTTTCTAGCACTTAAATCGGCATTGTCCCTTTTCTATTTAATTCCGATGCAATTTGTGTGTTTCATCGTCAATAAGATGGTCAGAGGGATACAGTAAACCTGAAGTGGAGTATCGGAATCTATAACTAGTGTCACAGGAATGGTTCAAAACATAGATAGTAAGAAGAGCCAGTCTCCTTGTACTTAAGTCGGCATTGTGCCTATGTATTAAATTCCGATGCAATTTCTGTGTTTCATCGTCAATAGGACGGTCAGAGGGATACAGTAAACCTGAAGTGAAGCATTGGAATCTATAACTAGTGTCACAGGAATGGTTCAAAACATAGACAGTAAGAAGAGTCAGTTTTCTTGTACTTAATTCGGCATTGTGCCTTTTGTATTTAATTCCGATGCAATTTCTGTTTCTTCGTCAATAAGAAGATCCAAGGGATACAGTAAACCTGAAGTGAAACATCGGAATCTAAAACAGGTCACACAGGAAAAGTTTCAGAACAGAGACAGTAAGAAGAGCCAGTCTTCTTGTAATTGAGTCGGCATTGTGCCTTTTGTATTTCATTCCGATGCAATTTCTGTGTTTCATCGTCAATAAGAAGGTCAGAGAGATACAGTATACCTGAAGTGAAGCATCGGAACCTATAACTATTGTCACAGGAATGGTTCATACATAGACAGTCAGAAGAGTCAGTTTTCTTGTACTTAAGTCCGCATTGTGCCTTTTCTATTTAATTCCGATACAATTTCTGTGTTTCTTCGTCAATAAGAATGGCCAAGGGATGCAGTAATCATATAGTGACGCATCGAAATCTAAAACTGGTCTCACAGGAAATGTTGAAATCAGTCAGTAGGAAGAGTCAGTCTTCTTGTACTTAAGTCAGCATTATGCTTTTTGTTTTTACTTCTGATGCAATTTCTGTGTTTCATCGTCAATAAGAAGGTCCAAGGGATACAGTAAACATATAGTGAAGCATCGGAATCTAAAACTGGTCTCACAGGAAATGTTCAAAACATAGTCAATAAGAAGAGCCACTCTTCTAATACTTGAGTCGGCAATGTGCCTTTTGTATTCAATTCCGATGCAATTTTTGTGTTACATCGTCAACAGCAAGGTCAGAGGGATACAGTAAACCTGAAGTGAAGCATCGGAATCTATAACTAGTGTCAAAGGAATGGCTCAAACATAGACAGTAAGAAGAGTCAATTTTCTTGTACTTAAGTCGACATTGTGCCTTTTCTATTTAATTCCGATCCAATTTCTGTGTTTCGACGTCAATAAGTACGTCCATGGGATACAGTAAACCTGAAGTGAAGCATCGGAATCTATAACTAGTGTCACATGAGAGGTTCAAAGTATAGACAGTAGGAAGAGTCAGATTTCTTGTAATTAAGTCGGCATTGTGACTTTTGTATTTAATTCGGATGCAATTTCTGTGTTTCATCGTCAATAAGATGGTGAGAGGGATACAGTTAACCTAAAGCGAAGCTTCGAAGTCTATAACTAGTGTAACAGGAATGGTTCAACAAAGACAATAAGAAGGGTCAGATTTCTTGTACGTAAGTCGGCATTGTGCCATTTGTATTTAATTCCGATGCACTTTCTGTCTTTCATCGTCAATAAGAAGGTCCAAGGGATACCGTAAACCTGAAGTGAAGCATCGGAATCTATAACTAGTGTCACAGGAATGGTTCAAAAAATAGACAGTAAGAAGAGCCAGTCTTCTTGTACTTAATTCGGCATTGTGCCTTTTGTATTTAATTATGATGCAATTTCTGTGTTTCATCGTCAATAAGAAGGCACAGAGGCATACAGTAAACCTGAAGTGAAGCATCGGAATCTATAACTAGTGTCACTGGAATGTTTCAAAACATGGACGGCAAGAAAAGTCAGTTTTCTTGTACTGTAATAGGCATCGTGCTTTTTCTATTTAATTCCGATGCAATTTCTGTGTTTCTTCGTCAATAAGAAGGTCAGAGGGATACAGTTAACCTGAAGTGGAGCATCGGAATCTATAACTAGTGTCACAGGAATGGTTCAAAGCATAGACAGTAAGAGGAGCCAGTCTTCTTGAACTTAAGTCCGCATTGTGCCTTTTCTGTTTAATTCCGATTCAATTTCTGTGTTTCTTCGTCAATAACCAGGTCCAAGGGATGCAGTAATCATATAGTGACGCATCGAAATCTAAAACTGGTCTCACAGGAAATGTTGAAATCATAGTCAGTAGGAAGAGTCAGTCTTCTTGTACTTAAGTCGGCATTATGCTTTTTGTATTTACTTCTGATGCAATTTCTGTGTTTCATCGTCAATAAGAAGGTCCAAGGGATACAGTAAAACTGAATTGAAGCATCGGAATCTAAAATTGGTTCCACAGGAATGGTTCAAAACATAGACAGTAAGAAATGTCAGTCTTCTTGTACTTAAGTCGGCATTGTGCTTTTTCTATTTAATTCCGATGCAATTTCTGTGTTTCATCGTCAATAAGAAGGTCAGAAGGATACAGTAAACCTGAAGTGAAGCATCAGAATTTATAACTAGTGTCACAGGAATGGTTCAAAACATAGACAGTAGGAAGAGTCGGTCTTCTTGTAAGTAAGTCGGCATTGTGCCTTTTGTATTTAATTCCGACGCAATTTCTTTGTTTCATCGTCAATAAGAAGGTCAGAGAGATACAGTAAACCGGAAGTGAATCATAGGAACCTATAACTAGTGTCATGGGAATGCTTCAAAACCTCGACAGTAAGAAGTGTCAGTGTTCTTGTACTTGTGTCGGCATTGTGCCTTTTCTATTTAATTCCGATGCAATTTCTGTTTCTTCGTCAACAAGAAGATCCAAGGGATACAGTAAACCTGAAGTGAAGCATCGGAATCTAAAACAGGTCTCACAGGAAAAGTTTCAGAACAGAGACAGTAAGAAGAGCCAGTCTTCTTGTACTTGAGTCGACATTGTGCCTTTTCTATTTAATTCCGATCCAATTTCTGTGTTTCGACGTCAATAAGTACGTCCATGGGATACAGTAAACCTGAAGTGAAGAATCATAATCTGTAACTAGTGTCACAGGAATGGTTCAAAACATTGACAGTAAGAAGAGTCAGATTTCTTGTACTTAAGTCGGCATTGTGCCTTTTGTATTTAATTCGGATGCAATTTCTGTGTTTCATCGTCAATAAGAAGGTGAGAGGGATACAGTTAACCTAAAGTGAAGCATCGAAGTCTATAACTAGTGTAACAGGAATGGTTCAACAAAGACAGTAAGAAGGGTCAGATTTCTTGTACGTAAGTCGGCATTGTGCCATTTGTATTTAATTCCGATGCACTTTCTGTCTTTCATCGTCAATAAGAAGGTCCAAGGGATACAGTAAACCTGAAGTGAAGCATCGGAATCTATAACTAGTGTCACAGGAATGGTTCAAAACATAGACAGTAAGAAGAGCCAGTCTTCTTGTACTTGATTCGGTATTGTGCCTATGAATTTAATTCCGATGCAATTTCTGTAGGTTCATCGTCAATAAGAAGGTCCAAGGGATTCAGTAAACCTGAAGCGAAGCATCGGAATCTATAACTAGTGTCACAGGAATGGTTCATAAAACAGAAAGTAAGAAGAGCCAGTCTTCTTGTACTTGAGTCGGCATTGTGCCTATGTATTTAATTCCGATGTAATTTCTGTGTTACATCGTCAATAAGAAAGTCAGAGGGATACAGTAAATCTGAAGTGCAGAATCGGAATCTATAACTAGTGTCACTGGAATGGTTCAAAACATATACAGTAAGATGAGTCAGTCTTCTTGTACTTAAGTCGGCATTGTGCCTTTTGTATTTAGTTGCGATAAAATTCCTGTGTTTCATCGTCAATAAGAAGGTCAGAGGGATACAGTAAACTTGAAGTGAAGCATCGGAATCTATAACTAGTGTCACAGGAATGGTTCAAAACATAGACAGTAAGAAGAGCCAGTCTTCTTGTACTTGAGTCGGAATTGTGCCTTTCCTATTTAATTCCGATGCAAATTCATTGTTCCATCGTCAGTAAGAAGGTCAGAGGGATACAGTAAACCTGAAGTGAAGCATCGGAATCTATAACTAGTGACACAGGAATGGTTCAAAACATAGACAGTAGGATGAGTCAGTCTTCTTGTACTTAAGTCGGCATTGTGCCTTTTGTATTTAATTCCGATGCAATATCTGAGTTTCATCGTCAATAAGAAGGTCAGAGAGATACAGTAAACGGGAAGTGAATCAGCAGAATCTATAACTAGCGTCACAGGAATGTTTCAAACATAGACAGTAAGAAGAGTCAGTTTTCTGGTACTTATGTCGACATTGTGCCTTTTCTATTTAATTCCGATGCAATTTCTGTGTTTCGCCGTCAATAAGGAGGTCAAAGGGATACAGTAAACCTGAAGTGAAGCATCGGAATCTAAAACCGATCTGACAGGAAAGTTTCAAACATAGACAGTAAGAAGAGCCAGTCTTCTTGTACTTAAGTCGGCATTGTGCCTTTTCTATTTAACTCCGATGCAATTTCTGTGTTTCATCGTCAATAAGAAGGTCCAAAGGATACAGTAAACATATAGTGAAGCATCAGAATCTAAAACTGGTCTCACAAGAAATGTTCAAAACATAGTCAGTAAGAAGAGTCAGTCTTCTTGTACCTAAGTCGGCATTGTGTTTTGTATTTAATTCCGATGCAATTTCTGTGTTTCATCGTCAATAAGAACGTCCAAGGGATACAGTAAAACTGAATTGAAGCATCGGAATCTAAAATTGGTTCCACAGGAATGGTTCAAAACATAGACAGTAAGAAATGTCAGTCTTCTTGTACTTATGTCGGCATTGTGCTTTTTCTATTTAATTCCGATGCAATTTCTGTGTTTCATCGTGAATAAGAAGGTCAGAGGGATACAGTTAACCTGAATTGAAGCATCGGAATCTATAACTAGTGTCACAGGAATGGTTCAAAACATAGACAGTAAGAAGATCCAGTCTTCTTTTACTTGAGTCGGAATGGTGCCATTTCTATTTAATTCCGATGCAATTTCTATGTTTCATCATCAGTAAAAAGGTCAGAAGGATACAGTAAACCTGAAGTGAAGCATCGGAATTTATAACTAGTGTCACAGGAATGGTTCAAAACATAGACAGTAGGATGAGTCGGTCTTCTTGTAAGTAAGTCGGCATTGTGCTTTTTGTATTTAATTCCGATGCAATTTCTGTGTTTCATCGTCAATAGCAAGGTCAGAGGGATACAGTAAACCTGAAGTGAAGCATCGGAATCTATTACTAGTGTCACAGGATTTGTTCAAACAGGAATGGTTCAAAACATAGACAGTAAGAAGAGTCAGTTTTCTTGTACTTAAGTCCGCATTGTGCTTTTTGTATTTAATTCCGACGCAATTTCTGTGTTTCTTCGTCAATAAGAAGGTCTAAGGGATGCAGTAATCATATAGTGACGCATCGGAATCTAAAACTGGTCTCACAGGAAATGTTGAAATCATAGCCAGTAGGAAGAGTCAGTCTTCTGGTACTTAAGTCAGCATTATGTTTTTTGTATTTAATTCTGATGCAATGTCTGTGTTTCATCGTCAATAAGAAAGTCCAAGGGATACAGTAAAAATATAGTGAAGCATCGGAATCAAAAACTGGTCTCACAGGAAATGTTCAAAACATAGTCAGTAAGAAGAGTCAGTTTTCTTGTGCTTAAGTTGGTATTGTGCCTTTTGTATTTAATTCCGATGCAATTTCTGTGTTTCATTGTCAATAAGAAGGTCCAAGGGATACAGTAAACATATAGTGAAGCATCAGAATCTAAAACTGGTCTCACAGGAAATTTTCAAAAGATAGTCAGTAAGAAGAGACAGTCTTCTTGTACTTAAGTCGGCATTGTGCCTTTTGTATTTAATTCTGATGCAATTTCTGTGTTTCATCGTCAATAAGAAGGTCTAAGGGATACAGTAAACAAATAGTGAAGCATCAGAATCTAAAACTGGTCTCACAGGAAATGTTCAAAAGATAGTCGATAAGAGAAGTCAGTCTTCTTGTACCGAAGGCATTGTGCCTTTTGTATTGAATTCCGATGCAATTTCTGTGTTTCATCGTCAATAAGAAGGTCCAAGGGATACAGTAAACCTGAAGTGAAGCATCGTAATCTATAACAAGTGTCACAGGAATGGTACAAAACATAGACAGTTGGAAGAGTCAGTCATCTTGACGTCGGCATTGTGCCTTTTCTATTTAATTCCGATGCAATTTCTGTGTTTAATCGTCAATAAGATGGTCAGAGGGATACAGTAAACCTGAAGTGAAGCATCGAGATCCATAACAAGTGTCACAGGAATGGTTCAAAACAAAGACAGTAAGAAGAGTCAGTTTTCTTGTAATTAAGTCGGAATTTTGCCTTTTGTATTTAATTCCGATGCAATATCTGTGTTTCATCGTCAATAAGAAGGTCAGAGGGATACAGTAACTTGAAGTGAAGCATCGGAATGTGTAACTAGTGTCACAGGAATGGTTCAAATCATAGACAGTAAAAAGAGTCAGTTTTCTTGTACTTAAGTCGGCTTTGTGCCTTTTGTATTTAATTCCGATGCAATTTCTGTGTTTCATCGTCAATACGAAGGTCCAAGGGATACGGTAAACCTGAAGTGAAGCATCGGAATCTATAACTAGTGTCACAGGAAAGGTTCAAGGCATAGACAGTAGGAAGAGTCAGTGTTCTTGTACTTAAGTTGGCATTGTGCCTTTTGTATTTAATTCCGATGCAATTTCTGTGTTTCATCGTCAATAAGAAGGTCCAAAGGATACAGTAAACCTGAAGTGAAGCATCGGACTCTATAACAAGTGTCACAGGAATGGTTCAAAACATAGACAGTTGGAAGAGTCAGTCATCTTGACGTAGGCATTGTGCCTTTTCTATTTAATTCCGATGCAATTTCTGTGTTTCATCGTCAAGAAGATGGTCAGAGGGATACAGTAAACCTGAAGTGAAGCATCGAAATCCATTACAAGTGTCACCGGAATGGTTCAAAACAAAGACAGTAAGAAGAGTCAGTTTTCTTGTAATTAAGTCGGAATTTTGCCTTTTGTATTTAATTCCGATGCAATATCTGTGTTTCATCGTCAATAGGATGGTCCAAGGGATACAGAAAACATATAGTGAAGCATCGGAATCTAAAACTGGTCTCACAGGAAATGTTGAAATCATAGTCAGTAAGAAGAGTCAGTCTTCTTGTGCTTAAGTTGGTATTGTGCCTTTTGTATTTAATTCCGATGCAATTTCTGTGTTTCATCGTCAATAAGAAGGTCCAAGGGATAGAGTAAACCTGAAGTGAAGCATCGGAATCTAAAACCGGTCTCACAGAAATGCTTCAAAACATAGACAGTAAGAAGAGCCAGTCCACTTGCACTTGAGTCGGCATTGCGCCTTTTGTATTAAATTCCGATGCAATTTCTGTGATTCATCGTCAATAAGAAAGTCCAAGGGATACAGTAAAAATTAAATGAAGCATCGGAATCAAAAACTGGTCTCACAGGAAATGTTCAAAACATAGTCAGTAAGAAGAGTCAGTCTTCTTGTGCTTAAGTTGGTATTGTGCTTTTTGTATTTAATTCCGATGCAATTTCTGTGTTTCATCGTCAATAAGAAGGTCCAAGGGATACAGTAAACCTTTAGTGAAGCATCAGAATCTAAAACTGGTCTCACAGGAAATGTTCAAAAGATAGTCAGTAAGAAGAGTCAGTCTTCTTGTACTTAAGTCGGCATTCTGCCTTTTGTATGTAATTCCGATGCAATTTCTGTGTTTCATCGTCAATAAGAAGGTCTAAGGGATACAGTAAACATATAGTGAAGCATCAGAATCTAAAACTGGTCTCACAGGAAATGTTCAAAAGATAGTCGGTAAGAAAAGTCAGTCTTCTTATACCGAAGACGGCATTGTGCTTTTTGTATTTAATTCCGATGTAATTTCTGTATTTCATCGTCAATAAGAAGGTCCAAGGGATAGAGTAAACCTGAAGTGAAGCATCGGAATCTAAAACCGGTCTCACAGAAATGCTTCAAAACATAGACAGTAAGAAGAGCCAGTCCACTTGTACTTGAGTCGGCATTGCGCCTTTTGTATTAAATTCCGATGCAATTTCTGTGATTCATCGTCAATAAGAAGGTCAGAGGGATACAGTAAACCTGAAGTGAAGCATCGGAATCTATAACTAGTGTCACAGGAATGGCTCAAAACATAGACACTAAGAAGAGTCAGTTTTCATGAACTTAAGTCGGCATTGTGCCTTTTCTATTTAATTCCGATGCAATTCCTGTGTTTCGTTGTCAATAAGAATGTCCATGGAGTACAGTAAACCTGAAGTGAGACATCGGAAACTAATACCTGCCTCACAGGAAAGGTTCAAAACTGAGGCAGTAAGATGATCCAGTATTCTTGTACTTGAGTCGGCATTGTGCCATTTGTATTTAATTCCGATGCAATTTCCGGGTTTAATCGTTAATAAGAAGGTCAGAGGGATACAGTAAACATATAGTGAAGCACCGGAATCTAAAACTGGTCTCACAGGAGGTGTTCAAAACACAGTCAGTAAGAAGAGTTAGTCTTCTTGTAGTTAAGTCGGCAAGGTGACTTTTATATTTAATACCGATGCAATTTCCGGGTTTCATCGTCAATAAGAAGGTCCAAGGGGTACAGTAAGCCCGTAGTGAAGCATCGGAATCTATAACTAGTGTCACAGGAAAGGTTCAAGGTACAGACAGCAGGAAGAGTCAGTGTTCTTGTACTTAAGTCGGCATTGTGCCTTTTGTATTTAATTCCAATGCAATTTCTGTGTTTCATCGTCAATAAGTAGGTCCAAGGGATACAGTAAACCTGAAGTGAAGCACCCGAATCTATAACAAGTGTCACAGGAATGGTTCAAAACATAGACAGTTGGAAGAGTCAGTCATCTTGACGTCGGCATTGTGCCTTTTCTATTTAATTCCGATGCAATTTCTGTGTTTCGTCGTCAATAAGAAGGTCCAAAGGATACAGTATACCTGAAGTGAAGCATCGGAATCTATAACTAGTGTCACAGGAGTGGTTCAAAATATAGACAGTAAGAAGAGTCAGTCTTCTTGAACTTAAGTCAGCATTGTGCCTTTTTTATTTAATTCCGGCGCAATTTCTGTGTTTCATCGTCAATAAGAAGGTCAGAGTTATACAGTTAACCTGAAGTGAAGCGTCGGAATCTATAACTAGTGTCACAGGAATGGTTCAAAACATAGACAGTAAGAAGAGCCAGTCTTCTTGTACTTGGGTCGGAATTGTGCCTTTTCTATTTAATTCAGATGCAATTTCTTTGTTTCATCGTCAATAAGAAGGTCAGAGGGATACAGTAAACCTGAAGTGAAGCATCGGAATCTATAACTAGTGTCACAGGAATGGTTAAAAACATAGACAGTAGGAACAGTCAGTCTTCTTGTACTTAAGTCGGCATTGTTAATGTTGTATTTAATTCCGATGCAATTTCTGTGTTCCATCGTCAATAAGAAGGTCAGAGGGATACAGTAAACCTGAAGTGAAGCATCGGAATCTATAACTAGTGTCACAGGAATGGTTCAAAACATAGACAGTAAGAAGAGTCAGTTTTCTTGTACTTAAGTCGGCATTGTGCCTTTTCTATTTAATTCCGATGCAATTTCTGTGTTTCGACGTCAATAAGTAGGCCCATGGGATACCGTAAACCTGAAGTGAAGCGTCGGATTCTAATACCGGTCTCACAGGAAAGGTTCAAAACACAGGCAGTAAGAAGAGCCAGTCTTCTTGTACTTGAGTCGGCATTGTGCCTTTTGTATTTAATTCCGATGCAATTTCTGTGTTTCATCGTCAATTAGAAGGTCTAAGGGATACAGTAAACATATAGTGAAGCATCAGAATCTGAAACTGGTCTCACAGGAAATGTTCACAAGATAGTCGGTAAGAAAAGTTAGTCTTCTTGTACCGAAGTCGGCATTGTGCCTTTTGTATTTAATTCCGATGCAATTTCTGTGTTTCATCGTCAATAAGAACGTCCAAGGGATACAGTAAAACTGAAGTGAAGCATCGGAATCTAAAACTGGTCTCACAGGAAAGGTTCAAAACATAGTCAGTAAGAAGATTTAGTTTTCTTGTACTTAAGCCAGCATTGTTCCATTTCTACTTAATTCTGATTCAATTTCTGTGTTTCGTCATCAATAAGAAGGTCCAAGGGATATAGTAAACCTGAAGTGAAGCATCGGAATCTAAAACCGGTCTCACAGAAAAGCTTCAAAACATAGACAGTAAGAAGAGCCAGTCCACTTGTACTTGAGTCGGCATTGCGCCTTTTGTATTTAATTCCGATGCAATTTCTGTGATTCATCGTCTATAAGAAGGTCAGAGGGATACAGTAAACCTGAAGTGAAGCATCGGAATCTATAACTAGTGTCACAGGAATGGCTCAAAACATAGACAGTAAGAAGAGTCAGTTTTCATGTACTTAAGTCGGCATTGTGCCTTTTCTATTTCATTCCGATGCAATTTCTGTGTTTCGTCGTCAATAAGAAGGTCCAAGGGATACAGTAAACCTGATGTGAAGCATCGGAATCTAAATCCGATCTCACAGGAAAGTTTCAAATCATAGACAGTAAGAAGAGCCAGTCTTCTTGTACTTGAGTCGGCATTGTGCCTTTTGTATTTATTTCCGATGCAATTTCTAAGTTTCATCGTCAATACGAAGGTCAGAGAGATACAGTATACGTGACGTGAAGCATCGGAATCTATAACTAGTGTCACAGGAATGGTTAAAATCATAGACAGTAACAAGAGTCAGTTTGCTTGTACTTAAGTCGGCATTGTGCCTTTTCTATTTAATTCCGATGCAATTTCTGTGTTTTATCGTCAATAAGAAGGTCCAAGGGATACTAAACATATAGTGAAGCATCGGAATATGAAACTGGTCTCACAAAAATGCTGAAATCATAGTCAGTAGGAAGAGTCCGCCTTTTTGTACTTATGTCGGCATTGTGCCTTTTGTATTTAATCCTGATGCAATTTCTGTGTTTCATCGTCAATATCAAGGTCCAAGTGATACAGTAAAAATATAGTGAAGCATAGGAAATAAAACTGGTCTCACAGGAAATGTTCAAAACATAGTCAGTAAGAAGGGTCAGTCTTCTTGTGCTTAAGTCGGTATTGTGCATTTTGTATTTAATTCCGATGCTATTTCTGTGTTTCATCGTCTATAAGAAGGTCCAAGGGATACAGTAAACATATAGTGAAGCATCAGAATCTAAAACTGGTCTCACAGGAAATGTTCCAATCATAGTCAGTGAGAAGAGTCAGTCTTCTTGTACCTAAGTCGGATTGTGCCTTTTGAATTTAACTCCGATGCAATTTCTGTGTTTCATCGTCAATAAGAAGGTCCAAGGGATACAGTAAACCTGAAGTGAAGCATCGGAATCTAAAACCGGTCTCACAGAACAGCTTCAAAACATAGACAGTAAGAAGAGCCAGTCTACTTGTACTTGAGTCGGCATTGCGCCTTTTGTATTTAATTCCGATGCAATTTCTGTGTTTCATCGTCAATAAGAAGGTCAGAGGGATACAGTAAACCTGAAGTGAAGCATCGGATCAATAACTAGTGTCACAGGAATGGTTCAAAACATAGACAGTAAGAAGAGTCAGTTTTCTTGTACTTAAGTCGGCATTGTGCCTTTTCTACTTAATTCCGATGCAATTTCTGTGTTTCGACGTCAATAAGAAGGCCCATGGGATACCGTAAACCTGAAGTGAAGCGTCGGAATCTAATACTGGTCTCACAGGAAAGGTTCAAAACACAGGTAGTAAGAAGAGCCAGTCTTCTTGTACTTGAGTCGGCATTGTGCCTTTTGTATTTAATTCCGATGCAATTTCTGGGTATAATCGTCAATAAGAAGGTCAGAGGGATACAGGAAACATATAGTGAAGCACCGGAATCTAAAACTGGTCTCACAGGAAATGTTCAAAACATAGTCAGTAAGAAGAGTCAGTCTTCTTGTACTTAGGTCGGCATTGTGCCATTTCTATTTAATTCCGATGCAACTTCTGTGTTTCGTCGTCAATAAGAAGGACCAATGGATACAGTAAACCTGAAGTGAAGCATCGGAATCTATAACAAGTGTCACAGGAATGGTTCAAAACATAGACAGTTGGAAGAGTCAGTCATCTTGACGTCGGCAGTGTGCCTTTTCTATTTAATTCCGATGCAATATCTGTGTTTCGTCGTCAATAAGAAGGTCCATGGGATACAGTAAACCTGAAGTGAAGCATCGGAATCTATAACTAGTGTCACAGGAATGGTTCAAAACATAGACAGTAAGAAGAGCCAGTCTTCTTGTACTTGAGTCGGAATTGTGCCTTTTGTATTTAATTCAGATGCAATTTCTTTGTTTCATCGTCAATAAGAAAGTCAGAGGGATACAGTAAACCTGAAGTGAAGCATCGGAATCGATAACTAGTGTCACAGGAATAGTTCAAAACACAGACATTAAGAAGAGTCAGATATCTTGTACTTATGTCGGCATTGTGCCTTTTGAATTTAATTCCGATGCAATTTCTGTGTTCCATCGTGAATAAGAAGGTCAGAAGGATACAGTAAACCTGAAGTGAAGCATCGGAATCTATAACTAGTGTCACAGGAATGGTTCAAAACATAGACAGTAAGATGAGTCAGTTTTCTTGTACTTAAGTCGGCATTGTGACTTTTGTATTTAATTCCGATGCAATTTCTATGTTTCATCGTCAATAAGAAGGTCAGAGCGATACAGTAAAGCTGAAGTGAAGCATCGGAATCGATAACTAGTGTCACAGGAATAGTTCAAAACACAGACATTAAGAAGAGTCAGATATCTTGTACTTATGTCGGCATTGTGCCTTTTGAATTTAATTCCGATGCAAATTCTGTGTTTCATCGTCAATAAGAAGGTCAGAGGGATACAGTAAACCTGAAGTGAAGCATCGAAATCCATAACTAGTGTCACAGGAATGGTTCAAAACAAAGACAGTAAGAAGAGTCAGTTTTCTTGTACTTAAGTCGGCATTTTGCCTTTTGTATTTAATTCCGATGCAATTTCTGTGTTTCATCGTCAATAAGAAGGTCAGAGGGATACAGTAAACCTGAAGTGAAGCATCGGAATCTATAACTAGTGTCACAGGAATGGTTCAAAACATAGACAGTAAGAAGAGCCAGTCTTCTTGTACTTGAGTCGGCATTGTGCCTTTTGTATTTAATTCCGATGCAATTTCTGGGTATAATCGTCAATAAGAAGGTCAGAGGGATACAGGAAACATATAGTGAAGCACCGGAATCTAAAACTGGTCTCACAGGAAATGTTCAAAACATAGTCAGTAAGAAGAGTCAGTCTTCTTGTACTTAGGTCGGCATTGTGCCATTTCTATTTAATTCCGATGCAACTTCTGTGTTTCGTCGTCAATAAGAAGGACCAATGGATACAGTAAACCTGAAGTGAAGCATCGGAATCTATAACAAGTGTCACAGGAATGGTTCAAAACATAGACAGTTGGAAGAGTCAGTCATCTTGACGTCGGCAGTGTGCCTTTTCTATTTCATTCCGATGCAATTTCTGTGTTTCGTCGTCAATAAGAAGGTCCAAGGGATACAGTAAACCTGAAGTGAAGCATCGGAATCTAAAACCGATCTCACAGGAAAGTTTCAAATCATAGACAGTAAGAAGAGCCAGTCTTCTTGTACTTGAGTTGGCATTGTGCCTTTTGTATTTATTTCCGATGCAATTTCTGTGTTTCATCGTCAATACGAAGGTCAGAGAGATACAGTATACCTGAAGTGAAGCATCGGAATCTATAACTAGTGTCACAGGAATGGTTAAAAACACAGACAGTAACAAGAGTTAGTTAGCTTGTACTTAAGTCGGCATTGTGCCTTTTCTATTTAATTCCGATGCAATTTCTGTGTTTCATAGTCAATAAGAAGGTCCAAGGGATACTAAACATATAGTGAAGCATCGGAATATGAAGCTGGTCTCACAGGAAATGTTGAAATCATAGTCAGTAGGAAGAGTCAGTCTTTTTGTACTTATGTCGGCATTGTGCCTTTTGTATTTAATTCCGATGCAATTTCTGTGTTTCGACGTCAATAAGAAGGCCCATGGGATACCGTAAACCTGAAGTGAAGCGTCGGAAACTAATACCGGTCTCACAGGAAAGGTTCAAAACACAGGCAGTAAGAAGAGCCAGTCTTCTTGTACTTGAGTCGGCATTGTGCCTTTTGTATTTAATACCGATGCAATTTCTGGGTTTAATCGTCAACAAGAAGGTCAGAGGGATACAGGAAACATATAGTGAAGCACCGGAATCTAAAACTGGTCTCACAGGAATTGTTCAAAACATAGTCAGTAAGAAGAGTCAGTCTTCTTGTACTTAAGTCGGCAATGTTAATTTTATATTTAATACCGATGCAATTTCTGTGTTTCATCGTCAATAAGAAGGTACAATGGATACAGTAAACCTGAAGTGAAGCATCGGAATCTATAACTAGTGTCACAGGAATGGTTCAAAACATAGACAGTTGGAAGAGTCAGTCTTCTTGAAATTAAGTCGGCATTGTGCCTTTTCTATTTCATTCCGATGCAATTTCTGTGTTTCGTCGTCAATAAGAAGGTCCAAGGGATACCGTAAACCTGAAGTGAAGCATCGGAATCTATAACTAGTGTCACAGGAATTGTTCAATACTTAGACAGTAAGAAGAGTCAGTCTTCTTGTACTTAAGTCGGCATTGTGCCTTTTGTATTTAATTCCGATGCAATTTCTGTGTTTCATCGTCAATAAGAAGGTCTAAGGGATACAGTAAACATATAGTGAAGCATCAGAATCTAAAACTGATCTCACAGGAAATGTTCAAAAGATAGTCGGTAAGAAAAGTTAGTCTTCTTGTACCGAAGTCGGCATTGTGCCTGTTGTATTTAATTCCGATGCAATTTCTGTGTTTCATCGTCAATAAGAACGTCCAAGGGATACAGTACAACTGAAGTGAAGCATCGGAATCTGAAACTGGTCTCACAGGAAAGGTTCAAAACATAGACAGTAAGGAGAGTTAGTTTTCTTGTACTTAAGTCAGCATTGTTCCATTTCTACTTAATTCCGATTCAATTTCTGTGTTTCGTCATCAATACGAAGGTCCAAGGGATATAGTAAACCTGAAGTGAAGCATCGGTATCTAAAACCGGTCTCACAGAAAAGCTCCAAATATAGACAGTAAGAAGAGCCAGTCCACTTGTACTTGAGTCGGCATTGCGCCTTTTGTATTTAATTCCGATGCAATTTCTGTGATTCATCGTCTATAAGAAGGTCAGAGGGATACAGTAAACCTGAAGTGAAGCATCGGAATCTATAACTAGTGTCACAGGAATGGCTCAAAACATAGACACTAAGAAGAGTCAGTTTTCATGTACTTAAGTCGGCATTGTGCCTTTTCTATTTAATTCCGATGCAATTTCTGTGTTTCGACGTCAATAAGAATGTCCATGGGATACAGTAAACCTGAAGTGAGACATCGGAATCTAATACCGGCCTCACAGGAAAGGTTCAAAACTGAGGCAGTAAGATGATCCAGTATTCTTGTACTTGAGTCGGCATTGTGCCATTTGTATTTAATTCCGATGCAATTTCCGGGTTTCATCGTCAATAAGCAGGTCAGACGGATACAGTAAACATGTAGTGAAGCACCGGAATCTAAAACTGGTCTTACAGGAAATGTTCAAAACACAGTCAGCTAGAAGAGTTAGTCTTCTTGTACTTAAGTCGGCATTGTGCCTTTTGTATTTAATTCCGATGCAATTTCTATGTTTCATCGTCAATAAGAAGGTCAGAGCGATACAGTAAAGCTGAAGTGAAGCATCGGAATCGATAACTACTGTCACAGGAATAGTTCAAAACACAGACATTAAGAAGAGTCAGATATCTTGTACTAATGTCGGCATTGTGCCTTTTGAATTTAATTGCGATGCAATTTCTGTGTTTCATCGTCAATAAGAAGGTCAGAGGGATACAGTAAACCTGAAGTGAAGCATCGAAATCCATAACTAGTGTCACAGGAATGGTTCAAAACAAAGATAGTAAGAAGAATCAGTCTTCTTGTACTTAAGTCGGCATTTTGCGTTTTGTATTTAATTCCGATGCAATTTCTGTGTTTCATCGTCAAAAAGAAGGTCAGAGGGATACAGTAAACCTGAAGTGAAGCATCGGAATGAGTAATTAGTGTCACAGGAATGGTTCAAAACATAGTAAGAAGAGTCAGTTTTCTTGTACTTAAGTCGGCATTGTGCCTTTTCTATTTCATTCCGATGCAATATCTGTGTTTCGTCGTCAATAAGAAGGTCCAAGGGATACAGTAAACCTGAAGTGAAGCATCGGAATCTAAATCCGATCTCACAGGAAAGTTTCAAATCATAGACAGTAAGAAGAGCCAGTCTTCTTGTACTTGAGTCGGCATTGTGCCTTTTGTATTTATTTCCGATGCAATTTCTGAGTTTCATCGTCAATACGAAGGTCAGAGAGATACAGTATACCTGAAGTGAAGCATCGGAATCCATAACTATTGTCACAGGAATGGTTAAAAACATAGACCGTAACAAGAGTCAGTTTGCTTGTACTTAAGTCGGCATTGTGCCTTTTCTATTTAATTCCGATGCAATTTCTGTGTTTCATCGTCAATAAGCAGGTCCAAGGGATATTAAACATATAGTGAAGCATCGGAATATGAAACTGGTCTCACAGGAAATGCTGAAATCCTAGTCAGTAGGAAGAGTCAGCTTTTTTGTACTTATGTCGGCATTGTGCCTTTTGTATTTAATCCTGATGCAATTTCTGTGTTTCATCGTCAATATCAAGGTTCAAGGGACACAGTAAAAATATAGTGAAGCATAGGAAATAAAACTGGTCTCACAGGAAATGTTCAAGACATAGTCAGTAAGAAGGGTCAGTCTTCTTGTGCTTAAGTCGGTATTGTGCATTTTGTATTTAATTCCGATGCTATTTCTGTGTTTCATCGTCAATAAGAAGGTCCAATGGATACAGTAAAGATATAGTGAAGCATCAGAATCAAAAACTGGTCTAACAGGAAATGTTCAAATCATAGTCAGTGAGAAGAGTCAGTCTTCTTGTACCTAAGTCGGCATTGTGCCTTTTGTATTTAACTCCGATGCAATTTCTGTGTTTCATCGTCATTAAGAAGGTCCAAGGGATACAGTAAACCTGAAGTGAAGCATCGGAAGCTAAAACCGGTCTCACAGAAAAGCTTCAAAACATAGACAGTAAGAAGAGCCAATCTACTTGTACTTGAGTCGGCATTGCGCCTTTTGTATTTAATTCCGATGCAATTTCTGTGTTTCATCGTCAATAAGAAGGTCAGAGGGATACAGTAAACCTGAAGCGAAGCATCGAATCAATAACTAGTGTCACAGGAATGGTTCAAATCATAGACAGTAAGAAGAGTCAGTTTTCTGGTACTTAAGTCGGCATTGTGCCTTTTCTATTTAATTCCGATGCAATTTCTGTGTTTCGACGTCAATAAGAAGGCCCATGGGATACCGTAAACCTGAAGTGAAGCGTCGGAATCTAATACCGGTCTCACAGGAAAGGTCCAAAACACAGGCAGTAAGAAGAGCCAGTCTTCTTGTACTTGAGTCGGCATTGTGCCTTTTGTATTTAATTCCGATGCAATTTCTGGGTATAATCGTCAATAAGAAGGTCAGAGGGATACAGGAAACATATAGTGAAGCACCGGAATCTAAAACTGGTCTCACAGGAAATGTTCAAAACATAGTCAGTAAGAAGAGAGAGTCTTCTTGTACTTAAGTCGGCATTGTGCCATTTCTATTTAATTCCGATGCAACTTCTGTGTTTCGTCGTCAATAAGAAGGTCCAATGGATACAGTAAACCTGAAATGAAGCATCGGAATCTATAACTAGTGTCACAGGAATGGTTCAAAACATAGACAGTAAGAAGAGTCAATGTTCTTGTACTGAAGTCGGCATTGTGCCTTTTCTATTTAATTCCGATGCAATTTCTGTGTATTGTCGTCAATAAGACGGTCCAAGGGATACAGTAAAGATATAGTGAAGCATTGGAATCAAAAACTGGTCACACAGGAAATGTTCAAAACATAGTCAGTAAGAAGAGTCAGTCTTCTTGTACTTAAGTCGGCATTGTGCATTTTGTATTTAATTCCGATGCAATTTCTGTGTTTCATCGTCAGTAAGAAGGTCCAAGGGATACAGTAAAACTGAAGTGAAGCATCGGAATCTAAAACTGGTCTCACAGGAAAGGTTCAAAACATAGACAGTAAGAAGAGTTAGTTTTCTTGTACTTAAGTCACCATTGTGCCTTTTCTATTTAATTCTGATTCAATTTCTGTGTTTCGTCATCAATAAGAAGGTCCAAGGGATACAGTAAACCTGAAGTGAAGCATCGGAACAACAAACTGGTCTCACTGAAAGGCTTCAAAACATAGACAGTAAGAGGAGCCAGTCTACTTGTACTTGAGTCGGCATTACGCTTTTTATATTTAATTCCGATGCAATTTCTAAGATACATCGTCCATAAGAAGGTCAGAGGAATACAGTAAACCTGAAGTGAAGCATCGGAATCTATAACTAGTGTCACAGGAATGGTTCAAAACATAGACAGTAAGAAGAGTAAGTTTTCTTGTACTTAAGTCGGCATTGTGCCTTTTCTATTTAATTCCAATGCAATTTCTGTGTTTCGACGTCAATAAGATGGTCCATGGGATACAGTAAACCTGAAGTGAAGCATCGGAATCTAATACCGGTCTAACAGGAAAGGTTCAAAGCACAGGCAGTAAGACGAGCCAGTCTTCTTGTACTTGAGTCGGCATTGTGCCTTTTGTATTTAATTCCGATGCTGTTTGTGGGTTTAATCGTTAATAATAAGGTCAAAGGGATACAGTAAACATATAGTGAAGCACCGGAATCTAAAACTGGTCTCACAGGAAATGTTCAAAACATAGTCAGTAAGAAGAGTCAGTCTTCTTGTACCTAAGTCGGCATTGTGCCTTTTGTATTTAACTCCGATGCAATTTCTGTGTTTCATCGTCAATAAGAAGGTCCAAGGGATACAGTAAAACCCGAAGTGAAGTATCGGAATCTATAACCTGTGTCACAGTAATGGTTCAAGGCATAAACAGTAGGAAGAGTCAGTGTTCTTGTACTTAAGTCGGCATTGTGCCTTTTGTATTTAATTCCGATGCAATTTCTGTGTTTCTTCGTCAATAAGAAGATCCTAGGGATACAGTAAACCTGAAGTGAAGCATCGGAATCTATAACAAGTGTCACAGGAATGGTTCAAAACATAGACAGTAAGAAAAGTCAGTACTCTTGTACTTAAGTCGGCATTGTGCCTTTTCTATTTCATTCCGATACAATTTCTGTATTTCGTCGTCAATAAGAAGGTCCAAGGGATACAGTAAACCTGAAGTGAAGCATCGGAATCTAAAACCGATCTCACAGGAAAGTTTCAAAACATAGACAGTAAGAAGAGCCATTCTTCTTGTACTTGAGACGGCATTGTGCCTTTTGTATTTAATTCCGATGCAATTTCTGTGTTTCATCGTCAATACGAAGGTCAGAGAGATACAGTATACTTGAAGTGAAGCATCGGAATCTATAACTAGTGCCACAGGAATGGTTAAAAACATAGACAGTAAGAAGAGTCAGTTTGCTTGTACTTAAGTCGGCATGGTGCCTTTTCTATTTAATTCCGATGCAATTTCTGTGTTTCGACGTCAATAAGATGGTCCATGGGATACAGTAAACCTGAAGTGAAGCATCGGAATCTAATAACGGTCTCACAGGAAAGGTTCAAAGCACAGGCAGTAAGACGAGCCAGCCTTCTTGTACTTGAGTCGGCATTGTGCCTTTTGTATTTAATTCCGATGCAATTTCTGGGTTTAATCGTCAATAATAAGATCAAAGGAATACAGTAAACATATAGTGAAGCACCGGAATCTAAAACTGGTCTCACAGGAAATGTTGAAATCATAGTGAGTAGGAAGAGTCAGTCTTTTTATACTTATGTCGGTATTGTGCCTTTTGTATTTAATTCTGATGCAATTTCTGTGTTTCATCGTCAATAAGAAAGTCCAAGGGATACAGTAAAAATATAGTGAAGCATCGGAATCATAAACTGGTCTCACTGGAAATGTTCAAAACGTAGTCAGTAAGAAGAGTCAGTCTTCTTGTGCTTAAGTTGGTATTGTGCCTTTTGTATTTAATTCCGATGCCATTTCTGTGTTTCATCGTCAGTAAGAAGGTCCAAGGGATACAGTAAACATATAGTGAAGCATCAGAATCTAAAACTGGCCAAACAGGAAATGTTCAAAAGATAGTTAGTAAGAAGAGTCAGTCTTCTTGTACTTAAGTCGGCATTGTGCCTTTTGAATTTAATTCCGACGCAATTTCTGTGTTTCGACGTCAATAAGAAGGTCAGAGGGATACAGTTAACCTGAAGTGAAGCACCGGAATCCATAACTAGTGTCACAGGAATGGTTCAAAACATAGACAGTAAGAAGAGCCAGTCTTCTTGTACTTGAGTCGGAATTGTGCCTTTTCTATTTAAATCAGATGCTATTTCTTTGTTTCATCGTCAATAAGAAGGTCAGAGGGATACAGTAAATTTGAAGTGAAGCATCGGAATCTATAACTAGTGTCACAGGAATGGTTCAAAACATAGACAGTAAGAAGAGTCAGTTTTCTTGTACTTAAGTCGGCATTGTGCCTTTTGAATTTAATTCCGACGCAATTTCTGTGTTTCGTCGTCAATAAGAAGGTCAGAGGGATACAGTAAACCTGAAGTGAAGCATCGAAATCCATAACTAGTGTCACAGGAATGGTTCAAAACAAAGACAGTAAGAAGAGTCAGTTTTCTTGTACTTAAGTCGGCATTTTGCCTTTTCTATTTCATTCCGATGCAATTTCTGTGTTTCGTCGTCAATAAGAAGGTCCAAGGGATACAGTAAACCTGAAGTAAAGCATCGGAATCTAAAACCGATCTCACAGGAAAGTTTCAAATAATAGACAGTAAGAGGAGCCAGTCTTCTTGTACTTGAGTAGGCATTGTGCCTTTTGTATTTATTTCCGATGCAATTTCTGTGTTTCATCGTCAATACGAAGGTCAGAGAGATAGAGTATACCTGAAGTGAAGCGTCGGAATCTAATACCGGTCTCACAGGAAAGGTTCAAAACACAGGCAGTAAGAAGAGCCAGTCTTCTTGTACTTGAGTCGGCATTGTGCCTTTTGTATTTAATTCCGATGCAATTTCTGGGTTTAATCGTCAATAAGAAGGTCAGAGGGATACAGGAAGCATATAGTGAAGCACCGGAATCTAAAACTGGTCTCACAGGAAATGTTCAAAACATAGTCAGTAAGAAGAGTCAGTCTTCTTGTACTTAAGTCGGCAATGTTACTTTTATATTCAATACCGATGCAATTTCCGTGTTTCATCATCAATAAGAAGGTCCATGGATACAGTTAACTCGAGGTGAAGCATCGGAATCTATAACTAGTGTCACAGGAATGGTTCAAGTCATAGACAGTAGGAAGAGTCAGTGTTCTTGTACTTAAGTCGGCATTGTGCCTTTTGTATTTAATTCCGATGCAATTTCTGTGTTTCATCGTCAATAAGAAGGTCCAATGGATACAGTAAACCTGAAGTGAAGCATCGGAATCTATAACTAGTGTCACAGGAATGGTTCAAAACATAGACAGTTGGAAGAGTCAGTCTTCTTGAACTTAAGTCGGCATTGTGCCTTTTGTATTTCATTCCGATGCAATTTCTGTGTTTCGTCGTCAATAAGAAGGTCCAAGGGATACAGTAAACCTGAAGTGAAGCATCGGAATCTATAACTAGTGTCACAGGAATGGTTCAATACTTAGACTGAAAGAAGAGTCAGTCTTCTTGTACTTATCTCGGCATTGTGATTTTTGTATTTAATTCCGATGCAATTTCTGTGTCTCATCGTCAATAAGAAGGTCTGAGGGATACAGTTCAACTGAAGTGAAGCATCGGAATCTATAACTAGTGTCACAGGAGTGGTTCAAAACATAGACAGTAAGAAGAGTCAATCTTCTTGTACTTAAGTCTCCATTTTGCGTTTTCTATTTAATTCCGATGCAATTTCTGTGTTTTGTCGTCAATAAGACGGTTCAAGGGATACAGTAAACATATAGTGAAGCATCGATATCAAAAACTGGTCACACAGGAAAAGTTCAAAACATCGTAAGAAGAGTCAGTCTTCTCGTACTTAAGTCGGCATTGTGCCATTTCTATTTAATTCCGATGCAACTTCTGTGTTTCGTCGTCAATAAGAAGGTCCAAGGGATACAGTAAACCTGAAGTGAAGCATAGTAATCTATAACTAGTGTCACAGGAATGGTTCAAAACATAGACAGTAAGAACAGTCGGACTTCTTGTACTTAAGTCGGCATTGTACCTTTTGTATTTAATTCCGATGCAATTTCTGTGTTTCATCGTCAATAAGAAGGTCAGAGGGATACAGTAAACCTGAAGTGAAGCATCGGAATCTAAAACTGGTCTCACAGGAAATGTTGAAATCATAGTCAGTAGGAAGAGTCAGTCTTTTTGTACTTATGTCGGCATTATGCCTTTTGTATTTAACTCTGATGCAATTTCTGTGTTTCAACGACTATAAGAACGTACAAGGGATACAGTAAAAATATAGTGAAGCATCGGAATCTAAAATTGGCCTCACAGGAAATGTTCAAAACATAGTCAGTAAGAAGAGTCTGTCTTCTTGTGCTTAAGTCGGTATTGTGCCTTATGTATTTCATTCCGATGCAATTTCTGTGTTTCATCGTCATTAAGAAGGTCCAAGGCATACAGTAAACATATAGTGAAGCATCTGAATCTAAAACTGGTCTTACAGGAAATGTTCAAAAGATAGTCAGTAAGAAGAGTCAGTCATCTTGTACTTAAGTAGGCATTGTGCCTTTTGTATTTAATTCCGATGCAATTTCTGTGTTTCGTCGGCAATAAGAAGGTCCAAGGGATACAGTAAACATATAGTGAAGCATCAGAATCTAAAACTGGTCTCACAGGAAATGTTCAAAAGATAGTCGGTAAGAAGAGTCAGCCTTCTTGTACCTAAGTCGGCATTGTGCCTTTTGTATTTAATTCCGATGCAATTTCTGTGTTTCATCGTCAGTAAGAAGGTCCAAGGGATACAGTAAAACTGAAGTGAAGCATCGGAATCTAAAACTGGCCTCACAGGAAAGGTTCAAAACGTAGATAGTAAGAAGAGTTAGTTTTCTTGTACTTAAGTCAGCATTGTGCCTTTTCTGTTTAATTCTGATTCAATTTCTGTGTTTCGTCATCAATAAGAAGGTCCAAGGGATACAGTAAACCTGAAGTGAAGCATCGGAATCCTAAACCGGTCTCACAGAAAAGCTTCAAAACATAGACAGTAAGAGGAGCCAGTCTACTTGTACTTGAGTCGGCATTGCGCTTTTTATATTTAATTTCGATGCAATTTCTGTGATTCATCGTCTACAAGAAGGTCAGAGGAATACAGTAAACCTGAAGTGAAGCATCGGAATCTATAACTAGTGTCACAGGAATGGTTCAAAACATGACAGTAAGAAGAGCCAGTTTTCTCGTACTTAAGTCGGCATTGTGCCTTTTCTATTTAATTCCGATGCAATTTCTGTGTTTCGACTTCAATAAGATGGTCCATGGGATACAGTAAACCTGAAGTGAAGCATCGGAATCTAATAACGGTCTCACAGGAAAGGTTCAAAGCACAGGCAGTAAGACTAGCCAGCCTTCATGTACTTGAGTCGGCATTGTGCCTTTTGTATTTAATTCCGATGCAATTTCTGGGTTTAATCGTCAATAATAAGGTCAAAGGGATACAGTAAACATATAGTGAAGCACCGGAATCTAAAACTGGTCTCACAGGAAATGTTCAAATCATAGTCAGTAAGAAGAGTCAGTCTTCTTGTACTTAAGTCGCCAATGTGACTTTTATATTT
This sequence comes from Schistocerca americana, assembly GCF_021461395.2. Taxonomy (NCBI): domain Eukaryota; kingdom Metazoa; phylum Arthropoda; class Insecta; order Orthoptera; family Acrididae; genus Schistocerca; species Schistocerca americana. The sequence continues at coordinate 4,392,021 of NW_025725983.1, read as the reverse complement.
AATACCGATGCAATGTCCGTGTTTCATCGTCAATAAGAAGGTCCAAGGGTTACAGTAAACCCGAAGTGAAGCATCGGAATCTATAACCTGTGTCACAGGAATGGTTCAAGGCATAGACAGTAGGAAGAGTCAGTGTGCTTGTACTTAAGTCGGCATTGTGACTTTTGTATTTAATTCCGATGGAATTTCTGCGTTTCATCGTCAATAAGAAGGTCCAAGGGATACAGTAAACCTGAAGTGAAGCATCGGAATCTATAACTAGTGTCACAGGAATGGTTCAAATCATAGACAGTAAGAAGAGCCAGTCTTCTTGAACTTGAGTCGGAATTGTGCCTTTTCTATTTAATTCCGATGCAATTTCTGTGTGTCATCGTCAATAAGAAGGTCAGAGGGATACAGTAAACCTGGAGTGTAGCACCGGAATCTATAACTAGTGTCACAGGAATGATTCAAAACATAGACAGTAAGAAGAGCCAGTCTTCTTGTACTTAAGTCGGCATTGTGCCTTTTGTATTTAATTCCGATGCAATTTCTGTGTTTCATCGTCAATAAGAAGGTCAGAGGGATACAGTAAACATGAAGTGAAGCATCGGAATCTATAACTAGTGTCACAGGAATGGTTCAAAACATAGACAGTAAGTAGAGACAGTTTTCTTGTACTTAATTCGGCATTGTGCCGTTTGTATTTAATTCCGATGCAATTTCTGTGTTTCATCGTCAATAAGAAGGTCAGAGCGATACAGTAAAGTTGAAGTGAATTATCGGATTCGATAACTAGTGTCACAGGAATGGTTCAAAACACAGACATTAAGTAGAGTCAGTTTTCATGTACTTAAGTCGGCATTGTGCCTTTTCTATTTAATTCCGATACAATTTCTGTGCTTCGTCGTCAATAAGAAGGTCCAAGGGATACAGTAAACATATAGTGAAGCATCGGAATCTAAAACTGGTCTCACAGGAAATGTTCAAAACATAGTCAGTAAGAAGAGTCAGTCTTCTTGTGCTTAAGTTGGTATTGTGCCTTTTGTATTTAATTCCGATGCAATTTCTATGTTTCATCGTCAATAAGAAGGTCCAAGGGATACAGTAAACCAGAAGTAAATCATCGGAATCTAAAACCGGTCTCACAGCAAAGCTACAAAACATAGACAGTAAGAAGAGCCAGTCTACTCGTACTTGAGTCGGCATTGCGCCTTTTGTGTTTCATTCCGATGCAATTTCTGTGTTTCATCGTCAATAAGAAGGTCAGAGGGATACAGTAAACCTGAAGTGAAGCATCGGAATCTATAACTAGTGCCACAGGAATGGTTCAAAACATAGACAGTAAGAAGTGTCAGTTTTCTTGTACTTAAGTCGGCATTGTGCCTTTTCTATTTAATCCGATGCAATTTCTGTGTTTCGACGTCAATAAGAAGGGCCATGGGATACCGTAAACCTGAAGTGAAGCATCGGAATCTAATACCGGTCTCACAGGAAAGGTTCAAAACACCGGCAGTATGAAGAGCCAGTCTTCTTGTGTTTGAGTCGGCATTGTGCCTTTTGTATTTAATTCCGATGCAATTTCAGGGTTTAATCGTCAATAAGAAGGTGAGAGGGTTACAGTAAACATATAGTGAAGCACCGGAATTTAAACTGGTCTCACAAGAAATGTTCAAAACATAGTCAGTAAGAAGAGTCAGTCTTCTTGTACTACGTCGGCAATGTTATTTTTATATTTAATACCGATGCAATTTCCGTGTTTCATCGTCAATAAGAAGGTCCAAGGGATACAGTAAACCCGAAGTGAAGCATCGGAATGTATAACTAGTGTCACAGGAATGGTTCAAGGCATAGACAGTAGGAAGAGTCAGTGTTCTTGTACATAAGTCGGCATTGTGCGTTTTGTATTTAATTCCGATGCAATTTCTGTGTTTCATCGTCAATAAGAATGACCAAGGGATACAGTAAACCTAAAGTGAAGCATCGGAATCTATAACTAGTGTCACAGGAATGGTTGAAAACATAGACAGTAAGAAGAGTCAGTTTGCTCGTACTTAAGTTGGCATTGTGCCTTTTCTATTTAATTCCGATGCAATTTCTGTGTTTCATCGTCAATAAGAAGGTCCATGGGATACAGTAAACATATAGTGAAGCATCGGAATCTAAAACTGGTCTCACAGGAAATGTTCAAAACATAGTCAGTAAGAAGAGTCAGTCTTCTTGTGCTTATGTTGGTATTGTGCCTTTTGTATTTAATTCCGATGCAATTTCTGTGTTTCATCGTCAATAAGAAGGTCCAAGGGATACAGTAAACCAGAAGTAAATCATCGGAATCTAAAACCGGTCTCACAGCAAAGCTTCAAAACATAGACAGTAAGAAGAGCCAGTCTGCTCGTACTTGAGTCGGCATTGCGCCTTTTGTGTTTCATTCCGATGCAATTTCTGTGTTTCATCGTCAATAAGAAGGTCAGAGGGATACAGTAAACCTGAAGTGAAGCATCGGAATCTATAACTAGTGTCACAGGAATGGTTCAAAACGTCGACAGGTGGAAGAGTCAGTCTTCTTGTACTTAAGTCGTCATTGTGCCATTTCTATTTAATTCCGATGCAACTTCTGTGTTTCGTCGTCAATAAGAAGGTTCAAGGGATACAGAAAACCTGAAGTGAAGCATAGTAATCTATAACTAGTGTCACAGGAATGGTTCAAAACATAGACAGTAAGAACTGTCGGTCTTCTTGTACTTAACTCGGCATTGTGCCTTTTGTATTTAATTCCGATGCAATTTCTGGGTTTAATCGTCAATAAGAAGGTCAGATAGATACAGTTAACCTGAAGTGAAGCATCGGAATCTATAACTAGTGTCACAGGAATGGTTCAAAACATAGACAGTTGCAAAAGTCAGTCTTCTTGAACTTAAGTCGGCATTGTGCCTTTTCTATTTAATTCCGATGCAATTTCTGTGTTTCGTCGTCAATAAGAAGGTCCAAGGGATACAGTAAACCTGAAGTGAAGCATCAAAATCCATAACTAGTGTCACAGGAGTGGTTCAAAACATAGACAGCATGAAGAGTCAGTCTTCTTGTACTTAACTCGGCATTGTGCCTTTTGTATTTAATTCCGATGCAATTTCTGTGTTTCATCGTCAATAAGAAGGTCAGAGGGATACAGTTAACCTGAAGTGAAGCATCGGAATCTATAACTAGTGTCACAGGAATGGTTCAAATCATAGACAGTAAGAAGAGCCAGTCTTCTTGTACTTGAAACGGAATTGTGCCTTTTCTATTTAATTCCGATGCAATTTCTGTGTTTCATCGTCAATAAGAAGGTCAGAGGGATACAGTAAACCTGGAGTGTAGCACCGGAATCTATAACTAGTGTCACAGGAATGATTCAAAAAATAGACAGTAAGAAGAGCCAGTCTTCCTGAACTTAAGTCGGCATTGTGCCTTTTGTATTTAATTCCGATGCAATTTCTGTGTTTCATCGTCAATAAGAAGGTCAGAGCGATACAGTAAAGTTGAAGTGAAGCATCGGAATCGATAACTAGTGTCACAGGAATGGTTCAAAACACAGACATTAAGAAGAGTCAGATTTCTTGTACTTAAGTCGGCACCTTGCCTTTTGTATTTAATTCCGATGCAATTTCTGCGTTTCTTCGTCAATAAGAAGGTCAGGGGGATACAGTAAACCTGAAGTGAAGAATCGAAATCCATAACTAGTGTCACAGGAATGGTTCAAAACAAAGACATTAAGAAGAGTCAGTTTTTTTGTACTTAAGTCGGCATTTTGCCTTTTGTATTTAATTCTGATGCAATTTCTGTGTTTCATCGTCAATAAGAAGGTCAGAGCGATACAGTAAAGTTGAAGTGAAGCATCGGAATCAATAACTAGTGTCACAGGAATGGTTCAAAGCACAGACATTAAGAAGAGTCAGATTTCTTGTACTTAAGTCGGCACTGTGCCTTTTGTATTTAATTCCGATGCAATTTCTGCGTTTCATCGTCAATAAGAAGGTCAGAGGGATGCAGTAAACCTGAAGTGAAGAATCGAAATCCATAACTAGTGTCACAGGAATGGTTCAAAACAAAGACATTAAGAAGAGTCAGTTTTTTTGTACTTAAGTCGGCATTTTGCCTTTTGTATTTAATTCTGATGCAATTTCTGAGTTTCATCGTCAATAAGAAGGTCAGAGGGATTCAGTAAACCTGAAGTGAAGCATCGGAATGTGTAACTAGTGTCACAGGAATGGTTCAAAACATAGACAGTAAGAAGAGTCAGTTTTCTTGTACTTAAGTCGGCATTGTGCCTTTTCTATTTAATTCCGATACAATTTCTGTGTTTCGTCGTCAATAAGAAGGTCCAAGAGATATAGTAAACCTGAAGTGAAGCATCGGAATCTAAAACCGATCTCACAGGAAAGTTTCAAATCATAGACAGTAAGAAGAGCCAGTCTTCTTGTACTTGAGTCGGCATTGTGCCTCTTATATTTATTTCCGATGCAATTTCTGTGTTTCATCGTCAATACGAAGGTCAGAGAGATACAGTTCACCTGAAGTGAAGCACCGGAATATATAACTAGTGTCACAGGAATGGTTAAAAACATAGACAGTAAGAAGAGTCAGTTTGCTTGTACTTAAGTCGGCATTGTGCCTTTTCTATATAATTCCGATGCAATTTCTGTGTTTCATCGTCTATAAGAAGGTCCAAGGGATACAGTAAACATATAGTGAAGCATCGGAATCTAAAACTGGTCTCACAGGAAATGTTGAAATCATAGTCAGTAGGAAGAGTCAGTCTTTTTATACTTATGTCGGCAGTGTGCCTTTTGTATTTAATTCTGATGCAATTTCTGTGTTTCATCGTCAATAAGAAAGTCCAAGGGATACAGTAATAGTATAGTGAAGCATCGGAATCTAAAACTGGTCTCTCACTAAATGCTCCAAACATAGTCAGTAAGAAGAGACAGTCATCTTGTGCTTAAGTTGGTATTGTGCCTTTTGTATTTAATTCCGATGCAATTTCTGTGTTTCATCGTCAATAAGAAGGTCCGAGGGATACAGTAAACCTGAAGTAAAGTATCGGAATCTGAAACCGGTCTCACAGCAAAGCTTCAAAACATAGACAGTAAGAAGAGCCAGTCTACTTGTACTTGAGTCGGCATTACGCCTTTTGTATTTAATTCCCATGCAATTTCTGTGACTCATCGTCAATAAGAAGGTCAGAGGGATACAGTAAACCTGAAGTGAAGCATCGGAATCTATAACTAGTGTCACAGGAATGGTTCAAAACATAGACAGTAAGAAGTGTCAGTTTTCTTGTACTTAAGTCGGCATGTGCCTTTTCTATTTAATTCCGATGCAATTTCTGTGTTTCGACGTCAATAAGAAGGTCCATGGGATTCCGTAAACCTGAAGTTAAGCATCGGAATCTAATACCGGTCTCACAGGAAAGGTTCAAAACACAGGCAGTAAGAAGAGCCAGTCTTCTTGTACTTGAGTCGGCATTGTGCCTTTTGTATATAATTCCGATGCAATTTCTGGGTTTAATCGTCAATAAGAAGGTCAGAGGGATACAGTAAACATATACTGAAGCACCGGAATCTAAAACTGGTCTCACAGGAAATGTTCTAAATATAGTCAGTAAGAAGAGTCAGTCTTCTTGTACTAAGTCGGCAATGTTATCTTTATATTTAATACCGATGCAATTTTCGTGTTTCATCGTCAATAAGAAGGTCCAAGGGATACAGTAAACCTGACGTGAAGGATCGGAATCTATAACTAGTGTCACTGGAATGGTTCAAGGCATAGACAGTAGGAAGAGTCAGTGTTCTTGTACATAAGTCGGCATTGTGCCTTTTGTATTTAATTCCGATGCAATTTCTGTGTTTCATCGTCAATTAGAAGGTCCAAGGGATACAGTAAACCTGAAGTGAAGCATCGGAATCTATAACTAGTGTCACAGGAATGGTTCAAAACGTCGACAGTTGGAAGAGTCAGTCTTCTTGAACTTAAGTCGGCATTGTGCCTTTTCTATTTAATTCCGATGCAATTTCTGTGTTTCGTCGTCAATAAGAGGGTCCATGGGATACAGTAAACCTGAAGTGAAGCATCGGAATCTATAACTAGTGAAACAGGAATGGTTCAAAGTATAGACTGTAGGAAGAGTCAGTCTTCTTGTACTTAAGTCGGCATTGTGCCTTTTCTACTTAATTCCGATGCAATTTCTGTGTTTTGTCGTCAATAAGACGGTGCAAGGGATACAGTAAACATATAGTGAAGCACCTGAATCAAAAACTGGACACACAGGAAATGTTCAATACATAGTCAGTAAGAAGAGTCAGTCTTCTTGTACTTAAATCGGCATTGTGCCTTTTCTATTTAATTCCGATGCAACTTCTGTGTTTCGTCGTCAATAAGAAGGTCCAAGGGATACAGTAAACCTGAAGTGAAGCATAGTAATCTATAACTAGTGTCACAGGAATGGTTCAAAACATAGACAGTAAGAACAGTCGTCTTCTTGTACTTAAGTCGGCATTGTGCCCTTTGTATTTAATTCCGATGCAATATCTGTGTTTCATCGTCAATAAGAAGGTCACAGGGATACAGTAAACCTGAAGTGAAGCATCGGTATCTATAACTAGTGTCACAGAAATGGTTCAAACATAGACAGTAGGAAGAGTCAGTCTTCATGTACTTAAGTCGGCATTGTGCCTTTTCTATTTTATTCCGATGCAATTTCTGTGTTTCGTCGTCAATAAGAAGGTCCAAGGGATACAGTAAACCTGAAGTGAAGTATAGGAATCTATAACTATTGTCACAGGAATTGTTCAAAACATAGACAGTAAGAAGAGTCAGTCTTCTTGTATGTAAGTCGTCATTGTGCCTTTTCTATTTAATTCCGATGCAATATCTGTGTTTCATTGTCAATAAGAATGTCAGAGGGATACAGTAAACCTGAAGTGAAGCGTCAGAATCTATAACCAGTGTCACAGGAATGGTTTGAACATAGACAGTACGAAGAGTCAGTCTTGTTGTACTTAAGTCGGCATTATGCCTCTTGTATTTAATTCCGATGCAGTATCTGTGTTTCATTATCAATAAGAAGGTCAGAAGGTTACAGTAAACATGAGGTGAAGCATCGGAATCTTCAACTAGTGTCACAGGAATGGTTCAAAACATAGACAGTAAGAAAAGTCAGTCTTCTTGTACTTAAGTTGTCATTGTGCCTTTTGTATTTAATTCCGATGCAATTTCTACGTTGCATCGTCAATAAGAAGGTCAGAGGGATACAGCAAACCTTAAGTGAAGCATCGGAATCTATAATTAGTGTCACAGGAATGGTTCAAAACATAGACGGTAGGAAGTGTCAGTCTTCTTGTACATAAGTCGGCATTGCGCCTTTTCTATTTAATTCCGATGCAATTTTTGTGTTTCGTCGTCAATAAGAAGGTCCAAGGAATACAGTAAACCTGAAGTGAAACATCGGAATCTATAACTAGTGTCACAGGGAAGGTTAAAATCATAGACAGTAAGAAGAGTCAGTCTTCTTGTACTTAAGTCGGCATTGTGCCTTTTCTACTTAATTCCGATGCAATTTCTGTTTTTCATCGTCAATATGAAGGTCCAAGGGATACAGTTAACCTGAAGTGAAGCATCGGAATCTATAACTAGTGTCACAGGAATGGTTCAAAACATAGACAGTAGGAAGAGTCAGTCTTCTTAAACTTAAGTCGGCATTGTGCCTCTTCTATTTAAATCCGATGCAATTTCTGTGTTTCGTCGTCAGTACGAAGGTCCAAGGGATACAGTAAACATATAGTGAAGCATCGGAATCTAAAACTGGTCTCTCAGGAAATGTTCAAAACATAGTCAGTAAGAAGAGTCAGACTTCTTGTACTTAAGTTGGCATTCTGCCTTTTCTATTTGATTCCGATGCAATTTCTGTTTTTCGTCGTCAATAAGAAGGTCCAAGGGATACAGTAAACCTGAAGTGAAGCATAGGTTTCTATAACTAGTGTCACAGGAAAAGTTCAAACCATAGACAGTAAGAAGAGTCAGTCTTCTTGTACCTAAGTCGCAATTGTGCCTTTTGTATTTAATTCCGATGAAATTTCTCTGTTACATCGTCAATAAGAAGGTCAGAGGGATACAGTAAACCTAAAGTGAAGCATCGGAATCTATAACTAGTGTCACAGAAATGGTTCAAAACACAGTCAGTAAGAAGAGTCAGTCTTCTCGTACATAAGTCGGCATTGTGCCTTTCTATTTACTTCCGATGCAATTTCTGTGTTTCGTCGTCAATAAGAAGGTCCTAGGGATACAGTAAACCTGAAGTGAAGCATAGGAATCTATAACTAGTGTCACAGGAATGGTTCAAACATAGACAGTAAGAAGATTCAGTCTTCTTGTACTTAATTCGGCATTGTGCCTTTTGTATTTAATTCCGATGCAATCTCTGTTTTTCATCGTCAATAAGAAGGTCAGAGGGATACAGTAAACCTGAAGTGAAGCATCGGAATCTATAACTAGTGTTACAAGAATGGTCCAAAACATTGACTGTAAGAAGAGTCAGTCTTCTTGTACTTAAGTCGGCATTGTGAGTTTTGTATTTTATTGCGATGCAATTTCTGTGTTACATCGTCAATAAGAAGGTGCAAGGGATACAGTAAACCTGAATTGAAGCATCGGAATCTGTAGTGACGTAACAAGACTGTTATGCCACTTGAGGTAGCCAATTGAAAGAAAGGCACGAGTACACACACGCCGACTGGCGTCGATTTTGGAACAGGATAACTATTGAATCGTAGCAAGAAAAGTACGTAGCTGCTTTATACTTAACTTTTATTATGTGATGAATACAGCGTTCTTCTTGAGACATTTATACTATAACTCTCAAAGTAGGTAAGGCTAATTGCGCCTTGCTAGGTCGTAGCCATGGACTTAGCAGAAGGCTATTCTAACTGTCTCTCGGCAAATGAGAGGAAGGCTTCGTCCGTATGGTCGCTAGCAATGTCCTCGTACAACTGGGGCGAGTGCTTGTTCGTATCACGAGACCTGCCTTGTGGTGGCGCTAGGTCTGCGATCACTCAGTGGCGACACGCGGGTCCGACATGTACTAAATGGACCGTGGCCGATTTAAGCTACCACCTAGCAAGTGTGGTGTCTGGCGGTGTCACCACATTCCTCCCCTGCAAATCGGCGAACGGTCGTGGGATAAGGCTTCCGCCCGCCGTGGGGAGGACCACATGTTGACGTATGCGATGAGGTGGGGAGCCTAACAACAGGCGAGGCTGTACCACCCGCACCAGGCCATTCGGTCCGAGGGGATCCAGGAAACACCTGAAAACCTAGTCCAGGGTGCACGTCAACATGCGGTGTATGCGCCCGGAAAGAAACAGGAGGGGCGGAAGGGTCGACCTCCATTGCGTCGGGGTACCCGACGCGCGAAGACGTCATGTGGTCCGGAGCGGGCAAGAGTTCCATGGCGGAGGACAGCTGGTCACGGGAAGCGATCGGCGGCGCGTGACCCAAGGAGGCGCTTGGCAGCTGCAGCGAAGCCTCGAATGCGGGCGGCGCCGGCGGGATAACAGGCGGCGGCGGCGTCGGCGGCGGCGGCTGCTGCGGCGGCGCGTCGCCATGGGGCAAAATGGAAGGCATCGTCGGTAACACCTGGGGATGAGGCGAGCCAGTAGATGGGTCCCCAAGGCGCTGACTGGACGGCACCGTCGCTGAAAGCAGACGGGGAGCGGCAGAACCCGTGCGACGACAGAGGCGCAGCTGATTGAGATGCCGACGCACCTCACCAGAGGCCCCCAAAACCAAATACATCGCGCGGCCGAGGCAGCGAAGAATGCGCCCTGCGAGCCAACGCCGTGAACCTCGATAGTTGCTATAAAATACAATGTCGCCTGGAGCAAAAGCAGGAGTCTGCCGCTGCACAGGAACCTGATGCGGCGGATGCAGCAAAGACATCAAGGTGCGATGAGGACGGCCGTGGAGCAACTCAGCCGGCGCGCGACCATCTCGGGGCTGAGAGCGATACGAAGACAAAAAGAGCATAAATGCGTCCTCCCGAGAATGCGACTCTTGCAATTTCAACATCTTTGACTTGAAAGTCCGGACCAGTCGTTCAGCGGCACCGTTTGACTGAGGCGAAAACTGCGCGGATGTCAGATGTTGAATACCATTGGCCTGGCAGAAGGACTGAAATTCTGCGGACATGACTTGTGGGCCATTGTCGGAAACAATAGTCTGCGGAAGACCTTCAATGCAAAAGATAGTTGTCAACGCTTGGATGGTGGTGGAGGACGTCGTGGAAGACATCCGGACAACAAAAGGAAAATTACTGAAGGCATCGACCAGAACCAACCATCGAGCATTCCAGAATGGACCAGCAAAATCAATGTGCAAGCGTTGCCAAGGGGAAGTGGCTTTCGGCCATGCAAAGACTTTCTGCGGCGGTGCGGATTGTTGTTCGGCACACGCCATGCAAGAAGAACACATATTCGTAATCGCAGCATCGATTCCGAACCAAGTACAGTGCTGACGAGCAAGTTGTTTCGTTCGCACTATACCCCAATGTCCTTGGTGAAGAAGCCGTAAGACAGAGGACTGTAACGAACGTGGGACCACGGGACTGATCATTATCAGAACGCAACAACAAAACACCACGTCGAACAAAAAGTCTCTCCTTGTGAGCAAAAAATCGGCGAACCAACGGATCCTCGATCCGAGACTTTGCCAAAGGCCATTGCGTAGCAACAAAACGTAAAACAGTAGCAAGGACAGGGTCAGCAGCTGTGGCTGTAGCTACACGACGAAAATCGATCGGAAACGATTCGACCACTTCATTGGTTTCCGAATCAATGAACATGCAAGCAAGTTCGGAAGAATCGAATGCTTTATCCTCAGCAACAGGCAACGGGACAACGCATCAGCGTTGCCGTGCTGAGCAGTGGACCGATACAAGATATCGTAGCGGTACTGTGAGAGGAAAATAGACCAGCGAATGAATTTCTGCGCTGTTCGCGGAGGCACAGGCTTGTTCGGATGAAAAAGCGATGTCAAAGGTTTGTGGTCTGTGATGATGGTAAAGTGACGACCATACAAGAAATCATGGAACTTTGTAACACCAAACACGAGAGCCAAAGCTTCTTTCTCTATCTGTGAATAATTTCTTTGCGCAGACGAGAGCAATTTGGACGCAAAGGCAATAGGGCGATCATGGGAGCCAACTTTGTGCGCAAGCACAGCACCGATCCCGAAATCCGATGCATCTACCATCAACAAACGGGGTTTCTGGGTATCGAATGGCGTAAGGCAAGTATTAGAAAGCAACGCCGATTTCAACTGGCGAAAGGCGCGTTCGCATTGCGTCGTCCAGACGAACGGAACACCTGTACGGCGTACGCAATGAAGCGGACCTGAAAGAGAAGAGGCATTGCGCACATTCACTCACACCTTGTGATTCTACATTGATCAATGTTCTTGCGACCTCCTCACGCAATGCGTGAGGAACATTGCGCGCTCTGAAAAATTGCGGTTGCGCGTTTACTTTCAGTTCCAAATGTGCTGCATAGTTTTTAGCGCAACCTAAGCCCGGTGCAAAAATGTCTGCAAATTCGTCACATAGACGAGAAACACTGTCTGAAGGCACAGTTTGATTCACTGATAGGACCTGATTTACAATAGACATGTTAAACAACTGAAATAAATTTAAACCAAACAAGTTCACTGCAGTAGAAGAACGAAGAACGTAAAATGACACAAGTTTTGTTTGTCCCTTGTATGTTGCAAGAAGGCTGCACTGTCCTAACACAGGAATTTTCTGTCCTGAATATGTGGTTAGCTTAACATTTGCAGAACGCAACGGAGGTTTGCCCAGTTGTTTGTACGTGTCGTGATTGAGCAATGAAACTGCAGCTCCGGTATCGAGCTGGAATAGTATGACCTTGCCATTAAAGTCCAAATCTACAAAAAGTTTATTGTCCTGCTGACGACAAGAGCGACTGTCTCGCGCAATTTGAACAGACACTGGTACAGAATCACTTGCTAATGGACGTGATTTCCGGCGACGTTGACGCACTCTTTTTGTGGGACGATCACAGTCACTGTTAGAGAAAGTGTCACTGGACGAAGTGGAATTAACGACATGAATGTCCATGGGCGAAGGTCCACGAGCCTGAGTGTCCTTGGTTCGATTCCGGCGCGAAGCAAAGGGCCTGGAATGATTAAGAGTGTCTGATCGGAGCTTTTTCTGGCAAACACTTCGAACATGTCCTTTCTTATTGCAGAAAAAGCAAATAGCTTGGCGTGACGGGCAATGTTCACGCGAATGTCTAGTAGCACACCTCGGGCATGATTTCACTGCATTTGTGGGCTGGCGCGGCACACCTGGTTTAGCACGCGGCGGCAGCTGCGTTTGTTTGCGCGAGGGCAGTTGACCGGGCCGCGCAGCTCGCCCGGCGGGCCGGTTAATGTTACACACGGCTGGCGAAGTTTCAAAAGATTCCTGAGCACAGTCAAGTGTGTCTTGTCTATCACTTGTTGAAGGGAGGGATTAACTAGTTTCAAAATTTGCTCCCGTATGCGAACATCAGAAACGTTCTGTGCAATTGCATCACGCACCATTGTATCTGAATAAGAAAGGCCACAGTCACAGTCAAAGGCACAGTCCCTAGTAAGTCCTTGCAATGTTGCTACCCACTCCCTATTAGTTTGACCGGCTGTACGTTTTGTACGAAAAAACGTATACCGCTTTGCAACCACATTAACTGTTTCTATGAAATAGGCATCTAAAGCAGACAAAATATCCTCGTAGGACAGAGTTGCTACGCCGCGTCGGGGAAACAATTTCACTATCACACGGTATGTGGACACACCGACACAAGAAAGCAAAAACGGCTGCCGCTCATTACCTTGAATTCTGTAGGCGGCGAGGTGGAAGGCAAACTGACGGGACCACTCTTGCCAGGATTCGTGGGTTGCATCAAATGGTGAGAATTGAGGTGCAACAGCATGTTGTGGCTGCGGTAGCGACAAAGCGGCGGCAGCCGCATCGGTTTGAATGGCACGTTGACCCTGGACTAGCTGTCCAAGAGCATCCAATAACGCCTGCGTCTGCTGATTCTGCAAGCGATAAAATTCGGACAGTACATCTGGAGAATGTGGCGAAGGCATTACACAAATAAATCAGAGCAATCAGAAAAAACCTTTCTACTCGTCGCCAGTCTGTAGTGACGTAACAAGACTGTTACGCCACTTGAGGTAGCCAATTGAAGGAAAGGCACGAGTACACACACGCCAACTGGCGTCAATTCTGGAACAGGATAACTATTGAATGGTAGCAAGAAAAGTACGTAGCTGCTATATACTTAACTTTTATTATGTGATGAATACAGTGTTCTTCTTGAGACATTTATACTATAACTCTCAAAGTAGGTAAGGGTAATGGCGCCTTATTAGGTCGTAGCCATGGACTTAGCAGAAGGCTATTCTAACTGTCTCTCGGCAAATGAGAGGAAGGCTTCGTCCGTATGGTCGCTAGCAATGTCCTCGTACAACTGGGGCGAGTGCTTGTTCGTATCACGAGACCTGCCTTGTGGTGGCGCTAGGTCTGCGATCACTCAGTGGCGACACGCGGGTCCGACATGTACTAAATGGACCGCGGCCGATTTAAGCTACAACCTAGCAAGTGTGGTGTATGGCGGTGACACCACAGAATCTATAACTAGTGTCACAGGAAAGGTTCAAAACATAGGCAGTAAGAAGAGTCAGTCTTCTTGTACTTAAGTCGGCATTTTGCCTTTTGCATTTAATTCCGATGCAATGTCTGTGTTTCATCGTCAATAAGAAGGTCCAAGGGATACAGTAAACCTGAAGTGAAGCATCGGAATCTATAACTAGTGTTACAGGAATGGTTCAAAACATAGACTGTAAGAAGAGTCAGTCTTCTTGTACTAAAATCGGCATTGTGCCTTTTCTATTTACTTCCGATGCAATTTCTGTATTTTGCCGTCAATAAGAAAGTCACAGGGATACAGTAAACCTGAAGTGAAGCATCGGAATCTATAACTAGTGTCACAGGAATGGTTCAAAACATACACAGCAAGAAGAGTCAGTCTTCTTGTACGTTAGTCGGCATTGTGCATTTTGTATTTAATTCCGATGCAATTTCAGTGTTTCATCGTCAATAAGAAGGTCCAAGGGATACATTAATCCTGAAGTGATGCATCGGAATCTGTAAACAGTGTCACAGGAATGGTTAAAAACATAGACAGTAGGAAGAGTCAGTCTTCTTGTACTTATGTCTGCATTGTGCATTTTGTATTTAATTCCGATGCAATTTCTGTGTTTCATCGTCAATTAGAAGGTACAAGGGATACAGTAAACATATAGTGAAGCATCGGAATCTAAAACTGGTCCCACAGGAAATGTTCAAATCATAGTCAGTAAGAAGAGTCAGTCTTCTTGTACATGAGTCGACATTGAGCCTTTTGTATTTAATTCCGATGCAATTACTGTGTTTCATCGTCAATAAGAATGTCAGAGGGATACAGTAAACCTGAAGTGAAGCATCGGAATCTATAACTAGTGTCACAGGTATGGTTCAAAACATAGACACTAGGAAGAGTCAGTCTTCTTGTACTTATGTCGGCATTGTGCCTTTTCTATTTAATTCCGATGCAATTTCTGTATTTTGTCGTCAATAAGAATGTCCAAGGGATACAGTAAACCTGAAGTGAAACATCAGAATCTATATCTAGTGTCACAGGAATGGTTCAAAACATAGACAAATGGAAGAGTCAGTCTTCTTGTACTTAAGTCCGCATTGTGCTTTTTGTATTTAATTCCGATGCAATTACTGTGTTTCATCGTCAATAAGAAGGTCAGAGGGATACAGTAAAACCTGAAGTGAAGCATCGGAATCTATAACTAGTGTCTCAGGAAAGGTTCAAAACATAGACAGTAAGAAGAGTCAGTCTTCTTCTACTTAAGTCGGCAATGTGCCTTTTGTATTTAATTCCGATGCAATTTCTGTGTTTCATCGTCAATAAGAAGGTCAGAGGGATACAGTAAAACCTGAAGTGAAGCATCGGAATCTATAACTAGTGTCACAGGACTAGTTCAAAGCGTAGACAGTAGGAAGAGTCAGTCTTCTTGTACTTATGTCGGCATTGTGCCTTTTCTATTTAATTCCGATGCAATTTCTGTGTTTCGTCGTCAATAATAAGGTCCAAGGGATACAGTAAACCTGAAGTGAAGCTTCGGAATCTATAACTAGTGTCTCAGGAAAGGTTCAAAACATAGACAGTAAGAAGAGTCAGTCTTCTTCTACTTAAGTCGGCAATGTGCCTTTTGTATTTAATTCCGATGCAATTTCTGTGTTTCATCGTCAATAAGAAGGTCAGAGGGATACAGTAAAACCTGAAGTGAAGCATCGGAATCTATAACTAGTGTCACAGGACTAGTTCAAAGCGTAGACAGTAGGAGGAGTCAGTCTTCTTGTACTTAAGTCGACATTGTGCCTTTTCTATTTACTTCCGATGCAATTTCTGTATTTTGTCGTCAATAAGAATGTCCAAGGGATACAGTAAACCTGAAGTGAAACATCAGAATCTATATCTAGTGTCACAGGAATGGTTCAAAACATAGACAAATGGAAGAGTCAGTCTTCTTGTACTTAAGTCCGCATTGTGCTTTTTGTATTTAATTCCGATGCAATTACTGTGTTTCATCGTCAAAAGAAGGTCAGAGGGTTACAGTAAACCTGAAGTGAAGCACCAGAATCTAAAACAGGTCTCTCAGGAAAGGTTCAAAACATAGAGAGTGAGAAGAGCCAGTCATCTTGTATTTGAGTCGGCATTGTGCCTTTTGTATTTAATTCCGATTCAGTTTCTGTGTTTCATCGTCAATAGGAAGGTCAGAGGGAATCAGTTAACCAGAAGTGAAGCATCGGAATCTATAACTAGTGTCACAGGAATTGCTCAAAAGATAGACAGTAAGAACAGTCAGTCTTCTTGTACTTAAGTTGCCATTGTGCCTTTTGTATTTAATTCCGATGCAATTTCTGTGTTTCATCGTCAATAAGAAGGTCCAAGGGATACAGTAAACATATAGTGAAGCATCGGAATCTAAAATTGGTCTCACGGGAGACGATTACAACATAGTCAGTAAGATGAGTCAGTCTTCTTGTACTTAAGTCGGCATTGTGCATTTTGTATTTAATTCCGATGCAATTTCTGTGTTTGATCATCAATAAGAAGGTCAGGGGGATACAGTAAACCTGAAGTGAAGCTTCGGAATCTATAACTAGTGTCACAGGAACGGTTCAAAACATAGACAGTAGGAAGAGTCAGTCTTCTTGTACTTAAGTCAGCATTGTGCGTTTTCTATTTAATTCCGATGCAATTTCTGTGTTTCGTCGTCAATAAGAAGGTCCAAGGGATACAGTAAACCTGAAATGAAGCATCGGAATCTATAACTAGTGTCACAGGAATGGTTCAAAACATAGACAGTAAGAAGAGTTAGTCTTCTTGTACTTATGTCGGCATTGTGCCTCTTGTATTTAATTCCGATGCAATTTTTGTTTTCATCGTCGATAAGAAGGTCAAAGGGATACAGTAGACCTGAAGTGAAGCATCGGAATCTATAACTAGTGTCACAGGAATTGTTCAAAACATAGACAGTAAGAAGAGTCACTCTTCTTGTACTTAAGTTGGCATTGTGCCTTTTGTATTTAATTCCGATGCAATTTCTGTGTTTCATCGTCAATAGAAGGTCCACGTGATACAGTAAACCTAAAGTATAGCATCGGAAACTATAACTAGTGTCACCGGAAAGTTTCAAAACATAGACAGTAAGAAGAGTCAGTCTTCTTGTACTCAAGTCGGCATTGTGCCTTTTGTATTTAATTCCGATGCCGTTTCTGTATTTCATCGTCAATAAGAATTTCAGAGGGAATCAGTAAACCTGAAGTGAAGCATCGTAATCTATAACTAGTGTCACAGGAATGGTTAAAACATAGACAGTAGTAAGAGTCAGTCTTCTTGTACTTAAGTAGACATTGTGCCTTTAGTATTTAATTCCGATGCAATTACTGTGTTTCATCGTCAATAAGAAGGTCCTAGGGATACAGTAAAGATATAGTGAAGCATCGGAATCTAAATCTGGTCTCATAGGAAATGTTCCCAACATAGTCAGTAAGAAGAGTCAGTCTTCTTGTACTTAAGTCGGCATTGTGAATTTTGTATTTAATTCTGATGCAATTTCTGTGTTTCATCATCAGTAAGAAGGTCAGAGGGATACAGTAAACCTGAAGTGAAGCATCGGAATCCATAACTAGTGTCACAGGAATGGTTCAAAACATAGACAGTAGGAAAAGTCAGTCTTCTTGTACTTAAGTCGGCATTGTGCCCTTTCTATTTAATTCCGATGCAATTTCTGTGTTTCGTCGTCAATACGATGGTCCAAGGGATACAGTAAAAATGAAGTGAAGCATCGGAATCTATAACTAGTGTCACAGGAAAGGTTCAAAACATAGACACTAGGGAGAGTCAGTCTTCTTGTACTGAAGTCGGCATTGTGCATTTTCTATTTAATTCCGATGCAATTTCTGTGTTTCGTCGTCAATAAGAAGGTCCAAGGGATACAGTAAAACTGAAGTGAAGCATCGGAATCCATAACTAGTGTCACAGAAAAGGTACAAAACATAGACAGTAAGAAGAGTCAGTCCTCATGTACTTAAGTCGGCATTGTTCATTTTGTATTTAATTCCGATGCAATTTCTGTGTTTCATCGTCAATAACTAGGTCAGAGGGATACAGTAAATATGAAGTGAAGCATCGGAATCCATAACTACAGTCACAGGAATGGTTCAAAACATAGACAGTAGGAAGAGTCAGTCTTCTTGTACTTAAGTCGGCATTGTACCTTTTCTATTTAATTCCGATGCAATTTCTGTGTTTCGTCGTCAATAAGAAGGTCAGAAGGATACAGTAAACCTGAAGTGAAGCATCGGAATCTATAACTAGTGTCACAGGAATGGTTCAAAGCATACACAGAAAGAAGGGTCAGTCTTCTTGTACTTAAGTCGGCATTGTACCTTTTGTATTTAATTCCGATGCAATTTCTGTGTTTCATCGTCAATAAGAAGGTCCAAGGGATACAGTAAACATATAGTGAAGCATCGGAATCTAAAATTGGTCTCACGGGAGACGTTCACAACATAGTCAGTAAGATGAGTCAGTCTTCTTGTACTTAAGTCGGCATTGTGAATTTTGTATTTAATTCTGAAGCAATTTCTGTGTTTCATCATCAATAAGAAGGTCAGAGGGATACAGTAAACCTGAAGTGAAGCATCGGAATCCATAACTAGTGTCACAGGAATGGTTCAAAGCATAGACAGTAGGAAAAGTCAGTCTTCTTGTACTTAAGTCGGCATTGTGCACTTTCTATTTAATTCCGATGATATTTCTGTGTTTCGTCATCAATACGATGGTCCAAGGGATACAGTAAACCTGAAGTGAAGCATCGTAATCTATTACTAGTGTCACAGGAAAGGTTCAAAACATAGACACTAGGGAGAGTCAGTCTTCTTGTACTTAAGTCGGCATTGTGCATTTTCTATTTAATTCCGATGCAATTTCTGTGTTTCGTCGTAAATAAGAAGGTCCAAGGGATACAGTAAACCTGAAGTGAAGCATCGGAATCCATAACTAGTGTCACAGGAAAGGTACAAACATAGACAGTAAGAAGAGTCAGTCTTCATGTACTTAAGTCGGCATTGTTCATTTTGTATTTAATTCCGATGCAATTTCTGTGTTTCATCGTCAATAACAAGGTCAGAGGGATACAGTAAATATGAAGTGAAGCATCGGAATCTATAACTACAGTCACAGGAATGGTTCAAATCATAGACAGTAGGAAGAGTCAGTCTTCTTGTACTTAAGTTGGCATTGTGCGTTTTCCATTTAATTCCGATGCAAATTCTGTGTTTCGTCGTCAATAAGAAGGTCCAAGGGATACAGTAAACCTGAAGTGAAGCTTCGGAATCTATAACTAGTGTCACAGGAATGGTTCAAGACATAGACAGTAAGAAGAGTCAGTCTTCTTGTACTTAAGTCGGCATTGTGCCTTTTGTATTTAATTCCGATGCAATTTCTGTGTTTCATCATAAATAAAAAGGTCAGAGGCATACAGTAAACCTGAAGTGAAGCTTCGGAATCTATAACTAGTGTCACAGGAATGGTTCTAAACATAGACATAAGGAAAAGTCAGTCTTCTTGTACTTAAGTCGGCATTGTGCACTTTCTATTTAATTCCGATGCAATTTCTGTGTTTCGTCGTCAATAAGAAGGTCCAAGGGATACAGTAAAACTGAAGTGAAGCATCGGAATCCATAACTAGTGTCACAGAAAAGGTACAAAACATAGACAGTAAGAAGATTCAGTCCTCATGTACTTAAGTCGGCATTGTTCATTTTCTATTTAATTCCGATGCAATTTCTGTGTTTCATCGTCAATAACAAGGTCAGAGGGATACAGTAAATATGAAGTGAAGCATCGGAATCTATAACTACAGTCACAGGAATGGTTCAAAACATAGACAGTAGGAAGAGTCAGTCTTCTTGTACTTAAGTCGGCATTGTACCTTTTCTATTTAATTCCGATGCAATTTCTGTGTTTCGTCGTCAATAAGAAGGTCAGAAGGATACAGTAAACCTGAAGTGAAGCATCGGAATCTATAACTAGTGTCACAGGAATGGTTCAAAGCATACACAGAAAGAAGGGTCAGTCTTCTTGTACTTAAGTCGGCATTGTACCTTTTGTATTTAATTCCGATGCAATTTCTGTGTTTCATCGTCAATAAGAAGGTCCAAGGGATACAGTAAACATATAGTGAAGCGTCGGAATCTAAAATTGGTCTCACGGGAGACGTTCACAACATAGTCAGTAAGATGAGTCAGTCTTCTTGTACTTAAGTCGGCATTGTGAATTTTGTATTTATTTCTGATGCAATTTCTGTGTTTCATCATCAATAAGAAGGTCAGAGGGATACAGTAAACCTGAAGTGAAGCATCGGAATCCATAACTAGTGTCACAGGAATGGTTCAAAACATAGACAGTACTAAAAGTCAGTCTTCTTGTACTTAAGTCGGCATTGTGCACTTTCTATTTAATTCCGATGATATTTCTGTGTTTCGTCGTCAATACGATGGTCCAAGGGATACAGTAAACCTGAAGTGAAGCATCGTAATCTATTACTAGTGTCACAGGAAAGGTTCAAAACATAGACACTAGGGAGAGTCAGTCTTCTTGTACTTAAGTCGGCATTGTGCATTTTCTATTTAATTCCGATGCAATTTCTGTGTTTCGTCGTCAATAAGAAGGTCCAAGGGATACAGTAAACCTGAAGTGAAGCATCGGAATCCATAACTAGTGTCACAGGAAAGGTACAAACATAGACAGTAAGAAGAGTCAGTCTTCATGTACTTAAGTCGGCATTGTTCACTTTGTATTTAATTCCGATGCAATTTCTGTGTTTCATCGTCAATAACAAGGTCAGAGGGATACAGTAAATATGAAGTGAAGCATCGGAATCTATAACTACAGTCACAGGAATGGTTCAAATCATAGACAGCAGGAAGAGTCAGTCTTCTTGTACTTAAGTTGGCATTGTGCGTTTTCCATTTAATTCCGATGCAAATTCTGTGTTTCGTCGTCAATAAGAAGGTCCAAGGGATACAGTAAACCTGAAGTGAAGCTTCGGAATCTATAACTAGTGTCACAGGAATGGTTCAAGACATAGACAGTAAGAAGAGTCAGTCTTCTTGTACTTAAGTCGGCATTGTGCCTTTTGTATTTAATTCCGATGCAATTTCTGTGTTTCATCGTAAATAAAAAGGTCAGAGGCATACAGTAAACCTGAAGTGAAGCTTCGGAATCTATAACTAGTGTCACAGGAATGGTTCCAAACATAGACACTAGGAAAAGTCAGTCTTCTTGTACTTAAGTCGGCATTGTGCACTTTCTATTTAATTCCGATGCAATTTCTGTGTTTCGTCGTCAATAAGAAGGTCCAAAGGATACAGTAAACCTGAAGTGAAGCATCGGAATCCATAACTAGTGTCACAGAAAAGGTACAAACATAGACAGTAAGAAGAGTCAGTCTTCATGTACTTAAGTCGGCATTGTTCATTTTGTATTTAATTCCGATGCAATTTCTGTGTTTCATCGTCAATAACAAGGTCAGAGTGATACAGTAAATATGAAGTGAAGCATCGGAATCTATAACTACAGTCACAGGAATTGTTCAAAACATAGACAGTTAGAAGAGTCACTCTTCTTGTACTTAAGTTGGCATTGTGCCTTTTGTATTTAATTCCGATGCAATTTCTGTGTTTCATCGTCAATAGAAGGTCCACGTGATACAGTAAACCAGAAGTATAGCATCGGAAACTATAACTAGTGTCACCGGAAAGTTTCAAAACATAGACAGTAAGAAGAGTCAGCCTTCTTGTACTTACGTCGGCATTATGCCTTTTGTATTTATTTCCGATGCAATTTCTGTGTTTCATCGTAAATAAAAAGGTCAGAGGCATACAGTAAACCTGAAGTGAAGCTTCGGAATCTATAACTAGTGTCACAGGAATGGTTCTAAACATAGACAGTAAGAAGAGTCAGTCTTGTTGTACTTAAGTCGGCATTGTGCGTTTTCTATTTAATTCCGATGCAATTTCTGTGTTTCGTCGTCAATAAGAAGGTCCAAGTGATACAGTAAACCTGAAATGAAGCATCGGAATCTATAACTAGTGTCACAGGAATGGTTCAAAACATAGACAGTAAGAAGAGTTAGTCTTCTTGTACTTATGTCGGCATTGTGCCTCTTGTATTTAATTCCGATGCAATTTTTGTTTTCATCGTCGATAAGAAGGTCCAAGGGATACAGTAGACCTGAAGTGAAGCATCGGAATCTATAACTAGTGTCTCAGGAATTGTACAAAACATAGACAGTTAGAAGAGTCACTCTTCTTGTACTTAAGTTGGCATTGTGCCTTTTGTATTTAATTCCGATGCAATTTCTGTGTTTCATCGTCAATAGAAGGTCCACGTGATACAGTAGACCAGAAGTATAGCATCGGAAACTATAACTAGTGTCACCGGAAAGTTTCAAAACATAGACAGTAAGAAGAGTCAGCCTTCTTGTACTTACGTCGGCATTATGCCTTTTGTATTTAATTCCGATGCAATTTCTGTGTTTCATCGTAAATAAAAAGGCCAGAGGCATACAGTAAACCTGAAGTGAAGCTTCGGAATCTATAACTAGTGTTACAGGAATGGTTCTAAACATAGACAGTAAGAAGAGTCAGTCTTCTTGTACTTAGGTCGGCATTGTGCCTTTTGTATTTAATTCCGATGCAATTTCTGTGTTTCATCGTCAATAAGAAGGTCCAAGCGATACAATAAACATATAGTGAAGCATCGGAATCTAAAACTGGTCTCACAGGAAGTGTGTACAACATAGTCAGAGAGAAGGGTCAGTCTTCTTGTACTTAAGTCGGCATTGTGCCTTTTGTATATAATTCCTATGCAATTTCTGTTTTTCATCGTCAATAAGAAGGTCAGAGGGATACACTAAACCTGAAGTGAAGCATCGGAATCTATAACTAGTGTCACAGGAATGATTCAAAACATAGACACTAATAAGAGTCAGTCTTCTTGTACTTGAGTAGGCATTGCGCCTTTTGTATTTAATTCCGATGCAATTTCTGTGTTTCATCGTCAATAAGAAGGTCCAAGGGATACAGTAAACCTGAATTGAAGCATCGGAATCTATAACTAGTGTCCCAGGAATCGTTCAAAGCATAGACAGTAAGAAGAGTGAGTCTTCTTGTACTTAAGTCGGCATTGTGGCTTTTGTATTTAATTCCGATGCAATTTTTGTGTTTCATCGTCAATAAGAAGCTCCAAGGGATACAGTAAACGGATAGTGATGCATCGGAATCTAAAACTGGTCTCACAGGAAATGTTCAAATCATTGTCAGTAAGAATAGTCAGTGTTCTTGTACTTAAGTCGGCATTGTGCCTTTTCTATTTAATTCCGATGCAATTTGTGTGTTTCGTCGTCAATAAGAATGTCCAAGGGATACAGTGAACCTGAAGTGAAGCACCGGAATCTAAAACCGGTCTCTCAGGAAAGGTTCAAAACATAGAGTGTAAGAAGAGCCAGTCATCTTGTATTTGAGTCGGCATTGTGCCTTTTGAATTTAATTCCGATGCCGTTTCTGTATTTCATCGTCAATAAGAAGGTCAGAGGGAATCAGTAAACCTGAAGTGAAGCATCGTAATCTATAACTAGTGTCACAGGAATGGTTAAAACATAGACAGTAGTAAGAGTCAGTCTTCTTGTACTTAAGTAGACATTGTGCCTTTAGTATATAATCCCGATGCAATTACTGTGTTTCATCGTCAATAAGAAGGTCCTAGGGATACAGTAAAGATATAGTGAAGCATCGGAATCTAAATCTGGTCTCATAGGAAATGTTCCCAACATAGTCAGTAAGAAGAGTCAGTCTTCTTGTACTTAAGTCGGCATTGTGAATTTTGTATTTAATTCTGATGCAATTTCTGTGTTTCATCATCAGTAAGAAGGTCAGAGGGATACAGTAAACCTGAAGTGAAGCATCGGAATCCATAACTAGTGTCACAGGAATGGTTCAAAACATAGACAGTAGGAAAAGTCAGTCTTCTTGTACTTAAGTCGGCATTGTGCCCTTTCTATTTAATTCCGATGCAATTTCTGTGTTTCGTCGTCAATACGATGGTCCAAGGGATACAGTAAAAATGAAGTGAAGCATCGGAATCTATAACTAGTGTCACAGGAAAGGTTCAAAACATAGACACTAGGGAGAGTCAGTCTTCTTGTACTGAAGTCGGCATTGTGCATTTTCTATTTAATTCCGATGCAATTTCTGTGTTTCGTCGTCAATAAGAAGTTCCAAGGGATACAGTAAAACTGAAGTGAAGCATCGGAATCCATAACTAGTGTCACAGAAAAGGTACAAAACACAGACAGTAAGAAGAGTCAGTCCTCATGTACTTAAGTCGGCATTGTTCATTTTGTATTTAATTCCGATGCAATTTCTGTGTTTCATCGTCAATAACAAGGTCAGAGGGATACAGTAAATATGAAGTGAAGCATCGGAATCTATAACTACAGTCACAGGAATGGTTCAAAACATAGACAGTAGGAAGAGTCAGTCTTCTTGTACTTAAGTCGGCATTGTACCTTTTCTATTTAATTCCGATGCAATTTCTGTGTTTCGTCGTCAATAAGAAGGTCAGAAGGATACAGTAAACCTGAAGTGAAGCATCGGAATCTATAACTAGTGTCACAGGAATGGTTCAAAGCATAC
Organism: Schistocerca americana; assembly: GCF_021461395.2. Taxonomy (NCBI): domain Eukaryota; kingdom Metazoa; phylum Arthropoda; class Insecta; order Orthoptera; family Acrididae; genus Schistocerca; species Schistocerca americana. The sequence continues at coordinate 4,367,627 of NW_025725983.1, read as the reverse complement.
ACAGAAAGAAGGGTCAGTCTTCTTGTACTTAAGTCGGCATTGTACCTTTTGTATTTAATTCCGATGCAATTTCTGTGTTTCATCGTCAATAAGAAGGTCCAAGGGATACAGTAAACATATAGTGAAGCATCGGAATCTAAAATTGGTCTCACGGGAGACGTTCACAACATAGTCAGTAAGATGAGTCAGTCTTCTTGTAGTTAAGTCGGCATTGTGCATTTTGTATTTAATTCCGATGCGATATCTGTGTTTCATCATCAATAGGAAGGTCAGAGGGCTACAGTAAACCTGAAGTGAAGCATCGGAATCTATAACTAGTGTCACAGGAACGGTTCAAAACATAGACAGTAGGAAGAGTCAGTCTTCTTGTACTTAAGTCGGCATTGTGCGTTTTCTATTTAATTCCGATGCAATTTCTGTGTTTCGTCGTCAATAAGAAGGTCCAAGGGATACAGTAAACCTGAAATGAAGCATCGGAATCTATAACTAGTGTCACAGGAATGGTTCAAAACATAGACAGTAAGAAGAGTTAGTCTTCTTGTACTTATGTCGGCATTGTGCCTCTTGTATTTAATTCCGATGCAATTTTTGTTTTCATCGTCGATAAGAAGGTCCAAGGGATACAGTAGACCTGAAGTGAAGCATCGGAATCTATAACTAGTGTCACAGGAATTGTTCAAAACTTAGACAGTAAGAAGAGTCACTTTTCTTGTACTTAAGTTGGCATTGTGCCTTTTGTATTTAATTCCGATGCAATTTCTGTGTTTCATCGACAATAGAAGGTCCACGTGATACAGTAAACCTGAAGTATAGCATCGGAAAATATAACTAGTGTCACCGGAAAGTTTCAAAACATAGACAGTAAGAAGAGTCAGCCTTCTTGTACTTACGTCGGCATTATGCCTTTTGTATTTAATTCCTATGCAATTTCTGTGTTTCATCGTAAATAAAAAGGTCAGAGGGATACAGTAAACCTGAAGTGAAGCTTCGGAATCTATAACCAGTGTCACAGGAATGGTTCTAAACATAGACAGTAAGAAGAGTCAGTCTTCTTGTACTTAGGTCGGCATTGTGCCTTTTGTATTTAATTCCGATGCAATTTCTGTGTTTCATCGTCAATAAGAAGGTCCAAGGGATACAGTAAACCTGAATTGAAGCATCGGAATGTATAACTAGTGTCCCAGGAATCGTTCAAAGCATAGACAGTAAGAAGAGTGAGTCTTCTTGTACTTAAGTCGGTATTGTGGCTTTTGTATTTAATTCCGATGCAATTTTTGTGTTTCATCGTCAATAAGAAGCTCCAAGGGATACAGTAAACGGATAGTGATGCATCGGAATCTAAAAATGGTCTCTCAGGAAATGTTCAAATCATTGTCAGTAAGAATAGTCAGTGTTCTTGTACTTAAGTCGGCATTGTGCTTTTTCTATTTAATTCCGATGCAATTTGTGTGTTTCGTCGTCAATAAGAATGTCCAAGGGATACAGTGAACCTGAAGTGAAGCACCGGAATCTAAAACCGGTCTCTCAGGAAAGGTTCAAAACATAGAGAGTAAGAAGAGCCAGTCATCTTGTATTTGAGACGGCATTGTGCCTTTTGTATTTAATTCCGATGCCGTTTCTGTATTTCATCGTCAATAAGAAGGTCAGAGGGAATCAGTAAACCTGAAGTGAAGCATCGTAATCTATAACTAGTGTCACAGGAATGGTTAAAACATAGTCAGTAGTAAGTGTCAGTCTTCTTGTACTTAAGTAGACATTGTGCCTTTTGTATTTAATTCCGATGCAATTACTGTGTTTCATCGTCAATAAGAAGGTCCTAGGGATACAGTAAAGATATAGTGAAGCATCGGAATCTAAATCTGGTCTCATAGGAAATGTTCACAACATAGTCAGTAAGGAGAGTCAGTCTTCTTGTACTTAAGTCGGCATTGTGAATTTTGTATTTAATTCTGATGCAATTTCTGTGTTTCATCATCAATAAGAAATTCAGAGGGATACAGTAAACCTGAAGTGAAGCATCGGAATCCATAACTAGTGTCACAGGAATGGTTCAAAACATAGACAGTAGGAAAAGTCAGTCTTCTTGTACTTAAGTCGGCATTGTGCACTTTCTATTTAATTCCGATGCAATTTCTGTGTTTCGTCGTCAATACGATGGTCCAAGGGATACAGTAAACCTGACGTGAAGCATCGGAATCCATAACTAGTGTCACAGAAAAGGTACAAACATAGACAGTAAGAAGAGTCAGTCTTCATGTACTTAAGTCGGCATTGTTCATTTTGTATTTAATTCCGATACAATTTCTGTGTTTCATCGTCAATAACAAGGTCAGAGGGATACAGTAAATATGAAGTGAAGCATCGGAATCTATAACTACAGTCACAGGAATGGTTCAAATCATAGACAGTAGGAAGAGTCAGTCTTCTTGTACTTAAGTTGGCATTGTGCGTTTTCCATTTAATTCCGATGCAAATTCTGTGTTTCGTCGTCAATAAGAAGGTCCAAGGGATACAGTAAACCTGAAGTGGAGCTTCGGAATCTATAACTAGTGTCACAGGAATGGTTCAAGACATAGACAGTAAGAAGAGTCAGTCTTCTTGTACTTAAGTCGGCATTGTGCCTTTTGTATTTAATTCCGATGCAATTTCTGTGTTTCATCGTCAATAACAAGGTCAGAGTGATACAGTAAACCTGAAATGAAGCATCGGAATCTATAACTAGTGTCACAGGAATTGTTCAAAACATAGACAGTTAGAAGAGTCACTCTTCTTGTACTTAAGTTGGCATTGTGCCTTTTGTATTTAATTCCGATGCAATTTCTGTGTTTCATCGTCAATAGAAGGTCCACGTGATACAGTAAACCAGAAGTATAGCATCGGAAACTATAACTAGTGTCACCGGAAAGTTTCAAAACATAGACAGTAAGAAGAGTCAGCCTTCTTGTACTTACGTCGGCATTATGCCTTTTGTATTTAATTCCGATGCAATTTCTGTGTTTCATCGTAGAAAAAAGGTCAGAGGCATACAGTAAACCTCAAGTGAAGCTTCGGAATCTATAACTAGTGTCACAGGAATGGTTCTAAACATAGACAGTAAGAAGAGTCAGTCTTCTTGTACTTAAGTCGGCATTGTGCGTTTTCTATTTAATTCCGATGCAATTTCTGTGTTTCGTCGTCAATAAGAAGGTCCAAGTGATACAGTAAACCTGAAATGAATCATCGGAATCTATAACTAGTGTCACAGGAATGGTTCAAAACATAGACAGTAAGAAGAGTTAGTCTTCATGTACTTATGTCGGCATTGTGCCTCTTGTATTTAATTCCGATGCAATTTTTGTTTTCATCGTCGATAAGAAGGTCCAAGGGATACAGTAGACCCGAAGTGAAGCATCGGAATTAATAACTAGTGTCACAGGAATTGTTTAAAACATAGACAGTTAGAAGAGTCACTCTTCTTGTACTTAAGTTGGCATTGTGCCATTTGTATTTAATTCCGATGCAATTTCTGTGTTTCATCGTCAATAGAAGGTCCACGTGATACAGTGGACCAGAAGTATAGCATCGGAAACTATAACTAGTGTCACCGGAAAGTTTCAAAACATAGACAGTAAAAAGAGTCAGCCTTCTTGTACTTACGTCGGCATTATGCCTTTTGTATTTAATTCCGATGCAATTTCTGTGTTTCATCGTCAATAAGAAGGTCCAAGGGATACAATAAACATATAGTGAAGCATCGGAATCTAAAACTGGTCTCACAGGAAATGTGTACAACATAGTCAGAGAGAAGAGTCAGTCTTCTTGTACTTAAGTCGGCATTGTGCCTTTTGTATATAATTCCGATGCAATTTCTGTTTTTCATCGTCAATAAGAAGGTCAGAGTGATACACTAAACCTGAAGTGAAGCATCGGAATCTTTAACTAGTGTCACAGGAATGATTCAAAACGTAGACACTAATAAGAGTCAGTCTTCTTGTACTTGAGTAGGCATTGCGCCTTTTGTATTTAATTCCGATGCAATTTCTGTGTTTCATCGTCAATAAGAAGGTCCAAGGGATACAGTAAACCTGAATTGAAGCATCGGAATCTATAACTAGTGTCCCAGGAATCGTTCAAAGCATAGACAGTAAGAAGAGTGAGTCTTCTTGTACTTAAGTCGGCATTGTGGCTTTTGTATTTAATTCCGATGCAATTTTTGTGTTTCATCGTCAATAAGAAGCTCCAAGGGATACAGTAAACGGATAGTGATGCATCGGAATCTAAAACTGGTCTCACAGGAAATGTTCAAATCATTGTCAGTAAGAATAGTCAGTGTTCTTGTACTTAAGTCGGCATTGTGCCTTTTCTATTTAATTCCGATGCAATTTGTTTGTTTCGTCGTCAATAAGAATGTCCAAGGGATACAGTGAACCTGAAGTGAAGCACCGGAATCTAAAACCGGTCTCTCAGGAAAGGTTCAAAACATAGAGTGTAAGAAGAGCCAGTCATCTTGTATTTGAGTCGGCATTGTGCCTTTTGTATTTAATTCCGATGCCGTTTCTGTATTTCATCGTCAATAAGAAGGTCAGAGGGAATCAGTAAACCGGAAGTGAAGCATCGTAATCTATAGCTAGTGTCACAGGAATGCTTAAAACATAGACAGTAGTAAGAGTCAGTCTTCTTGTACTTAAGTAGACATTGTGCCTTTAGTATTTAATTCCGATGCAATTACTGTGTTTCATCGTCAATAAGAAGGTCCTAGGGATACAGTAAAGATATAGTGAAGCATCGGAATCTAAATCTGGTCTCATAGGAAATGTTCCCAACATAGTCAGTAAGAAGAGTCAGTCTTCTTGTACTTAAGTCGGCATTGTGAATTTTGTATTTAATTCTGATGCAATTTCTGTGTTTCATCATCAGTAAGAAGGTCAGAGGGATACAGTAAACCTGAAGTGAAGCATCGGAATCCATAACTAGTGTCACAGGAATGGTTCAAAACATAGACAGTAGGAAAAGTCAGTCTTCTTGTACTTACGTCGGCATTGTGCCCTTTCTATTTAATTCCGATGCAATTTCTGTGTTTCGTCGTCAATACGATGGTCCAAGGGATACAGTAAAAATGAAGTGAAGCATCGGAATCTATAACTAGTGTCACAGGAAAGGTTCAAAACATAGACACTAGGGAGAGTCAGTCTTCTTGTACTGAAGTCGGCATTGTGCATTTTCTATTTAATTCCGATGCAATTTCTGTGTTTCGTCGTCAATAAGAAGGTCCAAGGGATACAGTAAAACTGAAGTGAAGCATCGGAATCCATAACTAGTGTCACAGAAAAGGTACAAAACATAGACAGTAAGAAGAGTCAGTCCTCATGTACTTAAGTCGGCATTGTTCATTTTGTATTTAATTCCGATGCAATTTCTGTGTTTCATCGTCAATAACAAGGTCAGAGGGATACAGTAAATATGAAGTGAAGCATCGGAATCTATAACTACAGTCACAGGAATGGTTCAAAACATAGACAGTAGGAAGAGTCAGTCTTCTTGTACTTAAGTCGGCATTGTACCTTTTCTATTTAATTCCGATGCAATTTCTGTGTTTCGTCGTCAATAAGAAGGTCAGAAGGATACAGTAAACCTGAAGTGAAGCATCGGAATCTATAACTAGTGTCACAGGAATGGTTCAAAGCATACACAGAAAGAAGGGTCAGTCTTCTTGTACTTAAGTCGGCATTGTACCTTTTGTATTTAATTCCGATGCAATTTCTGTGTTTCATCGTCAATAAGAAGGTCCAAGGGATACAGTAAACATATAGTGAAGCATCGGAATCTAAAATTGGTCTCACGGGAGACGTTCACAACATAGTCAGTAAGATGAGTCAGTCTTCTTGTACTTAAGTCGGCATTGTGCATTTTGTATTTAATTCCGATGCGATATCTGTGTTTCATCATCAATAGGAAGGTCAGAGGGATACAGTAAACCTGAAGTGAAGCATCGGAATCTATAACTAGTGTCACAGGAACGGTTCAAAGCATAGACAGTAGGAAGAGTCAGTCTTCTTGTACTTAAGTCGGCATTGTGCGTTTTCTATTTAATTCCGATGCAATTTCTGTGTTTCGTCGTCAATAAGAAGGTCCAAGGGATACAGTAAACCTGAAATGAAGCATCGGAATCTATAACTAGTGTCACAGGAATGGTTCAAAACATAGACAGTAAGAAGAGTCAGCCTTCTTGTACTTACGTCGGCATTATGCCTTTTGTATTTAATTCCGATGCAATTTCTGTGTTTCATCGTAAAAAAAAGGTCAGAGGCATACAGTAAACCTGAAGTGAAGCTTCGGAATCTATAACTAGTGTCACAGGAATGGTTCTAAACATAGACAGTAAGAAGAGTCAGTCTTCTTGTACTTAAGTCGGCATTGTGCGTTTTCTATTTAATTCCGATGCAATTTCTGTGTTTCGTCGTCAATAAGAAGGTCCAAGTGATACAGTAAACCTGAAATGAAGCATCGGAATCTATAACTAGTGTCACAGGAATGGTTCAAAACATAGACAGTAAGAAGAGTTAGTCTTCATGTACTTATGTCGGCATTGTGCCTCTTGTATTTAATTCCGATGCAATTTTTGTTTTCATCGTCGATAAGAAGGTCCAAGGGATTCAGTAGACCCGAAGTGAAGCATCGGAATTAATAACTAGTGTCACAGGAATTGTTTAAAACATAGACAGTTAGAAGAGTCACTCTTCTTGTACTTAAGTTGGCATTGTGCCATTTGTATTTAATTCCGATGCAATTTCTGTGTTTCATCGTCAATAGAAGGTCCACGTGATACAGTGGACCAGAAGTATAGCATCGGAAACTATAACTAGTGTCACCGGAAAGTTTCAAAACATAGACAGTAAGAAGAGTCAGCCTTCTTGTACTTACGTCGGCATTATGCCTTTTGTATTTAATTCCGATGCAATTTCTGTGTTTCATCGTCAATAAGAAGGTCCAAGGGATACATTAAACATATAGTGAAGCATCGAAATCTAAAACTGGTCTCACAGGAAATGTGTACAACATAGTCAGAGAGAAGAGTCAGTCTTCTTGTACTTAAGTCGGCATTGTGCCTTTTCTATTTAATTCCGATGCAATTTGTTTGTTTCGTCGTCAATAAGAATGTCCAAGGGATACAGTGAACCTGAAGTGAAGCACCGGAATCTAAAACCGGTCTCTCAGGAAAGGTTCAAAACATAGAGTGTAAGAAGAGCCAGTCATCTTGTATTTGAGTCGGCATTGTGCCTTTTGTATTTAATTCCGATGCCGTTTCTGTATTTCATCGTCAATAAGAAGGTCAGAGGGAATCAGTAAACCTGAAGTGAAGCATCGTAATCTATAACTAGTGTCACAGGAATTGTTAAAACATAGACAGTAGTAAGAGTCAGTCTTCTTGTACTTAAGTAGACATTGTGCCTTTAGTATTTAATTCCGATGCAATTACTGTGTTTCATCGTCAATAAGAAGGTCCTAGGGATACAGTAAAGATATAGTGAAGCATCGGAATCTAAATCTGGTCTCATAGGAAATGTTCCCAACATAGTCAGTAAGAAGAGTCAGTCTTCTTGTACTTAAGTCGGCATTGTGAATTTTGTATTTAATTCTGATGCAATTTCTGTGTTTCATCATCAGTAAGAAGGTCAGAGGGATACAGTAAACCTGAAGTGAAGCATCGGAATCCATAACTAGTGTCACAGGAATGGTTCAAAACATAGACAGTAGGAAAAGTCAGTCTTCTTGTACTTACGTCGGCATTGTGCCCTTTCTATTTAATTCCGATGCAATTTCTGTGTTTCGTCGTCAATACGATGGTCCAAGGGATACAGTAAAAATGAAGTGAAGCATCGGAATCTATAACTAGTGTCACAGGAAAGGTTCAAAACATAGACACTAGGGAGAGTCAGTCTTCTTGTACTGAAGTCGGCATTGTGCATTTTCTATTTAATTCCGATGCAATTTCTGTGTTTCGTCGTCAATAAGAAGGTCCAAGGGATACAGTAAAACTGAAGTGAAGCATCGGAATCCATAACTAGTGTCACAGAAAAGGTACAAAACATAGACAGTAAGAAGAGTCAGTCCTCATGTACTTAAGTCGGCATTGTTCATTTTGTATTTAATTCCGATGCAATTTCTGTGTTTCATCGTCAATAACAAGGTCAGAAGGATACAGTAAATATGAAGTGAAGCATCGGAATCTATAACTACAGTCACAGGAATGGTACAAAACATAGACAGTAGGAAGAGTCAGTCTTCTTGTACTTAAGTCGGCATTGTACCTTTTCTATTTAATTCCGATGCAATTTCTGTGTTTCGTCGTCAATAAGAAGGTCAGAAGGATACAGTAAACCTGAAGTGAAGCATCGGAATCTATAACTAGTGTCACAGGAATGGTTCAAAGCATACACAGAAAGAAGGGTCAGTCTTCTTGTACTTAAGTCGGCATTGTACCTTTTGTATTTAATTCCGATGCAATTTCTGTGTTTCATCGTCAATAAGAAGGTCCAAGGGATACAGTAAACATATAGTGAAGCATCGGAATCTAAAATTGGTCTCACGGGAGACGTTCACAACATAGTCAGTAAGATGAGTCAGTCTTCTTGTACTTAAGTCGGCATTGTGCATTTTGTATTTAATTCCGATGCGATATCTGTGTTTCATCATCAATAGGAAGGTCAGAGGGATACAGTAAACCTGAAGTGAAGCATCGGAATCTATAACTAGTGTCACAGGAACGGTTCAAAGCATAGACAGTAGGAAGAGTCAGTCTTCTTGTACTTAATTCGGCATTGTGCGTTTTCTATTTAATTCCGATGCAATTTCTGTGTTTCGTCGTCAATAAGAAGGTCCAAGGAATACAGTAAACCTGAAATGAAGCATCGGAATCTATAACTAGTGTCACAGGAATGGTTCAAAACATAGACAGTAAGAAGAGTTAGTCTTCTTGTACTTATGTCGGCATTGTGCCTCTTGTATTTAATTCCGATGCAATTTTTGTTTTCATCGTCGATAAGAAGGTCCAAGGGATACAGTAGACCTGAAGTGAAGCATCGGAATCTATAACTAGTGTCACAGGAATTGTTCAAAACTTAGACAGTAAGAAGAGTCACTCTTCTTGTACTTAAGTTGGCATTGTGCCTTTTGTATTTAATTCTGATGCAATTTCTGTGTTTCATCGTCAATTGAAGGTCCACGTGATACAGTAAACCTGAAGTATAGCATCGGAAAATATAACTAGTGTCACCGGAAAGTTTCAAAACATAGACAGTAAGAAGAGTCAGCCTTCTTGTACTTACGTCGGCATTATGCCTTTTGTATTTAATTCTGATGCAATATCTGTGTTTCATCGTAAATAAAAAGGTCAGAGGGATACAGTAAACCTGAAGTGAAGCTTCGGAATCTATAACTAGTGTCACAGGAATGGTTCTAAACATAGACAGTAAGAAGAGTCAGTCTTCTTGTACTTAGGTCGGCATTGTGCCTTTTGTAATTAATTCCGATGCAATTTCTGTGTTTCATCGTCAATAAGAAGGTCCAAGGGATACAGTAAACCTGAATTGAAGCATCGGAATCTATAACTAGTGTCCCAGGAATCGTTCAAAGCATAGACAGTAAGAAGAGTGAGTCTTCTTGTACTTAAGTCGGCATTGTGGCTTTTGTATTTAATTCCGATGCAATTTTTGTGTTTCATCGTCAATAAGAAGCTCCAAGGGATACAGTAAACGGATAGTGATGCATCGGAATCTAAAACTGGTCTCACAGGAAATGTTCAAATCAGTGTCAGTAAGAATAGTCCGTGTTCTTGTACTTAAGTCGGCATTGTGCCTTTTCTATTTAATTCCGATGCAATTTGTGTGTTTCGTCGTCAATAAGAATGTCCAAGGGATACAGTGAACCTGAAGTGAAGCACCGGAATCTAAAACCGGTCTCTCAGGAAAGGTTCAAAACATAGAGAGTAAGAAGAGCCAGTCATCTTGTATTTGAGTCGGCATTGTGCCTTTTGTATTTAATTCCGATGCCGTTTATGTATCTCATCGTCAATAAGAAGGTCAGAGGGAATCAGTAAACCTGAAGTGAAGCATCGTAATCTATAACTAGTGTCACAGGAATGGTTAAATCATAGTCAGTAGTAAGTGTCAGTCTTCTTGTACTTAAGTAGACATTGTGCCTTTTGTATTTAATTCCGATGCAATTACTGTGTTTCATCGTCAATAAGAAGGTCCTAGGGATACAGTAAAGATATAGTGAAGCATCGGAATCTAAATCTGGTCTCATAGGAAATGTTCACAACATAGTCAGTAAGAAGAGTCAGTCTTCTTGTACTTAAGTCGGCATTGTGAATTTTGTTTTTAATTCTGATGCAATTTCTGTGTTTCATCATCAATAAGAAGGTCAGAGGGATACAGTAAACCTGAAGTGAAGCATCGGAATCCATAACTAGTGTCACAGGAATGGTTCAAAACATAGACAGTAGGAAAAGTCAGTCTTCTTGTACTTAAGTCGGCATTGTGCACTTTCTATTTAATTCCGATGCAATTTCTGTGTTTCGTCGTCAATACGATGGTCCAAGGGATACAGTAAACCTGAAGTGAAGCATCGGAATCTATAACTAGTGTCACAGGAAAGGTTCAAATCATAGACACTAGGGAGAGTCAGTCTTCTTGTACTTAAGTCGGCATTGTGCATTTTCTATTTAATTCCGATGCAATTTCTGTGTTTCGTCGTCAATAAGAAGGTCCAAGGGATACAGTAAACCTGAAGTGAAGCATCGGAATCCATAACTAGTGTCACAGAAAAGGTACAAACATAGACAGTAAGAAGAGTCAGTCTTCATGTACTTAAGTCGGCATTGTTCATTTTGTATTTAATTCCGATGCAATGTCTGTGTTTCATCGTCAATAACAAGGTCAGAGGGATACAGTAAATATGAAGTGAAGCATCGGAATCTATAACTACAGTCACGGGAATGGTTCAAATCATAGACAGTAGGAAGAGTCAGTCTTCTTGTACTTAAGTTGGCATTGTGCGTTTTCCATTTAATTCCGATGCAAATTCTGTGTTTCGTCGTCAATAAGAAGGTCCAAGGGATACAGTAAACCTGAAGTGAAGCTTCGGAATCTATAACTAGTGTCACAGGAATGGTTCAAGACATAGACAGTAAGAAGAGTCAGTCTTCTTGTACTTAAGTCGGCATTGTGCCTTTTGTATTTAATTCCGATGCAATTTCTGTGTTTCATCGTAAATAAAAAGGTCAGAGGCATACAGTAAACCTGAAGTGAAGCTTCGGAATCTATAACTAGTGTCACAGGAATGGTTCTAAACATAGACACTAGGAAAAGTCAGTCTCCTTGTACTTAGGTCGGCATTGTGCACTTTCTATTTAATTCCGATGCAATTTCTGTGTTTCGTCGTCAATAAGAAGGTCCAAGGGATACAGTAAACCTGAAGTGAAGCATCGGAATCCATAACTAGTGTCACAGAAAAGGTACAAACATAGACAGTAAGAAGAGTCAGTCTTCATGTACTTAGGTCGGCATTGTTCATTTTGTATTTAATTCCGATGCAATTTCTGTGTTTCATCGTCAATAACAAGGTCAGAGTGATACAGTAAATATGAAGTGAAGCATCGGAATCTATAACTACAGTCACAGGAATTGTTCAAATCATAGACAGTTAGAAGAGTCACTCTTCTTGTACTTAAGTTGGCATTGTGCCTTTTGTATTTAATTCCGATGCAATTTCTGTGTTTCATCGTCAATAGAAGGTCCACGTGATACAGTAAACCAGAAGTATAGCATCGGAAACTATAACTAGCGTCACCGGAAAGTTTCAAATCATAGACAGTAAGAAGAGTCAGCCTTCTTGTACTTACGTCGGCATTATGCCTTTTGTATTTAATTCCGATGCAATTTCTGTGTTTCATCGTAAATAAAAAGGTCAGAGGCATACAGTAAACCTGAAGTGAAGCTTCGGAATCTATAACTAGTGTCACAGGAATGGTTCTAAACATAGACAGTAAGAAGAGTCAGTCTTCTTGTACTTAGGTCGGCATTGTGCCTTTTGTATTTAATTCCGATGCAATTTCTGTGTTTCATCGTCAATAAGAAGGTCCAAGGGATACAATAAACATATAGTGAAGCATCGGAATCTAAAACTGGTCTCACAGGAAATGTGTACAACATAGTCAGAGAGAAGAGTCAGTCTTCTTGTACTTAAGTCGGCATTGTGCCTTTTGTATATGATTCCGATGCAATTTCTGTTTTTCATCGTCAATAAGAAGGTCAGAGGGATACAGTAAACCTGAAGTGAAGCATCGGAATCTATAACTAGTGTCACAGGAATGATTCAAAACATAGACACTAATAAGAGTCAGTTTTCTTGTACTTGAGTAGGCATTGCGCCTTTTGTATTTAATTCCGATGCAATTTCAGTGTTTCATCGTCAATAAGAAGATCCAAGGGATACAGTAAACCTGAATTGAAACATCGGAATCTATAACTAGTGTCCCAGGAATCGTTCAAAGCATAGACAGTAAGAAGAGTGAGTCTTCTTGTACTTAAGTCGGCATTGTGGCTTTTGTATTTAATTCCGATGCAATTTTTGTGTTTCATCGTCAATAAGAAGCTCCAAGGGATACAGTAAACGGATAGTGATGCATCGGAATCTAAAACTGGTCTCACAGGAAATGTTCAAATCATTGTCAGTAAGAATAGTCAGTGTTCGTGTACTTAAGTCGGCATTGTGCCTTTTCTATTTAATTCCGATGCAATTTGTGTGTTTCGTCGTCAATAAGAATGTGCAAGGGATACAGTGAACCTGAAGTGAAGCACCGGGATCTAAAACCGGTCTCTCAGGAAAGGTTCAAAACATAGAGTGTAAGCAGAGCCAGTCATCTTGTATTTGAGTCGGCATTGTGCCTTTTGTATTTAATTCCGATGCCGTTTCTGTATTTCATCGTCAATAAGAAGGTCAGAGGGAATCAGTAAACCAGAAGTGAAGCATCGTAATCTATAACTAGTGTCACAGGAATGGTTAAAACATAGACAGTAGTGTCAGTCTTCTTGTACTTAAGTAGACGTTGTGCCTTTAGTATTTAATTCCGATGCAATTACTGTGTTTCATCGTCAATAAGAAGGTCCTAGGGATACAGTAAAGATATAGTGAAGCATCGGAATCTAAATCTGGTCTCATAGGAAATGTTCCCAACATAGTCAGTAAGAAGAGTCAGTCTTCTTGTACTTAAGTCGGCATTGTGAATTTTGTATTTAATTCTGATGCAATTTCTGTGTTTCATCATCAGTAAGAAGGTCAGAGGGATACAGTAAACCTGAAGTGAAGCATCGGAATCCATAACTAGTGTCACAGGAATGGTTCAAAACATAGACAGTAGGAAAAGTCAGTCTTCTTGTACTTAAGTCGGCATTGTGCCCTTTCTATTTAATTCCGATGCAATTTCTGTGTTTCGTCGTCAATACGATGGTCCAAGGGATACAGTAAAAATGAAGTGAAGCATCGGAATCTGTAACTAGTGTCACAGGAAAGGTTCAAAACATAGACACTAGGGAGAGTCAGTCCTCATGTACTTAAGTCTTCATTGTTCATTTTGTATTTAATTCCGATGCAATTTCTGTGCTTCATCGTCAATAACAAGGTCAGAGGGATACAGTAAATATGAAGTGAAGCTTCGGAATCTATAACTACAGTCACAGGAATGGTTCAAAACATAGACAGTAGGAAGAGTCAGTCTTCTTGTACTTAAGTCGGCATTGTACCTTTTCTATTTAATTCCGATGCAATTTCTGTGTTTCGTCGTCAATAAGAAGGCCAGAAGGAGACAGTAAACCTGAAGTGAAGCATCGGAATCTATAACTAGTGTCACAGGAATGGTTCAAAGCATACACAAAAAGAAGGGTCAGTCTTCTTGCACTTAAGTCGGCATTGTACCTTTTGTATTTAATTCCGATGCAATTTCTGTGTTTCATCGTCAATAAGAAGGTCCAAGGGATACAGTAAACATATAGTGAAGCATCGGAATCTAAAATTGGTCTCACGGGAGACGTTCACAACATAGTCAGTAAGATGAGTCAGTCTTCTTGTACTTAAGTCAGCATTGTGCATTTTGTATTTAATTCCGATGCGATATCTGTGGTTCATCATCAATAGGAAGGTCAGAGGGATACAGTAAACCTGAAGTGAAGCATCGGAATCTATAACTAGTGTCACAGGAACGGTTCAAAACATAGACAGTAGGAAGAGTCAGTCTTCTTGTACTTAAATCGGCCTTGTGCGTTTTCTATTTAATTCCGATGCAATTTCTGTGTTTCGTCGTCAATAAGAAGGTCCAAGGGATACAGTAAACCTGAAATGAAGCATCGGAATCTATAACTAGTGTCACAGGAATGGTTCAAAACATAGACAGTAGGAAGAGTTACTCTTCTTGTACTTATGTCGGCATTGTGCCTCTTGTATTTAATTCCGATGCAATTTTTGTTTTCATCGTCGATAAGAAGGTCCAAGGGATACAGTAGACCTGAAGTGAAGCATCGGAATCTATAACTAGTGTCACAGGAATTGTTCAAAACATAGACAGTAAGAATAGTCACTCTTCTTGTACTTAAGTTGGCATTGTGCCTTTTGTATTTAATTCCGATGCAATTTCTGTGTTTCATCGTCAATAGAAGGTCCACGTGATACAGTAAACCTGAAGTATAGCATCGGAAACTATAACTAGTGTTACCGGAAAGTTTCAAAACATAGACAGTAAGAAGAGTCAGCCTTCTTGTACGTACGTCGGCAATATGCCTTTTGTATTTAATTCCGATGCAATTTCTGTGTTTCATCGTAAATAAAAAGGTCAGAGGGATACAGTAAACCTGAAGTGAAGCTTCGGAATCTATAACTAGTGTCACAGGAATGGTTCTAAACATAGACAGTAAGAAGAGTCAGTCTTCTTGTACTTAGGTCGGCATTGTGCCTTTTGTATTTAATTCCGATGCAATTTCTGTGTTTCATCGTCAATAAGAAGGTCCAAGGGATACAGTAAACCTGAATTGAAGCATCGGAATCTATAACTATTGTCCCAGGAATTGTTCAAAGCATAGACAGTAAGAGGAGTGAGTCTTCTTGTACTTAAGTCGGCATTGTGGCTTTTGTATTTAATTCCGATGCAATTTTTGTGTTTCATCGTCAATATGAAGCTCCAAGGGATACAGTAAACGGATAGTGATGCATCGGAATCTAAAACTGGTCTCACAGGAAATGTTCAAATCATTGTCAGTAAGAATAGTCAGTGTTCTTGTACTTAAGTCGGCATTGTGCCTTCTCTATTTAATTCCGATGCAATTTCTGTGTTTCGTCGTCAATAAGAATGTCCTAGGGATACAGTGAACCTGAAGTGAAGCACCGGAATCTAAAACCGGTCTCTCAGGAAAGGTTCAAAACATAGAGAGTAAGAAGAGCCAGTCATCTTGTATTTGAGTCGGCATTGTGCCTTTTGTATTTAATTCCGATGCCGTTTCTGTATTTCATCGTCAATAAGAAGGTCAGAGGGAATCAGTAAACCTGAAGTGAAGCATCGTAATCTATAACTAGTGTCACAGGAATGGTTAAAACATAGTCAGTAGTAAGAGTCAGTCTTCTTGTACTTAAGTAGACATTGTGCCTTTTGTATTTATTTCCGATGCAATTACTGTGTTTCATCGTCAATAAGAAGGTCCTAGGGATACAGTAAAGATATAGTGAAGCATCGGAATCTAAATCTGGTCTCATAGGAAATGTTCACAACATAGTCAGTAAGAAGAGTCAGTCTTCTTGTACTTAAGTCGGCATTGTGAATTTTGTATTTAATTCTGATGGAATTTCTGTGTTTCATCATCAATAAGAAGGTCAGAGGGATACAGTAAACCTGAAGTGAAGCATCGGAATCCATAACTAGTGTCACAGGAATGGTTCAAAACATAGACAGTAGGAAAAGTCAGTCTTCTTGTACTTAAGTCGGCATTGTGCACTTTCTATTTAATTCCGATGCAATTTCTGTGTTTCGTCGTCAATACGATGGTCCAAGGGATACAGTAAACCTGAAGTGAGGCATCGGAATCTATAACTAGTGTCACAGGAAAGGTTCAAAACATAGACACTAGGGAGAGTCAGTCTTCTTGTACTTAAGTTGGCATTGTGCATTTCCTATTTAATTCCGATGCAATTTCTGTGTTTCGTCGTCAATAAGAAGGTCCAAGGGATACAGTAAACCTGAAGTGTAGCATCGGAATCCATAACTAGTGTCTCAGAAAAGGTACATACATAGACAGTAAGAAGAGTCAGTTTTCATGTACTTAAGTCGGCATTGTTCATTTTGTATTTAATTCCGATGCAAATTCTGTGTTTCATCGTCAATAACAAGGAAAGAGGGATACAGTAAATATGAAGTGAAGCATCGGAATCTATAACTACAGTCACAGGAATGGTTCAAATCATAGACAGTAGGAAGAGTCAGTCTTCTTGTACTTAAGTTGGCATTGTGCGTTTTCCATTTAATTCCGATGCAAATTCTGGTTTCGTCGTCAATAAGAAGGTCCAAGGGATACAGTAAACCTGAAATGAACCTTCGGAATCTATAACTAGTGTCACAGGAATGGTTCAAGACATAGACAGTAAGAAGAGTCAGTCTTCTTGTACTTAAGTCGGCATTGTGCCTTTTGTATTTAATTCCGATGCAATTTCTATGTTTCATCGTCAATAAGATGTCAGAGGGATATAGTAAACCTGAAGTGAAGCATCGGAATCTATAACTAGTGTCAGAGGAATAGTTCAAAACATAGACAGTAGGAAGAGTCAGTCTTCTTGTACTTAAGTCGGCATTGTGCCTTTTCCATTTAATTCCGATGCAAATTCTGTGTTTCGTCGTCAATAAGAAGGTCCAAGGGATACAGTAAACCTGAAGTGAAACATCGGAATCTATAACTAGTGTCACAGGAATGGTTCAAAACGTAGACAGTAAGAAGTGTCAGTCTTCTTGTACTTAAGTCGGCATTGTGCCTTTTCTATTTAATTCCGATGCAATTTCTGTGTTTCATCGTCAATAAGAAGTTCAGAGGGATACAGTAAACTTGAAGTGAAGCATCGGAATCTATAACTAGTGTCACAGGAATGGTTCAAAACTTAGACAATAGGAAGAGTCAGTCTTCTTGTACTTAAGTCGGCATTGTGCCTTTCCTACTTAATTCCGATTCAATTTCTGGGTTTCGTCGTCAATATAAAGGTCTAAGGGATGCAGTAAACCTGAAGTGAAGCATCGGAATCTATAACTAGTGTCACAGGAATGGTTCAAAACATAGACTGTAAGAAGAGTAAGTCCTCTTGTACTTAAGTCGGCATTGTGCCTTTTCTATTTAATTGCGATGCAATTTTTGTGTTTCGTCGTCAATAAGAAGGTCAAAGGGATACAGTAAACCTGAAGTGAAGCATCGGAATCTGTAACTAGTGTCACAGGAATGGTTCAAAGCATAGACTGTAAGATGAGTCAGTCTTCTTGTACGTAAGTCGGAATTGCGCTTTTTGTATTTAATTCCGATGCAATTTCTGTGTTTCGTCGTCAATAAGAAGGTCCGAGGGATACAGTAAACCTAAAGTGAAGCATCGGAATCTATAACTAGGGTCACAGGAACGGTTCAAAACATAGACAGTAGGAAGAGTCAGTCTTCTTGTACTTAAATCAGCATTGTACGTTTTCCATTTAATTCCGATGCAATTTCTGTGTTTCGTCGTCAATAAGAACGTCCAAGGGATACAGTAAACCTGTAATGAAGCATCGGAATCTAGAACTAGTGTCACAGGAATGGTTCAAAACATGGACAGTAAGAAGAGTTAGTCTTCTTGTACTTAAGTCGGCATTGTGCCTCTTGTACTTAATTCCGATGCAATTTCTGTTTTCATCGTCGATAAGATGGTCCAAGGGATACAGTACAACTGAAGTGAAGCATCGGAATCTATATCTAGTGTCACAGGAATTGTTCAAAACATAGACAGTAAGAAGAGTCACTCTTCTTGTACTTACGTCGGCATTGTGCCTTTTGTATGTAATTCCGATGCAATTTTTGTGTTTCATCGACAATAAGAAGCTCCAAGGGATACAGTAAACGCATAGTGATGCATCGGAATCTAAAACTGGTCTCACAGGAAATGTTCACAACATAGTCAGAAAGTAGAGTCAGTCTTCTTGTACTTAAGTCGGCATTGTGCCTTTTGTATTTAATTCCGATGCAATTTCTGTGTTTCATCGTCAATAAGAAGGTCAGAGGGATACAGTAAACCTGAAGTGAAGCATCGGAATCTATAACTACTGTCACAGGAATGGTTCAAAACATAGACACTAATAAGAGTCAGTCTTCTTGTACTTAAGTCGGCATTGTGCCTTTTGTATGTAATTCCGATGCAATTTTTGTATTTCATCGTCAATAAGAAGCTCCAAGGGATACAGTAAACGCATAGTGATGCATCGGAATCTAAAACTGGTCTCACAGGAAATGTTCAAATCATAGTCAGTAAGAATAGTCAGTGTTCTTGTACTTAAGTCAGCATTGAGCCTTTTCTATTTAATTCCGATGCAATTTCTGTGTTTCGTCGTCAATAAGAAGGTCCAAGGCATACAGTAAACCTGAAGTGAAGCACCGGAATCTACAACCGGTCTCTCCGGAAAGGTTCAAAACAGAGAGTAAGAGGAGCCAGTCATCTTGTACTTAAGTCGGCATTGTGCGTTTTCTATTTAATTCCGATGCAATTTCTGTGTTTCATCGTCAATGAGAAGTTCAGAGGGATACAGTAAACCTGAAGTGAAGCATCGGAATCTATAACTAGTGTCACAGGAATGGTTGAAAACATAGACAATAGGAAGAGTCAGTCTTCTTATACTTAAGTCGGCAATGTGCCATTCCTATTTAATTCCGATGCAATTTCTGCGTTTCGTCGTCAATAAGAAGGTCCAAGGGATGCAGTAAACCTGAAGTGAAGCATCGGAATCTCTAACTAGTGTCACAGGAATGGTTCAAAACATAGACTGTAAGAAGAGTAAGTCCTCTTGTACTTAAGTAGGCATTGTGCCGTTTGTCTTTAATTCCGATGCAATTTCTTTGTTTCATCGTCAATAAGAAGATCAGAGGGATACAGTAAACCTGAAGTGAAGCATCGGGATCTATAACTAGTGTACCAGGAATGGTTCAAAACATAGGCGTTAAAAAGAGACAGTCTTCATGCACTAAAATCGGCATTGTGCCTTTTCTATTTAATTCCGATGCATTTCTGTGTTTCATCGTCAATAAGAGTGTCAGAGGGATACAGTAAACATCAAGTGAAGCATCGGAATCTATAACTAGAGTCACAGGAATGGTTCAAAACATAGACTGTAAGAAGAGTAAGTCCTCTTGTACTTAAGTCGGCATTGTGCCGTTTGTATTTAATTCCGATGCAATTTCTGTGTTTCATCGTCAATACGAAGGTCAGAGGGATACAGTAAACCTGAAGTGAAGCATCGGAATCTATAACTAGTGTCACAGGAACGGTTCAAAACATAGACAGTAGGAAGAGTCAGTCTCCTTGTACTTAAGTCGGCATTGTGTGTTTTCTATTTAATTCCGATGCAATTTCTGTGTTTCGTCGTCAATAAGAACGTCCAAGGGATACAGCAAACCTGAAATGAAGCATCGGAATCTAGAACTAGTGTCACAGCAATGGTTCAGAACATAGACAGTAAGAAGAGTTAGTCTTCTTGTACTTAAGTCGGCATTGTGCCTCTTGTATTTAATTCCGATGCAAATTCTGTTTTCATCGTCGATAAGAAGGTCCAAGGGATACAGTAGACCTGAAGTGAAGCATCGGAATCTATAACTAGTGTAACAGGAATTGTTCAAAATATAGACAGTAAGAAGAGTCACTCTTCTTGTACTTACGTCGGCATTGTGCTTTTTGTATTTAATTCCGATGCAATTTCTGTGTTTAATCGTAAATAAGAAGGTCAGAGGGATACACTAAACCTGAAGTGAAGCTTCGGAATCTATAACTAGTGTCCCAGGAATCGTTCAAAGCATAGACAGTAAGAAGAGTGAGTCTTCTTGTACTTAAGTCGGCATTGTGGCTTTTGTATTTAATTCCGATGCAATTTTTGTGTTTCATCGTCAATAAGAAGCTCCAAGGGATACAGTAAACGGATAGTGATGCATCGGAATCTAAAACTGGTCTCACAGGAAATGTTCAAATCATTGTCAGTAAGAATAGTCAGTGTTCTTGTACTTAAGTCGGCATTGTGCCTTTTCTATTTAATTCCGATGCAATTTGTTTGTTTCGTCGTCAATAAGAATGTCCAAGGGATACAGTGAACCTGAAGTGAAGCACCGGAATCTAAAACCGGTCTCTCAGGAAAGGTTCAAAACATAGAGTGTAAGAAGAGCCAGTCATCTTGTATTTGAGTCGGCATTGTGCCTTTTGTATTTAATTCCGATGCCGTTTCTGTATTTCATCGTCAATAAGAAGGTCAGAGGGAATCAGTAAACCGGAAGTGAAGCATCGTAATCTATAGCTAGTGTCACAGGAATGCTTAAAACATAGACAGTAGTAAGAGTCAGTCTTCTTGTACTTAAGTAGACATTGTGCCTTTAGTATTTAATTCCGATGCAATTACTGTGTTTCATCGTCAATAAGAAGGTCCTAGGGATACAGTAAAGATATAGTGAAGCATCGGAATCTAAATCTGGTCTCATAGGAAATGTTCCCAACATAGTCAGTAAGAAGAGTCAGTCTTCTTGTACTTAAGTCGGCATTGTGAATTTTGTATTTAATTCTGATGCAATTTCTGTGTTTCATCATCAGTAAGAAGGTCAGAGGGATACAGTAAACCTGAAGTGAAGCATCGGAATCCATAACTAGTGTCACAGGAATGGTTCAAAACATAGACAGTAGGAAAAGTCAGTCTTCTTGTACTTACGTCGGCATTGTGCCCTTTCTATTTAATTCCGATGCAATTTCTGTGTTTCGTCGTCAATACGATGGTCCAAGGGATACAGTAAAAATGAAGTGAAGCATCGGAATCTATAACTAGTGTCACAGGAAAGGTTCAAAACATAGACACTAGGGAGAGTCAGTCTTCTTGTACTGAAGTCGGCATTGTGCATTTTCTATTTAATTCCGATGCAATTTCTGTGTTTCGTCGTCAATAAGAAGGTCCAAGGGATACAGTAAAACTGAAGTGAAGCATCGGAATCCATAACTAGTGTCACAGAAAAGGTACAAAACATAGACAGTAAGAAGAGTCAGTCCTCATGTACTTAAGTCGGCATTGTTCATTTTGTATTTAATTCCGATGCAATTTCTGTGTTTCATCGTCAATAACAAGGTCAGAGGGATACAGTAAATATGAAGTGAAGCATCGGAATCTATAACTACAGTCACAGGAATGGTTCAAAACATAGACAGTAGGAAGAGTCAGTCTTCTTGTACTTAAGTCGGCATTGTACCTTTTCTATTTAATTCCGATGCAATTTCTGTGTTTCGTCGTCAATAAGAAGGTCAGAAGGATACAGTAAACCTGAAGTGAAGCATCGGAATCTATAACTAGTGTCACAGGAATGGTTCAAAGCATACACAGAAAGAAGGGTCAGTCTTCTTGTACTTAAGTCGGCATTGTACCTTTTGTATTTAATTCCGATGCAATTTCTGTGTTTCATCGTCAATAAGAAGGTCCAAGGGATACAGTAAACATATAGTGAAGCATCGGAATCTAAAATTGGTCTCACGGGAGACGTTCACAACATAGTCAGTAAGATGAGTCAGTCTTCTTGTACTTAAGTCGGCATTGTGCATTTTGTATTTAATTCCGATGCGATATCTGTGTTTCATCATCAATAGGAAGGTCAGAGGGATACAGTAAACCTGAAGTGAAGCATCGGAATCTATAACTAGTGTCACAGGAACGGTTCAAAGCATAGACAGTAGGAAGAGTCAGTCTTCTTGTACTTAAGTCGGCATTGTGCGTTTTCTATTTAATTCCGATGCAATTTCTGTGTTTCGTCGTCAATAAGAAGGTCCAAGGGATACAGTAAACCTGAAATGAAGCATCGGAATCTATAACTAGTGTCACAGGAATGGTTCAAAACATAGACAGTAAGAAGAGTCAGCCTTCTTGTACTTACGTCGGCATTATGCCTTTTGTATTTAATTCCGATGCAATTTCTGTGTTTCATCGTAAAAAAAAGGTCAGAGGCATACAGTAAACCTGAAGTGAAGCTTCGGAATCTATAACTAGTGTCACAGGAATGGTTCTAAACATAGACAGTAAGAAGAGTCAGTCTTCTTGTACTTAAGTCGGCATTGTGCGTTTTCTATTTAATTCCGATGCAATTTCTGTGTTTCGTCGTCAATAAGAAGGTCCAAGTGATACAGTAAACCTGAAATGAAGCATCGGAATCTATAACTAGTGTCACAGGAATGGTTCAAAACATAGACAGTAAGAAGAGTTAGTCTTCATGTACTTATGTCGGCATTGTGCCTCTTGTATTTAATTCCGATGCAATTTTTGTTTTCATCGTCGATAAGAAGGTCCAAGGGATTCAGTAGACCCGAAGTGAAGCATCGGAATTAATAACTAGTGTCACAGGAATTGTTTAAAACATAGACAGTTAGAAGAGTCACTCTTCTTGTACTTAAGTTGGCATTGTGCCATTTGTATTTAATTCCGATGCAATTTCTGTGTTTCATCGTCAATAGAAGGTCCACGTGATACAGTGGACCAGAAGTATAGCATCGGAAACTATAACTAGTGTCACCGGAAAGTTTCAAAACATAGACAGTAAGAAGAGTCAGCCTTCTTGTACTTACGTCGGCATTATGCCTTTTGTATTTAATTCCGATGCAATTTCTGTGTTTCATCGTCAATAAGAAGGTCCAAGGGATACATTAAACATATAGTGAAGCATCGAAATCTAAAACTGGTCTCACAGGAAATGTGTACAACATAGTCAGAGAGAAGAGTCAGTCTTCTTGTACTTAAGTCGGCATTGTGCCTTTTCTATTTAATTCCGATGCAATTTGTTTGTTTCGTCGTCAATAAGAATGTCCAAGGGATACAGTGAACCTGAAGTGAAGCACCGGAATCTAAAACCGGTCTCTCAGGAAAGGTTCAAAACATAGAGTGTAAGAAGAGCCAGTCATCTTGTATTTGAGTCGGCATTGTGCCTTTTGTATTTAATTCCGATGCCGTTTCTGTATTTCATCGTCAATAAGAAGGTCAGAGGGAATCAGTAAACCTGAAGTGAAGCATCGTAATCTATAACTAGTGTCACAGGAATTGTTAAAACATAGACAGTAGTAAGAGTCAGTCTTCTTGTACTTAAGTAGACATTGTGCCTTTAGTATTTAATTCCGATGCAATTACTGTGTTTCATCGTCAATAAGAAGGTCCTAGGGATACAGTAAAGATATAGTGAAGCATCGGAATCTAAATCTGGTCTCATAGGAAATGTTCCCAACATAGTCAGTAAGAAGAGTCAGTCTTCTTGTACTTAAGTCGGCATTGTGAATTTTGTATTTAATTCTGATGCAATTTCTGTGTTTCATCATCAGTAAGAAGGTCAGAGGGATACAGTAAACCTGAAGTGAAGCATCGGAATCCATAACTAGTGTCACAGGAATGGTTCAAAACATAGACAGTAGGAAAAGTCAGTCTTCTTGTACTTACGTCGGCATTGTGCCCTTTCTATTTAATTCCGATGCAATTTCTGTGTTTCGTCGTCAATACGATGGTCCAAGGGATACAGTAAAAATGAAGTGAAGCATCGGAATCTATAACTAGTGTCACAGGAAAGGTTCAAAACATAGACACTAGGGAGAGTCAGTCTTCTTGTACTGAAGTCGGCATTGTGCATTTTCTATTTAATTCCGATGCAATTTCTGTGTTTCGTCGTCAATAAGAAGGTCCAAGGGATACAGTAAAACTGAAGTGAAGCATCGGAATCCATAACTAGTGTCACAGAAAAGGTACAAAACATAGACAGTAAGAAGAGTCAGTCCTCATGTACTTAAGTCGGCATTGTTCATTTTGTATTTAATTCCGATGCAATTTCTGTGTTTCATCGTCAATAACAAGGTCAGAAGGATACAGTAAATATGAAGTGAAGCATCGGAATCTATAACTACAGTCACAGGAATGGTACAAAACATAGACAGTAGGAAGAGTCAGTCTTCTTGTACTTAAGTCGGCATTGTACCTTTTCTATTTAATTCCGATGCAATTTCTGTGTTTCGTCGTCAATAAGAAGGTCAGAAGGATACAGTAAACCTGAAGTGAAGCATCGGAATCTATAACTAGTGTCACAGGAATGGTTCAAAGCATACACAGAAAGAAGGGTCAGTCTTCTTGTACTTAAGTCGGCATTGTACCTTTTGTATTTAATTCCGATGCAATTTCTGTGTTTCATCGTCAATAAGAAGGTCCAAGGGATACAGTAAACATATAGTGAAGCATCGGAATCTAAAATTGGTCTCACGGGAGACGTTCACAACATAGTCAGTAAGATGAGTCAGTCTTCTTGTACTTAAGTCGGCATTGTGCATTTTGTATTTAATTCCGATGCGATATCTGTGTTTCATCATCAATAGGAAGGTCAGAGGGATACAGTAAACCTGAAGTGAAGCATCGGAATCTATAACTAGTGTCACAGGAACGGTTCAAAGCATAGACAGTAGGAAGAGTCAGTCTTCTTGTACTTAATTCGGCATTGTGCGTTTTCTATTTAATTCCGATGCAATTTCTGTGTTTCGTCGTCAATAAGAAGGTCCAAGGAATACAGTAAACCTGAAATGAAGCATCGGAATCTATAACTAGTGTCACAGGAATGGTTCAAAACATAGACAGTAAGAAGAGTTAGTCTTCTTGTACTTATGTCGGCATTGTGCCTCTTGTATTTAATTCCGATGCAATTTTTGTTTTCATCGTCGATAAGAAGGTCCAAGGGATACAGTAGACCTGAAGTGAAGCATCGGAATCTATAACTAGTGTCACAGGAATTGTTCAAAACTAAGACAGTAAGAAGAGTCACTCTTCTTGTACTTAAGTTGGCATTGTGCCTTTTGTATTTAATTCTGATGCAATTTCTGTGTTTCATCGTCAATTGAATCTCCACGTGATACAGTAAACCTGAAGTATAGCATCGGAAAATATAACTAGTGTCACCGGAAAGTTTCAAAACATAGACAGTAAGAAGAGTCAGCCTTCTTGTACTTACGTCGGCATTATGCCTTTTGTATTTAATTCTGATGCAATATCTGTGTTTCATCGTAAATAAAAAGGTCAGAGGGATACAGTAAACCTGAAGTGAAGCTTCGGAATCTATAACTAGTGTCACAGGAATGGTTCTAAACATAGACAGTAAGAAGAGTCAGTCTTCTTGTACTTAGGTCGGCATTGTGCCTTTTGTAATTAATTCCGATGCAATTTCTGTGTTTCATCGTCAATAAGAAGGTCCAAGGGATACAGTAAACCTGAATTGAAGCATCGGAATCTATAACTAGTGTCCCAGGAATCGTTCAAAGCATAGACAGTAAGAAGAGTGAGTCTTCTTGTACTTAAGTCGGCATTGTGGCTTTTGTATTTAATTCCGATGCAATTTTTGTGTTTCATCGTCAATAAGAAGCTCCAAGGGATACAGTAAACGGATAGTGATGCATCGGAATCTAAAACTGGTCTCACAGGAAATGTTCAAATCATTGTCAGTAAGAATAGTCCGTGTTCTTGTACTTAAGTCGGCATTGTGCCTTTTCTATTTAATTCCGATGCAATTTGTGTGTTTCGTCGTCAATAAGAATGTCCAAGGGATACAGTGAACCTGAAGTGAAGCACCGGAATCTAAAACCGGTCTCTCAGGAAAGGTTCAAAACATAGAGAGTAAGAAGAGCCAGTCATCTTGTATTTGAGTCGGCATTGTGCCTTTTGTAATTAATTCCGATGCCGTTTCTGTATCTCATCGTCAATAAGAAGGTCAGAGGGAATCAGTAAACCTGAAGTGAAGCTTCGGAATCTATAACTAGTGTCACAGGAATGGTTCAAGGCATAGACAGTAAGAAGAGTCAGTCTTCTTGTACTTAAGTCGGCATTGTGCCTTTTGTATTTAATTCCGATGCAATTTCTGTGTTTCATCGTAAATAAAAAGGTCAGAGGCATACAGTAAACCTGAAGTGAAGCTTCGGAATCTATAACTAGTGTCACAGGAATGGTTCTAAACATAGACACTAGGAAAAGTCAGTCTCCTTGTACTTAGGTCGGCATTGTGCACTTTCTATTTAATTCCGATGCAATTTCTGTGTTTCGTCGTCAATAAGAAGGTCCAAGGGATACAGTAAACCTGAAGTGAAGCATCGGAATCCATAACTAGTGTCACAGAAAAGGTACAAACATAGACAGTAAGAAGAGTCAGTCTTCATGTACTTAGGTCGGCATTGTTCATTTTGTATTTAATTCCGATGCAATTTCTGTGTTTCATCGTCAATAACAAGGTCAGAGTGATACAGTAAATATGAAGTGAAGCATCGGAATCTATAACTACAGTCACAGGAATTGTTCAAATCATAGACAGTTAGAAGAGTCACTCTTCTTGTACTTAAGTTGGCATTGTGCCTTTTGTATTTAATTCCGATGCAATTTCTGTGTTTCATCGTCAATAGAAGGTCCACGTGATACAGTAAACCAGAAGTATAGCATCGGAAACTATAACTAGTGTCACCGGAAAGTTTCAAATCATAGACAGTAAGAAGAGTCAGCCTTCTTGTACTTACGTCGGCATTATGCCTTTTGTATTTAATTCCGATGCAATTTCTGTGTTTCATCGTAAATAAAAAGGTCAGAGGCATACAGTAAACCTGAAGTGAAGCTTCGGAATCTATAACTAGTGTCACAGGAATGGTTCTAAACATAGACAGTAAGAAGAGTCAGTCTTCTTGTACTTAGGTCGGCATTGTGCCTTTTGTATTTAATTCCGATGCAATTTCTGTGTTTCATCGACAATAAGAAGGTCCAAGGGATACAATAAACATATAGTGAAGCATCGGAATCTAAAACTGGTCTCACAGGAAATGTGTACAACATAGTCAGAGAGAAGAGTCAGTCTTCTTGTACTTAAGTCGGCATTGTGCCTTTTGTATATGATTCCGATGCAATTTCTGTTTTTCATCGTCAATAAGAAGGTCAGAGGGATACAGTAAACCTGAAGTGAAGCATCGGAATCTATAACTAGTGTCACAGGAATGATTCAAAACATAGACACTAATAAGAGTCAGTTTTCTTGTACTTGAGTAGGCATTGCGCCTTTTGTATTTAATTCCGATGCAATTTCAGTGTTTCATCGTCAATAAGAAGATCCAAGGGATACAGTAAACCTGAATTGAAACATCGGAATCTATAACTAGTGTCCCAGGAATCGTTCAAAGCATAGACAGTAAGAAGAGTGAGTCTTCTTGTACTTAAGTCGGCATTGTGGCTTTTGTATTTAATTCCGATGCAATTTTTGTGTTTCATCGTCAATAAGAAGCTCCAAGGGATACAGTAAACGGATAGTGATGCATCGGAATCTAAAACTGGTCTCACAGGAAATGTTCAAATCATTGTCAGTAAGAATAGTCAGTGTTCGTGTACTTAAGTCGGCATTGTGCCTTTTCTATTTAATTCCGATGCAATTTGTGTGTTTCGTCGTCAATAAGAATGTGCAAGGGATACAGTGAACCTGAAGTGAAGCACCGGGATCTAAAACCGGTCTCTCAGGAAAGGTTCAAAACATAGAGTGTAAGCAGAGCCAGTCATCTTGTATTTGAGTCGGCATTGTGCCTTTTGTATTTAATTCCGATGCCGTTTCTGTATTTCATCGTCAATAAGAAGGTCAGAGGGAATCAGTAAACCAGAAGTGAAGCATCGTAATCTATAACTAGTGTCACAGGAATGGTTAAAACATAGACAGTAGTGTCAGTCTTCTTGTACTTAAGTAGACATTGTGCCTTTAGTATTTAATTCCGATGCAATTACTGTGTTTCATCGTCAATAAGAAGGTCCTAGGGATACAGTAAAGATATAGTGAAGCATCGGAATCTAAATCTGGTCTCATAGGAAATGTTCCCAACATAGTCAGTAAGAAGAGTCAGTCTTCTTGTACTTAAGTCGGCATTGTGAATTTTGTATTTAATTCTGATGCAATTTCTGTGTTTCATCATCAGTAAGAAGGTCAGAGGGATACAGTAAACCTGAAGTGAAGCATCGGAATCCATAACTAGTGTCACAGGAATGGTTCAAAACATAGACAGTAGGAAAAGTCAGTCTTCTTGTACTTAAGTCGGCATTGTGCCCTTTCTATTTAATTCCGATGCAATTTCTGTGTTTCGTCGTCAATACGATGGTCCAAGGGATACAGTAAAAATGAAGTGAAGCATCGGAATCTGTAACTAGTGTCACAGGAAAGGTTCAAAACATAGACACTAGGGAGAGTCAGTCCTCATGTACTTAAGTCTTCATTGTTCATTTTGTATTTAATTCCGATGCAATTTCTGTGCTTCATCGTCAATAACAAGGTCAGAGGGATACAGTAAATATGAAGTGAAGCTTCGGAATCTATAACTACAGTCACAGGAATGGTTCAAAACATAGACAGTAGGAAGAGTCAGTCTTCTTGTACTTAAGTCGGCATTGTACCTTTTCTATTTAATTCCGATGCAATTTCTGTGTTTCGTCGTCAATAAGAAGGCCAGAAGGAGACAGTAAACCTGAAGTGAAGCATCGGAATCTATAACTAGTGTCACAGGAATGGTTCAAAGCATACACAAAAAGAAGGGTCAGTCTTCTTGCACTTAAGTCGGCATTGTACCTTTTGTATTTAATTCCGATGCAATTTCTGTGTTTCATCGTCAATAAGAAGGTCCAAGGGATACAGTAAACATATAGTGAAGCATCGGAATCTAAAATTGGTCTCACGGGAGACGTTCACAACATAGTCAGTAAGATGAGTCAGTCTTCTTGTACTTAAGTCAGCATTGTGCATTTTGTATTTAATTCCGATGCGATATCTGTGTTTCATCATCAATAGGAAGGTCAGAGGGATACAGTAAACCTGAAGTGAAGCATCGGAATCTATAACTAGTGTCACAGGAACGGTTCAAAACATAGACAGTAGGAAGAGTCAGTCTTCTTGTACTTAAATCGGCATTGTGCGTTTTCTATCTAATTCCGATGCAATTTCTGTGTTTCGTCGTCAATAAGAAGGTCCAAGGGATACAGTAAACCTGAAATGAAGCATCGGAATCTATAACTAGTGTCACAGGAATGGTTCAAAACATAGACAGTAGGAAGAGTTACTCTTCTTGTACTTATGTCGGCATTGTGCCTCTTGTATTTAATTCCGATGCAATTTTTGTTTTCATCGTCGATAAGAAGGTCCAAGGGATACAGTAGACCTGAAGTGAAGCATCGGAATCTATAACTAGTGTCACAGGAATTGTTCAAAACATAGACAGTAAGAAGAGTCACTCTTCTTGTACTTAAGTTGGCATTGTGCCTTTTGTATTTAATTCCGATGCAATTTCTGTGTTTCATCGTCAATAGAAGGTCCACGTGATACAGTAAACCTGAAGTATAGCATCGGAAACTATAACTAGTGTTACCGGAAAGTTTCAAAACATAGACAGTAAGAAGAGTCAGCCTTCTTGTACGTACGTCGGCAATATGCCTTTTGTATTTAATTCCGATGCAATTTCTGTGTTTCATCGTAAATAAAAAGGTCAGAGGGATACAGTAAACCTGAAGTGAAGCTTCGGAATCTATAACTAGTGTCACAGGAATGGTTCTAAACATAGACAGTAAGAAGAGTCAGTCTTCTTGTACTTAGGTCGGCATTGTGCCTTTTGTATTTAATTCCGATGCAATTTCTGTGTTTCATCGTCAATAAGAAGGTCCAAGGGATACAGTAAACCTGAATTGAAGCATCGGAATCTATAACTATTGTCCCAGGAATTGTTCAAAGCATAGACAGTAAGAGGAGTGAGTCTTCTTGTACTTAAGTCGGCATTGTGGCTTTTGTATTTAATTCCGATGCAATTTTTGTGTTTCATCGTCAATATGAAGCTCCAAGGGATACAGTAAACGGATAGTGATGCATCGGAATCTAAAACTGGTCTCACAGGAAATGTTCAAATCATTGTCAGTAAGAATAGTCAGTGTTCTTGTACTTAAGTCGGCATTGTGCCTTCTCTATTTAATTCCGATGCAATTTCTGTGTTTCGTCGTCAATAAGAATGTCCTAGGGATACAGTGAACCTGAAGTGAAGCACCGGAATCTAAAACCGGTCTCTCAGGAAAGGTTCAAAACATAGAGAGTAAGAAGAGCCAGTCATCTTGTATTTGAGTCGGCATTGTGCCTTTTGTATTTAATTCCGATGCCGTTTCTGTATTTCATCGTCAATAAGAAGGTCAGAGGGAATCAGTAAACCTGAAGTGAAGCATCGTAATCTATAACTAGTGTCACAGGAATGGTTAAAACATAGTCAGTAGTAAGAGTCAGTCTTCTTGTACTTAAGTAGACATTGTGCCTTTTGTATTTATTTCCGATGCAATTACTGTGTTTCATCGTCAATAAGAAGGTCCTAGGGATACAGTAAAGATATAGTGAAGCATCGGAATCTAAATCTGGTCTCATAGGAAATGTTCACAACATAGTCAGTAAGAAGAGTCAGTCTTCTTGTACTTAAGTCGGCATTGTGAATTTTGTATTTAATTCTGATGGAATTTCTGTGTTTCATCATCAATAAGAAGGTCAGAGGGATACAGTAAACCTGAAGTGAAGCATCGGAATCCATAACTAGTGTCACAGGAATGGTTCAAAACATAGACAGTAGGAAAAGTCAGTCTTCTTGTACTTAAGTCGGCATTGTGCACTTTCTATTTAATTCCGATGCAATTTCTGTGTTTCGTCGTCAATACGATGGTCCAAGGGATACAGTAAACCTGAAGTGAGGCATCGGAATCTATAACTAGTGTCACAGGAAAGGTTCAAAACATAGACACTAGGGAGAGTCAGTCTTCTTGTACTTAAGTTGGCATTGTGCATTTCCTATTTAATTCCGATGCAATTTCTGTGTTTCGTCGTCAATAAGAAGGTCCAAGGGATACAGTAAACCTGAAGTGTAGCATCGGAATCCATAACTAGTGTCTCAGAAAAGGTACATACATAGACAGTAAGAAGAGTCAGTTTTCATGTACTTAAGTCGGCATTGCTCATTTTGTATTTAATTCCGATGCAAATTCTGTGTTTCATCGTCAATAACAAGGTCAGAGGGATACAGTAAATATGAAGTGAAGCATCGGAATCTATAACTACAGTCACAGGAATGGTTCAAATCATAGACAGTAGGAAGAGTGAGTCTTCTTGTACTTAAGTTGGCATTGTGCGTTTTCCATTTAATTCCGATGCAAATTCTGGTTTCGTCGTCAATAAGAAGGTCCAAGGGATACAGTAAACCTGAAATGAACCTTCGGAATCTATAACTAGTGTCACAGGAATGGTTCAAGACATAGACAGTAAGAAGAGTCAGTCTTCTTGTACTTAAGTCGGCATTGTGCCTTTTGTATTTAATTCCGATGCAATTTCTATGTTTCATCGTCAATAAGATGTCAGAGGGATATAGTAAACCTGAAGTGAAGCATCGGAATCTATAACTAGTGTCAGAGGAATAGTTCAAAACATAGACAGTAGGAAGAGTCAGTCTTCTTGTACTTAAGTCGGCATTGTGCCTTTTCCATTTAATTCCGATGCAAATTCTGTGTTTCGTCGTCAATAAGAAGGTCCAAGGGATACAGTAAACCTGAAGTGA
The DNA here is from genome assembly GCF_021461395.2 of Schistocerca americana. NCBI lineage: Eukaryota > Metazoa > Arthropoda > Insecta > Orthoptera > Acrididae > Schistocerca > Schistocerca americana. The sequence continues at coordinate 4,335,737 of NW_025725983.1, read as the reverse complement.
AACATCGGAATCTATAACTAGTGTCACAGGAATGGTTCAAAACGTAGACAGTAAGAAGTGTCAGTCTTCTTGTACTTAAGTCGGCATTGTGCCTTTTCTATTTAATTCCGATGCAATTTCTGTGTTTCATCGTCAATAAGAAGTTCAGAGGGATACAGTAAACTTGAAGTGAAGCATCGGAATCTATAACTAGTGTCACAGGAATGGTTCAAAACTTAGACAATAGGAAGAGTCAGTCTTCTTGTACTTAAGTCGGCATTGTGCCTTTCCTACTTAATTCCGATTCAATTTCTGGGTTTCGTCGTCAATATAAAGGTCTAAGGGATGCAGTAAACCTGAAGTGAAGCATCGGAATCTATAACTAGTGTCACAGGAATGGTTCAAAACATAGACTGTAAGAAGAGTAAGTCCTCTTGTACTTAAGTCGGCATTGTGCCTTTTCTATTTAATTGCGATGCAATTTTTGTGTTTCGTCGTCAATAAGAAGGTCAAAGGGATACAGTAAACCTGAAGTGAAGCATCGGAATCTGTAACTAGTGTCACAGGAATGGTTCAAAGCATAGACTGTAAGATGAGTCAGTCTTCTTGTACGTAAGTCGGAATTGCGCTTTTTGTATTTAATTCCGATGCAACTTCTGTGTTTCGTCGTCAATAAGAAGGTCCGAGGGATACAGTAAACCTAAAGTGAAGCATCGGAATCTATAACTAGGGTCACAGGAACGGTTCAAAACATAGACAGTAGGAAGAGTCAGTCTTCTTGTACTTAAATCGGCATTGTACGTTTTCCATTTAATTCCGATGCAATTTCTGTGTTTCGTCGTCAATAAGAACGTCCAAGGGATACAGTAAACCTGTAATGAAGCATCGGAATCTAGAACTAGTGTCACAGGAATGGTTCAAAACATGGACAGTAAGAAGAGTTAGTCTTCTTGTACTTAAGTCGGCATTGTGCCTCTTGTACTTAATTCCGATGCAATTTCTGTTTTCATCGTCGATAAGAAGGTCCAAGGGATACAGTACAACTGAAGTGAAGCATCGGAATCTATATCTAGTGTCACAGGAATTGTTCAAAACATAGACAGTAAGAAGAGTCACTCTTCTTGTACTTACGTCGGCATTGTGCCTTTTGTATGTAATTCCGATGCAATTTTTGTGTTTCATCGACAATAAGAAGCTCCAAGGGATACAGTAAACGCATAGTGATGCATCGGAATCTAAAACTGGTCTCACAGGAAATGTTCACAACATAGTCAGAAAGTAGAGTCAGTCTTCTTGTACTTAAGTCGGCATTGTGCCTTTTGTATTTAATTCCGATGCAATTTCTGTGTTTCATCGTCAATAAGAAGGTCAGAGGGATACAGTAAACCTGAAGTGAAGCATCGGAATCTATAACTACTGTCACAGGAATGGTTCAAAACATAGACACTAATAAGAGTCAGTCTTCTTGTACTTAAGTCGGCATTGTGCCTTTTGTATGTAATTCCGATGCAATTTTTGTATTTCATCGTCAATAAGAAGCTCCAAGGGATACAGTAAACGCATAGTGATGCATCGGAATCTAAAACTGGTCTCACAGGAAATGTTCAAATCATAGTCAGCAAGAATAGTCAGTGTTCTTGTACTTAAGTCAGCATTGAGCCTTTTCTATTTAATTCCGATGCAATTTCTGTGTTTCGTCGTCAATAAGAAGGTCCAAGGCATACAGTAAACCTGAAGTGAAGCACCGGAATCTACAACCGGTCTCTCCGGAAAGGTTCAAAACAGAGAGTAAGAGGAGCCAGTCATCTTGTACTTAAGTCGGCATTGTGCGTTTTCTATTTAATTCCGATGCAATTTCTGTGTTTCATCGTCAATGAGAAGTTCAGAGGGATACAGTAAACCTGAAGTGAAGCATCGGAATCTATAACTAGTGTCACAGGAATGGTTGAAAACATAGACAATAGGAAGAGTCAGTCTTCTTATACTTAAGTCGGCAATGTGCCATTCCTATTTAATTCCGATGCAATTTCTGCGTTTCGTCGTCAATAAGAAGGTCCAAGGGATGCAGTAAACCTGAAGTGAAGCATCGGAATCTCTAACTAGTGTCACAGGAATGGTTCAAAACATAGACTGTAAGAAGAGTAAGTCCTCTTGTACTTAAGTAGGCATTGTGCCGTTTGTCTTTAATTCCGATGCAATTTCTTTGTTTCATCGTCAATAAGAAGATCAGAGGGATACAGTAAACCTGAAGTGAAGCATCGGAATCTATAACTAGTGTACCAGGAATGGTTCAAAACATAGGCGTTAAAAAGAGACAGTCTTCATGCACTAAAATCGGCATTGTGCCTTTTCTATTTAATTCCGATGCATTTCTGTGTTTCATCGTCAATAAGAGTGTCAGAGGGATACAGTAAACATCAAGTGAAGCATCGGAATCTATAACTAGAGTCACAGGAATGGTTCAAAACATAGACTGTAAGAAGAGTAAGTCCTCTTGTACTTAAGTCGGCATTGTGCCGTTTGTATTTAATTCCGATGCAATTTCTGTGTTTCATCGTCAATACGAAGGTCAGAGGGATACAGTAAACCTGAAGTGAAGCATCGGAATCTATAACTAGTGTCACAGGAACGGTTCAAAACATAGACAGTAGGAAGAGTCAGTCTTCTTGTACTTAAATCGGCATTGTGCGTTTTCTATTTAATTCCGATGCAATTTCTGTGTTTCGTCGTCAATAAGAAGGTCCAAGGGATACAGTAAACCTGAAATGAAGCATCGGAATCTATAACTAGTGTCACAGGAATGGTTCAAAACATAGACAGTAGGAAGAGTTACTCTTCTTGTACTTATGTCGGCATTGTGCCTCTTGTATTTAATTCCGATGCAATTTTTGTTTTCATCGTCGATAAGAAGGTCCAAGGGATACAGTAGACCTGAAGTGAAGCATCGGAATCTATAACTAGTGTCACAGGAATTGTTCAAAACATAGACAGTAAGAAGAGTCACTCTTCTTGTACTTAAGTTGGCATTGTGCCTTTTGTATTTAATTCCGATGCAATTTCTGTGTTTCATCGTCAATAGAAGGTCCACGTGATACAGTAAACCTGAAGTATAGCATCGGAAACTATAACTAGTGTTACCGGAAAGTTTCAAAACATAGACAGTAAGAAGAGTCAGCCTTCTTGTACGTACGTCGGCAATATGCCTTTTGTATTTAATTCCGATGCAATTTCTGTGTTTCATCGTAAATAAAAAGGTCAGAGGGATACAGTAAACCTGAAGTGAAGCTTCGGAATCTATAACTAGTGTCACAGGAATGGTTCTAAACATAGACAGTAAGAAGAGTCAGTCTTCTTGTACTTAGGTCGGCATTGTGCCTTTTGTATTTAATTCCGATGCAATTTCTGTGTTTCATCGTCAATAAGAAGGTCCAAGGGATACAGTAAACCTGAATTGAAGCATCGGAATCTATAACTATTGTCCCAGGAATTGTTCAAAGCATAGACAGTAAGAGGAGTGAGTCTTCTTGTACTTAAGTCGGCATTGTGGCTTTTGTATTTAATTCCGATGCAATTTTTGTGTTTCATCGTCAATATGAAGCTCCAAGGGATACAGTAAACGGATAGTGATGCATCGGAATCTAAAACTGGTCTCACAGGAAATGTTCAAATCATTGTCAGTAAGAATAGTCAGTGTTCTTGTACTTAAGTCGGCATTGTGCCTTCTCTATTTAATTCCGATGCAATTTCTGTGTTTCGTCGTCAATAAGAATGTCCTAGGGATACAGTGAACCTGAAGTGAAGCACCGGAATCTAAAACCGGTCTCTCAGGAAAGGTTCAAAACATAGAGAGTAAGAAGAGCCAGTCATCTTGTATTTGAGTCGGCATTGTGCCTTTTGTATTTAATTCCGATGCCGTTTCTGTATTTCATCGTCAATAAGAAGGTCAGAGGGAATCAGTAAACCTGAAGTGAAGCATCGTAATCTATAACTAGTGTCACAGGAATGGTTAAAACATAGTCAGTAGTAAGAGTCAGTCTTCTTGTACTTAAGTAGACATTGTGCCTTTTGTATTTATTTCCGATGCAATTACTGTGTTTCATCGTCAATAAGAAGGTCCTAGGGATACAGTAAAGATATAGTGAAGCATCGGAATCTAAATCTGGTCTCATAGGAAATGTTCACAACATAGTCAGTAAGAAGAGTCAGTCTTCTTGTACTTAAGTCGGCATTGTGAATTTTGTATTTAATTCTGATGGAATTTCTGTGTTTCATCATCAATAAGAAGGTCAGAGGGATACAGTAAACCTGAAGTGAAGCATCGGAATCCATAACTAGTGTCACAGGAATGGTTCAAAACATAGACAGTAGGAAAAGTCAGTCTTCTTGTACTTAAGTCGGCATTGTGCACTTTCTATTTAATTCCGATGCAATTTCTGTGTTTCGTCGTCAATACGATGGTCCAAGGGATACAGTAAACCTGAAGTGAGGCATCGGAATCTATAACTAGTGTCACAGGAAAGGTTCAAAACATAGACACTAGGGAGAGTCAGTCTTCTTGTACTTAAGTTGGCATTGTGCATTTCCTATTTAATTCCGATGCAATTTCTGTGTTTCGTCGTCAATAAGAAGGTCCAAGGGATACAGTAAACCTGAAGTGTAGCATCGGAATCCATAACTAGTGTCTCAGAAAAGGTACATACATAGACAGTAAGAAGAGTCAGTTTTCATGTACTTAAGTCGGCATTGTTCATTTTGTATTTAATTCCGATGCAAATTCTGTGTTTCATCGTCAATAACAAGGTCAGAGGGATACAGTAAATATGAAGTGAAGCATCGGAATCTATAACTACAGTCACAGGAATGGTTCAAATCATAGACAGTAGGAAGAGTGAGTCTTCTTGTACTTAAGTTGGCATTGTGCGTTTTCCATTTAATTCCGATGCAAATTCTGGTTTCGTCGTCAATAAGAAGGTCCAAGGGATACAGTAAACCTGAAATGAACCTTCGGAATCTATAACTAGTGTCACAGGAATGGTTCAAGTCATAGACAGTAAGAAGAGTCAGTCTTCTTGTACTTAAGTCGGCATTGTGCCTTTTGTATTTAATTCCGATGCAATTTCTATGTTTCATCGTCAATAAGATGTCAGAGGGATATAGTAAACCTGAAGTGAAGCATCGGAATCTATAACTAGTGTCAGAGGAATAGTTCAAAACATAGACAGTAGGAAGAGTCAGTCTTCTTGTACTTAAGTCGGCATTGTGCCTTTTCCATTTAATTCCGATGCAAATTCTGTGTTTCGTCGTCAATAAGAAGGTCCAAGGGATACAGTAAACCTGAAGTGAAACATCGGAATCTATAACTAGTGTCACAGGAATGGTTCAAAACGTAGACAGTAAGAAGTGTCAGTCTTCTTGTACTTAAGTCGGCATTGTGCCTTTTCTATTTAATTCCGATGCAATTTCTGTGTTTCATCGTCAATAAGAAGTTCAGAGGGATACAGTAAACTTGAAGTGAAGCATCGGAATCTATAACTAGTGTCACAGGAATGGTTCAAAACTTAGACAATAGGAAGAGTCAGTCTTCTTGTACTTAAGTCGGCATTGTGCCTTTCCTACTTAATTCCGATTCAATTTCTGGGTTTCGTCGTCAATATAAAGGTCTAAGGGATGCAGTAAACCTGAAGTGAAGCATCGGAATCTATAACTAGTGTCACAGGAATGGTTCAAAACATAGACTGTAAGAAGAGTAAGTCCTCTTGTACTTAAGTCGGCATTGTGCCTTTTCTATTTAATTGCGATGCAATTTTTGTGTTTCGTCGTCAATAAGAAGGTCAAAGGGATACAGTAAACCTGAAGTGAAGCATCGGAATCTGTAACTAGTGTCACAGGAATGGTTCAAAGCATAGACTGTAAGATGAGTCAGTCTTCTTGTACGTAAGTCGGAATTGCGCTTTTTGTATTTAATTCCGATGCAATTTCTGTGTTTCGTCGTCAATAAGAAGGTCCGAGGGATACAGTAAACCTAAAGTGAAGCATCGGAATCTATAACTAGGGTCACAGGAACGGTTCAAAACATAGACAGTAGGAAGAGTCAGTCTTCTTGTACTTAAATCGGCATTGTACGTTTTCCATTTAATTCCGATGCAATTTCTGTGTTTCGTCGTCAATAAGAACGTCCAAGGGATACAGTAAACCTGTAATGAAGCATCGGAATCTAGAACTAGTGTCACAGGAATGGTTCAAAACATGGACAGTAAGAAGAGTTAGTCTTCTTGTACTTAAGTCGGCATTGTGCCTCTTGTACTTAATTCCGATGCAATTTCTGTTTTCATCGTCGATAAGAAGGTCCAAGGGATACAGTACAACTGAAGTGAAGCATCGGAATCTATATCTAGTGTCACAGGAATTGTTCAAAACATAGACAGTAAGAAGAGTCACTCTTCTTGTACTTACGTCGGCATTGTGCCTTTTGTATGTAATTCCGATGCAATTTTTGTGTTTCATCGACAATAAGAAGCTCCAAGGGATACAGTAAACGCATAGTGATGCATCGGAATCTAAAACTGGTCTCACAGGAAATGTTCACAACATAGTCAGAAAGTAGAGTCAGTCTTCTTGTACTTAAGTCGGCATTGTGCCTTTTGTATTTAATTCCGATGCAATTTCTGTGTTTCATCGTCAATAAGAAGGTCAGAGGGATACAGTAAACCTGAAGTGAAGCATCGGAATCTATAACTACTGTCACAGGAATGGTTCAAAACATAGACACTAATAAGAGTCAGTCTTCTTGTACTTAAGTCGGCATTGTGCCTTTTGTATGTAATTCCGATGCAATTTTTGTATTTCATCGTCAATAAGAAGCTTTAAGGGATACAGTAAACGCATAGTGATGCATCGGAATCTAAAACTGGTCTCACAGGAAATGTTCAAATCATAGTCAGCAAGAATAGTCAGTGTTCTTGTACTTAAGTCAGCATTGAGCCTTTTCTATTTAATTCCGATGCAATTTCTGTGTTTCGTCGTCAATAAGAAGGTCCAAGGCATACAGTAAACCTGAAGTGAAGCACCGGAATCTACAACCGGTCTCTCCGGAAAGGTTCAAAACAGAGAGTAAGAGGAGCCAGTCATCTTGTACTTAAGTCGGCATTGTGCGTTTTCTATTTAATTCCGATGCAATTTCTGTGTTTCATCGTCAATGAGAAGTTCAGAGGGATACAGTAAACCTGAAGTGAAGCATCGGAATCTATAACTAGTGTCACAGGAATGGTTGAAAACATAGACAATAGGAAGAGTCAGTCTTCTTATACTTAAGTCGGCAATGTGCCATTCCTATTTAATTCCGATGCAATTTCTGCGTTTCGTCGTCAATAAGAAGGTCCAAGGGATGCAGTAAACCTGAAGTGAAGCATCGGAATCTCTAACTAGTGTCACAGGAATGGTTCAAAACATAGACTGTAAGAAGAGTAAGTCCTCTTGTACTTAAGTAGGCATTGTGCCGTTTGTCTTTAATTCCGATGCAATTTCTTTGTTTCATCGTCAATAAGAAGATCAGAGGGATACAGTAAACCTGAAGTGAAGCATCGGAATCTATAACTAGTGTACCAGGAATGGTTCAAAACATAGGCGTTAAAAAGAGACAGTCTTCATGCACTAAAATCGGCATTGTGCCTTTTCTATTTAATTCCGATGCATTTCTGTGTTTCATCGTCAATAAGAGTGTCAGAGGGATACAGTAAACATCAAGTGAAGCATCGGAATCTATAACTAGAGTCACAGGAATGGTTCAAAACATAGACTGTAAGAAGAGTAAGTCCTCTTGTACTTAAGTCGGCATTGTGCCGTTTGTATTTAATTCCGATGCAATTTCTGTGTTTCATCGTCAATACGAAGGTCAGAGGGATACAGTAAACCTGAAGTGAAGCATCGGAATCTATAACTAGTGTCACAGGAACGGTTCAAAACATAGACAGTAGGAAGAGTCAGTCTCCTTGTACTTAAGTCGGCATTGTGTGTTTTCTATTTAATTCCGATGCAATTTCTGTGTTTCGTCGTCAATAAGAACGTCCAAGGGATACAGCAAACCTGAAATGAAGCATCGGAATCTAGAACTAGTGTCACAGCAATGGTTCAGAACATAGACAGTAAGAAGAGTTAGTCTTCTTGTACTTAAGTCGGCATTGTGCCTTTTGTATTTAATTCCGATGCAATTTCTGTGTTTAATCGTAAATAAGAAGGTCAGAGGGATACACTAAACCTGAAGTGAAGCTTCGGAATCTATAACTAGTGTCACAGGAATGGTTCTAAACATAGACAGTAAAAAGAGTCAGTCTTCTTGTACTTAAGTCGGCATTGTTGCTTTTGTATTTAATTCCGATGCAATTTCTGTGTTTCATCGTCAATAAGAAAGTCCAAGGGATACAATAAACATATGGTGAAGCATCGGAATCTAAAACTGATCTCACAGGAATTGTTCACAACATAGTCGGAAAGAAGAGTCAGTCTTCTTGTACTTAGGTCGGCATTGTGAGTTTTGTATTTAATTCCGATGCAATTTCTGTGTTTCATCGTCAATAAGAAGGTCAGAGGAATACAGTAATTTTGAAGTGAAGCATCGGAATCTATAACTAGTGTCACAGGAATGGTTAAAACATAGACAGTATGAAGAGTCAGTCTTCTTGTACTTAAGTAGCCATTGTGCCTTTTGTATTTAATTCCGATTCAATTACTGTGTTTCATCGTCAAAAAGAAGGTCCAAGGTATACAGTAAAGATATAGTGAAGCATCGCAATCTAAAACTGGTCTCATAGGAGATGTTCACAACATAGTCAGTAAGAAAAGTCAGTCTTCTTGTACTTAAGTCGGCATTGTGAATTTTGTATTTAATTCTGATGCAATCTCTGTGTGTCATCATCAATAAGAAGGTCAGAGGGATACAGTAAACCTGAAGTGAAGCATCGGAATCCATAACTAGTGTCACAGGAATGGTTCAAACATAGACAGTAGGAAGAGTCAGTCTTCTTGTACTTAAGTCGGCATTGTGCCTTATCTATTTAGTTCCGACGCAATTTCTGTGTTTCGTCGTCAATACGATGGTCCAAGGGATACAGTAAACCTGAAGTGAAGCATCGGAATCAATAACTAGTGTCACAGGAATGGTTTAAAACATAGACAGTAAGAAGAGTCAGTCTTCTTGTACTTAAGTCGGCATTGTGCCTTTTCTATTTAATTCCGATGCAATTTCTGCGTTTCGTCGTCAATAAGAAGGTCCAAGGGCTGCAGTAAACCTGAAGTGAAGCATCGGAATCTCTAACTAGTGTCACAGGAATGGTTCAAAACATAGACTGTAAGAAGAGTAAGTCCTCCTGTACTTAAGTCGGCATTGTGCCGTTTGTACTTAATTCCGATGCAATTTCTGTGTTTCATCGTCAAAAAGAAGGTCAGAGGGATACAGTAAACCTGAAGTAAAGCATCGGAATCTATAACTAGTGTCATGGGAATGGTTCACAACATAGACAGTAGGAAGAGTCAGTGTTCTTGTACTTAAGTCGGCATTGTGCTTTTTCTATTTAATTCCGATGCAATTTCCGTGTTTCGTCGTCAACAAGAAGGTCCAAGGGATACAGTGAACCTGAAGTGAAGCATCGGAATCTATATCTAGTGTCACAGGAAAGGTTCAAAACATAGACAGTAAGAAGAGTCAGTCTTCTTATACTTAAGTCGGCTTAGTGCCTTTTGTATTTAATTCCGATGCAATTTAGTGAACCTGAAGTGAAGCATCGGAATCTATATCTAGTGTCACAGGAAAGGTTCAAAACATAGACAGTAAGAAGAGTCAGTCTTCTTGTACTTAAGTCGGCATTGTGCCTTTTGTATTTAATTCCGATGCAATTTCTGTGTTTCATCGTCAATAAGAAGGTCCAAGGGATACAATAAACATATAGTGAAGCATCGGAATCAATAACTAGTGTCACAGGAATGGTTAAAACATAGACAGTTGGAAGAGTCAGTCTTCTTGTACTTAAGTAGCCATTGTGCCTTTTGTATTTAATTCCGATGCAATTACTGTGTTTCATCGTCAATAAGAATGTCCAAGGTATACAGTGAAGATATAGTGAAGCATCGGAATCTAAAACTGGTCTCATAGGAAATGTTCACAACATAGTCACGAAGAAAAGTCAGTCTTCTTATACTTAAGTCGGCATTGTGAATTTTGTGTTTAATTCTGATGCAATTTCTGTGTTTCATCTTCAATACGAAGGTCAGAGGGATACAGTAAACGTGAAGTGAAGCATCGGAATCCATAACTAGTGTCACAGGAATGGTTCAAAACATAGACAGTAGGAAGAGTCAGTCTTCTTGTACTTAAGACGGCATTGTGCCTTATCTATTTAATTCCGATGCAATTTCTGTGTTTCGTCGTCAATACGATGGTCCAAGGGATACAGTAAACCTGAAGTGAAGCATCGGAATCTATAACTAGTGTCACAAGAATGGTTCAAAACATAGACACTATGAAGAGTCAGTCTTCTTGTACTTAAGTCGGCATTGTGAATTTTCAATTTAATTTCGATGCAATTTCTGTGTTTCGTCGTCAATAAGAATGTCCAAGGGATACCGAAAACCTGAAGTGAAGCATCGGAATCCATAACTAGTGTCACAGAAAAGGTGCAAAACTTAGACAGTAAGAAGAGTCAGTCATCTTGTACTTAAGTCGGCATTGTTCCTTTTGTATTTAATTCCGATGCAATTTCTGTGTTTTATCGTGAATAACAAGGTCAGAGGGAAACAGTAAACCTGAAGTGATGCATCGGAATCTATAACTAGTGTCACAGGAATGGTTCAAAGCATAGGCAGTAGGATGAGTCAGTATTCTTGTACTTATGTCGGCATTGTGCCTTTTGTATTTAATTCCGATGCAATTTCTGTGTTTCATCGTCAATAACAAGGTCCAAGGGATACAGTAAACCTGAAGTGAAGCATCGGATTCTATAACTAATGTCACAGGAATGGTTCAAAACATAGACTGTAAGAAGGGTCAGTCTTATTGTACTTAAGTCGGCATTGTGCCTTTTCTATTTAATTCCGATGCAATTTCTGTGTTTCTTCGTCAATGAGAAGTTCAGAGGGATACAGTAAACCTGAAGTGAAGCATCGGAATCTCTAACTAGTGTCACAGGAATGGTTCAAAACATAGACTGTAAGAAGAGTAAGTCCTCCTGTACTTAAGTCGGCATTGTGCCTTTTGTATTTAATTCCGATGCAATTACTGTGTTTCATCGTCAATAAGAAGGTCCAAGGTATACAGTAAAGATATAGTGAAGCATCGGAATCTAAAACTGGTCTCATAGGAAATGTTCACAGCATAGTCAGTAAGAAAAGTCAGTCTTCTTGTCCTTAAGTCGGCATTGTGAATTTTGTATTTAATTCTGATGCAATTTCTGTGTTTCATCATCAATAAGAAGGTCAGAGGGATACAGTAAACCTGAAGTGAAGCATCGGAATCCATAACTAGTGTCACAGGAATGGTTCAAAACATAGACAGTAGGAAGAGTCAGTCTTCTTGTACTTAAGTCGGCATTGTGCCTTATCTATTTAATTCCGATGCAATTTCTGTGTTTCGTCGTCAATACGATGGTCTAAGGGATACAGTAAACCTGAAGTGAAGCATCGGAATCTATAACTAGTGTCACAAGAATGGTTCAAAACATAGACACTATGAAGAGTCTGTCTTCTCGTACTTAAGTCGGCATTGTGAATTTTCAATTTAATTTCGATGCAATTTCTGTGTTTCGTCGTCAATAAGAATGTCCAAGGGATACAGAAAACCTGAAGTGAAGCATCGGAATCCATAACTAGTGTCACGGAAAAGGTATAAAACTTAGACAGTAAGAAGAGTCAGTCTTCTTGTACTTTAGTCGGCATTGTTCCTTTTGTATTTAATTCCGATGCAATTTCTGTGTTTTATCGTGAATAACAAGGTCAGAGGGAAACAGTAAACCTGAAGTGATGCATCGGAATCTATAACTAGTGTCACAGGAATGGTTCAAAGCATAGACAGTAGGATGAGTCAGTCTTCTTGTACTTAAGTCGGTAATGTGCCTTTCCTATTTAATTCCGATGCAATTTCTGCGTTTCGTCGTCAATAAGAAGGTCCAAGGGATGCATTAAACCTGAAGTGAAGCATCGGAATCTCTAACTAGTGTCACAGGAATGGTTCAAAACATAGACTGTAAGAAGAGTAAGTCCTCTTGTACTTAAGTCGGCATTGTGCCTTTTGAATTTAATTCCTATGCAATTTCCGTGTTTCAGCGTCAATGAGAAGGTCAGAAGGATACAGTAAACCTGAAGTGAAGCATCGGAATCTATAAGTAGTGTCACAGGAATGGTTCACAGCATAGACAGTAAGAAGAGTCAGTCTTCTTGTACTTAAGTCGGCATTGTGCCTTTTGTATTTAATTCCAATGCAATTTCTGTGTTTCATCGTCGATTAGAAGGTCCAAGGGATACAGTAATCCTGAAGTGATGCATCGGAATCTATAACTAATGTCACAGGAATGGTTCAACATACACAGCAAGAACAGTCAGCCTTCTTGTACTTAAGTCGCCATTGTGCCTTTTGTATTTTTTTCCGATGCTATTTCTGTGTTTCATCGTCAATAAGAAGGTCCAAGGGATACAGTAAACCTGAAGTGATGCATCGGAATCTATAACTAGTGTCACAGGAATGGTTCAAACATAGACAGTAGGAAGAGTCAGTCTTCTTGTACTTAAGTCGGCATTGTGCCTTTTCTATTTAATTCCGATGCAATTTCTGTGTTTCGTCGTCAATAAGAAGGTCAGAGGGATACAGTGAACCTGAAGTGAAGCATCAGAATCTATAACTAGTGTCACAGGAATGGTTCAAAAATTAGACAATAGGAAGAGTCTGTCTTCTTGTACTTAAGTCATCATTGTGCCTTTCCAATTTCATTCCGATGCAAATTCTGCGATTCGCCGTCAATAAGAAGGTCCAAGGGATGCAGTAAACCTGAAGTGAAGTATCGGAATCTGAAACTAGTGTCACGCGAATGGTTCAAAACATAGACAGTAGTAAGAGTCAGTCTTCTTGTACTTAAGTCGGCATTGTGCCTTTTCTATTTAATTCCGATGCAATTTCAGTGTTTCGTCGTCAATAAGAAGGTCCAATGGATACAGTGAACCTGACGTGATGCATCGGAATCTATATCTAGTGTCACAGGAAAGGCTCAAACATAGATACTAAGAAGAGTCAGTCTTCTACTACTTAAGTCGGCATTGTGCCTTTTGTATATAATTCCGATGCATTTACTGTGTTTCATCGTCAATAGGAAGGTCAGAGGGATACAGTGCACCTGAAGTGAAGCATCGGAATCTATAACTAGTGGCACAGGAATGGTTCAAAGCATAGACAGTAAGAAGAGTCAGTCTTCATGAACTTAAGTCGGCATTGTGCCTTTTCTATTTTATTCCGATGCAATTTCTGTGTTTCATCGTCAATAAGAGTATCAGAGGGATACAGTAAACCTGAAGTGAAGCATCGGAATCTATAAGTAGTGTCACAGGAATGGTTCCAAACATAGACACAAGGGTGAGTCAGTCTTCTTGTACTTAAGTCGGTATTGTGCATTTTCTGTTTAATTCGGATGCAATTTCTGTTTTTCGTCGTCAATAAGAAGGTCCAAGGGATACAGTAAACCTGAAGTGAAGCATCGGAATCTATAACTAGTGTCACAGGAAAGGTTCAAAACATAGACAGTAAGAAAAGTCAGTCTTCTTTTACCTACGTCGGCATTGTGCCTTTTGTACTTAATTCCGATGCAATTTCTGTGTTTCATCGTCAATAAGAAGGTCAGAGGGATACAGTAAACCTGAAGTAAAGCATCGGAAACTATAACTAGTGTCAAGGAATGGTTCAAAGCATAGACAGTAGGAAGAGTCAGTCTTCTTGTACTTAAGTCGGCATTGTGCATTTTCTGTTTAATTCCGATGCAATTTCTGTATTTTGTCGTCAATAGGAATGTCAGAGGGATACAGTAAACCTGAAGTGAAGCATCGGAATCTATAACTAGTGTCACAGGAATGGTTCAAAACATACACAGCAAGAAGAGTCAGTCTTCTTGTACTTAAGTCGGCATTGTGCCTTTTCTATTTAATTCCGATGCAATTTCTGTGTTTCATCGTCAATAAGAAGGTCCAAGGGATACAGTTAACCGGGAGTGAAGCACCGGAATCTATAACTAATGTCACAGGAATGGTTCAAAACATAGACAGTAAGAAGAGTCAGTCTTCTTGTACTTAAGTCGGCATTGTGCCTTTTGGATTTAATCCCGATGCAATTTCTGTGTTTCATCGCCATTAAGAAGGTCCAAGGGATACAGTAAACTTATAGTGAAGCCTCGGAATCTAAAACCGGTCTCACAGGAAACGTTCAAAACGTGGAGAGTAAGAAGAGCCAGTCATCTTGTATTTGAGTCGGCATTGTGCCTTTTGTATTTAATTCCGATGCAATTTTTGTGTTTCGTCGTCAATAAGACGGTCCAAGGGATACAGTAAACCTGAAGTGAAGCCTCGGAATCTAAAACCGGTCTCACAGGAGAGTTTCAAAACGTAGAGAGTAAGAAGAGCCAGTCATCTTGTATTTGAGTCGGCATTGTGCCTCTTGTATTTAATTCCGATGCAATTTCTGTGTTTCATCGTCAATAAGAAGGTCCAAGGGATACAGTAAACCTGAAGTGATGCATCGGAATCTATAACTAGTGTCACAGGAATGGTTCAAAACATAGACACTAGGAAGAGTCAGTCTTCTTGTACGTAAGTCGGCATTATGCCTTTTCTATTTAATTCCGATGCAATTTCTGTGTTCCGTCGTCAATAAGAATGTCCAAGGGATACAGTAAACCTGAAGTGAAGCATCGGAATTTATAACTAGTGTCAGAGAAAAGGTTCAAAGCATAGACACTAAGAAGAGTCTGTCTTCTTGTACTTAAGTCGGCATTGTGCCTTTTGTATTTAATTCCAATGCAATATCTGTGTTTCATCGACAATAAGAAGGTCAGAGGCATACAGTAAACTGGATGTGAAGCATCGGAATCTATAACTAGTGTCGCAGGAATGGTTCAAAGCATAGACAGTAGGAAGAGTCAGTCTTCTTGTACTTAAGTCGGAATTGTGCCTTTTCTATTTAATTCCGATGCAATTTCTGTGTTTAGTCGTCAAAAAGAAGGTCAGAGGGATACCGTAAACCTGGAGTGAAGCATCGGAATCTATAACTAGTGTCACAGGAATGGTTCAAACATAGACAGTAGGAAGAGTCAGTCTTCTTGTACTTAAATCGGCATTGTGCCTTTTGAATTTAATTCCGATGCCATTTCAGTGTTTCGTCGTCAATAAGAAGGTCCAATGGATACAGTGAACCTGAAGTGATGCATCGGAATCTATATCTAGTGTCACAGGAAAGGTTCAAAACATAGACATTAAGAAAAGTCAGTCTTCTTCTACCTAAGTCGGCATTGTGCCTTTTGTACTTAATTCCGATGCAATTTCTGTGTTTCATCGTCAATAAGAAGGTCAGAGGGATACAGTAAACCTGAAGTAAAGCATCGGAAACTATAACTAGTGTCAAGGAATGGTTCAAAGCATAGACAGTAGGAAGAGTCAGTCTTCTTGTACTTAAGTCGGCATTGTGCATTTTCTGTTTAATTCCGATGCAATTTCTGTATTTTGTCGTCAATAGGAATGTCAGAGGGATACAGTAAACCTGAAGTGAAGCATCGGAATCTATAACTAGTGTCACAGGAATGGTTCAAAACATACACAGCAAGAAGAGTCAGTCTTCTTGTACTTAAGTCGGCATTGTGCCTTTTCTATTTAATTCCGATGCAATTTCTGTGTTTCATCGTCAATAAGAAGGTCCAAGGGATACAGTTAACCGGAAGTGAAGCACCGGAATCTATAACTAATGTCACAGGAATGGTTCAAAACATAGACAGTATGAAGAGTCAGTCTTCTTGTACTTAAGTCGGCATTGTGCCTTTTGGATTTAATCCCGATGCAATTTCTGTGTTTCATCGCCATTAAGAAGGTCCAAGGGATACAGTAAACTTATAGTGAAGCCTCGGAATCTAAAACCGGTCTCACAGGAAACGTTCAAAACGTGGAGAGTAAGAAGAGTCAGTCTTCTTGTACTTAAGTCGGCATTGTGCCTTTTGTATTTAATTCCGATGCAGTTTCTGTGATTCATCGTCAATAAGAAGGTCCAAGGGATACACTAAACATATAGTGAAGCATAGGAATCTAAAACTGGTCTCACAGGTATTGTTCAAATCATAGACAGTAAGAAGAGTCAGTCTTCTTGTACTTAAGTCGGCATTGTGCCTTTTGTATATAATTCCGATGCAATTTCTGTGTTTCATCGTCAATAAGAAGGTCCAAGGGATACAGTAAACCTGAAGCGATGCATCGGAATCTATAACTAGTGTCACAGGAATGGTTCAAAACATAGACAGTAGGAAGAGTCAGTCTTCTTGTACTTAAGTCTTCATTGTGCCTTTGCTATTTAATTCCGATGCAATTTTTGTGTTTCGTCGTCAATAAGACGGTCCAAGGGATACAGTAAACCTGAAGTGAAGCCTCGGAATCCAAAACCGGTCTCACAGGAGAGTTTCAAAACGTAGAGAGTAAGAAGAGCCAGTCATCTTGTATTTGAGTCGGCATTGTGCCTTTTGTATTTAATTCCGATGCAATTTCTGTGTCTCATCGTCAATAAGAAGGTCTGAGGGATAGAGTAAACCTACAGTGAAGCATCGGAATCTATAACTAGTGTTACAGGTATGGTTCAAAACATAGACTGTAAGAAGAGTCAGTCTTCTTGTACTTAAGTCGGCATTGTGCCTTTTCCATTTAAGTCCGATGCAATTTGTGTGTTTCATCGTCAATAAGAATGTCAGAGGGATACAGTAAACCTGAAGTGAAGCATCGGAATCTATAACTAGTGTCACAGGAATGGTTCAAAACATAGACACTAGGAAGAGTCAGTCTTCTTGTACGTAAGTCGGCATTACGCCTTTTCTATTTAATTCCGATGCAATTTCTGTGTTTCGTCGTCAATAAGAATGTCCAAGGGATACAGGAAACCTGAAGTGAAGCATCGGAATCTATAACTAGTGTCAGAGAAACGGTTCAAAGCATAGACACTAAGAAGAGTCTGTCTTCTTGTACTTAAGTCGGCATTGTGCCTTTTGTATTTAATTCCGATGCAATATCTGTGTTTCATCGACAATAAGAAGGTCAGAGGCATACAGTAAACTGGATGTGAAGCATCGGAATCTATAACTAGTGTCGCAGGAATGGTTCAAAGCATAGGCAGTAGGAAGAGTCAGTCTTCCTGTACTTAAATCGGCATTGTGCCTTTTCTATTTAATTCCGATGCAATTTCTGTGTTTAGTCGTCAAAAAGAAGGTCAGAGGGATACCGTAAACCTGGAGTGAAGCATCGGAATCTATAACTAGTGTCACAGGAATGGTTCAAACATAGACAGTAGGAAGAGTCAGTCTTCTTGTACTTAAATCGGCATTGTGCCTTTTGAATTTAATTCCGATGCAATTTCTGTGTTTCATCGTTAATAAGAAGGTCCAAGGGATACAGTAAACATATAGTGAAGCATCGGAATCTAAAACTGGTCTCACAAGAAATGTTTACAACATAGTCAATAAGAAGAGTCAGTTTTCTTGTTCTTAAGTCGGCATTGTGCATTTTGTATTTAATTCCGATGCAATTTCTGTGTTTCATCGTCAATAAGAAGGTCCAAGGGATACAGTAAATCTGAAGTGAAGCTTCGGAAACTATAACTAGTGTCAGAGAAAAGGTTCAAAGCATAGACAGTAAGAAGAGTCTGTCTTCTTGTACTTAAGTCGGCATTGTGCCTTTTGTATTTAATTCCGATGCAATATTTGTGTTTCATCGTCAATAAGAAGGTCAGAGGGATACAGTAAACCTGAAGTGAAGCATCGGAATCTATAACTAGTGTCACAGGAATGGTTCAAAGCATAGACAGTAGGAAGAGTCAGTCTACTTGTACTTAAGTCGGCATTGTGCCTTTTCTATTTAATTCCGATGCAATTTCTGTGTTTCGTCGTCAATACGAAGGTCAGAGGGATACAGTAAACCTGAAGTGAAGCATCGGAATCTATAACTAGTGTCAGAGGAATGGTTAAAACGTAGACAGTAGGAAGAGTCAGTCTTCTTGTACTTAAGCCGGCATTGTGCATTTTGTATTTAATTCCGATGCAATTTCTGTGTTTCAACGTTAATAAGAAGGTCCAAGGGATACAGTAAACCTGAAGTGAAGCCTCGGATCTAAAACCGGTCTCACAGGAAACGTTCAAAAGTTAGAGAGTAAGAAGAGCCAGTCATCTTGTATTTGAGTCGGCATTGTGCCTTTTGTATTTAATTCCGATGCAATTTCTGTGTTTCGTCGTCAATAAGAAGGTCCAAGGGATACAGTAAACCTGAAGTGAAGCCTCGGAATCTAAAACCGGTCTCACAGGAAACGTTAAAAACGTAGAGAGTAAGAAGAACCAGTCATCTTGTATTTGAGTCGGCATTGCGCCTTTTGTATTTAATTGCGATGCAATTTCTGTGTTTCATCGTCAATAAGAAGGTCGAAGGGATACAGTAAACGTGAAGTGATGCATCGGAATCTATAACTAGTGTCACAGGAATGGTTCAAACATACACAGCAAGAAGAGTCAGTCTTCTTGTACTTAGGTCGGCATTGTGCCCCTTGTATTTAATTCCGATGCAATTTCTGTGTTTAATCGTCGATAAGAAGGTCCAAGGGATACAATAATCCTGAAGTGAAGCATCGGAATCTATAACTAGTGTCACAGGAATTGCTCAAAACATAGACAGTAAGTAGAGTCAGACTTCTTGTACTTAAGTCGGCATTGTGCCTTTTAGTATTTAATTCCGATGCAAATTCTGTGTTTCATCGACAATAAGAAGGTCAGAGGCATACAGTAAACTGGATGTGAATCATCGGAATCTATAACTAGTGTCGCAGGAATGGTTCAAAGCATAGACAGTAGGAAGAGTCAGTCTTCTTGTACTTAAGTCGGCATTGTGCCTTTTCTATTTAATTCCGATGCAATTTCTGTGTTTAGTCGTCAAAAAGAAGGTCAGAGGGATACCGTAAACCTGGAGTAAAGCATCGGAATCTATAACTAGTGTCACAGGAATGGTTCAAACATAGACAGTAGGAAGAGTCAGTCTTCTTGTACTTAAATCGGCATTGTGCCTTTTGAATTTAATTCCGATGCAATTTCTGAGTTTCATCGTTAATAAGAAGGTCCAAGGGATACAGTAAACATATAGTGAAGCATCGGAATCTAAAACTGGTCTCACAAGAAATGTTTACAACATAGTCAATAAGAAGAGTCAGTTTTCTTGTTCATAAGTCGGCATTGTGCATTTTGTATTTAATTCCGATGCAATTTCTGTGTTTCATCGTCAATAAGAAGGTCCAAGGGATACAGTAAAACTGAAGTGAAGCTTCGGAAACTATAACTAGTGTCAGAGAAAAGGTTCAAAGCATAGACAGTAAGAAGAGTCTGTCTTCTTGTACTTAAGTCGGCATTGTGCCTTTTGTATTTAATTCCGATGCAATATTTGTGTTTCATCGTCAATAAGAAGGTCAGAGGGATACAGTAAACCTGAAGTGAAGCATCGGAATCTATAACTAGTGTCACAGGAATGGTTCAAAGCAAAGACAGTAGGAAGAGTCAGTCTACTTGTACTTAAGTCGGCATTGTGGATTTTCTATTTAATTCCGATGCAATTTCTGTGTTTCGTCGTCAATACGAAGGTCAGAGGGATACAGTAAACCTGAAGTGAAGCATCGGAATCTGTAACTAGTGTCACAGGAATGGTTAAAACGTAGACAGTAGGAAGAGTCAGTCTTCTTGTACTTAAGCCGGCATTGTGCATTTTGTATTTAATTCCGATGCAATTTCTGTGTTTCATCGTTAATAAGAAGGTCCAAGGGATACAGTAAACCTGAAGTGAAGCCTCGGATCTAAAACCGGTCTCACAGGAAACGTTCAAAACGTAGAGAGTAAGAAGAGCCAGTCATCTTGTATTTGAGTCGGCATTGTGCCTTTTGTATTTAATTCCGATGCAATTTCTGTGTTTCGTCGTCAATAAGAAGGTCCAAGGGATACAGTAAACCTGAAGTGAAGCCTCGGAATCTAAAACCGGTCTCACAGGAAACGTTAAAAACGTAGAGAGTAAGAAGAACCAGTCATCTTGTATTTGAGTCGGCATTGCGCCTTTTGTATTTAATTCCGATGCAATTTTTGTGTTTCATCGTCAATAAGAAGGTCCAAGGGATACAGTAAACCTGAAGTGATGCATCGGAATCTATAACTAGTGCCACAGGAATGGTTCAAACATACACAGCAAGAAGAGTCAGTCTTCTTGTACTTAGGTCGGCATTGTGCCTCTTGTATTTAATTCCGATGCAATTTCTGTGTTTCATCGTCGATAAGAAGGTCCAAGGGATACAATAATCCTGAAGTGAAGAATCGGAATCCATAACTAGTGTCACAGGAATTGCTCAAAACATAGACAGTAAGTAGAGTCAGTCTTCTTGTACTTAAGTCGGCATTTTGCCTTTTAGTATTTAATTCCGATGCAAATTCTGTGTTTCATCGTCAATAAGATGGTCCAAGGGATACAGTAAACCTGAAGTGATGCATCGGAATCTATAACTAGTGTCACAGGAATGGTTCAAAACATAGACAGTAAGAAGAGTCACTCTTCATGAACTTAAGTCGGCATTCTGCTTTTTCTATTTAATTCCGATGCATTTTCTGGGTTTCATCGTCAATAAGAAGTTCAGAGGGAAACAGTAAACCTGAAGTGAAGCATCGGAAACTATAACTAGTGTCACAGGAATGGTTCAAAAATTAGACAATAGGAAGAGTCAGTCTTCTTGTACTTAAGTCATCATTGTGCCTTTCCTATTTCATTCCGATGCAAATTCTGCGATTTGCCGTCAATAAGAAGGTCCAAGGGATGCAGTAAACCTGCAGTGAAGCATCGGAATCTAAAACTAGTGTCACGGGAATGGTTCAAAACATAGACAGTAGGAAGAGTCAGTCTTCTTGTACTTAAGTCGGCAATGTGCCTTTTCTATTTAATTCCGATGCAATTTCTGTGTTTCGTCGTCAATAAGAAGGTCCAAGGGATACAGTGAACCTGAAGTGAAGCATCGGAATCTATATCTAGTGTCACAGGAAAGGTTCAAAACATAAATACTAAGATGAGTCAGTCTTCTTCTACTTAAGTCGGCATTGTGCCTTTTGTATATAATTCCGATGCATTTACTGTGTTTCATCGTCAATAGGAAGGTTAGAGGGATACAGTAAACCTGAAGTGAAGCATCGGAATCTATAACTAGTCTTACAGGAATGGTTCAAAACATAGACGTTAAGAAGAGTCAGTCATCATGCACTAAAATCGGCGTTGTGCCTTTTCTATTTTATTCCGATGCAATTTCTGTGTTTCATCGTCAATAAGAGTATCAGAGGGATACAGTAAACCTGAAGTGAAGCATCGGAATCTTTAAGTAGTGTCACAGGAATGGATCCAAACATAGATACAAGGGTGAGTCAGTCTTCTTGTACTTATGTCGGTATTGTGCATTTTCTGTTTAATTCGGATGCAATTTCTGTTTTTCGTCGTCAATAAGAAGGTCCAAGGGATACAGTAAACCTGAAGTGAAGCATCGGAATCTATAACAAGTGTCACAGGAAAGGTTCAAATCATAGACATTAAGAAGAGTCAGTCTTCTTCTACTTAAGTCGGCATTGTGCCTTTTGTACTTAATTCCGATGTAATTTCTGTGTTCCATCGTCAATAAGAAGATCAGAGGGATTCAGTAAACCTCAAGTAAAGCATCGGAAACTATAACTAGTGTTACGGAATGGTCAAAGCATAGACAGTAGGAAGAGTCAGTCTTCTTGTACTTAAGTCGGCATTGTGCATTTTCTATTTAATTCCGATGCTATTTCTGTGTTTCATCGTCAATAAGAAAGTCCAAGGGATACAGTAAAACTGAAGTGAAGCTTCGGAAACTATAACTAGTGTCAGAGAAAAGGTTCAAAGCATAGACAGTAAGAAGAGTCTGTCTTCTTGTACTTAAGTCGGCATTGTGCCTTTTGTATTTAATTCCGATGCAATATTTGTGTTTCATCGTCAATAAGAAGGTCAGAGGGATAC
The DNA here is from genome assembly GCF_021461395.2 of Schistocerca americana. NCBI lineage: Eukaryota > Metazoa > Arthropoda > Insecta > Orthoptera > Acrididae > Schistocerca > Schistocerca americana. Next base: position 4,313,462 of record NW_025725983.1, on the reverse strand, counting down.
AGTAAACCTGAAGTGAAGCATCGGAATCTATAACTAGTGTCACAGGAATGGTTCAAAGCATAGACAGTAGGAAGAGTCAGTCTTCTTGTACTTAAGTCGGCATTGTGCCTTTTCTATTTAATTCCGATGCAATTTCTGTGTTTCGTCGTCAATACGAAGGTCAGAGGGATACAGTAAACCTGAAGTGAAGCATCGGAATCTATAACTACTGTCACAGGAATGGTTAAAACGTAGACAGTAGGAAGAGTCAGTCTTCTTGTACTTAAGCCGGCATTGTGCATTTTGTATTTAATTCCGATGCAATTTCTGTGTTTCATCGTTAATAAGAAGGTCCAAGGGATACAGTAATCCTGAAGTGAAGCCTCGGATCTAAAACCGGTCTCACAGGAAACGTTCAAAACGTAGAGTGTAAGAAGAGCCAGTCATCTTGTATTTGAGTCGGCATTGTGCCTTTTGTATTTAATTCCGATGCAATTTCTGTGTTTCGTCGTCAATAAGAAGGTCCAAGGGATACAGTAAACCAGAAGTGAAGCCTCGGAATCTAAAACCGGTCTCACAGGAAACGTTAAAAACGTAGAGAGTAAGACGAACCAGTCATCTTGTATTTGAGTCGGCATTGCGCCTTTTGTATTTAATTCCGATGCAATTTCTGTGTTTCATCGTCAATAAGAAGGTCCAAGGGATACAGTAAACCTGAAGTGATGCATCGGAATCTATAACTAGTGTCACAGGAATGGTTCAAACATACACAGCAAGAAGAGTCAGTCTTCTTGTACTTAGGTCGGCATTGTGCCTCTTGTATTTAATTCCGATGCAATTTCTGTGTTTCATCGTCGATAAGAAGGTCCAAGGGATACAGTAATCCTGAAGTGAAGCATCGGAATCTATAACTAGTGTCACAGGAATTGCTCAAAACATAGACAGTAAGTAGAGTCAGTCTTCTTGTACTTAAGTCGGCATTGTGCCTTTTAGTATTTAATTCCGATGCAAATTCTGTGTTTCATCGTCAATAAGATGGTCCAAGGGATACAGTAAACCTGAAGTGAAGCATCGGAATCTATAACTAGTGTCACAGGAATGGTTCAAAACACAGACAGTAAGAAGAGTCAGTCTTCATGAACTTAAGTCGGCATTCTGCCTTTTCTATTTAATTCCGATGCATTTTCTGGGCTTCATCGTCAATAAGAAGTTCAGAGGGATACAGTAAACCTGAAGTGAAGCATCGGAATCTATAACTAGTGTCACAGGAATGGTTCAAAAATTAGACAATAGGAAGAGTCAGTCTTCTTGTACTTAAGTCATCATTGTGCCTTTCCTATTTCATTCCGATGCAAATTCTGCGATTCGCCGTCAATAAGAAGGTCCAAGGGATGCAGTAAACCTGCAGTGAAGCTTCGGAATCTAAAACTAGTGTCACGGGAATGGTTCAAAACATAGACAGTAGGAAGAGTCAGTCTACTTGTACTTAAGTCGGCATTGTGCCTTTTCTATTTAATTCCGATGCAATTTCTGTGTTTCGTCGTCAATAAGAAGGTCCAAGGGATACAGTGAACCTGAAGTGAAGCATCGGAATCTATATCTAGTGTCACAGGAAAGGTTCAAAACATAGATACTAAGATGAGTCAGTCTTCTTCTACTTAAGTCGGCATTGTGCCTTTTGTATATAATTCCGATGCATTTACTGTGTTTCATCGTCAATAGGAAGGTTAGAGGGATACAGTAAACCTGAAGTGAAGCATCGGATTCTATAACTAGTCTTACAGGAATGGTTCAAAGCATAGACGTTAAGAAGAGTCAGTCATCATGCACTAAAATCGGCGTTGTGCCTTTTCTATTTTATTCCGATGCAATTTCTGTGTTTCATCGTCAATAAGAGTATCAGAGGGATACAGTAAACCTGAAGTGAAGCATCGGAATCTATAAGTAGTGTCACAGGAATGGATCCAAACATAGATACAAGGGTGAGTCAGTCTTCTTGTACTTAAGTCGGTATTGTGCGTTTTCTGTTTAATTCGGATGCAATTTCTGTTTTTTGTCGTCAATAAGAAGGTCCAAGGGATACAGTAAACCTGAAGTGAAGCATCGGAATCTATAACTAGTGTCACAGGAAAGGTTAAAAACGTAGACATTAAGAAGAGTCAGTCTTCTTCTACTTAAGTCGGCATTGTGCCTTTTGTACTTAATTCCGATGCAATTTCTGTGTTTCATCGTCAATAAGAAGATCAGAGGGCTTCAGTAAACCTGAAGTAAAGCATCGGAAACTATAACTAGTGTCACGGAATGGTCAAAGCATAGACAGTAGGAAGAGTCAGTCTTCTTGTACTTAAGTCGGCATTGTGCATTTTCTATTTAATTCCGATGCTATTTCTGTGTTTCATCGTCAATAAGAAGGTCCAAGGGATACAGTAAAACTGAAGTGAAGCTTCGGAAACTATAACTAGTGTCACAGAAAAGGTTCAAAGCATAGACAGTAAGAAGAGTCTGTCTTCTTGTACTTAAGTCGGCATTGTGCCTTTTGTATTTAATTCCGATGCAATATTTGTGTTTCATCGTCAATAAGAAGGTCAGAGGGATACAGTAAACCTGAAGTGAAGCATCGGAATCTATAACTAGTGTCACAGGAATGGTTCAAAACGTACACAGCAAGAAGAGTCAGTCTTCTTGTACTTAAGTCGGCATTGTGCCTTTTCTATTTAATTCCGATGCAATTTCTGTGTTTCATCGCCAATAAGAAGGTCCAAGGGATACAGTAAACCGGAAGTGAAGCACCGGAATCTATAACTAGTGTCACAGGAATGGTTCAAACATAGACAGTAAGAAGAGTCAGTCTTCTTGTACTTAAGTCGACATTGTGCCTTTTGTATTTAATCCCGATGCAATTTCTGTGTTTCATCGTCATTAAGAAGGTCCAAGGGATACAGTAAACTTATAGTGAAGCATCGGAATCTAAAACTGGTCTCACAGGAAATGTTCAAATCATAGTCAGTAAGAAGAGTCAGTCTTCTTGTACTTAAGTCGGCATAGTGCCTTTTCTATTTATATCCGATGCAATTTCTGTGTTTCGTCGTCACTAAGAAGGTCAAAGGGATACAGTAAACCTGAAGTGAAGCATCGGAATCTAAAACCGGTCTTACAGGAAATGTTCAAACATAGAGAGTGAGAAGAGCCAGTCATCTTGAATTTGAGTCGGCATTGTGCCTTTTGAATTTAATTCCTATGCAATTTCTGTGTTTCAACGTCAATGAGAAGGCCAGAAGGATACAGTAAACCTGAAGTGAAGCATCGGAATCTATAAGTAGTGTCACAGGAATGGTTCACAGCATAGACAGTAAGAAGAGTCAGTCTTCATGTACTTAAGTCGGCATTGTGCCTTTTGTATTTAATTCCGATTCAATTTCTGTGTTTCATCGTCGATTTGAAGGTCCAAGGGATACAGTAATCCTGAAGTGAAGCAACGGAATCTATAACTAGTGTCACAGGAATTGCTCAAATCATAGACAGTAAGAAGAGTCAGTCTTCTTGTACTTAAGCCGGCATTGTGCATTTTCTATTTAATTCCGATGCAATTTCTGTATTTCGTCGTCAATAAGAAGGTCCAAGGGATACAGTAAACGTGAAGTGAAGCATCGGAATCTATAACTAAGGTCACAGAAAAGGTTCAAAACATAGACAGTAAGAAGAGTCAGTCTTCTTGTACTTAAGTCGGCATTGTGCCTTTTGTATTTGATTCCGATGCAATTTCTGTGTTTTTTCGTCAATAAGAAGGTCAGAGGGATACAGTAAACCTGAAGTGAAGCATCGGAATCTATAACTAGAGTCACAGGAATGGTTCAAAACATAGACACTAGGAAGAGTCAGTCTTCTTGCACTTAAGTCGGCATAGTGCCTTTTCTATTTTATTCCCATGCAATTTCTGGGTCTCGTCGTCAACAAGAAGGTCAGAGGGATACAGTAAACCTGAAGTGAAGCATCGGAATCTATAACTAGTGTCACAGGAATGGTTTAAAGCATTCACAAAAGAAGAGTCAGTCTTCTTGTACTTAAGTCGGCATTGTGCCTTTTGTATTTAATTCCGATGCAATTTCTGTGTTTCATCGTCAATAAGAAGGTCCAAGGGATACAGTAAACCTGAAGTGATGCATCGGAATCTCTAACTAGTGTCACAGGAATGGTTCAAAACATAGACAGTAGGAAGAGTCAGTCTTCTTGTACTTAAGTCGGCATTGTGCCTTTTGTATTTAATTCCGATGCAATTTCTGTGTTTCATCGTCAATAAGAAGGTCCTAGGGATACACTAAACATATAGTGAAGCATCGGAATCTAAAACTTGTCTCACAGGAAATGTTCAAATCATAGTCAGTAAGAAGAGTCAGTCTTCTTATACTTAAGTCGGCCTTGTGCCTTTTCTATTTAATTCCGATGCAATTTCTGTGTTTCGTCGTCAATAAGAATGTCCAAGGGATACAGTAAACCTGAAGTGAAGCCTCGGAATCTAAAACCGGTCACACAGGAAATGTTCAAAACGTAGAGAGTAAGAAGAGTCAGTCATCTTGTATTTGAGTCGGCATTGTGCCTTTTGTATTTAATTCCGATGCAATTTCTGTGATTCATCGTCAATAAGAAGGTCCAAGGGATACACTGAACATATAGTGAAGCATAGGAATCTAAAACTGGTCTCACAGGTATTGTTCAAATCATAGAGAGTAAGAAGAGTCAGTCTTCTTGTACTTAAGTCGGCATTGTGCCTTTTGTATTTAATTCCGAAGCAATTTATGTGTTTCATCGTCAATAAGAAGGTCCAAGGGATACAGTAAACCTGAAGTGATGCATCGGAATCTATAACTAGTGTCACAGGAATGGTTCAAAACATAGATAGTAGGAAGAGTCAGTCTTCTTGTACTTAAGTCGGCATTGTGCCTTTTCTATTTAATTTCGTTGCAATTTTTGTGTTTCGGCGTCAATAAGAAGGTCCAAGGGATACAGTAAACCTGAAGTGAAGCCTCGGAATCTAAAACCGGTCTCACAGGAGAGTTTCAAAACGTAGAGAGTAAGAAGGGCCAGTCATCTTGTATTTGAGTCGGCATTGTGCTTCTTGTATTTAATTCCGATGCAATTTCTGTGTCTCGTCGTCAATAAGAATGTCTGAGGGAAAGAGTAAACCTGAAGTGAAGCATCGGAATCTATAACTAGTGTTACAGGAATGGTTCAAACATAGACTGTAAGAAGAGTCAGTCTTCTTGTACTTAAGTCGGCATTGTGCCTTTTCTATTTAAGTCCGAAGCAATTTGTGTGTTTCATCGTCAATAAGAATGTCTGAGGGATACAGTAAACCTGAAGTGAAGCATCGGAATCTATAACTAGTGTCACAGGAATGGTTCAAAACATAGAAACTAGGAAGAGTCAGTCTTCTTGTACGTAAGTCGGCATTGTGCCTTTTCTATTTAATTCCGACGCAATTTCTGTGTTTCGTCGTCAATAAGAATGTCCAAGGGATACAGTAAACCTGAAGTGAAGCATCGGAATCTATAACTAGTGTCAGAGAAAATGTTCAATGCATAGACCCTAAGAAGAGTCTGTCTTCTTGTACTTAAGTCGGCATTGTGCCTTTTCTATTTAATTCCGATGCAATTTCTGTGTTTAGTCGTCAAAAAGAAGGTCAGAGGGATACCGTAAACCTGGAGTGAAGCATCGGAATCTATAACTAGTGTCACAGGAATGGTTCAAACATAGACAGTAGGAAGAGTCAGTCTTCTTGTACTTAAGTCGGCATTGTGCCTTTTGTATTTAATTCCGATGCAATTTTTGTGTTTCGTCGTCAATTAAAAGGTCCAAGCGATACAGTAAACCGGAAGTGAAGCACCGGAATCTAAAACCGGTCTCTCAGGAATGGTTCAAAACATAGAGAGTAAGAAGAGACAGTCATCTTGTAATTGAGTCTTCATTGTGCCTTTTGTATTTAATTCCGATGTCGTTTCTGTGTTTGATCGTCAATAAGAAGGTCAGAGGGAATCAGTAAACCTGAAGTGAAGCATCGGAAACTATAACAAGTGTCATAGGAATGGTTAAAACATAGACAATAGGTAGAGTCAGTCTTCTTGTACTTAAGTCGGCATTGTGCCTTTTCTACTTAACTCTGATTCAAATTCTGTGCTTCGTCGTCACTAAGAAGGTCCAAGGGATACAGTAAACCTGAAGTGAAGCATCGGAATCTATAACTAGTGTCACAGGAATGGTTCAAAACATAGACAGTAAGAAGAGTTAGTTTTCTTGTAGTTAAGTCGGCATTGTGCCTTTTGTATTTAATTCCGATGCAATTTCTGTGTTTCATCGTCAATAAGAAGGTCAGAGGGATACAGTAAACCTGAAGTGAAGCATCGGAATCCATAACTAGTGTCACAGGAATGGTTCAAAACATAGACAGTAAGAAGAGACAGTCTTCTTGTACTTAAGTCGGCATTGTGCTTTTTCTATTTAATTCCGATGCAATTTCTGTGTTTCATCGTCAATTAGAAGGTCAGAGGGATACAGTAAACCTGAAGTGAAGCATCGGAATCTATAACTAGTGTCACAGGAATGGTTCAAAACATAGACAGTACGAAGAGTAAGTCCTCTTCTACTTAAGTCGGCATTGTGCCTTTTGTATTTAATTCCGATTCAATTTCTGTGTTTCATCGTCAATAAGAAGGTCAGAGGGATACAGTAAACCTGAAGTGAAGCATCGGAATCTATAACTAGTGTCACAGGAATGGTTCAGAACAGAGCCAGTAGGAAGAGTCAGTCTTCTTGTACTTAGGGCGGCGTTGTGCCTTTTCTATTTAACTCTGATGCAAATTGTGTGCTTCGTCATCACTAAGAAGGTCCAAGGGATACAGTAAACCTGAAGTGAAGCATCGGAATCTATAACTAGTGTCACAGGAATGGTTCAAAACATAGACAGTAAGAAGAGTCGGTCTTCTTGTACTTAAGTCGGCATTGTGCCTTTTCTATTTAACTCTGATGCAAATTCTGTGCTTCGTCGTCAATAAGAAGGTCCAAGGGATACAGTAAACCTGAAGTGAAGCATCGGAATCTATAACTAGTGTCACAGGATTGGTTCAAAACATAGACAGTAAGAAGAGTCAGTCTTCTTGTACTTAAGTCGGCATTGTGCCTTTTGTATTCAATTCCGATGCAATTTCTGTGTTTCATCGTCAATAAGAAGGTCAGAGGGATACAGTAAACCTGAAGTGAAGCATCGGAATGTATAACTAGTGTCACAGGAATGGTTCAAAACATAGACAGTAAGAAGAGACAGTCTTCTTGTACTTAAGTCGGCATTGTGCCTTTTCTATTTAATTCCGATGCAATTTCTGTGTTTCATCGTCAATAAGAAGGTCAGAGGGATACAGTAAACCTGAAGTGAAGCATCGGAATCTATAACTAGTGTCACAGGAATGGTTCAAAACATAGACAGTAGGAAGTGTCAGTCGTCTTGTACTTAAGTCGGCATTGTGCCTTTTGTATTTAATTCCGATGCAATTTCTGTGTTTCGTCATCAATAAGAAGGTCAGAGCGATACAGTAAACCTGAAGTGAAGCATCGGAATCTATAACTAGTGTCACAGGAATGGTTCAAAACATAGACAGTATGAAGTGTAAGTCCTCTTGTACTTAAGTCGGCGTTGTGCCTTTTGTATTTAATTCCGATGCAATTTCTGTGTTTCATCGTCAATAAGAAGGTCAGAGGGATACAGTAAACCTGAAGTGAAGCATCGGAATCTATAACTAGTGTCACAGGAATGGTTCAGAACAGAGCCAGTAGGAAGAGTCAGTCTTCTTGTACTTAGGGCGGCGTTGTGCCTTTTCTATTTAACTCTGTTGCAAATTGTGTGCTTCGTCATCACTAAGAAGGTCCAGGGGATACAGTAAACCTGAAGTGAAGCATCGGAATCTATAACTAGTGTCACAGGAATGGTTCAAAACATAGACAGTAAGAAGAGTCGGTCTTCTTGTACTTAAGTCGGCATTGTGCCTTTTCTATTTAACTCTGATGCAAATTCTGTGCTTCGTCGTCAATAAGAAGGTCCAAGGGATACAGTAAACCTGAAGTGAAGCATCGGAATCTATAACTAGTGTCACAGGAATGGTTCAAAACATACACAGCAAGAAGAGTCAGTCTTCTTGTACTTAAGTCGGCATTGTGCCTTTTCTATTTAATTCCGATGCAATTTCTGTGTTTCATCGTCAATAAGAAGGTCCAAGGAATACAGTAAACCGGAAGCGAAGCACCGGAATCTATAACTAGTGTCACAGGAATGGTTCAAAACATAGACAGTAAGAAGAGTCAGTCCTCTTGTACTTAAGTCGGCATTGTGCCTTTTGTATTTAATCCCGATGCAATTTCTGTGTTTCATCGTCATTAAGAAGGTCCAAGGGATACAGTAAACTTATAGTGAAGCATCGGAATCTAAAACTGGTCTCACAGGAAATGTTCAAATCATAGTCAGTAAGAAGAGTCAGTCTTCTTGTACTTAAGTCGGCATAGTGCCTTTTCTATTTAATTCCGATGCAATTTCTGTGTTTCGTCGTCAATATGAAGGTCCAAGGGATACAGTAAACCAGAAGTGAAGCATCGGAATCTAAAACCGGTCTTACAGGAAATGTTCAAAACATAGAGAGTGAGAAGAGCCAGTCATCTTGAATTTGAGTCGGCATTGTGCCTTTTGAATTTAATTCCTATGCAATTTCTGTGTTTCAACGTCAATGAGAAGGTCAGAAGGATACAGTAAACCTGAAGTGAAGCATCGGAATCTATAAGTAGTGTCACAGGAATGGTTCACAGCATAGACAGTAAGAAGAGTCAGTCTTCATGTACTTAAGTCGGCATTGTGCTTTTTGTATTTAATTCCGATTCAATTTCTGTGTTTCATCGTCGATTTGAAGGTCCAAGGGATACAGTAATCCTGAAGTGAAGCAACGGAATCTATAACTAGTGTCACAGGAATTGCTCAAATCATAGACAGTATGAAGAGTCAGTCTTCTTGTACTTAAGCCGGCATTGTGCATTTTCTATTTAATTCCGATGCAATTTCTGTATTTCGTCGTCAATAAGAAGGTCCAAGGGATACAGTAAACGTGAAGTGAAGCATCGGAATCTATAACTAATGTCACAGAAAAGGTTCAAAACATAGACAGTAAGAAGAGTCAATCTTCTTGTACTTAAGTCGGCATTGTGCCTTTTGTATTTGATTCCGATGCAATTTCTGTGTTTTTTCGTCAATAAGAAGGTCAGAGGGATACAGTAAACCTGAAGTGAAGCATCGGAATCTATAACTAGAGTCACAGGAATGGTTCAAAACATAGACACTAGGAAGAGTCAGTCTTCTTGCACTTAAGTCGGCATAGTGCCTTTTCTATTTTATTCCGAAGCAATTTCTGTGTCTCGTCGTCAACAAGAAGGTCAGAGGGATACAGTAAACCTGAAGTGAAGCATCGGAATCTATAACTAGTGTCACAGGAATGGTTCAAAGCATTCACAAAAGAAGAGTCAGTCTTCTTGTACTTAAGTCGGCATTGTGCCTTTTGTATTTAATTCCGATGCAATTTCTGTGTTTCATCGTCAATAAGAAGGTCCAAGGGATACAGTAAACCTGAAGTGATGCATCGGAATCTCTAACTAGTGTCACAGGAATGGTTCAAAACATAGACAGTAGGAAGAGTCAGTCTTCTTGTACTTAAGTCGGCATTGTGCCTTTTGTATTTAATTCCGATGCAATTTCTGTGTTTCATCGTCAATAAGAAGGTCCTAGGGATACACTAAACATATAGTGAAGCATCGGAATCTAAAACTGGTCTCACAGGAAATGTTCAAATCATAGTCAGTAAGAAGAGTCAGTCTTCTTATACTTAAGTCGGCCTTGTGCCTTTTCTATTTAATTCCGATGCAATTTCTGTGTTTCGTCGTCAATAAGAACGTCCAAGGGATACAGTAAACCTGATGTGAAGCCTCGGAATCTAAAACCGGTCACACAGGAAATGTTCAAAACGTAGAGAGTAAGAAGAGACAGTCATCTTGTATTTGAGTCGGCATTGTGCCTTTTGTATTTAATTCCTTAGCAATTTCTGTGATTCATCGTCAATAAGAAGGTCCAAGGGATACACTGAACATATAGTGAAGCATAGGAATCTAAAACTGGTCTCACAGGTATTGTTCAAATCATAGAGAGTAAGAAGAGTCAGTCTTCTTGTACTTAAGTCGGCATTGTGCCTTTTGTATTTAATTCCGAAGCAATTTATGTGTTTCATCGTCAATAAGAAGGTCCAAGGGATACAGTAAACCTGAAGTGATGCATCGGAATCTATAACTAGTGTCACAGGAATGGTTCAAAGCATAGATAGTAGGAAGAGTCAGTCTTCTTGTACTTAAGTCGGCATTTTGCCTTTTCTATTTAATTTCGATGCAATTTTTGTGTTTCGTCGTCAATAAGAAGGTCCAAGGGATACAGTAAACCTGAAGTGAAGCCTCGGAATCTAAAACCGGTCTCACAGGAGAGTTTCAAAACGTAGAGAGTAAGAAGAGCCAGTCATCTAGTATTTGAGTCGGCATTGTGCTTCTTGTATTTAATTCCGATGCAATTTCTGTGTCTCGTCGTCAATAAGAATGTCTGAGGGAAAGAGTAAACCTGAAGTGAAGCATCGGAATCTATAACTAGTGTTACAGGAATGGTTCAAAACATAGACTTTAAGAAGAGTCAGTCTTCTTGTACTTAAGTCGGCATTGTGCCTTTTCTATTTAAGTCCGAAGCAATTTGTGTGTTTCATCGTCAATAAGAATGTCTGAGGGATACAGTAAACCTGAAGTGAAGCATCGGAATCTATAACTAGTGTCACAGGAATGGTTCAAAACATAGAAACTAGGAAGAGTCAGTCTTCTTGTACGTAAGTCGGCATTGTGCCTTTTCTATTTAATTCCGACGCAATTTCTGTGTTTCGTCGTCAATAAGAATGTCCAAGGGATACAGTAAACCTGAAGTGAAGCATCGGAATCTATAACTAGTGTCAAAGAAAATGTTCAATGCATAGACACTAAGAAGAGTCTGTCTTCTTGTACTTAAGTCGGCATTGTGCCTTTTGTATTTAATTCCGATGCAATATCTGTGTTTCATCGACAATAAGAAGGTCAGAGGTATACAGTAAACTGGATGTGAAGCATCGGAATCTATAACTAGTGTCGCAGGAATGGTTCAAAGCATAGACAGTAGGAAGAGTCAGTCTTCTTGTACTTAAGTCGGCATTGTGCCTTTTCTATTTAATTCCGATGCAATTTCTGTGTTTAGTCATCAAAAAGAAGGTCAGAGGGATACCGTAAACCTGGAGTGAAGCATCGGAATCTATAACTAGTGTCACAGGAATGGTTCAAACATAGACAGTAGGAAGAGTCAGTCTTCTTGTACTTAAGTCGGCATTGTGCCTTTTGTATTTAATTCCGATGCAATTTTTGTGTTTCGTCGTCAATTAAAAGGTCCAAGCGATACAGTAAACCGGAAGTGAAGCACCGGAATCTAAAACCGGTCTCTCAGGAATGGTTCAAAACATAGAGAGTAAGAAGAGACAGTCATCTTGTAATTGAGTCTTCATTGTGCCTTTTGTATTTAATTCCGATGTCGTTTCTGTGTTTGATCGCCAATAAGAAGGTCAGAGGGAATCAGTAAACCTGAAGTGAAGCATCGGAAACTATAACAAGTGTCATAGGAATGGTTAAAACATAGACAGTAGGTAGAGTCAGTCTTCTTGTACTTAAGTCGGCATTGTGCCTTTTCTACTTAACTCTGATTCAAATTCTGTGCTTCGTCGTCACTAAGAAGGTCCAAGGGATACAGTAAACCTGAAGTGAAGCATCGGAATCTATAACTAGTGTCACAGGAATGGTTCAAAACATAGACAGTAAGAAGAGTCAGTTTTCTTGTAGTTAAGTCGGCATTGTGCCTTTTGTATTTAATTCCGATGCAATTTCTGTGTTTCATCGTCAATAAGAAGGTCAGAGGGATACAGTAAACCTGAAGTGAAGCATCGGAATCCATAACTAGCGTCACAGGAATGGTTCAAAACATAGACAGTAAGAAGAGACAGTCTTCTTGTACTTAAGTCGGCATTGTGCTTTTTCTATTTAATTCCGATGCAATTTCGGTGTTTCATCGTCAATTAGAAGGTCAGAGGGATACAGTAAACCTGAAGTGAAGCATCGGAATCTATAACTAGTGTCACAGGAATGGTTCAAAACATAGACAGTACGAAGAGTAAGTCCTCTTCTACTTAAGTCGGCATTGTGCCTTTTGTATTTAATTCCGATTCAATTTCTGTGTTTCATCGTCAATAAGAAGGTCAGAGGGATACAGTAAACCTGAAGTGAAGCATCGGAATCTATAACTAGTGTCACAGGAATGGTTCAGAACAGAGCCAGTAGGAAGAGTCAGTCTTCTTGTACTTAGGGCGGCGTTGTGCCTTTTCTATTTAACTCTGATGCTAATTGTGTGCTTCGTCATCACTAAGAAGGTCCAAGGGATACAGTAAACCTGAAGTGAAGCATCGGAATCTATAACTAGTGTCACAGGAATGGTTCAAAACATAGACAGTAAGAAGAGTCGGTCTTCTTGTACTTAAGTCGGCATTGTGCCTTTTCTATTTAACTCTGATGCAAATTCTGTGCTTCGTCGTCAATAAGAAGGTCCAAGGGATACAGTAAACCTGAAGTGAAGCATCGGAATCTATAACTAGTGTCACAGGAATGGTTCAAAACATAGACAGTAAGAAGAGACAGTCTTCTTGTACTTAAGTCGGCATTGTGCCTTTTCTATTTAATTCCGATGCAATTTCTGTGTTTCATCGTCAATAAGAAGGTAAGAGGGATACAGTAAACCTGAAGTGAAGCATCGGAATCTATAACTAGTGTCACAGGAATGGTTCAAAACATAGACAGTAGGAAGTGTCAGTCGTCTTGTACTTAAGTCGGCATTGTGCCTTTTGTATTTAATTCCGATGCAATTTCTGTGTTTCGTCATCAATAAGAAGGTCAGAGTGATACAGTAAACCTGAAGTGAAGCATCGGAATCTATAACTAGTGTCACAGGAATGGTTCAAAACATAGACAGTATGAAGTGTAAGTCCTCTTGTACTTAAGTCGGCGTTGTGCCTTTTGTATTTAATTCCGATGCAATTTCTGTGTTTCATCGTCAAAAAGAAGGTCAGAGGGATACAGTAAACCTGAAGTGAAGCATCGGTATCTATAACTAGTGTCACAGGAATGGTTCAGAACAGAGCCAGTAGGAAGAGTCAGTCTTCTTGTACTTAGGGCGGCGTTGTGCCTTTTCTATTTAACTCTGTTGCAAATTGTGTGCTTCGTCATCACTAAGAAGGTCCAGGGGATACAGTAAACCTGAAGTGAAGCATCGGAATCTATAACTAGTGTCACAGGAATGGTTCAAAACATAGACAGTAAGAAGAGTCGGTCTTCTTGTACTTAAGTCGGCATTGTGCCTTTTCTATTTAACTCTGATGCAAATTCTGTGCTTCGTCGTCAATAAGAAGGTCCAAGGGATACAGTAAACCTGAACTGAAGCATCGGAATCTATAACTAGTGTCACAGGAATGGTTCAAAACATACACAGCAAGAAGAGTCAGTCTTCCTGTACTTAAGTCGGCATTGTGCCTTTTCTATTTAATTCCGATGCAATTTCTGGGTTTCATCGTCAATAAGAAGGTCCAAGGGATACTGTAAACTTATAGTGAAGCATCGGAATCTAAAACTGGTCTCACAGGAAATGTTCAAATCATAGTCAGTAAGAAGAGACAGTCTTCTTGTACTTAAGTCGGCATAGTGCCTTTTCTATTTAATTCCGATGCAATTTCTGTGTTTCGTCGTCAATAAGAAGGTCCAAGGGATACACTAAACCAGAAGTGAAGCATCGGAATCTAAAACCGGTCTTACAGGAAATGTTCAAAACATAGAGAGTGAGAAGAGCCAGTCATCTTGAATTTGAGTCGGCATTGTGCCTTTTGAATTTAATTCCTATGCAAATTCTGTGTTTCAACGTCAATGAGAAGGTCAGAAGGATACAGTAAACCTGAAGTGAAGCATCGGAATCTATAAGTAGTGTCACAGGAATGGTTCACAGCATAGACAGTAAGAAGAGTCAGTCTTCATGTACTTAAGTCGGCATTGTGCCTTTTGTATTTAATTCCGATTCAATTTCTGTGTTTCATCGTCGATTTGAAGGTCCAAGGGATACAGTAATCCTGAAGTGAAGCAACGGAATCTATAACTAGTGTCACAGGAATTGCTCAAATCATAGACAGTAAGAAGAGTCAGTCTTCTTGTACTTAAGCCGGCATTGTGCATTTTCTATTTAATTCCGATGCAATTTCTGTATTTCGTCGTCAATAAGAAGGTCCAAGGGATACAGTAAACGTGAAGTGAAGCATCGGAATCTATAACTAATGTCACAGAAAAGGTTCAAAACATAGACAGTAAGAAGAGTCAGTCTTCTTGTACTTAAGTCGGCATTGTGCCTTTTGTATTTGATTCCGATGCAATTTCTGTGTTTTTTCGTCAATAAGAAGGTCAGAGGGATACAGTAAACCTGAAGTGAAGCATCGGAATCTATAACTAGAGTCACAGGAATGGTTCAAAACATAGACACTAGGAAGAGTCAGTCTTCTTGCACTTAAGTCGGCATAGTGCCTTTTCTATTTTATTCCGATGCAATTTCTGTGTCTCGTCGTCAACAAGAAGGTCAGAGGGATACAGTAAACCTGAAGTGAAGCATCGGAATCTTTAACTAGTGTCACAGGAATGGTTCAAAGCATTCACAAAAGAAGAGTAAGTCTTCTTGTACTTAAGTCGGCATTGTGCCTTTTGTATTTAATTCCGATGCAATTTCTGTGTTTCATCGTCAATAAGAAGGTCCAAGGGATACAGTAAACCTGAAGTGATGCATCGGAATCTCTAACTAGTGTGACAGGAATGGTTCAAAACATAGACAGTAGGAAGAGTCAG
This sequence comes from Schistocerca americana, assembly GCF_021461395.2. Classification (NCBI taxonomy): domain Eukaryota; kingdom Metazoa; phylum Arthropoda; class Insecta; order Orthoptera; family Acrididae; genus Schistocerca; species Schistocerca americana. The sequence goes on along the minus strand of NW_025725983.1, from coordinate 4,298,432 downwards.
TCTTCTTGTACTTAAGTCGGCATTGTGCCTTTTGTATTTAATTCCGATGCAATTTCTGTGTTTCATCGTCAATAAGAAGGTCCTAGGGATACACTAAACATATAGTGAAGCATCGGAATCTAAAACTGGTCTCACAGGAAATGTTCAAATCATAGTCAGTAAGAAGAGTCAGTCTTCTTATACTTAAGTCGGCCTTGTGCCTTTTCTATTTAATTCCGATGCAATTTCTGTGTTTCGTCGTCAATAAGAATGTCCAAGGGATACAGTAAACCTGAAGTGAAGCCTCGGAATCTAAAACCGGTCACACAGGAAATGTTCAAAACGTAGAGAGTAAGAAGAGTCAGTCATCTTGTATTTGAGTCGGCATTGTGCCTTTTGTATTTAATTCCGATGCAATTTCTGTGATTCATCGTCAATAAGAAGGTCCAAGGGATACACTGAACATATAGTGAAGCATAGGAATCTAAAACTGGTCTCACAGGTATTGTTCAAATCATAGAGAGTAAGAAGAGTCAGTCTTCTTGTACTTAAGTCGGCATTGTGCCTTTTGTATTTAATTCCGAAGCAACTTATGTGTTTCATCGTCAATAAGAAGGTCCAAGGGATACAGTAAACCTGAAGTGATGCATCGGAATCTATAACTAGTGTCACAGGAATGGTTCAAAACATAGATAGTAGGAAGAGTCAGTCTTCTTGTACTTAAGTCGGCATTGTGCCTTTTCTATTTAATTCCGATGCTATTTTTGTGTTTCGTCGTCAATAAGAAGGTCCAAGGGATACAGTAAACCTGAAGTGAAGCCTCGGAATCTAAAACCGGTCTCACAGGAGAGTTTCAAAACGTAGAGAGTAAGAAGAGCCCGTCATCTTGTATTTGAGTCGGCATTGTGCTTCTTGTATTTAATTCCGATGCAATTTCTGTGTCTCGTCGTCAATAAGAATGTCTGAGGGAAAGAGTAAACCTGAAGTGAAGCATCGGAATCTATAACTAGTGTTACAGGAATGGTTCAAAACATAGACTGTAAGAAGAGTCAGTCTTCTTGTACTTAAGTCGGCATTGTGCCTTTTCTATTTAAGTCCGAAGCAATTTGTGTGTTTCATCGTCAATAAGAATGTCTGAGGGATACAGTAAACCTGAAGTGAAGCATCGGAATCTATAACTAGTGTCACAGGAATGGTTCAAAACATAGAAACTAGGAAGAGTCAGTCTTCTTGTACGTAAGTCGGCATTGTGCCTTTTCTATTTAATTCCGACGCAATTTCTGTGTTTCGTCGTCAATAAGAATGTCCAAGGGATACAGTAAACCTGAAGTGAAGCATCGGAATCTATAACTAGTGTCAGAGAAAATGTTCAATGCATAGACACTAAGAAGAATCAGTCTTCTTGTACTTAAGTCGGCATTGTGCCTTTTGTATTTAATTCCGATGCAATATCAGTGTTTCATCGACAATAAGAAGGTCAGAGGTATACAGTAAACTGGATGTGAAGCATCAGAATCTATAACTAGTGTCGCAGGAATGGTTCAAAGCATAGACAGTAGGAAGAGTCAGTCTTCTTGTACTTAAGTCGGCATTGTGCCTTTTCTATTTAATTCCGATGCAATTTCTGTGTTTAGTCGTCAAAAAGAAGGTCAGAGGGATACCGTAAACCTGGAGTGAAGCATCGGAATCTATAACTAGTGTCACAGGAATGGTTCAAACATAGACAGTAGGAAGAGTCAGTCTTCTTGTACTTAAGTCGGCATTGTGCCTTTTGTATTTAATTCCGATGCAATTTTTGTGTTTCGTCGTCAATTAAAAGGTCCAAGCGATACAGTAAACCGGAAGTGAAGCACCGGAATCTAAAACCGGTCTCTCAGGAATGGTTCAAAACATAGAGAGTAAGAAGAGACAGTCATCTTGTAATTGAGTCTTCATTGTGCCTTTTGTATTTAATTCCGATGTCGTTTCTGTGTTTGATCGTCAATAAGAAGGTCAGAGGGAATCAGTAAACCTGAAGTGAAGCACCGGAAACTATAACAAGTGTCATAGGAATGGTTAAAACATAGACAGTAGGTAGAGTCAGTCTTCTTGTACTTAAGTCGGCATTGTGCCTTTTCTACTTAACTCTGATTCAAATTCTGTGCATCGTCGTCACTAAGAAGGTCCAAGGGATACAGTAAACCTGAAGTGAAGCAACGGAATCTATAACTAGTGTCACAGGAATGGTTCAAAACATAGACAGTAAGAAGAGTCAGTTTTCTTGTAGTTAAGTCGGCATTGTGCCTTTTGTACTTAATTCCGATGCAATTTCTGTGTTTCATCGTCAATAAGAAGGTCAGAGGGATACAGTAAACCTGAAGTGAAGCATCGGAATCCATAACTAGTGTCACAGGAATGGTTCAAAACATAGACAGTAAGAAGAGACAGTCTTCTTGTACTTAAGTCGGCATTGTGCTTTTTCTATTTAATTCCGATTCAATTTCTGTGTTTCATCGTCAATTAGAAGGTCAGAGAGATACAGTAAACCTGAAGTGAAGCATCGGAATCTATAACTAGTGTCACAGGAATGGTTCAAAACATAGACAGTACGAAGAGTAAGTCCTCTTCTACTTAAGTCGGCATTGTGCCTTTTGTATTTAATTCCGATTCAATTTCTGTGTTTCATCGTCAATAAGAAGGTCAGAGGGATACAGTAAACCTGAAGTGAAGCATCGGAATCTATAACTAGTGTCACAGGAATGGTTCAGAACAGAGCCAGTAGGAAGAGTCAGTCTTCTTGTACTTAGGGCGGCGTTGTGCCTTTTCTATTTAACTCTGATGCAAATTGTGTGCTTCGTCATCACTAAGAAGGTCCAAGGGATACAGTAAACCTGAAGTGAAGCATCGGAATCTATAACTAGTGTCACAGGAATGGTTCAAAACATAGACAGTAAGAAGAGTCGGTCTTCTTGTACTTAAGTCGGCATTGTGCCTTTTCTATTTAACTCTGATGCAAATTCTGTGCTTCGTCGTCAATAAGAAGGTCCAAGGGATACAGTAAACCTGAAGTGAAGCATCGGAATCTATAACTAGTGTCACAGGATTGGTTCAAAACATAGACAGTAAGAAGAGTCAGTCTTCTTGTACTTAAGTCGGCATTGTGCCTTTTGTATTCAATTCCGATGCAATTTCTGTGTTTCATCGTCAATAAGAAGGTCAGAGGGATACAGTAAACCTGAAGTGAAGCATCGGAATGTATAACTAGTGTCACAGGAATGGTTCAAAACATAGACAGTAAGAAGAGACAGTCTTCTTGTACTTAAGTCGGCATTGTGCCTTTTCTATTTAATTCCGATGCAATTTCTGTGTTTCATCGTCAATAAGAAGGTCAGAGAGATACAGTAAACCTGAAGTGAAGCATCGGAATCTATAACTAGTGTCACAGGAATGGTTCAAAACATAGACAGTAGGAAGTGTCAGTCGTCTTGTACTTAAGTCGGCATTGTGCCTTTTGTATTTAATTCCGATGCAATTTCTGTGTTTCGTCATCAATAAGAAGGTCAGAGCGATACAGTAAACCTGAAGTGAAGCATCGGAATCTATAACTAGTGTCACAGGAATGGTTCAAAACATAGACAGTATGAAGTGTAAGTCCTCTTGTACTTAAGTCGGCGTTGTGCCTTTTGTATTTAATTCCGATGCAATTTCTGTGTTTCATCGTCAATAAGAAGGTCAGAGGGATACAGTAAACCTGAAGTGAAGCATCGGAATCTATAACTAGTGTCACAGGAATGGTTCAGAACAGAGCCAGTAGGAAGAGTCAGTCTTCTTGTACTTAGGGCGGCGTTGTGCCTTTTCTATTTAACTCTGTTGCAAATTGTGTGCTTCGTCATCACTAAGAAGGTCCAGGGGATACAGTAAACCTGAAGTGAAGCATCGGAATCTATAACTAGTGTCACAGGAATGGTTCAAAACATAGACAGTAAGAAGAGTCGGTCTTCTTGTACTTAAGTCGGCATTGTGCCTTTTCTATTTAACTCTGATGCAAATTCTGTGCTTCGTCGTCAATAAGAAGGTCCAAGGGATACAGTAAACCTGAAGTGAAGCATCGGAATCTATAACTAGTGTCACAGGAATGGTTCAAAACATAGACAGTAAGAAGAGTCAGTCTTCTTGTACTTAAGTCGTCATTGTGCCTTTTGTATTCAATTCCGATGCAATTTCTGTGTTTCATCGTCAATAAGAAGGTCAGAGGGATACAGTAAACCTGAAGTGAAGCATCGGAATCTATAACTAGTGTCACAGGAATGGTTCAAAACATAGACAGTAAGAAGAGACAGTCTTCTTGGACTTAAGTCGGCATTGTGCCTTTTCTAATTAATTCCGATGCAATTTCTGTGTTTCATCGTCAATAAGAAGGTCAGAGGGATACAGTAAACCTGAAGTGAAGCATCGGAATCTATAACTAGTGTCACAGGAATGGTTCAAATCATAGACAGTAGGAAGTGTCAGTCGTCTTGTACTTAAGTCGGCATTGTGCCTTTTGTATTTAATTCCGATGCAATTTCTGTGTTTCGTCATCAATAAGAAGGTCAGAGCGATACAGTAAACCTGAAGTGAAGCATCGGATTCTATAACTAGTGTCACAGGAATGGTTCAAAACATAGACAGTATGAAGTGTAAGTCCTGTTGTACTTAAGTCGGCGTTGTGCCTTTTGTATTTAATTCCGATGCAATTTCTGTGTTTCATCGTCAATAAGAAGGTCAGAGGGATACAGTAAACCTGAAGTGAAGCATCGGAATCTATAACTAGTGACACATGAATGGTTCAAATTATAGACAGTAAGAAGAGTCGGATTTCTTGTACTTCAGTCGGCATTGTGCCTTTTGTATTTAATTCCGATGCAATTTCTGTGTTTCATCGTCAATAAGAAGGTCAGAGGGATACAGTAAACCTGAATTGAAGCATCGGAATCTATAACTAGTGTCACAGGAATGGTTCAAAACATAGACAGTAAGAAGAGACAGTCTTCTTGTACTTAAGTCGGCATTGTGCCTTTTCTATTTAATTCCGATGCAATTTCTGTGTTTCATCGTCAATAAGAAGGTCAGAGGGATACAGTAAACCTGACGTGAAGCATCGGAATCTATAACTAGTGTCACAGGAATGGCTCAAATCATAGACAGTATGAAGAGTAAGTCCTCTTGTACTTAAGTCGGCATTGTGCCTTTTGTATTTAATTCCGATGCAATTTCTGTGTTTCATCGTCAATAAGAAGGTCAGAGGGATACAGTAAACCTGAAGTGAAGCATCGGAATCTATAACTAGTGTCACAGGAATGGTTCAAAACATAGACAGTAGGAAGAGTCAGTCGTCTTGTACTTAAGCCGGCATTGTGCCTTTTGTATTTAATTCCGATGCAATTTCTGTGTTTCGTCATCAATAAGAAGGTCAGAGCGATACAGTAAACCTGAAGTGAAGCATCGGAATCTATAACTAGTGTCACAGGAATGGTTCAAAACATAGACAGTATGAAGAGTAAGTCCTCTTCTACTTAAGTCGGCATTGTGCCTTTTGTATTGAATTCCGATGCAATTTCTGTGTTCCGTCGTCAATAAGAAGGTCAGAGGGAAACAGTAAACCTGAAGTGAAGCATCGGAATCTATAACTAGTGTCACAGAAATGGTTCAGAACAGAGCCAGTAGGAAGAGTCAGTCTTCTTGTACTTAGGTCGGCGTTGTGCCTTTTCTATTTAACTCTGATGCAAATTGTGTGCTTCGTCGTCACTAAGAAGGTACAAGGGATACAGTAAACCTGAAGTGAAGCATCGGAATCTATAACTAGTGTCAGAGGAATGGTTCAAAACATAGACAGTAAGAAGAGTCAGTCTTCTTGTACGTAAGTCGGCATTGTGCCTTTTCTATTTATTTCCGATGCAATTTCTGTGTTTCATCGTCAATAGGAAGGTCAGAGGGATACAGTAAACCTGAAGTGAAGCATCGGAATCTATAACTAGTGTCACAGGAATGGTTCAAAACATAGTCAGTAAGAAGAGTCAGTCTTCTTGTTCTTAAGTCGGCATTGTGCCGTTTTATTTAATCCCGATGCAATTTCTGTGTTTCATCTTCAATAAGAAGGTCCAAGGGATACAGTAAACCCGAAGTGAACCATCGGAATCTATAACTAGTGTCACAGGAATGGTTCAAACATAGTCAGTAAGAAGAGTGAAACTTTGAGTAATTAAGTCGGCATTGTGCCTTACCCAATTAATTCCGATGCAATTTCTACTGTTTCTTCGTCAATAAGAAGGTCAGAGGGATACAGTAAACCTGAAGTGAAGCATCGGAATCTATAACTAGTGTCACAGGAATGGTTCAAAACATAGACATTAGGAAGAGTCAGTCTTCTTGTACTTAAGTCGGCATTGTGCCTTTTGTATTTAATTCCGATGCAATTTCTGTGTTTCATCGTCAATAAGAAGGTCCAAGGGATACAGTAAACCTGAAGTGATGCATCGGAATCTCTAACTAGTGTCACAGGAATGGTTCAAAACATAGACAGTAGGAAGAGTCCGTCTTCTTGTACTTAAGTCGGCATTGTGCCTTTTGTATTTAATTCCGATGCAATTTCTGTGTTTCATCGTCAATAAGAAGGTCCTAGGGATACACTAAACATATAGTGAAGCATCGGAATCTATAACTGGTCTCACAGGAAATGTTCAAATCATAGTCAGTAAGAAGAGTTAGTCTTCCTATACTTAAGTCGGCATTGTGCCTTTTCTATTTAATTCCGATGCAATTTCTGTGTTTCGTCGTCAATAAGAAGGTCCAAGGGATACAGTAAACCTGAAGTGAAGCCTCGGAATCTAAAACCGGTCTCACAGGAAATGTTCAAAACGTAGAGAGTAAGAAGAGCCAGTCATCTTGTATTTGAGTCGGCATTGTGCCTTTCGTATTTAATTCCGATGCAATTTCTGTGTTTCATCGTTAATAAGAAGGTCCAAGGGATACAGTAAACATATAGTGAAGCATCGTAATCTAAAACTGGTCTCACAAGAAATGTTCATAACATAGTCAGTAAGAAGAGTCAGTCTTCTTGTACTTAAGTCGGCATTGTGCATTTTGTATTTAATTCCGATGCAATTTCTGTGTTTCATCGTCAATAACAAGGTCCATGGGATACAGTAAACCTGAAGTGAAGCATCGGGATCTATAACTAGTGTCACAGGAATGATTCAAAGCATAGACAGTAAGAAGAGTCAGTCTTCTTGTACTTAAGTCGGCATTGTGCCTTTTCTATATAATTCCAAAGCAATTTGTGTGTTTCATCGTCAATAAGAATGTCAGAGGGATACTGTAAACCTGAAGTGCAGCATCGGAATCTATAGCTAGTGTCACAGGAATTGTTCAAATCATAGACTATAGGAAGAGTCAGTCTTCTTGTACTTAAGTCGGCATTGTGCCTTTTCTATTTAATTCCGATGCAATTTGTGTGTTTCATCGTCAATAAGAATGTCAGAGGGATACAGTAAACCTGAAGTGAAGCATCGGAATCTATAACTAGTGTCACAGGAATGGTTCAAAACATACACCGCAAGAAGAGTCAGCCTTCTTGTACACAAGTCTGCATTGTGCCTTTTGTATTTAATTCCGATGCAATATCTGTGTTTCATCGTCAATAAGAAGGTCCAAGGGATACAGTAAACCTGAAGTGATGCATTGGAATCTATAACTAGTGTCACAGAAATGGTGCAAACATAGACAGCAGGAAGAGTCAGTCTTCTTGTACTTAAGTCGGCATTGTGCGTTTTCTATTTAATTCCGATGCAATTTCTGTGTTTCGTCGTCAATAAGAAGGTCCAAGCGATACAGTAAACCGGAAGTGAAGCACCGGAATCTAAAACCGGTCTCTCAGGAATGGTTCAAAACATAGAGAGTAAGAAGAGACAGTCATCTTGTATTTGAGTCTTCATTGTGCCTTTTGTATTTAATTCCGATGCCGTTTCTGTGTTTGATTGTCCATAAGAAGGTCAGAGGGAATCAGTAAACCTGAAGTGAAACATCGGAAACTATAACTAGTGTCACAGGAGTGGTTAAAACATAGACAGTAGGAAGAGTCAGTCTTCTTGTACTTAAGTCGGCATTGTGCCTTTTCTATTTAACTCTGATGCAAATTCTGAGCTTCGTCGTCACTAAGAAGGTCCAAGGGATACAGTAAACCTGAAGTGAAGCATCGGAATCTATAACTAGTGTCACAGGAATGGTTCAAAACATAGACAGTAGGAAGAGTCAGTCTTCTTGTACTTAAGTCGGCATTGTGCCTTTTCTATTTAATTCCGATGCAATTTTTGTGTTTCATCGTCAATAAGGAGGTCAGAGGGATACAGTAAACCTGAAGTGAAGCATCGGAATCTATAACTAGTGTCACAGGTATGATTCAAAACTTAGACAGTATGAAGAGTAAGTCCTCTTGTACTTAAGTCGGCATTGTGCCTCTTGTATTAAATTCTGATACAATTTCTGTGTTTCATCGTCAATAAGAAGTTCGGAGGGATACAGTAAACCTGAAGAGAAGCATCGGAATCCATAACTAGTGTCACAGGAATGGTTTAGAACAGAGCCAGTAGGAAGAGTCAGTCTTCTTGTACTTAAGTCGGCGTTGTGCCTTTTCTACTTAACTCTGATGCAAATTGTGTGCTTCGTCGTCACTAAGAAGGTCCAAGGGATACAGTAAACCTGAAGTGAAGCATCGGAATCTATAACTAGTGTCACAGGAATGGTTCAAAACATAGACAGTAAGAAGAGTCAGTCTTCTTGTTCTTAAGTCGGCATTGCGCCGTTTTATTTAATCCCGATTTAATTTCTGTGTTTCATCTTCAATAAGAAGGTCCAAGGGATACAGTAAACCTGAAGTGAACCATCGGAATCTATAACTAGTGTCACAGGAATGGTTCAAACATAGTCAGTAAGAAGAGTGAGTCTTCTTGAAATTAAGTCGGCATTGTGCCTTATCTAATTAATTCCGATGCAATTTCTGTGTTTCTTCGTCAATAAGAAGTTCAGAGGGATACAGTAAACCTGGAGTGAGGCATCGGAATCTTTAACTAGTGTTACAGGAATGGTTCAGAACATAGACAGTAAGCAGAGTCACTCTTTTTGTACTTAAGTCGGCATTGTGCCTTATTTATTTAATTCCGATGCAATTTCTGTGTTTCATCGTCAATAAGAAGGTCCAAGGGATACAGTAAACCTAGAGTGAAGCATCGGAATCTATAACTAGTGTCACAGGAAAGGTTCAAAACATAGACAGTAAGAAGAGTCAGTCTTCTGATACTTAATTCGGCATTGTGCGTTTTGCATTTAATTCCGACGCAATTTCTGTGTTTCGTCGTCAATAAGAAGGTCCAAGGGATACAGTAAACCTGGAGTGAAGCATCGGAATCTACAAGTAGTGTCACAGGGATGGTTCAAAACATAGACAGTAAGTAGAGTCAGTATTCTTGTACTTAGTTCGGCATTGTGCCATTTGTATTTACTTCCGATGCAATTTCTGTGTTTCATCGTCAATAAGAAGGTCCAAGGGATACAGTAAACCTGGAGTGAAGCATCGGAATCTATAACTAATGTCACAGGAATGGTTAAAAACATAGACAGTAAGAAGAGTCAGTCTTTTTGTACTTAAGTCGGCTTTGTGCCTATTCTTTTTAATTCCGATGCAATTTCTGTGTTTAATCGTCAATAAGAAGGTCAGAGGGATACAGTAAATCTGAAGTGAAGCTCGGAATCTATAACTAGTGTCAGAGGGATGGTTCAAAACATAGACAGTAGGAAGAGTCAGCCTTCTTGTACTTAAGTCGGTATTGTGCCTTTTGTATTTAATTCCGATGCTATTTCTGTGTTTCATCGTCAATAAGAAGGTCCGATGGATAGAGTAAAACTGAAGTGACGCATAAGAATCTATTACTAGTGTCACAGCAATGGTACAAATCATAGACAGTAATAAGAGTCAGGCTACTTGTACTTAAGTCGACATTGTGCCTTTTGTATTTAATCCCGATGCAATTTCTGTGTTTCATCGTCAATAAGAAGGTCCAAGGAATGCAGTACACCTGAAGTGAAGCATCGGAATCTATAACTAGTGTCACAGGAATGGTTCAAATCATAGACAGTAAGAAGTGTCAGTCTTCTTGTACTTAAGTCGGCATTGTTCCTTTTCTATTTAATTCCGATGCAATTTCTGTGTTTCATCGTCAATAAGAAGGCCAGAGGGATACAGTATACCTGATGTGAAACATCGGAATCTATAACTAGTGTCACAGGAATGGTTCAAAACAAAGGCAGTAGGAAGAGTCAGTCTTCTTGTACTTAAGTCGGCATTGTGCCTTTTGTATTTAATTCCGATGCAATTTCTGTGTTTCATCGTCAATAAGAAGGTCCAAGGGATACAGTAAACCTGAAGTGAAGCATCGGATATATAACTAGTGTCACAGGAATGGTTCAAAACATACACAGTGGGAAGGGTCAGTCTTCTTGTACTTAAGTCGGCATGGTGCCTTTTGTATATAATTCCGATGCAATAGATGTGTTTCATCGTCAATAAGGAGGTCCAAGGGTTACAGTAAACATGTAGTGAAGCATCGTAATCTTAGACTGGTCTCACAGGAAATGTTTAAAACATAGTCAGTAAGAAGAGTCAGTCTTCTTCTACTTAAGACGGCATTGTGCCTGTTCTATTTAATTCCGATGCAATTTCTGTGTTTCGTCGTCAATAAGAAGGTCCAAGGTATACAGTAAACCTGAAGTGAAGCATCGGACTCTAAAACCGGTCACACAGGAAGGGGTTCAAAACATAGAGAGTAAGAAGAGCCAGTCATCTTGTATTTGAGTCGGCATTGTGCATTATCTAATTAATTCCGATGCAATTTCTGTGTTTCTTCGTCAATAAGAAGGTCAGAGGGATACAGTAAACCTGGAGTGAGGCATCGGAATCTGTAACTAGTGTCAAGGGATGGTTCAAAACATAGACAGTAAGCAGAGTCACTCTTCTTGTACTTAAGTCGGCATTGTGCCTTATTTATTTAATTCCGATGCAGTTTCTGTGTTTCATCGTCAATAAGAAGGTCCAAGGGATACAGTAAACATAGAGTGAAGCATCGGAATCTATAACTATTGTCACAGGAAAGGTTCACAACATAGACAGTAAAAAGAGTCAATCTTCTTGTACTTAATTCGGCATTGTGCGTTTTGCATTTAATTCCGACGCAATTTCTGTGTTTCGTCGTCAATAAGAACGTCAGAGGGATACAGTAAATCTGAAGTGAAGGATCGGAATTTATAACTAGTGTTACAGGAATGGTACAACACATAGTCAGAGAGAAGAGTCAGTTTTCTTGTACTAAAGTCGGCATTCTGCCTTTTGTATTCAATTCCGATGCAATTTCTGTGTTTCATCGTCAATAAGAAGGTCCAAGGGATACAGTAAACCTGGAGTGAAGCATCGGAATCAATAACTAGTGTCACAGGGATGGTTCAAATCATAGCCAGTAAGTAGAGTCAGTATTCTTGTATTTAGGTCGGAATTGTGCCTTTTGTATTTAATTCCGATGTAATTTCTGTGTTTCATCGTCAATAAGTAGGTCCAAGGGATCCATTAAACCTGAAGTGAAGCACCGGAATCTATAACTAGTCACACAGGAATGGTTCAAAACATAGTCAATAAGAAGAGTCAATCTCCTTGTACTTAAGTCGCCATTGTGCTGTTTGTATTAAATTCCGATGCAATTTCTGTGTTTCATCGTCAATAAGAAGGTCAAAGGGATTCAGTAAACCTGAAGTGAAGAATCGGAATCTATAACTAGTGTCACAGGATTGGTTCAAAGCAAAGTTAGTAAGAAGAGTCAGTCTTCTTGTACTTAAGTCGGCATTGTGCCTATTCTATTTAATTCCGATGCAATTTCTGTGTTTCATCGTCAATAAGAAGGCCAGAGGGATACAGTATACCTGATGTGAAGCATCGGAATCTATAACTAGTGTCACAGGAATGGTTCAAATCATAGACAGTAAGAAGAGTCAGTCTTCTTGTACTTAAGTCGGCATTGTTCCTTTTCTATTTAATTCCGATGCAATTTCTGTGTTTCATCGTCAATAAGAAGGCCAGAGGGATACAGTATACCTGATGTGAAGCATCGGAATCTATAACTAGTGTCACAGGAATGGTTCAAAACAAAGGCAGTAGGAAGAGTCTGTCTTCTTGTACTTAAGTCGGCATTGTGCCTTTTGTATTTAATTCCGATGCAATTTCTGTGATTCATCGTCAATAAGAAGGTCCAAGGGATACAGTAAACCTGAAGTGAAGCATCGGAATATATAACTAGTGTCACAGGAATGGTTCAAAACATAGACAGTGGGAAGGGTCAGACTTCTTGTACTTAAGTCGGCATGGTGCCTTTTGTATATAATTCCGATGCAATATATGTGTTTCACAGTCAATAAGAAGGTCCAAGGGTAACAGTAAACATGTAGTGAAGCATCGTAATCTAAGACTGGTCTCACAGGAAATGTTTAAAACATAGTAAGAAGAGTCAGTCTTCTTGTACTTAAGTCGGCATTGTGCCTGTTCTATTTAATTCCGATGCAATTTCTGTGTTTCGTCGTCAATAAGAAGGTCCAAGGGATTCAGTAAACCTGAAGTGAAGCATCGGAATCTATAACTAGTGTAACAGGGATGGTTCAAATCGTAGACAGTAGGAAGATTCAGTCTTCTTGTACTTAAGTCGGCATTGTGCATTTGGTATTTAATTCCTATGCAATTTCTGTGTTTCATCATCAATAAGAGGGTCAGAGGGATACAGTAAACCTGAAGTGAAGCATTAGAATCTATAAGTAGTGTCACAGGAATGGTTCAAAACATAGGCAGTAAGAAGAGTCAGTCTACTCGTACTTAAGTCGGCATTGTGCCTTTTGAATTTAATTCCGATGAAATTTCTGTGTTTCATCGTCAATATGAAGGTCGATGGGATGCAGTACACCTGAAGTGACATATCGGAATCTATAACTAGTGTCACAGGGATGGTTCAAATCATAGACAGTAAGAAGAGTCAGTCTTCTTGTACTTAAGTCTGCATTGTGCCTTTTGTATTCAATTCCGATGCAATTTCTGTGTTTTATCGTCAATGAGAAGGGCCAAGGGATGCAGTAAACCTGAAGTGGGGAATCGGAATCTATTACTAGTGTCACAGGAATGGTTCAAAACTTAGACAGTAAGAAGATTTAGTCTTCTTGTACTTAAGTCGGCATTGTGCCTTTTCTGTTTAATTCCGATGCAATTTCTGTGTTTCATCGTAAATAAGAAGGTCCAAGGGATACAGTAAACCTGAGGTGATGGATCGGAATCTATAACTAGTGTCACAGGAATGGTTCATAACAGAGACAGTAGGAAGAATCAGTCTTCTTGAACTTATGTCAGCATTGTGCCTTTTCTATTTAACTCCGATGCAAATTCTGTGCTTCGTCGTCACTAAGAAGGTCCAAGGGATACAGTAAACCTGAAGTGAAGCATCGGAATCTATAACTAGCGTTACAGGAATGGTTCAAAACATAGACAGTAAGAAGAGTCAGTCTTCTTGTACTTAAGTCGGCATTGTGCCTTTTGTATTTAATTCCGATGCAATTTCTGTGTTTCATCGTCAATAAGAAGGTTAGAGGGATACAGTAAACCTGAAGTGAAGCATCGGAATCTATAACTAGCGTCACAGGAATGGTTCAACGCATATTCAGTATGAAGAGTCAGTCTACTCGTACTTAAGTAGCCATTGTGCCTTTTGATTCTAATTCCGATGAAATTTCTGTGTTTCATCGTCAATAAGAAGGTCGAAGGGATGCAGTACACCTGAAATGAAGAATCGGAATCTGTAACTAGTGTCACAGGCATGGTTCAAATCATAGACAGCAAGAAGAGTCAGTCTTCTTGTACTTAAGTCGGCATTGTGCCTTTTCTATTTAATACCGATGCAATTTTTGTGTTTCATCGTCAATAAGAAAGTCAGAGGGATACAGTGAACCTGAAGGGAAGCATCGGAATCTATAACTAGCGTCACAGGAATGGTTCAAAACATAGACAGTAGGAAGAGTCAGTCTTCTTGTACTTAAGTCGGCATTGTGCCTTTTCTATTTAATTCCGATGCATTTTCTGTGTTTCATCGTCTATAAGAAGGTCCAAGGGATACAGTAAACCTGAGGTGAGGAATCGGAATCTATAATTAGTGTCACAGGAATGGTTCAAAACTTAGACAGTAAGAAGAGTCAGTCTTCTTGTACTTAAGTCGGCATTGTGCCTTTTCTGATTAATTCCGATGCAATTTCTGTGTTTCATCGTCAATAAGAAGGTGAGAGGGATACAGTAAACCTGAAGTGAAGAATCGGAATCTATAACTAGTGTCACAGGAATGGTTCAAAATATAGACAGTAGGAAGAGTCAGTGTTCTTGTGCTTAAGTCGGCAATGTGCCTTTTCTATTTAATTCCGACGCAATTTCTGTGTTACGTCGTCAATAAGAAGGTCCAAGGGATACAGTAACCATGAAATTAAGCATCGGCATCTATAACTAGTGTCACAGGAATGTTTTAAAACGTAGACAGTAAGAAGAGTCAGTCTTCTCGTACTTAAATCGGCATTGTGCCTCTTGTATTTAATTCCGATGCAATTTCTGTGTTTCATCGTCAATAAGAAGGACGGAGGGATACAGTAAACATGAAGTGAAGCATCTAAATGTATAACTAGTGTCACTGGAATGGTTCAAAATAAAGACAGTAGGAAGAGTCAGTCTTCTTGTACTTAATTCGGTACTGTGCCTTTTGGATTTAATTCCGATGCAATTTCTGTGTTTCATCGTCAATAAGAAGGTCAGAGGGATACAGTAAACCTGAAGTGAAGCATCGGAAGCTGTAACTAGTGTCACAGGAATGGTTCAATACATAGACAGTAAGAAGAGTCAGTCTTCTTGTACTTAATTCGGTACTGTGCCTTTTGGATTTAATTCCGATGCAATTTCTGTGTTTCATCGTCAATAAGAAGGTCAGAGGGATACAGTAAACCTGAAGTGAAGCATCGGAAGCTGTAACTAGTGTCACAGGAATGGTTCAATACATAGACAGTAAGAAGAGTCAGTCTTCTTGTACTTAATTCGGTACTGTGCATTTTGGATTTAATTCCGATGCAATTTCTGTGTTTCATCGTCAATAAGAAGGTCCAAGGGATACAGTAAACCTGGAGTGAAGCATCGGAATCTATAACTAGTGTCACAGGGATGGTTCAAAACATCGACAGTAAGAAGAGTCAGTATTCTTGTACTTAAGTCGGCCTTGTGCCTTTTGTATTTAATTCCGATGCAATTTCTGTGTTTCGTCGTCGATAAGTAGATCCAAGGGATCCATTAAACCTGAAGTGAAGCATCTGAATCTATAACAAGTGTCACAGGAATGGTTCAAAACATAGACAGTAGGAAGAGTCAGTCTTCTTGTACTTGGGCCGGCATTGTGCTTTTTGTATTTATTTCCGATGCAATTTCTGTGTTTCATCGTCCATAAGAAGGTCAGAGGGATACAGTAAACCTGAAGTGAAGCATCGGAATCTATAACTAGTGTCACAGGAATGGTTCAAAACATAGACAGTAGGAAGAGTCAAACTTCTTGTACTTAAGTCGTCATTGTGCCTTTTCTATTTAACTCCGATGCAATTTCTGTGTTTCATCGTCAATAAGAAGGTCAGAGGGAACAGTAAACCTGAAGTGAAGCATCGGAATCTATAACTAGTGTCACAGGAACGGTTCAAACATAGACAGTGAGAAGAGTCAGTCTTCTTGTACTTGGGCCGGCATTGTGCTTTTTGTATTTATTTCCGATGCAATTTCTGTGTTTCATCGTAAATAAGAAGGTCAGAGGGATACAGTAAACCTGAAGTGAAGCATCGGAATCTATAACTAGTGTCACAGGATTGGTTCAAAACATAGACAGTAAGGAGAGTCAGTCCTCTTGTACTTAATTCGGTACTGTGCCTTTTGGATTTAATTCCGATGCAATTTCTGTGTTTCATCGTCAATACGAAGGTCAGAGGGATACCGCAAACCTGAAGTGAAGCATCGGAATCTATAACTAGTGTCACAGGAATGGCTCAAAACATAGTATGAAGAGTCAGTCTTTTTGTACTTAATTCGGCATTGTGCGTTTTGTATTTAATTCCGACGCAATTTCTGTGTTTCATCGTCAATAAGAGCTTCAGAGGGATACAGTAAATCTGAAGTGAAGAATCGGAATCTATAACTAGAGTCACAGGAATAGTACAAAACATAGTCAGTAAGAAGAATCAGTTTTCTTTTACTAAAGTCGGCATTGTGCCTTTTGTATTCAATTCCGATGCAATTTCTGTGTTTCATCGTCAATAAGAAGGTCCATGGGATACAGTAAACCTGGAGTGAAGCATCGGAATCTATAACTAGTGTCACAGGGATGGTTCAAAACATCGACAGTAAGAAGAGTCAGTATTCTTGTACTTAAGTCGGCTTTGTGCCTTTTGTATTTAATTCCGATGCAAATTCTGTGTTTAATCGTCGATAAGTAGATCCAAGGGATCCATTAAACCTGAAGTGACGCACCGGAATCTATAACTAGTGTCACAGGAATGGTTCATAGCATAGTCAGTAAGAAGAGTCAGTCTTCTTGTTCTTAAGTCGCCATTGTGCCTTTTGTATTAAATTCCGATGCAATATCTGTGTTTCATCGTCAATAAGAAGGTCCAAGGGATACAGTAATCCTGGAGTGAAGCATCGGAATCTATAACTAGTGTCACAGGAATGGTTCAATACATAGACAGTAAGAAGAGTCAGTCTTCTTGTACTTAATTCGGTACTGTGCCTTTTGGATTTAATTCCGATGCAATTTCTGAGTTTCATCGTCAATAAGAAGGTCAGAGGGATACAGTAAACCTGAAGTGAAGCATCGGAATCTATAACTAGTGTCGCAGGAATGGCTCAAATCATAGTTAGTACGAAGGGTCAGTCTTCTTGTACTTAAGTCGGCATTGTGCCAATTCTATTTAATTCCGATGCAATTTCTGTGTTTCATCGTCAATATGAAGGTCAGTGGGATACAGTAAATCTCAATAGAAGCATCGGAATCTTTAACTAGTGTCACAGGGATGGTTGAAACATAGACAATAGGAAGAGTCAGTCTTCTTGTACTTAAATCGTCATTGTGCATTTTGTATTTAATTCCGATGCAATTTCTGTGTTTCATCGTCAATAAGAAGGTCAGAGGGATACAGTAAAACTTAAGTGAAGCATAAGAATCTATAACTAGTGACACAGGAATGGTTCAAATCATAGACAGTAAGAAGAGTCAGTCTTCTTGTACTTAAGTCGGTATTGTTCCTTTTCTATTTCATTCCGATGCAATTTCTGTGTTTCATCGTCAATCAGAAGGCCAGAGGATACAGTAAACCTGAAGTGAAGCATCTGAATCTACAACTAGTGTCACAGGAATGGATCAATACATAGACAGTAGGAAGAGTCCGTCTTCTTGTACTTAAGTCGGAATTGTGCCTTTTCTATTTAATTCCGATGCAATTTCTCTGTTTCATCGTCAATAACAAGGTCCAAGGGATACGGTAAACCTGAAGTGAGCCTTCGGAATCTATAACTAGTGTCACAGGAATGTTTCAAAGCATAGCCAGTAAGAAGAGTCAGTCGTCTTGTACTTAAGTCGGCATGGTGCCTTTTGTATTTAATTCCGATGCAATTTCTGTGTTTCATTGTAAATAAGATGGTCCAAGGGATACAGTAAACATATAGTGAAGCATCGGAATCTAAGACTGGTCTCACAGGAAATGTTCAAAACATAGTCAGTAAGAAGAGTCAGTCTTCTTATACTTAAGTCGGCATTGTGCCTTTTCTATTTAATTCCGATGCAATTTCTGTGTTTCTTCGTCAATAAGAAGGTCCAAGGGATACAGTAAACCTGAAGTGAAGCATCGGAATCTAAAACCGGTCACACAGGAAAGGTTCAAAACATAGAGAGTAAGAAGAGCCAGTCATCTTGTATTTGAGTCGGCATTGTGCCTTTTGTATTTAATTCCGATGCAATTTCTGAGTTTCAACGTCAATAAGAAGGTCAGAGGGATACAGTAATCCTGAATTGAAGCATCGAAACTTATAACTAGTGTCACAGGAATGGTTCAAAACATAGACAGTAAGAAGAGTCAATCTTCCTGTACTTAAGTCAGCATTGTGCCTTTTGTATTTAACTCCGATGCAATTTCTGTGTTTCATCGTCAATAAGAAGGTCCAAGGGATACAGTAAACCTAAAGTGAAGCATCGGAATCTATAACTAGTGTCACAGGAATGGTTCAAAACATAGACAGTAAGAAGAGTCTGTCTTCTTGTACTTAATTCGGCACTGTGCCTTTTGGATTTAATTCCGATGCAATTTCTGTGTTTCAACGTCAATAAGAAGGTCAGAGGGATACAGTAAACCTGAAGTGAAGCATCCGAATCCATAACTAGTGTCACAGGAATGGTTCAAAACATAGTCAGTAAGAAGAGTCAGTCTTCTTGTCCTGAAGTCGGTATTGTGCCTTTTGTATTTGATTCAAGATGCAATTTCTGTGTTTCATCGTCAATAAGAAAGTCCAAGGGGTACAGTAAACCTGACGTAAAGCATCGGAATCTATAACTAGTGTCACAGGAATGGTCAAAACATAGACAGTAGGAAGAGTCAGTCTTCTTGCACTTATGTCGGCATTGTGCCTTTTGTATTTAATTCCGATGCAATTTCTGTGTTTCATCGTCAATAAAGTCAGAGAGATACAGTAATACTGAAGGGAAGCATAAGAATCTATAACTAGTGTCACAGGAATGGTTCAAACTATAGACAGTAATAAGAGTCAGTCTACTTGTACTTAAGTCGACATTGTGCGTTTTGTATTTAATCCCGATGCAATTTCTGTGTTTAATCGTCAATAACATTGTCCAAGGAATACAGTACACCTGAAGTGAAGCATCGGAATCTATAACTAGTGTCACAGGAATGGTTCAAATCATAGACAATAAGAAGAGTCAGTCTTCTTGCACTTAAGTCGGCATTGTTCTTTTCTATTTAATTCCGATGCAATTTGTGTGTTTCATCGTCAATAAGAAGGCCAGGGGGATACAGTAAACCTGAAGTGAAGCATCTGAATCTGTAACTAGTGTCACAGGAATTGTTCAAAACATAGACAGTAGGAAGAGTCAGTCTTCTTGTACTTAAGTCGGCAGTGTGCCTTTTCTATTTAATTCCGATGCAATTTCTCAGTTTCATCGTCAATAAGAAGGTCCAAGTGGAGCATCGGAATCTATAACTAGTGTCACAGGAATGGTTCAAAACATAAACAGTAAGTATAGTCAGTTTTCTTGTACTTAAGTCGGCATTGAGACTTTTGTATTTAATTCCGATGCAATTTCTGTGTTTCAGCGTCAATCAGAAGGTCAGAGGGATACAGTAAACCTGATAAGAAGGATCGGAATGTATAACTAGTGTCACAGGAATGGTTCAAAACTTAGACAGTAAGGAGAGTCAGTTTTCCTGTACTTAAGACAGCATTGTGCCTTTTGTATTTAATTCCGATGCAATTTCTGTGTTTCGTCGTCAATAAGAAGGTCCAAGGGATACAGTAAACCTTAAGTGAAGCTTCGGAATCTATAACTAGTGTCACAAGAATAATTCAAAACACAGACAGTAAGAAGAGTCAGTTTTCCTGTAGTTAAGACGGCATTGTGCCTTTTGTATTTAATTCCGATGCAATTTCTGTGTTTCATCGTCAATAAGAAGGTCAGAGGGAATAGTAAACCTGAAGTGAAGCATCGGAATCTATAACTAGTGTCACAGGAATGGTTCATACATAGACAGTAAGAAGAGTCAGTTTTCTTGTACTTAAGTCGGCATTGTGCCTTTTGTATTTAATTCCGATGCAATTTTTGTGTTTCATCGTCAATAAGAAGGTCAGAGGGACACAGTAAAACTGAAGTGAAGCATCGGAATCTATAACTAGTGTCACAGGAATGATTCAAAACAAAGACAATAAGAAGAGTCAGTTATCTTGTACATAAGTCGGCGTTGTGCCTTTTGGTTTTAATTCCGATGCAATTTCTGTGTTGCATCGTCAATAAGAATGTGCAAGGGATACACTAAACCTGAGGTGAAGCATCAGAATCTAAAACCGGGCTCACAGGAAAGGTTCAAAACATAGACAGTAAGAAGAGCCAGTCTTCTTGTACTTGAGTCTGCTTTGTGCCGTTTGTATATAATTCCGATGCAATTTCTGTGTTTCATCGTCAATAAGAAGGTCAGAGGGATACAGTAAACCTGAAGTGAAGCATCGTAATCTATAACTAGTGTCACAGAAGTGGTTCTAAACATAGACAGTAAGAAGAGTCAGTTTAATTGTACTTATGTCGGCATTGAGTCTTTTGTATTTACTTCCGATGCAATTTCTGTGTTTCATCGTCACTAAGAAGGTCAGAGGGATACAGTAAACCTGAAGTGAAGCATCGGAATGTATAACTAGTGTCACAGGAATGGTTCAAAACAGACAGTAAGTACTGTCAAATTTCTTGTACTTAAGTCGGCATTGTGCCTTTTGTATTCAATTCCGATGCAATTTCTGCGTTTTGTCGTCAATAAGAAGGTCCACCGGATACAGTAAACCTGAATTGAAGCATCGGAATCTCAAACCGGTCTCACAGGAATGGTTCAATACATGGACAGTAGGAAGAGCCAGTCTTCTTGTACAAGAGTCGACATTGTGCCTTTTGTATTCAATTCCGATGCAGTTTCTCTGCTTCATCGTCAAAAAGAAGGTCAGAGGGATACAGTAAACCTAAAGTGAAGCATTGGAATCTATAACTAGTGTCACAGGAATGGCTCAAAAGCATAGACAGTAAGAAGAGTCAGTTTTCTTGTACTTATGTCGGCATTGTGCCTTTTGTATTTAATTCCGATGCAATTTCTGTGTTTCATCGTCAATAAGAAGGTCAGAGGGATACAGTAAACCTGAAGTGAAGCATCGGAATCTATAACTAGTGTCACAGGAATGGTTCAAATCATATACAGCAAGAAGAGTCAGTTTTCTTGTTCTTATCGGCATTGTGCCTTTTCTATTTAATTCTGATGCAATTTCTGTGTTTCGTAGTCAATAAAAAGGTCCACGGGATACAGTAAACCTGAAGTGAAGCATCGGAATCTAAAACCGGTCTCACAGGAAAGGTTCATAACATAGACATTAAGAAGAGCCAGTCTTCTTGTATTTGAGTCGGCGTTGTGCCTTTTGTATTTAATTCCGATGCAATTTCTGTAATTCATCATCAACAAGAAGGTCAGCGGGATTTAGTAAACCTGCAGTGAAGAATCGGAATCTATAACTAGAGTCACAGGAATGGTTCAAAACATATACAGTATGAAGAGACAGTCTTCTTGTACTTAAGTCGGCATTGTGCCTTTTGTATTTAATTCCGATGCAATTTCAGTGTTTCATCGTCAATAAGAAAGTCAGAGGGATACAGTAAGCTTGATGTGAAGCATCGGAATCTATAACTAGTGTCACAGGAATGGTTCAAAGAAAGACAGTGAGAAAAGTAAGTTTTCTTGTACTTAAGTCGGCGTTGTGCCTTTTGTATTTAATTCGATGCAATTTCTGTGTTTCATCGTCAAAAGAAGGTCAGAGGGATACAGTAAACCTGAATTGAAGCATCGGAATCTATAACTAGTGTCACAAGAATGGTTCAAAACATTGACAGTTAGAAGAGTCCGTTTTCCTGTACTTAGGACGGCATTGTGCCTTTTCTGTTTATTTCCGATGCAATTTCTGTGTTTCGTCGTCAATAAGAAGGTCCAAGGGATACAGTAAACCTGAAGTGAAGCTTCGGAATCTATAACTAGTGTCACAAGAATAATTCAAAACATAGACAGTAAGAAGAGTCAGTTTTCCTGTACTTAAAACGGCATTGTGCGTTTTGTATTTAATTCAGATGCAATATCTGTGTTTCATCGTCAATAAGAAGGTGAGAGGGAACAGTAAACCTGAAGTGAAGCATCGGAATCTATAACCAGTGTCACAGGAATGGTTCAAAACATAGACAGTAAGAAGAGTCAGTTTTCTTGTACTTAAGTCGGCATTGTGCCTTTGGTATTTAGATCCGATGCAATTTTTGTGTTTCATCGTCAATCAGAAGGTCAGAGGGATACAGTAAACCTGAATTGAAGCATCGACATCTATAACTAGTGTCACAGGAATGGTTTAAGACATAGACAGTAAGAAGAGCCAGTCTTCTTGTAGTTGAATCGGCATTGTGCTCTTTTGTATTTAATTCCGATGCAATTTCTGTGTTTCGTCGTCAATAATAAGGTCCAAGGGATACAGTTAACCTGAAGTGAAGCATCGGAATCTAAAACCGGTCTCACAGGGAAGGTTCATAACGTAGACAGTAAGAAGAGCCAGTCTTCTTGTATTTGAGTTGGCATTGTGCCTTTTGTATTTAATTCCGATGCAATTTCTGTGTTTCATCGTCAACAAGAAGGTCAGCGGGATTCAGTAAACCTGAAGTGAAGAATCGGAATCATTAACTAGTGTCACAGGAATGGTTCCAAACATAGACAGTAAGAAGAAACAGTCTTCTTGTACTTAAGACGGCATTGTGCCTTTTGTATTTAATACCGATGCTATATCTGTGTTTCATCGTCAATAAGAAGGTCAGAGGGATACAGTAAACCTGAAGTGAAGCATCGGAATCTGTAACTAGCGGCACAGGAATGGTTCAAATCATAGACAGTAAGAAGAGTCAGTTATCTCGTACTTAAGAAGGCATTGTGCCTTTTGTATTTAATTCCGATGCAATTTCTGTGTTTCATCGTCAATATGAAGGTCAGAGGGATACAGTAAACCTGAAGTGAAGCATCGGAATGTATAACTAGTGTCACAGGAATGGTTCAAAACATAGACAGTTAGAACAGTCAGTTTTCTTGAAATTAAGTCGGCATTGTGCCTTTTGTATTTAATTTCGATGCAATTACTGTGTTTCATCGTCAATAAGAAGGTCAGCGGCATTCAGTAAACCTGATGTGAAGAACCGGAATCTATAACTAGTGTCACAGGAATGGTTCAAAACATAGACAGTAAGAAGAGTCAGTTTTCCTGTACTTAAGTCGGCATTGTGCCTTTTGTATTTAATTCCGATGCAATTTCTGTGTTTCGTCGTCAATAAGAAGGTCCAAGGGATACAGTAAACCTGAAGTGAAGCTTCGGAATCTATAACTAGTGTCACAAGAATAATTCAAACATTGACAGTAAGAAGAGTCAGTTTTCCTGTACTTAAGACGGCATTGTGCCTTTTGTATTTAATTCCGATGCAATTTCTGTGTTTCATCGTCAATAAGAAGGTCAGAGGGATACAGTAAACCTGAAGTGAAGCATCGGAATCTATAACTAGTGTCACACGAATGGTTCAAAACATAGACAGTAAGAAGTGTCAGTTTTCTTGTACTTAAGTCGGCATTGCGAGTTTTGTATTTAATTCCGATGCAATTTCTGTGTTTCAGCGTCGATAAGAAGGTCAGAGGGATACAGTAAACCTGAAAAGAAGGATCGGAATGTATAACTAGTGTCACAGGAATGGTTCAAAACATAGACAGTAAGAACTGTCAGATTTCTTGTACATAAGTCGGCATTGTGCCTTTTGTATTAAATTCCGATGCAATTTCTGCGTTTCGTCGTCAATAAGAAGGTCCACCGGATACAGTAAACTTGAAGTGAAGCATCGGAATCTGAAACGGGTATCGCAGGAGAGGTTTAAAACATAGACAGTAAGAAGAGCCAGCCTTCTTGAACTTCAGTCGGCATTGTGCCTTTTGTAATTAATTCCGATGCAATTTCTGTGTTTCATCGTCAATAAGAAGGTCAGAGGGATACAGTAAACCTGAATTGAAGCATCGGAATCTATAACTAGTTTCACAGGAATGGTTCAAAATATAGAGAGTAACAAGAGTCAGTTTTCTTGTACTAAAGTCCGCATTGTGTCTTTTCAATTTAATTCCGATGCAATTTCTGTGTTTCGTCGTCAATAAGAAGGTCCACGGGATACAGTAAACCTGAAGTGAAGCATCGGAATCTAAAACCGGTCTCACAGGAAAGGTTCATAACATAGACAGTAAGAAGAGCCAGTCTTCTTGTATTGGAGTCGGCGATATACCTTTTCTATTTAATTCCGATGCAATTTCTGTGTTTCATCGGCAATAAGAAGGTCAGCGGCATTCAGTAAACCTGAAGTGAAGAATCGGAATCTATAACTAGTGTCACAGGAATGGTTCAAAACTTAGACAGTAAGGAGAGTCAGTTTTCCTGTACTTAAGACGGCATTGTGCCTTTTGTATTTAATTCCGATGCAATTTCTGTGTTTCGTCGTCAATAAGAAGGTCCAAGGGATACAGTAAACCTGAAGTGAAGCTTCGGAATCTATAACTAGTGTCACAAGAATAATTCAAAACATAGACAGTAAGAAGAGTCAGTTTTCCTGTACTTAAGACGGCATTGTGCCTTTTGTATTTCATTCCGATGCAATTTCTGTGTTTCATCGTCAATAAGAAGGTCAGAGGGAACAGTAAACCTGAAATGAAGCATCGGAATCTATAACTAGTGTCACAGGAATGGTTCAAACATAGACAGTAAGAAGAGTCAGTTTTCTTGTACTTAAGTCGGCATTGTGCCTTTTGTATTTAATTCTGATGCAATTTTTGTGTTTCGGCGTCAATAAGAAGGTCCATGGGATACAGTAAACCGGAAGTGAAGCAACGGAATCTATAACTAATGTCACAGGAATGGATTAAAACATAGACAGTAAGAAGAGCCAGTCTTCTTGTAATTGAGTCGGCATTGTGCCTTTTGTATTTAATTCCGGTGCAATATCTGTGTTTCATCGTCAATCCGAAGGTCAGAGGAATACAGTAAACCTGAAGTGAAGCATCGGAATCTATAACTAGTGTCACAGGAATGGTTCAAAACTTAGACAGTAAGGAGAGTCAGTTTTCCTGTACTTAAGACAGCATTGTGCCTTTTGTATTTAATTCCGATGCAATTTCTGTGTTTCGTCGTCAATAAGAAGGTCCAAGGGATACAGTAAACCTGAAGTGAAGCTTCGGAATCTATAACTAGTGTCACAAGAATAATTCAAACCATAGACAGTAAGAAGAGTCAGTTTTCCTGTACTTAAGACGGCATTGTGCCTTTTGTATTTAATTCCGATGCAATTTCTGTGTTTCATCGTCAATAAGAAGGTCAGAGGGAACAGTTAACCTGAAGTGAAGCATCGGAATCTATAACTAGTGTCACAGGAATGGTTCAAACATAGACAGTAAGAAGAGTCAGTTTTCTTGTACTTAAGTCGGCATTGTGCGTTTTGTATTTAATTCTGATGCAATTTTTGTGTTTCGTCGTCAATAAGAAGGTCCATGGGATACAGTAAACCGGAAGTGAAGCAACGGAATCTATAACTAATGTCACAGGAATGGATTAAAACATAGACAGTAAGAAGAGCCAGTCTTCTTGTACTTGAGTCGGCATTGTGCCTTTTGTATTTAATTCCGATGCAATATCTGTGTTTCATCGTCAATAAGAAGGTCAGAGGAATACAGTAAACCTGAAGTGAAGCATCGGAATCTATAACTAGTGTCACAGGAATGGTTCAAAACATAGACACTAAGAAGAGTCAGTTTTCTTGTACTTAAGTCGGTATTGTGCCTTTTCTACTTAATTCCGATGCAATTTCTGTGTTTCATCGTCAATAAGAAGGTCAGAGGGAACAGTAAACCTGAAGTGAAGCATCGGAAACTATAACTAGTGTCACAGGAATGGTTCAAACATTGACAGTAAGAAGAGTCAGTTTTCTTGTACTTAAGTCGGTATTGTTCCTTTTGAATTTAATTCCGATGCCATTTCTGTGTTACGCCGTCAATAAGAAGGTCCATGGGATACAGTAAACCGGAAGTGAAGCAACGGAATCTAAAACCTGTCTCACAGGAAAGGTTCAAAATATAGACAGTAAGAAGAGCCAGTCTTCTTGTACTTGAGTCGGCATTGTGCCTTTTGTATTTAATTCCGATGCAATTTCTGTGTTTCATCGTCCATAAGAAGGTCAGAGGGATACAGTAAACCTGAAGTGAAGCAACGGAATCTATAACTAGTGTCACAGGACTGGTTCAAAATATAGACAGTAAGAAGAGTCCGTTTTCTTGTAATTAAGTCGACATTGTGCCTTTTAAGTTTAATTCCTATGCACTTACAGTGTTTTATCGTCAATAAGAAGGTCAGAGGGATACAGTAAACCTGAAGAGAAGCATCGGAATGTATAACTAGTGTCACAGGAATGGTTCAGAACATAGACAGGTAGAAGAGTCCGTTTTCTTATACTTAAGTCGGCATTGTGCCTTTTGTATTTAATCCCGATGCAATTTCTATGTTTCATCGTCAATAAGAACGTCAGAGGGATACAGTAAACCTGAAGTGAAGCATCGGAATCTAAAACCGGTCTCACAGGAAAGGTTCAAAACATAGACAGTAAGAAGAGTCAGTGTTCTTGTACTTGAGTCGACATTGTGCCGTTTGTATTTAATTCCGTTGCAATTTCTGTGTTTCATCGTCAATAAGATGGTCAGAGGGATACAGTAAACCTGAAGTGAAGCATCGGAATCTATAACTAGTGTCACAGGAGTGGTTCAAAACATAGACAGTAAGAAGAGTCAGTTTCCTTGTACTTATGTCTGCATTGAGTCTTTTGTATTTACTTCCGATGCAATTTCTGTGTTTCATCGTCACTAAGAAGGTCAGAGGGATACAGTAAACCTGAAGTCAAGCATCAGAATGTATAACTAGTGTCACAGGAATGGTTCAAAACAGACAGTAAGTACTGTCAAATTTCTTGTACTTAAGTCGGCATTGTGCCTTTTGAATTCAATTCCGATGCAATTTCTGCGTTTCGTCGTTAATAAGAATGTCCACCGCATACAGTAAACCTGAATTGAAGCATCGGAATCTCAAACCGGTCTCACAGGAAAGGTTCAATACATAGACAGTAAGAAGAGCCAGTCTTCTTGTACTAGAGTCGGCATTGTGCCTTTTGTATTCAATTCCGATGCAATTTTTGTGTATCATCGTCAATAAGAACGTCAGAGGGATACAGTAAACTTGAAGTGAAGCATCGGAATGTATAACTAGTGTCACAGGAATGGTTCAAAACATAGACATTAAGAAGAGTCAGTTTTCCTGTACTTAAGACGGCATTGTGAATTTTGTATGTATTTCCGATGCAATTTCTGTGTTTCATCGTCAATAAGAAGGTCAGAGGGATACATTAAACCAGAAGTGAAGCATCGGAATCTATAACTAGTGACACAGGAATGGTTCAAATAATAGACAGTAATAAGAGTCAGTTTTCTTGTACTTAAGTCGGCATTGTGACTTTCATATTTAATTCCGATGCAATTTTTCTGTATCATCGTCAATAAAAACGTCAGAGGGATACAGTAAACCTGAAGTGAAGCATCGGAATGTATAACTAGTGTCACAGGAATATTCCAAAACATAGACAGTTAGAACAGTCAGTTTTCTTGAACTTAAGTCGGCATTGTGCCTTTTGTATTTAATTCCGATGCAATTTCTGTGTTTCATCGTCAATAAGAAGGTCAGCGGCATTCAGTAAACCTGATGTGAAGAACCGGAATCTATAACTAGTGTCACAGGAATGGTTCAAAACATAGACAGTAAGAAGAGTCAGTTTTCCTGTACTTAAGTCGGCATTGTGCCTTTTGTATTTAATTCCGATGCAATTTCTGTGTTTCATCGTCAATAAGAAGGTCAGAGGGATACAGTAAACCTGAATTGAAGCATCGGAATCTATAACTAGTGTCACAGGAATGGTTCAAAATATAGACAGTAAGAAGAGTCAGTTTTCTTGTACTAAAGTCGGCATTGTGTCTTTTCAATTTAATTCCGATGCAATTTCTGTGTTTCGTCGTCAATAAGAAGGTCCACGGGATACAGTAAACCTGAAGTGAAGCATCGGAATCTAAAACCGGTCTCACAGGAAAGGTTCGTAACATAGACAGTAAGAAGAGCAAGTCTTCTTGTATTGGAGTCGGCGATATTCCTTTTGTATTTAATTCCGATGCAATTTCTGTGTTTCATCGTCAATAAGAAGGTCAGCGGCATTCAGTAAACCTGAAGTGAAGAATCGGAATCTATAACTAGTGTCACAGGAATGGTTCAAAACTTAGACAGTAAAAAGAGTCAGTTTTCCTGTACTTAAGACAGCATTATGCCTTTTGTATTTAATTCCGATGCAATTTCTGTGTTTCGTCGTCAATAAGAAGGTCCAAGGGATACAGTAAACCTGAAGTGAAGCTTCGGAATCTATAACTAGTGTCACAAGAATAATTCAAAACATAGACAGTAAGAAGAGTCAGTTTTCTTGTAATTAAGTCGACATTGTGCCTTTTAAGTTTAATTCCGATGCACTAACAGTGTTTCATCGTCAATAAGAAGGTCAGAGGGATACAGTAAACCTGAAGAGAAGCATCGGAATGTATAACTAGTGTCACAGGAATGGTTCAGAACATAGACAGTAAGAAGAGTCCGTTTTCTTATACTTAAGTCGGCATTGTGCCTTTTGTATTTAATCCCGATGCAATTTCTATGTTTCATCGTCAATAAGAACGTCAGAGGGATACAGTAAACCTGAAGTGAAGCATCGGAATCTAAAACCGGTCTCACAGGAAAGGTTCAAAACATAGACAGTAAGAAGAGTCAGTCTTCTTGTACTTGAGTCGACATTGTGCCGTTTGTATTTAATTCCGATGCAATTTCTGTGTTTCATCGTCAATAAGAAGGTCAGAGGGATACAGTAAACCTGAAGTGAAGCATCGGAATCTATTACTAGTGTCACAGGAGTGGTTCAAAACATAGACAGTAAGAAGAGTCAGTTTCGTTGTACTTATGTCCGCATTGAGTCTTTTGTATTTACTTCCGATGCAATTTCTGTGTTTCATCGTCACTAAGAAGGTCAGAGAAATACAGTAAACCTGAAGTGAAGCATCGGAATGTATAACTAGTGTCACAGGAATGGTTCAAAACAGACAGTAAGTACTGTCGAATTTCTTGTACTGAAGTCGGCATTGTGCCTTTTGAATTCAATTCCGATGCAATTTCTGCGTTTCGTCGTTAATAAGAAGGTCCACCGCATACAGTAAACCTGAATTGAAGCATCGGAATCTCAAACCGGTCTCACAGGAAAGGTTCAATACATAGACAGTATGAAGAGCCAGTCTTCTTGTACTAGAGTCGGCATTGTGCCTTTTGTATTAAATTCCGATGCAATTTTTGTGTATCATCGTCAATAAGAACGTCAGAGGGATACAGTAAACCTGAAGTGAAGCATCAGAATGTATAACTAGTGTCACAGGAATGGTTCAAAACATAGACAGTTAGAACAGTCAGTTTTCTTGAACTTAAGTCGGCATTGTGCCTTTTGTATTTAATTCCGATGCAATATCTGTGTTCCATCGTCAATAAGAAGGTCAGCGGCATTCAGTAAACCTGATGTGAAGAACCGGAATCTATAACTAGTGTCACAGGAATTGTTCAAAACATAGACAGTAAGAAGATTCAGTTTTCCTGTACTTAATACGGCATTGTGCCTTTTGTATTTAATTCCGATGCAATTTCTGTGTTTCGTCGTCAAGAAGAAGGTCCAAGGGATACAGTAAACCTGAAGTGAAGCTTCGGAATCTATAACTAGTGTCACAAGAATAATTGAAACATAGACAGTAAGAAGAGTCAGTTTTCTTGTACTTAAGTCGGCATTGTGCCTTTTGTATTTAATTCCGATGCAATTTTAGTGTTTCATCGTCAATAAGATGGTCGGAGGGATACAGTAAACCTGAAGTGAAGCATCGGAATCTATAACTAATGTCACAGGAATGGTTCAAAACATAGACACTAAGAAGAGTTAATTTTCTTATACTTAAGTCGGTATTGTGCCTTTTCTATTTAATTCCGATGCAATTTCTGTGTTTCATCGTCAATAAGAAGGTCAGAGGGATACAGTAAACCTGAAGTGAAGCATCGGAATCTATAACTAGTGTCACACGAATGGTTCTAAACATAGACAGTAAGAAGTGTCAGTTTTCTTGTACTTAAGTCGGCATTGTGAGTTTCGTATTCAATTCCGATGCAATTTCTGCTTTTCGTCGTCAATAAGAAGGTCCACAGGATACTGTAAACCTGAAGTGATGCATCGGAATCTAAAACCGGTCTCACAGGAAAGGTTCAAAACATAGACTGTAAGAAGAGCCAGTCTAGTTGTACTTGTGTCGGCATTGTGCCTTTTGTATTTAATTCCGATGCAATTTCTGTGTTTCATCGTCAATAAGAAAGTCACAGGGATACAGTAAACCTGAAGTGAAGCATCGGAATCTATAACTAATGTCACAGGAATGATTCAAATCCTAGACAGTAAGAAGACTCAGTTTTCTTGTACTTAAGTCGGTATTGTTCCTTTTGAATTTAAATCCGATGCAATTTCTGTGTTTCGTCGTCAATAAGAAGGTCCATGGGATACAGTAAACCGGAAGTGAAGCAACGGAATCTAAAACCTGTCTCACAGGAAAGGTTCAAAATATAGACAGTAAGAAGAGCCAGTCTTCTTGTACTTGAGTCGGCATTGTGCCTTTTGTATTTAATTCCGATGCAATTTCTGTGTTTCATCGTCCATAAGAAGGTCAGAGGGATACAGTAAACCTGAAGTGAAGCATCGGAATCTATAACTAGTGTCACAGGACTGGTTCAAAATATAGACAGTAAGAAGAGTCCGTTTTCTTGTAATTAAGTCGGCATTGTGCCTTTTAAGTTTAATTCCGATGCACTTACAGTGTTTCATCGTCAATAAGAAGGTCAGAGGGATACAGTAAACCTGAAGAGAAGCATCGGAATGTATAACTAGTGTCACAGGAATCGTTCAGAACATAGACTGTAAGAAGAGTCCGTTTTCTTATACTTAAGTCGGCATTGTGCCTTTTGTATTTAATCCCGATGCAATTTCTATGTTTCATCGTCAATACGAACGTCAGAGGGATACAGTCAACCTGAAGTGAAGCATCGGAATCTAAAACCGGTCTCACAGGAAAGGTTCAAAACATAGACAGTAAGAAGAGTCAGTGTTCTTGTACTTGAGTCGACATTGTGCCGTTTGTATTTAATTCCGATGCAATTTCTGTGTTTTATCGTCAATAAGAAGGTCAGAGGGACACAGTAAAACTGAAGTGAAGCATCGGAATCTATAACTAGTGTCACAGGAATGATTGAAAACAAAGACAGTAAGAAGAGTCAGTTTTCTTGTACTTAAGTCGGCATTGTGCCTTTTGTATTTAATTCCGATGCAATTTCTGTGTTGCATCGTCAATAAGAATGTGCAAGGGATACACTAAACCTGAAGTGAAGCATCAGAATCTTAAACCGGGATCACAGGAAAGGTTCAAAACATAGACAGTAAGAAGAGCCAGTCTTCTTGTACTTGAGTTGGCTTTGTGCCATTTGTATATAATTCCGATGCAATTTCTGTGTTTCATCGTCAATAAGAAGGTCAGAGGGATACAGTAAACCTGAAGTGAAGCATCGGAATCTATAACTAGTGTCACAGGAATGGTTCAAAATACATACAGTAAGAAGAGTCAGTTTTCTTGTACTTTAGTCGGCATTGTGCCTTTTCTATTTAATTCTGATGCAATTTCTGTGTTTCGTCGTCAATAAAAAGATCCACGGGATACAGTAAACCTGAAGTGAAGCATCGGAATCTAAAACCGGTCTCACAGGAAAGGTTCATAACATAGACAGTAAGAAGAGCCAGTCTTCTAGTATTTGAGTCAGCATTGTGCCTTTTGTATTTAATTCCGATGCAATATCTGTGTTTCATCGACAACAAGAAGGTCAGCGGGATTTAGTAAACCTGCAGTGAAGAATCCGAATCTATAACTAGTGTCACAGGAATGGTTCAAAACATAGACAGTAAGAAGAGTCAGTCTTCTTGTACATAAGTCGGCATTGTGCCTTTTGTATTTAATTCCGATGCAATTTCTGTGTTTCATCGTCAATAAGAAGTTCAGAGGGATACAGTAAGCTTGATGTGAAGCATCGGAATCTATAACTAGTGTCACAGGAATGGTTCAAAGAAAGACAGTAAGAAAAGTAAGTTTTCTATGTACCTAAGTCGGCATTGTGCCTTTTGTATTTAATTCGATGCAATTTATGTATTTCGTCGTCAATAAGAAGGTCCAAGGGATACAGTAAACCTGAAGTGAAGCTTCGGGATCTATAACTAGTGTCACAAGAATAATTCAAATCATAGACAGTAAGACGAGTCAGTTTTCCTGTACGTAAAACGGCATTGTGCGTTTTGTATTTAATTCCGATGCAATATCTGTGTTTCATCGTCAATCAGAAGGTCAGATGGATACAGTAAACCTGAATTGAAGCATCGAAATCTATAACTAGTGTCACAGGAATGGTTTAAGACATAGACAGTAAGAAGAGCCAGTCTTCTTGTAGTTGAGTCGGCATTGTGCCTTTTGTATTTAATTCCGATGCAATTTCTGTGTTTCATCGTCAATAAGGAGGTCAGAGGGATACAGTAAACCTGAAGAGAAGCATCGGAATCTATAACTAGTTACACAGGATTGGTTCAAAACGTAGAAAGTAAGAAGAGTCAGTTTTATTGTACTTTAGTCGGCATTGTGCCTTTTCTATTTAATTCCGATGCAATTTCTGTGTTTCGTCGTCAATAAGGGGGTCCACGGGATACAGTAAACCTGAATAGAAGCACCGCAATCTAAAACCGGTCTCACTGGAAAGTTTCATAACATAGACACTAACAAGAGCCAGTCTTCTTGTATTTGTGTCGGCGTTGTGCCTTTTGTATTTAATTCAGATGCAATTTCTGTGCTTCATCGTCAATAAGAAGGTCAGCGGGATTCAGTAAACCTGAAGGGAAGAATCGGAATCTATAGCTAGTGTCACAGGAATGGTCCAAAACATAGACAGTAAGAAGAGTCAGTCTTCTTGTACTTAAGTCGGCATTGTGCCTTTTGTATTTAATTCCGATGCAATTTCTGTGTTTCCTCGTCAATAAGAAGGTCAGAGGGATACAGTAAGCTTGAAGCGAAGCATCGGAATCTATAACTAGTGTCACAGGAGTGGTACAAATCAAAGACAGTAACAAAAGTAAGTTTACTTGTACTTAAGTCGGCATTGTGCCATTTGTATTTAATTCCGATGCAATTTCTGTATTTCATCGTCAATAAGAAGGTCAGGGATACAGTAAACCTGAAGTGAAGCACCAGAATCTATAACTAGTGTCAAAAGAATGGTTCAAAACATAGACATTAGGAAGAGTCAGTTTTCCTGTACTTAAGACGGCATTGTGCCTTTTGTATGTATTTCCGATGCAATTTCTGTGTTTCATCGTCAATAAGAAGGTCAGAGGGATACAGTAAACCTGAAGTGAAGCATCGGAATCTATAACTAGTGACACAGGAATGGTTCAAATAATAGACAGTAATAAGAGTCAGTTTTCTTGTACTTAAGTCGTTATTGCGACTTTTGTATTTAATTCCGATGCAATTTTTGTGTATCATCGTCAATAAGAACGTCAGAGGGATACAGTAAACCTGAAGTGAAGCATCGGAATGTATAACTAGTGTCACAGGAATTGTCCAAACATAGACAGTTAGAACAGTCAGTTTTCTTGAACTTAAGTCGGCATTGTGCCTTTTGTATTTAATTCCGATGCAATTTCTGTGTTTCATCGTCAATAAGAAGGTCAGCGGCATTCAGTAAACCTGATGTGAAGAACCGGAATCTATAGCTAGTGTCACAGGAATGGTTCAACACATAGACAGTAGAAGAGTCAGTTTTCCTGTACTTAATACGGCATTGTTCCTTTTGTATTTAATTCCGATGCAATTTCTGTGTTTCGTCGTCAATAAGAAGGTCCAAGGGATACAGTAAACCTGAAGTGAAGCTTCGGAATCTATAACTAGTGTCACAAGAATAATTGAAACATAGACAGTAAAAAGAGTCAGTATTCCTGTACTTAAGACGGCATTGTGCCTTTTGTATTTAATTCCGATGCAATTTCTGTGTTTCATCATCAATAAGAAGGTCAGAGGGAACAGTAAACCTGAAGTGAAGCATCGGAATCTATAACTAGTGTCACAGGAATGGTTCAAACATAGACAGTAAGAATAGTCAGTTTTCTTGTACTTAAGTCGGCATTGTGCCTTTTGTATTTAATTCCGAAGCAATTTTTGTGTTTCATCGTCAATAAGATGGTCAGAGGGATAAAGTAAACCTGAAGTGAAGCATCGGAATCTATAACTAATGTCACAGGAATGGATTAAAACATAGACAGTAAGAAGAGCCAGTCTTCCTGGACTTGAGTCGGCATTGTGCCTTTTGTATTTAATTCCAATGCAATATCTGTGTTTCATCGTCAATAAGAAGGTCAGAGGGATACAGTAAACCTGAAGTGAAGCATCGGAATCTATAACTAGTGTCACACGAATGGTTCAAATCATAGACAGTTAAAAGTGTCAGTTTTCTTGTACATAAGTCGGCATTGTGAGTTTTGTATTTAATTCCGATGCAATTTCTGCTTTTCGTCGTCAATAAGAAGGTCCATGGGATACTGTAAATCTGAAGTGAAGCATCGGAATCCAAAAGCTGTCTCACAGGAAAGGTTGAAGACATAGACTGTAAGAAGAGCCAGTCTACGTGTACTTGTGTCGGCATTGTGCCTTTTGTATTTATTTCCGATGCAATTTCTGTGTTTCATCGTCAATAAGAAAGTCAGAGGGATACAGTAAACCTGAAGTGAAGCATCGGAATCTATAACTAATGTCACATGAATGGTTCAAATCATAGACAGTAAGAAGAGTCAGTTTTCTTGTACTTAAGTCGGTATTGTGCCTTTTGTATTTAATTCCGATGCAATTTCTGTGTTTCGTCGTCAATAAGAAGGTCCATGGGATACAGTAAACCGGAAGTGAAGCAACGGAATCTAAAACCTGTCTCACAGGAAAGGTTCAAAATATAGACAGTAAGAAGAGCCAGTCCTCTTGTACTTGAGTCGGCATTGTGCCTTTTGTATTTAATTCCGATGCAATTTCTGTGTTTCATCGTCAACAAGAAGGTCAGCGGGATTCAGTAAACCTGAAGTGAAGAATCGGAATCTATAACTAGTGTCACAGGAATGGTTCAAAACATAGACAGTAAGAAGAGTCAGTCTTCTTGTACTTAAGACGGCATTGTGCCTTTTGTATTTAATACCGATGCAATATCTGTGTTTCATCGTCAATAAGAAGGTCAGAGGGATACAGTAAACCTAAAGTGAAGCATCGGAATCTATAACTAGCGGCACAGGAATGGTTCAAATCATAGACAGTAACAAGAGTCAGTTATCTCGTACTTAAGTAGGCATTGTGCCTTTTGTATTTAATTCCGATGCAATTTCTGTGTTTCATCGTCAATATGAAGGTCA
The DNA here is from genome assembly GCF_021461395.2 of Schistocerca americana. NCBI lineage: Eukaryota > Metazoa > Arthropoda > Insecta > Orthoptera > Acrididae > Schistocerca > Schistocerca americana. The sequence continues at coordinate 4,262,817 of NW_025725983.1, read as the reverse complement.
GAGGGATACAGTAAACCTGAAGTGAAGCATCGGATTCTATAACTAGTGGCACAGGAATGGGTCAAATCATAGACAGTTAGAAGAGTCAGTTATCATGTACTTAAGACGGCATTGTGAATTTTGTATTCAATTCCGATGCAATATCTGTGTTTCATCGTCAATAAGAAGGTCAGAGGGATACAGTAACCTTGAAGTTAAGCATCGGAATCTATAACTGGTGGCACAGGAATGGTTCAAAACATAGGCAGTAAGCAGAGTCAGTTATCTTGTACTTAAGTCGGCATTGTGCCTTTTGTATTAAATTCCGATGCAATTTCTATGTTTCATCTTAAATAAGAAGGTCATAGGGATATAGTAAACCTGAAGTGAAGCATCGGAAACTATAACTAGTGTCACAGGAGTGGTTTTGATCATTGACAGTAAGAAGAGTGAATTTTCTTGTACTTAAGTCGGCATTGTGCCTTTTGTATTTAATTCCGATGCAATTTCAGTGTTTCATCATCAATAAGAAGGTCAGAGGGATACAGGAAGCTTGAAGTGAAGCATCTGAATATATAACTAGTGTCACAGGAATGGTTCAAAACATAGACAGTAAGAAGAGTAAGTTTTCTTGTACTTAAGTCGGCAGTGTGCCTTTTGTATTTAATTCCGATGCAATTTCTGTGTTTCATCGTCAATACGAAGGTCAGAGGGGTACAGTAAACCTGAAGTGAAGCATCGGAATCTATAACTAGTGTCACAGGAATGGTTCAAAACATATACAGTAAGAAGAGTCAGTTTTCTTGTACTTTAGTCGGCATTGTGCCCTTTCTATTTAATTCCGATGCAATTTCTGTGTTTCGTCGTCAATAAGAGGGTCCACGGGATAGAGTAAACCTGAATAGAAGCATCGCAATCTAAAACCGGTCTCACTGGAAAGTTTCATAACATAGACACTAAGAAGAGCCAGTCTCCTTGTATTTGAGTCGGCGTTGTGCCTATTGTATTTAATTCCGATGCAATTTCTGTGTTTCATCGTCAATAAGAAGGTCAGCGGGATTCAGTAAACCTGAAGGGAAGAATCGGAATCTATAACTAGTGTCACAGGAATGGTACAAAACATAGACAGTAAGAAGAGTCAGTCTTCTTGTACTTAAGACGGCATTGTGCCTTTTGTATGTATTTCCGATGCAATTTCTGTGTTTCATCGTCAATGAGAAGGTCAGAGGGATACAGTAAACCTGAAGTGAAGCATCGGAATCTATAACTAGTGTCACACGAATGGTTCAAAATATAGATAGTAAGAAGTGTCAGTTTTCTTGTACTTAAGTCGGCATTGTGAGTTTTGTATTCAATTCCGATGCAATTTCTGCTTTTCGTCGTCAATAAGAAGGTCCACGGGATACTGTAAACCTGAAGTGAAGCATCGGAATCTAAAACCGGTCTCACAGGAAAGATTCAAGACATAGACTGTAAGAAGAGCCAGTCTACTTGTACTTGTGACGGCGTTGTGCCTTTTGTATTTAATTCCGATGCAATTTCTGTGTTTCATCGTCAACAAGAAGGTCAGCGGGACTCAGTAAACCTGAAGTGAGGAATCGGAATCTATAACTAGTGTCACAGGAATGGTTCAAAACATAGACAGTAAGAAGATTCAGTCTTCTTGTACTTAAGACGGCATTGTGCCTTTTGTATTTAATACCGATGCAATATCGGTGTTTCATCGTCAATAAGAAGGTCAGAGGGATACAGTAAACCTGAAGTGAAGCATCGGAATCAATAACTAGCGGCACAGGAATGGTTCAAATCATAGACAGTAAGAAGAGTCAGATATCTCGTACTTAAGTAGGCATTGTGCCTTTTGTATTTAATTCCGATGCAATTTCTGTGTTTCATCGGCAATATGAAGGTCAGAGGGATACAGTAAACCTGAAGTGAAGCATCGGATTCTATAACTAGTGGCACAGGAATGGGTCAAATCATAGACAGTAAGAAGAGTCAGTTATCTTGTACTTAAGACGGCATTGTGAATTTTGTATTCAATTCCGATGCAATATCTGTGTTTCATCGTCAATAAGAAGGTCAGAGGGATACAGTAACCTTGAAGTGGAGCATCGGAATCTATAATTGGTGGCACAGGAATGGTTCAAAACATAGGCAGTAAGGAGAGTCAGTTATCTTGTACTTAAGTCGGCATTGTGCCTTTTGTATTAAATTCCGATGCAATTTCTATGTTTCATCTTCAATAAGAAGGTCAGAGGGATATAGTAAACCTGAAGTGAAGCATCGGAAACTATAACTAGTGTCACAGGAGTGGTTTTGATCATTGACAGTAAGAAGAGTGAGTTTTCTTGTACTTAAGTCGGCATTGTGCCTTTTGTATTTAATTCCGATGCAATTTCAGTGTTTCATCATCAATAAGAAGGTCAGAGGGATACAGGAAGCTTGAATTGAAGCATCTGAATATATAACTAGTGTCACAGGAATGGTTCAAAACATAGACAGTAAGAAGAGTAAGTTTTCTTGTACTTAAGTCGGCAGTGTGCCTTGTGTATTTAATTCCGATGCAATTTCTGTGTTTCATCGTCAATACGAAGTTCAGAGAGGTACAGTAAACCTGAAGTGAAGCATCGGAATCTATAACTAGTGTTACAGGAATGGTTCAAAACATATACAGTAAGAAGAGTCAGTTTTCTTGTACTTTAGTCGGCATTGTGCCTTTTCTATTTAATTCCGATGCAATTTCTGTCTTTCGTCGTCAATAAGAGGGTCCACGGGATAGAGTAAACCTGAATAGAAGCATCGCAATCTAAAACCGGTCTCACTGGAAAGTTTCATAACATAGACACTAAGAAGAGCCAGTCTTCTTGTATTTGAGTCGGCGTTGTGCCTATTGTATTTAATTCCGATGCAATTTCTGTGTTTCATCGTCAATAAGAAGGTCAGCGGGATTCAGTAAACCTGAAGGGAAGAATCGGAATCTATAACTAGTGTCACAGGAATGGTCCAAAACATAGACAGTAAGAAGAGTCAGTCTTCTTGTACTTAAGACGGCATTGTGCCTTTTGTATGTATTTCCGATGCAATTTCTGTGTTTCATCGTCAATGAGAAGGTCAAAGGGATACAGTAAACCTGAAGTGAAGCATCGGAATCTATAACTAGTGTCACAGGAATGGTTCAAAACATAGACACTAAGAAGAGTCAGTTTTCTTGTACTTAAGTCGGTATTGTGCCTTTTCTATTTAATTCCGATGCAATTTCCGTGTTTCATCGTCAATAAGAAGGTCAGAGGGATACAGTAAACCTGAAGTGAAGCATCGGAATCTATAACTAGTGTCACACGAATGGTTCAAAACATAGACAGTAAGAAGTGTCAGTTTTCTTGTACTTAAGTCGGCATTGTGAGTTTTGTATTCAATTCCGATGCAATTTCTGCTTTTCGTCGTCAATGAGAAGGTCCACGGGATACTGTAAACCTGAAGTGAAGCATCGGAATCTAAAACCGGTCTCACAGGAAAGGTTCAAGACATAGACTGTAAGAAGATCCAGTCTACTTGTACTTGTGTCGGTATTGTGCCTTTTGTATTTAATTCCGATGCAATTTCTGTGTTTCGTCGTCAATAAGAAGGTCCATGGGATACAGTAAACCGGAAGTGAAGCAACGGAATCTAAAACCTGTCTCACAGGAAAGGTTCGAAATATAGACAGTAAGAAGAGCCAGTCTTCTTGTACTTGGGTCGGCATTGTGCCGTTTGTATTTAATTCCGATGCAATTTCTGTGTTTCATCGTCCATAAGAAGGTCAGAGGGATACAGTAAAACTGAAGAGAAGCATCTGAATGTATAACTAGTGTCACAGGAATGGTTCAGAACATAGACAGTAAGAAGAGTCCGTTTTCTTGTACTTAAGTCGGCATTGTGCCTTTTGTATTTAATCCCGATGCAATTTCTATGTTTCATCGTCAATAAGAACGTCAGAGGGATACAGTAAACCAGAAGTGAAGCATCGGAATCTAAAACCGGTCTCACTGGAAAGGTTCAAAACATAGACAGTAAGAAGAGTCAGTCTTCTTGTACTTCAGTCGACATTGTGCCGTTTGTATTTAATTCCGATGCAATTTCTGTGTTTTATCGTCAATAAGAAGGTCAGAGGGATACAGTAAAACTGAAGTGAAGCATCGGAATCTATAACTAGTGTCACAGGAATGGTTCAAATCATAGACAGTAAGAAGAGTCAGTTTTCTTGTACTTAAGTCGGCATTGTGCCTTTTGTATTTAATTCCGATGGAATTTCTGTGTTGCATCGTCAATAAGAATGTGCAAGCGATACACTAAACCTGAAGTGAAGCATCGGAATCTAAAACCGGGCTCACAGGAAAGGTTCAAATCATAGACAGTAAGAAGAGCCAGTCTTCTTGTACTTGAGTCGGCTTTGTGTCGTTTGTATATATTTCCGATGCAATTTCTGTGTTTCATCGTCAATAAGAAGGTCAGAGGGATACAGTAAACCTGAAGTGAAGCACCGGAATCTATAACTAGTGTCACAGGAGTGGTTCAAACATAGACAGTAAGAAGAGTCAGTTTCCTTGTACTTAAGTCGGCATTGAGTCTTTTGTATTTACTTCCGATGCAATTTCTGTGTTTCATCGTCACTAAGAAGGTCAGAGGGTTACAGTAAACCTGAAGTGAAGCATCGGAATGTATAACTAGTGTCACAGGACTGGTTCAAAACATAGACAGTAAGAACTGTCAAATTTCTTGTACTTAAGTCGGCATTGTGCCTTTTGTATTCATTTCCGATGCAATTTCTGCGTTTCGTCGTCAATAAAAGGTCCACCGTATACAGTAAACCTGAATTGAAGCATCGGAATCTCAAACCGGTCTCACAGGAAAGGTTCAATACATTGACAGTAAGAATAGCCAGTCTTCTTGTACTAGAGTCGGCATTGTGCCTTTTGTATTCAATTCCGATGCAATTTCTCTGCTTCATCGTCAAAAAGAAGGTCAGAGGGATACGGTAAACCTGAAGTGAAGCATTGGAATATATAACTAGTGTCACAGGAATGGCTCAAAACATAGACAGTAAGAAGAGTCAGTTTTCTTGTACTTATGTCGGCATTGTGAGTTTTGTATTCAATTCCGATGCAATTTCTGCTTTTCGTCGTCAATGAGAAGGTCCACGGGATACTGTAAACCTGAAGTGAAGCATCGGAATCTAAAACCGGTCTCACAGGAAAGGTTCAAGACATAGACTGTAAGAAGAGCCAGTCTACTTGTACTTGTGTCGGCATTGTGCCTTTTGTATTTAATTCCGATGCAATTTCTGTGTTTCATCGTCAATAAGAAAGTCAGAGGAATACAGTAAACCTGAATTGATGCATCGGAATCTATAACTAATGTCACATGAATGGTTCAAATCATAGACAGTAAGAAGAGTCAGTTTTCTTGTACTTAAGTCGGTATTGTGCCTTTTGTATTTAATTCCGATGCAATTTCTGTGTTTCGTCGTCAATAAGAAGGTCCATGGGATACAGTAAACCGGAAGTGAAGCAACGGAATCTAAAACTTGTCTCACAGGAAAGGTTCGAAATATAGACAGTAAGAAGAGCCAGTCTTCTTGTACTTGAGTCGGCATTGTGCCGTTTGTATTTAATTCCGATGCAATTTCTGTGTTTCATCGTCCATAAGAAGGTCAGAGGGATACAGTAAACCTGAAGTGAAGCATCGGAATCTATATCTAGTGTCACAGGACTGATTCAAAATATAGACAGTAAGAAGAGTCCGTTTTCTTGTAATTAAGTCGGCATTGTGCCTTTTGAGTTTAATTCCGATGCACTTACAGTGTTTCACCGTCAATAAGAAGGTCAGAGGGATACAGTAAAACTGAAGAGAAGCATCGGAATGTATAACTAGTGTCACAGGAATGGTTCAGAACATAGACAGTAAGAAGAGTCCGTTTTCTTGTACTTAAGTCGGCATTGTGCCTTTTGTATTTAATCCCGATGCAATTTCTATGTTTCATCGTCAATAAGAACGTCAGAGGGATACAGTAAACCAGAAGTGAAGCATCGGAATCTAAAACCGGTCTCACTGGAAATTTTCAAAACATAGACAGTAAGAAGAGTCAGTCTTCTTGTACTTGAGTCGACATGGTGCCGTTTGTATTTAATTCCGATGCAATTTCTGTGTTTTATCGTCAATAAGAAGGTCAGAGGGATACAGTAAAACTGAAGTGAAGCATCGGAATCTATAACTAGTGTCACAGGAATGGTTCAAATCATAGACAGTAAGAAGAGTCAGTTTTCTTGTACTTAAGTCGGCATTGTGCCTTTTGTATTTAATTCCGATGGAATTTCTGTGTTGCATCGTCAATAAGAATGTGCAAGCGATACACTAAACCTGAAGTGAAGCATCGGAATCTAAAACCGGGCTCACAGGAAAGGTTCAAATCATAGACAGTAAGAAGAGCCAGTCTTCTTGTACTTGAGTCGGCTTTGTGCCGTTTGTATATATTTCCGATGCAATTTCTGTGTTTCATCGTCAATAAGAAGGTCAGAGGGATACAGTAAACCTGAAGTGAAGCACCGGAATCTATAACTAGTGTCACAGGAGTGGTTCAAAACATAGACAGTAAGAAGAGTCAGTTTCCTTGTACTTAAGTCGGCATTGAGTCTTTTGTATTTACTTCCGATGCAATTTCTGTGTTTCATCGTCACTAAGAAGGTCAGAGGGATACAGTAAACCTGAAGTGAAGCATCGGAATGTATAACTAGTGTCACAGGACTGGTTCAAAACATAGACAGTAAGAACTGTCAAATTTCTTGTACTTAAGTCGGCATTGTGCCTTTTGTATTCATTTCCGATGCAATTTCTGCGTTTCGTCGTCAATAAGAAGGTCCACCGTATACAGTAAACCTGAATTGAAGCATCGGAATCTCAAACCGGTCTCACAGGAAAGGTTCAATACATTGACAGCAAGAATAGCCAGTCTTCTTGTACTAGAGTCGGCATTGTGCCTTTTGTATTCAATTCCGATGCAACTTCTCTGCTTCATCGTCAAAAAGAAGGTCAGAGGGATACGGTAAACCTGAAGTGAAGCATTGGAATATATAACTAGTGTCACAGGAATGGCTCAAAACATAGACAGTAAGAAGAGTCAGTTTTCTTGTACTTATGTCGGCATTGTGCCTTTTGTATTTAATTCCGATGCAATTTCTGTGTTTCATCGTCAATAAGAAGGTCAGAGGGATACAGTAAACCTGAAGTGAAGCATCGGAATCTATAACTAGTGTCACAGGAATGGTTCAAAACATATACAGTAAGAAGAGTCAGTTTTCTTGTACTTTAGTCGGCATTGTGCCTTTTCTATTTAATTCTGATGCAATTTCTGTGTTTCGTCGTCAATAAAAAGGTCCACGGGATACAGTAAACCTGAAGTAAAGCATCGGAATCTAAAACCGGTCTCACAGGAAAGGTTCATAACATAGACAGTAAGAAGTGCCAGTCTTCTTGTATTTGAGTCGGCGTTGTGCGTTTTGTATTTAATTCCGATGCAATTTCTGTGTTTCATCGTCAACAAGAAGGTCAGCGGGATTTAGTAAACCTGCAGTGAAGAATCGGAATCTATAACTAGTGTCACAGGAATGGTTCAAAACATAGACAGTAAGAAGAGTCAGTCTTCTTGTACTTAAGTCGGCATTGTGCCTTTTGTATTTAATTCCGATGCAATTTCAGTGTTTCATCGTCAATAGGAAGGTCAGAGGGATACAGTAAACCTGAGGTGATGCATCGTAATCTATAACTAGTGTCACAGGAATGGTTCAAAGAAAGACAGTAAGAAAAGTAAGTTTTCTTGTACTTAAGTCGGCATTGTGCCTTTTGTATTTAATTCCGATGCAATTTCTGTGTTTCATCGTCAATAAGAAGGTCAGAGGGATACAGTAAACCTGAATTGAAGCATCGGAATCTGTAACTAGTGTCACAAGAATGGTTAAAAGCATTGACAGTAAGAAGAGTCCGTTTTCCTGTACTTAAGACGGCATTGTGCCTTTTGTATTTATTTCCGATGCAATTTCTGTGTTTCGTCGTCAATAAGAAGGTCCAAGGGATACAGTAAAGCTGAAGTGAAGCTTCGGAATCTATAACTAGTGTCACAAGAATAATTCAAACATAGACAGTAAAAAGAGTCAGTTTTTTTGTACTTAAAACGGCATTGTGCGTTTTGTATTTAATTCCGATGCAATTTCTGTGTTTCATCGTCAATAAGAAGGTCAGAGGGATACAGTAAGCTTGATGTGAAGCATCGGAATCTATAACTAGTGTCACAGGAATGGTTCAAAGAAAGACAGTAAGAAAAGTAAGCTATCTTGTACTTAAGTCGGCATTGTGCCTTTTGTATTTAATTCCGATGCAATATCTGTGTTTCATCGTCAATAAGAAGGTCAGACGGAACAGTAAACCTGACGTGAAGCATCGGAATCTATAACCAGTGTCACATGAATGGTTCAAAACATAGACAGTAAGAAGAGTCAGTTTTCTTGTACATAAGTCGGCATTTTGCCTTTGGTATTTAGTTCCGATGCCATTTTTGCGTCTCATCGTCAATAAGAAGGTCAGAGGGATACAGTAAACCAGAATTGAAGCATCGGAATCTATAACTAGTGTCACAGGAATGGTTTAAGACATAGACAGTAAGAAGAGCCAGTCTTCTTGTACTTAAGACGGCATTGTGCCTTTTGTATTTAATACCGATGCAATATCTGTGTTTCATCGTCAATAAGAAGGTCAGAGGGATACAGTAAACCAGAATTGAAGCATCGGAATCTATAACTAGTGTCACAGGAATGGTTCAAAACATTGACAGTAAGCAGAGCTAGTCTTCTTGTACTTGAGTCGGCATTGAGCCTTTTGTATTTAATTCCGATGCAATTTCTGTGTTTCATCGTCAATAAGAAGCTCAGAGGGATACAGGAAGCTTGAAGTGAAGCATCGGAATATATAACTAGTGTCAAAGGAAAGGTTCAAAACATTGACAGTAAGAAGAGTCAATTTTCTTGTACTTAAGTGGGCATTGTGTCTTTTGTATTTAATTCCGACTAAATTTCTGTGTTTCATCGTCAATAAGAAGGTCAGAGGGATACAGAAAACCTGAAGTGAAGCATCGGAATTTATAAGTAGTGTCACAGGAATGGTTCAAAACATAGACAGTAAGAAGAGTCAGTTTTCTTGTACTTAAGACGGCATTGTGCCTTTTGTATTTAATTCCGATGCAATATCTGTGTTTCATCGTCAATAAGAAGGTCAGAGGGATACAGTAAACCTGAAGTGAAGCATCGGATTCTATAACTAGTGGCACAGGAATGGTTCAAATCATAGACAGTAAGAAGAGTCAGTTATCTTGTACTTAAGACGGCATTGTGAATTTTGTATTCAATTCCGATGCCATATCTGTGTTTCATCGTCAATAAGAAGGTCAGAGGGATACAGTAAACCTGAAGTGAAGCATTGGAATCTATAACTGGTGGCACAGGAATGGTTCAAAACATAGGCAGTAAGAAGAGTTAGTTATCTTGTACTTAAGTCGGAATTGTGCCTTTTGTACTAAATGCCGATGCAATTTCTATGTTTCATCTTGAATAAGAAGGTCAGAGGGATATAGTAAACCTGAAGTGAAGCATCGGAATCTATAACTAGTGTCACAGGAGTGGTTCAGAACATTGACAGTAAGAAGAGTGAGTTTTCTTATACTTATGTCGGCATTGTGCCTTTTGTATTTAATTCCGATGCAATTTCTGTGTTTCATCGTCAATAAGAATGTCAGAGGGATACAGGAAGCTTGAAGTGAAGCATCAGAATATATAACTAGTGTCACAGGAATGGTTCAAAACATAGACAGTAAGAAGAGTAAGTTTTCTTGTACTTAAGTCGGCTGTGCCTTTTGTATTTAATTCCGATGCAATTTCTGTGTTTCATCGTCAATACGAAGGTCAGAGGGGTACAGTAAACCTGAAGTGAAGCATCGGAATCTATAACTAGTGTCACAGGAGTGGTACAAATCAAAGAAAGTAATAAAAGTAAGTTTACTTGTACTTAAGTCGTCATTGTGCCTTTTGTATCTAATTCCGATGCAATTTCTGTATTTCATCGTCAATAAGATGGTCAAGGATACAGTAAACTTTAAGTGAAGCATCGGAATCTATAACTAGTATCGAAAGAATGGTTCAAAACATAGACATTAAGAAGAGTTAGTTTTCCTGTACTTTAGACGGCATTGTGCCTTTTGTATGTAATTCCGATGCAATTTTTGTGTTTCATCGTCAATAAGAAGGTCAGAGGGATACAGTAAACCTGAAGTGAAGCATCGGAATCTTCAACTAGTGTCAAAAGAATGGTTCAAAACATAGACATTAAGAAGAGTCAGTTTTCTTGTACTTAAGTAGGCATTGTGACTTTTGTATTTAATTCCGATGCAATTATTGTGTATCATCGTCAATAAGAACGTCAGAGGGATACAGTAAACCTGAAGTGAAGCACCGGAATGTATAACTAGTGTCACAGGAATGGTTCAAAACATAGACAGTTAGAACAGTCAGTTTTTTTGAACATAAGCCGGCATTGTCCCTTTTGTATTTAATTCCGATGCAATTTCTGTGTTTCGTCGTCAATAAGAAGGTCCAAGCGATACAGTAAACCTGAAGTGAAGCTACGGAATCTATAACTAGTGTCATAAGAATAATTCAAAACATAGACAGTAAGAAGAGTCAGTTTTCCTGTACTTAAGACGGCATTGTGCCTTTTGTATTTAATTCCGATGCAATTTCTGTGTTTCATCGTCAATAAGAAGGTCAGAGAGATACGGTAAACCTGAAGTGAAGCATCGGAATCTTTAACTAGTGTCACAATAATGGTTTAAAACATAGACAGTAAGAAGAGTCAGTTTTCTTGTACATAAGTCGGCATTGTGCCTTTTGTATTTAATTCCGATGCAATTTTTGTGTTTCACCGTCAATAAGTAGGTCAGAGGGATAGAGTGAACCTGAAGTGAAGCATCGGAATCTATAACTAGTGTCACAGGAATGGTTCAAAGCATAGAAAGTAAGAAGAGTCAGTTATCTTGTACTTAAGCCGGCATTGTGCCTTTTGTATTTAATTCCGATGCAATTTCTGTGTTTCGTCGTCAATAATAAGGTCCAAGGGATACAATAAACCTGAAGTGAAGCATCGGAATCTGAAACTGGTTCATAACATAGACAGTAAGAAGAGCCAGTCTTCTTGCAATTGAGTCGGCATTGTGCCTTTTGTAATTCATTCCGATGCAATTTCTGTGTTTCATCGTCAATAAGAAAGTCAGTGGGATTCAGTAAACCTGAAGTGAAGAAGCGGTATCTATAACTAGTGTCACAGGAATGGTTCAAAAGAAAGACAGTAATAAGAGTCAGTCTTCTTGTACTTAAGTCGGCATTGTGCCTTTTGTATTTAATTCCGATGCAATTTCTGTGTTTCATCGTCAATAAGAAGGTCAGAGAGATACAGTAAACCTGAAGTGAAGCATCGGAATCTTTAACTAGTGTCACAATAATGGTTTAAAACATAGACAGTAAGAAGAGTCAGTTTTCTTGTACTTAAGTCGGCATTGTGCCTTTTGTATTTAATTCCGATGCAATTTCTGTGTTTCATCGTCAATAAGAAGGTCAGAGGGATACAGTAAACCTGAAGTGAAGCATCGGACACTAATACTAGTGTCACAAGAATGGTTCAAAACATAGACAGTAAGAAGAGTCAGTTTTCCTGTACTTAAGACGGCATTGTGCCTTTTGTATTTAATTAAGATGCAATTTCTGTGTTTCATCGTCAATAAGAAGGTCAGAGGGATACAGTAAACCTGAAGTGAAGCATCGGAATCTATAACTAGTGACACAGGAATGGTTCAAAACATAGACAGTAAGAAGAGTCAGTTTTCTTGTACTTAAGTCGGCATTGTGACTTTTGTATTTAATTCCGACGCAATTTCTGTGTTTCATCGCCAATAAGAAGGTCAGAGGGATACAGTAAACCTGAAGTGAAGCATCGGATTCTATAACTAGTGTCACAATAATGGTTTAAAACATAGACAGGTGAAGAGTTAGTTTCCTTGTACTTAAGTCGGCATTGTGCCTTTTGTATTTCTTTCCGATGCAATTTCTGTGTTTCGCCGTCAATAATAAGGTCCAAGGGATACAATAAACCTGAAGTGAAGCATCGGAATCTAAATGGTTAATAACATAGACAGTAAGAAGAGCCAGTCTTCTTGCATTTGAGTCGGCATTGTGCCCTTTGTAATTCATTCCGAAGCAATATCTGTGTTTCATCGTCAATAAGAAGGTCAGCGGGATTCAGTAAACCGGAAGTGAAGAATCGGAATCTATAACTAGTGTCACAGGAATTGTTTAAAACATAGACAGTAAGAAGAGTCGGTCTTCTTGTACTTAAGTCGGCATTGAGCATTTTGTATTTTATTCCGATGAAATTTCTGTGTTTCATCGTCAATAAGAAGGTCAGAGGGATACAGTAAGCTTGAAGTGAAGCATCGGATTATATAACTAGTGGCACAGGAATGGTTCACAACATAGACAGTAAGAAGAGTCAGTTTTCTTGTACTTAAGTGGGCATTGTGTCTTTTGAATTTAATTCCGATGAAATTTCTGTGTTTCATCGTCAATAAGAAGGTCAGAGGGATACAGTAAACCTGAAGTGAAGCATCAGAATCTATAAGTAGTGTCACAGGAATGGTTCAAAACATAGACAGTAAGAAGAGTCAGTTTTCTTGTACTTAAGACGGCATTGTGCCTTTTGTATTTAAATCCGATGCAATATCTGTGTTTCATCGTCAATAAGAAGGTTAGAGGGATACAGTAAACATGAAGTGAAGCGTCGGAATCTATAACTAGTGTCACAGGAATGGTTCAAAACATAGACAGTAAGAAGAGTCAGTTTTCTTGTACTTAAGTCGTCATTGTGCCTTTTGTATTTAATTCCGATGCAATTTCTGAGTTTTATCGTCAATAAGAGGGTCGGAGGGATACAGTAAACCTAAAGTGAAGCATCGGAATCTGTAACTAGTGTCACAGGAATGGTTCAAAACATAGACAGTAAGAAAAGCCAGTCTTCTTGTACTTGAGCTGGCATTGTGCCTTTTGTGTTTAATTCCGATGCAATTGCTGTGTTTCATCGTCAATAAGAAGGTCAGAGGGATACAGTAAGCTTGAAGTGAAGCATCGGAATATATAACTAGTGTCACACGAATGGTTCAAAGCATAGACAGTAAGAAGAGTCATTTTTCTTGTACTTAAGTGGGCATTGTGTCTTTTGAATTTAATTCCGACGAAATTTCTGTTTTCATCGTCAATAAGAAGGTCAGAGGGATACAGTAAACCTGAAGTGAAGCATCGGAATCTATAAGTAGTGTCACAGGAATGGTTCAAAACATAGACAGTTAGAAGAGACACTTTTCTTGTACTTAAGTCGGCATTGTGCCTTTTGTATTTAATTCCGACGCAATTTCTGTGTTTCATCGTCAATAAGAAGGTCAGAGGGATACAGCAAACCTGAAGTGAAGCATCGGAATCTATAACTAGTGACACAGGAATGGTTCAAAACATAGGCAGTAAGAAGAGTCAGTTTTCTTGTACTCAAGTCGGCATTGTGACTTTAGTATTTAATTCCGATGCAATTTTCGTGTATCATCGTCAATAAGAACGTTAGAGGGATACAGTAAACCTGAAGTGAAGCATCGGAATGTATAACTAGTGTCACAGGAATGGTTCAAACCATAGTCAGTTAGAACAGTCAGTTTTCTTGAACTTAAGTCGGCATAGTGCCTTTTGTATTTAATTCCGATGCAATTTCTGTGTTTCGTCGTCAATAAGATGGTCCAAGGGATACAGTAAACCTGAAGTGAAGCTTCGGAATCTATAACTAGTGTCACAAGAATAATTCATAACATAGACAGTAAGAAGAGTCAGTTTTTCTGTACTTAAGACGGCATTGTGCATTTTGTATTTAATTCCGACGCAATTTCTGTGTTTCATCGCCAATAAGAAGGTCAGAGGGATACAGTAAACCTGAAGTGAAGCATCGGATTCTATAACTAGTGTCACAATAATGGTTTAAATCATAGACAGTAGGAAGAGTCAGTTTTCTTGTACTTAAGTCGGCATTGTGCCTTTTGTATTTAATTCCGATGCAATTTTTGTGTTTCATCGTCAATAAGAAGGTCAGAGGGGTAGAGTAAACCTGAAGTGAAGCATCGGAATCTATAACTAGTGTCACAGGATTGGTTTCAAAACATAGAAAGTAAGAAGAGTCAGTTTTCTTGTGCTTAAGTCGGCATTGTGCCATTTGTATTTCATTCGGATGCAATTTCTGTGTTTCGTCGTCAATAATAAGGTCCAAGGGATACAATAAACCTGAAGTGAAGCATCGGAATCGAAACCCGGTGTCACAGGAAAGGTTCATAACATAGACAATAAGAAGAGCCAGTCTTCTTGTATTTGAGTCGGCATTGTGCCCTTTGTAATTCATTCCGATGCAGATTCTGTGTTTCATCGTCAATAACAAGGTCAGCGGGATTCAGTAAACCGGAAGTGAAGAATCGGAATCTATAACTAGTGTCACAGGAATTGTTTAAAACATAGACAGTAAGAAGAGTCAGTCTTCTTGTACTTAAGTCGGCATTGAGCATTTTGTATTTTATTCCGATGAAATTTCTGTGTTTCATCGTCAATAAGAAGGTCAGAGGGATACAGTAAGCTTGAAGTGAAGCATCGGAATATATAACTAGTGGCACAGGAATGGTTCACAACATAGACAGTAAGAAGAGTCAGTTTTCTTGTACTTAAGTGGGCATTGTGTCTTTTGAATTTAATTCCGCTGGAATTTCTGTGTTTCGTCGTCAATAAGAAGGTCAGAGGGCTACAGTAAACCTGACGTGAAGCATCGGAATCTATAAGTAGTGTCACAGGAATGGTTCAAAACATAGACAGTAAGAAGAGTCACTTTTCTTGTAGTTAAGACGGCATTGTGCCTTTTGTATTTAATTCCGATGCAATATCTGTGTTTCATCGTCAATAAGAAGGTTAGAGGGATACAGTAAACATGAAGTGAAGCGTCGGAATCTATAACTAGTGTCACAGGAATGGTTCAAAACATAGACAGTAAGAAGAGTCAGTTTTCTTGTACTTATATCGTCATTGTGCCTTTTGTATTTAATTCCGATGCTATTTCTGAGTTTCATCGTCAATAAGAGGGTCGGAGGGATACAGTAAACCTAAAGTGAAGCATCGGAATCTATAACTAGTGTCACAGGAATGGTTCAAAACATAGACAGTAAGAAAAGCCAGTCTTCTAGTACTTGAGCCAGCATTGTGCCTTTTGTGTTTAATTCCGATGCAATTGCTGTGTTTCATCGTCAATAAGAAGGTCAGAGGGATACATTAAACATGAAGAGAAGCATCGGGATCCATAACTAGTGTCACAGAAAAGGTTCAAAACACAGACGGTAAGAAGAGTCAGTCTTCTTCTACTTAAGTCGGCATTGTGCCTTTTGTATTTAATTCCGAAGCAATTTCTATGTTTCATCTTCAATAAGAAGGTCAGAGGGAATCAGTAAACCTGAAGTGAAGCATCGGAAATATATCTAGTGTCACAGGAATGGTTCAAAACATAGACAGTAAGAGGAGTCAGTTTTCTTGCACTTAAGTCGGCATTGTGCCTTTTGTATTTAATTCTGATGCAATTTCTGTGTTTCATCGTCAATAAGAAGGTCAGAGGGACACAGTAAACCTGAAGAGAAGCATCGGAATCTATAACTAGTGTCACAGGAATGGTTAAATAATAGACAGTAAGAAGAGTCAGTCTTTTTGTACCTAAGTCGGCATTGTCCTTTTTCTATTTAAATCCGATGCAATTTCTGTGTTTCGTCTTTGATAAGAAGGTCAGAGGGATACAGTAAAACTGAAGTGAAGCATCGGAATCAATAACTAGTGTCACATGAATGGTTCAAAACATAGACAGTAAGAAGAGTCATTTTTCTTGTACTTAAGTCAGCAATGTGCCTTTTGTATTTAATTCCGATGCAATTTCTGTGTTTCATCGTTAATAAGAAGGTCCATGGGATACAGTAAACCTGAAGTGAAGCATCGGAATCTAAAACCGCTCTCACAGAATAGGTTCAAAACAAAGACAGTATGAAGAGCCAGCCCTCTTTTACTTGAGTCGGCATTGTGCCTTTTGTATTTAATTCCGATGCAATTTCTGTGTTTCATCGTCAATGAGAAGGTAAGAGGGATACAGTAAACCTGAAGTGAAGCATCGGAATCAATAACTAGTGCCACAAGAATGGTTCAAAACACAGACAGTAAGAAGAGTCTGTTTCCTTGTACTTAAGTCGGCATTGTGCCTTTTTTATTTAATTCCGATGCAATTCCTGTTTTTCATCGTCAATAAGAAGGTCAGAGGGACACATTAAACCTGAAGTGCAGCATCGGAATGTATAACTAGTGTCACAGGAATGGTTCAAATCATAGACAGTAATAAGAGTCAGTTATCTTGTACTTAAGTCGGCATTGAGCCTTTCGTATTTAATTCCAATGCAATTTCTGTGTTTCATCGTCAATACGAAGGTCAGAGGGATACAGTAAACCTGAAGTAAGGCATCGCAATCTATAACTAGTGTCACAGGAATGGTTCAAAGCATAGACAGTAAGAAGAGTCAGTTTTCTTGTACTTAAGTCGGCATTGTGCCTTTTGAATTTCATTCCGATGCAAATTCCGTGTTTCGTCGTCAATAAGAAGGTCCAAGGGATACATTAAACCTGAAGTGAAGCATCGGAATCTATAACTAGTGTCACATGAATGGTTTAAAACGTAGACAGTAAGAAGAGTCAGTTTTCTTGTACTTAAGTCGGCAATGTGCCTTTTGTATTTAATTCCGATGCAATTTCTGTGTTTCGTCGTCAATAAGAAGGTCCATGGGATACAGTAAACCTGAAGTGAAGCATCGGAATCTAAAACCGGTCTCACAGGAAAGGTTCAAAACATAGACAGTATGAAGAGCCAGCCCTCTTGTACTTGAGCCGGCATTGTGCATTTTGTATATAATTCCGATGCAATATCTGTGTTTCATCGTCAATAAGATGGTCAGAGGTATATAGTAAACCTGAAGTGCAGCATCGGAATCAATAACTAGTGTCACAGGAATGGTTCAAAACATAGACAGTAAGAAGAGTCAGTTTTCTTGTACTTAAATCGTCATTGTGCCTTTTGTATTTAATTCCGATGCAATTTCTGAGTTTCATCGTCAATAAGAGGGTCGGAGGGATGCAGTAAACCTAAAGTGAAGCATCGGAATCTATAACTAGTGTCACAGGAATGGTTCAAAACATAGACAGTAAGAAAAGCCAGTCTTCTAGTACTTGAGCCAGCATTGTGCCTTTTGTGTTAATTCCGATGCAATTGCTGTGTTTCATCGTCAATAAGAAGGTCAGAGGGATACATTAAACATGAAGAGAAGCATCGGGATCCGTAACTAGTGTCACAGAAAAGGTTCAAAACACAGACGGTAAGAAGAGTCAGTCTTCTTCTACTTAAGTCGGCATTGTGCCTTTTGTATTTAATTCCGAAGCAATTTCTATGTTTCATCTTCAATAAGAAGGTCAGAGGGAAACAGTAAACCTGAAGTGAAGCATCGGAAATATATCTAGTGTCACAGGAATGGTTCAAAACATAGACAGTAAGAAGAGTCAGTTTTCTTGCACTTAAGTCGGAATTGTGCCTTTTGTATTTAATTCTGATGCAATTTCTGTGATTCATCGTCAATAAGAAGGTCAGAGGGACACAGTAAACCTGAAGAGAAGCATCGGAATCTATAACTAGTGTCACAGGAATGGTTAAATAATAGACAGTAAGAAGAGTCAGTCTTTTTGTACCTAAGTCGGCATTGTCCTTTTTCTATTTAAATCCGATGCAATTTCTGTGTTTCGTCTTTGATAAGAAGGTCAGAGGGATACAGTAAAACTGAAGTGAAGCATCGGAATCAATAACTAGTGTCACATGAATGGTTCAAAACATAGACAGTAAGAAGAGTCATTTTTCTTGTACTTAAGTCAGCAATGTGCCTTTTGTATTTAATTCCGATGCAATTTCTGTGTTTCATCGTTAATAAGAAGGTCCATGGGATACAGTAAACCTGAAGTGAAGCATCGGAATCTAAAACCGCTCTCACAGAATAGGTTCAAAACAAAGACAGTATGAAGAGCCAGCCCTCTTTTACTTGAGTCGGCATTGTGCCTTTTGTATTTAATTCCGATGCAATTTCTGTGTTTCATCGTCAATGAGAAGGTAAGAGGGATACAGTAAACCTGAAGTGAAGCATCGGAATCAATAACTAGTGCCACAAGAATGGTTCAAAACACAGACAGTCAGAAGAGTCTGTTTCCTTGTACTTAAGTCGGCATTGTGCCTTTTTTATTTAATTCCGATGCAATTCCTGTTTTTCATCGTCAATAAGAAGGTCAGAGGGACACATTAAACCTGAAGTGCAGCATCGGAATGTATAACTAGTGTCACATGAATGGTTTAAAACGTAGACAGTAAGAAGAGTCAGTTTTCTTGTACTTAAGTCGGCAATGTGTCTTTTGTATTTAATTCCGATGCAATTTCTGTGTTTCGTCGTCAATAAGAAGGTCCATGGGATACAGTAAACCTGAAGTGAAGCATCGGAATCTATAACTATTGCTCATGAATGGTTGAAAATATAGACAGTAACAGACGTCAGTTTTCTTGTACTTAAGTCGGCATTGTGTCATTTGTATTTAATTCCGATGCAATTTCTGTGTTTCATCGTCAATAAGAAGGTCAGAGGGAAAGAGTAAAGCTGAAGTGAAGCATCGGAATCTATAACTAGTGTCACAGGAATGGTTCAAAACATAGACAGGAGGAAGAGTCAGTTTTCTTCTACTTAAGTCGGCATTGTGCCTTTTGTATTTAAGTCCGATGCTATTTCTGTGTTTCATCGTCAATAAGAATGTCAGAGGGCTACAGTAAACCGGAAGTGAAGCATCGGAATCTATAACTAGTGTCACAGAAATGGTTCAAAACATAGACAGTAAGAAGAGTCAGTTTTCTTGTACTTAAGTCGGAATTGTGCCTTTTGTATTGATTTCCGATGCAATTTCTGTGTTTCACCGTCAATAAGAAGGTCAGAGGGATACAGTAAACCTGAAGAGAAGCATGGGAATCTATAACTATTGTCTCATGAATGGTTCAAAATATAAACAGTAACAAGAGTCAGTTTTCTTGTACTTAAGTCGGCATTGTGCCTTTTGTATTTAATTCCGATGCAATTTCTATGTTTGATCGTCAATAAGAAGGTCAGAGGGATACAGTAAACCTGAAGTGAAGCTAAGGAATCTATAACTAGTGTCACAGAAATGCTTCAAAACATAGACAGTAAGAAGAGTCAGTTTTCTTGTACTTAAGTCGGCATTGTGCCTTTTGAATTTAATTCCGATGCAATTTCTGTGTTTAGTCGTCAATAAGAACGTCCATGGGATACAGTAAACCTGAAGTGAAGCATCGGAATCTAAAACCGGTCTCACAGGAAAGGTTCAAAACATAGACACCATGAAGAGCCAGCCCTCTTGTACTTGAGTCGGCATTGTGCATTTTGTATTTAATTCCGATGCAATTTCTGTGTTTCATCGTCAATAAGAAGGTCAGAGGTATACAGTAAACCTGAAGTGAAGCATCGGAATCAATAACTAGTGTCACAGGAATGGTTCAAAACACAGACAGTAAGAAGAGTCTATTTTCTTGTACTTAACTCGGCATTGTGCCTTTTGTATTTAATTCCGATGCAATTCCTGTGTTTCATCGTCAATAAGAAGGTCAGAGGGACACATTAAACCTGAATTGAAGCATCGGAATCTATATCTAGTGTCACAGGAATGGGTCAAAACATAGACAGTAAAGAGAGTCAGTTTTCTTGTACTTAAGTCAGCATTGTGTCTTTTGAATTTAATTCCGATGCAAATTCTGTGTTTCGTCGTCAATAAGAAGGTCCAAGGGATACATTAAACCCGAAGTGAGGCATCGGAATCTAAAACTAGTGTCACATGAATGGTTCAAAACATAGACAGTAAGAAGAGACAGTTTTCTTGTACTTAAGTTGGCATTGACCCTTTTGTATTTAATTCCGATGCAATTTCTGTGTTTCATCGCCAATAAGATCGTCAGAGGGTACAGTAAACCTGAAGTGAAGCATCGGAATCTATAACTAGTGTCACAGGAATGGTTCAAAACATAGACAGTAAGAAGAGACAGTCATCTTGTACTTAAGTCTGCATTGTGCCTTTTGTATTTAATTCCGATGCAATTTCTGTGTTTGATCGTCAATAAGAAGGTCAGAGGGATACAGTAAACCTGAAGTGAAGCATCGGAATCTATAACTAGTGTCACAGGAATGGTTCAAAACATAGACGGGAAGAAGAGTCAGTTTTCTTCTACTTAAGTCGGCATTGTGCCTTTTGTATTTAAGTCCGAAGCTATTTCTGTGTTTCATCGTCAATAAGAAGGTCAGAGGGATACAGTAAACCGGAAGTGAGGCATCGGAATCTATAACTATTGCTCATGAATGGTTGAAAATATAGACAGTAACAGACGTCAGTTTTCTTGTACTTAAGTCGGCATTGTGCCTTTTGTATTTAATTAAGATGCAATTTCTGTGTTTGATCGTCAATAAGAAGGTCAGAGGGATACAGTAAACCTGAAGTGAAGCAACGGAATCTATAACTAGTGTCACAGGAATGGTTCAAAACATAGAAAGTATGAAGAGTTAGTTTTCTTGTACTTAAGTCGGCATTGTGCCTTTTGAATTTCATTCCGATGCAAATTCCGTGTTTCGTCGTCATTAAGAAGGTCAAGGGATACATTAAACCTGAAGTGAAGCATCGGAATCTATAACTAGTGTCACATGAATGGTTCAAAACATAGACAGTAAGAAGAGTCAGTTTTCCTTAACTTAAGTTGGCATTGCCCTTTTGTATTTAATTCCGATGCAATTTCTGTGTTTCATCGTCAATAAGATCGTCAGAGGGTAGAGTAAACCTGAAGTCAAGCATCGGAATCGATAACTAGTGTTACAGGAATGGTTTAAAACATAGACAGTTAGAAGAGTCAGTAATCTTGTACTTAAGTCGGCATTGTGCCTTTTGAATTTCATTCCGATGCAAATTCCGTGTTTCGTCGTCGTTAAGAAGGTCAAGGGATACATTAAACCTGAAGTGAAGCATCGGAATCTGTAACTAGTGTCACAATAATGGTTTAAAACATAGACAGTAGGAAGAGTCAGTTTTCTTGTACTTAAGTCGGCATTGTGCCTTTTGTATTTAAGTCCGATGCAATTTCTGTGTTTCGTCGTCAATAAGATGGTCCAAGGGATACAGTAAACCTGAAGTGAAGCTTCGGAATCTATAACTAGTGTCACAAGAATAATTCAAAACATAGACAGTAAGAAGAGTCAGTTTTTCTGTACTTAAGACGGCATTGTGCATTTTGTATTTTATTCCGACGCAGTTTCTGTGTTTCATCGCCAATAAGAAGGTCAGAGGGATACAGTAAACCTGAAGTGAAGCATCGGATTCTATAACTAGTGTCACAATAATGGTTTAAAACATAGACAGTAGGAAGTGTCAGTTTTCTTGTACTTAAGTCGGCATTGTGCCTTTTGTATTTAATTCCGATGCAATTTTTGTGTTTCATCGTCAATAAGAAGGTCAGAGGGGTAGAGTAAACCTGATGTGAAGCATCGGAATCTATAACTAGTGTCACAGGATTGGTTTCAAAACATAGAAAGTAAGAAGAGTCAGTTTTCTTGTGCTTAAGTCGGCATTGTGCCATTTGTATTTCATTCCGATGCAATTTCTGTGTTTCGTCGTCAATAATAAGGTCCAAGGGATACAATAAACCTGAAGTGAAGCATCGGAATCGAAAACCGGTGTCACAGGAAAGGTTCATAACATAGACAGTAAGAAGAGCCAGTCTTCTTGTATTTGAGTCGGCATTGTGCCCTTTGTAATTCATTCCGATGCCATTTCTGTGTTTCATCGTCAATAAGAAGGTCAGAGGGATACAGTAAGCTTGAAGTGAAGCATCGGAATATATAACTAGTGGCACAGGAATGGTTCACAACATAGACAGTAAGAAGAGTCAGTTTTCTTGTACTTAAGTGGGCATTGTGTCTTTTGAATTTAATTCCGATGAAATTTCTGTGTTTCGTCGTCAATAAGAAGGTCAGAGGGCTACAGTAAACCCGACGTGAAGCATCGGAATCTATAAGTAGTGTCACAGGAATGGTTCAAAACATAGACAGTAAGAAGAGTCACTTTTCTTGTAGTTAAGACGGCATTGTGCCTTTTGTATTTAATTCCGATGCAATATCTGTGTTTCATCGTCAATAAGAAGGTTAGAGGGATACAGTAAACATGAAGTGAAGCGTCGGAATCTATAACTAGTGTCACAGGAATGGTTCAAAACATAGACAGTAAGAAGAGTCAGTTTTCTTGTACTTAAGTCGTCATTGTGCCTTTTGTATTTAATTCCGATGCAATTTCTGAGTTTCATCGTCAATAAGAGGGTCGGAAGGATACAGTAAACCTAAAGTGAAGCATCGGAATCTATAACTAGTGTCACAGGAATGGTTCAAAACATAGACGGTAAGAAAAGCCAGTCTTCTTGTACTTGAGCCAGCATTGTGCCTTTTGTGTTTAATTCCGATGCAATTGCTGTGTTTCATCGTCAATAAGAAGGTCAGAGGGATACATTAAACATGAAGTAAAGCATCGGGATCCATAACTAGTGTCACAGAAAAGGTTCAAAACATAGACGGTAAGAAGAGTCAGTCTTCTTCTACTTAAGTCGGCATTGTGCCTTTTGTATTTAATTCCGAAGCAATTTCTATGTTTCATCTTCAATAGGAAGGTCAGAGGGAAACAGTAAACCTGAAGTGAAGCATCGGAAATATATCTAGTGTCACAGGAATGGTTCAAAACATAGACAGTAAGAAGAGTCTGTTTTCTTGCACTTAAGTCGGCATAGTGCCTTTTGTATTTAATTCTGATGCAATTTCTGTGTTTCATCGTCAATAAGAAGGTCAGAGGGACACAGTAAACCTGAAGAGAAGCATCGGAATCTATAACTAGTGTCACAGGAATGGTTAAATAATAGACAGTAAGAAGAGTCAGTCTTTTTGTACCTAAGTCGGCATTGTCCTTTTTCTATTTAAATCCGATGCAATTTCTGTGTTTCGTCTTTGATAAGAAGGTCAGAGGGATACAGTAAATCTGAAGTGAAGCATCGGAATCAATAACTAGTGTCACATGAATGGTTCAAAGCATAGACAGTAAGAAGAGTCATTTTCCTTGTACTTAAGTCGGCAATGTGCCTTTTGTATTTAATTCCGATGCAATTTCTGTGTTTCATCGTTAATAAGAAGGTCCATGGGATACAGTAAACCTGAAGTGAAGCATCGGAATCTAAAACCGCTCTCACAGAACAGGTTCAAAACAAAGACAGTATGAAGAGCCAGCCCTCTTTTACTTGAGTCGGCATTGTGCCTTTTGTATTTAATTCCGATGCAATTTCTGTGTTTCATCGTCAATGAGAAGGTAAGAGGGATACAGTAAACCTGAAGTGAAGCATCGGAATCAATAACTAGTGCCACAAGAATGGTTCAAAACACAGACAGTAAGAAGAGTCTGTTTCCTTGCACTTAAGTCGGCATTGTGCCTTTTTTATTTAATTCCGATGCAATTCCTGTTTTTCATCGTCAATAAGAAGGTCAGAGGGACACATTAAACCTGAAGTGCAGCATCGGAATGTATAACTAGTGTCACAGGAATGGTTCAAATCATAGACAGTAAGAAGAGTCAGTTATCTTGTACTTAAGTCGGCATTGTGCCTTTCGTATTTAATTCCGATGCAATTTCTGTGTTTCATCGTCAATACGAAGGTCAGAGGGATACAGTAAACCTGAAGTAAGGCATCGGAATCTATAACTAGTGTCACAGGAATGGTTCAAAGCATAGACAGTAAGAAGAGTCAGTTTTCTTGTACTTAAGTCGGCATTGTGCCTTTTGAATTTCATTCCGATGCAAATTCCGTGTTTCGTCGTCAATAAGAAGGTCCAAGGGATACATTAAACCTGAAGTGAAGCATCGGAATCTATAACTTGTGTCACATGAATGGTTTAAAACGTAGACAGTAAGAAGAGTCAGTTTTCTTGTACTTAAGTCGGCAATGTGCCTTTTGTATTTAATTCCGATGCAATTTCTGTGTTTCGTCGTCAATAAGAAGGTCCATGGGATACAGTAAACCTGAAGTGAAGCATCGGAATCTAAAACCGGTCTCACAGGAAAGGTTCAAAACATAGACAGTATGAAGAGCCAGCCCTCTTGTACTTGAGTCGGCATTGTGCATTTTGTATATAATTCCGATGCAATTTCTGTGTTTCATCGTCAATAAGAAGGTCAGAGGGATATAGTAAACCTGAAGTGCAGCATCGGAATCAATAACTAGTGTCACAGGAATGGTTCAAAACACAGACAGTAAGAAGAGTCTGCTTTCTTGTACTTAACTCGGCATTGTGCCTTTTGTATTTAATTCCGATGCAATTCCTGTGTTTCATCGTCAACAAGAAGGTCAGAGGGACACAGTAAACCTGAAGTGAAGCATCGGAATCTATATCTAGTGTCACAGGAATGGTTCAAATCATAGACAGTAAGAAGAGTCAGTTTTCTTGTACTTAAGTCGGCATTGTGCCTTTTGAATTTAATTCCGATGCAAATTCTGTGTTTCGTCGTCAATAAGAAGGTCCAAGGGATACATTAAACCTGAAGTGAAGCATCGGAATCTATAACAAGTGTCACATGAATGGTTCAAAACATAGACAGTAGGAAGAGTCAGTTATCTTGTACTTAAGTCGGCATTGTGCCATTTGTATTTAATTCCGATGCAATTTCTGTGTTTCATCGTCAATAAGAAGGTCAGGGGGATAGAGTAAAGCTGAAGTGAAGCATCGGAATCTATAACTAGTGTCACAGGAATGGTTCAAAACATAGACAGGAGGAAGAGTCAGTTTTCTTGTACTTAAGTCGGCATTGTGCCTTTTGAATTTAATTCCGATGCAATTTCTGTGTTTAGTCGTCAATAAGAAGGTCCATGGGATACAGTAAACCTGAAGTGAAGCATCGGAATCTAAAACCGGTCTCACAGGAAAGGTTCAAATCATAGACACTTGTACTTGAGTCGGCATTGTGCATATTGTATTTAATTCCGATGCAATTTCTGTGTTTCATCGTCAATAAGAAGGTCAGAGGTATACAGTAAACCTGAAGTGAAGCATCGGAATCAATAACTAGTGTCACAGGAATGGTTCAAAACACAGACAGTAAGAAGAGTCTGTTTTCTTGTACTTAACTCGGCATTGTGCCTTTTGTATTTAATTCCGATGCAATTCCTGTGTTTCATCGTCAATAAGAAGGTCAGAGGGACACAGTAAACCTGAAGTGAAGCATCGGAATCTATATCTAGTGTCACAGGAATGGGTCAAAACATAGACAGTAAAAAGAGTCAGTTTTCTTGTACTTAAGTCGGCATTGTGTCTTTTGAATTTAATTCCGATGCAAATTCTGTGTTTCGTCGTCAATAAGAAGGTCCAAGGGATACATTAAACCTGAAGTGAGGCATCGGAATCTAAAACTAGTGTCACATGAATGGTTCAAAACATAGACAGTAAGAAGAGTCAGTTATCTTGTACTTAAGTCGGCATTGTGCCATTTGTATTTAATTCCGATGCAATATCTGTGTTTCATCGTCAATAAGAAGGTCAGAATGATAGAGTAAACCTGTAGTGAAGCATCGGAATCTATAACTAGTGTCACAGGAATGGTTCAAAACATAGACGGGAAGAAGAGTCAGTTTGATTCTACTTAAGGCCGGCATTGTGCCTTTTGTATTTAAGTCTGAAGCTATTTCTGTGTTTCATCGTCAATAAGAAGGTCAGAGGGATACAGTAAACCGGAAGTGAAGCATCGGAATCTATAACTATTGCTCATGAATGGTTGAAAATATAGACAGTAACAAGAGTCAGTTTTCTTGTACTTAAGTCGGCATTGTGCCTTTTGTATTTAATTCCGATGCAATGTCTGTGTTTGATCGTCAATAAGAAGGTCAGAGGGATACAGTAAACCTGAAGTGAAGCATCGGAATCTATAACTAGTGTCACAGGAATGGTTCAAAACATAGACGGGAAGAAGAGTCAGTTTTCTTCTACTTAAGTCGGCATTGTGCCTTTTGTATTTAAGTCCGAAGCTATTTCTGTGTTTCATCGTCAATAAGAAGGTCAGAGGGATACAGTAAACCGGAAGTGAAGCATCGGAATCTATAACTATTGCTCATGAATGGTTGAAAATATAGACAGTAACAAGAGTCAGTTTTCTTGTACTTAAGTCGGCATTGTGCCTTTTGTATTTAATTCCGATGCAATTTCTGTGTTTGATCGTCAATAAGAAGGTCAGAGGGATACAGTAAACCTGAAGTGAAGCAACGGAATCTATAACTAGTGTCACAGGAATGGTTCAAAACATAGACAGTATGATGAGTTAGTTTTCTTGTACTTAAGTCGGCATTGTGCCTTTTGAATATCATTCCGATGCAAATTCCGTGTTTCGTCGTCATTAAGAAGGTCAAGGGATACATTAAACCTGAAGTGAAGCATCGGAATCTATAACTAGTGTCACATGAATGGTTCAAAACATAGACAGTAAGAAGAGTCAGTTTTCCTTAACTTAAGTTGGCATTGTCCCTTTTGTATTTAATTCCGATGCAATTTCTGTGTTTCATCGTCAATAAGATCGTCAGAGGGTAGAGTAAACCTGAAGTCAAGCATCGGAATCGATAACTAGTGTTATAGGAGTGGTTTAAAACATAGACAGTAAGAAGAGTCAGTAATCTTGTACTTAAGTCGGCATTGTGCCTTTTGTATTTAATTCCGATGCAATTTCTGTGTTTCATCGTCAATAAGAAGGTCAGAGGGATACAGTAAACCTGAAGTGAAGCATCGGAATCTGTAACTAGTGTCACAGGAATGGTTCAAAACGTAGACAGTAAAAAGAGTCAGTTTTCTTGTACTTAAGTCGGCATTGTGCATTTTAGATTTTAATTCCTATGCAATTTCTGTGTTTCATCGTCAATAAGAAGGTCAGAGGGATACAGTAAAGCTGAAGTAAAGCATCGGAATCTATGACTAGTGTCACAGGAATGGTTCAAAACTTAGACAATAAGAAGAGTCAGTTATCTTGTACTTAAGTCAACATTGTGCCTTTTGTATTTAATTCCGATGCAATTCCTGTGTTTCATCGTCAATAAGAAGGTCAGAGGGACACAGTAAACCTGAAGTGAAGCATCGGAATCTATATCTAGTGTCACAGGAATGGTTCAAAACATAGACAGTAAGAAGAGTCAGTTTTCTTGTACTTAAGTCGGCATTGTGCCTTATGAATTTAATTCCGATGCAAATTCTGTGTTTCGTCGTCAATAAGAAGCTCCAAGGGATACATTAAACCTGAAGTGAAGCATCGGAATCTACAACTAGTGTCACATGAATGGTTCAAAACATAGACAGTAAGAAGAGACAGTTTTCTTGTACTTAAGTTGGCATTGACCCATTTGTATTTAATTCCGATGCAATTTCTGTGTTTCATCGTCAATAAGATCGTCAGAGGGTACAGTAAACCTGAAGTGAAGCATCGGAATCTATAACTAGTGTCACAGGAATGGTTCAAAACATAGACAGTAAGAAGAGACAGTCATCTTGTACTTAAGTCGGCATTGTGCCTTTTGTATTTAATTCCGATGCTATTTCTGTGTTTCATCGTCAATAAGAAGGTCAGAGGAATACAGTAAACCTGAAGTGAAGCATCGGAATCTATAACTAGTGTCACAGGAATGGTTCAAAACATAGACAGTAAGAAGAGTCAGTTTTCTTGTACTTAAGTCGGCATTGTGCCATTTGTATTTAATTTCGATGCAATTTCTGTGTTTCATCGTCAATAAGAAGGTCGGAGGGATAGAGTAAACCCGAAGTGACGCATCGGAATCTATAACTATTGCTCATGAATGGTTGAAAATATAGACAGTAACAAGAGTCAGTTTTCTTGTACTTAAGTCGGCATTGTGCCTTTTGTATTTAATTCCGATGCAATTTCTGTGGTTGATCGTCAATAAGAAGGTCAGAGGGATACAGTAAACCTGAAGTGAAGCAACGGAATCCATTACTGGTGTCACAGGAATGGTTCAAACCATTGACAGTAGGAAGAGTCAGTTTTCTTGTACTTAAGTCGGCATTGTGCATTTTGTATTTAATTCCGATGCAATATCTGTGTTTCATCGTCAATAAGAAGGTCAGAGGTATACAGTAAACCTGAAGAGCAGCATCGGAATCAATAACCAGTGTCACAGGAATGGTTCAAAACACAGACAGTAAGAAGAGTCTGTTTTCTTGTACTTAACTCGGCATTGTGCCTTTTGTATTTAATTCCGACGCAATTCCTGTGTTTCATCGTCCTTAAGAAGGTCAGAGGGACACAGTAAACCTGAAGTGAAGCATCGGAATCTATATCTAGTGTCACAGGAATGGTTCAAAACATAGACAGTAAGAAGAGTCAGTTTTCTTGTACTTAAGTCGGCATTGTGCCTTTTGAATTTAATTCCGATGCAAATTCTGTGTTTCGTCGTCAATAAGAAGGTCCAAGGGATACATTAAACCTGAAGTGCAGCATCGGAATCTATAACTAGTGTCACATGAAAGGTTCAAAACATAGACAGTAGGAAGAGTCAGTTATCTTGTACTTAAGTCGGCATAGTGCCATTTGTATTTAATTCCGATGCAATTTCTGTGTTTCATCGTCAATAAGAAGGTCAGAGGGATAGAGTAAAGCTGAAGTGAAGCATCGGAATCTATAACTAGTGTCACAGAAATGGTTCAAAACATAGACAGTAAGAAGAGTCAGTTTTCTTGTACTTAAGTCGGAATTGTGCCTTTTGTATTTATTTCCGATGCAATTTCTGTGTTTCATCGTCAATAAGAAGGTCAGAGGGATACAGTAAACCTGAAGAGAAGCATGGGAATCTATAACTATTGTCTCATGAATGGTTCAAAATATAGACAGTAACAAGAGTCAGTTTTCTTGTACTTAAGTCGGCATTGTTCCTTTTGTATTTAATTCCGATGCAAGTTCTGTGTTTGATCGTCACTAAGAAGGTCAGAGGGATACAGTAAACCGGAAGTGAAGCATCGGAATCTATAACTATTGATCATGAATGGTTGAAAATATAGACAGTAACAAGAGTCAGTTTTCTTGTACTTAAGTCGGCATTGTGCCTTTTGTATTTAATTCCGATGCAATTTCTGTGTTTGATCGTCAATAAGAAGGTCAGAGGGATGGAGTAAACCTGAAGTAAAGCATCGGAATCTATAACTAGTGTCACAGGAATGGTTCAAAACATAGACAGTAAGAAGAGTCAGTTTTCTTGCACTTAAGTCAGCATTGTGCCTTTTGAATTTCATTCCGATGCATATTCCGTGTTTAGTCGTCAATAAGAAGGTCAAGGGATACATTAAACCTGAAGTGAAGCATCGGAATCTATAACTAGTGTCACATGAATGGTTCAAAACATAGACAGTAAGAAGAGTCAGTTTTCCTGAACTTAAGTTGGCATTGTCCCTTTTGTATTTAATTCCGATGCAATGTCTGTGTTTCAGCGTCAATAAGATCGTCAGAGGGTAGAGTAAACTTGAAGTCAAGCATCGGAATCGATAGCTAGTGTTACAGGAATGGTTTAAAACATAGACAGTAAGAAGAGTCAGTTATCTTGTACTTAAGTCGGCATTGTGCCTTTTGTATTTAATTCCGATGCAATTTCTGTGTTTCATCGTCAATAAGAAGGTCAGAGGGATACAGTAAACCTGAAGTGAGGCATCCGAATCTATAACTAGTGTCACAGGAATGGTTCAAAACGTAGACAGTTAAAAGAGTCAGTTTTCTTGTACTTAAGTCGGCATTGTGCATTTTAGATTTTAATTCCTATGCAATTTCTGTGTTTCATCGTCAATAAGAATGCCAGATGGATACAGTAAAGCTGAAGTAAAGCATCGGAATCTATAACTAGTGTCACAGGAATGGTTCAAAACTTAGACAATAAGAAGAGTCAGTTATCTTGTACTTAAGTCAACATTGTGCCTTTTGTATTTAATTCCGATGCAATTCCTGTATTGCATCGTCAATAAGAAGGTCAGAGGGACACAGTAAACCTGAAGTGAAGCATCGGAATCTATATCTAGTGTCACAGGAATGGTTCAAAACATAGACAGTAAGAAGAGTCAGTTTTCTTGTACTTAAGTCGGCATTGTGCCTTTTGAATTTAATTCCGATGCAAATTCTGTGTTTCGTCGTCAATAAGAAGCTCCAAGGGATACATTAAACCTGAAGTGAAGCATCGGAATCTATAACTAGTGTCCATGAATGGTTCAAAACATAGACAGTAAGAAGAGACAGTTTTCTTGTACTTAAGTTGGCATTGACCATTTTGTATTTAATTCCGTTGCAATTTCTGTGTTTCATCGTCAATAAGATCGTCAGAGGGTACAGTAAACCTGAAGTGAAGCATCGGAATCTATAACTAGTGTCACAGGAATGGTTCAAAACATAGACAGTAAGAACAGACAGTCATCTTGTACTTAAGTCGGCATTGAGCCTTTTGTATTTAATTCCGATGCAATTTCTGTGTTTGATCGTCAATAAGAAGGTCAGAGGGATACAGTAAACCTGAAGTGAAGCAACGGAATCCATAACTAGTGTCACAGGAATGGTTCATACCATTGACAGTAAGAAGAGTCAGTTTTCTTGTACTTAAGTCGGCATTGTGCATTTTGTATTTAATTCCGATGCAATATCTGTGTTTCATCGTAAATAAGAAGTTCAGAGGGATAGAGTAAACCTGAAGTGAAGCATCGGAATCTATAACTAGTGTCACAGGAATGGTTCAAAACATTGACAGTAAGAAGAGTCAGTTTTCTTGTACTTAAGTCGGCATTGTGCCTTTTGAATTTCATTCCGATGCAAATTCCGTGTTTCGTCGTCAATAAGAAGGTCAAGGGATTCATTAAAATTGAAGTGAAGCATCGGAATCTATAACTAGTGTCACATGAATGGTTCAAAACATAGACAGTAAGAAGAGTCAGTTTTCTTAAACTTAAGTTGGCATTGTCCCTTTTGTATTTAATTCCGATGCAATTTCTGTGTTTCATCGTCAATAAGATCGTCAGAGGGTACAGTAAACATGAAGTCAAGCATCGGAATCGATAACTAGTGTTACAGGAATGGTTTAAAACATAGACAGTAGGAAGAGTCAGTTATCTTTTACTTAAGTCGGCATTGTGCCTTTTGTATTTCATTCCGGTGCAATTTCTGTGTTTCATCGTCAATAAGAAGGTCAGAGGGATACAGTAAACCTGAAGTGAAGCATCGGAATCTATAACTAGTGTCACAGGAATGGTTCAAAACGTAGACAGTAAAAAGAGTCAGTTTTCTTATACTTAAGTCGGCAATGTGCATTTTAGATTTTAATTCCATTGCAATTTCTGTGTTTCATCGTCAAAAAGAAGGTCAGAGGGATACAGTAAAACTGAAGTAAAGCATCGGAATCTATAACTAGTGTCACAGGAATGGTTCAAAGCTTAGACAATAAGAAGAGTCAGTTATCTTGTACTTAAGTCGGCATTGTGCCTTTTGTATTTAATTCCGATGCAATTTCTGTGTTTCATCGTCAATAAGAAGGTCAGAGGGATACAGTAAAACTGAAGTGAAGCATCGGAATCTATAACTAGTGTCACAGGAATGGTTCAAATCATAGACAGTAAGAAGAGTCAGTTTTCTTCTACTTAAGTCGGCATTGTGCCTTTTGTATTTAATTCCGATGATATTTCTGTGTTTCATCGTCAATAAGAAGGTCAGAGGGATACAGTAAACCTGAAGTGAAGCATCGGAATCTATAACTAGTGTCACAGGAAGGGTTCAAAACATAAACAGTAAGAAGAGTCAGTTTTCTTGTACTTAAGTCGGCATTGTGCCTTTTGCATTTAATTCGCATGCAATTTCTGTGTTTCCTCTTCAATAAGAAGGACAGAGGGATACAGTAAACCTGAAGTGAAGCATCGGAATCTATAACTAGTGTCACAGGAATGGTCAAAACATAGACAGTAAGAAGAGTCAGTTTTCTTGTACTTAAGTCTTCATTGTGCCTTTTGTATTTAATTCCGATGCTATTTCTGTGTTTGATCGTCAATAAGAAAGTCGGAGGAATACAGTAAACCGGAAGTGAAACATCGGAATCTATAACTAGTGTCACAGGAATGGTTCAAAACATGGACAGTAAGAAGAGTCAGTTTTCTTGTACTTAAGTCGGCATTATGCCTATTGTATTTAATTCCGATGCAATTTCTGTGTTTCATCGTCAATAAGGTCAGAGGGATACAGTAAACCTGAAGTGAAGCATCGGAATCTATAACTAGTGTCACAGGAATGGTTCAAAACATAGACAGTAAGAAGAGTCAGTTTTCTTGTACTTAAGTCGGGATTGTGCCTTTTGTATTTAATTCCGATGCAATTTCTGTGTTTCATCAACAATAAGAATGTCAGAGGGATACAGTAAACCAGAAGTGAAGCATCGGACTCTATTACTAGTGACACAGGAATGGTTGAAAACTTAGACAGTAAGAAGAGTCAGTTTTCTTGTGCTTAAGTAGGCATTGTGCCTTTCGTAATTAATTCCGATGCAATTTCGGAGTTTCATCGTCAATAAGAAGGCCAGAGGGACACAGTAAACCTGAAGTGAAGCATCGGAATCTATAACTAGTGTCACATGAATGGTTCCAAACATAGACAGTAAGAAGAGTCAGTTTTCTTGTACTTAAGTCGGCATTGTACATTTTGAATTTCATTCCGATGCAAATTCCGTGTTTCGTCGTCAATAAGAAGGTCAAGGGTTACATTAAACCTGAAGTGAAGCATCGGAATCTATAACTAGTGTCACATGAACGGTTCAGAACTTAGACAGTAAGAAGAGTCAGTTTTCTTGTACTTAAGTCGGCATTGTGCTTTTTGTATTTAATTCCGATGCAATTCCTGTGTTTCATCGTCAACAAGAAGGTCAGAGGGATACAGTAAACCTGAAGTGAAGCATCAGAATCTATACCTAGTGTCACAGGAATGGTTTAAAACTTAGACAATAAGAAGAGTCAGTTTTCTTGTACTTAAGTCGGCATTGTGCCATTTGTATTTAATTCCGATGCAATTTCTGTGTTTCGTCGTCAATAAGAAGGTCAGAGGGATACAGTAAACCTGAAGTGAAGCATCGGAATCTATAACTAGTGTCACAGGAATGGTTCAATACATAGACAGGAAGAAGAGTCAGTTTTCTTCTACTTAAGTCGGCATTGTGCCTTTTGTATTTAATTCCGTTGCAATTTCTGTGTTTCATCGTCAATAAGAAGGTCAGAGGGATGCAGTAAACCTGAGGTGAAGCATCGGAATCTATAACTAGTGTCACAGGAATGGTTCAAAACATAGACAGTAAGAAGAGTCAGTTTTCTTGTACTTAAGTCGGAATTGTGCCATTTGTATTTAATTCCGATGAAATTTCTGTGTTTCATCGTCAATAAAAAGGTCAGAGGGATACTGTAAACCCGAAGTAAAGCATCGGAATCTATAACTAGTGTCACAGGAATGGTTAAAACATAGACAGTAAGAAGAGTCAGTGTTCTTGTACTTAAGTCGGCATTGTGCCTTCTGTATTTTATTCCGATGCAATTTCTGTGATTCATCGTCAATAAGAAGGTCAGAGGGATACAGTAAATCTGAAGTGAAGCATCGGAGTCTATAACTAGTGTCACATGAAAGGTTCAACCCATAGACTGTAAGAAGAGTCTGTTATCTTGTATTTAAGTCGGCATTGTGCCTTTTGTATTTAATTCCGATGCTATTTCTGTGATTTCATCGTCAATAAGAAGGTCAGAGGGATACAGTAAACCGGAAGTGAAGCATCGGAATCTATAACTAGTGTCACAGAAATGGTTCAAACATAGACAGTAAGAAGAGTCAGTTTTCTTGTACTTAAGTCGGCATTGTGCCTTTTGTATTTAATTCCGATGCAATTTCTGTGTTTCATCGTCAATAAGAAGGTCAGAGGGATACAATAAACCTGAAGTGAAGCATCGGAATCTATAACTAGTGTCACATGAATGGTTCAAAATATAGACAGTAAGAAGAGTCAGTTGTCTTGTACTTAAGTCGGCATTGTGCCCTTTGTATTTAATTCCGATGCAATTTCTGTGTTTCATCAACAATAAGAATGTCAGAGGGATACAGTAAACCAGAAGTGAAGCATCGGACTCTATTACTAGTGTCACAGGAATGGTTGAAAACTTAGACAGTAAGAAGAGTCAGTTTTCTTGTGCTTAAGTAGGCGTTGTGCCTTTAGTAATTAATTCCGATGCAATTTCGGAGTTTCATCGTCAATAAGAAGGCCAGAGGGACACAGTAAACCTCAAGTGAAGCATCGGAATCTATAACTAGTGTCACATGAATGGTTCCAAACATAGACAGTAAGAAGAGTCAGTTTTCTTGTACTTAAGTCGGCATTGTGCTTTTTGTATTTAATTCCGATGCAATTTCTGTGTTTCATCGTCAATAAGAAGGTCAGAGGGATACAGTGAACCTGAAGTGAAGCTTCGGAATCAATATTTAGTGTCACAGGAATGGTTCAAAACATAGACAGTACGAAGAGTTAGTTTTCTTGTACTTAAGTCGGCATTGTTCCTTTTCTATTCAATTCCGATGCAATTTGTATGTTTCATCGTCAATATGAAGGTCAGAGCGATACAGTAAACCTGAAGTGAAGCATCGGAATCTGTAACTAGTGTCACAGAAATGGTTCAAAACATAGACAGTAAGAAGAGTCAGTTTTCTTGTACATAAGTCGGCATTGTGCCTTTTGTATTTAATTCCGATGCAATTTCTGTGTTTCATCAACAATAAGAAGGTCAGAGGGATACAGTAAACCTGAAGTGAAGCATCGGAATTTATAACTAGTGTCAAAGGAATGGTTCAGAACTTAGACAGTAAGAAGAGTCAGTTTTCTTGTACTTAAGTCGGCATTGTGCTTTTTGTATTTAATTCCGATGCAATTCCTGTGTTTCATCGTCAACAAGAAGGTCAGAGGGATACAGTAAACCTGAAGTGAAGCATCAGAATCTAAACTAGTGTCACAGGAATGGTTTAAAACTTAGACAATAAGAAGAGTCAGTTTTCTTGTACTTAAGTCGGCATTGTGCCATTTGTATTTAATTCCGATGCAATTTCTGTGTTTCGTCGTCAATAAGAAGGTCAGAGGGATACAGTAAACCTGAAGTGAAGCATCGGAATCTATAACTAGTGTCACAGGAATGGTTCAATACATAGACAGGAGGAAGAGTCAGTTTTCTTCTACTTAAGTCGGCATTGTGCCTTTTGTATTTTATGCCGTTGCAATTTCTGTGTTTCATCGTCAATAAGACGGTCAGAGGGATACAGTAAACCTGAGGTGAAACATCGGAATCTATAACTAGTGTCACAGGAATGGTTCAAAACATAGACAGTAAGAAGAGTCAGTTTTCTTGTACTTAAGTCGGAATTGTGCCTTTTGTATTTAATTCCGATGAAATTTCTGTGTTTCATCGTCAATAAGAAGGTCAGAGGGATACAGTAAACCCGAAGTGAAGCATCGGAATCTATAACTAGTGTCACAGGAATGGTTAAAACATAGACAGTTGAAGAGTCAGTTTTCTTGTACTTAAGTCGGCATTGTGCCTTCTGTATTTAATTCCGATGCAATTTCTGTGATTCATCGTCAATAAGAAGGTCAGAGGGATACAGTAAACCTGAAGTGAAGCATCGGAATCTATAACTAGTGTCACATGAATGGTTCAACCCATAGACTGTAAGAAGGGTCTGTTATCTTGTACTTAAGTCGGCATTGTGCCTTTTGTATTTAATTCCGATGCTATTTCTGTGATTTCATCGTCAATAAGAAGGTCAGAGGGATACAGTAAACCGGAAGTGAAGCATCGGAATCTATAACTAGTGTCACAGAAATGGTTCAAACATAGACAGTAAGAAGAGTCAGTTTTCTTGTACTTAAGTCGGCATTGTGCCTTTTGTATTTAATTCCGATGCAATTTCTGTGTTTCATCGTCAATAAGAAGGTCAGAGGGATACAGTAAACCTGAAGTGAAGCATCGGAATCTGTAACTAGTGTCACATGAATGGTTCAAAATATAGACAGTAAGAAGAGTCAGTTTTCTTGTACTTAAGTCGGCATTGTGCCTTTTGTATTTAATTCCGATGCAATTTCGGAGTTTCATCGTCAATAAGAAGGCCAGAGGGACACAGTAAACCTCAAGTGAAGCATCGGAAACTATAACTAGTGTCACATGAATGGTTCAAAACATAGACAGTAAGAAGAGTCAGTTTTCTTGTACTTAAGTCGGCATTGTGCTTTTTGTATTTAATTCCGATGCAATTTCTGTGTTTCATCGTCAATAAGAAGGTCAGAGGGATACAGTAAACCTGAAGTGAAGCTTCGGAATCAATATTTAGTGTCACAGGAATGGTTCAAAATATAGACAGTACGAAGAGTCAGTTTTCTTGTACTTAAGTCGGCATTGTTCCTTTTCTATTCAATTCCGATGCAATTTGTATGTTTCATCGTCAATATGAAGGTCAGATGGATACAGTAAACCTGAAGTAAAGCATCGGAATCTATAACTAGTGTCACAGAAGTGGTTCAAAACATACACTCCTGGAAATTGAAATAAGAACACCGTGAATTCATTGTCCCAGGAAGGGGAAACTTTATTGACACATTCCTGGGGTCAGATACATCACATGATCACACTGACAGAACCACAGGCACATAGACACAGGCAACAGAGCATGCACAATGTCGGCACTAGTACAGCGTATATCCACCTTTCGTAGCAATGCAGGCTGCTATTCTCCCATGGAGACGATCGTAGAGATGCTGGATGTAGTCCTGTGGAACGGCTTGCCATGCCATTTCCACCTGGCGCCTCAGTTGGACCAGCGTTCGTGCTGGACGTGCAGACCGCGTGAGACGACGCTTCATCCAGTCCCAAACATGCTCAATGGGGGACAGATCCGGAGATCTTGCTGGCCAGGGTAGTTGACTTACACCTTCTAGAGCACGTTGGGTGGCACGGGATACATGCGGACGTGCATTGTCCTGTTGGAACAGCAAGTTCCCTTGCCGGTCTAGGAATGGTAGAACGATGGGTTCGATGACGGTTTGGATGTACCGTGCACTATTCAGTGTCCCCTCGACGATCACCAGTGGTGTACGGCCAGTGTAGGAGATCGCTCCCCACACCATGATGCCGGGTGTTGGCCCTGTGTGCCTCGGTCGTATGCAGTCCGGATTGTGGCGCTCACCTGCACGGCGCCAAACATGCATACGACCATCATTGGCACCAAGGCAGAAGCGACTCTCATCGCTGAAGACGACACGTCTCCATTCGTCCCTCCATTCACGCCTGTCACGACACCACTGGAGGCGGGCTGCACGATGTTGGGGCGTGAGCGGAAGACGGACTAACGGTGTGCGGGACCGTAGCCCAGCTTCATGGAGATGGTTGCGAATGGTCCTCGCCGATACCCCAGGAGCAACAGTGTCCCTAATTTGCTGGGAAGTGGCGGTGCGGTCCCCTACGGCACTGCGTAGGATCCTACGGTCTTAGCGTGCATCCGTGCGTCGCTGCGGTCCGCTCCCAGGTCGACGGGCACGTGCACCTTCCGCCGACCACTGGCGACAACATCGATGTACTGTGGAGACCTCACGCCCCACGTGTTTAGCAATTCGGCGGTACGTCCACCCGGCCTCCCGCGTGCCTACTATACGCCCTCGCTCAAAATCCGCCAACTGCACATACGGTACACGTCCACGCTGTCGCGGCATGCTACCAGTGTTAAAGACTGCGATGGACCTAAGTATGCCACGGCAAACTGGCTGACACTGACGGCGGCGGTGCACAAATGCTGCGCAGCTAGCGCCATTCGACGGCCAACACCGCTGTTCCTGGTGTGTCCGCTGTGCCGTGCGTGTGATCATTGCTTGTACAGCCCACTCGCAGCGTCCGGAGCAAGTATGGTGGGTCTGACACACCGGTGTCAATGTGTTCTATTTTCCATTTCCAGGAGTGTAGATAGTAAGAAGAGTCAGTTTTCTTGTACTTAAGTCGGCATTGTGCTTTTTGTATTTAATTCCGATGCAATTTCTGTGTTTCATCGTCAATAAGAAGGTCAGAGGGATACAGTAAACCTGAAGTGAAGCTTCGGAATCAATATTTAGTGTCACAGGAATGGTTCAAAACATAGAAAGTACGAAGAGTCAGTTTCCTTGTACTTAAGTCGGCATTGTTCCTTTTCTATTCAATTCCGATGCAATTTGTATGTTTCATCGTCAATATGAAGGTCAGAGGGATACAGTAAACCTGAAGTGAAGCATCGGAATCTGTAACTAGTGTCAAAGGAATGGTTCAGAACTTAGACTGTAAGAAGAGTCAGTTTTCTTGTACTTAAGTCGGCATTGTGCTTTTTGTATTTAATTCCGATGCAATTCCTGTGTTTCATCGTCAACAGGAAGGTCAGAGGGATACAGTAAACCTGAAGTGAAGCATCAGAATTTATAAGTAGTGTCACAGGAATGGTTTAAAACTTAGACAATAAGAAGAGTCAGTTTTCTTGTACTTATGTCGGCATTGTGCCTTTTGTATTTAATTCCGATGCAATTTCTGTGTTTCATCAACAATAAGAAGGTCAGAGGGATACAGTAAACCTGAAGTGAAGGATCGGAATCTATAACTAGTGTCACAGGAATGGTTAAAACATAGACAGTAAGAAGAGTCAGTTTTCTTGTACTTAAGTCGGCATTGTGCCTTCTGTATTTAATTCCGATGCTATTTCTGTGATTTCATCGTCAATAAGAAGGTCAGAGGGATACAGTAAACCGGAAGTGAAGCATCGGAATCTATAACTAGTGTCACATGAATGGTTCAAAATATAGACAGTAAGAAGCGTCAGTTTTCTTGTACTTAAGTCGGCATTGTGCCTTTTGTATTTAATTCCGATGCAATTTCTGTGTTTCATCGTCAATAAGAAGGTCAGAGGGATACAGTAAACCTGAAGTGAAGCAACGGAATCTATTACTAGTGTCACAGGAATGGTTCAAAACATAGACAGTAAGAAGAGTCAGTTTTCTTGTACTTAAGTCGGCATTGTGCCTTTTGTATTTAATTACGATGCAGTATCTGTGTTTGATCGTAAATAATTAGATCAGAGGGATAGAGTAACCCTGAAGTGAAGCATCGGAATCCATAACTAGTGTCACAGGAATGGTTCAAAACATAGACATTAAGAAGAGGCAGTTTTCTTGTACTTAAGTCGGCATTGTGCCTCTTGAATTTCATTCCGATGCAAATTCCGTGTTTCGTCGTCAATAAGAAGGTCCAAGGGATACATTAAACCTGAAGTGAAGCATCGGAATCTATAACTAGTGTCACATGAATGGTTCAAAACATAGACAGTAAGAAGAGTCAGTTTTCTTGTACTTAAGTTGGTATTGTCCCTTTTGTATTTAATTCCGATGCAATTTCCGTGTTTCATCGTCAATTAGGTCGTCAGAGGGTACAGTAAGCCTGAAGTGAAGCATCGGAATCTATAACTAGTGTTACAGGAATGGTTTAAAACGTAGTCAGTAAGAAGAGTCAGTTATCTTGTACTTAAGTCGGCATTGTGCCTTTTATATTTAAGTCCGATGCAATTTCTGTGTTCATCGTCAATAAGAAGGTCAGAGTGATACAGTAAACCTGAAGTGAGGCATCAGAATCTATAACTAGTGTCACATGAATGGTTCAAAATACAGACAGTAAGTCGAGTCAGTTTTCTTGTACATAAGTCGGCATTGTGCCTTTTGTATTTAATTACGATGCAATTTCTGTGTTTCATCGTCAATAAGAAGGTCCGAGGGATACAGTAAACCTGAAGTGAAGCATCGGAATCTATAACTAGTGTCACAGGAATGGTTCAAATCATAGACAGTAAGAAGAGTCAGTTTTCTTGTACTTAAGTCGGCATTGTGCCTTTCGTATTTAATTCCGATGCAATTTCTGTGTTTCATCAACAATAAGTAGGTCAGAGGAAAACAGTAAACCTGAAGTGAATCATCGGAATCTATAACTAGTGTCACATGAATGGCTTAAAATATTGACAGTAAGAAGAGTCAGTTTACTTGTACTTACGTCGGCATTGTGCCTTTTGTATTTAATTCCGATGCAGTTTCTGTGTTTCATCGTCAATAAGAATGTCAGAGGAATACAGTAAACCTGAAGTGAAGCATCGGAATCTGTAACTAGTGTCACAGGAATGGTTCAAAACATAGACAGTAAGAAGAGTCAGTTTTCTTGTACTTAAGTCGTCATTGTTCCATTTGTATTTCATTCCGATGCAATATCTGTATTTCATCGTCAATAAGAAGTTCAGAGGGATACAGTAAACCTGAAGTGAAGCATCGGAATCTATAACTAGGGTCACAGGAATGGTTCAAAACGTAGACAGTAAGAAGAGTCAGTTGTCTTGTACATAAGTCGCCATTGTGCCTTTTGTATTTAATTCCGATGCACTTTCTGTGTTTCATCGTCAATAAGAAGGTCAGAGGGATACACTAAACCTGAAGTGAAGCATCGGAATATATAACAAGTGTCACAGGAATGGTTCAAACATAGACAGTAAGAAGAG
This sequence comes from Schistocerca americana, assembly GCF_021461395.2. Classification (NCBI taxonomy): domain Eukaryota; kingdom Metazoa; phylum Arthropoda; class Insecta; order Orthoptera; family Acrididae; genus Schistocerca; species Schistocerca americana. The sequence goes on along the minus strand of NW_025725983.1, from coordinate 4,221,841 downwards.
TCAGTTTTCTTGTACTTAAGTCGGCATTGTGCATTTTCTATTTAATTCCGATGCCATTTCTGTGTTTCATCGTCTATAAGAAGGTCAGAGGGATACAGTAAACCTGAAGTGAAGCATCGGAATCTATAACTAGTGTCACAGGAATGGATCAAAACATAGATAGTTAGAAGAGTCAGTTTTCTTGTACTTAAGACGGCATTGTGCCTTTTGTATTTAATTCCGAAACAATTTCTGTGATTCATCGTCAATAAGAAGGTCAGAGGGATACAGTAAATCTAGAGTAAAGCATCGGAATCTATAAATAGTGTCACATGAATGGCTTAAAACATTGACAGTAAGAAGAGTCAGTGTACTTGTACTTAAGTCGGCATTGTGCATTTTGTAATTAATTCAGATGCAATTTCTGTGTTTCATCGTCAATAAGAAGGTCAGAGGAATACAGTAAACCTAAAGTGAAGCATCGGAATCTATAACTAGAGTCACAGGAATGGTTCAAAACATAGACAGCAAGAAGAGTCTGTTTTTTTGTACTTGAGTCGGCATTGTTCCTTTTCTATTTAATTCCGATGCAATTTCTATGTTTCATCGTCAATAAGAAGGTCACAGGGATACAGTAAACCTGAAGTGAAGCATCGGAATGTATAACAAGTGTCACAGGAATGGTTCAAAACATAGACAGTAAGAAGAGTCAGTTTTCGTGTACTTAAGAGGGCATTGTGCCTGTTGTCTTTAATTCCGATTCAATTTCTGTGTTTCATCGTCAATAAGAGGGTCAGAGGGATACACTAAACCTGAAGCGAAGCATCGGAATCTATAACTAGTGTCACAGGAATGGTTCAAACATAGACAGTAAGAAGAGTCAGTTTTCTTGTACTTAAGTCGGCATTGTGCCTTTTGTATTTAATTCCGATGCAATTTCTGTGGTTCATCATCAATAAGAAGGTCAGAGGGATACAGCAAACCTGAAGTGAAGCATCGGAATCTATATTTAGTGTCACAGGAATGGTTTAATTCATAGACAGTAAGAAGAGTCAGTTTTCTTGTACTTCAGTCGGCATTGTGCATTTTCTATTAAATTCCGATGCCATTTCTGTGTTTCATCGTCAATAAGAAGGTCAGTGGGATACAGTAAATCTGAAGTGAAGCATCGGAATCCATAACTAGTATCACAGGAATGGATCAAAACATAGACAGTAAGAAGAGTCAGTTTTCTTGTACTTAAGTCGGCATTGTGCCTTTTGTATCTAATTCCGAAACAATTTCTGTGATTCATCGTCAATAAGAAGGTCAGAGGGATACAGTAAATCTAGAGTAAAGCATCGGAATCTATAACTAGTGTCACATGAATGGCTTAAACCATTGACAGTAAGAAGAGTCAGTTTACTTGTACTTAAGTCGGCATTCTGCCTTTTGTAATTAATTCCGATGCAATTCCTGTGTTTCATCGTCAATAAGGAGGTCAGAGGTATACAGTAAACCTGAAGTGAAGCATCGGAATCTATAACTAGTGTCACAGGAATGGTTCAAAACATAGACTGTAAGAAGAGTCAGTTTTCTTGTACTTAAGTCGGCATTGTGCCTTTTGTATTTAATTCCGATGCAATTTCTGTTTTTCATCGTCAATAAGAAGGTCAGAGGGATACAGTAAACCTGAAGTGAAGCATCGGAATCTATAACTAATGTCACAGGAATGGTTCAAAACGTAGACAGTAAGAAGATTCAGTCGAAGTCGACATTGTGCCTCTTGTATTTAATTCCGATGCAATTTCAGTGTTTGATCGTCAATAAGGAGGTCAGAGGGAAACAGTGAACCTGAAGTGAAGCATCGGAATCTATAACTAGTGTCACCGGAATGGTTCAAAACATAGACTGTAAGAAGAGTCAGTTTTCTTGTACTTAAGTCGGCATTGCGCCTTTTGTATTTAATTCCGATGCAATTTCTGTGTTTCATCGTCAATAAGAAGGTCAGAGGGATACAGTAAACCTGAAGTGAAGCATCGGAATCAATATTTAGGGTCACAGGAATGGTTCAAAATGTAGACAGTAAGTAGAATCAGTTTTCTTGTACTTATATCGGCAATGTGCCTTTTCTATTTAATTCCGACGCAATTTCTGTGTATCATCGTCAATAAGAAGGTCAGAGGGTTACAGTAAACCTGAAGTGAAGCATCGGCATCTATAACTAGTGTCACAGGAATGGTTCAAAACATAGACAGTAAGAAGAGTCTGTTTTCTTGTACTTAAGTCGGCATTGTTCCTTTTCTATTTAATTCCGATGCAATTTCTATGTTTCATCGTCAATAAGAAGGTCACAGGGATACAGTAAACCTGAAGTGAAGCATCGGAATGTATAACAAGTGTCACAGGATTGGTTCAAAACATAGACAGTAAGAAGAGTCAGTTTTCTTGTACTTAAGTCGGCATTGTGCTTTTTGTATTTAATTCCGATGCAATTTCTGTGGTTCATCATCAATAAGAAGGTCAGAGGGATACAGCAAACCTGAAGTGAAGCATCGGAATCTATATTTAGTGTCACAGGAATGGTTCAATTCATAGACAGTAAGAAGAGTAAGTTTTCTTGTATTTAAGTCGGCATTGTGCATTTTCTATTTAATTCCGATGCCATTTCTGTGTTTCATCGTCAATAAGAAGGTCAGAGGGATACAGTAAACCTGAAGTGAAGCATCGGAATCTATAACTAGTGTCACAGGAATGGTTCAAAATATAGACACTAAGAAGAGTCAGTTTTCATGTACTTAAGTCGGCATTGTTCCTTTTCCATATAATTCCGATGCAATTTCTATGTTTCATCGTCAACAAGAAGGTCAGAGGGATACGGAAAACCTGAAGTGAAGCATCGGAATCTATAACGAGTGTCACACGAATGGATCAAAGCATAGACAGTAAGAAGAGTCAGTTTTGTTTTACTTAAGTCGGCATAGTGCCTTTTGTATTTAATTCCGAAGCAATTTCTGTGATTCATCGTCGATAAGAAGGTCAGAGGGATATAGTAAACCTGGAGTAAAACATAGGAATCTATAATTAGTGTCACATGAATGGTTCAAACATAGACAGTAAGAAGAGTCAGTTTTCTTGTACATAATTCGGCATTGTGCCTTTTGTATTTAATTCCGATGCAATTTCTGTGTTTCATCGTCAATACGAAGGTCAGAGGGATACAGTAAATCTGAAGTGGAGCATCGGAATCTATAACTATTGACACAGGAATGGTTCAAAACATAGACAGAAAGAAGAGTCAGTTTACTTCTACTTAAGTCGGCATTGTGCCTTTTGTATTTAATTCCGACGCAATTTCTGTGTTTCATCGTCAACAAGAAGGTCAGAGGGATACAGTAAACCTGAAGTGAAGCATCAGAATCTATAACTAGTGTCACAGGAATGGTTCAAAACATAGACTGTAAGAAGAGTCAGTCTTCTTGTACATAAGTCAGCATTGTGCATTTTGTATTTAACTCCGATGCAATTTCTGTGTTTCATCGTCAATAAGAAGGTCAGAGGGATACAGTAAACCTGAAGTGAAGCATCGGAATCTATAACTAGTGTCACAGGAATGGTTCAAAACATAGACAGTAAGAAGAGTCAGTTTTCTTGTACTTAAGTCGGCATTGTCCCTTTTGTATTTAATTCCGATGCAATTTCCGTGTTTAATCGTCAATAAGATCGTCAAAGGGTACAGTAAACCTGAAGTGAAGCATCGGAATCTATAACTAGTGTTACAGGAATGGTTTAAAACATAGACAGTAAGAAGAGTCAGTTATCATGTACATAAGTCGGCATTGTGCCTTTTGTATTTAATTCCGATGCAATTTCTGTGTTTCATCGTCAACAAGAAGGTGAGAGGGATACAGTAAACCTGAAGTGAAGCATCGGAATCTATAACTAGCGTCACATGAATGGTTCAAAACATAGACAGTAAGAAGAGTCAGTTTTCATGTACTTAAGTCGGCATTGTGCTTTTTAATTTAATTCCGATGCAATTTCTGTGTTTCATCGTCAACAAGAAGGTCAGAGGGATACAGTACACCTGAAGTGAAGCTTTGTAATCAATATTTAGTGTCACAGGAATGGTTCAAAACACAGACAGTACGAAGATTCAATTTTTTTGTACTTAATTCGGCAATATGCCTTTTGTATTTAACTCCGATGCAATATCTGTATTTCATCGTCAATAAGAAGGTCAGAGGGATACAGTAAACCTGAATTGAAGATTCGGAATCAATATTTAGTGTCACAGGAATGGTTCAAAACATAGACAGTACGAAGAGTCAGTTTTCTTGTACTTAATTCGGCATTGTGCCTTTTCTATTTAATTCCGACGCAATGTCTGTGTTTCATAGTCAATATGGAGGTCTGAGGGATACAGTTAACCTGAAGTGAAGTATCGGCATCAATAACTAGTGTCACAGGAATGGTTCAAAACATAGACAGTAAGAAGAGTCAGTTTTCTTGTACTTAAGTCGGCATTGTGCCTTTTCTATTTAATTCCGATGCAATTTCTATGTTTCATCGTCAATATGAAGGTCAGAGGGATACAGTAAACCTGAAGTGAAGCATCGGAATCTATAACTAGTGTCACAGGTAAGGTTCAAAACATAGACAGTAAGAAGAGTCATTTTTCTTGTACTTAAGTTGGCATTGTGCCTTTTGTATTTAATTCCGATGCAATTTCTGTGTTTCATCGTCAACAAGAAGGTGAGAGGAATACAGTAAACCTGAAGTGAAGCATCGGAATCTGTAACTAGTGTCACAGGAATGGTTCAAAACATAGACAGTAAGAAGAGTCAGTTTTCTTGTACTTAAGTCGGCATTGTGCATTTTCTATTTAAATCCGATGACATTTCTGTGTTTCATCGTCAATAAGAAGGTCGGAGGGATACAGTAAACCTGAAGTGAAGCATCAGAATCTATAACTAGTGTCACAGGAATGGTTCAAAACATAGACAGTAAGAAGAGTCAGTTTTCTTGTAGTTAAGTCGGCATTGTTCCTTTTCCATTTAATTCCGATGCAATTTCTATGTTTCATCGTCAACAAGAAGGTCAGAGGGATACAGAAAACCTGAAGTGAAGCATCGGAATCTATAACGAGTGTCACGGGAATGGATCAAAGCATAGACAGTAGGAAGAGTCAGTTTTCCTTTACTTAAGTCGGCATAGTGGCTTTTGTATTTAATTCCGAAGCAATTTCTGTGATTCATCGTCAATAAGAAGGTCAGAGGGATACAGTAAACCTGGAGTAAAACATCGGAATCTATAATTAGTGTCACATGAATGGTTCAAACATAGACAGTAAAAAGAGTCAGTTTTCTTGTACATAAGTCGGCATTGTGCCTTTTGTATTTAATTCCGATGCAATTTCTGTGTTTCATCGTCAATAAGAAGGTCAGAGGGATAAAGTATACCTGAAGTGAAGCATAGGAATCTATAATTAGTGTCACATGAATGGTACAAAACATAGACAGTAAGAAGAGTCAATTTTCTTTTACTTAAGTCGGCATTGTGCCTTTTGTATTTAATTCCGATGCAATTTCTGTGTTTCATCGTCAAGAAGAAGGTCAGAGGGATACAGTAAACCTGAAGTCAAGCATCGGAATCTGTAACTAGTGTCACAGGAATGGTTCAAAACATATGCAGTAAGAAGAGTCAGTTTCCTTGTACTTAGGTCGGCATTGTGCCTTTTGTATTTAATTCCGATGCAATATCTGTGTTTCATCATCAACAAGAAGGTCAGAGGGATACAGTAAACCTGAAGTGAAGCATCATAATCTGTAACTAGTGTCACAGGAATGGTTCAAAACAGAGACAGTAAGAAGAGTCAGATTTCTTGTACTTGAGTCGTCATTGTTCCATTTGTATTTCATTCCGATGCAATATCTGTATTTCATCGTCAATAAGAAGTTCAGAGGGATACAGTAAACCTAGAGTGAAGCATCGGAATATATAACTAGTGTCACCGGAATGGTTCAAAACATCGACTGTAAGAAGACTCAGTTTTCTTGTACTTAAGTCGGCATTGTGCCTTTTGTATTTAACTCCGATGCAATTTCTGTGTTTCATCGTCAATAAGAAGGTCAGAGGGATACAGTACACCTGAAGTGAAGCATCGGAATCTATAACTAGTGTCACAGGAATGGTTCAAAACATAGACAGTAAGAAGAGTCAGTTTTCTTGTACATAAGTCGGCATTGTGCCTTTTGTATTTAATTCCGATGCAATTTCTGTGTTTCATCGTCAATAAGAAGGTCAAAGGGATACACTAAACCCGAAGTGAAGCATCGGAATCTATAAGTAGTGTCACAGAAATGGTTCAAACATAGAGAGTAAGAAGAGTCAGTTTTCTTGTACTTAAGTCGGCATTGTGCCTTTTGTATTTAATTCCGATGCAATTTCTGTGTTTCATCGTCAAGAAGAAGGTCAGAGGGATACAGTAAACCTGAAGTGAAGCATCGGAATCAATATTTAGTGTCACAGGAATGGTTCAAAATATAGAAAGTAAGTAGAGTCAGATTTCTTGTACCTAATTCGGCAATGTGCCTTTTCTATTTAATTCCGACGCAATTTCTGTGTTTCATCGTCAATAAGAAGGTCAGAGGGATACATTAAACCTGAAGTGAAGCATCGGCATCTATAACTAGTGTCACAGGAATGGTTCAAAACATAGACAGTAAGAAGAGTCTGTTTTCTTGTACTTAAGTCGGCATTGTGCCTTTCGTATTTAATTCCGATGCAATTTCTGTGTTTCATCGTCAATACGAAGGTCAGAGGGATACAGTAAATCTGAAGTGAAGCATCGGAATCTATAACTAGTGTCACAGGAATGGTTCAAAACATAGACAGAAAGAAGAGTCAGTTTACTTGTACTTAAGTCGGCATTGTGCCTTTTGTATTTAATTCCGACGCAATTTCTGTGTTTCATCGTCAATAAGAAGGTCAGAGGAATAGAGTTAACCTGAAGTGAAGCATCGGAATTTAAAACTAGTGTCACACGAATGGTTCAAAACATTGACAGTAAGGAGAGTCCGTTTTCTTGTACTTAAGTCGTCATTGTGCCATTTGTATTTAATTCCGATGCAGTTTCTGTGTTTCATCGTCAACAAGAAGGTGAGAGGGATACAGTAAACCTGATGTGAAACATCGGAATCTATAACTAGCGTCACATGAATGGTTCAAAACATAGATAGTAAGAAGAGTCAGTTTTCTTGTACTTAAGTCGGCATTGTGCCTTTTGTATTTACTTCCGATGCAATTTCTGTGTTTCATCGTCAATAAGAAGGTCAGAGGAAAACAGTAAACCTGAAGTGAAGCATCCGAATCTATAACTAGAGTCACAGGAATCTTTCAAAACATAGACAGTAAGAAGAGTCAGTTTTCTTGTACTTAAGACGGTGTTGTGCCTTTTGTATTTAATTCCGATGCGATTTCTGTGTTTCATCGTCAATAAGAAGGTCAGAGGAATACAGTAAACCTGAAGTGAAGCATCCGAATCTATAACTAGAGTCACAGGAATCTTTCAAAACATAGACAGTAAGAAGAGTCAGTTTTCTTGTACTTAAGACGGCGTTGTGCCTTTTGTATTTAATTCCGATGCGATTTCTCTGTTTCATCGTCAATAAAAACGTCAGAGGGTTACAGTAAACCTGAAGTGGAGCATCGGAATCTATAACTACTGTTACAGGAATGGTTCAAAACAAAGACAGTAAGAAGAGTCAGTTTTCTTGTATTTAAGTCGACATTGTGCCTCTTGTATTTAATTCCGATGCAATTTCAGTGTTTCATCGTCAATAAGGAGGTCAGAGGGAAACAGTGAACCTGAAGTGAAGCATCGCAATCAATAACTATTGTCACAGGAATGGTTCAAAACATAGACAGTAAGAAGAGTCAGTTTTCTTGTACTTAAGTCGGCATTGTGCCTTTTGTATTTAATTCCGATGCAATTTCTGTGTTTCATCGTCAATAAGAATGTCAGAGGAATACAGTAAACCTGAAGTGAAGCATCGGAATCTGTAACTAGTGTCACAGGAATGGTTCAAACCATAGACAGTAAGAAGAGTCAGTTTTCTTGTACTTAAGTCGTCATTGTTCCATTGGTATTTCATTCCGATGCAATATCTGTATTTCATCCTCAATAAGAAGGACAGAGGGATACAGTAAACCTGAAGTGAAGCATCGGAATCTATAACTAGTGTCACCGAAATGGTTCAAACATAGACTGTAAGAAGAGTCAGTTTTCCTGTACTTCAGTCGCCATTGTGCCTTTTGTATTTAACTCCGATGCAATTTCTGTGTTTCATCGTCAATAAGAAGGTCAGAGGTATACAGTAAACCTGAAGTGAAGCATTGGAATCAATATTTAGTGTCACAGGAATGGTTCAAAATATAGACAGTAAGTAGAGTCAGTTTTCTTGTACTTAATTCGGCAATGTGCCTTTTCTATTTAATTCCGACGCAATTTCTGTGTTTCATCGTCAATAAGAAGGTCACAGGGATACAGTAAACCTGAAGTGAAGCATCGGAATGTATAACAAGTGTCACAGGAATGGTTCAAAACATAGACAGTAAGAAGAGTCAGTTTTCTTGTACTTAAGTCGGCATTGTGCTTTATGAATTTAATTCCGATGCAATTTCTGTGGTTCATCATCAATAAGAAGGTCAGAGGGATACAGCAAACCTGAAGTGAAGCATCGGAATCTATATTTAGTGTCACAGGAATGGTTCAATTCATAGACAGTAAGAAGAGTCAGTTTTCTTGTACTTAAGTCGGCATTGTGCATTTTCTATTTAAATCCGATGCCATTTCTGTGTTTCATTGTCAATAAGAAGGTCGGAGGGATACAGTAAATCTGAAGTGAAGCATCAGAATCTATAACTAGTGTCACAGGAATGGTTCAAAACATAGACAGTAAGATGAGTTAGTTTTCTTGTACTTATGCCGGCATTGTTCCTTTTCCATTTAATTCCGATGCAATTTCTATGTTTAATCGTCAACAAGAAAGTCAGAGGGATACAGAAAACCTGAAGTGAAGCATCGGAATCTATAACGAGTGTCACGGGAATGGATCAAAGCATAGTCAGTAGGAAGAGTCAGTTTTCTTTTACTTAAGTCGGCATAGTGCCTTTTGTATTTAATTCCGAAGCAATTTCTGTGATTCTTCGTCAATAAGAAGGTCAGAGGGATACAGTAAAACTGTAGTAAAACATTGGAATCTATAATTAGTGTCACATGAATGGTTCAAACATAGACAGTAAGAAGAGTCAGTTTTCTTGTACATAAGTCGGCATTGTGCCTTTTGTATTTAATTCCGATGCAATTTCTGTGTTTCATCGTCAATACGAAGGTCAGAGGGATACAGTAAATCTGAAGTGAAGCATCAGAATCTATAACTAGTGTCACAGGAATGGTTCAAATCATAGACAGTAAGAAGAGTCAGTTTTCTTGTACTTACGTCGTCATTGTTCCATTTGTATTTCATTCCGATGCAATATCTGTATTTCATCGTCAATAAGAAGGTCAGAGGGATACAGTAAACCTAAAGTCAAGCATCGGAATCTATAACTAGTGTCACCGGAATGGTTCAAAACATAGACTGTAAGAAGAGTCAGTTTTCTTGTACTTATATCGGCATTGTGCCTTTTGTATTTAACTCCGATGCAATTTCTGTGTTTCATCGTCAATAAGAAGGTCAGATGGATACAGTACACCTGAAGTGAAGCATCGGAATCAATATTTAGTGTCACAGGAATGGTTCAAAATATAGAAAGTAAGTAGAGTCAGTTTTCTTGTACTTAATTCGGCAATGTGCCTTTTCTATTTAATTCCGACGCAATTTCTGTGTTTCATCGGCAATAAGAAGGTCAAAGGGATACAGTAAACCTGAAGTGAAGCATCGGCATCTATAACTAGTGTCACAGGAATGGTTCAAAGCATAGACAGTAAGAAGAGTCTGTTTTCATGTACTTAAGTCGGCATTGTGCCTTTTGTATTTAATTCCGATGCAATTTCTGTGTTTCATCGTCAATACGAAGGTCAGAGGGATACAGTAAATCTGAAGTGAAGCATCGGAATCTATAACTAGTGTCACAGGAATGGTTCAAAACTTAGACAGAAAGAAGAGTCAGTTTACTTGTACTTAAGTCGGCATTGTGCCTTTAGTATTTAATTCCGACGCAATTTCTGTGTTTCATCGTCAATAAGAAGGTCAGAGGAATAGAGTTAACCTGAAGTGAAGCATCGGAATTTGAAACTAGTGTCACACGAATGGTTCAAAACATTGACAGTAAGAAGAGTCCGTTTCCTTGTACTTAAGTCGTCATTGTGCCATTTGAATTTAATTCCGATGCAATATCTGTGTTTCATCGTCAACAAGAAGGTCAGAGGGATACATTAAATCTGAAGTGAAGCATCGGAATCTATAACTAGTGTCACAGGAATGGTTCAAAACATAGACAGTAGGAAGAGACAGTTTTCTTGTACTTAAGTCGGCATTGTGCCTTTTGTATTTAATTCCGATGCAATATCTGTGTTTCATCGTCAACAAGAAGGTGAGAGGGATACAGTAAACCTGATGTGAAGCATCGGAATCTATAACTAGCGTCACATGAATGGTTCAAAACATAGATAGTAAGAAGAGTCAGTTTTCTTGTACTTAAGTCGGCATTGTGCCTTTTGTATTTACTTCCGATGCAATTTCTGTGTTTCATCGTCAATAAGAAGGTCAGAGGAATACAGTAAACCTGAAGTGAAGCATCCGAATCTATAACTAGAGTCACAGGAATCTTTCAAATCATAGACAGTAAGAAGAGTCAGTTTTCTTGTACTTAAGACGGCGTTGTGCCTTTTGTATTTAATTCCGATGCGATTTCTGTGTTTCATCGTCAATAAGAAGGTCAGAGGGTTACAGTAAACCTGAAGTGGAGCATCGGAATCTATAACTACTGTCACAGGATTGGTTCAAAACAAAGACAGTAAGAAGAGTCAGTTTTCTTGTACATAAGTCGACATTGTGCCTCTTGTATTTACTTCCGATGCAATTTCAGTGTTTCATCGTCAATAAGGAGGTCTGAGGGAAACAGTGAACCTGAAGTGAAGCATCGGAATCTATAACTAGTGTCACAGGAGTGGTTCCAAACATAGACAGTAAGAAGAGTAAGTTTTCTTGTACTTAAGTCGTCATGGTTCCATTTATACTTCATTCCGATGCAATATCTGTATTTCATCGTCAATAAGAAGGTCAGAGGGATACAGTAAACCTAAAGTGAAGCATCGGAATCTATAACTAGTGTCACCGGAATGGTTCAAACATAGACTGTAAGAAGAGTCAGTTTTCTTGTACTTAAGTCGGCATTGTGCCTTTTGTATTTAACTCCGATGCAATTTCTGTGTTTCATCGTCAATAAGAAGGTCAGAGGGATACAGTACACCCGAAGTGAAGCATCGGAATCTGTAATTAGTGTTACAGGAATGGTTCAAAACATAGACAGTAAGAAGAGTCAGTTTTCTTGTACATAAGTCGGCATTGTGCCTTTTGTATTTAATTCCGATGCGATTTCTGTGTTTCATCGTCAATAAGAAGGTCAGAGGGTTACAGTAAACCTGAAGTGGAGCATCGGAAACTATAACTACTGTCACAGGATTGGTTCAAAACAAAGACAGTAAGAAGAGTCAGTTTTCTTGTACATAAGTCGACATTGTGCCTCTTGTATTTACTTCCGATGCAATTTCAGTGTTTCATCGTCAATAAGGAGGTCAGAGGGAAACAGTGAACCTGAAGTGAAGCATCGGAATCTATAACTAGTGTCACAGGAGTGGTTCCAAACATAGACAGTAAGAAGAGTAAGTTTTCTTGTACTTAAGTCGTCATGGTTCCATTTGTACTTCATTCCGATGCAATATCTGTATTTCATCGTCAATAAGAAGGTCAGAGGGATACAGTAAACCTAAAGTGAAGCATCGGAATCTATAACTAGTGTCACCGGAATGGTTCAAACATAGACTGTAAGAAGAGTCAGTTTTCTTGTACTTAAGTCGGCATCGTGCCTTTTGTATTTAACTCCGATGCAATTTCTGTGTTTCATCGTCAATAAGAAGGTCAGAGGGATACACTAAGCCTGAAGTGAAGCATCGGAATCTATAAGTAGTGTCACAGGAATGGTTCAAACATAGAGAGTAAGAAGAATCAGTTTTCTTGTACTTAAATCGGCATTGTGCCTTTTGTATTTAATTCCGATGCAATTTCTGTGTTTCATCGTCAAGAAGAAGGTCAGAGGGATACAGTAAACCTGAAGTGAAGCATCGGAATCTATAACTACTGTCACAGGAATGGTTCAAAACAAAGTCAGTAAGAAGAGTCAGTTTTCTTCTAATTAAGTCGACATTGTGCCTCTTGTATTTACTTCCGATGCAATTTCAGTGTTTCATCGTCATAAGGAGGTCAGAGGGAAACAGTGAACCTGAAGTGAAGCATCGGAATCTATAACTAGTGTCACAGGAGTGGTTCAAAACATAGACAGTAAGAAGAGTAAGTTTTCTTGTACTTAAGTCGGCATTGTGCCTTTTGTATTTAATTCCGATGGAATTTCTGTGTTTCATCGTCAATAAGAATGTCAGAGGAATACAGTAAACCTGAAGTGAAGCATCGGAATCTGTAACTAGTGTCACAGGAATGGTTCAAAACATAGACAGTAAGAAGAGTCAGTTTTCTTGTACTTACGTCGTCATTGTTCCATTTGTATTTCATTCCGATGCAATATCTGTATTTCATCGTCAATAAGAAGGTCAGAGGGATACAGTAAACCTAAAGTCACGCATCGGAATCTATAACTAGTGTCACCGGAATGGTTCAAAACATAGACTGTAAGAAGAGTCAGTTTTCTTGTACTTATATCGGCATTGTGCCTTTTGTATTTAACTCCGATGCAATTTCTGTGTTTCATCGTCAATAAGAAGGTCAGAGGGATACAGTAAACCTGAAGTGAAGCATCGGAATCAATATTTAGTGTCACAGGAATGGTTCAAAATATAGAAAGTAAGTAGAGTCAGTTTTCTTGTACTTAATTCGGCAATGTGCCTTTTGTATTTAATTCCGATGGAATTTCAGTGTTTCATCGTCAATAAGAATGTCAGAGGAATACAGTAAACCTGAAGTGAAGCATCGGAATCTGTAACTAGTGTCACAGGAATGGTTCAAAACATAGACAGTAAGAAGAGTCAGTTTTCTTGTACTTACGTCGTCATTGTTCCATTTGTATTTCATTCCGATGCAATATCTGTATTTCATCGTCAATAAGAAGGTCAGAGGGATACAGTAAACCTAAAGTCAAGCATCGGAATCTATAACTAGTGTCACCGGAATGGTTCAAAACATAGACTGTAAGAAGAGTCAGTTTTCTTGTACTTATATCGGCATTGTGCCTTTTGTATTTAACTCCGATGCAATTTCTGTGTTTCATCGTCAATAAGAAGGTCAGAGGGATACAGTAAACCTGAAGTGAAGCATCGGAATCAATATTTAGTGTCACAGGAATGGTTCAAAGCATAGACAGTAAGAAGAGTCTGTTTTCATGTACTTAAGTCGGCATTGTGCCTTTTGTATTTAATTCCGATGCAATTTCTGTGTTTCATCGTCAATACGAAGGTCAGAGGGATACAGTAAATCTGAAGTGAAGCATCGGAATCTATAACTAGTGTCACAGGAATGGTCCAAAACATAGACAGAAAGAAGAGTCAGTTTACTTGTACTTAAGTCGGCATTGTGCCTTTAGTATTTAATTCCGACGCAATTTCTGTGTTTCATCGTCAATAAGAAGGTCAGAGGAATAGAGTTAACCTGAAGTGAAGCATCGGAATTTGAAACTAGTGTCACACGAATGGTTCAAAACATTGACAGTAAGAAGAGTCCGTTTTCTTGTACTTAAGTCGTCATTGTGCCATTTGAATTTAATTCCGATGCAATATCTGTGTTTCATCGTCAACAAGAAGGTCAGAGGGATACATTAAATCTGAAGTGAAGCATCGGAATCTATAACTAGTGTCACAGGAATGGTTCAAAACATAGACAGTAAGAAGAGACAGTTTTCTTGTACTTAAGTCGGCATTGTGCCTTTTGTATTTAATTCCGATGCAATATCTGTGTTTCATCGTCAACAAGAAGGTGAGAGGGATACAGTAAACCTGATGTGAAGCATCGGAATCTATAACTAGCGTCACATGAATGGTTCAAAACATAGATAGTAAGAAGAGTCAGTTTTCTTGTACTTAAGTCGGCATTGTGCCTTTTGTATTTACTTCCGATGCAATTTCTGTGTTTCATCGTCAATAAGAAGGTCAGAGGAATACTGTAAACCTGAAGTGAAGCATCCGAATCTATAACTAGAGTCACAGGAATCTTTCAAATCATAGACAGTAAGAAGAGTCAGTTTTCTTGTACTTAAGACGGCGTTGTGCCTTTTGTATTTAATTCCGATGCGATTTCTGTGTTTCATCGTCAATAAGAAGGTCAGAGGGTTACAGTAAACCTGAAGTGGAGCATCGGAATCTATAACTACTGTCACAGGATTGGTTCAAAACAAAGACAGTAAGAAGAGTCAGTTTTCTTGTACATAAGTCGACATTGTGCCTCTTGTATTTACTTCCGATGCAATTTCAGTGTTTCATCGTCAATAAGGAGGTCAGAGGGAAACAGTGAACCTGAAGTGAAGCATCGGAATCTATAACTAGTGTCACAGGAGTGGTTCCAAACATAGACAGTAAGAAGAGTAAGTTTTCTTGTACTTAAGTCGTCATGGTTCCATTTGTACTTCATTCCGATGCAATATCTGTATTTCATCGTCAATAAGAAGGTCAGAGGGATACAGTAAACCTAAAGTGAAGCATCGGAATCTGTAACTAGTGTCACCGGAATGGTTCAAACATAGACTGTAAGAAGAGTCAGTTTTCTTGTACTTATGTCGGCATTGTGCCTTTTGTACTTAACTCCGATGCAATTTCTGTGTTTCATCGTCAATAAGAAGGTCAGAGGGATACAGTACACCCGAAGTGAAGCATCGGAATCTATAATTAGTGTTACAGGAATGGTTCAAAACATAGACAGTAAGAAGAGTCAGTTTTCTTGTACATAAGTCGGCATTGTGCCTTTTGTATTTAATTCCGATGCAATTTCTGTCTTTCATCGTCAATAAGAAGGTCAGAGGGATACACTAAGCCTGAAGTGAAGCATCGGAATCTATAAGTAGTGTCACAGGAATGGTTCAAACATAGAGAGTAAGAAGAATCAGTTTTCTTGTACTTAAATCGGCATTGTGCCTTTTGTATTTAATTCCGATGCAATTTCTGTGTTTCATCGTCAAGAAGAAGGTCAGAGGGATACAGTAAACCTGAAGTGAAGCATCGGAATCAATATTTAGTGTCACAGGAATGGTTCAAAATATAGAAAGTAAGTAGAGTCAGTTTTCTTGTACTTAATTCGGCAATGTGCCTTTTCTATTTAATTCCGACGCAATTTCTGTGTTTCATCGTCAATAAGAAGGTCAGAGGGATACAGTAAATCTGAAGTGAAGCATCGGCATCTATAACTAGTGTCACAGGAATGGTTCAAAACATAGACATTAAGAAGAGTCTGTTTTCTTGTACTTAAGTCGGCATTGTGCCTTTTGTATTTAATTCCGATGCAATTTCTGTGTTTCATCGTCAATACGAAGGTCAGAGGGATACAGTAAATCTGAAGTGAAGCATCGGAATCTATAACTAGTGTCACAGGAATGGTTCAAAACATAGACAGTAAGAAGAGTCAGTTTACTTGTACTTAAGTCGGCATTGTGCCTTTTGTACTTAATCCCGACGCAATTTCTGTGTTTCATCGTCAATAAGAAGGTCAGAGGAATAGAGTTAACCTGAAGTGAAGCATCGGAATTTAAAACTACTGTCACAGGAATGGTTCAAAACATAGATAGTAAGAAGAGTCAGTTTTCTTGTACTTAAGTCGGCATTGTGCCTTTTGTATTTACTTCCGATGCAATTTCTCTGTTTCATCGTCAATAAGAAGGTCAGAGAAATACAGTAAACCTGAAGTGAAGCATCCGAATCTATAACTAGAGTCACAGGAATCTTTCAAAACATAGACAGTAAGAAGAGTCAGTTTTCTTGTACTTAAGTCGACATTGTGCCTCGTGTATTTAATTCCGATGCAATTTCAGTGTTTCATCGTCAATAAGGAGGTCAGAGGGAAACAGTGAACCTGAAGTGAAGCATCGGAATCTATAACTATTGTCACGGGAATGGTTCAAAACATAGACAGTAAGAAGAGTCATTTTTCTTGCACTTAAGTCGGCATTGTGCCTTTTGTATTTAATTCCGATGCAATTTCTGTGTTTCATCGTCAATAAGAATGTCAGAGGAATACAGTAAACCTGAAGTGAAGCATCGGAATCTGTAACTAGTGTCACAGGAATGGTTCAAAACATAGACAGTAAGAAGAGTCAGTTTTCTTGTAGTTAAGTCGTCGTTGTTCCATTTGTATTTCATTCCGATGCAATATCTGTATTTCATCCTCAATAAGAAGGCCAGAGGGATACAGTAATCCTGAAGTGAAGCATCGGAATCTATAACTAGTGTCACCGGAATGGTTCAAACATAGACTGTAAGAGGAGTCAGTTTTCTTGTACTTAAGTCGGCATTGTGCCTTTTGTATTTAACTCCGATGCAATTTCTGTGTTTCATCGTCAATAAGAAGGTCAGAGGGATACAGTACACCCGAAGTAAAGCATCGGAATCTATAAGTAGTGTCACAGGAATGGTTCAAAACATAGACAGTAAGAAGAGTCAGTTTTCCGGTACATAAGTCGGAATTGTGCCTTTTGTATTTAATTCCGAACAATTTCTGTGTTTCATCGTCAATAAGAAGGTCAGAGGGATACACTAAACCTGAAATGAAGCATCGGAATCTATAACTAGTGTCACAGGAATGGTTCAAACATAGAGAGTAAGAAGAGTCAGTTTTCTTGTACTTAAGTCGGCATTGTGCCTTTTGTATTTAATTCCGATGCAATTTCTGTGTTTCATCGTCAATAAGAAGGTCAGACTGATACAGTAAACCTGAAGTGAAACATCGGAATCAATATTTAGTGTCACAGTAATGGTTCAAAATATAGACATTAAGTAGAGTCAGTTTTCTTGTACTTAATTCGGCAATGTGCCTTCTCTATTTAATTCCGATGCGATTTCTCTGTTTCATCGTCAATAAGAAGGTCAGAGGGTTACAGTAAACCTGAAGTGGAGCATCGGAATCTATAACTACTGTCACAGGAATTGTTCAAAACAAAGACAGTAAGAAGAGTCAGTTTTCTTGTACTTAAGTCGACATTGTGCCTCTTGTATTTAATTCCGATGCAATTTCAGTGTTTCATCGTCAATAAGGAGGTCAGAGGGAAACAGTGAACCTGAAGTGAAGCATCGGAATCTATAACTATTGTCACGGGAATGGTTCAAAACATAGACAGTAAGAAGAGTCAGTTTTCTTGCACTTAAGTCGGCATTGTGCCTTTTGTATTTAATTCCGATGCAATTTCTGTGTTTCATCGTCAATAAGAATGTCAGAGGAATACAGTAAACCTGAAGTGGAGCATCGGAATCTATAACTACTGTCACAGGAATGGTTCAAAACAAAGACAGTAAGAAGAGTCAGTTTTCTTGTACTTAAGTCGACATTGTGCCTCTTGTATTTACATCCGATGCAATTTCAGTGTTTCATCGTCATAAGGAGGTCAGAGGGAAACAGTGAACCTGAAGTGAAGCATCGGAATCTATAACTAGTGTCACAGGAATGGTTCAAAACACAGACTGTAAGAAGAGTCAGTCTTCTTGTACTTAAGTCAGCATTGTGCCTTTTGTATTTACCTCCAATGCAATTTCTGTGTTTCATCGTCAATAAGAAGGTCAGAGGGATACAGTGAACCTGAAGTGAAGCATCGAAATCTATAACTAGAGTCATAGGAATCTTTCAAAACATAGACAGTAAGAAGAGTCAGTTTTCTTGTACTTAAGACGGCGTTGTGCCTTTTGTATTTAATTCCGATGCAATTTCTGTGTTTCATCGTCAATAAGAAGGTCAGAGGGTTACAGTAAACCTGAAGTGGAGCATCGGAATCTATGACTACTGTCACAGGAATGGTTCAAAACAAAGACAGTAAGAAGAGTCAGTTTTCTTGTACTTAAGTCGACATTGTGCCTCTTGTATTTACATCCGATGCAATTTCAGTGTTTCATCGTCATAAGGAGGTCAGAGGGAAACAGTGAACCTGAAGTGAAGCATCGGAATCTATAACTAGTGTCACAGGAGTGGTTCAAAACATAGACAGTAAGAAGAGTAAGTTTTCTTGCACTTAGGTCGGCATTGTGCCTTTTGTATTTAATTCCGTGCAATTTCTGTGTTTCATCGTCAATAAGAATGTCAGAGGAATACAGTGAACCTGAAGTTAAGCATCGGAATCTGTAACTAGTGTCACAGGAATGGTTCAAAACATAGACAGTAAGAAGAGTCAGTTTTCTTGTACTTAAGTCGTCATTGTTCCATTTGTATTTCATTCCGATGCAATATCTGTATTTCATCCACAATAAGAAGGCCAGAGGGATACAGTAAACCTGAAGTGAAGCCTCGGAATCTATAACTAGTGTCACCGGAATGGTTCAAACATAGACTGTAAGAAGAGTCAGTTTCCTTGTACTTAAGTCGGCATTGTGCCTTTTGTATTTAACTCCGATGCAATTTCTGTGTTTCATCGTCAATAAGAAGGTCAGAGGGATACAGTACACCCGAAGAGAAGCATCGGAATCTATAACTAGTGTCACAGGAATGGTTCAAAACATAGACAGTAAGAAGAGTCAGTTTTCCGGTACATAAGTCGGAATTGTGCCTTTTGTATTTAATTCCGAACAATTTCTGTGTTTCATCGTCAATAAGAAGGTCAGAGGGATACACTAAACCTGAAATGAAGCATCGGAATCTATAACTAGTGTCACGGGAATGGTTCAAACATAGAGAGTAAGAAGAGTCAGTTTTCTTGTACTTAAGTCGGCATTGTGCCTTTTGTATTTAATTCCGATGCAATTTCTGTGTTTCATCGTCAATAAGAACGTCAGAGGGATACAGTAAACCTGAAGTGAAGCATCGGAATCAACATTTAGTGTCACAGTAATGGTTCAAAATATAGACAGTAAGTAGAGTCAGTTTTCTTGTACTTAATTCGGCAATGTGCCTTTTCTATTTAATTCCGACGCAATTTCTGTGTTTCATCGTCAAGAAGGAGGTCACAGGGATACAGTAAACCTAAAGTGAAGCATCGGAATGTATAACAAGTGTCACAGGAATGGTTCAAAACATACACAGTATGAAGAGTCAGTTTTCTTGTACTTAAGTCGGCATTGTTCCTTTTCCATTTAATTCCGATGCAATTTCTATGTTTCATCGTCAACAAGAAGGTCAGAGGGATACAGAAAACCTGAAGTGAAGCATCGGAATCTATAACGAGTGTCACGGGAATGGATCAAAGCATAGACAGTAGGAAGAGTCAGTTTTCTTTTACTTAAGTCGGCATAGTGCCTCTTGTCTTTAATTCCGAAGCAATTTCTGTGATTCATCGTCAATAAGAAGGTCAGAGGGATACAGTAAACCTGGAGTAAAACATCGGCATCTATAATTAGTGTCACATGAATGGTTCAAACATAGACAGTAAGAAGAGTCAGTTTTCTTGTACATAAGTCGGCATTGAGCCTTTTGTACTTAATTCCGATGCAATTTCTGTGTTTCATCGTCAATAAGAAGGTCAGAGGGATAAAGTATACCTCAAGTGATGCATAGGAATCTATAATTAGTGTCACATGAATGGTTCAAAACATAGACAGTATGAAGAGTCAATTTTCTTTTACTTAAGTCGGCATTGTGCCTTTTGTATTTGATTCCGATGCAATTTCTGTGTATCATCGTCAACAAGAAGGTCAGAGGGCTACAGTAAACCTGAAGTGAAGCATCGGAATCTATAACTAGTGTCACAGGAATGGTTCAAAACATAGACTGTAAGAAGAGTCAGTCTTCTTGTACTTAAGTCAGCATTGTGTCTTTTGTATTTACCTCCGATGCAATTTCTGTGTTTCATCGTCAATAAGAAGGTCAGGGGGATACAGTAAACCTGAAATGAAGCATCGGAATCTATAACTAGACTAATAGGAATCTTTCAAAACATAGACAGTAAGAAGAGTCAGTTTTCTTGTACTTAAGACGGCGTTGTGCCTTTTGTATTTAATTCCGATGCAATTTCTGTGTTTCATCGTCAATAAGAAGGTCAGAGGGTTACAGTAAACCTGAAGTGGAGCATCGGAATCTATAACAACTGTCACAGGAATGGTTCAAAACAAAGACAGTAAGAAGAGTCAGTTTTCTTGTACTTAAGTCGACATTGTGCCTCTTGTATTTACATCCGATGCAATTTCAGTGTTTCATCGTCATAAGGAGGTCAGAGGGAAACAGTGAACCTGAAGTGAAGCATCGGAATCTATAACTAGTGTCACAGGAGTGGTTCAAAACATAGACAGTAAGAAGAGTAAGTTTTCTTGTACTTAAGTCGGCATTGTGCCTTTTGTATTTAATTCCGATGGAATTTCTGTGTTTCATCGTCAATAAGAATGTCAGAGGAATACAGTAAACCTGAAGTGAAGCATCGGAATCTGTAACTAGTGTCACAGGAATGGTTCAAAACATAGACAGTAAGAAGAGTCAGTCTCCTTGTACTTAAGTCGTCATTGTTCCATTTGTATTTGATTCCGATGCAATATCTGTATTTCATCGTCAATAAGAAGGTCAGAGGGATACAGTAAACATAAAGTGAAGCATCGGAATCTATAAGTAGTGTCACAGGAATGGTTCAAACATAGAGAGTAAGAAGAGTCAGTTTTCTTCTACTTAAGTCGGCATTGTGCCTTTTGTATTTAATTCCGATGCAATTTCTGTGTTTCATCGTCAAGAAGGAGGTCAGAGGGATACAGTAAACCTGAAGTGAAGCATCGGAATCAATATTTAGTGTCACAGGAATGGTTCAAAATATAGAAAGTAAGTAGAGTCAGTTTTCTTGTTCGGCAATGTGCCTTTTCTATTTAATTCCGACGCAATTTCTGAGCTTCATCGTCAATTAGAAGGTCAGAGGGATACAGTAAACCTGAAGTGAAGCATCGGCATCTATAACTAGTGTCACAGGAATGGTTCAAAACATAGACAGTAAGAAGAGTCTGTTTTCTTGCATTTAAGTCGGCATTGTGCCTTTTGTATTTAATTCCGATGGAATTTCTATGTTTCATCGTCAATACGAAGGTCAGAGGGATACAGTAAACCTGAAGTGAAGCATCGGAATCTATAACTGGTGTCACAGGAATGGTTCAAAACATAGACTGTAAGAAGAGTCAGTCTTCTTGTACTTAAGTCAGCATTGGGTCTTTTGTATTTACCTCCGATGCAATTTCTGTGTTTCATCGTCAATAAGAAGGTCAGAGGGATACAGTAAACCTGAAATGAAGCATCGGAATCTATAACTAGACTCATAGGAATCTTTCAAAACATAGACAGTAAGAAGAGTCAGTTTTCTTGTACTTAAGACGGCGTTGTGCCTTTTGTATTTAATTCCGATGCAATTTCTGTGTTTCATCGTCAATAAGAAGGTCAGAGGGTTACAGTAAACCTGAAGTGGAGCATCGGAATCTATAACAACTGTCACAGGAATGGTTCAAAACAAAGACAGTAAGAAGAGTCAGTTTTCGTGTACTTAAGTCGACATTGTGCCTCTTGTATTTACATCCGATGCAATTTCAGTGTTTCATCGTCATAAGGAGGTCAGAGGGAAACAGTGAACCTGAAGTGAAGCATCGGAATCTATAACTAGTGTCACAGGAGTGGTTCAAAACATAGACAGTAAGAAGAGTAAGATTTCTTGTACTTAAGTCGGCATTGTGCCTTTTGTATTTAATTCCGATGGAATTTCTGTGTTTCATCGTCAATAAGAATGTCAGAGGAATACAGTAAAGCTGAAGTGAAGCATCGGAATCTGTAACTAGTGTCACAGGAAGGGTTCAAAACATAGACAGTAAGAAGAGTCAGTCTTCTTGTACTTAAGTCGTCATTGTTCCATTTGTATTTGATTCCGATGCAATATCTGTATTTCATCGTCAATAAGAAGGTCAGAGGGATACAGTAAACATAAAGTGAAGCATCGGAATCTATAACTAGTGTCACCGGAATGGTTCAAAACATAGACTGTAAGAAGAGTCAGTTTTCTTGTACTTAAGTCGGCATTGTGCCTTTTGTATTTAACTCCGATGCAATTTCTGTGTTTCATCGTCAATAAGAAGGTCAGAGGGATACAGTACACCTGAAGTGAGGCATCGATATCTATAACTAGTGTCACAGGAATGGTTCAAAACATAGACAGTAAGAAGAGTAAGTTTTCTTGTACATAAGTCGGCATTGTGCCTTTTGTATTTAATTCCGATGCAATTTCTGTGTTTCATCGTCAATAAGAAGGTCAGAGGGATACACTAAACCTGAAGTGAAGCATCGGAATCTATAAGTAGTGTCACAGGAATGGTTCAAACATAGAGAGTAAGAAGAGTCAGTTTTCTTCTACTTAAGTCGGCATTGTGCCTTTTGTATTTAATTCCGATGCAATTTCTGTGTTTCATCGTCAAGAAGGAGGTCCGAGGGATACAGTAAACCTGAAGTGAAGCATCGGAATCAATATTTAGTGTCACAGGAATGGTTCAAAATATAGAAAGTAAGTAGAGTCAGTTTTCTTGTTCGGCAATGTGCCTTTTCTATTTAATTCCGACGCAATTTCTGAGCTTCATCGTCAATTAGAAGGTCAGAATGATACAGTAAACCTGAAGTGAAGCATCGGCATCTATAACTAGTGTCACAGGAATGGTTCAAAACATAGACAGTAAGAAGAGTCTGTTTTCTTGTATTTAAGTCGGCATTGTGCCTTTTGTATTTAATTCCGATGGAATTTCTATGTTTCATCGTCAATACGAAGGTCAGAGGGATACAGTAAACCTGAAGTGAAGCATCGGAATCTATAACTAGTGTCACAGGAATGGTTCAAAACATAGACAGCAAGAAGAGTCCGTTTTCTTGTACTTAGGTCGTCATTGTGCCATTTGTATTTAATTCCGATGCAATATCTGTGTTTCATCGTCAACAAGAAGGTCAGAGGGATACAGTAAACCTGAAGTGAAGCATCCGAATCTATAACTAGAGTCACAGGAATCTTTCAAAACATAGACAGTAAGAAGAGTCAGTTTTCTTGTACTTAAGACGGCGTTGTGCCTTTTGTGTTTAATTCCGATGCAATTTCTGTGTTTCATCGTCAATAAGAAGGTCAGAGGGTTACAGTAAACCTGAAGTGAAGCATCGGAATCTATTACTAGTGTCACAGGAATGGTTCAAAACATAGACAGTAAGAAGAGTCAGTTTTCTTGTACTTAAGTCGGCATTATGCCTTTTGTATTTAATTCCGATGCAATTTTCGTGTTTCATCGTCAATAAGATCGTCAGAGGGTACAGGATATCTGAAGTGAAGCATCGGAATCTATAACTAGTGTTACAGGAATGGTTTAAAACATAGACAGTAAGAAGAGTCAGTTATCTTGTACATAAGTCGGCATTGTGCCTTTTGTATTTAATTCCGATGCAATTTCTGTGTTTCATCGTCAACAAGAAGGTCAGAGGGATACAGTAAACCTGAAGTGAAGCATCGGAATCTATAACTAGCGTCACATGAATGGTTCAAAGCATAGACAGTAAGAAGAGTCAGTTTTCTTGTACTTAAGTCGGCATTGTGCTTTTTGTATTTAATTCCGATGCAATTTCTGTGTTTCATCGTCAATAAGAAGGTCAGAGGGATACAGTAAACCTGAAGTGAAGATTCGGAATCAGTATTTAGTGTCACAGGAATGGTTCAAAACATAGACAGTACGAAGTGTCAGTTTTCTTGTACTTAATTGGGCATCGTGCCTTTTCCATTTAATTCCGACGAAATGTCGGTCTTTCATAGTCAATAAGGAGGTCTGAGGGATACAGTCAACCTGAAGTGAAGTATCGGCATCTATAACAAGTGTCACAGGAATGGTTCAAAACATAGACAGTAAGAAGAGTCAGTCTTCTTGTACTTAAGTCAGCATTGTGTCTTTTGTATTTACCTCCGATGCAATTTCTGTGTTTCATCGTCAATAAGAAGGTCAGAGGGATACAGTAAACCTGAAATGAAGCATCGGAATCTATAACTAGACTCATAGGAATCTTTCAAAACATAGACAGTAAGAAGAGTCAGTTTTCTTGTACTTAAGACGGCGTTGTGCCTTTTGTATTTAATTCCGATGCAATTTCTGTGTTTCATCGTCAATAAGAAGGTCAGAGGGTTACAGTAAACCTGAAGTGGAGCATCGGAATCAATAACAACTGTCACAGGAATGGTTCAAAACAAAGACAGTAAGAAGAGTCAGTTTTCTTGTACTTAAGTCGACATTGTGCCTCTTGTATTTACATCCGATGCAATTTCAGTGTTTCATCGTCATAAGGAGGTCAGAGGGAAACAGTGAACCTGAAGTGAAGCATCGGAATCTATAACTAGTGTCACAGGAGTGGTTCAAAACATAGACAGTAAGAAGAGTAAGTTTTCTTGTACTTAAGTCGGCATTGTGCCTTTTGTATTTAATTCCGATGGAATTTCTGTGTTTCATCGTCAATAAGAATGTCAGAGGAATACAGTAAACCTGAAGTGAAGCATCGGAATCTGTAACTAGTGTCACAGGAAGGGTTCAAAACATAGACAGTAAGAAGAGTCAGTCTTCTTGTACTTAAGTCGTCATTGTTCCATTTGTATTTGATTCCGATGCAATATCTGTATTTCATCGTCAATAAGAAGGTCAGAGGGATACAGTAAACATAAAGTGAAGCATCGGAATCTATAACTAGTGTCACCAGAATGGTTCAAAACATAGACTGTAAGAAGAGTCAGTTTTCTTGTACTTAAGTCGGCATTGTGCCTTTTGTATTTAACTCCGATGCAATTTCTGTGTTTCATCGTCAATAAGAAGGTCAGAGGGATACACTAAACCTGAAGTGAAGCATCGGAATCTATAAGTAGGGTCACAGGAATGGTTCAAACATAGAGAGTAAGAAGAGTCAGTTTTCTTCTACTTAAGTCGGCATTGTGCCTTTTGTATTTAATTCCGATGCAATTTCTGTGTTTCATCGTCAAGAAGGAGGTCAGAGGGATACAGTAAACCTGAAGTGAAGCATCGGAATCAATATTTAGTGTCACAGGAATGGTTCAAAATATAGAAAGTAAGTAGAGTCAGATTTCTTGTTCGGCAATGTGCCTTTTCTATTTAATTCCGACGCAATTTCTGAGCTTCATCGTCAATTAGAAGGTCAGAGGGATACAGTAAACCTGAAGTGAAGCATCGGCATCTATAACTAGTGTCACAGGAATGGTTCAAAACATAGACAGTAAGAAGAGTCTGTTTTCTTGTATTTAAGTCGGCATTGTGCCTTTTGTATTTAATTCCGATGGAATTTCTATGTTTCATCGTCAATACGAAGGTCAGAGGGATACAGTAAACCTGAAGTGAAGCATCGGAATCTATAACTAGTGTCACAGGAATGGTTCAAAACATAGACAGCAAGAAGAGTCCGTTTTCTTGTACTTAGGTCGTCATTGTGCCATTTGTATTTAATTCCGATGCAATATCTGTGTTTCATCGTCAACAAGAAGGTCAGAGGGATACAGTAAACCTGAAGTGAAGCATCCGAATCTATAACTAGAGTCACAGGAATCTTTCAAAACATAGACAGTAAGAAGAGTCAGTTTTCTTGTACTTAACTCGGCATTATGCCTTTTGTATTTAATTCCGATGCAATTTTCGTGTTTCATCGTCAATAAGGTTGTCAGAGGGTACAGGATATCTGAAGTGAAGCATCGGAATCTATAACTAGTGTTACAGGAATGGTTTAAAACATAGACAGTAAGAAGAGTCAGTTATCTTGTACATAAGTCGGCATTGTGCCTTTTGTATTTAATTCCGATGCAATTTCTGTGTTTCATCGTCAACAAGAAGGTCAGAGGGATACAGTAAACCTGAAGTGAAGCATCGGAATCTATAACTAGCGTCACATGAATGGTTCAAAGCATAGACAGTAAGAAGAGTCAGTTTTCTTGTACTTAAGTCGGCATTGTGCTTTTTGTATTTAATTCCGATGCAATTTCTGTGTTTCATCGTCAATAAGAAGGTCAGAGGGATACAGTAAACCTGAAGTGAAGATTCGGAATCACTATTTAGTGTCACAGGAATGGTTCAAAACATAGACAGTACGAAGTGTCAGTTTTCTTGTACTTAATTGGGCATCGTGCCTTTTCCATTTAATTCCGACGAAATGTCGGTCTTTCATAGTCAATAAGGAGGTCTGAGGGATACAGTCAACCTGAAGTGAAGTATCGGCATCTATAACAAGTGTCACAGGAATGGTTCAAAACATAGACAGTAAGAAGAGTCAGTTTTCTTGTACTTAGGTCGGCATTGTTCCTTTTCTATTTAATTCCGATGCAATTTCTATGTTGCATCGTCAATATGAAGGTCAGAGTGATACAGTAAACCTGAAGTGAAGCATCGGAATCTATAACTAGTGTCACAGGAATGGTTCAAAACATAGACAGCAAGAAGAGTCAGTTTTCTTGTACTTAAGTCGGCATTGTGCCTTTTGTATTTAATTCCGATGCAATTTCTGTGTTTCATCATCAATAAGAAGGTCAGAGGAATACAGTAAACCTGAAGTGAAGCATCCGAATATATAACTAGAGTCACAGGAATCTTTCAAAACATAGACAGTAAGAAGAGTCAGTTTTCTTGTACTTAAGACGGCGTTGTGCCTTTTGTATTTAATTCCGATGCAATTTCTGTGTTTCATCGTCAATAAGAAGGTCAGAGGGTTACAGTAAACCTGAAGTGGAGCATCGGAATCTATAACTACTGTCACAGGAATGGTTAAAAACAAAGACAGTAAGAAGAGTCAGTTTACTTGAACTTAAGTCGACATTGTGCCTCTTGTATTTAATTCCGATGCAATTTCAGTGTTTCATCGTCAATAAGGAGGTCAGAGGGAAACAGTGAACCTGAAGTGAAGCATCGGAATCTATAACTAGTGTCACAGGAATGGTTCAAAACATAGACAGATAGAAGAGTCAGTTTACTTGTACTTAAGTCGGAATTGTGCCTTTTGTATTTAATTCCGACGCAATTTCTGTGTTTCATCGTCAATAAGAAGGTCAGAGGAATACAGTTAACCTGAAGTGAAGCATCGGAATCTATAACTAGTGTCACACGAATGGTTCAAACATAGACAGTAAGAAGAGTCCGTTTTCTTGTACTTAAGTCGTCATTGTGCCATTTGTATGTAATTCCGATGCAATATCTGTGTTTCATCGTCAACAAGAAGGTCAGAGGGATACAGTAAACCTGAAGTGAAGATTCGGAATCAATATTTAGTGTCACAGGAATGGTTCAAAACATAGACAGTACGAAGTGTCAGTTTTCTTGTACTTAATTGGGCATCGTGCCTTTTCCATTTAATTCCGACGAAATGTCTGTCTTTCATAGTCAATAAGGAGGTCTGAAGGATACTGTCAACCTGAAGTGAAGTATCGGCATCTATAACAAGTGTCACAGGAATGGTTCAAAACATAGACAGTAAGAAGAGTCAGTTTTCTTGTACTTAAGTCGGCATTGTTCCTTTTCTATTTAATTCCGATGCTATTTCTATGTTGCATCGTCAATATGAAGGTCAGAGGGATACAGTAAACCTGAAGTGAAGCATCGGAATCTATTACTAGTGTCGCAGGAATGGTTCAAAACATAGACAGTAAGAAGAGTCAGTTTTCTTGTACTTAAGTCGGCATTGTGCCTTTTGTATTTAATTCCGATGCAATTTCTGTGTTTCATCGTCAACAAGGAGGTGAGAGGGATACAGTAAACCTGAAGTGTAGCATCGGAATCAATATTTAGTGTCACAGGAATGGTTCAAAATATAGAAAGTAAGTAGAGTCAATTTTCTTGTACTTAATTCGGCAAAGGGCCTTTTCTATTTAATTTCGACGCAATTTCTCTGTTTCATCGTCAATAAGAAGGTCAGAGGGATACAGTAAACCTGAAGTGAAGCATCGGCATCTATAACTAGTGTCACAGGAATGGTTCAAAACATAGACAGTAAGAAGAGTCTGTTTTCTTGTACTTAAGTCGGCATTGTGCCTTTTGTATTTAATTCCGATGCAATTTCTGTGTTTCATCGTCAATACGAAGGTCAGAGGGATACAGTAAATCTGAAGTGAAGCATCGGAATCTATAACTAGTGTCACAGGAATCTTTCAAAACATAGACAGAAAGAAGAGTCAGTTTACTTGTACTTAAGTCGGCATTGTGCCTTTTGTATTTAATTCCGACGCAATTTCTGTGTTTCATCGTCAATAAGAAGGTCAGAGGAATACAGTTAACCTGAAGTGAAGCATCGGAATCTATAACTAGTGTCACACGAATGGTTCAAAACATTGACAGTAAGAAGAGTCCGTTTTCTTGTACTTAGGTCGTCATTGTGCCATTTGTATTTAATTCCGATGCAATATCTGTGTTTCATCGTCAACAAGAAGGTCAGAGGGATACAGTAAACCTGAAGTGAAGCATCGGAATCTATAACTAGTGTCACAGGAATGGTTCAAAACATAGACAGCAAGAAGAGTCAGTTTTCTTGTACTTAAGTCGGCATTGTGCCTTTTGTATTTAATTCCGATGCAATTTCTGTGTTTCATCGTCAATAAGGAGGTCAGAGGGAAACAGTGAACCTGAAGTGAAGCATCGGAATCTATAACTAGTGTCACAGGAATGGTTCAAAACATAGACAGTAAGAAGAGTCAGTTTCCTTGTACTTAAGTCGGCATTGTGCCTTTTGTATTTAATTCCGATGCAATTTCTGTGTTTCATCGTCAATAAGAATGTCAGAGGAATACAGTAAACCTGCAGTGAAGCATCGGAATCTATAACTAGTGTCACCGGAATGGTTCAAACATAGACTGTAAGAAGAGTCAGTTTTCTTTTACTTAAGTCGGCATTTTGCCTTTTGTATTTAACTCCGATGCAATTTCTGTGTTTCATCGTCAATAAGAAGGTCAGAGGGTTACAGTAAACCTGAAGTGGAGCATCGGAATCTATAACTACTGTCACAGGAATGGTTCAAAACAAAGACAGTAAGAAGAGTCAGTTTTCTTGAACTTAAGTCGACATTGTGCCTCTTGTATTTAATTCCGATGCAATTCCAGTGTTTCATCGTCAATAA
Organism: Schistocerca americana; assembly: GCF_021461395.2. Lineage (NCBI taxonomy): Eukaryota > Metazoa > Arthropoda > Insecta > Orthoptera > Acrididae > Schistocerca > Schistocerca americana. The sequence goes on along the minus strand of NW_025725983.1, from coordinate 4,192,415 downwards.
GGAGGTCAGGGGGAAACAGTGAACCTGAAGTGAAGCATCGGAATCTATAACTAGTGTCACAGGAATGGTTCAAAACATAGACAGTAAGAAGAGTCAGTTTCCTTGTACTTAAGTCGGCATTGTGCCTTTTGTATTTAATTCCGATGCAATTTCTGTGTTTCATCGTCAATAAGAATGTCAGAGGAATACAGTAAACCTGGAGTGAAGCATCGGAATCTGTAACTAGTGTCACAGGAATGGTTCAAAACATAGACAATAAGAAGAGTCAGTTTTCTTGTACTTAAGTCGTCATTGTTCCATTTGTATTTCATTCCGATGCAATATCTGTATTTCATCCTCAATAAGAAGGTCAGAGGGATACAGTAAACCTGAAGTGAAGCATCGGAATCTATAACTAGTGTCACCGGAATGGTTCAAACATAGACTGTAAGAAGAGTCAGTTTTCTTGTACTTAAGTCGGCATTTTGAATTTTGTATTTAACTCCGATGCAATTTCTGTGTTTCATCGTCAATAAGAAGGTCAGAGGGATACAGTACACCTGAAGTGAAGCATCGGAATCTATAACTAGTGTCACAGGAATGGTTCAAAACATAGACAATAAGAAGAGTCAGTTTTCCGGTACATAAGTCGGCATTGTGCCTTTTGTATTTAATTCCGAACAATTTCTGTGTTTCATCGTCAATAAGAAGGTCAGAGGGATACACTAAACCTGAAGTGAAGCATCGGAATCTATAACTAGTGTCACAGGAATGGTTCAAACATAGAGAGTAAGAAGAGTCAGTTTTCTTCTACTTAAGTCGGCATTGTGCCTTTTGTATTTAATTCCGATGCAATTTCTGTGTTTCACAGTCAATAAGAAGGTCAGAGGGATACAGTAAACCTGAAGTGAAGCATCGGAATCAATATTTAGTGTCACAGGAATGGTTCAAAATATAGAAAGAGAGTAAAGTCAGTCTTCTTGTACTTAATTCGGCAATGTGCCGTTTCTATTTATTTCCGACGCAATTTCTGTGTATCATCGTCAATAAGAAGGTCAGAGGGATACAGCAAACCTGAAGTGAAGCATCGGCATCTATAACTAGTGTCACAGGAATGGTTCAAAACATAGACAGTAAGAAGAGTCTGTTTTCTTGTACTTAAGTCGGCATTGTGCCTTTTGTATTTAATTCCGATGCAATTTCTGTGTTTCATCGTCAATACGAAGGTCAGAGGGATACAGTAAATCTGAAGTGAAGCATCGGAATCTATTACTAGTGTCACAGGAATCTTTCAAAACATAGACAGAAAGAAGAGTCAGTTTACTTGTACTTAAGTCGGCATTGTGCCTTTTGTATTAAATTCCGATGCAATTTCTGTGTTTCATCGTCAATAAGAAGGTCAGAGGAATACAGTTAACCTGAAGTGAAGCATCGGAATCTATAACTAGTGTCACACCAATGGTTCAAAACATTGACAGTAAGAAGAGTCCGTTTTCTTGTACTTAAGTCGTCATTGTGCCATTTGTATTTAATTCCGATGCAATATCTGTGTTTCATCGTCAACAAGAAGGTCAGAGGGATACAGTAAACCTGAAGTGAAGCATCGGAATCTATAACTAGTGTCACAGGAATGGTTCAAAACATAGACAGTAAGAAGAGTCCGTTTTCTTGAACTTAAGTCGGCATTGTGCCTTTGGTATTTAATTCCAATGCTATTTCTGTGTTTCATCGTCAATAAGAAGGTCAGAGGAATACAGTAAACCTGAAGTGGAGCATCGGAATCTATAACTACTGTCACAGGAATGGTTCAAAACAAAGACAGTAAGAAGAGTCAGTTTTCTTGTACTTAAGTCGACATTGTGCCTCTTGTATTTAATTCCGATGCAATTTCAGTGTTTCATCGTCAGTAAGGAGGTCAGAGGGAAACAGTGAACCTGAAGTGAAGCATCGAAATCTATAACTAGTGTCACAGGAATGGTTCAAAACATAGACAGTAAGAAGAGTCAGTTTTCTTGTACTTAAGTCGGCATTGTGCCTTTTGTATTTAATTCCGATGTAATTTCTGTGTTTCATCGTCAATAAGAATGTCAGAGGAATACAGTAAACCTGAAGTGAAGCATCGGACTCTGTAACTAGTGTCACAGGAATGGTTCAAAACATAGACAATAAGAAGAGTCAGTATTCTTGTACTTAAGTCGTCATTGTTCCATTTGTATTTCATTCCGATGCAATATCTGTATTTCATCCTCAATGAGAAGGTCAGAGGGATACAGTAAACCTGAAGTGAAGCATCGGAATCTATAACTAGTGTCACCGGAATGGTTCAAACATAGACTGTAAGAAGAGTCAGTTTTCTTGTACTTAAGTCGGCATTTTGCCTTTTGTATTTAACTCCGATGCAATTTCTGTGTTTCATCGTCAATAAGAAGGTCAGAGGGATACAGTACACCTGAAGTGAAGCATCGGAATCTATAACTAGTGTCACAGGAATGGTTCAAAACATAGACAGTAAGAAGAGTCAGTTTTCCGGTACATAAGTCGGCATTGTGCCTTTTGTATTTAATTCCGAACAATTTCTGTGTTTCATCGTCAATAAGAAGGTCAGAGGGATACACTAAACCTGAAGTGAAGCATCGGAATCTATAACTAGTGTCACAGGAATGGTTCAAACATAGAGAGTAAGAAGAGTCAGTTTTCTTCTACTTAAGTCGGCATTGTGCCTTTTGTATTTAATTCCGATGCAATTTCTGTGTTTCACAGTCAATAAGAAGGTCAGAGGGATACAGTAAACCTGAAGTGAAGCAACGGAATCAATATTTAGTGTCACAGGAATGGTTCAACATATAGACAGAAAGTAAAGTCAGTTTTCTTGTACTTAATTCGGCAATGTGCCGTTTCTATTTAATTCCGGCGCAATTTCTGTGTATCATCGTCAATAAGAAGGTCAGAGGGATACAGTAAACCTGAAGTGAAGCATCGGCATCTATAACTAGTGTCACAGGAATGGTTCAAAACATAGACAGTAAGAAGAGTCTGTTTTCTTGTACTTAAGTCGGCATTGTGCCTTTTGTATTTAATTCCGATGCAATTTCTGTGTTTCATCGTCAATACGAAGGTCAGAGGGATACAGTAAATCTGAAGTGAAGCATCGGAATCTATAACTAGTGTCACAGGAATCTTTCAAAACATAGACAGAAAGAAGAGTCAGTTTACTTGTACTTAAGCCGGCATTGTGCCTTTTGTATTTAATTCCGATGCAATTTCTGTGTTTTATCGTCAATAAGAAGGTCAGAGGAATACAGTTAACCTGAAGTGAAGCATCGGAATCTATAACTAGTGTCAAACCAATGGTTCAAAACATTGACAGTAAGAAGAGTCCGTTTTCTTGTACTTAAGTCGTCATTGTGCCATTTGTATTTAATTCCGATGCAATATCTGTGTTTCATCGTCAACAAGAAGGTCAGAGGGATACAGTAAACCTGAAGTGAAGCATCGGAATCTATAACTAGTGTCACAGGAATGGTTCAAAACATAGACAGTAAGAAGAGTCCGTTTTCTTGAACATAAGTCGGCATTCTGCCTTTTGTATTTAATTCCAATGCAAATTCTGTGTTTCATCGTCAATAAGAAGGTCAGAGGAATACAGTAAACCTGAAGTGAAGCATCCGAATCTATAACTAGAGTCACAGGAATCTTTCAAAACATAGACAGTAAGAAGAGTCAGTTTTCTTGTACTTAAGTCGGCATTGTGCCTTTTGTATTTAATTCCGATGCAATTTCTGTGTTTCATCGTCAATAACAAGGTCAGAGGGTTACAGTAAACCTGAAGTGGAGCATCGGAATCTATAACTACTGTCACAGGAATGGTTCAAAACAAAGACAGTAAGAAGAGTCAGTTTTCTTGTACTTAAGTCGACATTGTGCCTCTTGTATTTAATTCCGATGCAATTTCAGTGTTTCATCGTCAATAAGGAGGTCAGAGGGAAACAGTGAAGTGAAGCATCGAAATCTATAACTAGTGTCACAGGAATGGTTCAAAACATAGACAGTAAGAAGAGTCAGTTTTCTTGTACTTAAGTCGGCATTGTGCCTTTTGTATTTAATTCCGATGTAATTTCTGTGTTTCATCGTCAATAAGAATGTCAGAGGAATACAGTAAACCTGAAGTGAAGCATCGGACAATGTAACTAGTGTCACAGGAATGGTTCAAAACATAGACAGTAAGAAGAGTCAGTTTTGTTGTACTTAAGTCGTCATTGTTCCATTTGTATTTCATTCCGATGCAATATCTGTATTTCATCGTCAATAAGCAGGTCAGAGGGATACAGTAAACCTGAAGTGAAGCATCGGAATCTATAACTAGTGTCACTGGAATGGTTCAAACATAGACTGTAAGAAGAGTCAGTTTTGTTGTACTTAAGTCGGCATTGTGCCTTTTGTATTTAACTCCGATGCAATTCCTGTGTTTCATCGTCAATAAGAAGGTCAGAGGGATACAGTACACCTGAAGTGAAGCATCGGAATCTATAACTAGTGTCACAGGAATGGTTCAAAACATAGACAGTAAGAAGAGTCAGTTTTCCGGTACATAAGTCGGCATTGTGCCTTTTGTATTTAATTCCGAACAATTTCTGTGTTTCATCGTCAATAAGAAGGTCAGAGGGATACACTAAACCTGAAGTGAATCATCGGAATCTATAACTAGTGTCACAGGAATGGTTCAAACATAGAGAGTAAGAAGAGTCAGTTTTCTTGTACTTAAGGCGGCATTGTGCCTTTTGTATTTAATTCCGATGCAATTTCTGTGTTTCATCGTCAATAAGAAGGTCAGAGGGATACAGTAAACCTGAAGTGAAGCATCGGAATCAATATTTAGTGTCACACTAATGGTTCAAAATATAGACAGTAAGTAGAGTCAGTTTTCTTGTACTTAATTCGGCAATGTGCCTTTTCTATTTAATTCCGACGCAATTTCTGTGTTTCATAGTCAATAAGAAGGTCACAGGGATACAGTAAAACTAAAGTGAAGTATCGGAATGGATAACAAGTGTCACAGGAATGGTTCAAAACATAGACTGTAAGAAGAGTCAGTTTTCTTGTACTTAAGTCGGCATTGTGCTTTTTGTATTTGATTCCGATGCAATTTCCGTGGTTCATCATCAATAAGAAGGTCAGAGGGATACAGCAAACCTGAAGTGAAGCATCGGAATCTATATTTAGTGTCACAGGAATGGTTCAATTCATAGACAGTAAGAAGAGTCAGTTTTCTTGTACTTAAGTCAGCATTGTGCATTTTCTATTTAAATCCGATGCCATTTCTGTGTTTCATCGTCAATAAGAAGGTCGGAGGGATACAGTAAACCTGTAGTGAAGCATCAGAATCTATAACTAGTGTCACAGGAATGGTTCAAAACATAGACAGTAGGAAGAGTCAGTTTTCTTGTACTTAAGTCGGCATTGTTCCTTTTCCATTTAATTCCGATGCAATTTCTATGTTACATCGTCAACAAGAAGGTCAGAGGGATACAGAAAACCTGAAGTGAAGCATCGGAATCTATAACGAGTGTCACGGGATTGGATCAAAGCATAGACAGTAAGAAGAGTCCGTTTCCTTGTACTTAAGTCGTCATTGTGCCATTTGTATTTAATTCCGATGCAATATCTGTGTTTCATCGTCAACAAGATGGTCAGAGGGATACAGTAAACCTGAAGTGAGGCATCGGAATCTATAACTAGTGTCACAGGAATGGTACAAAACATAGACTGTAAGAAGAGTCAGTCTTCTTGTACTTAAGCCAGCATTGTGCCTTTTGTATTTAACTCCGATGCAATTTCTGTGTTTCATCGTCAATAAGAAGGTCGGAGGGATACAGTTAACCTGAAGTGAAGCATCGGAATCTAAAACTAGTGTCACAGGAATGGTTCAAAACATAGACAGTAAGAAGAGTCAGTTTTCTTGAACTTAAGTCGGCATTATGCCTTTTGTATTTAATTCCGATGCAATTTTCGTGTTTCATCGTCAATAAGATCGTCAGAGGGTACAGTAAACCTGAAGTGAAGCATCGAAATCTATAACTAGTGTTACAGGAATGGTTTAAAACATAGACAGTAAGAAGAGTCAGTTATCTTGTACATAAGTCGGCATTGTGCCTTTTGTATTTAATTCCGATGCAATTTCTGTGTTTCATCGTCAACAAGAAGGTGAGAGGGATACAGTAAACCTGAAGTGAAGCATCGGAATCTATAACTAGCGTCACATGAATGGTTCAAAGCATAGACTGTAAGAAGAGTCAGTCTTCTTGAACTTAAGTCAGCATTGTGCCTTTTGTATTTAACTCCGATGCAATTTCTGTGTTTCATCGTCAATAAGAAGGTCACAGGGATACAGTACACCTGAAGTGAAGCTTTGGAATCAATATTTAGTGTCACAGGAATGGTTCAAACCATAGACAGTACGAAGAGTCAGTTTTCTTGTACTTAATTCGGCATTATGCCTTTTGTATTTAACTCCGATGCAATATCTGTGTTTCATCGTCAATAAGAAGGTCAGAGGGATACAGTAAACCTGAAGTGAAGCATCGGAATCTATAACTAGTGTCACAGGAATGGTTCAAAACATAGACTGTAAGAAGAGTCAGTCTTCTTGTACTTAAGTCAGCATTGTGCCTTTTGTATTTAACTCCGATGCAATTTCTGTGTTTCATCGTCAATAAGAAGGTCAGAGGGATACAGTAAACCTGAAGTGAAGCATCGGAAACTATAACTAGTGTCACAGGAATGGTTTAAAACATAGACAGTAAGAAGAGTCAGTTTTCTTGTACTTGAGTCGGCATTATGCCTTTCGTATTTAATTCCGATGCAATTTTCGTGTTTCATCGTCAATAAGATCGTCAGAGGGTACAGTAAATCTGAAGTGAAGCATCGGAATCTATAACTAGTGTTACAGGAATGGTTTAAAACATAGACAGTAAGAAGAGTCAGTTTTCTTGTACATAAGTCGGCATTGTGCCTTTTGTATTTAATTCCGATGCAATTTCTGTGTTTCATCGTCAACAAGAAGGTCAGAGGGATACACTAAACCTGAAGTGAATCATCGGAATCTATAACTAGTGTCACAGTAATGGTTCAAACATAGAGAGTAAGAAGAGTCAGTTTTCTTGTACTTAAGTCGGCATTGTGCCTTTTGTATTTAATTCCGATGCAATTTCTGTGTTTCATCGTCAATAAGAAGGTCAGAGGGATACAGTAAACCTGAAGTGAAGCATCGGAATCAATATATAGTGTCACAGGAATGGTTCAAAACATAGACAGTAAGTAGAGTCAGTTTTCTTGTACTTAATTCGGCTATGTGCCTTTTCTATTTAATTCCGACGCAATTTCTGTGTTTCATAGTCAATAAGAAGGTCACAGGGATACAGTAAAACTGAAGTGAAGCATCGGAATGTATAACAAGTGTCACAGAAATGGTTCAAAACATAGACCGTAAGAAGAGTCAGTTTTCTTGTACTTAAGTCGGCATTGTGCTTTTTTGTATTTAATTCCGATGCAATTTCTGTGGTTCATCATCAATAAGAAGGTCAGAGGGATACAGCAAACCTGACGTGAAGCATCGGAATCTATATTTAGTGTCACAGGAATGGTTCAATTCATAGACAGTAAGAAGAGTCAGTTTTCTTGTACTTAAGTCGGCATTGTGCATTTTCTATTTAAATCCGACGCCATTTCTGTGTTTCATCGTCAATAAGAAGGTCGGAGGGATACAGTAAACCTGAAGTGAAGCATCAGAATCTATAACTAGTAACACAGGAATGGTTCAAAACATAGACAGTAAGAAGAGTCAGTTTTCTTGTACTTAAGTCGGCATTGTTCCTTTTCCATTTAATTCCGATGCAATTTCTATGTTTCATCGTCTACAAGAAGGTCAGAGGGATACAGAAAACCTGAAGTGAAGCATCGGAATCTATAACGAGTGTCACGGGAATGGATCAAAGCATAGACAGTAAGAAGAGTCCGTTTTCTTGTACTTAAGTCGTCATTGTGCCATTTGTATTTAATTCCGATGCAATATCTGTGTTTCATCGTCAACAAGAAGGTCAGAGGGATACAGTAAACCTGAAGTGAGGCATCGGAATCTATAACTAGTGTCACAGGAATGGTATAAAACATAGACTGTAAGAAGAGTCAGTCTCCTTGTACTTAAGTCAGCATTGTGCCTTTTGTATTTAACTCCGATGCAATTTCTGTGTTTCATCGTCAATAAGAAGGTCAGAGGGATACAGTAAACCTGAAGTGAAGCATCGGAATCTATAACTAGTGTCACAGGAATGGTTCAAAACATAGACAGTGAGAAGAGTCAGTTTTCTTGTACTTAAGTCGGCATTATGCCTTTTGTATTTAATTCCGATGCAATTTTCGTGTTTCATCGTCAATAAGATCGTCAGAGGGTACAGTAAACCTGAAGTGAAGCATCGGAATCTATAACTAGTGTTACAGGAATGGTTTAAAACATAGACAGTAAGAAGAGTCAGTTATCTTGTACATAAGTCGGCATTGTGCCTTTTGTATTTAATTCCGATGCAATTTCTGTGTTTCATCGTCAACAAGAAGGTGAGAGGGATACAGTAAACCTGAAGTGAAGCATCGGAATCTGTAACTAGCGTCACATGAATGGTTCAAAACATAGACAGTACGAAGAGTCAGTTTTCTTGTACTTAATTCGGCATTGTGTCTTTTCTACTTAATTCCGACGCAATGTCTGTGTTTCATAGTCAACTAGGAGGTCTGAGGGATACAGTTAACCTGAAGTGAAGTATCGGCATCTATAACTAGTGTTACAGGAATGGTTCAAAACATAGACAGTAAGAAGAGTCAGTTTTCTTGTACTTAAGTCGGCATTGTTCCTTTTCTATTTAATTCCGATGCAATTTCTATGTTTCATCGTCAATATGAAGGTCAGAGGGATAAAGTAAACCTGAAGTGAAGCATCGGAATCTATAACTAGTGTCACAGCAATGGTTCAAAACATAGACAGTAAGAAGAGTCAGTTTTCTTGTACTTAAGTCGGCATTGTGCCTTTTGTATTTAATTCCGATGCCATTTCTGTGTTTCATCGACGACAAGAAGGTGAGAGGGATACAGTAAACCTGAAGTGTAGCATCGGAATCAATATTTAGGGTCACAGGAATGGTTCAGAATATAGAAAGTAAGTAGAGTCAGTTTTCTTGTACTTAATTCGACAATGTGCCTTTTCTATTTAATTCAGACGCAATTTCTGTGTTTCATCGTCAATAAGAAGGTCGGAGGGATACAGTCAACCTGAAGTGAAGCATCGGCATCTATAATTAGTGTCACAGGAATGGTTCAAAACATAGACAGTAAGAAGAGTCTGATTTCTTGTACTTAAGCCGGCATTGTGCCTTTTGTATTTAATTCCGATGCAATTTCTGTGTTTCATCGTCAATACGAAGGTCAGAGGGATACAGTAAATCTGAAGTGAAGCATCGGAATCTATAACTAGTGTCACAGGAATCTTACAAAACATAGACAGAAAGAAGAGTCAGTTTACTTGTACTTAAGTCGGCATTGTGCCTTTTGTATTTAATTCCGACGCAATTTCTGTGTTTCATCGTCAATAAGAAGGTCAGAGGAATACAGTTAACCTGAAGTGAAGCATTGGAATCTATAACTAGTGTCACACGAATGGTTCAAAACATTGACAGTAAGAAGAGTCCGTTTTCTTGTACTTAAGTCGTCTTTGTGCCATTTGTATTTAATTCCGATGCAATATCTGTGTTTCATCGTCAACAAGAAGGTCAGAGGGATACAGTAAACCTGAAGTGAAGCATCGGAATCTATAAATAGTGTCACAGGAATGGTTCAAAACATAGACAGTATGAAGAGTCAATTTTCTTGTACTTAAGTCGGCATTGTGCCTTTTGTATTTAATTCCGATGCAATTTCAGTGTTTCATCGTCAATAAGGAAGTCAGAGGGAAACAGTGAACCTGAAGTGAAGCATCGGAATCTATAACTAGTGTCACAGGAATGGTTCAAAACATAGACAGTAAGAAGAGTCAGTTTTGTTGTACTTAAGTCGGCATTGTGCCTTTTGTATTTAATTCCGATGCAATTTCTGTGTTTCATCGTCAAGAAGAAGGTCAGAGGGATACTGTAAACCTGAAGTGAAGCATCGGAATCAATATTTAGTGTCACAGGAATGGTTCAAAATATAGAAAGTAAGTAGTGTCAGTTTTCTTGTACTTAATTCGGCAATGTGCGTTTTCTATTTAATTCCGACGCAATTTCTGTGTTTCATCGTCAATAAGAAGATCAGAGGGATACAGTAAACCTGAAGTGAAGCATCGGCATCTATAACTAGTGTCACAGGAATGGTTCAAAACATAGACAGTAAGAAGAGTCTGTTTTCTTGTACTTAAGTCGGCATTGTGCCTTTTGTATTTAATTCCGATGCAATTTCTGTGTTTCATCGTCAATACGAAGGTCAGAGGGATACAGTAAATCTGAAGTGAAGCATCGGGATCTATAACTAGTGTCACAGGAATGGTTCAAAACATAGACAGAAAGAAGAGTTAGTTTACTTGTACTTAAGTCGGCATTGTGCCTTTTGTATTTAATTCCGACGCAATTTCTGTGTTTCATCGTCAATAAGAAGGTTAGAGGAATACAGTTAACCTGAAGTGAAGCATCGGAATCTATAACTAGTGTCACACGAATGGTTCACAGCATTGACAGTAAGAAGAGTACGTTTTCTTGTACTTAAGTCGTAATTGTGCCATTTGTATTTAATTCCGATACAATATCTGTGTTTCATCGTCAATAAGAAGGTCAGAGGGATACAGTGAACCTGAAGTGAAGCATCGGAATCTATAACTAGTGTCACAGGAATGGTTCAAAACATAGACTGTAAGAAGAGTCAGTCTTCTTGTACTTAAGTCGGCATCATGCCTTTTGTATTTAATTCCGATGCAATTTTCGTGTTTCATCGTCAATAAGATCGTCAGAGGGTTCAGTAAACCTGAAGTCAAGCTTTGGAATCTATAACTAGTGTTACAGGAATGGTTTAAAACATAGACAGTAAGAAGAGTCAGTTATCTTGTACATAAGTCGGCATTGTGCCTTTTGTATTTAATTCCGATGCAATTTCTGTGTTTCATCGTCAACAAGAAGGTGAGAGGGATACAGTAAAACTGAAGTGAAGCATCGGAATGTATAACAAGTGTCACAGGAATGGTTCAAAACATAGACTGTAAGAAGAGTCAGTTTTCTTGTACTTAAGTCGGACTTGTGCTTTTTGTATTTATTTCCGATGCAATTTCTGTGGTTCATCATCAATAAGAAGGTCAGAGGGATACAGCAAACCTGATGTGAAGCATCAGAATCTATAACTAGTGTCACAGGAATGGTTCAAAACATATACTGTAAGAAGTGTCAGTCTTCTTGTACATAAGTCAGCATTGTGCCTTTTGTATTTAACTCCGATGCAATTTCTGTGTTTCATCGTCAATAAGAAGGTCAGAGGGATACAGTAAACCTGAAGTGAAGCATCGGAATCTATAACTAGAGTCACAGGAATCTTTCAAAACATAGACAGTAAGAAGAGTCAGTTTTCTTGTACTTAAGGCGGCGTTGTGCCTTTTGTATTCAATTCTGATGCAATTTCTGTGTTTCATCGTCAATTAGAAGGTCAGAGGGATACAGCAAACCTGATGTGAAGCATCAGAATCTATAACTAGTGTCACAGGAATGGTTCAAAACATAGACTGTAAGAAGAGTCAGTCTTCTTGTACATAAGTCAGCATTGTGCCTTTAGTATTTTACTCCGATGCAATTTCTGTGTTTCATCGTCAATAAGAAGGTCAGAGGGATACAGTAAACCTGAAGTGAAGCATCGGAATCTATAACTAGAGTCACAGGAATCTTTCAAAACATAGACAGTAAGAAGAGTCAGTTTTCTTGTACTTAAGGCGGCGTTGTGCCTTTTGTATTCAATTCTGATGCAATTTCTGTGTTTCATCGTCAATAAGAAGGTCAGAGGGATACAGTAAACCTGAAGTAGAGCATCGGAATCTATAACTACTGTCACAGGAATGGTTCAAAACAAAGACAGTAAGAAGAGTCAGTTTTCTTGTACTTAAGTCGACATTGTGCCTCTTGTATTTAATTCCGATGCAATTTCAGTGTTTCATCGTCATAAGGAGGTCAGAGGGAAACAGTGAACCTGAAGTGAAGCATCAGAATCTATAACTAGTGTCACAGGAGTGTTTCAAATCATAGACAGTAAGAAGAGTCAGTTTTCTTGTACTTAAGTCGGCATTGTGCCTTTTGTATTTAATTCCTATGGAATTTCTGTGTTTCATCGTCAATAAGAATGTCAGAGGAATACAGTAAACCTGAAGTGAAGCATCGGAATCTGTAACTAGTGTCACAGAAATGGTTCACAACATAGACAGTAAGAAGAGTCAGTTTTCTTGTACTTAAGTCGTCATTGTTCCATTTGTAATTCATTCCGATGCAATATCTGTATTTCATCGTCAATAAGAAGGTCAGAGGGATACAGTAAACCTAAAGTGAAGCATCGGAATCTATAACTAGTGTCACCGGAATGGTTCAAAACATAGACTGTAAGAAGAGTCAGTTTCCTTGTACTTAAGTCGGCATTGTGCCTTTTGTATTTAACTCCGATGTAATTTCTGTGTTTCATCGTCAAGAAGAAGGTCAGAGGGATACTGTAATCCTGAAGTGAAGCATCGGAATCAATATTTAGTGTCACAGGAATGGTTCAAAGTATAGAAAGTAAGTAGTGTCAGTTTTCTTGTACTTAATTCGGCAATGTGCGTTTTCTATTTAATTCCGACGCAATTTCTGTGTTTCATCGTCAATAAGAAGGTCAGAGGGATACAGTAAACCTTAAGTGAAGCATCGGCATCTATAACTAGTGTTACAGGAATGGTTCAAAACATAGACAGTAAAAAGAGTCTGTTTTCTTGTACATAAGTCGGCATTGTGCCTTTTGTATTTAATTCCGATGCAATTTCTGTGTTTCATCGTCAATACGAAGGTCAGACGGATACAGTAAATCTGAAGTGAAGCATCGGAATCTATAACTAGTGTCAAAGGAATGGTTCAAAATATAGACAGAAAGAAGAGTTAGTTTACTTGTACTTAAGTCGGCATTGTGCCTTTTGTATTTAATTCCGACGCAATTTCTGTGTTTCATCGTCAATAAGAAGGTCAGAGGAATACAGTTAACCTGAAGTAAAGCATCGGAATCTATAACTAGTGTCACACGAATGGTTCAAATCATTGACAGTAAGAAGAGTCCGTTTTCTTGTACTTAAGTCGTCATTGTGCCATTTGTATTTAATTCCGATGCAATATCTGTGTTTCATCGTCAACAAGACGGTCAGAGGGATACAGTAAACCTGAAGTGAACCATCGGAATCTATAACTAGTGTCACAGGAATGGTTCAAAACATAGACTGTAAGAAGAGTCAGTCTTCTTGTACTTAAGTCCGCCTCATGCCTTTTGTATTTAATTCCGATGCAATTTTCGTGTTTCATCGTCAATAAGATCGACAGAGGGTACAGTAAACCTGAAGTGAAGCATCGGAATCTATAACTAGTGTTACAGGAATGGTTTAAAACATAGACAGTAAGAAGAGACAGTTATCTTGTACATAAGTCGGCATTGTGCCTTTTTTATTTAATTCCGATGCAATGTCTGTGTTTCATCGTCAACAAGAAGGTGAGAGGGATACAGTAAACCTGAAGTGAAGCATTGGAATCTATAACTAGCGTCACATGAATGGTTCAAAACATAGACAGTAAGAAGAGTCAGTTCTCTTGTACTTAAGTCGGCATTGTGCTTTTTGTATTTAATTCCGATGCAATTTCTGTGTTTCATCGTCAATAAGAAGGTCAGAGGGATACAGTACACCTGAAGTGAAGCTTTGGAATCAATATTTAGTGTCACAGGAATGGTTCAAAACATAGACAGTACGAAGAGTCAGTTTTCTTGTACTTAATTTTACATTATGCCTTTTGTATTTAACTCCGATGCAATATCTGTGTTTTATCGTCAATAAGAAGGTCAGAGGGATACAGTAAACCTGAAGTGAAGATTCGGAATCAATATTTAGTGTCACAGGAATGGTTCAAAACATAGAGAGTACGAAGAGTAAGTTTTCTTGTACTTAATTCGGCATTGTGCCTTTTCTATTTAATTCCGACGCAATGTCTGTGTTTCATAGTCAATAAGGAGGTCTGAGGGATACAGTTAACCTGAAGTGAAGTATCGACATCTATAACTAGTGTCACAGGAATGGTTCAAATCATAGACAGTAAGAAGAGTCAGTTTTATTGTACTTAAGTCGGCATTGTTCCTTTTCTATTTAATTCCGATGCAATTTCTATGTTTCATCGTCAATATGAAGGTCAGAGGGATACAGTAAACGTGAACTGAAGCATTGGAATCTATAACTAGTGTCACCGGAATGGTTCAAAACATAGACTGTAAAAAGAGTCAGTTTCCTTGTACTTAAGTCGTCATTGTTCCATTTGTAATTCATTCCGATGCAATATCTGTATTTCATCGTCAATAAGAAGGTCAGAGGGATACAGTAAACCTAAAGTGAAGCATCGGAATCTATAACTAGTGTCACCGGAATGGTTCAAAACATAGACTGTAAGAAGAGTCAGTTTCCTTGTACTTAAGTCGGCATTGTGCCTTTTGTATTTAACTCCGATGCAATTTCTGTGTTTCATCGTCAAGAAGAAGGTCAGAGGGATACTGTAATCCTGAAGTGAAGCATCGGAATCAATATTTAGTGTCACAGGATTGGTTCAAAATATAGAAAGTAAGTAGTGTCAGTTTTCTTGTACTTAATTCGGCAATGTGCCTTTTCTATTTAATTCCGACGCAATTTCTGTGTTTCATCGTCAATAAGAAGGTCGGAGGGATACAGTTAACCTGAAGTGAAGCATTGGAATCTATAACTAGTGTCACACGAATGGTTCAAAACATTGACAGTAAGAAGAGTCCGTTTTCTTGTACTTAAGTCGTCATTGTGCCATTTGTATTTAATTTCGATGCAATATCTGTGTTTCATCGACAACAAGAAGGTCAGAGGGATACAGTAAACCTGAAGTGAAGCATCGGAATCTATAACTAGTGTCACAGGAATGGTTCAAAACATAGACAGTAAGAAGAGTCAGTTTTCTTGTACTTAAGTCGGCATTGTGCCTTTTGTATTTAATTCTGATGCAATTTCAGTGTTTCATCGTCAATAACGAGGTCAGAGGGAAACAGTGTACCTGAAGTGAAGCATCGGAATCTATAACTAGTGTCACAGGAATGGTTCAAAACATAAACAGTAAGAAGAGTCAGTTTTCTTGTACTTAAGTCGGCATTGTGCATTTTGTATTTAATTCCGATGCAATTTCTGTGTTTCATCGTCAATAAGAATGTCAGAGGAATACAGTAAACCTGAAGTGAAGCATCGGAATCTATAACTAGTGTCACCGGAATGGTTCAAACATAGACTGTAAGAAGAGTCAGTTTTCTTGTACTTAAGTCGGCATTGTGCCTTGTATAACTCCGATGCAATTTCTGTGTTTTAACTCCGATGCAATTTCTGTGTTTCATCGTCAATAAGAAGGTCAGAGGGATACACTAAACCTGAAGTGAATCATCGGAATGTATAACAAGTGTCATAGAAATGGTTCAAAACATAGACTGTAAGAAGAGTCAGTTTTCTTGTACTTAAGTCGGCATTGTGCTTTTTGTATTTAATTCCGATGCAATTTCTGTGGTTCATCATCAATAAGAAGGTCAGAGGGATACAGCAAACCTGAAGTGAAGCATCGGAATCTATATTTAGTGTCACAGGAATGGTTCAATTCATAGACAGTAAGAAGAGTCAGTTTTCTTGTACTTAAGTCGGCATTGTGCATTTTCTATTTAAATCCGATGCCATTTCTGTGTTTCATCGTCAATAAGAAGGTCGGAGGGATACAGTAAAACTGAAGTGAAGCATCAGAATCTATAACTAGTGTCACAGGAATGGTTCAAAACATAGACAGTAAGAAGAGTCAGTTTTCTTGTACTTAAGTCGGCATTGTTCCTTTTCCATTTAATTCCGATTCAATTTCTATGTTTCATCGTCAACAAGAAGGTCACAGGGATACAGTAAAACTGAAGTGAAACATCGGAATGTATAACAAGTGTCACAGGAATGGTTCAAAACATAGACTGTAAGAAGAGTCAGTTTTCTTGTACTTAAGTCGGCATTTTGCTTTTTGTATTTAATTCCGATGCAATTTCTGTGGTTCATCATCAATAAGAAGGTCAGAGGGATACAGCAAACCTGAAGTGAAGCATCAGAATCTATAACTAGTGTCACAGGAATGGTTCAAAACATAGACTGTAAGAAGAGTCAGTCTTCCTGTACATAAGTCAGCATTGTGCCTTTTGTATTTAACTCCGATGCAATTTCTGTGTTTCATCGTCAATAAGAAGGTCAGAGGGATACAGTAAACCTGAAGTGAAGCATCGGAATCTATAACTAGAGTCACAGGAATCTTTCTAAACATAGACAGTAAGAAGAGTCAGTTTCCTTGTACTTAAGGCAGCGTTGTGCCTTTTGTATTTAATTCTGATGCAATTTCTGTGTTTCATCGTCAATAAGAAGGTCAGAGGGATACAGTAAACCTGAAGTGGAGCATCGGAATCTATAACTACAGTCACAGGAATGGTTCAAAACATAGACTGTAAGAAGAGTCAGTTTCCCTGTACTTAAGTCGGCATTGTGCCTTTTGTATTTAACTCCGATGCAATTTCTGTGTTTCATCGTCAATAAGAAGGTTAGAGGGATACAATACACCTGAAGTGAAGCATCGGAATCTATAACTAGTGTCACAGGAATGGTTCAAAACATAGACAGTAAGAAGAGTCAGTTTTCTTGTACATAAGTCGGCATGGTGCCTTTTGTATTTAATTCCGATGCATGTTCTGTGTTTCATCGTCAATAAGAAGGTCAGAGGGATGCACTAAACCTGAAGTGAAGCATCGGAATCTATAAGTAGTGTCACAAGAATGGTTCAAACATAGAGAGTAAGAAGAGTCAGTTTTCTTGAACTTAAGTCTGCATTGTGCCTTTTGTATTTAATTCCGATGCAATTTCTGTGTTTCATCGTCAAGAAGAAGGTCAGAGGGATACTGTAAACCTGAAGTGAAGCATCGGAATCAACATTTAGTGTCACAGGAATGGTTCAAAATATAGAAAGTAAGTAGTGTCAGTTTTCTTGTACTTAATTCGGCAATGTGCGTTTTCTATTTAATTCCAACGCAATTTCTGAGTTTCATCGTCAATAAGAAGGTCAGAGGGATACAGTAAACCTGAAGTGAAGCATCGGCATCTATAACTAGTGTCACAGGAATGGTTCAAAACATAGACAGTAAGAAGAGTCTGTTTTCTTGTACTTAAGTCGGCATTTTGCTTTTTGTATTTAATTCCGATGCAATTTCTGTGGTTCATCATCAATAAGAAGGTCAGAGGGATACAGCAAACCTGAAGTGAAGCATCAGAATCTATAACTAGTGTCACAGGAATGGTTCAAAACATAGACTGTAAGAAGAGTCAGTCTTCTTGTACATAAGTCAGCATTGTGCCTTTTGGATTTAACTCCGATGCAATTTCTGTGTTTCATCGTCAATACGAAGGTCAGAGGGATACAGTAAATCTGAAGTGAAGCATCGGAATCTATAACTAGTGTCACAGGAATGGTTCAAAACATAGACAGAAAGAAGAGTTAGTTTACTTGTACTTAAGTCGGCATTGTGCCTTTCGTATTTAATTCCGACGCAATTTCTGTGTTTCATCGTCAATAAGAAGGTCAGAGGAATACAGTCAACCTGAAGTGAAGCATCGGAATCTATAACTAGTGTCACACGAATGGTTCAAAACATTGACAGTAAGAAGAGTCCGTTTTCTTGTACTTAAGTCGTCCTTATGCCATTTGTATTTACTTCCGATGCAATATCTGTGTTTCATCGTCAACAAGAAGGTCAGAGGGATACAGTAAACCTGAAGTGAAGCATCGGAATCTATAACTAGTGTCACAGGAATGGTTCATAACATAGACTGTAAGAAGGGTCAGTCTTCTTGTACTTAAGTCGGCATCATGCCTTTTGTATTTAATTCCGATGCAATTTTCGTGTTTCATCGTCAATAAGATCGTCAGAGGGTACAGTAAACCTGAAGTGAAGCATCGGAATCTATAACTAGTGTTACAGGAATGGTTTAAAACATAGACAGTAAGAAGAGTCAGTTATCTTGTACATAAGTCGGCATTGTGCCTTTTGTATTTAATTCCGATGCAATTTCTGTGTTTCATCGTCAACAAGAAGGTGAGAGGGATACAGTAAACCTGAAGTGAAGCATTGGAATCTGTAACTAGAGTCACATGAATGGTTCAAAGCATAGACAGTAAGAAGAGTCAGTTTTCTTGTACTTAAGTCGGCATTGTGCTTTTTGTATGTAATTCCGATGCAATTTCTGTGTTTCATCGTCAATAAGAAGGTCAGAGGGATACAGTACACCTGAAGTGAAGCTTTGGAATCAATATTTAGTGTCACAGGAATGGTTCAAAACATAGACAGTACGAAGAGTCAGTTTTCTTGTACTTAATTTTACATTATGCCTTTTGTATTTAACTCCGATGCAATGTCTGTGTTTCATCGTCAATAAGAAGGTCACAGGGATCCAGTAAACCTGAAGTGAAGATTCGGAATCAATATTTAGTGTCACAGGAATGGTTCAAAACATAGACAGTAAGAAGAGTCAGTTTTCTTGTACTTAAGTCGGCATTGTTCCTTTTCTATTTAATTCCGATGCAATTTCTATGTTTCATCGTCAATATGAAGGTCAGAGGGATACAGTAAACCTGAAGTGAAGCATTGGAATCTATAACTAGTGTCACAGGAATGGTTCAAAACATAGACCGTAAGAAGAGTCAGTTTTCTTGTACTTAAGTCGGCATTGTGCCTTTTGTATTTAATTCCGATGCAATTTCTGTGTTTCATCGTCAACAAGAAGGTGAGAGGGATACAGTAAACCTGAAGTGAAGCATCGGAATCTATAACTAGCGTCACATGAATGGTTCAAAACATAGACAGTAAGAAGAGTCAGTTTTCTTGTACTTAAGTCGATATTGTGCCTTTTGTATTTAATTCCGATGCAATTTCTGTGTTTCATCGTCAATAAGAAGGTCAGAGGAATACAGTAAACCTGAAGTGAAGCATCGGAATCTATAACTATAGTCACAGGAATCTTTCTAAACATAGACAGTAAGAAGAGTCAGTTTTCTTGTACTTAAGACGGCGTCGTGCCTTTTGTATTTAATTCCGATGCTATTTCTGTGTTTCATCGTCTATAAGAAGGTCAGAGGGTTACAGTAAACCTGAAGTGAAGCATCGGAATCTATAACTAGTGTCACAGGAATGGTTCAAAACATAGACAGTAAGAAGAGTCAGTTTTCTTGTACTTAAGTCGGCATTGTGCCTTTTGTATTTAATTCTGATGCAATTTCAGTGTTTCATCGTCAATAAGGAGGTCAGAGGGAAACAGTGTACCTGAAGTGAAGCATCGGAATCTATAACTAGTGTCACAGGAATGGTTCAAAACATAAACAGTAAGAAGAGTCAGTTTTCTTGTACTTAAGTCGGCATTGTGCCTTTTGTATTTAATTCCGATGCAATTTCTGTGTTTCATCGTCAATAAGAATGTCAGAGGAATACAGTAAACCTGAAGTGAAGCATCGGAATCTATAACTAGTGTCACCGGAATGGTTCAAACATAGACTGTAAGAAGAGTCAGTTTTCTTGTACTTAAGTCGGCATTGTGCCTTGTATAACTCCGATGCAATTTCTGTGTTTTAACTCCGATGCAATTTCTGTGTTTCATCGTCAATAAGAAGGTCAGAGGGATACACTAAACCTGAAGTGAATCATCGGAATGTATAACAAGTGTCACAGGAATGGTTCAAAACATAGACTGTAAGAAGAGTCAGTTTTCTTGTACTTAAGTCGGCATTGTGCTTTTTGTATTTAATTCCGATGCAATTTCTGTGGTTCATCATCAATAAGAAGGTCAGAGGGATACAGCAAACCTGAAGTGAAGCATCGGAATCTATATTTAGTGTCACAGGAATGGTTCAATTCATAGACAGTAAGAAGAGTCAGTTTTCTTGTACTTAAGTCGGCATTGTGCATTTTCTATTTAAATCCGATGCCATTTCTGTGTTTCATCGTCAATAAGAAGGTCGGAGGGATACAGTAAAACTGAAGTGAAGCATCAGAATCTATAACTAGTGTCACAGGAATGGTTCAAAACATAGACAGTAAGAAGAGTCAGTTTTCTTGTACATAAGTCGGCATGGTGCCTTTTGTATTTAATTCCGATGCATGTTCTGTGTTTCATCGTCAATAAGAAGGTCAGAGGGATGCACTAAACCTGAAGTGATGCATCGGAATCTATAAGTAGTGTCACAAGAATGGTTCAAACATAGAGAGTAAGAAGAGTCAGTTTTCTTGAACTTAAGTCTGCATTGTGCCTTTTGTATTTAATTCCGATGCAATTTCTGTGTTTCATCGTCAAGAAGAAGGTCAGAGGGATACTGTAAACCTGAAGTGAAGCATCGGAATCAACATTTAGTGTCACAGGAATGGTTCAAAATATAGAAAGTAAGTAGTGTCAGTTTTCTTGTACTTAATTCGGCAATGTGCGTTTTCTATTTAATTCCAACGCAATTTCTGTGTTTCATCGTCAATAAGAAGGTCAGAGGGATACAGTAAACCTGAAGTGAAGCATCGGCATCTATAACTAGTGTCACAGGAATGGTTCAAAACATAGACAGTAAGAAGAGTCTGTTTTCTTGTACTTAAGTCGGCATTGTGCCTTTTGTATTTAATTCCGATGCAATTTCTGTGTTTCATCGTCAATACGAAGGTCAGAGGGATACAGTAAATCTGAAGTGAAGCATCGGAATCTATAACTAGTGTCACAGGAATGGTTCAAAACATAGACAGAAAGAAGAGTTAGTTTCCTTGTACTTAAGTCGGCATTGTGCCTTTCGTATTTAATTCCGACGCAATTTCTGTGTTTCATCGTCAATAAGAAGGTCAGAGGAATACAGTCAACCTGAAGTGAAGCATCGGAATCTATAACTAGTGTCACACGAATGGTTCAAAACATTGACAGTAAGAAGAGTCCGTTTTCTTGTAGTTAAGTCGTCCTTATGCCATTTGTATTTAATTCCGATGCAATATCTGTGTTTCATCGTCAACAAGAAGGTCAGAGGGATACAGTAAACCTGAAGTGAAGCATCGGAATCTATAACTAGTGTCACAGGAATGGTTCATAACATAGACTGTAAGAAGGGTCAGTCTTCTTGTACTTAAGTCGGCATCATGCCTTTTGTATTTAATTCCGATGCAATTTTCGTGTTTCATCGTCAATAAGATCGTCAGAGGGTACAGTAAACCTGAAGTGAAGCATCGGAATCTATAACTAGTGTTACAGGAATGGTTTAAAACATAGACAGTAAGAAGAGTCAGTTATCTTGTACATAAGTCGGCATTGTGCCTTTTGTATTTAATTCCGATGCAATTTCTGTGTTTCATCGTCAACAAGAAGGTGAGAGGGATACAGTAAACCTGAAGTGAAGCATTGGAATCTGTAACTAGAGCCACATGAATGGTTCAAAGCATAGACAGTAAGAAGAGTCAGTTTTCTTGTACTTAAGTCGGCATTGTGCTTTTTGTATGTAATTCCGATGCAATTTCTGTGTTTCATCGTCAATAAGAAGGTCCGAGGGATACAGTACACCTGAAGTGAAGCTTTGGAATCAATATTTTGTGTCACAGGAATGGTTCAAAACATAGACAGTACGAAGAGTCAGTTTTCTTGTACTTAATTTTACATTATGCCTTTTGTATTTAACTCCGATGCAATGTCTGTGTTTCATCGTCAATAAGAAGGTCACAGGGATACAGTAAACCTGAAGTGAAGATTCGGAATCAATATTTAGTGTCACAGGAATGGTTCAAAACATAGACAGTACGAAGAGTAAGTTTTCTTGTACTTAATTCGGCATTGTGCCTTTTCTATTTAATTCCGACGCAATGTCTGTGTTTCATAGTCAATAAGGAGGTCTGAGGGATACAGTTAACCTGAAGTGAAGTATCGGCATCTATAACTAGTGTCACAGGAATGGTTCAAAACATAGACAGTAAGAAGAGTCAGTTTTCTTGTACTTAAGTCGGCATTGTTCCTTTTCTATTAAATTCCGATGCAATTTCTATGTTTCATCGTCAATATGAAGGTCAGAGGGATACAGTAAACCTGAAGGGAAGCATTGGAATCTATAACTAGTGTCACAGGAATGGTTCAAAACATAGACCGTAAGAAGAGTCAGTTTTCTTGTACTTAAGTCGGCATTGTGCCTTTTGTATTTAATTCCGATGCAATTTCTGTGTTTCATCGTCAACAAGAAGGTGAGAGGGATACAGTAAACCTGAAGTGAAGCATCGGAATCTATAACTAGCGTCACATGAATGGTTCAAAACATAGACAGTAAGAAGAGTCAGTTTTCTTGTACTTAAGTCGACATTGTGCCTCTTGTATTTAATTCCGATGCAATTTCAGTGTTTCATCGTCAATAAGGAGGTCAGAGGGAAACAGTGAACCTGAAGTGAAGCATCGGAATCTATAACTAGTGTCACAGGAATGGTTCAAAACATAGACAGTAAGAAGAGTCAGTTTCCTTGTTCTTAAGTCGGCATTGTGCCTTTTGGATTTAATTCCGATGCAATTTCTGTGTTTCATCGTCAATAAGAATGTGAGAGGAATACAGTAAACCTGAAGTTAGGCATCGGAATCTGTAACTAGTGTCACAGGAATGGTTCAAAACATAGACAGTAAGAAGAGTCAGTTTTCTTGTTCTTAAGTCGTCATTGTTCCATTTGTATTTCATTCCGAAGCAATATCTGTATTTCATCCTCAATGAGAAGGTCAGAGGGATACAGTAAACCTGAAGTGAAGCATCGGAATCTATAAATAGTGTCACCGGAATGGTTCAAACATAGACTGTAAGAAGAGTCAGTTTTCTTGTACTTAAGTCGGCATTGTGCCTTTTGTATTTAACTCCGATGCAATTTCTGTGTTTCATCGTCAATAAGAAGGTCAGAGGGATACAGTACACCTGAAGTGAAGCATCGGAATCTATAACTAGTGTCACAGGAATGGTTCAAAACATAGACAGTAAGAAGAGTCAGTTTTCCGTTACATAAGACGGCATTGTGCCTTTTGTATTTAATTCCGAACAATTTCTGTGTTTCATCGTCAATGAGAAGGTCAGAGGGATACAGCAAACCGGAAGTGAAGCATCGGAATCATTATTTAGTGTCACAGGAATGGTTCAAAATATAGACAGTAAGTAGAGTCAGTTTTCTTGTACTTAATTCGGCAATGTGCCTTTTCTATTTAATTCCGACGCAATTTCTGTGTTTCATCGTCAATTAGAAGGTCACTGGGATACAGTAAACCTGAGGTGAAGCATCGGAATGTATAACAAGTGTCACAGGAATGGTTCAAAACATAGACAGTAAGAAGAAGCAGTTTTCTTGTACTTAAGTCGGCATTGTGCTTTTTGTATTTAATTCCGATGCAATTTCTGTGGTTCATCATTAATAAGAAGGTCAGAGGGATACAGCAAACCTGAAGTGAAGCATCGGAATCTATATTTAGTGTCACAGGAATGGTTCAATTCATAGACAGTAAGAAGAGTCAGTTTTCTTGTACTTAAGTCGGCATTGTGCATTTTCTATTTAATTCCGGCGCCATTTCTGTGTTTCATCGTCAATAAGAAGGTCGGAGGGATACAGTAAACCTGAAGTGAAGCATCAGAATCTATAACTAGTGTCACAGGAATGGTTCAAGACATAGACAGTACGAAGAGTCAGTTTTCTCGTACCTAATTTTACATTATGCCTTTTGTATTTAACTCCGATGCAATATCTGTGTTTCATCGTCAATAAGAAGGTCAGAGGGATACAGTAAACCTGAAGTGAAGATTCGGAATCAATATTTAGTGTCACAGGAATGGTTCAAAACATAGACAGTACGAAGAGTAAGTTTTCTTGTACTTAATTCGGCATTGTGCCTTTTCTATTTAATTCCGACGCAATGTCTGTGTTTCATAGTCAATAAGGAGGTCTGAGGGATACAGTTAACCTGAAGTGAAGTATCGGCATCTATAACTAGTGTCACAGGAATGGTTCAAAACATAGACAGTAAGAAGAGTCAGTTTTCTTGTACTTAAGTCGGCATTGTGCCTTTTGTATTTAACTCCGATGCAATTTCTGTGTTTCATCGTCAATAAGAAGGTCAGAGGGATACAGTACACCTGAAGTGAAGCATCGGAATCTATAACTAGTGTCACAGGAATGGTTCAAAACATAGACAGTAAGAAGAGTCAGTTTTCCGTTACATAAGACGGCATTGTGCCTTTTGTATTTAATTCCGAACAATTTCTGTGTTTCATCGTCAATAAGAAGGTCAGAGGGATACAGTAAACCGGAAGTGAAGCATCGGAATCATTATTTAGTGTCACAGGAATGGTTCAAAATATAGACAGTAAGTAGAGTCAGTTTTCTTGTACTTAATTCGGCAATGTGCCTTTTCTATTTAATTCCGACGCAATTTCTGTGTTTCATCGTCAATTAGAAGGTCACTGGGATACAGTAAACCTGAAGTGAAGCATCGGAATGTATAACAAGTGTCACAGGAATGGTTCAAAACATAGACAGTGAGAAGAAGCAGTTTTCTTGTACTTAAGTCGGCATTGTGCTTTTTGTATTTAATTCCGATGCAATTTCTGTGGTTCATCATTAATAAGAAGGTCAGAGGGATACAGCAAACCTGAAGTGAAGCATCGGAATCTATATTTAGTGTCACAGGAATGGTTCAATTCATAGACAGTAAGAAGAGTCAGTTTTCTTGTACTTAAGTCGGCATTGTGCATTTTCTATTTAATTCCGGCGCCATTTCTGTGTTTCATCGTCAATAAGAAGGTCGGAGGGATACAGTAAACCTGAAGTGAAGCATCAGAATCTATAACTAGTGTCACAGGAATGGTTCAAGACATAGACAGTACGAAGAGTCAGTTTTCTCGTACTTAATTTTACATTATGCCTTTTGTATTTAACTCCGATGCAATATCTGTGTTTCATCGTCAATAAGAAGGTCAGAGGGATACAGTAAACCTGAAGTGAAGATTCGGAATCAATATTTAGTGTCACAGGAATGGTTCAAAACATAGACAGTACGAAGAGTAAGTTTTCTTGTACTTAATTCGGCATTGTGCCTTTTCTATTTAATTCCGACGCAATGTCTGTGTTTCATAGTCAATAAGGAGGTCTGAGGGATACAGTTAACCTGAAGTGAAGTATCGGCATCTATAACTAGTGTCACAGGAATGGTTCAAAACATAGACAGTAAGAAGAGTCAGTTTTCTTGTACTTAAGTCGGCATTGTTCCTTTTCTATTTAATTCCGATGCAATTTCTATGTTTCATCGTCAATATGAAGGTCAGAGGGATACAGTAAACATGAAGTGAAGCATTGGAATCTATAACTAGTGTCACAGGAATGGTTCAAAACATAGACCGTAAGAAGAGTCAGTTTTCTTGTACTTAAGTCGGCATTGTGCCTTTTGCATTTAATTCCGATGCAATTTCTGTGTTTCATCGTCAACAAGAAGGTGAGAGGGATACAGTAAACCTGAAGTGAAGCATCGGAATCTATAACTAGCGTCACATGAATGGTTCAAAACATAGACAGTAAGAAGAGTCAGTTTTCTTGTACTTAAGTCGATATTGTGCCTTTTGTATTTAATTCCGATGCAATTTCTGTGTTTCATCGTCAATAAGAAGGTCAGAGGAATACAGTAAACCTGAAGTGAAGCATCGGAATCTATAACTAGAGTCACAGGAATCTTTCAAAACATAGACAGTAAGAAGAGTCAGTTTTCTTGTACTTAAGACGGCGTCGTGCCTTTTGTATTTAATTCCGATGCTATTTCTGTGTTTCATCGTCAATAAGAAGGTCAGAGGGTTACAGTAAACCTGAAGTGGAGCATCGGAATCTATAACTACTGTCACAGGAATGGTTCAAAGCAAAGACAGTAAGAAGAGTCAGTTTTCTTGTACTTAAGTCGACATTGTGCCTCTTGTATTTAATTCCGATGCAATTTCAGTGTTTCATCGTCAATAAGGAGGTCAGAGGGAAACAGTGAACCTGAAGTGAAGCATCGGAATCTATAACTAGTGTCACAGGAATGGTTCAAAACATAGACAGTAAGAAGAGTCAGTTTCCTTGTACTTAAGTCGGCATTGTGCCTTTTGGATTTAATTCCGATGCAATTTCTGTGTTTCATCGTCAATAAGAATGTCAGAGGAATACAGTAAACCTGAAGTGAAGCATCGGAATCTGTAACTAGTGTCACAGGAATGGTTCAAAACATAGACAGTAAGAAGAGTCAGTTTTCTTGTTCTTAAGTCGTCATTGTTCCATTTGTATTTCATTCCGAAGCAATATCTGTATTTCATCCTCAATGAAAAGGTCAGAGGGATACAGTAAACCTGAAGTGAAGCATCGGAATCTATAAATAGTGTCACCGGAATGGTTCAAACATAGACTGTAAGAAGAGTCAGTTTTCTTGTACCTAAGTCGGCATTGTGCCTTTTGTATTTAACTCCGATGCAATTTCTGTGTTTCATCGTCAATAAGAAGGTCAGAGTGATACAGTACACCTGAAGTGAAGCATCGGAATCTGTAACTAGTGTAACAGGAATGGTTCAAAACATAGACAGTAAGAAGATTCAGTTTTCCGTTACATAAGACGGCATTGTGCCTTTTGTATTTAATTCCGAACAATTTCTGTGTTTCATCGTCAATAAGAAGGTCAGAGGGATACAGTAAACCGGAAGTGAAGCATCGGAATCATTATTTAGTGTCACAGGAATGGTTCAAAGTATAGACAGTAAGTAGAGTCAGTTTTCTTGTACTTAATTCGGCAATGTGCCTTTTCTATTTAATTCCGACGCAATTTCTGTGTTTCATCGTCAATTAGAAGGTCACTGGGATACAGTAAACCTGAAGTGAAGCATCGGAATGTATAACAAGTGGCACAGGAATGGTTCAAAACATAGACAGTAAGAAGAAGCAGTTTTCTTGTACTTAAGTCGGCATTGTGCTTTTTGTATTTAATTCCGATGCAATTTCTGTGGTTCATCATTAATAAGAAGGTCAGAGGGATACAGCAAACCTGAAGTGAAGCATCGGAATCTATATTTAGTGTCACAGGAATGGTTCAATTCATAGACAGTAAGAAGAGTCAGTTTTCTTGTACTTAAGTCGGCATTGTGCATTTTCTATTTAATTCCGGCGCCATTTCTGTGTTTCATCGTCAATAATAAGGTCGGAGGGATACAGTAAACCTGAAGTGAAGCATCAGAATCTATAACTAGTGTCACAGGAATGGTTCAAGACATAGACAGTACGAAGAGTCAGTTTTCTCGTACTTAATTTTACATTATGCCTTTTGTATTTAACTCCGATGCAATATCTGTGTTTCATCGTCAATAAGAAGGTCAGAGGGATACAGTAAACCTGAAGTGAAGATTCGGAATCAATATTTAGTGTCACAGGAATGGTTCAAAACATAGACAGTACGAAGAGTAAGTTTTCTTGTACTTAATTCGGCATTGTGCCTTTTCTATTTAATTCCGACGCAATGTCTGTGTTTCATAGTCAATAAGGAGGTCTGAGGGATACAGTTAACCTGAAGTGAAGTATCGGCATCTATAACTAGTGTCACAGGAATGGTTCAAAACATAGACAGTAAGAAGAGTCAGTTTTCTTGTACTTAAGTCGGCATTGTTCCTTTTCTATTTAATTCCGATGCAATTTCTATGTTTCATCGTCAATATGAGGGTCAGAGGGATACAGTAAACCTGAAGTGAAGCATTGGAATCTATAACTAGTGTCACAGGAATGGTTCAAAACATAGACAGTAAGAAGAGTCAGTTTTCTTGTACTTAAGTCGGCATTGTGCTTTTGTATTTAATTCCGATGCAATTTCTGTGTTTCATCGTCAACAAGAAGGTGAGAGGGATACAGTAAACCTGAAGTGAAGCATCGGAATCTATAACTAGCGTCACATGAATGGTTCAAAACATAGACAGTAAGAAGAGTCAGTTTTCTTGTACTTAAGTCGGCATTGTGCCTTTTGTATTTAATTCCGATGCAATTTCTGTGTTTCATCGTCAATAAGAAGGTCAGAGGAAACAGTAAACCTGAAGTGAAGCATCGGAATCTATAACTAGAGTCACAGGAATCTTTCAAAACATAGACAGTAAGAAGAGTCAGTTTTCTTGTACTTAAGACGGCGTTGTGCCTTTTGTATTTAATTCCGATGCTATTTCTGTGTTTCATCGTCAATAAGAAGGTCAGAGGGTTACAGTAAACCTGAAGTGAAACATCGGAATCTGTAACTAGTGTCACAGGACTGGTTCAAAACATAGACAGTAAGAAGAGTCAGTTTTCTTGTTCTTAAGTCGTCATTGTTCCATTTGTATTTCATTCCGAAGCAATATCTGTATTTCATCCTCAATAAGAAGGTCAGAGGGATACAGTAAACCTGAAGTGAAGCATCGGAATCTATAAATAGTGTCACCGGAATGGTTCAAAACATAGACAGTAAGAAGAGTCAGTTTTCTTGTACTTAAGTCGGCATTGTGCCTTTTGTATTTAATTCCGAACAATTTCTGTGTTTCATCGGCAATAAGAAGGTCAGAGGGATACAGTAAACCTGAAGTGAAGCATCGGAATCTATAAATAGTGTCACCGGAATGGTTCAAAACATAGACAGTAAGAAGAGTCAGTTTTCTTGTACTTAAGTCGGCATTGTGCCTTTTGTATTTAATTCCGAACAATTTCTGTGTTTCATCGGCAATAAGAAGGTCAGAGGCATACAGTAAACCGGAAGTGAAGCATCGGAATCCATATTTAGTGTCACAGGAATGGTTCAAAATATAGACAGTAAGTAGAGTCAGTTTTCTTGTACTTAATTCGGCAATGTGCCTTTTCTATTTAATTCCGACGCAATTTCTGTGTTTCATCGTCAATTAGAAGGTCACTGGGATACAGTAAACCTGAAGTGAAGCATCGGAATGTATAACAAGTGTCACAGGAATGGTTCAAAACATAGACAGTAAGAAGAAGCAGTTATCTTGTACTTAAGTCGGCATTGTGCTTTTTGTATTTAATTCCGATGCAATTTCTGTGGTTCATCATCAATAAGAAGGTCACAGGGATACAGCAAACCTGAAGTGAAGCATCGGAATCTATATTTAGTGTCACAGGAATGGTTTAATTCATAGACAGTAAGAAGAGTCAGTTTTCTTGTACTTAAGTCGGCATTGTGCATTTTCTATTTAATTCCGATGCCATTCCTGTGTTTCATCGTCAATAAGAGGGTCGGAGGGATACAGTAAACCTGAAGTGAAGCATCAGAATCTATAACTAGTGTCACAGGAATGGTTCAAAACATAGACAGTAAGAAGAGTCAGTTTTCTTGTACTTAAGTCGGCATTGTTCCTTTTCCATTTAATTCCGATGCAATTTCTATGTTTCATCGTCAACAAGAAGGTCAGAGGGATACAGAAAACCTGAAGTGAAGCATCGGAATCTATAACGAGTGTCACGGGAATGGATCAAAGCATAGACAGTAAGAAGAGTCAGTTTTTCTTTTACTTAAGTCGGCATAGTGCTTTTTGTATTTAATTCCGAAGCAATTTCTGTGATTCATCGTCAATAAGAAGGTCAGAGGGATACAGTAAACCTGGAGTAAAACATCGGAATCTGTAATTAGTGTCACATGAATGGTTCAAACATAGACAGTAAGAAGAGTCAGTTTTCATGTACATAAGTCGGCATTGTGCCTTTTGTATTTAATTCCGATGCAATTTCTGGGTTTCATCGTCAATAAGAAGGTCAAAGGGATAAAGTATACCTGAAGTGAAGCATAGGAATCTATAATTAGTGTCACATGAATGGTTCAAAACATAGGCAGTAAGAAGAGTCAGTTTCCTTCTACTTAAGTCGGCATTGTGCTTTTTGTATTTAATTCCGATGCAATATCTGTGTTTCATCATCAACAAGAAGGTCAGAGGGATACAGTAAACCTGAAGTGAAGCATCGGCATCTATAACTAGTGTCACAGGAATGGTTCAAAACATAGACTGAAAGAAGAGTCAGTCTTCTTGTACTTAAGTCAGCATTGTGCATTTTGTATTTAACTCCGATGCAATTTCTGTGTTTCATCGTCAATAAGAAGGTCACAGGGTTACAGTAAACCTGAAGTGGAGCATCGGAATCAAAAACTACTGTCACAGGAATGGTTCAAAACAAAGACAGTAAGAAGAGTCAGTTTTCTTGTACTTAAGTCGACATTGTGCCTCTTGTATTTAATTCCGATGCAATTTCAGTGTTTCATCGTCATAAGGAGGTCAGAGGGAAACAGTGAACCTGAAGTGAAGCATCGGAGTCTATAACTAGTGTCACAGGAGTGGTTCAAAACATAGACAGTAAGAAGAGTCAGTTTCCTTGTACTTAAGTCGGCATTGTGCCTTTTGTATTTAACTCCGATGCAATTTCTGTGTTTCATCGTCAATAAGAAGGTCAGAGGGATACAGTACACCTGAAGTGAAGCATCGGAATCTATAACTAGTCTCACAGGAATGGTTCAAAACATTGACAGTAAGAAGAGTCAGTTTTCTTGTACATAAGTCGGCATTGTGCCTTTTGTATTTCATTCCGATGCAATTTCTGTGTTTCATCGTTAATAAGAAGGTCAGAGGGATACACTAAACCTGAAGTGAAGCATCGGAATCTATAAGTAGTGTCACAGGAATGGTTCAAACATAGAGAGTAAGAAGAGTCAGTTTTCTTGTACTTAAGTCGGCATTGTGCCTTTTGTATTTAATTCCGATGCAATTTCTGTGTTTCATCGTCAAGAAGAATGTCAGAGGGATACAGTAAACCTGAAGTGAAGCATCGGAATCAATATTTAATGTCACAGGAATGGTTCAAAATATAAAAAGTAAGTTGAGTCAGTTTTCTAGTACTTAATTCGGCAATGTGCCTTTTCTATTTAATTCCGACGCAGTTTCTGTGTTTCATCGTCAATAAGAAGGTCATAGGGATACAGTAAACCTGAAGTGAAGCATGGGCATCTGTAACTAGTGTCACAGGAATGGTTCAAAACATAGACAATAAGAAGAGTCAGTTTTCCGTTACATAAGACGGCATTGTGCCTTTTGTATTTAATTCCGAACAATTTCTGTGTTTCATCGTCAATAAGAAGGTCAGAGGGATACAGTAAACCGGAAGTGAAGCATCGGAATCATTATTTAGTGTCACAGGAATGGTTCAAAGTATAGACAGTAAGTAGAGTCAGTTTTCTTGTACTTAATTCGGCAATGTGCCTTTTCTATTTAATTCCGACGCAATTTCTGTGTTTCATCGTCAATTAGAAGGTCACTGGGATACAGTAAACCTGAAGTGAAGCATCGGAATGTATAACAAGTGTCACAGGAATGGTTCAAAACATAGACAGTAAGAAGAAGCAGTTTTCTTGTACTTAAGTCGGCATTGTGCTTTTTGTATTTAATTCCGATACAATTTCTGTGGTTCATCATTAATAAGAAGGTCAGAGGGATACAGCAAACCTGAAGTGAAGCATCGGAATCTATATTTAGTGTCACAGGAATGGTTCAATTCATAGACAGTAAGAAGAGTCAGTTTTCTTGTACTTAAGTCGGCATTGTGCATTTTCTATTTAATTCCGGCGCCATTTCTGTGTTTCATCGTCAATAATTAGGTCGGAGGGATACAGTAAACCTGAAGTGAAGCATCAGAATCTATAACTAGTGTCACAGGAATGGTTCAAGACATAGACAGTACGAAGAGTCAGTTTTCTCGTACTTAATTTTACATTATGCCTTTTGTATTTAACTCCGATGCAATATCTGTGTTTCATCGTCAATAAGAAGGTCAGAGGGATACAGAAAACCTGAAGTGAAGATTCGGAATCAATATTTAGTGTCACAGGAATGGTTCAAAACATAGACAGTACGAAGAGTAAGTTTTCTTGTACTTAATTCGGCATTGTGCCTTTTCTATTTAATTCCGACGCAATGTCTGTGTTTCATAGTCAATAAGGAGGTCTGAGGGATACAGTTAACCTGAAGTGAAGTATCGGCATCTATAACTAGTGTCACAGGAATGGTTCAAAACATAGACAGTAAGAAGAGTCAGTTTTCTTGTACTTAAGTCGGCATTGTTCCTTTTCTATTTAATTCCGATGCAATTTCTATGTTTCATCGTCAATATGAAGGTCAGAGGGATACAGTAAACCTGAAGTGAAGCATTGGAATCTATAACTAGTGTCACAGGAATGGTTCAAAACATAGACAGTAAGAAGAGTCAGTTTTCTTGTACTTAAGTCGGCATTGTGCTTTTGTATTTAATTCCGATGCAATTTCTGTGTTTCATCGTCAACAAGAA
This sequence comes from Schistocerca americana, assembly GCF_021461395.2. Lineage (NCBI taxonomy): Eukaryota > Metazoa > Arthropoda > Insecta > Orthoptera > Acrididae > Schistocerca > Schistocerca americana. Next base: position 4,159,730 of record NW_025725983.1, on the reverse strand, counting down.
GGTGAGAGGGATACAGTAAACCTGAAGTGAAGCATCGGAATCTATAACTAGCGTCACATGAATGGTTCAAAACATAGACAGTAAGAAGAGTCAGTTTTCTTGTACTTAAGTCGGCATTGTGCCTTTTGTATTTAATTCCGATGCAATTTCTGTGTTTCATCGTCAATAAGAAGGTCAGAGGAAACAGTAAACCTGAAGTGAAGCATCGGAATCTATAACTAGAGTCACAGGAATCTTTCAAAACATAGACAGTAAGAAGAGTCAGTTTTCTTGTACTTAAGACGGCGTTGTGCCTTTTGTATTTAATTTCGATGCTATTTCTGTGTTTCATCGTCAATAAGAAGGTCAGAGGGTTACAGTAAACCTGAAGTGAAACATCGGAATCTGTAACTAGTGTCACAGGACTGGTTCAAAACATAGACAGTAAGAAGAGTCAGTTTTCTTGTTCTTAAGTCGTCATTGTTCCATTTGTATTTCATTCCGAAGCAATATCTGTATTTCATCCTCAATAAGAAGGTCAGAGGGATACAGTAAACCTGAAGTGAAGCATCGGAATCTATAAATAGTGTCACCGGAATGGTTCAAACATAGACTGTAAGAAGAGTCAGTTTTCTTGTACTTAAGTCGGCATTGTGCCTTTTGTATTTAACTCCGATGCAATTTCTGTGTTTCATCGTCAATAAGAAGGTCAGAGGGATACAGTACACCTGAAGTGAAGCATCGGAATGTATAACTAGTGTCACAGGAATGGATCAAAACATAGACAGTAAGAAGAGTCAGTTTTCCGTTACATAAGACGGCATTGTGCCTTTTGTATTTAATTCCGAACAATTTCTGTGTTTCATCGTCAATAAGAAGGTCAGAGGCATACAGTAAACCGGAAGTGAAGCATCGGAATCCATATTTAGTGTCACAGGAATGGTTCAAAATATAGACAGTAAGTAGAGTCAGTTTTCTTGTACTTAATTCGGCAATGTGCCTTTTCTATTTAATTCCGACGCAATTTCTGTGTTTCATCGTCAATTAGAAGGTCACTGGGATACAGTAAACCTGAAGTGAAGCATCGGAATGTATAACAAGTGTCACAGGAATGGTTCAAAACATAGACAGTAAGAAGAAGCAGTTATCTTGTACTTAAGTCGGCATTGTGCTTTTTGTATTTAATTCCGATGCAATTTCTGTGGTTCATCATCAATAAGAAGGTCACAGGGATACAGCAAACCTGAAGTGAAGCATCGGAATCTATATTTAGTGTCACAGGAATGGTTTAATTCATAGACAGTAAGAAGAGTCAGTCTTCTTGTACTTAAGTCGGCATTGTGCATTTTCTATTTAATTCCGATGCCATTTCTGTGTTTCATCGTCAATAAGAAGGTCGGAGGGATACAGTAAACCTGAAGTGAAGCATCAGAATCTATAACTAGTGTCACAGGAATGGTTCAAAACATAGACAGTAAGAAGAGTCAGTTTTCTTGTACTTAAGTCGGCATTGATCCTTTTCCATTTAATTCCGATGCAATTTCTATCTTTCATCGTCAACAAGAAGGTCAGAGGGATACAGAAAACCTGAAGTGAAGCATCGGAATCTATAACGAGTGTCACGGGAATGGATCAAAGCATAGACAGTAAGAAGAGTCAGTTTTTCTTTTACTTAAGTCGGCATAGTGCTTTTTGTATTTAATTCCGAAGCAATTTCTGTGATTCATCGTCAATAAGAAGGTCAGAGGGATACAGTAAACCTGGAGTAAAACATCGGAATCTATAACTAGTGTCACATGAATGGTTCAAACATAGACAGTAAGAAGAGTCAGTTTTCATGTACATAAGTCGGCATTGTGCCTTTTGTATTTAATTCCGATGCAATTTCTGGGTTTCATCGTCAATAAGAAGGTCAAAGGGATAAAGTATACCTGAAGTGAAGCATAGGAATCTATAATTAGTGTCACATGAATGGTTCAAAACATAGGCAGTAAGAAGAGTCAGTTTCCTTCTACTTAAGTCGGCATTGTGCTTTTTGTATTTAATTCCGATGCAATATCTGTGTTTCATCGTCAATAAGAAGGTCACAGGGTTACAGTAAACCTGAAGTGGAGCATCGGAATCAAAAACTACTGTCACAGGAATGGTTCAAAACAAAGACAGTAAGAAGAGTCAGTTTTCTTGTACTTAAGTCGACATTGTGCCTCTTGTATTTAATTCCGATGCAATTTCAGTGTTTCATCGTCATAAGGAGGTCAGAGGGAAACAGTGAACCTGAAGTGAAGCATCGGAGTCTATAACTAGTGTCACAGGAATGGTTCAAAACATAGACAGTAAGAAGAGTCAGTTTCCTTGTACTTAAGTCGGCATTGTGCCTTTTGTATTTAACTCCGATGCAATTTCTGTGTTTCATCGTCAATAAGAAGGTCAGAGGGATACAGTACACCTGAAGTGAAGCATCGGAATCTGTAACTAGTGTCACAGGAAAGGTTCAAAACATTGACAGTAAGAAGAGTCAGTTTTCTTGTACATAAGTCGGCATTGTGCCTTTTGTATTTCATTCCGATGCAATTTCTGTGTTTCATCGTTAATAAGAAGGTCAGAGGGATACACTAAACCTGAAGTGAAGCATCGGAATCTATAAGTAGTGTCACAGGAATGGTTCAAACATAGAGAGTAAGAAGAGTCAGTTTTCTTGCACTTAAGTCGGCATTGTGCCTTTTGTATTTAATTCCGATGCAATTTCTGTGTTTCATCGTCAAGAAGAAGGTCAGAGGGATACAGTAAACCTGAAGTGAAGCATCGGAATCAATATTTAATGTCACAGGAATGGTTCAAAATATAAAAAGTAAGTAGAGTCAGTTTTCTAGTACTTAATTCGGCAATGTGCCTTTTCTATTTAATTCCGACGCAGTTTCTGTGTTTCATCGTCAATAAGAAGGTCATAGGGATACAGTAAACCTGAAGTGAAGCATGGGCATCTGTAACTAGTGTCACAGGAATGGTTCAAAACATAGACAATAAGAAGAGTCTGTTTTCTTGTACTTAAGTCGGCATTGTTCCTTTTCTATTTAATTCCGATGCTATTTCTATGTTTCATCGTCAATAAGAAGGTCACAGGGATGCAGTAAACCTGAAGTGAAGCATCGGAATGTATAACAAGTGTCACAGGAATGGTTCAAAACATAGACAGTAAGAAGAGTCAGTTTTCTTGTACTTAAGTCGGCATTGTTCCTTTTCCATTTAATTCCGATGCAACCTCTATGATTCATCGTCAACAAGAAGGTAAGAGGGATACAGAAAACCTGCAGTGAAGCATCGGAATCAATAACGAGTGTCACAGGAATGGATCAAAGCATAGACAGTAAGAAGGGTCAGTTTTCTTGTACTTAAGTCGACATTGTGCCTCTTGTATTTAATTCCGATGCAATTTCAGTGTTTCATCGTCATAAGGAGGTCAGAGGGAAACAGTGAACCTGAAGTGAAGCATCGGAATCAATAACTAGTGTCACAGGAATGGTTCAAAACATAGACAGTAAGAAGAGTCAGTTTTCTTGTACTTAAGTCGGCATTGTGCCTTTTGTATTTAATAACGATGCAATTTCTGTGTTTCATCGTCAATAAGAAGGTCAGAGGGATACAGTACACCTGAAGTGAAGCATCGGAATCTATAACTAGTGTCACAGGAATGGTTCAAAACATTGACAGTAAGAAGAGTCAGTTTTCTTTTACTTAAGTCGGCATTGTGCCTTTTGTATTTTATTCCGATGCAATTTCTGTGTTTCATCGTCAATAAGAAGGTCAGAGGGATACAGTAAACCTGAAGTGAAGCATCGGAATCTGTAACTATTGTCACAGGAATGGTTCAAAACATAGGCAGTAAGAAGAGTCAGTTTCCTTCTACTTAAGTCGGCTTGTGCTTTTTGTATTTAATTCCGATGCAATATCTGTGTTTCATCATCAACAAGAAGGTCAGAGGGATACAGTAAACCTGAAGTGAAGCATCGGCATCTATAACTAGTGTCACAGAAATGGTTCAAAACATAGACTGTAAGAAGAGTCAGTCTTCCTGTACTTAAGGCAGCATTGTGCATTTTGTATTTAACTCCGATGCAATTTCTGTGTTTTATCGTCAATAAGAAGGTCAGAGGGTTACAGTAAACCTGAAGTGGAGCATCGGAATCAAAAACTACTGTCACAGGAATGGTTCAAAACAAAGACAGTGAGAAGAGTCAGTTTTCTTGTACTTAAGTCGACATTGTGCCTCTTGTATATAATTCCGATGCAAGTTCAGTGTTTCATCGTCATAAGGAGGTCAGAGGGAAACAGTGAACCTGAAGTGAAGCATCGGAATCTATAACTAGTGTCACAGGAATGGTTCAAAACATAGACAGTAAGAAGAGTCAGTTTTCTTGTACTTAAGTCGGCATTGTGCCTTTTGTATTTAACTCCGATGCAATTTCTGTGTTTCATCGTCAATAAGAAGGTCAGAGGGATACAGTACACCTGAAGTGAAGCATCGGAATCTATAACTAGTGTCACAGGAATGGTTCAAAACATTGACAGTAAGAAGAGTCAGTTTTCTTGTACATAAGTCGGCATTGTGCCTTTTGTTTTTAATTCCGATGCAATTTCTGTGTTTCATCGTTAATAAGAGGGTCAGAGGGATACACTAAACCTGAAGTGAAGCATCGGAATCTATAAGTAGTGTCACAGGAATGGTTCAAACATAGAGAGTAAGAAGAGTCAGTTTTCTTGTACTTAAGTCGGCATTGTGCCTTTTGTATTTAATTCCGATGCAATTTCTGTGTTTCATCGTCAAGAAGAAGGTCAGAGGGATACAGTAAACCTGAAGTGAAGCATCGGAATCAATATTTAATGTCACAGGAATGGTTCAAAATATAGAAAGTAAGTAGAGTCAGTTTTCTAGCACTTAATTCGGCAATGTGCCTTTACTATTTAATTCCGACGCAATATCTGTGTTTCATCGTCAATAAGAAGGTCATAGGGATACAGTAAACCTGAAGTGAAGCATCGGCATCTATAACTAGTGTCACAGGAATGGTTCAAAACATAGACAGTAAGAAGAGTCTGTTTTCTTGTACTTAAGTCGGCATTGTTCCTTTTCTATTTAATTCCGATGCAATTTCTATGTTTCATCGTCAATAAGAAGGTCACAGGGATACAGTAAACCTGAAGTGAAGCATCGGAATGTATAACAAGTGTCCCAGGAATGGTTCAAAACATAGACAGTAAGAAGAGTCAGTTTTCTTGTACTTAAGTCGGCATTGTGCTTTTTGTATTTAATTCCGATGCAATTTCTGTGGTTCATCTTCAATAGGAAGGTCGGAAGGGATACAAAAAAAAAAGTGAAGCATCGCAATCTATATTTAGTGTCACAGGAATGATTCAATTCATAGACAGTAAGAAGAGCCAGTTTTCTAGTACTTAAGTCGGCATTGTGCATTTTCTATTTAATTCCGATGCCATTTCTGTGTTTCATCGTCAATAAGAAGGTCAGAGGGATACAGTAAACCTGAAGTGAAGCATCAGAACCTATAACTAGTGTCACAGGAATGGTTCAAAACATAGACAGTAAGAAGAGTCAGTTTTCTTGTACTTAAGTCGGCATTGTTCCTTTTCCATTTAATTCCGATGCAATTTCTATGATTCATCGTCAACAAGATGGTAAGAGGGATACAGAAAACCTGAAGTGAAGCATCGGAATGAATAACGAGTGTCACAGGAATGGATCAAAGCATAGACAGTAAGAAGAGTCAGTTTTCTTTTACTTAAGTCGGCATAGTGCCTTTTGTATTTAATTCCGAAGCAATTTCTGTGATTCATCGTCAATAAGAAGGTCAGAGGGATACAGTAAACCTGGAGTAAAACATCAGAATCTATAATTAGTGTCACATGAATGGTTCTAACATAAACAGTAAGAAGAGTCAGTTTTCTTGTACATAAGTCGGCATTGTGCCTTTTGTATTTAATTCCGATGCAATTTCTGTGTTTCATCGTCAATATGAAGGTCAGAGGGATAAAGTATACCTGAAGTGAAGCATAGGAATCTATAATTAGTGTCACATGAATGGTTCAAAACACAGACAGTAAGAAGAGTCAGTTTACTTTTACTGAAGTCGGCATTGTGCCTTTTGTATTTAATTCCGATGCAATTTCTGTGTTTCATCCTCAATAAGAAGGTCAGAGGGATACAGTAAACCTGAAGTGAAGCATCGGAATCAATAACTAGTGTCACAGGAATGGTTCAAAACATAGGCAGTAAGAAGAGTCAGTTTCCTTCTACTTAAGGCGTCATTGTGCCTTTTGTATTTAATTCCGATGCAATATCTGTGTTTCATCATCAACAAGAAGGTCAGAGGGATACAGTAAACCTGAAGTGAAGCATCGGAATCTATAACTAGTGTCACAGGAATGGTTCAAAACATAGACTGTAAGAAGAGTCAGTCTTCTTGTACTTATGTCAGCATTGTGCCTTTTGTATTTAACTCCGATGCAATTTCTGTGTTTCATCGTCAATAAGAAGGTCAGAGGGATACAGTAAACCTGAAGTGAAGCATCGGAATCTATAACTAGTGTCACAGGAATGGTTCAAAACATAGACAGTAAGAAGAGTCAGTTTTCTTGTACTTAAGTCGGCGTTGTATCTTTTGTATTTAATTCCGATGCAATTTCTGTGTTTCATCAACAATAAGAAGGTCAGAGGGATACAGTAAACCTGAAGTGAAGCATCGGAATCTATAACTAGTGTCAATGGAATGGTTCAGAACATAGACAGTAAGAAGAGTCGGTTTTCTTGTACTTAAGTCGGCATTGTGCCTACTGTATTTAATTCCGATGCAATTTCTGTGTTTCATCGTCAATAAGAAGGTCAGAGGAAAACAGTAAACCAGAAGTGAAGCATTGGGATCTATAACTAGTGCCACAGGAATGGTTCAAAACATAGACAGTAAGAAGAGTCAGTTTTCTTGTACTTAAGTCGACATTGTGCTTCTTGTATTTAATTCCGATGCAATTTCAGTGTTTCATCGTCAATAAGGAGGTCAGAGGGAAACAGTGAACCTGAAGTGAAGCATCGGAATCTATAACTAGTGTCACAGGAATGGTTCAAAACATAGAGAGTAAGAAGAGTCAGTTTCCTTGTACTTAAATCGGCATTGTGCCTTTTGTATTTAATTCCGATGCAATTTCTGTGTTTCATCGTCAATAAGAATGTCAGAGGAATACAGTAAACCTGAAGTGAAGCATCGGAATCTGTAACTAGTGTCACAGGAATGGTTCAAAACATAGACAGTAAGAAGAGTCAGTTTTCTTGTTCTTAAGTCGTCATTGTTCCATTTGTATTTCATTCCGAAGCAATATCTGTATTTCATCCTCAATAAGAAGGTCAGAGGGATACAGTAAACCTGACGTGAAGCATCGGAATCTATAAATAGTGTCACCGGAATGGTTCAAACATAGACTGTAAGAAAAGTCAGTTTTCTTGTACTTAAGTCGGCATTGTGCCTTTTGTATTTAACTCCGATGCAATTTCTGTGTTTCATCGTCAATAAGAAGGTCAGAGGGATACAGTACACCTGAAGTGAAGCATCGGAATCTATAACTAGTGTCACAGGAATGGTTCAAAACATAGACAGTAAGAAGAGTCAGCTTTCCGTTACATCAGACGGCATTGTTCCTTTTGTATTTAATTCCGAACAATTTCTGTGTTTCATCGTCAATAAGAAGGTCAGAGGGATACAGTAAACCGGAAGTGAAGCATCGTAATCAATATTTAGTGTCACAGGAATGGTTCAAAATATAGACAGTAAGTAGAGTCAGTTTTCTTGTACTTAATTCGGCAATGTGCCTTTTCTATTTAATTCCGACGCAATTTCTGTGTTTCATCGTCAATTAGAAGGTCACTGGGATACAGTAAACCTGAAGTGAAGCATCGGAATGTATAACAAGTGTCACAGGAATGGTTCAAAACATAGACAGTAAGAAGAAGCAGTTTTCTTGTACTTAAGTCGGCATTGTGCTTTTTGTATTTAATTCCGATGCAATTTCTGTGGTTCATCATCAATAAGAAGGTCAGAGGGATACAGCAAACCTGAAGTGAAGCATCGGAATCTATATTTAGTGTCACAGGAATGGTTCAATTCATAGACAGTAAGAAGAGTCAGTTTTCTTGTACTTAAGTCGGCATTGTGCATTTTCTATTTAATTCCGATGCCATTTCTGTGTTTCATCGTCAATAAGAAGGTCGGAGGGATACAGTAAACCTGAAGTGAAGCATCAGAATCTATAACTAGTGTCACAGGAATGGTTCAAAACATAGACAGTAAGAAAAGTCAGTTTTCTTGTACTTAAGTCGGCATTGTTCCTTTTCCATTTAATTCCGATGCAATTTCTATGTTTCATCGTCAACAAGAAGGTCAGAGGGATACAGAAAACCTGAAGTGAAGCTTCGGAATCTATAACGAGTGTCACGGGAATGGATCAAAGCATAGACAGTAAGAAGAGTCAGTTTTCTTTTACTTAAGTCGGCATAGTGCTTTTTGTATTTAATTCCGAAGCAATTTCTGTGATTCATCGTCAATAAGAAGGTCAGAGGGATACAGTAAACCTGGAGTAAAACATCGGAATCTATAATTAGTGTCACATGAATGGTTCAAACATAGACAGTAAGAAGAGTCAGTTTTCATGTACATAAGTCGGCATTGTGCCTTTTGTATTTAATTCCGATGCAATTTCTGGGTTCCATCGTCAATAAGAAGGTCAAAGGGATAAAGTATACCTGAAGTGAAGCATAGGAATCTATAATTAGTGTCACATGAATGGTTCAAAACATAGACAGTAAGAAGATTCAGTTTTCTTTTACTTAAGTCGGCATTGTGCCTTTTGTATTTAATTCCGATGCAATTTCTGTGTTTCATCGTCAATAAGAAGGTCAGAGGGATACAGTAAACCTGAAGTGAAGCATCGGAATCTGTAACTATTGTCACAGGAATGGTTCAAAACATAGGCAGTAAGAAGAGTCAGTTTCCTTCTACTTAAGTCGGCATTGTGCTTTTTGTATTTAATTCCGATGCAATATCTGTGTTTCATCATCAACAAGAAGGTCAGAGGGATACAGTAAACCTGAAGTGAAGCATCGGCATCTATAACTAGTGTCACAGGAATGGTTCAAAACATAGCCTGTAAGAAGAGTCAGTCTTCTTGTACTTAAGTCAGCATTGTGCATTTTGTATTTAACTCCGATGCAATTTCTGTGTTTCATCGTCAATAAGAAGGTCAGAGGGTTACAGTAAACCTGAAGTGGAGCATCGGAATCAAAAACTACTGTCACAGGAATCGTTCAAAACAAAGACAGTAAGAAGAGTCAGTTTTCTTGTACTTAAGTCGACATTGTGCCTCTTGTATTTAATTCCGATGCAATTTCAGTGTTTCATCGTCATAAGGAGGTCAGAGGGAAACAGTGAACCTGAAGTGAAGCATCGGAATCTATAACTAGTGTCACAGGAATGGTTCAAAACATAGACAGTAAGAAGAGTCAGTTTTCTTGTACTTAAGTCGGCATTGTGCCTTTTGTATTTAACTCCGATGCAATTTCTGTGTTTCATCGTCAATAAGAAGGTCAGAGGGATACAGTACACCTGAAGTGAAGCATCGGAATCTATAACTAGTGTCACAGGAATGGTTCAAAACATTGACAGTAAGAAGAGTCAGTTTTCTTGTACATAAGTCGGCATTGTGCCTTTTGTATTCAATTCCGATGCAATTTCTGTGTTTCATCGTTAATAAGAAGGTCAGAGGGATACACTAAACCTGAAGTGAAGCATCGGAGTCTATAAGTAGTGTCACAGGAATGGTTCAAAACATAGACAGTAAGAAAAGTCAGTTTTCTTGTACTTAAGTCGGCATTGTTCCTTTTCCATTTAATTCCGATGCAATTTCTATGTTTCATCGTCAACAAGAAGGTCAGAGGGATACAGAAAACCTGAAGTGAAGCTTCGGAATCTATAACGAGTGTCACGGGAATGGATCAAAGCATAGACAGTAAGAAGAGTCAGTTTTCTTTTACTTAAGTCGGCATAGTGCTTTTTGTATTTAATTCCGAAGCAATTTCTGTGATTCATCGTCAATAAGAAGGTCAGAGGGATACAGTAAACCTGGAGTAAAAGATCGGAATCTATAATTAGTGTCACATGAATGGTTCAAACATAGACAGTAAGAAGAGTCAGTTTTCATGTACATAAGTCGGCATTGTGCCTTTGGTATTTAATTCCGATGCAATTTCTGGGTTCCATCGTCAATAAGAAGGTCAAAGGGATAAAGTATACCTGAAGTGAAGCATAGGAATCTATAATTAGTGTCACATGAATGGTTCAAAACATAGACAGTAAGAAGATTCAGTTTTCTTTTACTTAAGTCGGCATTGTGCCTTTTGTATTTAATTCCGATGCAATTTCTGTGTTTCATCGTCAATAAGAAGGTCAGAGGGATACAGTAAACCTGAAGTGAAGCATCGGAATCTGTAACTATTGTCACAGGAATGGTCCAAAACATAGGCAGTAAGAAGAGTCAGTTTCCTTCTACTTAAGTCGGCATTGTGCTTTTTGTATTTAATTCCGATGCAATATCTGTGTTTCATCATATACAAGAAGGTCAGAGGGATACAGTAAATCTGAAGTGAAGCATCGGCATCTATAACTAGTGTCACAGGAATGGTTCAAAACATAGCCTGTAAGAAGAGTCAGTCTTCTTGTACTTAAGTCAGCATTGTGCATTTTGTATTTAACTCCGATGCAATTTCTGTGTTTCATCGTCAATAAGAAGGTCAGAGGGTTACAGTAAACCTGAAGTGGAGCATCGGAATCAAAAACTACTGTCACAGGAATCGTTCAAATCAAAGACAGTAAGAAGAGTCAGTTTTCTTGTACTTAAGTCGACATTGTGCCTCTTGTATTTAATTCCGATGCAATTTCAGTGTTTCATCGTCATAAGGAGGTCAGAGGGAAACAGTGAACCTGAAGTGAAGCATCGGAATCTATAACTAGTGTCACAGGAATGGTTCAAAACATAGACAGTAAGAAGAGTCAGTTTTCTTGTACTTAAGTCGGCATTGTGCCTTTTGTATTTAACTCCGATGCAATTTCTGTGTTTCATCGTCAATAAGAAGGTCAGAGGGATACAGTACACCTGAAGTGAAGCATCGGAATCAATATTTAATGTCACAGGAATGGTTCAAAATATAGAAAGTAAGTACAGTCAGTTTTCTAGTACTTAATTCGGCAATGTGCCTTTTCTATTTAATTCCGACGCAATTTCTGTGTTTCATCGTCAATAAGAAGGTCATAGGGATACAGTAAACCTGAAGTGAAGCATCGGCATCTATAACTAGTGTCACAGGAATGGTTCAAAACATAGACAGTAAGAAGAGTCTGTTTTCTTGTACTTAGGTCGGCATTGTTCCTTTTCTATTTAATTCCGATGCAATTTCTATGTTTCATCGTCAATAAGAAGGTCACAGGGATACAGTAAACCTGAAGTGAAGCATCAGAATCTATAACTAGTGTCACAGGAATGGTTCAAAACATAGACAGTAAGAAAAGTCAGTTTTCTTGTACTTAAGTCGGCATTGTTCCTTTTCCATTTAATTCCGATGCAATTTCTATGTTTCATCGTCAACAAGAAGGTCAGAGGGATACAGAAAACCTGAAGTGAGGCATCGGAATCCATAACGAGTGTCACGGGAATGGATCAAAGCATAGACAGTAAGAAGAGTCAGTTTTCTTTTACTCAAGTCGGCATAGTGCTTTTTGTATTTAATTCCGAAGCAAATTCTGTGATTCATCGTCAATAAGAAGGTCAGAGGGATACAGTAAACCTGGAGTAAAACATCGGACTCTATAATTAGTGTCACATGAATGGTTCAAACATAGACAGTAAGAAGAGTCAGTTTTCATGTACATAAGTCGGCATTGTGCCTTTTGTATTTAATTCCGATGCAATTTCTGGGTTTCATCGTCAATAAGAAGGTCAAAGGGATAAAGTATACCTGAAGTGAAGCATAGGAATCTATAATTAGTGTCACATGAATGGTTCAAAACATAGACAGTAAGAAGATTCAGTTTTCTTTTACTTAAGTCGGCATTGTGCCTTTTGTATTTAATTCCGATGCAATTTCTGTGTTTCATCGTCAATAAGAAGGTCAGAGGGATACAGTAAACCTGAAGTGAAGCATCGGAATCTGTAACTATTGTCACAGGAATGGTTCAAATCATAGGCAGTAAGAAGAGTCAGTTTCCTTCTACTTAAGTCGGCATTGTGCTTTTTGTATTTAATTCCGATGCAATATCTGTGTTTCATCATCAACAAGAAGGTCAGAGGGATACAGTAAACCTGAAGTGAAGCATCGGCATCTATAACTAGTGTCACAGGAATGGTTCAAAACATAGACTGTAAGAAGAGTCAGTCTTCTTGTACATAAGTCAGCATTGTGCATTTTGTATTTAACTCCGATGCAATTTCTGTGTTTCATCGTCAATAAGAAGGTCAGAGGGTTACAGTAAACCTGAAGTGGAGCATCGGAATCAAAAACTACTGTCACAGGAATCGTTCAAAACAAAGACAGTAAGAAGAGTCAGTTTTCTTGTACTTAATTCGACATTGTGCCTCTTGTATTTAATTCCGATGCAATTTCAGTGTTTCATCGTCATAAGGAGGTCAGAGGGAAACAGTGAACCTGAAGTGAAGCATCGGAATCTATAACTAGTGTCACAGGAATGGTTCAAAACATAGACAGTAAGAAGAGTCAGTTTTCTTGTACTTAAGTCGGCATTGTGCCTTTTGTATTTAACTCCGATGCAATTTCTGTGTTTCATCGTCAATAAGAAGGTCAGAGGGATACAGTACACCTGAAGTGAAGCATCGGAATCTATAACTAGTGTCACAGGAATGGTTCAAAACATTGACAGTAAGAAGAGTCAGTTTTCTTGTACATAAGTCGGCATTGTGCCTTTTGTATTTAATTCCGATGCAATTTCTGTGTTTCATCGTTAATAAGAAGGTCAGAGGGATACACTAAACCTGAAGTGAAGCATCGGAGTCTATAAGTAGTGTCACAGGAATGGTTCAAACATAGAGAGTAAGAAGAGTCAGTTTTCTTGTACTTAAGTCGGCATTGTGCCTTTTGTATTTAATTCCGATGCAATTTCTGTGTTTCATCGACAAGAAGAAGGTCAGAGGGATACAGTAAACCTGAAGTGAAGCATCGGAATCAATATTTAATGTCACAGGAATGGTTCAAAATATAGAAAGTAAGTACAGTCAGTTTTCTAGTACTTAATTCGGCAATGTGCCTTTTCTATTTAATTCCGACGCAATTTCTGTGTTTCATCGTCAATAAGAAGGTCATAGGGATACAGTAAACCTGAAGTGAAGCATCGGCATCTATAACTAGTGTCACAGGAATGGTTCAAAACATAGACAGTAAGAAGAGTCTGTTTTCTTGTACTTAGGTCGGCATTGTTCCTTTTCTATTTAATTCCGATGCAATTTCTATGTTTCATCGTCAATAAGAAGGTCACAGGGATACAGTAAACCTGAAGTGAAGCATCAGAATCTATAACTAGTGTCACAGGAATGGTTCAAAACATAGACAGTAAGAAAAGTCAGTTTTCTTGTACTTAAGTCGGCATTGTTCCTTTTCCATTTAATTCCGATGCAATTTCTATGTTTCATCGTCAACAAGAAGGTCAGAGGGATACAGAAAACCTGAAGTGAGGCATCGGAATCCATAACGAGTGTCACGGGAATGGATCAAAGCATAGACAGTAAGAAGAGTCAGTTTTCTTTTACTCAAGTCGGCATAGTGCTTTTTGTATTTAATTCCGAAGCAAATTCTGTGATTCATCGTCAATAAGAAGGTCAGAGGGATACAGTAAACCTGGAGTAAAACATCGGACTCTATAATTAGTGTCACATGAATGGTTCAAACATAGACAGTAAGAAGAGTCAGTTTTCATGTACATAAGTCGGCATTGTGCCTTTTGTATTTAATTCCGATGCAATTTCTGGGTTTCATCGTCAATAAGAAGGTCAAAGGGATAAAGTATACCTGAAGTGAAGCATAGGAATCTATAATTAGTGTCACATGAATGGTTCAAAACATAGACAGTAAGAAGATTCAGTTTTCTTTTACTTAAGTCGGCATTGTGCCTTTTGTATTTAATTCCGATGCAATTTCTGTGTTTCATCGTCAATAAGAAGGTCAGAGGGATACAGTAAACCTGAAGTGAAGCATCGGAATCTGTAACTATTGTCACAGGAATGGTTCAAATCATAGGCAGTAAGAAGAGTCAGTTTCCTTCTACTTAAGTCGGCATTGTGCTTTTTGTATTTAATTCCGATGCAATATCTGTGTTTCATCATCAACAAGAAGGTCAGAGGGATACAGTAAACCTGAAGTGAAGCATCGGCATCTATAACTAGTGTCACAGGAATGGTTCAAAACATAGACTGTAAGAAGAGTCAGTCTTCTTGTACATAAGTCAGCATTGTGCATTTTGTATTTAACTCCGATGCAATTTCTGTGTTTCATCGTCAATAAGAAGGTCAGAGGGTTACAGTAAACCTGAAGTGGAGCATCGGAATCAAAAACTACTGTCACAGGAATCGTTCAAAACAAAGACAGTAAGAAGAGTCAGTTTTCTTGTACTTAATTCGACATTGTGCCTCTTGTATTTAATTCCGATGCAATTTCAGTGTTTCATCGTCATAAGGAGGTCAGAGGGAAACAGTGAACCTGAAGTGAAGCATCGGAATCTATAACTAGTGTCACAGGAATGGTTCAAAACATAGACAGTAAGAAGAGTCAGTTTTCTTGTACTTAAGTCGGCATTGTGCCTTTTGTATTTAACTCCGATGCAATTTCTGTGTTTCATCGTCAATAAGAAGGTCAGAGGGATACAGTACACCTGAAGTGAAGCATCGGAATCTATAACTAGTGTCACAGGAATGGTTCAAACATAGAGAGTAAGAAGAGTCAGTTTTCTTGTACTTAAGTCGGCATTGTGCCTTTTGTATTTAATTCCGATGCAATTTCTGTGTTTCATCGTCAAGAAGAAGGTCAGAGGGATACAGTAAACCTGAAGTGAAGCATCGGAATCAATATTTAATGTCACAGGAATGGTTCAAAATATAGAAAGTAAGTAGAGTCAGTTTTCTAGTACTTAATTCGGCAATGTGCCTTTTCTATTTAATTCCGACGCAATTTCTGTGTTTCATCGTCAATAAGAAGGTCATAGGGATACAGTAAACCTGAAGTGAAGCATCGGCATCTATAACTAGTGTCACAGGAATGGTTCAAAACATAGACAGTAAGAAGAGTCTGTTTTCTTGTACTTAAGTCGGCATTGTTCCTTTTCTATTTAATTCCGATGCAATTTCTATGTTTCATCGTCAATAAGAAGGTCACAGGGATACAGTAAACCTGAAGTGAAGCATCGGAATGTATAACAAGTGTCACAGGAATGGTTCAAAACATAGACAGTAAGAAGAGTCAGTTTTCTAGTACTTAAGTCGGCATTGTGCTTTTTGTATTTAATTCCGATGCAATTTCTGTGGTTCATCTTCAATAGGAAGGTCGGAGGGATACAGTAAACCTGGAGTAAAACATCGGAATCTATAATTAGTGTCACATGAATGGTTCTAACATAAACAGTAAGAAGAGTCAGTTTTCTTGTGCATAAGTCGGCATTGTGCCTTTTGTATTTAATTCCGATGCAATTTCTGTGTTTCATCGTCAATATGAAGGTCAGAGGGTTAAAGTATACCCGAAGTGAAGCATAGGAATCTATAATTAGTGTTACATGAATGGTTCAAAACATAGACAGTAAGAAGAGTCAGTCTTCTTGTACTTAAGTCAGCATTGTGCCTTTTGTATTTAATTCCGATGCAATTTCTGTGTTTCATCGTCAATAAGAAGGTCAGAGGGATACAGTAAACCTGAAGTGAAGCATCGGAATCTATAACTAGTGTCACAGTAATGGTTCAAAACATAGACAGTAAGAAGAGTCAGTTTTCTTGTACTTAAGTCGGCATTGTATCTTTTGAATTTAATTCCGATGCATTTTCTGTGTTTCATCAACAATAAGAAGGTCAGAGGGATACAGTAAACCTGAAGTGAAGCATCGGAATCTATAACTAGTGTCAATGGAATGGTTCAGAACATAGACAGTAAGAAGAGTCGGTTTTCTTGTACTTAAGTCGGCATTGTGCCTGTTGTATTTAATTCCGATGCAATATCTGTGTTCCATCGTCAATAAGAAGGTCAGAGGAAAACGGTAAACCTGAAGTGAAGCATCGGAATCTATAACTAGTGTCACAGGAATGGTTCAAAACATAGACAGTAAGAAGAGTCAGTTTTCTTGTACATAAGTCGGCATTGTGCCTTTTGTGTTTAATTCCGATGCAATTTCTATGTTCCATCGTCAATAAGAAGGTCACAGGGATACAGTAAACCTGAAGTGAAGCATCGGAATGTATAACAAGTGTCACAGGAATGGATCAAAGCATAGACAGTAAGAAGAGTCAGTTTTCTTTTACTTAAGTCGGCATAGTGCCTTTTTTTGTATTTAATTCCGAAGCAATTTCTGTGATTCATCGTCAATAAGAAGGTCAGAGGGATACAGTAAACCTGGAGTAAAACATCGGAATCTATAATTAGTGTCACATGAATGGTGCTAACATAAACAGTAAAAAGAGTCAGTTTTCTTGTACATAAGTCGGCATTGTGCCTTTTGTATTTAATTCCGATGCAATTTCTGTGTTTCATCGTCAATATGAAGGTCAGAGGGTTAAAGTATACCTGAAGTGAAGCATAGGAATCTATAATTAGTGTCACATGAATGGTTCAAAACATAGACAGTAAGAAGAGTCAGTTTACTTTTACTTAAGTCGGCATTGTGCCTTTTGTATTTAATTCCGATGCAATTTCTGTGTTTCATCCTCAATAAGAAGGTCAGAGGGATACAGTAAACCTGAAGTGAAGCATCGGAATCTATAACTAGTGTCACAGGAATGGTTCAAAACATAGGCAGTAAGAAGAGTCAGTTTCCTTCTACTTAAGGCGCCATTGTGCCTTTTGTATTTAATTCCGATCCAATATCTGTGTTTCATCATCAACAAGAAGGTCAGAGGGATACAGTAAACCTGAAGTGAAGCATCGGAATCTATAACTAGTGTCACAGGAATGGTTCAAAACATAGACTGTAAGAAGAGTCAGTCTTCTTGTACTTAAGTCAGCATTGTGCCTTTTGTATTTAACTCCGATGCAATTTCTATGATTCATCGTCAACAAGAAGGTAAGAGGGATACAGAAAACCTGAAGTGAAGCATCGGAATCAATAACGAGTGTCACAGGAATGGATCAAAGCATAGACAGTAAGAAGAGTCAGTTTTCTTTTACTTAAGTCGGCATAGTGCCTTTTTTTGTATTTAATTCCGAAGCAATTTCTGTGATTAATCGTCAATAAGAAGGTCAGAGGGATACAGTAAACCTGGAGTAAAACATCGGAATCTATAAATAGTGTCACATGAATGGTTCTAACATAAATAGTAAGAAGAGTCAGTTTTCTTGTACATAAGTCGGCATTGTGCCTTTTGTATTTAATTCCGATGCAATTTCTGTGTTTCATCGTCAATATGAAGGTCAGAGGGTTAAAGTATACCTGAAGTGAAGCATAGGAATCTATAATTAGTGTCACATGAATGGTTCAAAAAATAGACAGTAAGAAGAGTAGGTTTACTTTTACTTAAGTCGGCATTGTGCCTTTTGTATTTAATTCCGATGCAATTTCTGTGTTTCATCCTCAATAAGAAGGTCAGAGGGATACAGTAAACCTGAAGTGAAGCATTGGAATATATAACTAGTGTCACAGGAATGGTTCAAAACATAGGCAGTAAGAAGAGTCAGTTTCCTTCTACTTAAGGCGCCATTGTGCCTTTTGTATTTAATTCCGATGCAATATCTGTGTTTCATCATCAACAAGAAGGTCAGAGGGATACAGTAAACCTGAAGTGAAGCATCGGAATCTATAACTAGTGTCACAGGAATGGTTCAAAACATAGACTGTAAGAAGAGTCAGTCTTCTTGTACTTAAGTCAGCATTGTGCCTTTTGTATTTAACTCCGATGCAATTTCTGTGTTTCATCGTCAATAAGAAGGTCAGAGGGATACAGTAAACCTGAAGTGAAGCATCGGAATCTATAACTAGTGTCACAGGAATGGTTCAAAACATAGACAGTAAGAAGAGTCAGTTTTCTTGTACTTAAGTCGGCATTGTATCTTTTGAATTTAATTCCGATGCATTTTCTGTGTTTCATCAACAATAAGAAGGTCAGAGGGATACAGTAAACCTGAAGTGAAGCATCGGAATCTACAACTAGTGTCAATGGAATGGTTCAGAACATAGACAGTAAGAAGAGTCGGTTTTCTTGTACTTAAGTCGGCATTGTGCCTGTTGTATTTAATTCCGATGCAATATCTGTGTTTCATCGTCAATAAGAAGGTCAGAGGAAAACGGTAAACCTGAAGTGAAGCATCGGAATCTATAACTAGTGTCACAGGAATGGTTCAAAACATAGACAGTAAGAAGAGTCAGTTTTCTTGTACATAAGTCGGCATTGTGCCTTTTGTATTTAATTCCGATGCAATTTCTGTGTTTCATCGTCAATAAGAAGGTCAGAGGGATACACTAAACCTGAAGTGAAGCATCGGAATCTATAACTAGTGTCACAGGAGAGGTTCAAACATAGAGAGTAAGAAGAGTCAGTTTTCTTGTACTTAAGTCGGCATTGTGCCTTTTGTATTTAATTCCGATGCAATTTCTGTGTTTCATCGTCAATAAGAAGGTCAGAGGGATACAGTAAACCTGAAGTGAAGCATCGGAATCAATATTTAGTGTCACAGGAATAATTCAAAGTATAGACAGTAAGTAGAGTCAGTTTCTTGTACTTATTTCGGCAATGTGTCTTTTCTATTTAATTCCGACGCAATTTCTGTGTTTCATCGTCAATAAGAAGGTCAGAGGGATACAGTAAACCTGAAGTGAAGCATCGGAATCTATAACTAGTGTCACAGGAATGGTTCAAAACATAGACAGTAAGAAGAGTCTGTTTTCTTGTACTTAAGTCGGCATTGTATCTTTTGAATTTAATTCCGATGCATTTTCTGTGTTTCATCAACAATAAGAAGGTCAGAGGGATACAGTAAACCTGAAGTGAAGCATCTGAATCTATAACTAGTGTCAATGGAATGGTTCAGAACATAGACAGTAAGAAGAGTCGGTTTTCTTGTACTTAAGTCGGCATTGTGCCTATTGTACTTAATTCCGATGCAATATCTGTGTTTCATCGTCAATAAGAAGGTCAGAGGAAAACAGTAAACCTGAAGTGAAGCATCGGAATCTATAACTAGTGTCACAGGAATGGTTCAAAACATAGACAGTAAGAAGAGTCAGTTTTCTTGTACATAAGTCGGCATTGTGCCTTTTGTATTTAATTCCGATGCAATTTCTGTGTTTCATCGTCAATAAGAAGGTCAGAGGGATACACTAAACCTGAAGTGAAGCATCGGAATCTATAACTAGTGTCACAGGAATGGTTCAAACATAGAGAGTAAGAAGAGTCAGTTTTCTTGTACTTATGTCGGCATTGTGCCTTTTGTTTTTAATTCCGATGCAATTTCTGTGTTTCATCGTCAATAAGACGGTCAGAGGGATACAGTAAACCTGAAGTGAAGCATCGGAATCAATATTTAGTGTCACAGGAATAATTCAAAATATAGACAGTAAGTAGAGTCAGTTTCTTGTACTTATTTCGGCAATGTGTCTTTTCTATTTAATTCCGACGCAATTTCTGTGTTTCATCGTCAATAAGAAGGTCAGAGGGATACAGTAAACCTGAAGTGAAGCATCGGAATCTACAACTAGTGTCACAGAAATGGTTCAAAACATAGACAGTAAGAAGAGTCTGTATTCTTGTACTTAAGTCGGCATTGTTCCTTTTCTATTTAATTCCGAAGCAATTTCTATGTTTCATCGTCAATAAGAAGCTCACAGGGATACAGTAAACCTGAAGTGAAGCATCGGAATGTGTAACAAGTGTCACAGGAATGGTTCAAAACATAGACAGTAAGAAGAGTCAGTTTTCTTGTACTTAAGTCGGCATTGTTCCTTTTCCATTTAATTCCGATGCAATTTCTGTGTTTCATCGTCAACAAGAAGGTCAGAGGGATACAGAAAACCTGAAGTGAAGCATCGGAATCTATAACGAGCGTCACAGGAATGGATCAAAGCGTAGACAGTAAGAAGAGTCCGTTTTCTTTTACTTAAGTCGGCATAATGCCTTTTGTATTTAATTCCGAAGCAATTTCTGTGATTCATCGTCAATAAGAAGGTCAGAAGGATACAGTAAACCTGAAGTGAAGCATCGGAATCTATAACTAGTGTCACAGGAATGGTTCAAAACATTGACAGTAAGAAGAGTCAGTTTTCTTGTACTTAAGTCGGCATTGCCCCTTTTGTATTTAATTCCGATGCTATTTCCGTGTTTCATCGTCAATAAGATCGTCAGAGGGTACAGTAAACCTGAAGTGAAGCATCGGAATCTATAACTAGTGTCACAGGAATGGTTCAATCATAGAGAGTAAGAAGAATCAGTTTCCTTCTACTTAAGTCGGCATTGTGCATTTTCTATTTAATTCCGATGCCATTTCTGTGTTTCATCGTCAATAAGAAGGTCAGAGGGATACAGGAAACCGGACGTGAAGCATCGGAATCTATAACTAGTGTCACAGGAATGGTTCAAAACATAGACAGAAAGAAGAGTTAATTTTCTTGTACTTAAGTCGGCATTATGCCTTTTGTATTTAATTTCGATGCAATTTCTGTGTTTCCTATTCAATAAGAAGGTCCAAGGGATACAGTAAGCCTCAAGTGAAGCATCGGAATCTATAACTAGTGTCACAGGAATGGTTGAAAGTATAGACAGTAAGAAGAGTCAGTTTTCTTGTACTTAAGTCGGCATTGTGCCTTTTGTATTTAATTCCTATGCAATTTCTGTGTTTCATCGTCAATAAGAAGGTCAGAGAGATACAGTAAACCTGAAGTGAAGCATCGGAATCTATAACGAGCGTCACAGGAATGGATCAAAGCGTAGACAGTAAGAAGAGTCCGTTTTCTTTTACTTAAGTCGGCATAATGCCTTTTGTATTTAATTCCGAAGCAATTTCTGTGTTTCATCGTCAATAAGAAGGTCAGAGGGATACAGTAAACCTGAAGTGAAGCATCGGAATCAATATTTAGTGTCACAGGAATGGTTCAAATCATAGACGGTAAGAAGAGTCTGTTTTCTTGTACTTAAGTCGGCATTGTTCCTTTTCTATTTAATTCCGATGCAATTTCTGTGTTTCATCGTCAATAAGAAGGTGACAGGGGTACAGTAAACCTGAAGTGAAGCATCGGAATGTATAACAGGTGTCACATGAATGGTTCAAAACATAGACAGTAAGAAGAGTCAGTTTTCTTGTACTTAAGTCGCCATTGTGCTTTTTGTATTTAATTCCGATGCAATTTCTGTGGTTCATCATCAATAAGAAGGTCAGAGGGATACAGCAAACCTGAAGTGAAGCATCGGATACTATATTTAGTGTCACAGGAATGGTTCAATTCATAGACAGTAAGAAGTGTCGGTTTTCTTGTACTTAAGTCGGCATTGTTCCTTTTCCATTTAATTCCGATGCAATTTCTATGTTTCATCGTCAACATGAAGGTCAGAGGGATACAGAAAACCTGAAGTGAAGCATCGGAATCTATAACGAGTGTCACAGGAATGGATCAAAGCATAAACAGTAAGAAGAGTCAGTTTTCTTTTACTTAAGTCGGCATAGTGCCTTTTGTATTTATTTCCGAAGCAATTTCCGTGATTCATCGTCAATAAGAAGGTCTGAGGGATACAGTAAACCTGAAGTGAGGCATCGGAATGTATAACTAGTGTCACATGAATGGTTGAAAGTATAGACAGTAAGAAGAGTCAGTTTTCTTGTACTTAAGTCGGCATTGTGCCTTTTGTATTTAATTCCTATGCAATTTCTGTGTTTCATCGTCAATAAGAAGGTCAGAGAGATACAGTAAACCTGAAGTGAAGCATCGGAATCTATAACTAGTGTCACAGGAATGGATCAAAACATAGACAGTAAAAAGAGTCAGTTTTCTTGTACTTAAGTCGGCATTGTGACATTTGTATTTAATTCCGATGCAATTTCTGTGTTTCATCGTCAATAAGAAGGTCAGAGGGATACAGTAAACCTGAAGTGAAGCGTCGGAATCTATAACTAGTGTCACAGGAATGGTTCAAAACATAGACAGTAAGAAGAGTTAGTTTTCTTCTACTTAAGTCGGGATTGTGCCTTTAGTATTTAATTCCGTTGCAATTTCTGTGTTTCATCGTCAATAAGAAGGTCAGAGGGATACAGTATACCTGAGGTGAAGCATCGGAATCTATAACCAGTGTCACAGGACTGGTTCAAAACATAGACAGTGAGAAGAGTCAGTTTACTTGTACTTAAGTCGGAATTGTGCCTTTTGTGTTTAATTCCGATGAAATTTCTGTGTTTCATCGTCAATAAGAAGGTCAGAGTGATACAGTAAACCTGAAGTGAAGCATCGGAATCTATAACTAGTGTCACAGGAATGGTTCAAAACATAAACAGTAAGAAGAGTCAGTTTTCTTGTACTTAAGTCGGCATTATGCCTTTTGTATTTAATTTCGATGCAATTTCTGTGTTTCCTATTCAATAAGAAGGTCCAAGGGATACAGTAAGCCTCAAGTGAAGCATCGGAATCTATAACTAGTGTCACAGGAATGGTTAAAACATAGACAGTAAGAAGAGTCAGTTTTCTTGTACTTAAGCCGGCATTGTGCCTCCTGTATTTAATTCCGATGCAATTTCTGTGATTCATCGTCAATAAGAAGGTCAGAGGGATCCCGTAAACCTGAAGTGAAGCATCGGAATCTATAACTAATGTCACATGAATGGTTTAACACATAGACAGTAAGAAGAGTCAGTTATCCTGTACTTAAGTCTTCATTGTGCCTTTTGTATTTAATTCCGATGCTATTTCTGTGTTTCATCGTCAATAAGAAGGTCAGAGGGATACAGTTAACCGGAAGTGAAGCATCGGAATCTATAACTAGTGTCACATGAATGGTTGAAAATATAGACAGTAAGAAGAGTCAGTTTTCTTGTACTTAAGTCGGCATTGTGCCTTTTGTATTTAATTCCTATGCAATTTCTGTGTTTCATCGTCAATAAGAAGGTCAGAGAGATACAGTAAACCTGAAGTGAAGCATCGGAATCTATAACTAGTGTCACAGGAATGGTTCAAAACATAGACACTAAGAAGAGTCAGTTTTCTTGTACTTAAGTAGGCATTGTGCTTTTTGTATTTAATTCCGTTGCAATTTCTGTATTTCACCGTCAATAAGAAGGCCAGAGGGATGCAGTAAACCTGAAGTGAAGCATCGGAATCTATAACTAGTGTCACATGAATGGTTCAAAACATAGACAGTAAGAAGAGTCAGTTTTCTTGTACTTAAGTCGGTATTGTGCTTTTTGTGTTTAATTCCGATGCAATTTCTGTGTTTCATCGTCAATAAGAAGGTCAGAGGGATACAGTAAACCTGAAGTGAAGCTTCGGAATCAATATTTAGTGTCACAGGAATGGTTCAAAACATAGACAGTAAGAAGAGTCAGTTTTCTTGTACTTAATTTGGCATTGTGCCTTTTGTATTTAACTCCGATGCAATATCTGTGTTTCATCGTCAATAAGAAGGTCCGAGGGATACAGTAAACCTGAAGTGAAGCATCGGAATCAATATTTAGTGTCACAGGAATGGTTCAAAACATAGACAGTAAGAAGAGTCTGTTTTCTTGTACTTAAGTCGGCATTGTTCCTTTTCTATTTAATTCCGATGCAATATCTATGTTTCATCGTCAATAAGAAGGTCACAGGGATACAGTAAACCTGAAGTGAAGTATCGGAATGTATAACAAGTGTCACAGGAATGGTTCAAAACATAGACAGTAAGAAGAGTCAGTTTTCTTGTACTTAAGTCGGCATTGTGCTTTTTGTATTTAATTCCGATGCAATTTCTGTGGTTCATCATCAATAAGAAGGTCAGAGGGATACAGCAAACCTGAAGTGAAGCATCGGAATCTATATTTAGTGTCACAGGAATGGTTCAATTGATAGACAGTAAGAAGAGTCAGTTTTCTTGTACTTAAGTCGGCATTGTGCATTTTCTATTTAATTCCGATGCCATTTCTGTGTTTCATCGTCAATAAGGCGGTCAGAGGGATACAGTAAACCTGAAGTGAAGCATCGGAATCTATAACTAGGGTCACAGGAATGGTTCAAAACATAGACAGAAAGAAGAGTCAGTTTACTTGTACTTAAGTCGGCATTGTGCCTTTTGTATTTAATTCCGACGCAATTTCTGTGTTTCATCGTCAATAAGAAGGTCAGAGGAATACAGTTAACCTGAAGTGAAGCATCAGAATCTATGACTAGTGTCACACGAATGGTTCAGAACATAGACAGTAAGAAGAGTCCGTTTTCTTGTACTTAAGTCGTCATTGTGCCATTTGTATTTAATTCCGATGCAATATCTGTGTTTCATCGTCAACAAGAAGGTCAGAGGGATACAGTAAACCTGAAGTGAAGCATCGGAATCTATAACTAGTGTCACAGGAATGGTTCAAAACATAGACTGTAAGAAGAGTCAGTCTTCTTGTACTTAAGTCAGCATTGTGCATTTTGTATTTACCTCCGATGCAATTTCTGTGTTTCATCGTCAATAAGAAGGTCAGAGGGATACAGTAAACCTGAAGTGAAGCATCGGAATCTATAACTAGTGTCACAGGAATGGTTCAAAACATAGACAGTAAGAAGAGTCAGTTTTCTTGTACTTAAGTCGGCATTGTCCCTTTTGTATTTAATTCGGATGCAATTTCCGTGTTTCATCGTCAATAAGATCGTCAGAGGGTACAGTAATCCTGAAGTGAAGCATCGGAATCTATAACTAGTGTTACAGGAAAGGTTTAAAACATAGACAGTAAGAAGAGTCAGTTATCTTGTACTTAAGTCGGCATTGTGCCTTTATTATTTAATTCCGATGCAATTTCTGTGTTTCATCGTCAACAAGAAGGTGAGAGGGATACAGTAAACCTGAAGTGAAGCATCGGAATCTATAACTAGTGTCACAGGAATGGTTCCAAACGCAGACAGTAAGAAGATTCAGTTTTCTTGAACTTAAGTCGGCATTGTGCATTTTATATTTAATTCCGATGCAATTTCTATGTTTCATCGTCAATAAGAAGGTCAGAGGGATACAGTAAACCTGAAGTGAAGCTTCGGAATCTGTAACTAGTGTCACAGGAATGGTTCAAAACATAGACAGTAAGAAGAGTCAGTTTTGTTCTACTTAAGTCGGCATTCCGCCTTTTGTATTTAATTCCGTTGCAATTTCTGTGTTTCATCGTCAATAAGAAGGTCAGAGGGATACACTAAACCTGAAGTGAAGCATCGGAATCTATAACTAGTGTCACAGGAATGGTTCAAACATAGACAGTAAGAAGAGTCAGTTTTCTTGTACTTAAGTCGGCATTGTGCCTTTTGTATTTAATTCCGATGCAATTTCTGTGTTTCATCGTCAATAAGAAGGTCAGAGGGATACAGTAAACCTGAAGTGAAGCATCGGAATCAATATTTAGTGTCACAGGAATGGTTCAAAATATAGACAGTAAGTAGAGTCAGTTTTCTTAGACTTAGTTCGGCAATGTGCCTTTTCTATTTAATTCCGACGCAATTTCTGTGTTTCATCGTCAATAAGAAGGTCAGAGGGATACAGTAAACATGAAGTGAAGCATCGGCATCTATAACTAGTGTCACAGGAATGGTTCAAAACATAGACAGTAAGAAGAGTCTGTTTTCTTGTACTTAAGTCGGCATTGTTCCTTTTCTATTTAATTCCGATGCATTATCTATGTTTCATCGTCAATAAGAAGGTCACAGGGATACAGTAAACCTGAAGTGAAGCATCGGAATGTATAACAAGTGTCACAGGAATGGTTCAAAACATAGACAGTAAGAAGAGTCAGTTTTCTTGTACTTAAGTCGGCATTGTGCTTTTTGTATTTAATTCCGATGCAATTTCTGTGGTTCATCATCAATACGAAGGTCAGAGGGATACAGCAAACCTGAAGTGAAGCATCGGAATCTATATTTAGTGTCACAGGAATGGTTCAATTGATAGACAGTAAGAAGAGTCAGTTTTCTTGTACTTAAGTCGGCATTGTGCATTTTCTATTTAATTCCGATGCCATTTCTGTGTTTCATCGTCAATAAGGCGGTCAGAGGGATACAGTAAACCTGAAGTGAAGCATCGGAATCTATAACTAGTGTCACAGGAATGGTTCAAAACATAGACAGTAAGAAGAGTCAGTTTTCTTGTACTTAAGTCGGCATTGTTCCTTTTCCATTTAATTCCGATGCAATTTCTATGTTTCATCGTCAACAAGAAGGTCAGAGGGATACAGAGAATCTGAAGTGAAGCATCGGAATCTATAACGAGTGTCACAGGAATGGATCAAAGCATAGACAGTAAGAAGAGTCAGTTTTCTTTTACTTAAGTCTGCATAGTGCCTTTTGTATTTAATTCCGAAGCAATTTATGTGATTCATCGTCAATAAGAAGGTCAGAGGGATACAGTAAACCTGGAGTAAAACATCGGAATCTATAATTAGTGTCACATGAATGGTTAAAAACATAGGAAGTAAGAAGAGTCAGTTTCCTTCTACTTAAGTCGGCATTGTGACTTTTGTATTTAATTCCGATGCAATTTCTGTGTTTCATCGTCAATACGAAGGTCAGAGGGATACAGTAAATCTGAAGTGAAGCATCGGAATCTATAACTAGTGTCACAGGAATGGTTCAAAACATAGACAGAAAGAAGAGTCAGTTTACTTGTACTTAAGTCGGCATTGTGCCTTTTGTATTTAATTCCGATGCAATTTCTGTGTTTCATCGTCAATACGAAGGTCAGAGGGATACAGTAAATCTGAAGTGAAGCATCGGAATCTATAACTAGTGTCACAGGAATGGTTCAAAACATAGACAGAAAGAAGAGTCAGTTTACTTGTACTTAAGTCGGCATTGTGCCTTTTGTATTTAATTCCGACGCAATTTCTGTGTTTCATAGTCAATAAGAAGGTCAGAGGAATACAGTTAACCTGAAGTGAAGCATCAGAATCTATGACTAGTGTCACACGAATGGTTCAAAACATAGACTGTAAGAAGAGTCAGTCTTCTTGTACTTAAGTCAGCATTGTGCATTTTGTATTTAACTCCGATGCAATTTCTGTGTTTCATCGTCAATAAGAAGGTCAGAGGGATACAGTAAACCTGAAGTGAAGCATCGGAATCTATAACTAGTGTCACAGGAATGGTTCAAAACATAGACAGTAAGAAGAGTCAGTTTTCTTGTACTTAAGTCGGCATTGTCCCTTTTGTATTTAATTCGGATGCAATTTCCGTGTTTCATCGTCAATAAGATCGTCAGAGGGTACAGTAATCCTGAAGTGAAGCATCGGAATCTATAACTAGTGTTACAGGAATGGTTTAAAACATAGACAGTAAGAAGAGTCAGTTATCTTGTACTTAAGTCGGCATTGTGAGTTTATTATTTAATTCCGATGCAATTTCTGTGTTTCATCGTCAACAAGAAGGTGAGAGGGATACAGTGAACCTGAAGTGAAGCATCGGAATCTATAACTAGTGTCACCGGAATGGTTCCAAACGCAGACAGTAAGAAGATTCAGTTTTCTTGAACTTAAGTCGGCATTGTGCATTTTATATATAATTCCGATGCAATTTCTATGTTTCATCGTCAATAAGAAGGTCAGAGGGATACAGTAAACCTGAAGTGAAGCGTCGGAATCTATAACTAGTGTCACAGGAATGGTTCAAAACATAGACAGTAAGAAGAGTCAGTTTTCTTCTACTTAAGTCGGCATTGTGCCTTTTGTATTTAATTCCGCTGCAATTTCTGTGTTTCATCGTCAATAAGAAGGTCAGAGGGATACAGTAAACCTGAGGTGAAGCATCGGAATCTATACCTAGTGTCACAGGAATGGTTCAAAACATAGACAGTGAGAAGAGTCTGTTTTCTTGTACTTAAGTCGGAATTGTGCCTTTTGTATTTAATTCCGATGAAATTTCTGTGTTTCATCGTCAATAAGAAGGTCAGAGGGATACAGTAAACCTGAAGTGAAGCATCGGAATCTATAACTAGTGTCACAGGAATGTTTAAAAACATAAACAGTAAGAAGAGTCAGTTTTCTTGTACTTAAGTCGGCATTGTGCCTTCTGTATTAAATTCCGATGCAATTTCTGTGATTCATCGTCAATAAGAAGGTCAGAGGGATCCAGTAAACCTGAAGTGAGGCATCGGAATCTATAACTAATGTCACATGAATGATTCAACACATAGACAGTAAGAAGAGTTAGTTATTTTGTACTTAAGTCTTCATTGTGCCTTTTGTATTAAATTCTGATGCTATTTCTGTGTGTCATCGTCAATAAGTTCAGAGGGATACAGTAAACCGGAAGTGAAGCATCGGAATCTATAACTAGTGTCACAGGAATGGTTCAAATCATAGACAGTAAGAAGAGTCAGTTTTCTTGTACTTAAGTCGGCATTATGCATTTTGTACTTAATTCCGATGCAATTTCTGTGTTTCATCGTCAATAAGAAGGTCAGAGGGATACAGTAAACCTGAAGTGAGTCATCGGAATGTATAACTAGTGTCACATGAATGGTTGAAAATATAGACAGTAAGAAGAGTCAGTTTTCATGTACTTAAGTCGGCATTGTGCTTTTGTATTTAATTCCGATGCAATTTCTGTGTTTCATCGTCAAAAAGAAGGTCAGAGAGATGCAGTAAACCTGAAGTGAAGCATCGGAATCTATAACTAGTGTCACAGGAATGGTTCAAAACATAGACAGTAAGAAGAGTCAGTTTTCATGTACTTAAGTCGGCATTGTGCCTTTAGTATTCAATTCCGATGCAATTTCTGTGTTTCATCAACAATAAGAAGGTCAGAGGGATACAGTAAACCTGAAGTGAAGCACCGGAATCTATTACTAGTGTCACAGGGATGGTTCAAATCTTAGACACTAAGAAGAGTAAGTTTTCTTGTACTTAAGTAGGCATTGTGCCTTTTGTATTTAGTTCCGAGGCAATTTCTGTGTTTCATCGTCAATAAGAAGGTCAGAGGGATACAGTAAACCTGAAGTGAAGCATCGGAATCCATAACTAGTGTCACAGGAATGGTTCAAAACATAGACTGTAAGAAGAGTCAGTCTTCTTGTACTTAAGTCAGCATTGTGCCTTTTGTATTTAACTCCGATGCAATTTCTGTGTTTCATCGTCAATAAGAAGGTCAGAGGGATACAGTAAACCTGAAGTGAAGCATCGGAATCTATAACTAGTGTCACAGGAATGGTTCAAAACATAGACAGTAAGAAGAGTCAGTTTTCATGTACTTAAGTCGGCATTGTCCCTTTTGTATTTAATTCGGATGCAATTTCCGTGTTTCATCGTCAATAAGATCGTCAGAGGGTACAGTAATCCTGAAGTGAAGCATCGGAATCTATAACTAGTGTTACAGGAATATTTTAAAACATAGACCGTAAAAAGAGTCAGTTATCTTGTACTTAAGTCGGCATTGTGCCCTTTGTATTTCATTCCGAAATAATTTCTGTGATTCATCGTCAATAAGAAGGTCTGAGGGATACAGTAAACCTAGAGTAAAGCATCGGAATCTATAACTAGTGTCACATGAATGGTTGAAAACATTGACAGTAAGAAGAGTCAGTTTACTTGTACTTAAGCCGGCATTGTGTCTTTTGTATTTAATTCCGATGCAATTTCTGTGTTTCATCGTCAATAAGAAGGTCAGAGGAATACAGTAAACCTGAAGTGAAGCATCGGAATCTATAATTAGAGTCACAGGAATCTTTCAAAACATAGAAAGTAAGAAGAGTCAGTTTTCTTGTACTTAAGACGGCGTTGTGCCTTTTGTATTTAATTCCGAGGCAATTTCTGTGTTTCATCGTCAATAAGAAGGTGGGAGAGATACAGTAAACCTGAAGTGAAGCATAGGAATCTATAACTAGTGTCACAGGAATGGTTCAAAACATAGACAGTAAGAAGAGTCAGTTTTCATGTACTTAAGTCGGCATTGTGCCTTTAGTATTCAATTCCGATGCAATTTCTGTGTTTCATCGTCAAAAAGAAGGTCAGAGAGATGCAGTAAACCTGAAGTGAAGCATCGGAATCTATAACTAGTGTCACAGGAATGGTTCAAAACATAGACAGTAAGAAGAGTCAGTTTTCATGTACTTAAGTCGGCATTGTGCCTTTAGTATTCAATTCCGATGCAATTTCTGTGTTTCATCAACAATAAGAAGGTCAGAGGGATACAGTAAACCTGAAGTGAAGCACCGGAATCTATTACTAGTGTCACAGGGATGGTTCAAAACTTAGACACTAAGAAGAGTAAGTTTTCTTGTACTTAAGTAGGCATTGTGCCTTTTGTATTTAATTCCGAGGCAATTTCTGTGTTTCATCGTCAATAAGAAGGTCAGAGGGATACAGTAAACCTGAAGTGAAGCATCGGAATCCATAACTAGTGTCACAGGAGTGGTTCAAAACATAGACTGTAAGAAGAGTCAGTCTTCTTGTACTTATGTCAGCATTGTGCCTTTTGTATTTAACTCCGATGCAATTTCTGTGTTTCATCGTCAATAAGAAGGTCAGAGGGATACAGTAAACCTGAAGTGAAGCATCGGAATCTATAACTAGTGTCACAGGAATGGTTCAAAAAATAGACAGTAAGAAGAGTCAGTTTTCTTGTACTTAAGTCGGCATTGTCCCTTTTGTATTTAATTCGGATGCAATTTCCGTGTTTCATCGTCAATAAGATCGTCAGAGGGTACAGTAATCCTGAAGTGAAGCATCGGAATCTATAACTAGTGTTACAGGAATATTTTAAAACATAGACAGTAAAAAGAGTCAGTTATCATGTACTTAAGTCGGCATTGTGCCCTTTGTATTTCATTCCGAAATAATTTCTGTGATTCATCGTCAATAAGAAGGTCTGAGGGATACAGTAAACCTAGAGTAAAGCATCGGAATCTATCACTAGTGTCACATGAATGGTTGAAAACATTGACAGTAAGAAGAGTCAGTTTACTTGTACTTAAGCCGGCATTGTGTCTTTTGTATTTAATTCCGATGCAATTTCTGTGTTTCATCGTCAATAAGAAGGTCAGAGGAATACAGTAAACCTGAAGTGAAGCATCGGAATCTATAATTAGAGTCACAGGAATCTTTCAAAACATAGAAAGTAAGAAGAGTCAGTTTTCTTGTACTTAAGACGGCGTTGTGCCTTTTGTATTTAATTCCGAGGCAATTTCTGTGTTTCATCGTCAATAAGAAGGTGAGAGAGATACAGTAAACCTGAAGTGAAGCATAGGAATCTATAACTAGTGTCACAGGAATGGTTCAAAACTAAGACAGTAAGAAGAGTCAGTTTTCTTGTACTTAAGTCGGCATTGTGCCATTTGTATTTAATTCCGATGCAATTTCTGTGTTTCATCGTCAATAAGAAGGTCAGAGGGATACAGTAAACCTGAAGTGAAGCTTCGGAATCTATAACTAGTGTCACAGGAATGGTTCAAAACATAGAGAGTTAGAAGTGTCAGTTTACTTGTACTTAAGTCGGCATTGTGCCTTTTGTATTTAATTCCGACGTAATTTCTGTGTTTCATCGTCAATAAGAAGGTCAGAGGAATACAGTTAACCTGAAGTGAAGCATCAGAATCTATGACTAGTGTCACACGAATGGTTCAAAACATAGACAGTAAGAAGAGTCCATTTTCTTGTACTTAAGTCGTCATTGTGCCATTTGTATTTAATTCCGATGCAATATCTGTGTTTCATCGTCAACAAGAAGGTCAGAGGGATACAGTAAACCTGAAGTGAAGCATCGGAATCTATAACTAGTGTCACAGGAATGGTTCAAAACATAGACTGTAAGAAGAGTCAGTCTTCTTGTACTTAAGTCAGCATTGTGCATTTTGTATTTAACTCCGATGCAATTTCTGTGTTTCATCGTCAATAAGAAGGTCAGAGGGATACAGTAAACCTGAAGTGAAGCATCGGAATCTATAACTAGTGTCACAGGAATGGTTCAAAACATAGACAGTAAGAAGAGTCAGTTTTCTTGTACTTAAGTCGGCATTGTCCCTTTTGTATTTAATTCGGATGCAATTTCCGTGTTTCATCGTCAATAAGAAGGTCAGAGGGATACAGTAAACCTGAGGTGAAGCATCGGAATCTATACCTAGTGTCACAGGAATGGTTCAAAACATAGACAGTGAGAAGAGTCTGTTTTCTTGTACTTAAGTCGGAATTGTGCATTTTGTATTTAATTCCGATGAAATTTCTGTGTTTCATCGTCAATAAGAAGGTCAGAGGGATACAGTAAACCTGAAGTGAAGCATCGGAATCTATAACTAGTGTCACAGGAATGTTTAAAAACATAAACAGTAAGAAGAGTCAGTTTTCTTGTACTTAAGTCGGCATTGTGCCTTCTGTATTAAATTCCGATGCAATTTCTGTGATTCATCGTCAATAAGAAGGTCAGAGGGATCCAGTAAACCTGAAGTGAGGCATCGGAATCTATAACTAATGTCACATGAATGATTCAACACATAGACAGTAAGAAGAGTTAGTTATTTTGTACTTAAGTCTTCATTGTGCCTTTTGTATTAAATTCCGATGCTATTTCTGTGTGTCATCGTCAATAAGGTCAGAGGGATACAGTAAACCGGAAGTGAAGCATCGGAATCTATAACTAGTGTCACAGGAATGTTTCAAATCATAGACAGTAAGAAGAGTCAGTTTTCTTGTACTTAAGTCGGCATTATGCATTTTGTACTTAATTCCGATGCAATTTCTGTGTTTCATCGTCAATAAGAAGGTCAGAGGGATACAGTAAACCTGAAGTGAGTCATCGGAATGTATAACTAGTGTCACATGAATGGTTGAAAATATAGACAGTAAGAAGAGTCAGATTTCATGTACTTAAGTCGGCATTGTGCCTTTTGTATTTAATTCCGATGCAATTTCTGTGTTTCATCGTCAAAAAGAAGGTCAGAGAGATGCAGTAAACCTGAAGTGAAGCATCGGAATCTATAACTAGTGTCACAGGAATGGTTCAAAACATAGACAGTAAGAAGAGTCAGTTTTCATGTACTTAAGTCGGCATTGTGCCTTTAGTATTCAATTCCGATGCAATTTCTGTGTTTCATCAACAATAAGAAGGTCAGAGGGATACAGTAAACCTGAAGTGAAGCACCGGAATCTATTACTAGTGTCACAGGGATGGTTCAAAACTTAGACACTAAGAAGAGTAAGTTTTCTTGTACTTAAGTAGGCATTGTGCCTTTTGTATTTAATTCCGAGGCAATTTCTGTGTTTCATCGTCAATAAGAAGGTCAGAGGGATACAGTAAACCTGAAGTGAAGCATCGGAATCCATAACTAGTGTCACAGGAATGGTTCAAAACATAGACTGTAAGAAGAGTCAGTCTTCTTGTACTTAAGTCAGCATTGTGCCTTTTGTATTTAACTCCGATGCAATTTCTGTGTTTCATCGTCAATAAGAAGGTTAGAGGGATACAGTAAACCTGAAGTGAAGCATCGGAATCTATAACTAGTGTCACAGGAATGGTTCAAAACATAGACAGTAAGAAGAGTCAGTTTTCATGTACTTAAGTCGGCATTGTCCCTTTTGTATTTAATTCGGATGCAATTTCCGTGTTTCATCGTCAATAAGATCGTCAGAGGGTACAGTAATCCTGAAGTGAAGGATCGGAATCTATAACTAGTGTTACAGGAATATTTTAAAACATAGACAGTAAAAAGAGTCAGTTATCTTGTACTTAAGTCGGCATTGTGCCCTTTGTATTTCATTCCGAAATAATTTCTGTGATTCATCGTCAATAAGAAGGTCTGAGGGATACAGTAAACCTAGAGTAAAGCATCGGAATCTATAACTAGTGTCACATGAATGGTTGAAAACATTGACAGTAAGAAGAGTCAGTTTACTTGTACTTAAGCCGGCATTGTGTCTTTTGTATTTAATTCCGATGCAATTTCTGTGTTTCATCGTCAATAAGAAGGTCAGAGGAATACAGTAAACCTGAAGTGAAGCATCGGAATCTATAATTAGAGTCACAGGAATCTTTCAAAACATAGAAAGTAAGAAGAGTCAGTTTTCTTGTACTTAAGACGGCGTTGTGCCTTTTGTATTTAATTCCGAGGCAATTTCTGTGTTTCATCGTCAATAAGAAGGTGAGAGAGATACAGTAAACCTGAAGTGAAGCATAGGAATCTATAACTAGTGTCACAGGAATGGTTCAAAACATAGACAGTAAGAAGAGTCAGTTTTCATGTACTTAAGTCGGCATTGTGCCTTTAGTATTCAATTCCGATGCAATTTCTGTGTTTCATCGTCAAAAAGAAGGTCAGAGAGATGCAGTAAACCTGAAGTGAAGCATCGGAATCTATAACTAGTGTCACAGGAATGGTTCAAAACATAGACAGTAAGAAGAGTCAGTTTTCATGTACTTAAGTCGGCATTGTGCCTTTAGTATTCAATTCCGATGCAATTTCTGTGTTTCATCAACAATAAGAAGGTCAGAGGGATACAGTAAACCTGAAGTGAAGCACCGGAATCTATTACTAGTGTCCCAGGGATGGTTCAAAACTTAGACACTAAGAAGAGTAAGTTTTCTTGTACTTAAGTAGGCATTGTGCCTTTTGTATTTAATTCCGAGGCAATTTCTGTGTTTCATCGTCAATAAGAAGGTCAGAGGGATACAGTAAACCTGAAGTGAAGCATCGGAATCCATAACTAGTGTCACAGGAATGGTTCAAAACATAGACTGTAAGAAGAGTCAGTCTTCTTGTACTTATGTCAGCATTGTGCCTTTTGTATTTAACTCCGATGCAATTTCTGTGTTTCATCGTCAATAAGAAGGTCAGAGGGATACAGTAAACCTGAAGTGAAGCCACGGAATCTATAACTAGTGTCACAGGAATGGTTCAAAACATAGACAGTAAGAAGAGTCAGTTTTCTTGTACTTAAGTCGGCATTGTCCCTTTTGTATTTAATTCGGATGCAATTTCCGTGTTTCATCGTCAATAAGATCGTCAGAGGGTACAGTAATCCTGAAGTGAAGCATCGGAATCTATAACTAGTGTTACAGGAATATTTTAAAACATAGACAGTAAAAAGAGTCAGTTATCTTGTACTTAAGTCGGCATTGTGCTCTTTGTATTTCATTCCGAAATAATTTCTGTGATTCATCGTCAATAAGAAGGTCTGAGGGATACAGTAAACCTAGAGTAAAGCATCGGAATCTATCACTAGTGTCACATGAATGGTTGAAAACATTGACAGTAAGAAGAGTCAGTTTACTTGTACTTAAGCCGGCATTGTGTCTTTTGTATTTAATTCCGATGCAATTTCTGTGTTTCATCGTCAATAAGAAGGTCAGAGGAATACAGTAAACCTGAAGTGAAGCATCGGAATCTATAATTAGAGTCACAGGAATCTTTCAAAACATAGAAAGTAAGAAGAGTCAGTTTTCTTGTACTTAAGACGGCGTTGTGCCTTTTGTATTTAATTCCGAGGCAATTTCTGTGTTTCATCGTCAATAAGAAGGTGAGAGAGATACAGTAAACCTGAAGTGAAGCATAGGAATCTATAACTAGTGTCACAGGAATGGTTCAAAACTAAGACAGTAAGAAGAGTCAGTTTTCTTGTACTTAAGTCGGCATTGTGAAATTTGTATTTAATTCCGATGCAATTTCTGTGTTTCATCGTCAATAAGAAGGTCAGAGGGATACAGTAAACCTGAAGTGAAGCTTCGGAATCTATAACTAGTGTCACAGGAATGGTTCAAAACATAGAGAGTTAGAAGTGTCAGTTTACTTGTACTTAAGTCGCCATTGTGCCTTTTGTATTTAAATCCGACGTAATTTCTGTGTTTCATCGTCAATAAGAAGGTCAGAGGAATACAGTTAACCTGAAGTGAAGCATCAGAATCTTTGACTAGTGTCACACGAATGGTTCAAAACATAGACAGTAAGAAGAGTCCGTTTTCTTGTACTTAAGTCGTCATTGTGCCATTTGTATTTAATTCCGATGCAATATCTGTGTTTCATCGTCAACAAGAAGGTCAGAGGGATACAGTAAACCTGAAGTGAAGCATCGGAATCTATAACTAGTGTCACAGGAATGGTTCAAAACATAGACTGTAAGAAGAGTCAGTCTTCTTGTACTTAAGTCAGCATTGTGCATTTTGTATTTAACTCCGATGCAATTTCTGTGTTTCATCGTCAATAAGAAGGTCAGAGGGATACAGTAAACCTGAAGTGAAGCATCGGAATCTATAACTAGTGTCACAGGAATGGTTCAAAACATAGACAGTAAGAAGAGTCAGTTTTCTTGTACTTAAGTCGGCATTGTCCCTTTTGTATTTAATTCGGATGCAATTTCCGTGTTTCATCGTCAATAAGAAGGTCAGAGGGATACAGTAAACCTGAGGTGAAGCATCGGAATCTATACCTAGTGTCACAGGAATGGTTCAAAACATAGACAGTGAGAAGAGTCAGTTTTCTTGTACTTAAGTCGGAATTGTGCCTTTTGTATTTAATTCCGATGAAATTTCTGTGTTTCATCGTCAATAAGAAGGTCAGAGGGATACAGTAAACCTGAAGTGAAGCATCGGAATCTATAACTAGTGTCACAGGAATGTTTAAAAACATAAACAGTAAGAAGAGTCAGTTTTCTTGTACTTAAGTCGGCATTGTGCCTTCTGTATTAAATTCCGATGCAATTTCTGTGATTCATCGTCAATAAGAAGGTCAGAGGGATCCAGTAAACCTGAAGTGAAGCATCGGAATCTATAACTAATGTCACATGAATGAATCAACACATAGACAGTAAGAAGAGTTAGTTATTTTGTACTTAAGTCTTCATTGTGCCTTTTGTATTAAATTCCGATGCTATTTCTGTGTTTCATCGTCAATAAGGTCAGAGGGATACAGTAAACCGGAAGTGAAGCATCGGAATCTATAACTAGTGTCACAGGAATGGTTCAAATCATAGACAGTAAGAAGAGTCAGTTTTCTTGTACTTAAGTCGGCATTATGCATTTTGTACTTAATTCCGATGCAATTTCTGTGTTTCATCGTCAATAAGAAGGTCAGAGGGATACAGGAAACATGAAGTGAGTCATCAGAATGTATAACTAGTGTCACATGAATGGTTGAAAATATAGACAGTAAGAAGAGTCAGTTTTCTTGTGCTTAAGTCGGCATTGTGCCTTTTGTATTTAATTCGGATGGAATTTCTGTGTTTCATCGTCAAAAAGAAGGTCAGAGAGATGCAGTAAACCTGAAGTGAAGCATCGGAATCTATAACTAGTGTCACAGGAATGGTTCAAAACATAGACAGTAAGAAGAGTCAGTTTTCATGTACTTAAGTCGGCATTGTGCCTTTAGTAGTCAATTCCGATGCAATTTCTGTGTTTCATCAACAATAAGAAGGTCAGAGGGATACAGTAAACCTGAAGTGAAGCATCGGAATCTATTACTAGTGTCACAGGGATGGTTCAAAACTTAGACACTAAGAAGAGTAAGTTTTCTTGTACTTAAGTAGGCATTGTGCCTTTTGTATTTAATTCCGAGGCAATTTCTGTGTTTCATCGTCAATAAGAAGGTCAGAGGGATACAGTAAACCTGAAGTGAAGCATCGGAATCTATAACTAGTGTCACAGGAATGGTTCAAAACATAGACTGTAAGAAGAGTCAGTCTTCTTGTACTTAAGTCAGCATTGTGCCTTTTGTATTTAACTCCGATGCAATTTCTGTGTTTCATCGTCAATAAGAAGGTCAGAGGGATACAGTAAACCTGAAGTGAAGCATCGGAATCTATAACTAGTGTCACAGGAATGGTTCAAAACATAGACAGTAAGAAGAGTCAGTTTTCTTGTACTTAAGTCGGCATTGTCCCTTTTGTATTTAATTCGGATGCAATTTCCGTGTCTCATCGTCAATAAGATCGTCAGAGGGTACAGTAATCCTGAAGTGAAGCATCGGAATCTATAACTAGTGTTACAGGAATGGTTTAAAACATAGACAGTAAGAAGAGTCAGTTATCTTGTACTTAAGTCGGCATTGTGCCTTTTGTATTTAATTCCGATGCAATTTCTGTGTTTCATCGTCAACAAGAAGGTGAGAGGGATACAGTAAACCTGAAGTGAAGCATCGGAATCTATAACTAGTGTCACAGGAATGGTTCCAAACGCAGACAGTAAGAAGATTCAGTTTTCTTGAACTTGAGTCGGCATTGTGCATTTTATATTTAATTCCGATGCAATTTCTGTGTTTCATCGTCAATAAGAAGGTCAGAGGGATACAGTAAACCTGAAGTGAAGCGTCGGAATCTATAACTAGTGTCACAGGAATGGTTCAAAACATAGACAGTAAGAAGAGTCAGTTTTCTTCTACTTAAGTCGGCATTGTGCCTTTTGTATTTAATTCCGCTGCAATTTCTGTGTTTCATCGTCAATAAGAAGGTCAGAGGGATACAGTAAACCTGAGGTGAAGCATCGGAATCTATACCTAGTGTCACAGGAATGGTACAAAACATAGACAGTGAGAAGAGTCAGTTTTCTTGTACTTAAGTCGGAATTGTGCCTTTTGTATTTAATTCCGATGAAATTTCTGTGTTTCATCGTCAATAAGAAGGTCAGAGGGATACAGTAAACCTGAAGTGAAGCATCGGAATCTATAACTAGTGTCACAGGAATGTTTAAAACATAAACAGTAAGAAGAGTCAGTTTTCTTGTACTTAAGTCGGCATTGTGAATTCTGTATTAAATTCCGATGCAATTTCTGTGATTCATCGTCAATATGAAGGTCAGAGGGATCTAGTAAACCAGAAGTAAAGCATCGGAATCTATAACTAATGTCACATGAATGATTCAACACATAGACAGTAAGCAGAGTTAGTTATTTTGTACTTAAGTCTTCATTGTGCCTTTTGTATTAAATTCCGATGCTATTTCTGTGTTTCATCGTCAATAAGGTCAGAGGGATACAGTAAACCGGAAGTGAAGCATCGGAATCTATAACTAGTGTCACAGGAATGGTTCAAATCATAGACAGTAAGAAGAGTCAGTTTTCTTGTACTTAAGTCGGCATTATGCATTTTGTATTTAATTCCGATGCAATTTCTGTGTTTCATCGTCAATAAGAAGGTCAGAGGGATACAGTAAACCTGAAGTGAGTCATCGGAATGTATAACTAGTGTCACATGAATGGTTGAAAATATAGACAGTAAGAAGAGGCAGTTTTCTTGTACTTAAGTAGGCATTGTGCCTTTTGTATTTAATTCCGATGGAATTTCTGTGTTTCATCGTCAAAAAGAAGGTCATAGAGATGCAGTAAACCTGAAGTGAAGCATCGGAATCTATAACTAGTGTCACAGGAATGGTTCAAAACATAGACAGTAAGAAGAGTCAGTTTTCTTGTACTTAAGTCGGCATTGTGCCTTTAGTATTCAATTCCGATGCAATTTCTGTGTTTCATCAACAATAAGAAGGTCAGAGGGATACAGTAAACCTGAAGTGAAGCATG
Source organism: Schistocerca americana (assembly GCF_021461395.2). Lineage (NCBI taxonomy): Eukaryota > Metazoa > Arthropoda > Insecta > Orthoptera > Acrididae > Schistocerca > Schistocerca americana. The sequence goes on along the minus strand of NW_025725983.1, from coordinate 4,119,839 downwards.
GGAATCTATTACTAGTGTCACAGGGATGGTTCAAAACTTAGACACTAAGAAGAGTAAGTTTTCTAGTACTTAAGTAGGCTTTGTGCCTTTTGTATTTAATTCCGAGGCAATTTCTGTGTTTCATCGTCAATAAGAAGGTCAGAGGGATACAGTAAACCTGAAGTGAAGCATCGGAATCTATAACTAGTGTCACAGGAATGGTTCAAAACTTAGACAATAAGAAGAGTCAGTTTTCTTGTACTTAAGTCGTCATTGTGCCATTTGTATTTAATTCTGATGCAATTTCTGTGTTTCATCGTCAATAAGAAGGTCAGAGGGATACAGTAAACCTGAAGTGAAGCGTCGGAATCTATAACTAGTGTCACAGGAATGGTTCAAAACATAGACAGTAAGAAGAGTCAGTTTTCTTCTACTTAAGTCGGCATTCCGCATTTTGTATTTAATTCCGTTGCAATTTCTGTGTTTCATCGTCAATAACAAGGTCAGAGGGATACACTAAACCTGAAGTGAAGCATCGGAATCTATAACTAGTGTCACAGGAATGGTTCAAACATAGACAGTAAGAAGAGTCAGTTTTCTTGTACTTAAGTCGGCATTGTGCCTTTTGTATTTAATTCCTATGCAATTTCTGTGTTTCATCGTCAATAAGAAGGTCAGAGGGATACAGTAAACCTGAAGTGAAGCATCGGAATCAGTATATAGTGTCACAGGAATGGTTCAAAATATAGACAGTAAGTAGTGTCAGTTTTCTTGTACTTAGTTCGGCAATGTGCATTTTCTATTTAATTCCGACGCAATTTCTGTGTTTCATCGTCAATAAGAAGGTCAGAGGGATACAGTAAACCTGAAGTGAGGCATCGGCATCTATAACTATTGCCACAGGAATGGTTCAAAACATAGAGAGTAAGAAGAGTCAGTTTTCTTCTACTTAAGTCGGCATTCCGCCTTTTGTATTTATTTCCGTTGCAATTTCTGTGTTTCATCGTCAATAACAAGGTCAGAGGGATACACTAAACCTGAAGTGAAGCATCGGAATCTATAACTAGTGTCACAGGAATGGTTCAAACATAGACAGTAAGAAGAGTCAGTTTTCTTGTACTTAAGTCGGCATTGTTCCTTTTCTATTTAATTCCGATGCAATTTCTATGTTTCATCGTCAATAAGAAGGTCACAGGGATACAGTAAACCTGAAGTGAAGCATCGGAATCTATAACTAGTGTCACAGGAATGGTTCAAAACATAGACAGTAAGAAGAGTCAGTTTTCTTGTACTTAAGTCGGCATTGTTCCTTTTCCATTTAATTCCGATGCAATTTCTATGTTTCATCGTCAACAAGAAGGTCAGAGGGATACGGTGAACCTGAAGTGAAGCATCGGAATCTATAACGAGTGTCACAGGAATGGATCAAAGCATAGACAGTAAGAAGAGTCAGTTTTCTTATACTTAAGTCGGCATAGTGCCTTTTGTATTTAATTCCGAAGCAATTTCTGTGCTTCATCGTCAATAAGAAGGTCAGAGGGATACAGTACACCTGGAGTAAAACATCGGAATCTATAATTAGTGTCACATGAATGGTTCAAACATAGACAGTAAGTAGAGTCTGTTTTCTTGTACATAAGTCGGCATTGTGCCTTTTGTATTTAATTCCGATGCAATTTCTGTGTTTCATCGTCAATAAGAAGATCAGAGGGATAAAGTATACCTGAAGTGAGGCATCGGAATCTATAATTAGTGTCACATGAATGTTTCAAAACATAGACAGTAAGAAGAGTCAGTTTTCTTTTACTTAAGTCGGCATTGTGCCTTTTGTATTTAATTCCGATGCAATTCCTGTGTTTCATCGTCAATAAGAAGGTCAGAGGGATACAGTAAACCTGAAGTGAAGCATCGGAATCTATAACTAGTGTCACAGGATTGGTTCAAACATAGGCAGTAAGAAGAGTCAGTTTCCTTCTACTTAAGTCGGCATTGTGACTTTTGTATTTAATTCCGATGGAATTTCTGTGTTTCACTGTCAATACGAAGGTCAGAGGGATACAGTAAATCTGAAGTGAAGCATCGGAATCTATAACTAGTCTCACAGGAATGGTTCAAAACATAGACAGAAAGAAGAGTCAGTTTACTTGTACTTAAGTCGGCATTGTGCCTTTTGTATTTAATTCCGAAGCAATTTCTGTGTTTCATCGTAAATAAGAAGGTCAGAGGAATACAGTAAACCTGAAGTGAAGCATCGGAATCTGTAACTAGTGTCACACGAATGGTTCAAAACATAGACAGTAAGAAGAGTCCGTTTTCTTGTACTTAAGTCGTCATTGTGCCATTTGTATTTAATTCCGATGCAATATCTGTGTTTCATCGTCAACAAGAGGTCAGAGGGATACAGGAAACCTGAAGTGAAGCATCGGAATCTATAACTAGTGTCACAGGAATGGTTCAAAACATAGACCGTAAGAAGAGTCAGTCTTCTTGTACTTAAGTCAGCATTGTGCCTTTTGTATTTAACTCCGATGCAATTTCTGTGATTCATCGTCAATAAGAAGGTCAGAGGGATACAGTAAACCTGAAGTGAAGCATCGGAATCTATAACTTGTGTCACAGGAATGGTTCAAAACATAGACAGTAAGAAGAGTCAGTTTTCTTGTACTTAAGTCGGCATTGTGCCTTTTGTATTTAATTCCGATGCAATTTCTGTGTTTCATCGTCAACAAGAAGGTGAGAGGGATACAGTAAACCTGAAGTGAAGCATCGGAATCTATAACTAGTGTCACAGGAATGGATCCAAACGCAGACAGTAAGAAGATTCAGTTTTCTTGAACTTAAGTCGGCATTGTGCATTTTATATTTGATTCCGATGCAATTTCTGTGTTTCATCGTCAATAAGAAGGTCAGAGGGATACAGTAAACCTGAAGTGAAGCGTCGGAATCTATAACTAGTGTCACAGGAATGGTTCAAAACATAGACAGTAAGAAGAGTCAGTTTTCTTCTACTTAAGTCGGCATTGTGCCTTTTGTATTTAATTCCGCTGCAATTTCTGTGTTTCATCGTCAATAAGACGGTCAGAGGGTAACAGTAAACCTGAGGTGAAGCATCGGAATCTATACCTAGTGTCACAGGAATGGTTCAAAACATAGACAGTGAGAAGAGTCAGTTTTCTTGTACTTAAGTCGGAATTGTGCCTTTTGTATTTAATTCCGATGAAATTTCTGTGTTTCATCGTCAATAAGAAGGTCAGAGGGATACAGTAAACCTGAAGTGAAGCATCGGAATCCATAACTAGTGTCACAGGAATGTTTAAAAACATAAACAGTAAGAAGAGTCAGTTTTCTTGTACTTAAGTCGGCATTGTGCCTTCTGTATTAAATTCCGATGCAATTTCTGTGATTCATCGTCAATAAGAAGGTCAGAGGGATCCAGTAAACCTGAAGTGAAGCATCGGAATCTATAACTAATGTCACATGAATGATTCAACACATAGACAGTAAGACGAGTTAGTTATTTTGTACTTAAGTCTTCAATGTGCCTTTTGTATTAAATTCCGATGCTATTTCTGTGTTTCATCGTCAATAAGGTCAGAGGGATACAGTAAACCGGAAGTGAAGCATCGGAATCTATAACTAGTGTCACAGGAATGGTTCAAAACATAGACAGTAAGAAGAGTCAGTTTTCTTGTACTTAAGTCGGCATTACGCATTTTGTATTTAATTCCGATGCAATTTCTGTGTTTCATCGTCAATAAGAAGGTCAGAGGGATACAGTAAACCTGAAGTGAGTCATCGAAATGTATAACTAGTGTCACATGAATGGTTGAAAATATAGACAGTAAGAAGAGGCAGTTTTCTTGTACTTAAGTCGGCATTGTGCCTTTTGTATTTAATTCCGATGGAATTTCTGTGTTTCATCGTCAAAAAGAAGGTCAGAGAGATGCAGTAAACCTGAAGTGAAGCATCGGAATCTATAACTAGTGTCACAGGAATGGTTCAAAACATAGACAGTAAGAAGAGTCAGTTTTCTTGTACTTAAGTCGGCATTGTGCCTTTAGTATTCAATTCCGATGCAATTTCTGTGTTTCATCAACAATAAGAAGGTCAGAGGGATACAGTAAACCTGAAGTCAAGCATCGGAATCTATTACTAGTGTCACAGGGATGGTTCAAAACTTAGACACTAAGAAGAGTAAGTTTTCCTGTACTTAAGTAGGCATTGTGCCTTTTGTATTTAATTCCGAGGCAATTTCTGTGTTTCATCGTCAATAAGAAGGTCAGAGGGATACAGTAAACCTGAAGTGAAGCATCGGAATCTATAACTAGTGTCACAGGAATGGTTCAAAACTTAGACAATAAGAAGAGTCAGTTTTCTTGTACTTAAGTCGGCATTGTGCCATTTGTATTTAATTCTGATGCAATTTCTGTGTTTCATCGTCAATAAGAAGGTGAGAGGGATACAGTAAACCTGAAGTGAAGTGTCGGAATCTATAACTAGTGTCACAGGAATGGTTCAAAACATAGACAGTAAGAAAAGTCAGTTTTCTTCTACTTAAGTCGGCATTCCGCCTTTTGTATTTAATTCCGTTGCAATTTCTGTGTTTCATTGTCAATAACAAGGTCAGAGGGATACACTAAACCTGAAGTGAAGCATCGGAATCTATAACTAGTGTCACAGGAATGGTTCAAACATAGACAGTAAGAAGAGTCAGTTTCCTTGTACTTAAGTCGGCATTGTGCCTTTTGTATTTAATTCCTATGCATTTTCTGTGTTTCATCGTCATTAAGAAGGTCAGAGGGATACAGTAAACCTGAAGTGAAGCATCGGAATCAGTATTTAGTGTCACAGGAATGAATCAAAATATAGACAGTAAGTAGAGTCAGTTTTGTTGTACTTAGTTCGGCAATGTGCATTTTCTATTTAATTCTGACGCAATTTCTGTGTTTCATCGTCAATAAGAAGGTCAGAGGGATACAGTAAACCTGAAGTGAAGCATCGGCATCTATAACTATTGTCACAGGAATGGTTCAAACATAGACTGTAAGAAGAGTCTGTTTTCTTGTACTTAAGTCGGCATTTTTCCTTTTCTATTTAATTCCGATGCAATTTCTATGTTTCATCGTCAATAAGAAGGTCACAGGGATACAGTAAACCTGAAGTGAAGCATCGGAATGTATAACAAGTGTCACAGGAATGGTTCAAAACATAGACAGTAAGAAGAGTCAGTTTTCTTGTACTTAAGTCGGCATTGTGCTTTTTGTATTTAATTCCGATGCAATTTCTGTGGATCATCATCAATAAGAAGGTCAGAGGGATACAGCAAACCTGAAGTGAAGCATCGGAATCTATATTTAGTGTCACAGGAATGGTTCAATTCATAGACAGTAAGAAGAGTCAGTTTTCTTGTACTTAAGTCGGCATTGTGCATTTTCTATTTAATTCCGATGCCATTTCTGTGTTTCATCGTCAATAAGGCGGTCAGAGGGATACAGTAAACCTGAAGTGAAGCATCGGAATCTATAACTAGTGTCACAGGAATGGTTCAAAACATAGACAGTAAGAAGAGTCAGTTTTCTTGTACTTAAGTCGGCATTGTTCCTTTTCCATTTAATTCCGATGCAATTTCTATGTTTCATCGTCAACAAGACGGTTAGAGGGATACGGAGAACCTGAAGTGAAGCATCGGAATCTATAACGAGTGTCACAGGAATGGATCAAAGCACAGACAGTAAGAAGAGTCAGTTTTCTTTTACTTAAGTCGTCATAGTGCCTTTTGTATTTAATTCCGAAGCAATTTCTGTGATTCATCGTCAATAAGAAGGTCAGAGGGATACAGTAAACCTGGAGTAAATTATCGGAATCTATAATTAGTGTCACATGAATGGTTCAAACATAGACAGTAAGATGAGTCAGTTTTCTTGTACATAAGTCGGCATTGTGCCTTTTGTATTTAATTCCGATGCAATTTCTGTGTTTCATCGTCAATAAGAAGGTCAGAGGGATACAGTAAACCTGAAGTGAAGCATCGGAATCTATAACTAGTGTCACAGGAATGGTTCAAAACATAGGCAGTAAGAAGAGTCAGTTTCCTTCTACTTAAGTCGGCATTGTGAATTTTGTATTTAATTCCGATGGAATTTCTGTGTTTCACCGTCAATACGAAGGTCAGAGGGATACAGTAAATCTGAAGTGAAGCATCGGAATCTATAACTAGTCTCACAGGAATGGTTCAAAACATAGACAGAAAGAAGGGTCAGTTTACTTGTACTTAAGTCGGCATTGTGCCTTTTGTATTTAATTCCGAAGCAATTTCTGTGTTTCATCGTAAATAAGAACGTCAGAGGAATACAGTTAACCTGAAGTGAAGCATCGGAATCTATAACTAGTGTCACACGAATGGTTCAAAACATATACAGTAAGAAGAGGCCGTTTTCTTGTACTTAAGTCGTCATTGTGCCATTTGTATTTAATTCCGATGCAATATCTGTGTTTCATCGTCAACAAGAGGTCAGAGGGATACAGTAAACCTGAAGTGAAGCATCGGAATCTATAACTAGTGTCACAGGAATGGTTCAAAACATAGACTGTAAGAAGAGTCAGTCTTCTTGTACTTAAGTCAGCATTGTGCCTTTTGTATTTAACTCCGATGCAATTTCTGTGTTTCATCGTCAATAAGAAGGTCAGAGGGATACAGTAAACCTGAAGTGGTGCATCGGAATCTATAACTAGTGTAACAGGAATGGTTCAAAACATAGACAGTAAGAAGAGTCAGTTTTTTTGTACTTAAGTCGGCATTGTCCCTTTTGTATTTAATTCGGATGCAATTTCCGTGTTTCATCGTCAATAAGATCGTCAGAGGGTACAGTAATCCTGAAGTGAAGCATCGGAATCTGTAACTAGTGTTACAGGAATGGTTTAATACATAGACAGTAAGAAGAGTCAGTTATCTTGTACTTAAGTCGGCATTGTGCCTTTTGTATTTAATTCCGATGCAATTTCTGTGTTTCATCGTCAACAAGAAGGTGAGAGGGATACAGTAAACCTGAAGTGAAGCATCGGAATCTATAACTAGTGTCACAGGAATGGTTCCAAACGTAGACAGTAAGAAGATTCAGTTTTCTTGAACTTAAGTCGGCATTGTGCATTTTATATTTAATTCCGATGCAATTTCTGTGTTTCATCGTCAATAAGAAGGTCAGAGGGATACAGTAAACCTGAAGTGAAGCGTCGGAATCTATAGCTAGTGTCACAGGAATGGTTCAAAACATAGACAGTAAGAAGAGTCAGTATTCTTGTACTTAAGTCGGCATTGTGCCTTTTGTATTTAAATCCGATGCAATTTCTGTGTTTCATCGTCAATAAGAAGGTCAGAGGGTTACAGTAAACCTGAGGTGAAGCATCGGAATCTATATCTAGTGTCACAGGAATGGTTCAAAACATAGACAGTGAGAAGAGTCAGTTTTCTTGTACTTAAGTCGGAATTGTGCCTTTTGTATTTAATTCCGATGCAATTTCTGTGATTCATCGTCAATAAGAAGGTCACAGGGATCCAGTAAACCTGAAGTGAAGCATCGGAATCAATAACTAATGTCACATTAATGGTTCAACACATAGACAGTAAGAAGAGTTAGTTATCTTGTACTTAAGTCGGCATTGTGCCTTTTGTATTTAATTCCGATGCAATTTCTGTGTTTCATCGTCAAAAAGAAGGTCAGAGAGATGCAGTAAACGTGAAGTGAAGCATCGGAATGTATAACTAGTGTCACAGGAATGGTTCAAAACATAGACAGTAAGAAGAGTCAGTTTTCTTGTACTTAAGTCGGCATTGTGCCTTTAGTATTCAATTCCGATGCAATTTCTGTGTTTCATCAACAATAAGAAGGTCAGAGGGATACAGTAAACCTGAAGTGAAGCATCGGAATCTATTACTAGTGTCACAGGGATGGTTCAAAACTTAGACACTAAGAAGAGTAAGTTTTCTTGTACTTAAGTAGGCCTTGTGCCTTTTGTAACTAATTGCTTGCAATTTCGGTTTTTCATCGTCAATAAGAAGGCCAGAGGGATACAGTAAACCTGAAGTGAAGCATCGGAATCTATAACTAGTGTCACGTGAATGGTTCATAACATAGACAGTAAGAAGAGTCAGTTTTCTTGTACTTAAGTCGGCATTGTGCTTTTTGTATTTAATTCCGATGCAATTTCTGTGTTTCATCGTCAATAAGAAGGTCAGAGGGATAGAGTAAACCTGAAGTGAAGCTTCAGAGTCAATATTTAGTGTCACAGGAATGGTTCAAAGCATAGACAGTACGAAGAGTCAGTTTTCTTGTACTTAATTTGGAATTGTGCCATTTGTATTTAACTCCGATGCAATATCTGTGTTTCATCGTCAATAAGAAGGTCAGAGGGATACAGTAAACCTGAAGTGAAGCTTCGGAATCAATATTTAGTGTTACAGGAATGGTTCAAAACATAGACAGTAAAAAGAGTCAGTTTTCTTGTACGTAAGTCGGCATTGTGCTTTTTGTATTTAATTCCGATGCAATTTCTGTGTACCATCGTCAATAAGAAGGTCAGAGGGATACAGTAAACCTGAAGTGAAGCATCAGAATCAATATTTAGTGTCCCTGGAATGGTTCAAAACATAGACAGTAAGAAGAGTAAGTTTTCTTGTACTTAAGTCGGCATTGTGCCTTTTCTATTTAATTCCGATGCAATTTCTGTGTTTCATCGTCAATAAGAAGGTCAGAGGGATACAGTAAACCTGAAGTGAAGCATCGGAATCTATAACTAGTGTCACAGGAATGGTTCAAAACATAGACAGAAAGAAGAGTCAGTTTTCTTGTACTTAAGTTGGCATTGTTCCTTTTCTATTTAATTCCGATGCAATTTCTATCTTTCATCGTCAATAAGAAGGTCAGAGGGATACAGTAAATCTGAAGTGAAGCATCGGAATCTATAACTAGTGTCACAGGAATGGATCAAAACATAGATAGTAAAAAGAGTCAGTTTTCTTGTACTTAAGTCGGCATTGTGCCTTTTGTATTTCATTCCGAAACAATTTCTGTGATTCATCGTCAATAAGAAGGTCAGAGGGATACAGTAAACCTAGAGTAAAGCATCGGAATCTATAACTAGTGTCACATGAATGGTTTAAAACATTGACAGTAAGAAGAGTCAGTTTTCTTCTACGTAAGACGGCATTGTGCCTTTTGTATTTAATTCCGTTGCAATTTCTGTGTTTCATCGTCAATAAAAAGGTCAGGGCGATACAGTAAACCTGAAGTGAAGCATCGGAATCTATAACTACTGTCACAGGAATGGTTCAAAGCAAAGACAGTAAGAAGAGTCAGTTTTCTTGTACTTAAGTCGGCATTGTGCCTCTTGTATTTAATTCCGATGCAATTTCAGTGTTTCATCGCAATTAGGGAGGTCAGAGGGAATCAGTGAACCCGAAGTGAAGCATCGGAATCTATAACTAGTGTCACAGGAATAATTCAAAACATAGACAGTAAGAAGAGTCAGTTTATTGTACTTAAGTCTCCATTGTGCCTTTTGTATTTAATTCCGATGCAATTTCTGTGTTTCATCGTCAATAAGATGGTCAGAGGAATACAGTAAACCTGAAGTGAAGCATCGGAATCTGTAACTAGTGTCACAGGAATGGTTCAAAACATAGACAGTAGGAAGAGTCAGTTTTCTTGTACTTAAGTCGTCATTGTTCCAATTGTATTTCATTCCGATGCAATATCTGTATTTCATCGTCAATAAGAAGGTCAGAGGGATACAGTAAACCTGAAGTGAAGCATCAGAATCTATAACTAGTGTCACAGGAATGGTTCAAAGCATAGACTGTAAGAAGAGTAAGTTTTCTTGTACCTAAGTCGGCATTGTGCCTTTTCTATTTAATTCCGATGCAATTTCTATGTTTCATCGTCCATAAGAAGGCTACAGGGATACAGTACACCTGAAAGGAAGCATCGGAATCTATAACAAGTGTCACAGGAATGGTTCAAAACATAGACAGTAAGAAGAGTCAGTCTTCTTGTACTTATGTCGGTATTGTGACTTTTGTATTTAATTCCGATGCAATTTCTGTGTTTCATCAACAATAAGAAGGTCAGAGGGATACAGTAAACCTGAAGTGAAGCATCGGAATCTATAACTAGTGTCACAGGAATGGGTCAAAACTTAGACAGTAAGAAGAGTCAGTTTTCTTGTACTTAAGTTGGCATTGTGCCTTTTGTATTTGATTCCGATGCAATTTCTGTGTTCCATCGTCAATAAGAAGGTCAGAGGGATACAGTAAACCTGAAGTGAAGCATCGGAATCTATAACTAGTGTCACATGAATGGTTCAAAACGTAGACAGTAAGAAGAGTCAGTTTTCTTAAACTTAAGTCGGCATTGAACTTTTTGTATTTAATTCCGATGCAATTTCTGTGGTTCATCATCAATAAGAAGGTCAGAGGGATACAGCAAACCTGAAGTGAAGCGTCAGAATCTATATTTAGTGTCACAGGAATGGTTCAATTCATAGACAGTAAGAAGAGTCAGTTTTCTTGTACTTAAGTCGGCATTGTGCATTTTCTATTTAATTCCGATGCCATTTCTGTGTTTCATCGTCAATAAGACCGTCAGATGGATACAGAAAACCATAAGTGAAGCATCGGAATCTATAACTAGTGTCATAGGAATGGTGCAAAACATAGACAGTAAGAAGAGTCAGTTTTCTTGTACTTAAGTCGGCATTGTTCCTTTTCCATTTAATTCCGATGCAATTTCTATGTTTCATCGTCAATAAGAAGGTCAGAGGGATACAGACAACCAGAAGTGAAGCATCGGAAACTATAACGAGTGTCACAGGAATGGATCAAAGCATAGACAGTAGGAAGAGTCAGTTTTCTTGTACTTAAGTCGGCATTGTGCCTTTTGTGTTTAATTCCGAAGCAATTTATGTGATTCATCGTCAATAAGAAGGTCAGAGGCATACAGTAAACCTGGAGTAAAGCATCGGAATCTATAATTAGTGTCACATGAATGGTTCAAACATAGACAGTAAGAGGAGTCAGTTTTCTTGTACATAAGTCGGCATTGTGCCTTTTGTATTTAATTCCGATGCAATTTCTGTGTTTCATCGTCAATAAGAAGGTCAGAGGAATACAGTAAACCTGAAGTGAAGCATCGGGATCTATAATTAGTGTCACATGAATGGTTCAAACATAGATAGTAAGAAGACTCAGTTTCCTTGTACTTAAGTCGTCACTGTGCCTTTTGCATTTCATTCCGAAACAATTTCTGTGACTCATCGTCAATAAGAAGGTCAGAGGGATACAGTAAACCTAGAGTAAAGCATCGGAATCTATAACTAGTGTCACATGAATGGTTTAAAACATTGACAGTAAGAAGTGTCAGTTTAGTTGTACTTAGGTCGGCATTGTGCCTTTTGTATTTAAATCCGATGCAATATCTGTGTTTCATCGTCAATAAGAAGGTCAGAGGGAAACAGTGAACCTGAAGTGAAGCATCCGAACCTATAAGTAGTGTCACAGGAATGGTTCAAAAAATAGACAGTAAGAAGAGTCAGTTTTCTTGTACTTAAGTCGTCATTGTTCCATTTGTATTTCATTCCGATGTAATATCTGTATTTCATCGTCAATAAGAAGGTCAGAGGGATACAGTAAACCTGAAGTGAAGCATCAGAATGTATAACTAGTGTCACAGGAATGGTTAAAAACATAGACTGTAAGAAGAGTAAGTTTTCTTGTACCTAAGTCGGCATTGTGCCTTTTGTATTTAACTCCGATGCAATTTCTGTGTTACAACGTCAATAAGAAGGTCAGAGGGATACAGTAAACCTGATGTGAAGCATCAGAATCTATAACTAGTGTCACAGGAATGGTTCAAAGCATACACAGTAAGAAGAGTCAGTTTTCTTGTACTTAAGTCGTCATTGTTCCAATTGTATTTCATTCCGATGCAATATCTGTATTTCATCGTCAATAAGAAGGTCAGAGGGATACAGTAAACCTGAAGTGAAGCATCAGAATCTATAACTAGTGTCACAGGAATGGTTCAAAGCATAGACTGTAAGAAGAGTAAGTTTTCTTGTACCTAAGTCGGCATTGTGCCTTTTGTATTTAACTCCGATGCAATTTCTGTGTTACAACGTCAATAAGAAGGTCAGAGGGATACAGTAAACCTGATGTGAAGCATCAGAATCTATAACTAGTGTCACAGGAATGGTTCAAAGCATACACAGTAAGAAGAGTCAGTTTTCTTGTACATAAGTCGGCATTATGCCTTTTGTATTTAATTCCGAAGCAATTTCTGTGTTTCATTGTCAATAAGAAGGTCAGAGGGATACAGTAAACCTGAAGTGAAGCATCGGAATCTATAACCAGTGTCACAGGAATGGTTCAAACATAGACAGTAAGAAGAGTCCGTTTTCTTGTACTTATGTCGGCATTGTGCCTTTTGTATTTAATTCCGTTGCAATTTCTGTTTTTCATCGTCAATAAGAAGGCCAGAGGGATACAGAAAACCTGAAGTGAAGCTTCGGAATCAATATTTAGTGTCACAGGAATATTTCAAAACATAGACAGTACGAAGAGTCAGTTTTCTTGTACTTAATTCGGCATTGTGCCTTTTGTATTTAACTCCGATGCAATATCTGTGTTAAATCGTCAATAAGAAGGTCAGAGGGATACAGTAAACCTGAAGTGAAGCGCCGGAATCAATATTTAGTGTCACAGGAATGGTTCAAAACATAGACAGTATGAAGAGTCAGTTTTCTTGTACTTAATTTGGCATTGTGCCTTTTGTGATTAACTCCGATGCAATATCTGTGTTTCATCGTCAATAAGAAGTTCAGAGGGAAACAGTGAACCTGAAGTGAAGCATCGGAATCTATAACTAGTGTCACAGGAATGGTTCAAAGCATAGACTGTAAGAAGAGTAAGTTTTCTTGTACTTAAGTCCACATTGTGCCTTTGTATTTAACTCCGATGCAATTTCTGTGTTACAACGTCAATACGAAGGTCAAAGGGATACAATAAACCTGAAGTCAAGCATCGGAATCAATATTTAGTGTCACAGGAATGGTTCAAAATATAGACAGTAAGAAGAGTCAGTTTTCTTGTACTTAATACGGCATTGTGCCTTTTCTATTTCATTCCGACGCAATTTTTGTGTTTCATCGTCAATAAGAAGGTCAGAGGGATACAGTAAACCTGAAGTGAAGCAACCGCATCTATAACTAGTGTCACAGGAATGGTTCAAAACATAGACAGTAAGAAGAGTCAGTTTTCTTGTACATAAGTCGGCATTGTTCCTTTTCTATTTAATTCCGATGCAATTTCTATGTTTCATCGTCCATAAGAAGGCTACAGGGATACAGTACACCTGAAGGGAAGCATCGGAATCTATAACAAGTGTCACAGGAATGGTTCAAAACATAGACAGTAAGAAGAGTCAGTCTTCTTGTACTTATGTCGGTATTGTGCCTTTTGTATTTAATTCCGATGCAATTTCTGTGTTTCATCAACAATAAGAAGGTCAGAGGGATACAGTAAACCTGAAGTGAAGCATCGGAATCTATAACTAGTGTCACAGGAATGGGTCAAAACTTAGACAGTAAGAAGAGTCAGTTTTCTTGTACTTAAGTTGGCATTGTGCCTTTTGTATTTGATTCCGATGCAATTTCTGTGTTTCATCGTCAATAAGAAGGTCAGAGGGATACAGTAAACCTGAAGTGAAGCATCGGAATCTATAACTAGTGTCACATGAATGGTTCAAAACTTAGACAGTAAGAAGAGTCAGTTTTCTTAAACTTAAGTCGGCATTGAACTTTTGTATTTAATTCCGATGCAATTTCTGTGGTTCATCATCAATAAGAAGGTCAGAGGGATAAAGCAAACCTGAAGTGAAGCGTCAGAATCTATATTTAGTGTCACAGGAATGGTTCAATTCATAGACAGTAAGAAGAGTCAGTTTTCTTGTACTTAAGTCGGCATTGTGCATTTTCTATTTAATTCCGATGCCATTTCTGTGTTTCATCGTCAATAAGACCGTCAGATGGATACAGAAAACCATAAGTGAAGCATCGGAATCTATAACTAGTGTCACAGGAATGGTGCAAAACATAGACAGTAAGAAGAGTCAGTTTTCTTGTACTTAAGTCGGCATTGTTCCTTTTCCATTTAATTCCGATGCAATTTCTATGTTTCATCGTCAATAAGAAGGTTAGAGGGATACAGACAACCAGAAGTGAAGCATCGGAAACTATAACGTGTGTCACAGGAATGGATCAAAGCATAGACAGTAGGAAGAGTCAGTTTTCTTGTACCTAAGTCGGCATTGTGCCTTTTGTATTTAATTCCGAAGCAATTTATGTGATTCATCGTCAATAAGAAGGTCAGAGGCATACAGTAAACCTGGAGTAAAGCATCGGAATCTATAATTAGTGTCACATGAATGGTTCAAACATAGACAGTAAGAGGAGTCAGTTTTCTTGTACATAAGTCGGCATTGTGCCTTTTGTATTTAATTCCGATGCAATTTCTGTGTTTCATCGTCAATAAGAAGGTCAGAGGAATACAGTAAACCTGAAGTGAAGCATCGGGATCTATAATTAGTGTCACATGAATGGTTCATACATAGATAGTAAGAAGAGTCAGTTTTCTTGTACTTAAGTCGTCACTGTGCCTTTTGCATTTCATTCCGAAACAATTTCTGTGACTCATCGTCAATAAGAAGGTCAGAGGGATACAGTAAACCTAGAGTAAAGCATCGGAATCTATAACTAGTGTCACATGAATGGTTTAAAACATTGACAGTAAGAAGTGTCAGTTTACTTGTACTTAGGTCGGCATTGTGCCTTTTGTATTTAAATCCGATGCAATATCTGTGTTTCATCGTCAATAAGAAGGTCAGAGGGAAACAGTGAACCTGAAGTGAAGCATCTGAACCTATAAGTAGTGTCACAGGAATGGTTCAAAGAATAGACAGTAAGAAGAGTCAGTTTTCTTGTACTTAAGTCGTCATTGTTCCATTTGTATTTCATTCCGATGTAATATCTGTATTTCATCGTCAATAAGAAGGTCAGAGGGATACAGTAAACCTGAAGTGAAGCATCAGAATGTATAACTAGTGTCACAGGAATGGTTCAAAACATAGACTGTAAGAAGAGTAAGTTTTCTTGTACTTAAGTCGGCATTGTGCCTTTTGTATTTAACTCCGATGCAATTTCTGTGTTACAACGTCAATAAAAAGGTCAGAGGGATACAGTAAACCTGAAGTGAAGCATGGGAATCTATAACTAGTGTCACAGGAATGGTTCAAAACATAGACAGTAAGAAGAGTCAGTTTTCTTGTACATAAGTCGGCATTGTGCCTTTTGTATTTAATTCCGATGCAATTTCTGTGTTTCATTGTCAATAAGAAGGTCAGAGGGATACAGTAAACCTGATGTGAAGCATCGGAATCTATAACTAGTGTCACAGGAATGGTTCAAACATAGACAGTAAGACGAGTCCGTTTTCTTGTACTTATGTCGGCATTGTGCCTTTTGTATTTAATTCCGATGCAATTTCTGTGTTTCATCGTCAATAAGAAGGTCAGAGGGATACAGTAAACCTGAAGTGAAGCATCGGAATCTATAACTAGTGTCACATGAATGGTTCAAAACTTAGACAGTAAGAAGAGTCAGTTTTCTTGTACTTAAGTCGGCATTGTGCTTTTTGTATTTAATTCCGTTGCAATTTCTGTGGTTCATCATCAATAAGAAGGTCAGAGGGATACAGCAAACCTGAAGTGAAGCATCGGAATCTATATTTAGTGTCACAGGAATGTTTCAATTCATAGACAGTAAGAAGAGTCAGTTTTCTTGTACTTAAGTCAGCATTGTGCAATTTCTATTTAATTCCGATGCCATTTCTGTGTTTCATCGTCAATAAGACGGTCAGAGGGATACAGAAAACCATAACTGAAGCATGGGAATCTATAACTAGTGTCACAGGAATGGTTCAAAGCATAGACAGTAAGAAGGGTCAGTTATCTTGTACTTAAGTCGGGATTGTGCCTTTTGTATTTAATTCCGATGCAATTTCTGTGTTTCATCGTCAATAAGAAGGTCATAGATATACAGTAACCTGAAGTGAAGCATCGGAATCTATAACTAGTGTCACATGTATGGTTCAAAACATAGACAGTAGGTAGAGTTAGTTCTCTTGTACTTAAGTCGGCATTGTGCCTTTTGTATTTAATTCCGATGCAATTTCTGTGTTTCATCGTCAATAAGAAGGTCAGAGGGATACAGTAAACCTGAGGTGAAGCATCGGTATCTATAACTAGTGTCACATGAATGGTTCAAATCATAGACAGTAAGAAGAGTCAGTTTTCTTGTACTTAAGTCGGCATTGTGCCTTTTGTATTTAATTCCGATGCAATATCTGTGTTTCATCGTCAATAAGAAGGCCAGAGGGATACAGTAACCTGAAGTGAAGCATCGGAATCTATAACTAGTGACACATGAATGGTTCAAAGCATAGACAGTAAGAAGAGTCAGTTATCTTGTACTTAAGTCGGCATTGTGCCTTTGTATTTAATTAAGATGCAATTTCTGTCTTTCATCGTCAATAAGAAGGTCAGAGGGATACAGTAAACCTGAAGTGAAGCATCGGAATCTATAACTAGTGTCACAGGAATGGATCAAAGCATAGACTGAAAGGAGAGTGAGTTATCTTGTACTTAAGTCGGCATTGTGCCTTTTGTATTTAGTTCCGAAGCAATTTCTGTGATTCATCGTCAATGAGAAGGTCAGAGGGATACAGTACACCTGCAGTAAAGCATCGGAATCCACAACTAGTGTCACAGGAATGGTTCAAAACATAGACAGAAAGAAGAGTCAGTTTACTTGTACTTAAGTCGGCATTGTGCCTTTTGTATTTAATTCCGACGCAATTACTGTGTATCATCGTCGATAAGAAGGTCAGAGGAATACAGTTAACCTGAAGTGAAGCATCATAATCTATAACTAGTGTCACACGAATGGTTCAAAACATAGACAGTAAGAAGAGTCAGTTTTCTTGTACTTAAGTCGGCATTGTGCCTTTTCTATTTAATTCCGATGCAATTTCTGTGTTTCATCGTCAATAAGAAGGACAGAGGGATACAGTAAACCTGAAGTGAAGCATCGGAATCTATAACTAGTGTCACACGAATGGTTCTAAACATAGACAGAAAGAAGTGTCAGCTTTCTTGTACTTAAGTCGGCATTGTTCCTTATCTATTTAATTCCGATGCAATTTCTATGTCTCATCGTCAATAAGAAGGTCAGAGGGATACAGTAAATCTGAAGTGAAGCATCGGAATCTATAACTAGTGTCACAGGAATGGTTCAAAACATAGACAGTAAGAAGAGTCAGTTTTCTTGTACTTAAGTCGGCATTGTTCCTTTTCTATTTAATTCCGATGCAATTTCTATGTTTCATCGTCAATAAGAAGGCTACAGGGATACAGTAAACCTGAAGGGAAGCATCGGAATCTATAACAAGTGTCACAGGAATGGTTCAAAACATAGACAGTAAGAAGAGTCAGTCTTCTTGTACTTAAGTCGGTATTGTGCCTTTTGTATTTAATTCCGATGCAATTTCTGTGTTTCATCAACAATAAGAAGGTCAGAGGGATACAGTAAACCTGAAGTGAAGCATCGGAATCTATAACTAGTGTCACAGGAATGGGTCAAAACTTAGACAGTAAGAAGAGTCAGTTTTCCTGTACTTAAGTCGGCATTGTGCCTTTTGTATTTAACTCCGATGCAATTTCTGTGTTACAACGACAATAAGAAGGTCAGAGGGATACAGTAAACCTGAAGTGAAGCATCGGAATCTATAACTAGTGTCACAGGAATGGTTCAAAACATAGACAGTAAGAAGAGTCAGTTTTCTTGTACATAAGTCGGCAATGTGCCTTTTGTAATTAGTTCCGATGCAATTTCTGTGTTTCATTGTCAATAAGAAGGTCAGAGGGATACAGTAAACCTGATGTGAAGCATCGGAATCTATAACTAGTGTCACAGGAATGGTTCAAACATAGACAGTAAGACGAGTCCGTTTTCTTGTACTTATGTCGGCATTGTGCCTTTTGTATTTAATTCCGATGCAATTTCTGTGTTTCATCGTCAATAAGAAGGTCAGAGGGATACAGTATACCTTAAGTGAAGCATCGGAATCAATATTTAGTGTCACAGGAATGGTTCAAAATATAGACAGTAAGAAGAGTCAGTTTTCTTGTACTTAATTCGGCATTGTGACTTTTCTATTTAATTCCGACTCAATTTTTGTGTTTCATCGTCAATAATAAGGTCAGAGGGATGCAGTAAACCTGAAGTGAAGCACCGGCATCTATAACTAGTGTCACAGGAATGTTTCAAAACATAGACAGTAAGAAGAGTCAGTTTTCTTGTACTTAAGTCGGCATTGTTCCTTTTCTATTTAATTCCGATGCAATTTCTATGTTTCATCGTCAATAAGAAGGTCACAGGGATGCAGTAAACCTGAAGTGAAGCATCGGAATGTATAACAAGTATCACAGGAATGGTTCAAAACATAGACAGTAGAAGAGTCAGTTATCTTGTACTTAAGTCGGTATTGTGCCTTTTGTATTTAATTCCGATGCAATTTCTGTGTTTCATCAACAATAAGAAGGTCAGAGGGATACAGTAAACCTGAAGTGAAGAATCGGAATCTATAACTAGTGTCATTGGAATGGGTCGAAACTTAGACAGTAAGAAGAGTTAGTTTTCTTGTACTTAAGTCGGCATTGTGCCTTTTGTATTTGATTCCGATGCAATTTCTGTGTTCCATCGTCAATAAGAAGGTCAGAGGGATACAGTAAACCTGAAGTGAAGCATCGGAATCTATAACTAGTGTCACAGGAATGGTTCAAAACATAGGCAGTAAGAAGAGTCAGTTTCCTTCTACTTAAGTCGGCATTGTGCCTTTTGTATTTAGTTCCGATGCAATTTCTGTGTTTCATCGTCAATACGAAGGTCAGAGGGATACAGTAAATCTGGAGTGAAGCATCGGAATCTATAACTAGTGTCACAGGAATGGTTCAAAACATAGACAGAGAGAAGAGTCAGTTTACTTGTACTTAAGTCGGCATTGTGCCTTTTGTATTTAATTCCGACGCAATTTCTGTGTATCATCGTCGATAAGAAGGTCAGAGGAATACAGTTAACCTGAAGTGAAGCATCATAATCTATAAATAGAGTCACACGAATGGTTCAAAACATAGACAGTAAGAAGAGTCCGTTTTCTTGTACTTAAGTCGTCATTGTGCCATTTGTATTTAATTCCGATGCAATATCTGTGTTTCATTGTCAACAAGAAGGTCAGAGGGATACAGTAAACCTGAAGTGAAGCATCTGAATCTATATCTAGTGTCACATGAATGGTTCAAAGCATAGACAGTAAGAAGAGTCCGTTTTCTTGTACTTAAGTCGTCATTGTGCCTTTTGTATTTAATTCCGATGCAATTTCTGTGTTTCATCGTCAATAAGAAGGTCAGAGAGATACAGTAACCTGAAGTGAAGCATCGGAATCTATAACTAGTGTCACATGAATGGTTCAAAACATAGACAGCAGGTAGAGTTAGTTTTCTTGTACTTAAGTCGGCATTGTGCCTTTTGTATTTTATTCCGATGCAATTTCTGTGTTTCATCGTCAATAAGAAGGTCAGAGGGATACACTAAACCTGAGGTGAAGCATCGGTATCTATAACTAGTGTCACATGAATGGTTCAAATCATAGACAGTAAGAAGAGTCAGTTTTCTTGTACTTAAGTCGGCATTGTGCCTTTTGTATTTAATTCCGATGCAATATCTGTGTTTCATCGTCAATAAGAAGGCCAGAGGGATACAGTAACCTGAAGTGAAGCATCGGAATCTATAACTAGTGTCACATGAATGGTTTAAAGCATAGACAGTAAGAAGAGTCAGTTATCTTGTACTTAAGTCGGCATTGTGCCTTTGTATTTAATTACGATGCAATTTCTGTCTTTCATCGTCAATAAGAAGGTCAGAGGGATACAGTAAACCTGAAGTGAAGCATCGGAATCTATAACTAGTGTCACAGGAATGGATTAAAGCATAGACAGAAAGAAGAGTGAGTTATCTTGTACTTAAGTCGGCATTGTGCCTTTTGTATTTAGTTCCGAAGCAATTTCTGTGATTCATCGTCAATGAGAAGGTCAGAGGGATACAGTACACCTGCAGTAAAGCATCGGAATCCACAACTAGTGTCACAGGAATGGTTCAAAAAAATAGACAGTAAGAAGAGTCAGTTTACTTGTACTTCAGTCGGCATTGTGCCTTTTGTATTTAATTCCGACGCAATTTCTGTGTATCATCGTCGATAAGAAGGTCAGAGGAATACAGTTAACCTGAAGTGAAGCATCATAATCTATAACTAGTGTCCACGAATGGTTCAAAACATAGACAGTAAGAAGAGTCAGTTTTCTTGTACATAAGTCGGCATTGTGCCTTTTCTATTTAATTCCGATGCAATTTCTGTGTTTCATCGTCAATAAGAAGGTCAGAGGGATACAGTAAACCTGAAGTGAAGCATCGGAATCTATAACTAGTGTCACAGGAATGGTTCTAAACATAGACAGAAAGAAGTGTCAGCTTTCTTGTACTTAAGTCGGCATTGTTCCTTATCTATTTAATTCCGATGCAATTTCTATGTCTCATCGTCAATAAGAAGGTCAGAGGGATACAGTAAATCTGAAGTGAAGCATCGGAATCTATAACTAGTGTCACAGGAATGGATCAAAACATAGACAGTAAAAAGAGTCAGTTTTCTTGTACTTAAGTCGGCATTGTTCCTTTTGTCTTTCATTCCGAAACAATTTCTGTGATTCATCGTCAATAAGAAGGTCAGAGGGATACAGTAAACCTAGAGTAAAGCATCGGAATCTATAACTAGTGTCACATGAATGGTTTAAAACATTGACAGTAAGAAGTGTCAGTTTACTTGTACTTAAGTCGGCATTGTGCCTTTTGTTTTTAATTCCGATGCAATTTCTGTGTTTCATCGTCAATAAGAAGGTCAGAGGGATACAGTAAACCTGAAGTGAAGCATCGGAATCTATAACTAATGTCACAGGAATGGTTCAAAACAAAGACAGTAAGAAGAGTCAGTTTTCTTGTACTTAAGTCGGCATTGTGCCTCTTGAATTTAATTCCGATGCAATTTCAGTGTTTCATCGTCAATAAGAAGTTCAGAGGGAAACAGTGAACCTGAAGTGAAGCATCGGAATCTATAACTAGTGTCACAGGAATGGTTCAAAACATAGACAGTAAGAAGAGTCAGTTTTCTTGTACTTAATTCGGCATTGTGACTTTTCTATTTAATTCCGACTCAATTTTTGTGTTTCATCGTCAATAATAAGGTCAGAGGGATGCAGTAAACCTGAAGTGAAGCACCGGCATCTATAACTAGTGTCACAGGAATGTTTCAAAACATAGACAGTAAGAAGAGTCAGTTTTCTTGTACTTAAGTCGGCATTGTTCCTTTTCTATTTAATTCCGATGCAATTTCTATGTTTCATCGTCAATAAGAAGGTCACAGGGATGCAGTAAACCTGAAGTGAAGCATCGGAATGTATAACAAGTATCACAGGAATGGTTCAAAACATAGACAGTAGAAGAGTCAGTTATCTTGTACTTAAGTCGGTATTGTGCGTTTTGTATTTAATTCCGATGTAATTTCTGTGTTTCATCAACAATAAGAAGGTCAGAGGGATACAGTAAACCTGAAGTGAAGAATCGGAATCTATAACTAGTGTCATAGGAATGGGTCGAAACTTAGACAGTAAGAAGAGTTAGTTTTCTTGTACTTAAGTCGGCATTGTGCCTTTTGTATTTGATTCCGATGCAATTTCTGTGTTCCATCGTCAATAAGAAGGTCAGAGGGATACAGTAAACCTGAAGTGAAGCATCGGAATCTATAACTAGTGTCACAGGAATGGTTCAAAACATAGGCAGTAAGAAGAGTCAGTTTCCTTCTACTTAAGTCGGCATTGTGCCTTTTGTATTTAGTTCCGATGCAATTTCTGTGTTTCATCGTCAATACGAAGGTCAGAGGGATACAGTAAATCTGGAGTGAAGCATCGGAATCTATAACTAGTGTCACAGGAATGGTTCAAAACATAGACAGAGAGAAGAGTCAGTTTACTTGTACTTAAGTCGGCATTGTGCCTTTTGTATATAATTCCGACGCAATTTCTGTGTATCATCGTCGATAAGAAGGTCAGAGGAATACAGTTAACCTGAAGTGAAGCATCATAATCTATAAATAGAGTCACACGAATGGTTCAAAACATAGACAGTAAGAAGAGTCCGTTTTCTTGTACTTAAGTCGTCATTGTGCCATTTGTATTTAATTCCGATGCAATATCTGTGTTTCATCGTCAACAAGAAGGTCAGAGGGATACAGTAAACCTGAAGTGAAGCATCTGAATCTATATCTAGTGTCACATGAATGGTTCAAAGCATAGACAGTAAGAAGAGTCCGTTTTCTTGTACTTAAGTCGTCATTGTGCCTTTTGTATTTAATTCCGATGCAATTTCTGTGTTTCATCGTCAATAAGAAGGTCAGAGAGATACAGTAACCTGAAGTGAAGCATCGGAATCTATAACTAGTGTCACATGAATGGTTCAAAACATAGACAGCAGGTAGAGTTAGTTTTCTTGTACTTAAGTCGGCATTGTGCCTTTTGTATTTAATTCCGATGCAATTTCTGTATTTCATCGTCAATAAGAAGGTCAGAGGGATACACTAAACCTGAGGTGAAGCATCGGTATCTATAACTAGTGTCACATGAATGGTTCAAATCATAGACAGTAAGAAGAGTCAGTTTTCTTGTACTTAAGTCGGCATTGTGCCTTTTGTATTTAATTCCGATGCAATATCTGTGTTTCATCGTCAATAAGAAGGCCAGAGGGATACAGTAACCTGAAGTGAAGCATCGGAATCTATAACTAGTGTCACATGAATGGTTTAAAGCATAGACAGTAAGAAGAGTCAGTTATCTTGTACTTAAGTCGGCATTGTGCCTTTGTATTTAATTACGATGCAATTTCTGTCTTTCATCGTCAATAAGAAGGTCAGAGGGATACAGTACACCTGCAGTAAAGCATCGGAATCCACAACTAGTGTCACAGGAATGGTTCAAAAAAATAGACAGTAAGAAGAGTCAGTTTACTTGTACTTCAGTCGGCATTGTGCCTTTTGTATTTAATTCCGACGCAATTTCTGTGTATCATCGTCGATAAGAAGGTCAGAGGAATACAGTTAACCTGAAGTGAAGCATCATAATCTATAACTAGTGTCCACGAATGGTTCAAAACATAGACAGTAAGAAGAGTCAGTTTTCTTGTACATAAGTCGGCATTGTGCCTTTTCTATTTAATTCCGATGCAATTTCTGTGTTTCATCGTCAATAAGAAGGTCAGAGGGATACAGTAAACCTGAAGTGAAGCATCGGAATCTATAACTAGTGTCACAGGAATGGTTCTAAACATAGACAGAAAGAAGTGTCAGCTTTCTTGTACTTAAGTCGGCATTGTTCCTTATCTATTTAATTCCGATGCAATTTCTATGTCTCATCGTCAATAAGAAGGTCAGAGGGATACAGTAAATCTGAAGTGAAGCATCGGAATCTATAACTAGTGTCACAGGAATGGATCAAAACATAGACAGTAAAAAGAGTCAGTTTTCTTGTACTTAAGTCGGCATTGTTCCTTTTGTCTTTCATTCCGAAACAATTTCTGTGATTCATCGTCAATAAGAAGGTCAGAGGGATACAGTAAACCTAGAGTAAAGCATCGGAATCTATAACTAGTGTCACATGAATGGTTTAAAACATTGACAGTAAGAAGTGTCAGTTTACTTGTACTTAAGTCGGCATTGTGCCTTTTGTTTTTAATTCCGATGCAATTTCTGTGTTTCATCGTCAATAAGAAGGTCAGAGGGATACAGTAAACCTGAAGTGAAGCATCGGAATCTATAACTAATGTCACAGGAATGGTTCAAAACAAAGACAGTAAGAAGAGTCAGTTTTCTTGTACTTAAGTCGGCATTGTGCCTCTTGAATTTAATTCCGATGCAATTTCAGTGTTTCATCGTCAATAAGAAGTTCAGAGGGAAACAGTGAACCTGAAGTGAAGCATCGGAATCTATAACTAGTGTCACAGGAATGGTTCAAAACATAGACAGTAAGAAGAGTCAGTTTTCTTGTACTTAAGTCGGCATTGTTCCTTTTCTATTTAATTCCGATGCAATTTCTATGTTTCATCGTCAATAAGAAGGCTACAGGGATACAGTAAACCTGAAGGGAAGCATCGGAATCTATAACAAGTGTCACAGGAATGGTTCAAAACATAGACAGTAAGAAGAGTCAGTCTTCTTGTACTTAAGTCGGTATTGTGCCTTTTGTATTTAATTCCGATGCAATTTCTGTGTTTCATCAACAATAAGAAGGTCAGAGGGATACAGTAAACCTGAAGTGAAGCATCGGAATCTATAACTAGTGTCACAGGAATGGGTCAAAACTTAGACAGTAAGAAAAGTCAGTTTTCTAGTACTTAAGTCGGCATTGTGCCTTTTGTATTTGATTCCGATGCAATTTCTGTGTTCCATCGTCAATAAGAAGGTCAGAGGGATACAGTAAACCTGAAGAGAAGCATCGGAATCTATAACTAGTGTCACATGAATGGTTGAAAACTTAGACAGTAAGAAGAGTCAGTTTTCTTAAACTTATGTCGGCATTGAACTTTTTGTATTTAATTCCGATGCAATGTCTGTGGTTCATCATCAATAAGAAGGTCAGAGGGATACAGCAAACCTGAAGTGAAGCGTCAGAATCTATATTTAGTGTCACAGGAATGGTTCAATTCATAGACAGCACGAAGAGTCATTTTTCTTGTACTTAAGTCGGCTTTGTGCATTTTCTATTTAATTCCGATGCCATTTCTGTGTTTCATCGTCAATAAGACCGTCAGATGGATACAGAAAACCATAAGTGAAGCATCGGAATCTATAACTAGTGTCACAGGAATGGTGCAAAACATAGACAGTAAGAAGAGTCAGTTATCTTGTACTTAAGTCGGCATTGTTCCTTTTCCATGTAATTCCGATGCAATTTCTATGTTTCATCGTCAATAAGAAGGTCAGAGGGATACAGACAACCAGAAGTGAAGCATCGGAAACTATAACGAGTGTCACAGGAATGGATCAAAGCATAGACAGTAGGAAGAGTCAGTTTTCTTGTACATAAGCCGGCATTGTGCCTTTTGTATTTAATTCCGATGCAATTTCTGTGTTTCATCGTCAATAAGAAGGTCAGAGGAATACAGTAAACCTGAAGTGAAGCATCGGAATCTATATTTAGTGTCACATGAATGGTTCAAACATAGATAGTAAGAAGAGTCAGTTTTCTTGTACTTAAGTCGGCACTGTGCCTTTTGTATTTCATTCCGAAACAATTTCTGTGATTCATCGTCAATAAGAAGGTCAGAGGGATACAGTAAACCTAGAGTAAAGCATCGGAATCTATAACTAGTGTCACATGAATGGTTTAAAACATTGACAGTAAAAAGTGTCAGTTTACTTGTACTTAGGTCGGCATTGTGCCTTTTGTATTTAATTCCGATGCAATATCTGTGTTTCATCGTCAATAAGAAGGTCAGAGGGAAACAGTGAACCTGAAGTGAAGCATCCGAATCTATAAGTAGTGTCACAGGAATGGTTCAAAACATAGACAGTAAGAAGAGTCAGTTTTCTTGTACTTAAGTCGTCATTGTACCATTTGTATTTCATTCCGATGTAATATCTGTATTTCATCGTCAATAAGAAGGTCAGAGGGATACAGTAAACCTGAAGTGAAGCATCAGAATCTATAACTAGTGTCACAGGAATGGTTCAAAACATAGACTGTAAGAAGAGTAAGTTTTCTTGTACTTAAGTCGGCATTGTGCCTTTTCTATTTAACTCCGATGCAATTTCTGAGTTACAACGACAATAAGAAGGTCATAGGGATACAGTAAACCTGAAGTGAAGCATCGGAATCTATAACTAGTGTCACAGGAATGGTTCAAAACATAGACAGTAAGAAGAGTCAGTTTTCTTGTACATAAGTCGGCATTGTGCCTTTTGTAATTAGTTCCGATGCAATTTCTCTGTTTCATTGTCAATAAGAAGGTCAGAGGGATACAGTAAACCTGATGTGAAGCATCGGAATCTATAACTAGTGTCACAGGAATGGTTCAAACATAGACAGTAAGACGAGTCCGTTTTCTTGTACTTATGTCGGCATTGTGCCTTTTGTATTTAATTCCGATGCAATTTCTGTGTTTCATCGTCAATAAGAAGGTCAGAGGGATACAGTAAACCTGAAGTGAAGCATCGGAATCAATATTTAGTGTC
The DNA here is from genome assembly GCF_021461395.2 of Schistocerca americana. Lineage (NCBI taxonomy): Eukaryota > Metazoa > Arthropoda > Insecta > Orthoptera > Acrididae > Schistocerca > Schistocerca americana. The sequence continues at coordinate 4,093,369 of NW_025725983.1, read as the reverse complement.
ACAGGAATGGTTCAAAATATAGATAGTAAGAAGAGTCAGTTTTCTTGTACTTAATTCGGCATTGTGACTTTTCTATTTAATTCCGACGCAATTTTTGTGTTTCATCGTCAATAATAAGGTCAGAGGGATGCAGTAAACCTGAAGTGAAGCACCGGCATCTATAACTAGTGTCACAGGAATGTTTCAAAACATAGACAGTAAGAAGAGTCAGTTTTCTTGTACTTAAGTCGGCATTGTTCCTTTTCTATTTAATTCTGATGCAATTTCTATGTTTCATCGTCAATAAGAAGGTCACAGGGATGCAGTAAACCTGAAGTGAAGCATCGGAATGTATAACAAGTGTCACAGGAATGGTTGAAAACATAGACAGTAGAAGAATCAGTTTTCTTGTACTTAAGTCGGTATTGTGCCTTTTGTGTTTAATTCCGATGCAATTTCTGTGTTTCATCAACAATAAGAAGGTCAGAGGGATACAGTAAACCTGAAGTGAAGAATCGGAATCTGTAACTAGTGTCATAGGAATGGGTCGAAACTTAGACAGTAACAAGAGTCAGTTTTCTTGTACTTAAGTCGGCATTGTGACTTTTGTATTTGATTCCGATGCAATTTCTGTGTTCCATCGTCAATAAGAAGGTCAGAGGGATACAGTAAACCTGAAGTGAAGCATCGGAATCTATATTTAGTGTCACAGGAATGTTTCAATTCATAGACAGTAAGAAGAGTCAGTTTTCTTGTACATAAGTCAGCATTGTGCATTTTCTATTTAATTCCGATGCCATTTCTGTGTTTCATCGTCAATAAGACGGTCAGAGGGATACAGAAAACCATAAGTGAAGCATGGGAATCTATAACTAGTGTCACAGGAATGGTTCAAAGCATAGACAGTAAGAAGGGTCAGTTATCTTGTACTTAAGTCGGGATTGTGCCTTTTGTATTTAATTCCGATGCAATTTCTGTGTTTCATCGTCAATAAGAAGGTCAGAGGGATACAGTAAACCTGAAGTGAAGCATCGGAAACTATAACTAGTGTCACAGGAATGGTTCAAAACATAGGTAGTAAGAAGAGTCAGTTTCCTTCTACTTAAGTCGGCATTGTGCCTTTTGCATTTAGTTCCGATGCAATTTCTGTGTTTCATCGTCAATACGAAGGTCAGAGGGATACAGTAAATCTGGAGTGAAGCATCGGAATCTATAACTAGTGTCACAGGAATGGTTCAAACATAGACAGAAAGAAGAGTCAGTTTACTTGTACTTAAGTCGGCATTGTGCCTTTTGTATTTAATTCCGACGCAATTTCTGTGTATCATCGTCGATAAGAAGGTCAGAGGAATACAGTTAACCTGAAGTGAAGCATCATAATCTATAACTAGTGTCACACGAATGGTTCAAAACATAGACAGTAAGAAGAGTCCGTTTTCTTGTACTTAAGTCGTCATTGTGCCATTTGTATTTAATTCCGATGCAATATCTGTGTTTCATCGTCAACAAGAAGGTCAGAGGGATACAGTAAACCTGAAGTGAAGCATCGGAATCTATATCTAGTGTCACATGAATGGTTCAAAGCATAGACAGTAAGAAGAGTCAGTTTTCTTGTACATAGGTCGGCTTTGTGACTATTGTATTTTATTCCGTTGCAATTTCTGTGTTTCATCGTCAATAAGAAGGTCAGAGTGATACAGTAAACCTGAAGTGAAGCATCGGAATCTATAATTAGTGTCACATGAATGGTTCAAAACATAGAGAGTAAGAAGAGTTAGTTTTCTTGTACTTAAGTCGGCATTGTGCCTTTTGTATTTAATTCCCATGCAATTTCTGTGTTTCATCGTCAATAAGAAGGTCTGAGGGATACAGTAAACCTAGAGTAAAGCATCGGAATCTATAACTAGTGTCACATGAATGGTTTAAAACATTGACAGTAAGAAGTGTCAGTTTACTTGTACTTAGGTCGGCATTGTGCCTTTTGTATTTAATTCCGATGCAATATCTGTGTTTCATCGTCAATAAGAAGGTCAGTGGGAAACAGTGAACCTGAAGTGAAGCATCCGAATCTATAAGTAGTGTCACAGGAATGGTTCAAAACATAGACAGTAAGAAGAGTCAGTTTTCTTGTACATAAGTCGTCATTGTTCCATTTGTATTTCATTCCGATCCAATTTCTGTGTTACAACGACAATAAGAAGGTCATAGGGATACAGTAAACCTGAAGTGAAGCATCGGAATCTATAACTAGTGACACAGGAATGGTTCAAAACATAGACAGTAAGAAGAGTCAGTTTTCTTGTACATAAGTCGGCATTGTGCCTTTTGTAATTAGTTCCGATGCAATTTCTGTGTTTCATTGTCAATAAGAAGGTCAGATGGATACAGTAAACCTGATGTGAAGCATCGGAATCTATAACTAGTGTCACAGGAATGGTTCAAACATAGACAGTAGGACGAGTCCGTTTTCTTGTACTTATGTCGGCATTGTGCCTTTTGTATTTAATTCCGATGCAATTTCTGTGTTTCATCGTCAATAAGAAGGTCAGAGGGATACAGTAAACCTGAAGTGAAGCATCGGAATCAATATTTAGTGTCACAGGAATGGTTCAAAATATAGACAGTAAGAAGAGTCAGTTTTCTTGTACTTATTTCGGCATTGAGAGTTTTCTATTTAATTCCGACGCAATTTTTGTGTTTCATCGTCAATAATAAGGTCAGAGGGATGCAGTAAACCTGAAGTGAAGCACCGGCATCTATAACTAGTGTCACAGGAATGTTTCAAAACATAGACAGTAAGAAGAGTCAGTTTTCTTGTACATAAGTCGGCATTGTGCCTTTTGTAATTAGTTCCGATGCAATTTCTCTGTTTCATTGTCAATAAGAAGGTCAGAGGGATACAGTAAACCTGATGTGAAGCATCGGAATCTATAACTAGTGTCACAGGAATGGTTCAAACATAGACAGTAAGACGAGTCCGTTTTCTTGTACTTATGTCGGCATTGTGCCTTTTGTATTTAATTCCGATGCAATTTCTGTGTTTCATCGTCAATAAGAAGGTCAGAGGGATACAGTAAACCTGAAGTGAAGCATCGGAATCAATATTTAGTGTCACAGGAATGGTTCAAAATATAGATAGTAAGAAGAGTCAGTTTTCTTGTACTTAATTCGGCATTGTGACTTTTCTATTTAATTCCGACGCAATTTTTGTGTTTCATCGTCAATAATAAGGTCAGAGGGATGCAGTAAACCTGAAGTGAAGCACCGGCATCTATAACTAGTGTCACAGGAATGTTTCAAAACATAGACAGTAAGAAGAGTCAGTTTTCTTGTACTTAAGTCGGCATTGTTCCTTTTCTATTTAATTCTGATGCAATTTCTATGTTTCATCGTCAATAAGAAGGTCACAGGGATGCAGTAAACCTGAAGTGAAGCATCGGAATGTATAACAAGTGTCACAGGAATGGTTGAAAACATAGACAGTAGAAGAATCAGTTTTCTTGTACATAAGTCGGTATTGTGCCTTTTGTGTTTAATTCCGATGCAATTTCTGTGTTTCATCAACAATAAGAAGGTCAGAGGGATACAGTGAACCTGAAGTGAAGAATCATAATCTGTAACTAGTGTCATAGGAATGGATCGAAACTTAGACAGTAAGAAGAGTCAGTTTTCTTGTACTTAAGTCGGCATTGTGACTTTTGTATTTGATTCCGATGCAATTTCTGTGTTCCATCGTCAATAAGAAGGTCAGAGGGATACAGTAAACCTGAAGTGAAGCATCGGAATCTATATTTAGTGTCACAGGAATGTTTCAATTCATAGACAGTAAGAAGAGTCAGTTTTCTTGTACATAAGTCAGCATTGTGCATTTTCTATTTAATTCCGATGCCATTTCTGTGTTTCATCGTCAATAAGACGGTCAGAGGGATACAGAAAACCATAAGTGAAGCATGGGAATCTATAACTAGTGTCACAGGAATGGTTCAAAGCATAGACAGTAAGAAGGGTCAGTTATCTTGTACTTAAGTCGGGATTGTGCCTTTTGTATTTAATTCCGATGCAATTTCTGTGTTTCATCGTCAATAAGAAGGTCAGAGGGATACAGTAAACCTGAAGTGAAGCATCGGAATCTATAACTAGTGTCACAGGAATGGTTCAAAACATAGGCAGTATGAAGAGTCAGTTTCCTTCTACTTAAGTCGGCATTGTGCCTTTTGCATTTAGTTCCGATGCAATTTCTGTGTTTCATCGTCAATACGAAGGTCAGAGGGATACAGTAAATCTGGAGTGAAGCATCGGAATCTATAACTAGTGTCACAGGAATGGTTCAAACATAGACAGAAAGAAGAGTCAGTTTACTTGTACTTAAGTCGGCATTGTGCCTTTTGTATTTAATTCCGACGCAATTTCTGTGTATCATCGTCGATAAGAAGGTCAGAGGAATACAGTTAACCTGAAGTGAAGCATCATAATCTATAACTAGTGTCACACGAATGGTTCAAAACATAGACAGTAAGAAGAGTCCGTTTTCTTGTACTTAAGTCGTCATTGTGCCATTTGTATTTAATTCCGATGCAATATCTGTGTTTCATCGTCAACAAGAAGGTCAGAGGGATACAGTAAACCTGAAGTGAAGCATCGGAATCTATATCTAGTGTCACATGAATGGTTCAAAGCATAGACAGTAAGAAGAGTCAGTTTTCTTGTATATAGGTCGGCTTTGTGACTTTTGTATTTTATTCCGTTGCAATTTCTGTGTTTCATCGTCAATAAGAAGGTCAGAGTGATACAGTAAACCTGAAGTGAAGCATCGGAATCTATAATTAGTGTCACATGAATGGTTCAAAACATAGAGAGTAAGAAGAGTTAGTTTTCTTGTACTTAAGTCGGCATTGTGCCTTTTGTATTTAATTCCCATGCAATTTCTGTGTTTCATCGTCAATAAGAAGGTCTGAGGGATACAGTAAACCTAGAGTAAAGCATCGGAATCTATAACTAGTGTCACATGAATGGTTTAAAACATTGACAGTAAGAAGTGTCAGTTTACTTGTACTTAGGTCGGCATTGTGCCTTTTGTATTTAATTCCGATGCAATATCTGTGTTTCATCGTCAATAAGAAGGTCAGTGGGAAACAGTGAACCTGAAGTGAAGCATCCGAATCTATAAGTAGTGTCACAGGAATGGTTCAAAACATAGGCAGTAAGAAGAGTCAGTTTTCTTGTACTTAAGTCGTCATTGTTCCATTTGTATTTCATTCCGATCCAATTTCTGTGTTACAACGACAATAAGAAGGTCATAGGGATACAGTAAACCTGAAGTGAAGCATCGGAATCTATAACTAGTGTCACAGGAATGGTTCAAAACATAGACAGTAAGAAGAGTCAGTTTTCTTGTACATAAGTCGGCATTGTGCCTTTTGTAATTAGTTCCGATGCAATTTCTGTGTTTCATTGTCAATAAGAAGGTCAGATGGATACAGTAAACCTGATGTGAAGCATCGGAATCTATAACTAGTGTCACAGGAATGGTTCAAACATAGACAGTAGGACGAGTCCGTTTTCTTGTACTTATGTCGGCATTGTGCCTTTTGTATTTAATTCCGATGCAATTTCTGTGTTTCATCGTCAATAAGAAGGTCAGAGGGATACAGTAAACCTGAAGTGAAGCATCGGAATCAATATTTAGTGTCACAGGAATGGTTCAAAATATAGACAGTAAGAAGAGTCAGTTTTCTTGTATTTAATTCGGCATTGTGAGTTTTCTATTTAATTCCGACGCAATTTTTGTGTTTCATCGTCAATAATAAGGTCAGAGGGATGCAGTAAACCTGAAGTGAAGCACCGGCATCTATAACTAGTGTCACAGGAATGTTTCAAAACATAGACAGTAAGAAGAGTCAGTTTTCTTGTACTTAAGTCGGCATTGTTCCTTTTCTATTTAATTCCGATGCAATTTCTATGTTTCATCGTCAATAAGAAGGTCACAGGGATGCAGTAAACCTGAAGTGAAGCATCGGAATGTATAACAAGTGTCACAGGAATGGTTCAAAACAGACAGTAGAAGAGTCAGTTTTCTTGTACTTAAGTCGGTATCGTGCCTTTTGTATTTAATTCCGATGCAATTTCTGTGTTTCATCAACAATAAGAAGGCCAGAGGGATACAGTAAACCTGAAGTGAAGAATCGGAATCTGTAACTAGTGTCATAGGAATGGGTCGAAACTTAGACAGTAAGAAGAGACAGTTTTCTTGTACTTAAGTCGGCATTGTGCCTTTTGTATTTGATTCCGATGCAATTTCTGTGTTCCATCGTCAATAAGAAGGTCAGAGGGATACAGTAAACCTGAAGTGAAGCATCGGAACCTATATTTAGTGTCACAGGAATGTTTCAATTCATAGACAGTAAGAAGAGTCTGTTTTCTTGTACTTAAGTCAGCATTGTGCATTTTCTATTTAATTCCGATGCCATTTCTGTGTTTCATCGTCAATAAGACGGTCAGAGGGATACAGAAAACCATACGTGAAGCATGGGAATCTATAACTAGTGTCACAGGAATGGTTCAAAGCATAGACAGTAAGAAGGGTCAGTTATCTTGTACTTAAGTCGGGATTGTGCCTTTTGTATTCAATTCCGATGCAATTTCTGTGTTTCATCGTCAATAAGAAGGTCAGAGGGATACAGTAAACCTGAAGTGAAGCATCGGAATCTATAACTAGTGTCACAGGAATGGTTCCAAACATAGGCAGTAAGAAGAGTCAGTTTCCTTCTACTTAAGTCGGCATTGTGCCTTTTGTATTTAATTCCGACGCAATTTCTGTGTATCATCGTCGATAAGAAGGTCAGAGGAATACAGTTAACCTGAAGTGAAGCATCATAATCTATAACTAGTGTCACATGAATGGTTCAAAACATAGACAGTAAGAAGAGTCCGTTTTCTTGTACTAAAGTCGTCATTGTGCCATTTGTATTTAATTCCGATGCAATATCTGTGTTTCATCGTCAACAAGAAGGTCAGAGGGATACAGTAAACCTGAAGTGAAGCATCGGAATCTTTATCTAGTGTCACATGAATGGTTCAAAGCATAGACAGTAAGAAGAGTCAGTTTTCTTGTACATAGGTCGGCATTGTGACTTTTGTATTTTATTCCGTTGCAATTTCTGTGTTTCATCGTCCTTAAGAAGGTCAGAGTGATACAGTAAACCTGAAGTGAAGCATCGGAATCTATAATTAGTGTCACATGAATGGTTCAAAACATAGAGAGTAAGAAGAGTTAGTTTTCTTGTACTTAAGTCGGCATTGTGCCTTTTGTATTTAATTCCCATGGAATTTCTGTGTTTCATCGTCAATAAGAAGGTCTGAGGGATACAGTAAACATGAGGTGAAGCATCGGAATCTATAACTAGTGTCACATGAATGGTTCAAATCATAGACAGTAAGAAGAGTCAGTTTTCTTGTACTTAAGTCGGCATTGTGCCTTTTGTATTTAATTCCGATGCAATTTCTGTGTTTCATCGTCAATAAGAAGGTCAGAGAGATACAGTAACCTGAAGTGAAGCATCGGAATCTATAACTAGTGTCACATGAATGGTTCAAAACATAGACAGTAGGTAGAGTTAGTTTTCTTGTACTTAAGTCGGCATTGTGCCTTTTGTATTTAATTCCGATGCAATTTCTGTGTTTCATCGTCAATAAGGTCAGAGGGATACAGTAAACCTGAGGTGAAGCATCGGTATCTATAACTAGTGGCACATGCATGGTTCAAATCATAGACAGTAAGAAGAGTCAGTTTTCTTGTACTTAAGTCGGCATTGTGCCTTTTGTATTTAATTCCGATGCAATATCTGTGTTTCATCGTCAATAAGAAGGTCAGAGGGATACAGTAACCTGAAGTGAAGCATCGGAATCTATAACTAGTGTCACATGAATGGTTCAAAGCATAGACAGTAAGAAGAGTCAGTTATCTTGTACTTAAGTCGGCATTGTGCCTTTGTATTTAATTACGATGCAATTTCTGTCTTTCATCGTCAATAAGAAGGTCAGAGGGATACAGTAAACCTGAAGTGAAGCATCGGAATCTATAACTAGTGTCACAGGAATGGATCAAAGCATAGACTGAAAGAAGAGTGAGTTATCTTGTACTTAAGTCGGCATTGTGCCTTTTTTAGTTAGTTCCGAAGCCATTTCTGTGATTCATCGTCAATGAGAAGGTCAGAGGGATACAGTACACCTGCAGTAAAGCATCGTAATCCATAACTAGTGTCACAGGAATGGTTCAAAACATAGACAGAAAGAAGAGTCAGTTTACTTGTACTTAAGTCGGCATTGTGCCTTTTGTATTTAATTCCGACGCAATTTCTGTATATCATCGTCGATAAGAAGGTCAGAGGAATACAGTTAACCTGAAGTGAAGCATCATAATCTATAACTAGTGTCACACGAATGGTTCAAAACATAGACAGTAAGAAGAGTCCGTTTTCTTGTACTTAAGTCGTTATTGTGCCATTTGTATTTAATTCCGATGCAATATCTGTGTTTCATCGTCAACAAGAAGGTCAGAGGGATACAGTGAACCTGAAGTGAAGCATCGGAATCTATATCTAGTGTCACATGAATGGTTCAAAACATAGACAGTAAGAAGAGTCAGTTTTCTTGAACATATTTCGGCATTGTGACTTTTGTATTTTATTCCGTTGCAATTTCTGTGTTTCATCGTCAATAAGAAGGTCAGAGTGATACAGTAAACCTGAAGTGAAGCATCAGAATCTATAATTAGTGTCACATGAATGGTTCAAAACGAAGAGAGTAAGAAGAGTTAGTTTTCTTGTACTTAAGTCGGCATTGTGCATTTTGTATTTAATTCCCATGCAATTTCTGTGTTTCATCGTCAATAAGAAGGTCTGAGGGATACAGTAAACATGAGGTGAAGCATCGGAATCTATAACTAGTGTCACATGAATGGTTCAAACCATAGACAGTAAAAAGAGTCAGTTTTCTTGTACTTAAGTCGGCATTGTGCCTTTTGTATTTAATTCCGATGCAATTTCTGTGTTTCATCGTCAATAAGAAGGTCAGAGGGATACAGTAACCTGAAGTGAAGCATCGGAATCTATAACTAGTGTCACATGAATGGTTCAAAACATAGACAGTAGGAAGAGTTAGTTTTCTTGTACTTAAGTCGGCATTGTGCCTTTTGTATTTAATTCCGATGCAATTTCTGTGTTTCATGGTCAATAAGAAGGTCTGAGGGATACAGTAAACCTGAGGTGAAGCATCGGAATCTATAACTAGTGTCACATGAATGGTTCAAATCATAGACAGTAAGAAGAGTCAGTTTTCTTGTACTTAAGCCGGCATTGTGCCTTTTGTATTTAATTCCGATGCTATATCTGTGTTTCATCGCCAATAAGAAGGTCAGAGGGATACAGTAACCTGAAGTGAAGCATCGGAATCTATAACTAGTGTCACATGAATGGTTCAAAGCATAGACAGTAAGAAGAGTCAGTTATCTTGTGCTTAAGTCGGCAAAGTGCCTTTGTATTCAATTACGATGCAATTTCTGTCTTTCATCGTCAATAAGAAGGTCAGAGGGATACAGTAAACCTGAAGTGAAGCATCGGAATCTATAACTAGAGTCACGGGAATCTTTCAAAACATAGACAGTAAGAAGAGTCAGTTTTCTTGTACTTAAGACGACGTTGTCCTTTTGTATTTAATTCCGATGCAATTTCTGTGTTTCATCGGCAATAAGAAGGTCAGAGGGATACAGTAAACCTGAAGTGCAGCATCGGAATCTATAACTACTGTCACAGGAATGGTTCAAACAGAGGCAGTTAGAAGAGTCAGTTTTCTTGTACTTAAGTCGGCATTGTGCCTCTTGTATTTAATTCCGATGCAATTTCAGTGTTTCATCGGTAATAAGAAGGTCAGAGGGAAACAGTGAACCTGAAGTGAAGCATCGGAATCTATAACTAGAGTCACAGGAATCCTTCAAAACATAGACAATAAGAAGAGTCAGTTTTCTTGTACTTAAGACGACGTTGTGCCTTTTGTATTTAATTCCGATGCAATTTCTGTGTTTCATCGGCAATAAGAAGGTCAGAGGGATACAGTAAACCTGAAGTGAAGCATCGGAATCTATAACTACTGTCACAGGAATGTTTCAAAACAAAGACAGTAAGAAGAGTAAGTTTTCTTGTACTTAAGTCGGCATTGTGCCTCTTGTATTTAATTCCGATGCAATTTCAGTGTGTCATCGTCAATAAGAAGGTCAGAGGGAAACAGTGAACCTGAAGTGAAGCATCGGAATCTATAACTAGTGTCACAGGTATGGTTCAAAACATAGACAGTAAGAAGAGTCAGTTTTGTTGTACTTAAGTCGGCATTGTGCCTTTTGTATTTAATTCCGATGCAATTTTTGTGTTTCATCGTCAATAAGAAGGTCAGAGGAATACAGTAAACCGGAAGTGAAGCATCGGAATCTGTAACTAGTGTCACAGGAATGGTTCAAAACATAGACAGTAAGAAGAGTCAGTTTTCTTGTACTTAAGTCGTCATTGTTCCATTTGTATTGCATTCCGATGCAATATCTGTATTTCATCGTCAATAAGAAGGTCAAAGGGATACAGTAAACCTGAAGTGAAGCATCAGAATCTATAACTAGTGTCACAGGAATGGTTCAAAACATAGACTGTAAGAAGAGTAAGTTTTTTGTACTTAAGTCTGCATTGTGCCTTTTGTATTTAACTCCGATGCAATTTCTGTGTTACAACGTCAATAAGAAGGTCAGAGGGATACAGTAAACCTGAAGTGAAGCATCGGAATCTATAACTAGTGTCACAGGAATGGTTCAAAGCATAGACAGTAAGAAGAGTCAGTTTTCTTGTACATAAGTCGGCATTGTGCATTTTGTATTTAATTCCGATGCAATTTCTGTGTTTCATTGTCAATAAGATGGTCAGAGAGATACAGTAAACCTGAAGTGAAGCATCGGAAACTATAACTAGTGTCGCAGGAATGTTTCAAACATAGACAGTAAGACGAGTCCGTTTTCTTGTACTTATGTCGGCATTGTGCCTTTTGTATTTAATTCCGATGCGATTTCTGTGTTTCATCGTCAATAAGAAGGTCAGACGGATACAGTAAACCTGAAGTGAAGCATCGGAATCAATATTTAGTGTCACAGGAATGGTTCAAAATAAAGACAGTATAAAGAGTCAGTTTTCTTGTACTTAATTCGGCATTGTGACTTTTCTATTTAATTCCGACTCAATTTTTGTGTTTCATCGTCAATGAGAAGGTCAGAGGGATGCAGTAAACCTGAAGTGAAGCACCGGCATCTATAACTAGTGTCACAGGAATGGTTCAAAACATAGACAGTAAGAAGAGTCAGTTTTCTTGTACTTAAGTCGGCATTGTTCCTTTTCTATTTAATTCCGATGCAATTTCTATGTTTCATCGTCAATAAGAAGGTCACAGGGATGCAGTAAACCTGAAGTGAAGCATCGGAATGTATAACAAGTGTCACAGGAATGGTTCAAAACATAGACAGTAGAAGAGTCAGTTTTCTTGTACTTAAGTCGGCATTGTGCCTTTTGTATTTGATTCCGATGCAATTTCTGTGTTCCATCGTCAATAAGAAGGTCAGAGGGATACAGTAAACCTGAAGTGAAGCATCGGAATCTATAACTAGTGTCACATGAATGGTTCAAAACTTAGACAGGAAGAAGAGTCAGTTTTCTTGTACTTAAGTCGGCATTGTGCTTTTTGTATTTGATTCCGATGCAATTTCTGTGGTTCATCATCAATAAGAAGGTCAGAGGGATACAGCAAACCTGAAGTGAAGCACCGGAATCTATATTTAGTGTCACAGGAATGGTTCAATTCATAGACAGTAAGAAGAGTCAGTTTTCTTGTAATTAAGTCGGCATTGTGCATTTTCTATTTAATTCCGATGTCATTTCTGTGTTTCATAGTCAATAAGACGGTCAGAGGGATACAGAAAACCATAAGTGAAGCATCGGAATCTATAACTAGTGTCACAGGTATGGTTCTAAACATAGACAGTAAGAAGAGTCAGTTTTCTTGTAATTAAGTCGGCATTGTTCCTTTTTCCATTTAATTCCGATGTAATTTCTATGTTTCATCGTCAATAAGAAGGTCAGAGGGATACAGAAAACCTGAAGTGATGCATCGGAAACTATAACGAGTGTCACAGGAATGGATCAAAGCATAGACAGTAAGAAGAGTCAGTTTCCTTGTACTTAAGTCGCCATTGTGCCTTTTGTATTTAATTCCGAAGCAATTTCTGTGATTCATCGTCAATAAGAAGGTCAGAGGCATACAGTAAACCTGGAGTCATGCATCGGAATCTATAATTAGTGTCAAATGAATGGATCAAACATAGACAGTAAGAGGAGTCAGTTTTCTAGTACATAAGTCGGCATTGTGCCTTTTGTATTTAATTCCGATGCAATTTCTGTGTTTCATCGTCAATAAGAGGGTCAGAGGGATAAAGTATACCTGATGTGAAGCATCAGAATCTATAATTAGTGTCACATGAATGGATCATAACATAGGCAGTAATTAGGGTCAGTTATCTTGTACTTCAGTCGGGATTGTGCCTTTTGTATTTAATTCCGATGCAATTTCTGTGTTTCATCGCCAATAAGAAGGTCAGAGGGATACAGTAAACCTGAAGTGAAGCATCGGAATCTATAACTAGTGTCACAGGAATGGTTCAAAACATAGGCAGTAAGAAGAGTCAGTTTCCTTCTACTTAAGTCGGCATTGTGAATTTTGTATTTAATTCCAATGCAATTTCTGTGTTTCATCGTCAATACGAAGGTCCGAGGGATACAGTAAATCTGAAGTGAAGCATCGGAATCTATAACTAGTGTCACAGGAATGGTTCAAAACATAGAGAGTTAGAAGAGTTAGTTTTCTTGTACTTAAGTCGGCATTGTGCCTTTTGTATTTAACTCCCATGCAATTTCTGTGTTTCATCGTCAATAAGAAGGTCTGAGGGATACAGTAAACATGAGGTGAAGCATCGGAATCTATAACTAGTGTCACATGAATGGTTCAAATCATAGACAGTAAGAAGAGTCAGTTTTCTTGTACTTAAGTCGGCATTGTGCATTTTGTATTAAATTCCGATGCAATTTCTGTGTTTCACCGTCAATAAGAAGGTCAGAGGGATACAATTAACCTGAAGTGAAGCATCGGAATCTATAACTAGTATCACAGGAATGGTTCAAACATAGACAGTAGGAAGAGTTAGTTTTCTTGTACTTAAGTCGGCATTGTGAATTTTGTATTTAATTCCCATGCAAATTCTGTGTTTCATCGTCAATAAGAAGGTCTGAGGGATACAGTAAACCTGAGGTGAAGCATCGGAATCTATAACTAGTGTCACATGAATGGTTCAAATCATAGACAGTAAGAAGAGTCAGTTTTCTTGTACTTAAGTCGGCATTGTGCCTTTTGTATTTAATTCCGATGCTATTTCTGTGTTTCATCGTCAATAAGAAGGTCAGAGGGATACAGTAACCTAAAGTGAAGCATCGGAATCTATAACTAGTGTCACATGAATGGTTCAAAGCATAGACAGTAAGATGAGTCAGTTATCTTGTACTTAAGTCGGCATTGTGCCTTTGTATTTAATTACGATGCTATTTCTGTGTTTCATCGTCAATAAGAAGGTCAGAGGGATACCGTAAACCTGAAGTGAAGTATCGGAATCTATAACTAGTGTCACAGGAGTGGATCAAAGCATAGACTGAAAGAAGGGTCAGCTATCTTGTACTTAAGTCGGCATTGTGCCTTTTGTATTTAGTTCCGAAGCAATTTCTGTGATTCATCGTCAATGAGAAGGTCAGAGGGATACAGTAAACCTGAAGTGAAGCATAGGAATCTGTAACTAGTGTCACAGGAATGGTTCAAAACATATACAGTAAGAAGAGTCAGTTTTCTTGTACTTAAGTCGTCATTGTTCCATTTGTATTTCATTCCGATGCAATATCTGTAATTCATCGTCAATAAGAAGGTCAAAGGGATTCAGTAAACCTGAAGTGAAGCATCAGAATCTACAACTAGTGTCACAGGAATGGTTCAAAACATAGACTGTAAGAAGAGTAAGTTTTCTTGTACTTAGGTCGGCATTGTGCCTTTTGTATTTAACTCCGATGCAATTTCTGTGTTACAACGTCAATAAGAAGGTCAGAGGGATACAGTAAACCTGAAGTGAAGCATCGGAAACTATAACTAGTGTCACAGGAATGTTTCAAACATAGACAGTAACACGAGACCGTTTTCTTGTACTTATGTCGGCATTGTGCCTTTTGTATTTAATTCCGATGCAATTTCTGTGTTTCATCGTCAATAAGAAGGTCAGAGGGATACAGTAAACCTGAAGTGAAGCATCGGAATCAATATTTAGTGTCACAGGAATGGTTCAAAATATAGACGGTAAGAAGAGTCAGTTTTCTTGTACTTAATTCGGCATTGTGACTTTTCTATTTAATTCCGACGCAATTTTTGTGTTTCATCGTCAATGAGAAGGTCAGAGGGATGCAGTAAACCTGAAGTGAAGCACCGGCATCTATAACTAGTGTCACAGGAATGGTTCAAAACATAGACAGTAAGAAGAGTCAGTTTTCTTGTACTTAAGTCGGCATTGTTCCTTTTCTATTTAATTCCGATGCAATTTCTATGTTTCATCGTCAATAAGAAGGTCACAGGGATGCAGTAAACCTGAAGTGAAGCATCGGAATCTATATTTAGTGTCACAGGAATGGTTCAATTCATAGACAGTAAGAAGAGTCAGTTTTCGTGTACTTAAGTCGGCATTGTGCATTTTCTATGTAATTCTGATGCCATTTCTGTGTTTCATAGTCAATAAGACGGTCAGAGGGATACAGAAAACCATAAGTGAAGCATCGGAATCTATAACTAGTGTCACAGGTATGGTTCTAAACATAGACAGTAAGAAGAGTCAGTTTTCTTGTACTTAAGTCGGCATTGCTCCTTTTTCCATTTAATTCCGATGCAATTTCTATGTTTCATCGTCAATAAGAAGGTCAGAGGGATACAGAAAACCGGAAGTGAAGCATCGGAAACTATAACGGGTGTCACAGGAATGGATCAAAGCATAGACAGTAAGAAGAGTCAGTTTCCTTGTACTTAAGTCGGCATTGTGCCTTTTGTATTTAATTCCGAAGCAATTTCTGTGATTCATCGTCAATAAGAAGGTCAGAGGCATACAGTAAACCTGGAGTAATGCATCGGAATCTATAATTAGTGTCAAATGAATGGTTCAAAACTTAGACAGGAAGAAGAGTCAGTTTTCTTGTACTTAAGTCGGCATTGTGCTTTTTGTATTTAATTCCGATGCAATTTCTGTGGTTCATCATCAATAAGAAGGTCAGAGGGAAACAGAAAACCTGAAGTGAAGCATCGGAATCTATATTTAGTGTCACAGGAATGGTTCAATTCATAGACAGTAAGAAGAGTCAGTTTTCTTGTACTTAAGTCGGCATTGTGACTTTTCTATTTAATTCCGACGCAGCTTTTGTGTTTCATCGTCAATGAGAAGGTCAGATTGATGCAGTAAACCTGAAGTGAAGCACCGCATCTATAACTAGTGTCCCAGGAATGGTTCAAGACATAGACAGTAAGAAGAGTCAGTTTTCTTGTACTTAAGTCGGCATTGTTCCTTTTCTATTTAATTCCGATGCAATTTCTATGTTTCGTCGTCAATAAGAAGGTCACAGGGATGCAGTAAACCTGAAGTGAAGCATCGGAATCTATATTTAGTGTCACAGGAATGGTTCAATTCATAGGCAGTAAGAAGAGTCAGTTTTCTTGTACTTAAGTCGGCATTGTGCATTTTATATTTAATTCCGATGCAATTTCTGTGTTTCATCGTCAATAAGAAGGTCAGAGGGATACAGTAACCTAAAGTGAAGCATCGGAATCTATAACTAGTGTCACATGAATGTTTCAAAGCATAGACAGTAAGATGAGTCAGTTATCTTGTACTTAAGTCGGCATTGTGCCTTTGTATTTAATTACGATGCTATTTCTGTGTTTCATCGTCAATAACAAGGTCAGAGGGATACCGTAAACCTAAAGTGAAGTATCGGAATCTATAACTAGTGTCACAGGAGTGGATCAAAGCATAGACCGAAAGAAGAGTCAGTTATCTTGTACTTAAGTCGGCATTGTGCCTTTTGTATTTAGTTCCGAAGCAATTTCTGTGATTCATCGTCAATGAGAAGGTCAGAGAGATACAGTTCACCAGGAGTAAAGCATCGGAATCTATAACTAGTGTCACAGGAATGGTTCAAAGCATAGACAGTTAGAAGAGTCAGTTTTCTTGTACTTAAGTCGGCATTATGCCTTTTGTATATAATACCGATGAAATTTCTGTGTTTCATCGTCAATAAGAAGGTCAGAGGGATACAGTAAACTGAAGTGAAGCATCGGAATCTATAACTAGTGTCACAGGAGCGGATCAAAGCATAGACAGTAAGAAGAGTCAGTTTTCTTGTACTTAAGTCGGCATTGTGCCTTTTGTATTTAATTCCGAAGCAATTTCTGTGATTCATCGTCAATAAGAAGGTCAGAGGGATACAGTAAACCTGAAGTAAAGCATCGGAATCTATAACTAGTGTCACATGAATGGTTTAAATCATAGACAGTAAGAAGAGTCAGTTTTCTTGTACTTAAGTCGGCATTGTGACTTTTGGATTTAACTCCGATGCAATTTCTGTGTTTCATCGTCAATAAGAAGGTCAGAAGGTTACAGTAAACCTGAAGTGAAGCATCGGAATCTAAAACTAGTGTCACACGAATGGTTCAAACATAGACAGTAAGAAGAGTCAGTTTTCTTGTACTTAAGTGCGCATTGTGCCTTTTGTATTTAATTCCGATGCAATTTCTTTGTTTCATCGTCAATAAGAAGGTCAGAGGGATACAGTAAACCAGAAGTGAAGCATCGGAATCCATAACTGGTGTCACAGGAATGGTTCAAACATAGACAGTAAGAAGAGTCAGTTTTCTTGTACTTAAGTCGGCATTGTGCCTTTTGTATATAATTCCGATGCAATTTCTGTGTTTCATCGACAATAAGAAGGTCAGAGGGATACAGTAAAACTGAAGTGAAGCATCGGAATCTTAACTAGTGTCACATGAGTGGTTCAAACATAGGCAGTAAGAAGAGTCAGTTTTCTTGTACATAAGTCGGCATTGTGCCTTTTGTATTTAATTCCGTTGCAATTTCTGTGTTTCATCGTCAATATGAAGGTCAGATGGATAAAGTAAACCAGAGGTGAAGCATCGGAATCTATAATTAGTGTCACATGAATGGGTCAAAACATAGAGAGTAAGAAGAGTCAGTTTTCTTGTACTTAAGTCGACATTGTGCGTTTTGTAATTAATTCCGATGCAATTTCTGTCTTTCATCGTCAATACAAAGGTCAGAGGGATACAGTAAACCTGAGGTGAAGCATCGGAATCTATAACTAGTGTCACATCAATTGTTCAAAATATAGACAGTAAGAGGAGTCAGTCTTCTTGTACTTAAGTCGGCAATGTGCCTTTTGTATATACTTCCGATGTAATTACTGTGTTTCATCGTCAATAAGAAGCTCAGAGGGATACAGTAAACCTGAAGTGAAGTATAGGACTCTAGAATTAGTGTCACAGGAATGGTTCAAAACATAGACAGTAAGAAGAGTCAGTTTTCTTGTACTTAAGTCGGCATTGTGCCTTTTGTATTTAATTCCGATGCAATTTCTGTGTTTCATCGTCAAAAAGAACGTCAGAGGGATACAGTAAACCTGAAGTGAAGCATCGGAATCTATAACTAGTGTCACAGGAATGGTTCAAAACATAGACAGTAAGAAGAGTTAGTCTTATTGTACTTAAGTCGGCATTGTGCCTTTTGTATTTAATTCCAATGCAATTTCTGTTATTCATCTTCAATACGAAGGTCAGAGGGATACAGTAACCTGAAGTGTAGCATCGGAATCTGTAACTGGTGTCACAGGAATGGTTCAAAATATAGACAGTAAGAAGGGTCAGTCTTCTTGTACTTAAGTCGGCATTGTGCCTTTTGTATTTAATTTCGATGCAATATCTGTGTTTCATCATCAACAAGAAGGTCAGAGGGATACAGTAAACCTGAAGTGAAGCATCGGAATGTATAACTAGTGTCACATGAATGGTTCAAACATAAACAGTAAGAAGAGTCAGTTTTCCTGTACATAAGTCGGCATTGTGACTTTTGTATTTTATTCCGTTGCAATTTCTGTGTTTCATCGTCAATAAGAAGGTCAGAGTGATACAGTAAACCTGAAGTGAAGATTCGGAATCTATTAATAGTGTCACATGAATGGTTCAAAACATAGAGAGTAAGAAGTGTCAGTTTTCTTGTACTTAAGTCGGCATTGTGCGTTTTGTATTTAATTCCGATGCAATTTCTGTGTTTCATCGTCAATAAGAAGGTCAGAGGGATACAGTTAACCTGAAGTGAAGCATCGGAATCTATAACTAGTGTCACAGGAATGGTTCATAACATAGACAGTAGGAAGAGTTAGTTATCTTGTACTTAAGTCTTCAATGTGCCTTTTGTATTTAATTCCCATGCAATTCCTGTGTTTCATCGTCAATAAGAAGGTCTGAGGGATACAGTAAAAATGAGGTGAAGCATCGGAATCTATAACTAGTGTCACATGAATGGTTCAAATCATAGACAGTAAGAAGAGTCAGTTTTCTTGTACTTAAGTCGGCATTGTGCCTTTTGTATTTAATTCCCATGCAATTTCTGTGTTTCATCGTCAATAAGAAGGTCAGAGGGATACAGTAAACCTGAAGTGAAGCATCGGAACCTATAACTAGTGTCACATGAATGGTTCAAACATAAACAGTAAGAAGAGTCAGTTTTCCTGTACATAAGTCGGCATTGTGACTTTTGTATTTTATTCCGTTGCAATTGCTGTGTTTCAACGTCAATAATAAGGTCAGAGTGATACAGTAAACCTGAAGTGAAGAATCGGAATCTATAAATAGTGTGACATGAATGGTTCAAAACATAGAGAGTAAGAAGTGTCAGTTTTCTTGTACTTAAGTCGGCATTGTGCGTTTTGTATTTAATTCCGATGCAATTTCTGTGTTTCATCGTCAATAAGAAGGTCAGAGGGATACAGTTAACCTGAAGTGAAGCATCGGAATCTATAACTAGTGTCACAGGAATGGTTCAAAACATAGACAGTAGGAAGAGTTAGTTTTCTTGTACTTAAGTCGGCAATGTGCCTTTTGTATTTAATTCCCATGCAATTCCTGTGTTTCATCGTCAATAGGAAGGTCTGAGGGATACAGTAAAAATGAGGTGAAGCATCGGAATCTATAACTAGTGTCACATGAATGGTTCAAATCATAGACAGTAAGAAGAGTCAGTTATCTTGTACTTAAGTCGGCATTGTGCCTTTTGTATTTAATTCCCATGCAATTTCTGTGTTTCATCGACAATAAGAAGGTCAGAGGGATACAGTAAACCTGAAGTGAAGCATCGGAATCTATAACTAGTGTCACAGGAATGGATCAAACCATAGACTGAAAGAAGAGTGAGTTATCTTGTACTTAAGTCGGCATTGTGCCTTTTGTATTTAGTTCCGAAGCAATTTCTGTGATTCATCGTCAATGAGAAGTTCAGAGGCATACAGTACACCTGGAGTAAAGCATCGGAATCTATAACTAGTGTCACATGAATGGTCTAAAACATAGACAGTTAGAAGAGTCAGTTTTCTTGTACTTAAGTCGGCATTATGCCTTTTGTATATAATACCGATGAAATTTCTGTGTTTCATCGTCAATAAGAAGGTCAGAGGGAAACAGTAAACTGAAGTGAAGCATCGGAATCTATAACTAGTGTCACAGGAGCGGATCAAAGCATAGACAGAAAGAAGAGTCAGTTTTCTTGTACTTAAGTCGGCATTGTGCCTTTTGTATTTAATTCCGAAGCAATTGCTGTGATTCATCGACAATAAGAAGGTCAGAGGGATACAGTAAACCTGAAGTAAAGCATCGGAATCTATAACTAGTGTCACATGAATGGTTTAAATCATAGACAGTAAGAAGAGTCAGTTTTCTTGTACTTAAGTCGGCGTTGTGACTTTTGGATTTAACTCCGATGCAATTTCTGTGTTTCATCGTCAATAAGAAGGTCAGAAGGTTACAGTAAACCTGAAGTGAAGCATCGGAATCTAAAACTAGTGTCACATGAATGGTTCAAACATAGACAGTAAGAAGAGTCAGTTTTCTTGTACTTAAGTGCGCATTGTGCCTTTTGTATTTAATTCCGATGCAATTTCTTTGTTTCATCGTCAATAAGAAGGTCAGAGGGATACAGTAAACCAGAAGTGAAGCATCGGAATCCATAACTAGTGTCACAGGAATGGTTCAAACATAGACAGTAAGAAGAGTCAGTTTTCTTGTACTTAAGTCGGCATTGTGCCTTTTGTATATAATTCCGATGCAATTTCTGTGTTTCATCGACAATAGGAAGGTCAGAGGGATACAGTAAAACTGAAGTGAAGCATCGGAATCTTAACTAGTGTCACATGAATGGTTCAAACATAGGCAGTAAGAAGAGTCAGTTTTCTTGTACATAAGTCGGCATTGTGCCTTTTGTATTTAATTCCGTTGCAATTTCTGTGTTTCATCGTCAATATGAAGGTCAGATGGATAAAGTAAACCTGAAGTGAAGCATCGGAATCTATAATTAGTGTCACATGAATGGGTCAAAACATAGAGAGTAAGAAGAGTCAGTTTTCTTGTACTTAAGTCGGCATTGTGCCTTTTGTATATAATTCCGATGCAATTTCTGTGTTTCATCGACAATAGGAAGGTCAGAGGGATACAGTAAAACTGAAGTGAAGCATCGGAATCTTAACTAGTGTCACATGAATGGTTCAAACATAGGCAGTAAGAAGAGTCAGTTTTCTTGTACATAAGTCGGCATTGTGCGTTTTGTATTTAATTCCGATGCAATTTCTGTCTTTAATCGTCAATACAAAGGTCAGAGGGATACAGTAAACCTGAGGTGAAGCATCGGAATCTATAACTTGTGTCACATCAATTGTTCAAAATATAGACAGTAAGAGGAGTCAGTCTTCTTGTACTTAAGTCGGCAATGTGCCTTTTGTATATACTTCCGATGTAATTACTGTGTTTCATCGTCAATAAGAAGCTCAGAGGGATACAGTAAACCTGAAGTGAAGTATAGGACTCTAGAATTAGTGTCACAGGAATGGTTCAAAACATAGACAGTAAGAAGAGTCAGTTTTCTTGTACTTAAGTCGGCATTGTGCCTTTTGTATTTAATTCCGATGCAATTTCTGTGTTTCATCGTCAAAAAGAACGTCAGATTGATACAGTAAACCTGAAGTGAAGCATCGGAATCTATAACTAGTGTCACAGGAATGGTTCAAAACATAGACAGTAAGAAGAGTTAGTCTTATTGTACTTAAGTCGGCATTGTGCCTTTTGTATTTAATTCCGATGCAATTTATGTGTTTCATCTTCAATACGAAGGTCAGAGGGATACAGTAACCTGAAGTGTAGCATCGGAATCTGTAACTGGTGTCACAGGAATGGTTCAAAACATAGACAGTAAGAAGGGTCAGTCTTCTTGTACTTAAGTCGGCATTGTGCCTTTTGTATTTAATTTCGATGCAATATCTGTGTTTCATCATCAACAAGAAGGTCAGAGGGATACAGTAAACCTGAAGTGTAGCATCGGAATCTATAACTAGTGTCACATGAATGGTTCAAACATAAACAGTAAGAAGAGTCAGTTTTCCTGTACATAAGTCGGCATTGTGACTTTTGTATTTTATTCCGTTGCAATTTCTGTGTTTCATCGTCAATAAGAAGGTCAGAGTGATACAGTAAACCTGAAGTGAAGATTCGGAATCTATTAATAGTGTCACATGAATGGTTCAAAACATAGAGAGTAAGAAGTGTCAGTTTTCTTGTACTTATGTCGGCATTGTGCGTTTTGTATTTAATTCCGATGCAATTTCTGTGTTTCATCGTCAATAAGAAGGTCAGAGGGATACAGTTAACCTGAAGTGAAGCATCGGAATCTATAACTAGTGTCACAGGAATGGTTCATAACATAGACAGTAGGAAGAGTTAGTTTTCTTGTACTTAAGTCGGCAATGTGCCTTTTGTATTTAATTCCCATGCAATTCCTGTGTTGCATCGTCAATAAGAAGGTCTGAGGGATACAGTAAAAATGAGGTGAAGCATCGGAATCTATAACTAGTGTCACTTGAATGGTTCAAATCATAGACAGTAAGAAGAGTCAGTTTTCTTGTACTTAAGTCGGCATTGTGCCTTTGGTATTTAATACCCATGCAATTTCTGTGTTTCATCGTCAATAAGAAGGTCAGAGGGATACAGTAAACCTGAAGTGAAGCATCGGAATCTATAACTAGTGTCACAGGAATGGATCAAAGCATAGACTGAAAGAAGAGTGAGTTATCTTGTACTTAAGTCGGCATTGTGCCTTTTGTATTTAGTTCCGAAGCAATTTCTGTGATTCATCGTCAATGAGAAGTTCAGAGGCATACAGTACACCTGGAGTAAAGCATCGGAATCTATAACTAGTGTCACATGAATGGTTAAAAACATAGACAGTAAGAAGAGTCAGTTTTCTTGTACTTAAGTCGGCATTATGCCTTTTGTATATAATACCGATGAAATTTCTGTGTTTCATCGTCAATAAGAAGGTCAGAGGGATACAGTAAACTGAAGTGAAGCATCGGAATCTATAACTAGTGTCACAGGAGCGGATCAAAGCATAGACAGTAAGAAGAGTCAGTTTTCTTGTACTTAAGTCGGCATTGTGAATTTTGTATTTAATTCCGCAGCAATTTCTGTGATTCATCGTCAATAAGAAGGTCAGAGGGATACAGTAAACCTGAAGTAAAGCATCGGAATCTATAACTAGTGTCACATGAATGGTTTAAATCATAGACAGTAAGAAGAGTCAGTTTTCTTGTACTTAAGTCGGCATTGTGACTTTTGGATTTAACTCCGATGCAATTTCTGTGTTTCATCGTCAATAAGAAGGTCAGAAGGTTACAATAAACCTGAAGTGAAGCATCGGAATCTAAAACTAGTGTCACATGAATGGTTCAAACATAGACAGTAAGAAGAGTCAGTTTTCTTGTACTTAAGTGCGCATTGTGCCTTTTGTATTTAATTCCGATGCAATTTCTTTGTTTCATCGTCAATAAGAAGGTCAGAGGGATACAGTAAACCTGAAGTGAAGCATCGGAATCTATAACTAGTGTCACAGGAATGGTTCAAACATAGACAGTAAGAAGAGTCAGTTTTCTTGTACTTAAGTCGGCATTGTGCCTTTTGTATATA
The DNA here is from genome assembly GCF_021461395.2 of Schistocerca americana. Lineage (NCBI taxonomy): Eukaryota > Metazoa > Arthropoda > Insecta > Orthoptera > Acrididae > Schistocerca > Schistocerca americana. Next base: position 4,069,948 of record NW_025725983.1, on the reverse strand, counting down.
ATTCCGATGCAATTTCTGTGTTTCATCGTCAATAAGGAGGTCAGAGGGATACAGTAAAACTGAAGTGAAGCATCGGAATCTATAACTAGTGTCACATGAATGGTTCAAACATAGACAGTAAGAAGAGTCAGTTTTCTTGTACATAAGTCGGCATTGTGCCTTTTGTATTTAATTCCGTTGCAATTTCTGTGTTTCATCGTCAATATGAAGGTCAGATGGATAAAGTAAACCTGAAGTGAAGCATCGGAATCTATAATTAGTGTCACATGAATGGATCAAAACATAGAGAGTAAGAAGAGTCAGTTTTCTTGTACTTAAGTCGACATTGTGCGTTTTGTATTTAATTCCGATGCAATTTCTGTGTTTCATCGTCAATAAGAAGGACAGAGGGATACAGTAACCTTGAAGTGAAGGATAGAAATCTATAACTAGTGTCACAGGAATGGTTCAAATCATAGCCCGTAAGAAGAGTCAGTATTCTTGTACTTAAGTCTGCATTGCGCCTTTTGTATTTAATTCCGATGCAATTTCTGTCTTTCATCGTCAATACAAAGGTCAGAGGGATACAGTAATCCTGAGGTGAAGCATCGGAATCTATAACTAGTGTCACATGAATGGTCTAAAACATAGACAGTAAGAAGAGTCAGTTTTCTTGTACTTAAGTCGGCATTATGCCTTTTGTATATAATACCGATGAAATTTCTGTGATTCATCGTCAATAAGAAGGTCAGAGGGATACAGTAAACCTGAAGTAAAGCATCGGAATCTATAACTAGTGTCACATGAATGGTTTAAATCATAGACAGTAAGAAGAGTCAGTTTTCTTGTACTTAAGTCGGCATTGTGACTTTTGGATTTAACTCCGATGCAATTTCTGTGTTTCATCGTCAATAAGAAGGTCAGAAGGTTACAATAAACCTGAAGTGAAGCATCGGAATCTAAAACTAGTGTCACATGAATGGTTCAAACATAGACAGTAAGAAGAGTCAGTTTTCTTGTACTTAAGTGCGCACTGTGCCTTTTGTATTTAATTCCGATGCAATTTCTTTGTTTCATCGTCAATAAGAAGGTCAGAGGGATACAGTAAACCTGAAGTGAAGCATCGGAATCTATAACTAGTGTCACAGGAATGGTTCAAACATAGACAGTAAGAAGAGTCAGTTTTCTTGTACTTAAGTCGGCATTGTGCCTTTTGTATATAATTCCGATGCAATTTCTGTGTTTCATCGTCAATAAGGAGGTCAGAGGGATACAGTAAAACTGAAGTGAAGCATCGGAATCTATAACTGGTGTCACAGGAATGGTTCAAAACATAGACAGTAAGAAGGGTCAGTCTTCTTGTACTTAAGTCGGCATTGTGCCTTTTGTATTTAATTCCGATGCAATATCTGTGTTTCTTCGTCAATAAGAAGGTCAGAGGGATACAGTAAACCTGAAGTGATGCATATTAATTTATAACCAGTGTCACAGGAATGGTTCAAAACATTGACAGTAAAAAGAATCAGTTTCTTGTACTTAAGTAGGCATTGTGCCTTTTGTATTTACTTCCGATGCAATTTCTGTGTTTCATCGTCAATAAGAAGGTCAGAGGGATACAGTAAACCTGAAGTGAAGCATCGGAATCTATAACAGGTGTCACAGGAATGGTTCAAAACATAGACAGTAAGAAGGGTCAGTCTTCTTGAACCTAAGTCGGCATTGTGCCTTTTATATTTAATTCCGATGCAAGATTTGTGTTTCTTCGTCAATACGAAGGTCAGAGTGATACAGTAAACCTGAAGTGAAGCATCGGAATCTATAACTAGTGACACAGAAATGGTTCAAAACATAGACAGTAAGAAGAGCCAGTCCTCTTGTACTTGAGTCGGCATTGTGCCTTTTGTATTTATTTCCGATGTTATATCTGTGTTTCATTGTCAATAAGAAGGTCAGAGGGATTCAGTAAACCTGAAGTGAAGCATCGGAATCTATAACTAGTGTCACAGGAATGGTTCAATACATAGACAGTAAGAAGAGTCAGTTTTCTTGAACTTAAGTCGGCATTGATCATTTTGTATTTAATTCCGATGCAATTTCTGTGTTTCATCGTCAATAAGAAGGTCAGAGGGGTACAGTAAACCTGAAGTGAAGCATCGGAATCTATAACTAGTGTCATAGGAATGGTTCAAAACATAGACAGTAAGAAGAGTCAGTCTACTTGTACTTAAGTCGGCATGTGTCTTTTGTATTTAATTAAGATGCAATTTCTGTGTTTCATCGTCAATATGAAGGTCAGAGGGATACAGTATACCTGATGTGAAGCATCGGAATCTATAACTAGTGTCACAGGAATGTTTGAACCCATAGACAGTAAGAAGACTCAGTGTTCTTGTACTGAAGTTGGCATTGTGCCTTTTGTATTTAATTAAGATGCATTTTCTGTGTTTCATCGTCAATAATAAGGTCAGAGGGATACAGTAAACCTGAAGTGAAGTATCGGAAACTATAACTAGTGTCATAGGAATGGTTCAAAGCTTAGTCAGTAAGAAGAGTCAGTTTTCTTGTACTTAAGTCGGCATTGTGCCTCTTGTATTTAATTCCGATGCAATTTCAGTGTCTCATCGTCAATAAGAAGGTCAGAGGGAAACAGTGAACCTGAAGTGAAGCATCGGAATCTATAACTAGTGTCACAGGTATGGTTCAAAACATAGACAGTAAGATGAGTCAGTTTTGTTGTACTTAAGTCGGCATTGTGCCTTTTGTATTTAATTCCGATGCAATTTCTGTGTTTCATCGTCAATAAGAAGGTCAGAGGAATACAGTCAACCCTCAAGTGAAGCATCGGAATCTGTAACTAGTGTCACAGGAATGGTTCAATACATAGACAGTAAGAAGAGTCAGTTTTCTTGTACTTAAGTCGTCATTGTTCCATTTGTATTTCATTCCGATGCAATATCTGTATTTCATCGTCAATAAGAAGGTCAGAGGGATACAGCAAACCTGAAGTGAAGCATCAGAATCTATAACCAGTGTCACAGGAATGGTTGAAAACATAGACTGTAAGAAGAGTAAGTTTTCTTGTACTTAAGTCGGCATTGTGCCTTTTGTATTTAACTCCGATGCAATTTCTGTGTTACAACGTCAATAAGAAGGTCAGAGGGATACAGGTAAACCTGAAGTGAAGCATCGGAATCTATAACTAGTGTCACAGGAATGGTTCAAAACATAGACAGTAAGAAGAGTCAGTTTTCTTGTACATAAGTCGGCATTGTGCCTTTTGTATTTAATTCCTATGCAATTTCTGTGTTTCATTGTCAATAAGAAGGTCAGAGGGATACAGTAAACCTGAAGTGAAGCATCGGAATCTATAACTAGTGTCACAGGAATGTTTCAAACAAAGACAGTAAGACGAGTCCGTTTTCTTGTACTTATGTCGGCATTGGGCCTTTGTATTTAATTCTGATGCAATTTCTGTGTTTCATCGTCAATAAGAAGGTCAGAGGGATACAGTAAACCTGAAGTGAAGCATCGGAATCAATATTTAGTGTCACAGGAATGGTTCAAAATATAGACAGTAAGAAGAGTCAGTTTTCTTGTACTTAATTCGGCATTGTGACTTTTCTATTTAATTCCGACGCAATTTTTGTGTTTCATCGTCAATGAGAAGGTCAGAGGGATGCAGTAAACCTGAAGTGAAGCACCGGCATCTATAACTAGTGTCACAGGAATGGTTCAAAACATAGACAGTACGAAGAGTCAGTTATCTTGTACTTAAGTCGGCATTGTTCCTTTTCTATTTAATTCCGATGCAATTTCTATGTTTCATCGTCAATAAGAAGGTCACAGGGATGCAGTAAACCTGAAGTGAAGCATCGGAATGTATAACAAGTGTCACAGGAATGGTTCAAAACATAGACAGTAGAAGAGTCAGTTTTCTTGTACTTAAGTCGGCATTGTGCCTTTTGTATTTGATTCCGATGCAATTTCTGTGTTCCATCGTCAATAAGAAGGTCAGAGGGATACAGTAAACCTGAAGTGAGGCATCGGAATCTATAACTAGTGTCACATGAATGGTTCAAAACTTAGACAGGAAGAAGAGTCAGTTTTCTTGTACTTAAGTCGGCATTGTGCTTTTTGTATTTAATTCCGATGCAATTTCTGTGGTTCATCATCAATAAGAAGGTCAGAGGGATACAGCAAACCTGAAGTGAAGCATCGGAATCTATATTTAGTGTCACAGGAATGGTTCAATTCAAAGACAGTAAGAAGAGTCAGTTTTCTTGTACTTAAGTCGGCATTGTGCATTTATTATTTAATTCCGATGCCATTTCTGTGTTTCATCGTCAATAAGACGGTCAGAGGGATACAGAAAACCATATGTGAAGCATCGGAAACTATAACGAGTGTCACAGGAATGGATCAAAGCATAGACAGTGGGAAGAGTCAGTTTCCTTGTACTTAAGTCGGCATTGTGCCTTTTGTATTTAATTCCGAAGCAATTTCTGTGATTCAACGTCAATAAGAAGGTCAGAGGCATACAGTAAACCTGGAGTAACGCATCGGAATCTATAATTAGTGTCAAATGAATGGTTCAAACATAGACAGTAAGAGGAGTCAGTTTTCTAGTACATAAGTCGGCATTGTGCCTTTTGTATTTAACTCCGATGCAATTTCTGTGTTTCATCGTCAATAAGAAGGTCAGAGGGATAAAGTATACCTGATGTGAAGCATCAGAATCTATAATTAGTAACACATGAATGATTCAAAACATTGAGAGTAAGAAGAGTCAGTTTTCTTTTACTTAATTCGGCATTGTGCCTTTTGTATTTAATTCCGATGCAATTTCTGTGTTTCATCGTCAATAAGAAGGTCAGAGGGATACAGTAAACCTGAAGTGAAGCATCGGAATCTATTATTAGTGTCACATGAATGGTTCATAACATAGACAGTAATTAGGGTCAGTTATCTTGTACTTAAGTCGGGATTGTGCCTTTTGTATTTAATTCCGATGCAATTTCTGTGTTTCATCGTCAATAAGAAGGTCAGAGGGATACAGTAAACCTGAAGTGAAGCATCGGAATCTATAACTAGTGTCACAGGAATGGTTCAAAACATAGGCAGTAAGAAGAGTCAGTTTCCTTCTACTTAAGTCGGCATTGTGCCTTTTGTATTTAATTCCAATGCAATTTCTGTGTTTCATCGTCAATACGAAGGTCCGAGGGATACAGTAAATCTGAAGTGAAGCATCGGAATCTATAACTAGTGTCACAGGAATGGTTCAAAAAATAGAGAGTAAGAAGAGTTAGTTTTCTTGTACTTAAGTCGGCATTGTGCCTTTTGTATTTAATTCCCATGCAATTTCTGTGTTTCATCGTCAATAAGAAGGTCTGAGGGATACAGTAAACATGAGATGAAGCATCGGAATCTATAACTAGTGTCACATGAATGGTTCAAATCATAGACAGAAAGAAGAGTCAGTTTTCTTGTACTTAAGTCGGCATTGTGCCTTTTGTATTTAATTCCGATGCAATTTCTGTGTTTCATCGTCAATAAGAAGGTCAGAGGGATACAATTAACCTGAAGTGAAGCATCGGAATCTATAACTAGTGTCACAGGAATGGTTCAAAACATAGACAGTAGGAAGAGTTAGTTTTCTTGTACTTAAGTCGGCATTGTGCCTTTTGTATTTATTTCCCATGCAAATTCTGTGTTTCATCGTCAATAAGAAGGTCTGAGGGATACAGTAAACCTGAGGTGAAGCATCGGAATCTATAACTAGTGTCACATGAATGGTTCAAATCATAGACAGTAAGAAGAGTCAGTTTTCTTGTACGTAAGTCGGCATTGTGCCTTTTGTATTTAATTCCGATGCAATTTCTGTGTTTCATCGTCAATAAGAAGGTCAGAGGGATACAGTAACCTAAAGTGAAGCATCGGAATCTATAACTAGTGTCACATGAATGGTTCAAAACATAGACAGTAAGATGAGTCAGTTATCTTGTACTTAAGTCGGCATTGTGCCTTTGTATTTAATTACGATGCTATTTCTGTGTTTCATCGTCAATAAGAAGGTCAGAGGTATACCGTAAACCTGAAGTGAAGTATCGGAATCTATAACTAGTGTCACAGGAGTGGATCAAAGCATAGACTGAAAGAAGAGTCAGTTGTCTTGTACTTAAGTCGGCATTGTGCCTTTCGTATTTAGTTCCGAAGCAATTTCTGTGATTCATCGTCAATGGGAAGGTCAGAGGGATACAGTACACCGGGAGTAAAGCATCGTAATCTATAACTAGTGTCACAGGAATGGTTCAAAACATAGACAGAAAGAAGAGTCAGTTTATTGTACTTAAGTCGGCATTGTGCCTTTTGTATTTAATTTCGATGCAATATCTGTGTTTCATCATCAACAAGAAGGTCAGAGGGATACAGTAAACCTGAAGTGAAGCATCGGAACCTATAACTAGTGTCACATGAATGGTTCAAACATAGACAGTAAGATGAGTCAGTTTTCCTGTACATAAGTCGGCATTGTGACTTTTGTATTTTATTCCGTTGCAATTTCTGTGTTTCATCGTCAATAAGAAGGTCAGAGTGATACAGTAAACCTGAAGTGAAGAATCGGAATCTATAAATAGTGTCACATGAATGGTTCAAAACATAGAGAGTAAGAAGTGTCAGTTTTCTTGTACTTAAGTCGGCATTGTGCGTTTTGTATTTAATTCCGATGCAATTTCTGTGTTTCATCGTCAATAAGAAGGTCAGAGGGATACAGTTAACCTGAAGTGAAGCATCGGAATCTATAACTAGTGGCACAGGAATGGTTCAAAACATAGACAGTAGGAAGAGTTAGTTTTCTTGTACTTAAGTCGGCAATGTGCCTTTTGTATTTAATTCCCATGCAATTTCTGTGTTTCATCGTCAATAAGAAGGTCTGAGGGATACAGTAAAAATGAGGTGAAGCATCGGAATCTATAACTAGTGTCACATGAATGGTTCAAATCATAGACAGTAAGAAGAGTCAGTTTTCTTGTACTTAAGTCGGCATTGTGCCTTTTGTATTTAGTTCCGATGCAATTTCTGTGTTTCATCGTCAATAAGAAGGTCAGAGGGATACAGTAAACCTGAAGTGAAGCATCGGAATCTATAACTAGTGTCACAGGAATGGATCAAAGCATAGACTAAAAGAAGAGTGAGTTATTTTGTACTTAAGTCGGCAATGTGCCTTTTGTATTTATTTCCGAAGCAATTTCTGAGATTCATGGTCAATGAGAAGTTCAGAGGGATACAGTACACCTGGAGTAAAGCATCGGAATCTATAACTAGTGTCACATGAATGGTGTAAAACATAGACAGTAAGAAGAGTCAGTTTTCTTGTACTTAAGTCGGCATTATGCCTTTTGAATATAATACCGATGAAATTTCTGTGTTTCATCGTCAATAAGAAGGTCAGAGGGATACAGTAAACTGAAGTGAAGCATCGGAATCTATAACTAGTGTCACAGGAGCGGATCAAAGCATAGACAGTAAGAAGAGTCAGTTTTCTTGTACTTAAGTCGGCATTGTGCCTTTTGTATTTAATTCCGAAGCAATTTCTGTGATTCATCGTCAATAAGAAGGTCAGAGAGATACAGTTAACCTGAAGTAAAGCATCGGAATCTAAAACTAGTGTCACATGAATGGTTCAAACATAGACAGTAAGAAGAGTCAGTTTTCTTGTACTTAAGTGCGCATTGTGCCTTTTGTATTTAATTCCGATGCATTTTCTTTGTTTCATCGTCAATAAGAAGGTCAGAGGGATACAGTAAACCTGAAGTGAAGCATCGGAATCTATAACTAGTGTCACAGGAATGGTTCAAACATAGACAGTAAGAAGAGTCAGTTTTCTTGTACTTAAGTCGGCATTGTGCCTTTTGTATATAATTCCGATGCAATTTCTGTGTTTCATCGTCAATAAGAAGGTCAGAGGGATACAGTAAAACTGAAGTGAAGCATCGGAATCTATAACTAGTGTCACATGAATGGTTCAAACATAGACAGTAAGAAGAGTCAGTTTTCTTGTACATAAGTCGGCATTGTGCCTTTTGTATTTAATTCCGTTGCAATTTCTGTGTTTCATCGTCAATATGAAGGTCAGATGGATACAGTAAACCTGTAGTGAAGCATCGGAATCTATAATTAGTGTCACATGAATGGATCAAAACATAGAGAATAAGAAGAGTCAGTTTTCTTGTACTTGAGTCGACATTGTGCGTTTTGTATTTAATTCCGATGCAATTTCTGTGTTTCATCGTCAATAAGAAGGACAGAGGGATACAGTAACCTTGAAGTGAAGCATCGAAATCTATAACTAGTGTCACAGGAATGGTTCAAATCATAGCCCGTAAGATGAGTCAGTTTTCTTGTACTTAAGTCTGCATTGTGCCTTTTGTATTTAATTCCGATGCAATTTCTGTCTTTCATCGTCAATACAAGGGTCAGAGGGATACAGTAAACCTGAGGTGAAGCATCGGAATCTATAACTAGTGTCACATCAATTGTTCAAAATATAGACAGTAAGAAGAGTCAGTCTTCTTGTACTTAAGTCGGCAATGTGCATTTTGTATATACTTCCGATGTAATTACTGTGTTTCATCGTCAATAAGAAGCTCAGAGGGATACAGTAACAAGAAGTGAAGTATAGGACTCTATAATTAGTGTCACAGGAATGGTTCAAAACATAGACAGTAAGAAGAGTCAGTTTTCATGTACTTAAGTCGGCATTGTGCCTTTTATATTTAATTCCGATGCAATTTCTGTGTTTCATCGTCAAAAAGAACGTCAGAGGGATACAGTAAACCTCAAGTGAAGCATCGGAATCTGTAACTAGTGTCACAGGAATGGTTCAAAACATAGACAGTAAGAAGAGTTAGTCTTATTGTACTTAAGTCGGCATTGTGCCTTTTGTATTTAATTCCGATGCAATTTCTGTGTTTCATCGTCAATACGAAGGTCAGAGGGATACAGTAACCTGACGTGTAGCATCGGAATCTATAACTGGTGTCACAGGAATGGTTCAAAACATAGACAGTAAGAAGGGTCAGTCTTCTTGTACTTAAGTCGGCATTGTGCCTTTTGTATTTAATTCCGATGCAATATCTGTGTTTCCTCGTCAATAAGAAGGTCAGAGGGATACAGTAAACCTGAAGTGATGCATATTAATTTATAACCAGTGTCACAGGAATGGTTCAAAACATCGACAGTAAAAAGAATCAGTTTCTTGTACATAAGTAGGCATTGTGCCTTTTGTATTTACTTCCGATGCAATTTCTGTGTTTCATCGTCAATAAGAAGGTCAGAGGGATACAGTAAACCTGAAGTGAAGCATCGGAATCTATAACAGGTGTCACAGGAATGGTTCAAAACATAGACAGTAAGAAGGGTCAGTCTTCTTGAACCTAAGTCGGCATTGTGCCTTTTATATTTAATTCCGATGCAATATCTGTGTTTCTTCGTCAATACGAAGGTCACAGTGATACAGTAAACCTGAAGTGAAGCATCGGAATCTATAACTAGTGTCACAGAAATGGTTCAAAACATAGACAGTAAGAAGAGCCAGTCCTCTTGTACTTGAGTCGGCATTGTGCATTTTGTATTTAATTCCGATGTTATATCTGTGTTTCATTGTCAATAAGAAGGTCAGAGGGATTCAGCAAACCTGAAGTGAAGCATCGGAATCTATAACTAGTGTCACAGGAATGGTTCAATACACAGCAGTAAGAAGAGTCAGTTTTCTTGAACTTAAGTCGGCATTGATCATTTTGTATTTAATTCCGATGCAATTCCTGTGTTTCATCGTCAATAAGAACGTCAGAGGGATACAGTAAACCTGAAGTGAAGCATCGGAATCTATATCTAGGGTCACATGAATGGTTCAAAACATAGACAGTAAGAAGAGTCAGTTTTCTTGTACTTAAGTCGGCATTGAGCCTTTTGTATTTAATTCCGATGCAATTTCTGTGTTTCATCGTCAATAAGAAGGTCAGAGGCATACAGTAAACCTGAAGTGAAGCATCGGAATCTATAACTAGTGTCACAGGAATGGTTCAAAGCATAGACAGTAAGAAGAGTCAGTTATCTTGTACTTAAGTCGGCATTGTGCCTTTGTATTTAATTACGATGCAATTTCTGTGTTTCATCGTCAATAAGAAGGTCAGAGTGATACAGTAAACTTGAAGTGAAGCATCGGAATCTATAACTAGTGTCACAGGAATGGATCAAAGCATAGACTGAAAGAAGAGTGAGTTATCTTGTACTTAAGTCGGCATTGTGCCTTTTGTATTTAGTTCCGAAGCGATTTCTGTGATTCATCGTCAATAAGAAGGTCAGAGGGATACAGTACACCTGGAGTAAACCATCGGAATCTATAACTAGTGTCACATGAATGGTTTAAAACAAAGACAGTAAGAAGAATCAGTTTTCTTGTACTTAAATCGGCATTGTGCCTTTTGTATATAATACCGATGCAATTTCTGTGTTTCATCGTCAATAAGAACGTCAGAGGGATACGGTAAACCTGAAGTGAAGCATCGGAATCTATAACTAGGGTCACAGGAATGGTTCAAAACATAGACAGTAAGAAGAGTCAGTCTTATTGTACTTAAGACGGCATTGTGTTTTTTGTATTTAATTCCGATGCAATATCTGTGTTTCATCGCCAATACGAAGGTCAGAGGGATACAGTAACCTGAAGTGAAGCATCGGAATCTATAACTGGTGTCACAGGAATGGTTCAAAGCATAGACAGTAAGAAGGGTCAGTCTTCTTGTACTTAAGTCGGCATTGTGCCTTTTGCATTTAATTCCGATGCAATATCTGTGTTTCTTCGTCAATAAGAAGGTCAGAGGGATACATTAAATCTGAAGTGAAGCATCGGAATCTATAACTAGTGTCACAGGAATGTTTCAAACATAGACAGTAAGACGAGTCCGTTTTCTTGTACTTATGTCGGCATTGTGCCTTTTGTATTTAATTCCGATGCAATATCTGTGTTTCATCGTCAATAAGAAGGTCAGAGGGATACAGTAAACCTGAAGTGAAGCATCGAAATCAATATTTAGTGTCACAGGAATGGTTCAAAATATAGACAGTAAGAAGAGTCAGTTTTCTTGTACTTAATTCGGCATTGTGACTTTTCTATTTAATTCCGAAGCAATTTTTGTGTTTCATCGTCAATGAGAAGGCCAGAGGGATGCAGTAAACCTGAAGTGAAGCACCGGCATCTATAACTAGTGTCACAGGAATGGTTCAAAACATAGACAGTAAGAAGAGTCAGTTATCTTGTACTTAAGTCGGCATTGTTCCTTTTCTATTTAATTCCCATGCAATTTCTGTGTTTCATCGTCAATAAGAAGGTCTGAGGGATACAGTAAACATGAGGTGAAGCATCGGAATCTATAACTAGTGTCACATGAATGGTTCAAATCATAGACAGTAAGAAGAGTCAGTTTTCTTGTACTTAAGTCGGCATTGTGCCTTTTGTATTTAATTCCGATGCAATTTCTGTGTTTCATCGTCAATAAGAAGGTCAGAGGGATACAATTAACCTGAAGTGAAGCATCGGAATCTATAACTAGTGTCACAGGAATGGTTCAAAACATAGACAGTAGGAAGAGTTAGTTTTCTTGTACTTAAGTCGGCTATGTGCCTTTTGTATTTAATTCCCATGCAAATTCTGTGTTTCATCGTCAATAAGAAGGTCTGAGTGATACAGTAAACCTGAGGTGAAGCATCGGAATCTATAACTAGTGTCACATGAATGGTTCAAATCATAGACAGTAAGAAGAGTCAGTTTTCTTGTACTTAAGTCGGCATTGTGCCTTTTGTATTTAATTCCGATGCAATTTTTGTGTTTCATCGTCAATAAGAAGGTCAGAGGGATACAGTAACCTAAAGTGAAGCATCGGAATCTATAACTAGTGTCACATGAATGGTTCAAAACATAGACAGTAAGATGAGTCAGTTATCTTGTACTTAAGTCGGCATTGTGCCTTTGTATTTAATTACGATGCTATTTCTGTGTTTCATCGTCAATAAGAAGGTCAGAGAGATACCGTAAACCTGAAGTGAAGTATCGGAATCTATAACTAGTGTCACAGGAGTGGATCAAAGCATAGACTGAAAGAAGAGTCAGTTATCTTGTACTTAAGACGGCATTGTGCCTTTTGTATTTAGTTCCGAAGCAATTTCTGTGATTCATCGTCAATGAGAAGGTCAGAGGGATACAGTACACCAGGAATAAAGCATCGGAATCTATAACTAGTGTCACAGGAATGGTTCAAAACATAGACAGAAAGAAGAGTCAGTTTATTGTACTTAAGTCGGCATTGTGAATTTTGTATTTAATTCCGACGCAATTTCTGTGTTTCATCGTCAATAAGAAGGTCAGAGGAATACAGTTAACCTGAAGTGAAGCATCGGAATCTATAACTAGTGTCACACGAATGGTTCAAAACATAGACAGTAAGAAGAGTCCGTTTTCTTGTACTTAAGTCGTCATTGTGCCATTTGTATTTAATTTCGATGCAATATCTGTGTTTCATCATCAACAAGAAGGTCAGAGGGATACAGTAAACCTGAAGTGAAGCATCGGAATCTATAACTAGTGTCACATGAATGGTTCAAACATGAACAGTAAGAAGAGTCAGTTTTCCTGTACATAAGTCGGCATTGTGACTTTTGTATTTTATTCCGTTGTAATTTCTGTGTTTCATCGTCAATAAGAAGGTCAGAGTGATACAGTAAACCTGAAGTGAAGAATCGGAATCTATAAATAGTGTCACATGAATGGTTCAAAACATAGAGAGTAAGATGTGTCAGTTTTCTTGTACTTAAGTCGGCATTGTGCGTTTTGTATTTAATTCCGATGCAATTTCTGTGTTTCATCGTCAATAAGAAGGTCAGAGGGATACAGTTAACCTGAAGTGAAGCATCGGAATCTATAACTAGTGTCACAGGAATGGTTCAAAACATAGACAGTAGGAAGAGTTAGTTTTCTTGTACTTAAGTCGGCAATGTGCCTTTTGTATTTAATTCCCATGCAATTTCTGTGTTTCATCGTCAATAAGAAGGTCTGAGGGATACAGTAAAAATGAGGTGAAGCATCGGTATCTATAACTAGTGTCACATGAATGGTTCAAATCATAGACAGTAAGAAGAGTCAGTTTTCTTGAACTTAAGTCGGCATTGTGCCTTTTGTATTTAATTCCGATGCAATTTCTGTGTTTCATCGTCAATAAGAAGGTCAGAGGGATACAGTAAACCTGAAGTGAAGCATCGGAATCTATAACTAGTGTCACAGGAATGGATCAAAGCATAGACTGAAAGAAGAGTGAGTTATCTTGTACTTAAGTCGGCATTGTGCCTTTTGTATTTAGTTCCGAAGCAATTTCTGTGATTCATCGTCAATGAGAAGTTCAGAGGGATACAGTACACCTGGAGTAAAGCATCGGAATCTATAACTAGTGTCACATTAATGGTCTAAAACATAGACAGTAAGAAGAGTCAGTTTTCTTGTACTTAAGTTGGCATTATGCCTTTTGTATATAATACCGATGAAATTTCTGTGTTTCATCGTCAATAAGAAGGTCAGAGGGATACAGTAAACTGAAGTGAAGCATCGGAATCTATAACTAGTGTCACAGGAGCGGATCAAAGCATAGACAGCAAGAAGAGTCAGTTTTCTTGTACTTAAGTCGGCATTGTGCCTTTTGTATTTAATTCCGAAGCAATTTCTGTGATTCATCGTCAATTAGAAGGTCAGAGGGATTTAGTAAACCTGAAGTAAAGAATCGGAATCTGTAACTAGTGTCACATGAATGGTTTATATCATAGACAGTAAGAAGAGTCAGTTTTCTTGTACTTAAGTCGGCATTGTGACTTTTGGATTTAACTCCGATGCAATTTCTGTGTTTCATCGTCAATAAGAAGGCCAGAGGGTTACAGTAAACCTGAAGTGAAGCATCGGAATCTAAAACTAGTGTCACATGAATGGTTCAAACAAAGACAGTAAGAAGAGTCAGTTTTCTTGTACTTAAGTCTGCATTGTGCCTTTTGTATTTAATTCCGATGCAATTTCTGTCTTTCATCGTCAATACAAAGGTCAGAGGGATACAGTAAACCTGAGGTGAAGCATCGGAATCTATAACTAGTGTCACATCAATTGTTCAAAATATAGACAGTAAGAAGAGTCAGTCTTCTTGTACTTAAGTCGGCAATGTGCCTTTTGTATATACTTCCGATGTAATTACAGTGTTTCATCGTCAATAAGAAGCTCAGAGGGATACAGTAAACCTGAAGTGAAGTATAGGACCCTATAATTAGTGTCACAGGAATGGTTCAAAACATAGACAGTAAGAAGAGTCAGTTATCTTGTACTTAAGTCGGCATTGTGCCTTCTGTATTTAATTCCGATGCAATTTCTGTGTTTCATCGTCAAAAAGAACGTCAGAGGGATACAGTAAGCCTGAAGTGAAGCATCGGAATCTGTAACTAGTGTCACAGGAATGGTTCAAAACATAGACAGTAAGAAGAGTTAGTCTTATTGTACTTAAGTCGGCATTGTGCCTTATGTATTTAATTCCGATGCAATTTCTGTGTTTCATCGTCAATACGAAGGTCAGAGTGATACAGTAAACCTGAAGTGAAGCATCGGAATCTATAACTAGTGTCACAGAAATGGTTCAAAACATAGACAGTAAGAAGAGCCAGTCCTCTTGTACTTGAGTCGTCATTGTGCCTTTTGTATTTAATTCCGATGTTATATCTGTGTTTCATTGCCAATAAAAAGGTCAGAGGGATTCAGTAAACCTGAAGTGAAGCATCGGAATCTATAACTAGTGTCACAGGAATGGTTCAATACATAGACAGTAAGAAGAGTCAGTTTTCTTGAACTTAAGTCGGCATTGATCATTTTGTATTTAATTCCGATGCAATTCCTGTGTTTCATCGTCAATAAGAACGTCAGAGGGATACAGTAAACCTGAAGTGAAGCATCGGAATGGTTCAAAACATAGACAGTAAGAAGAGTCAGTTTTCTTGTACTTAAGTCTGCTTTGAGCCTTTTGTATTTAATTCCGATGCAATTTCTGCGTTTCATCGTCAGTAAGAAGGTCAGAGGCATACAGTAAACCTGAAGTGAAGCATCGGAATCTATAACTAGTGTCACAGAAATGGTTCAAAACATAGACAGTAAGAAGAGCCAGTCCTCTTGTACTTGAGTCGTCATTGTGCCTTTTGTATTTAATTCCGATGTTATATCTGTGTCTCATTGTCAATAAAAAGGTCAGAGGGATTCAGTAAACCTGAAGTGAAGCATCGGAATCTATAACTAGTGTCACAGGAATGGTTCAATACATAGACAGTAAGAAGAGTCAGTTTTCTTGAACTTAAGTCGGCATTGATCATTTTGTATTTAATTCCGATGCAATTCCTGTGTTTCATCGTCAATAAGAACGTCAGAGGGATACAGTAAACCTGAAGTGAAGCATCGGAATGGTTCAAAACATAGACAGTAAGAAGAGTCAGTTTTCTTGTACTTAAGTCTGCTTTGAGCCTTTTGTATTTAATTCCGATGCATTTTCTGTGTTTCATCGTCAGTAAGAAGGTCAGAGGCATACAGTAAACCTGAAGTGAAGCATCGGAATCTATAACTAGTGTCACAGGAATGGTTCAAAGCATAGACAGTAAGAAGAGTCAGTTATCTTGTACTTAAGTTGGCATTGTGCCTTTGTATTTAATTACGATGCAATTTCTGTGTTTCATCGTCAATAAGAAGGTCAGAGGGATACAGTAAACCTGAAGTGAAGCATCGGAATCAATATTTAGTGTCACAGGAATGGTTCAAAATATAGACAGTAAGAAGAGTCAGTTTTCTTGTACTTAGTTCGGCATTGTGACTTTTCTATTTAATTCCGAAGCAATTTTTGTGTTTCATCGTCAATGAGAAGGCCAGAGGGATGCAGTAAACCTGAAGTGAAGCACCGGCATCTATAACTAGTGTCACAGGAATGGTTCAAAACATAGACAGTAGGAAGAGTTAGTTTTCTTGTACTTAAGTCGGCATTGTGCCTTTTGTATTTAATTCCCAAGCAAATTCTGTGTTTCATCGTCAATAAGAAGGTCTGAGTGATACAGTAAACCTGAGGTGAAGCATCGGAATCTATAACTAGTGTCACATGAATGGTTCAAATCATAGACAGTAAGAAGAGTCAGTTTTCTTGTACTTAAGTCGGCATTGTGCCTTTTGTATTTAATTCCGATGCAATTTTTGTGTTTCATCGTCAATAAGAAGGTCAGAGGGATACAGTAACCTAAAGTGAAGCATCGGAATCTATAACTAGTGTCACATGAATGGTTCAAAACATAGACAGTAAGATGAGTCAGTTATCTTGTACTTAAGTCGGCATTGTGCCTTTGTATTTAATTACGATGCTATTTCTGTGTTTCATCGTCAATAAGAAGGTCAGAGGGATACCGTAAACCTGAAGTGAAGCATCGGAATCTATAACTAGTGTCACAGGAATGGTTCAAACATAGACAGTAAGAAGAGTCAGTTTTTTTGTACTTAAGTCGGCATTGTGCCTTTTGTATATAATTCCGATGCAATTTCTGTGTTTCATCGTCAATAAGAAGGTCAGAAGGATACAGTAAAACTGAAGTGAAGCATCGGAATCTATAACTAGTGTCACATGAATGGTTCAAACATAGACAGTAAGAAGAGTCAGTTTTCTTGTACATAAGTCGGCATTGTGCCTTTTGTATTTAATTCCGTTGCAATTTCTGTGTTTCATCGTCAATATGAAGGTCAGATGGATACAGTAAACCTGTAGTGAAGCATTGGAATCTATAATTAGTGTCACATGAATGGATCAAAACATAGAGAGTAAGAAGTGTCAGTTTTCTTGTACTTAAGTCGACATTGTGCGTTTTGTATTTAATTCCGATGCAATTTCTGTGTTTCATCGTCAATAAGAAGGACAGAGGGATACAGTAACCTTGAAGTGAAGCATCGAAATCTATAACTAGTGTCACAGGAATGGTTCAAATCATAGCCCGTAAGAAGAGTCAGTTTTCTTGTACTTAAGTCTGCATTGTGCCTTTTGTATTTAATTCCGATGCAATTTCTGTCTTTCATCGTCAATACAAAGGTCAGAGGGATACAGTAAACCTGAGGTGAAGCATCGGAATCTATAACTAGTGTCACATCAATTGTTCAAAATATAGACAGTAAGAAGAGTCAGTCTTCTTGTACTTAAGTCGGCAATGTGCCTTTTGTATATACTTCCGATGTAATTACAGTGTTTCATCGTCAATAAGAAGCTCAGAGGGATACAGTAAACCTGAAGTGAAGTATAGGACCCTATAATTAGTGTCACAGGAATGGTTCAAAACATAGACAGTAAGAAGAGTCAGTTATCTTGTACTTAAGTCGGCATTGTGCCTTTTGTATTTAATTCCGATGCAATTTCTGTGTTTCATCGTCAAAAAGAACGTCAGAGGGATACAGTAAGCCTGAAGTGAAGCATCGGAATCTGTAACTAGTGTCACAAAAATGGTTCAAAACATAGACAGTAAGAAGAGTTAGTCTTATTGTACTTAAGTCGGCATTGTGCCTTTTGTATTTAATTCCGATGCAATTTCTGTGTTTCATCGTCAATACGAAGGTCCGAGTGATACAGTAAACCTGAAGTGAAGCATCGGAATCAATATTTAGTGTCACAGGAATGGTTCAAAATATAGAAAGTAAGAAGAGTCAGTTTTCTTGTACTTAATTCGGCATTGTGACTTTTCTATTTAATTCCGAAGCAATTTTTGTGTTTCATCGTCAATGTGAAGGCCAGAGGGATGCAGTAAACCTGAAGTGAAGCACCGGCATCTATAACTAGTGTCACAGGAATGGTTCAAAACATAGACAGTAGGAAGAGTTAGTTTTCTTGTACTTAAGTCGGCATTGTGCCTTTTGTATTTAATTCCCATGCAAATTCTGTGTTTCATCGTCAATAAGAAGGTCTGAGTGCTACAGTAAACCTGAGGTGAAGCATCGGAATCTATAACTAGTGTCACACGAATGGTTCAAAACGTAAACAGTAAGAAGAGTCCGTTTTCTTGTACTTAAGTCGTCATTGTGCCATTTGTATTTAATTTCGATGCAATATCTGTGTTTCATCATCAACAAGAAGGTCAGAGGGATACAGTAAACCTGAAGTGAAGCATCGGAATCTATAACTAGTGTCACATGAATGGTTCAAACATAGACAGTGAGAAGAGTCAGTTTTCCTGTACATAAGTCGGCATTGTGACTTTTGTATTTTATTCCGTTGTAATTTCTGTGTTTCATCGTCAATAAGAAGGTCAGAGTGATACAGTAAACCTGAAGTGAAGAATCGGAATCTATAAATAGTGTCACATGAATGGTTCAAACATAGAGAGTAAGATGTGTCAGTTTTCTTGTACTTAAGTCGGCATTGTGCGTTTTGTATTTAATTCCGATGCAATTTCTGTGTTTCATCGTCAATAAGAAGGTCAGAGGGATACAGTTAACCTGAAGTGAAGCATCGGAATCTATAACTAGTGTCACAGGAATGGTTCAAAACATAGACAGTAGGAAGAGTTAGTTTTCTTGTACTTAAGTCGGCAATGTGCCTTTTGTATTTAATTCCCATGCAATTTCTGTGTTTCATCGTCAATAAGAAGGTCTGAGGGATACAGTAAAAATGAGGTGAAGCATCGGTATCTATAACTAGTGTCACATGAATGGTTCAAATCATAGACAGTAAGAAGAGTCAGTTTTCTTGTACTTAATTCGGCATTGTGCCTTTTGTATTTAATTCCGAAGCAATTTCTGTGATTCATCGTCAATTAGAAGGTCAGAGGGATTTAGTAAACCTGAAGTAAAGAATCGGAATCTGTAACTAGTGTCACATGAATGGTTTAAATCATAGACAGTAAGAAGAGTCAGTTTTCTTGTACTTAAGTCGGCATTGTGCCTTTTGTATTTAATTCCGAAGCAATTTCTGTGATTCATCGTCAATTAGAAGGTCAGAGGGATTTAGTAAACCTGAAGTAAAGAATCGGAATCTGTAACTAGTGTCACATGAATGGTTTAAATCATAGACAGTAAGAAGAGTCAGTTTTCTTGTACTTAAGTCGGCATTGTGACTTTTGGATTTAACTCCGATGCAATTTCTGTGTTTCATCGTCAATAAGAAGGCCAGAGGGTTACAGTAAACCTGAAGTGAAGCATCGGAATCTAAAACTAGTGTCACATGAATGGTTCAAACAAAGACAGTAAGAAGAGTCAGTTTTCTTGTACTTAAGTGCGCATTGTGCCTTTTGTATTTAATTCCGATGCAATTTCTTTGTTTCATCGTCAATAAGAAGGTCAGAGGGATACAGTAAACCTGAAGTGAAGCATCGGAATCTATAACTAGTGTCACAGGAATGGTTCAAACATAGACAGTAAGAAGAGTCAGTTTTCTTGTACTTAAGTCGGCATTGTGCCTTTTGTATATAATTCCGATGCAATTTCTGTGTTTCATCGTCAATAAGAAGGTCAGAAGGATACAGTAAAACTGAAGTGAAGCATCGGAATCTATAACTAGTGTCACATGAATGGTTCAAACATAGACAGTAAGAAGAGTCAGTTTTCTTGTACATAAGTCGGCATTGTGCCTTTTGTATTTAATTCCGTTGCAATTTCTGTGTTTCATCGTCAATATGAAGGTCAGATGGATACAGTAAACCTGTAGTGAAGCATTGGAATCTATAATTAGTGTCACATGAATG
This sequence comes from Schistocerca americana, assembly GCF_021461395.2. Lineage (NCBI taxonomy): Eukaryota > Metazoa > Arthropoda > Insecta > Orthoptera > Acrididae > Schistocerca > Schistocerca americana. The sequence goes on along the minus strand of NW_025725983.1, from coordinate 4,050,148 downwards.
GATCAAAACATAGAGAGTAAGAAGTGTCAGTTTTCTCGTACTTAAGTCGACATTGTGCGTTTTGTATTTAATTCCGATGCAATTTCTGTGTTTCATCGTCAATAAGAAGGACAGAGGGATACAGTAACCTTGAAGTGAAGCATCGAAATCTATAACTAGTGTCACAGGAATGGTTCAAATCATAGCCCGTAAGAAGAGTCAGTTTTCTTGTACTTAAGTCTGCATTGTGCCTTTTGTATTTAATTCCGATGCAATTTCTGTCTTTCATCGTCAATACAAAGGTCAGAGGGATACAGTAAACCTGAGGTGAAGCATCGGAATCTATAACTAGTGTCACATCAATTGTTCAAAATATAGACAGTAAGAAGAGTCAGTCTTCTTGTACTTAAGTCGGCAATGTGCCTTTTGTATATACTTCCGATGTAATTACAGTGTTTCATCGTCAATAAGAAGCTCAGAGGGATACAGTAAACCTGAAGTGAAGTATAGGACCCTATAATTAGTGTCACAGGAATGGTTCAAAACATAGACAGTAAGAAGAGTCAGTTATCTTGTACTTAAGTCGGCATTGTGCCTTTTGTATTTAATTCCGATGCAATTTCTGTGTTTCATCGTCAAAAAGAACGTCAGAGGGATACAGTAAGCCTGAAGTGAAGCATCGGAATCTGTAACTAGTGTCACAGGAATGGTTCAAAACATAGACAGTAAGAAGAGTTAGTCTTATTGTACTTAAGTCGGCATTGTGCCTTTTGTATTTAATTCCGATGCAATTTCTGTGTTTCATCGTCAATACGAAGGTCAGAGGGATACAGTAACCTGAAGTGTAGCATCGGAATCTATAACTGGTGTCACAGGAATGGTTCAAAACATAGACAGTAAGAAGGGTCAGTCTTCTTGTACTTAAGTCGGCATTGTGCCTTTTGTATTTAATTCCGATGCAATATCTGTGTTTCTTCGTCAATAAGAAGGTCAGCGGGATACAGTAAACCTGAAGTGATGCATATTAATTTATAACCAGTGTCACAGGAATGGTTCAAAACATTGACAGTAAAAAGAATCAGTTTCTTGTACTTAAGTAGGCATTGTGCCTTTTGTATTTACTTCCGATGCAATTTCTGTGTTTCATCGTCAATAAGAAGGTCAGAGGGATACAGTAACCTGAAGTGAAGCGTCGGAATCTATAACTGGTGTCACAGGAATGGTTCAAAACATAGACAGTAAGAAGGGTCAGTCTTCTTGTACTTAAGTCGGCATTGTGCCTTTTGCATTTAATTCCGATGCAATATCTGTGTTTCTTCGTCAATAAGAAGGTCAGAGGGATACAGTAAATCTGAAGTGAAGCATCGGAATCTATAACTAGTGTCACAGGAATGTTTCAAACATAGACAGTAAGACGAGTCCGTTTTCTTGTACTTATGTCGGCATTGTGCCTTTTGTATTTAATTCCGATGCAATTTCTGTGTTTCATCGTCAATAAGAAGGTCAGAGGGATACAGTAAACCTGAAGTGAAGCATCGGAATCAATATTTAGTGTCACAGGAATGGTTCAAAATATAGACAGTAAGAAGAGTCAGTTATCTTGTACTTAAGTCGGCATTGTTCCTTTTCTATTTAATTCCGATGCAATTTCTATGTTTCATCGTCAATAAGATGGTCACAGGGATGCAGTAAACCTGAAGTGAAGCATCGGAATGTATAACAAGTGTCACAGGAATGGTTCAAAACATAGACAGTAGAAGAGTCAGTTTTCTTGTACTTAAGTCGGTATTGTGACTTTTCTATTTAATACCGATGCAATTTCTGTGTTTCATCAACAATAAGAAGGTCAGAGGGATACAGTAAACCTGAAGTGAAGCATCGGAATCTATAACTAGTGTCACAGGAATGGGTCGTAACTTAGACAGTAAGAAGAGTCAGTTTTCTTGTACTTAAGTCGGCATTGTGCCTTTTGTATTTGATTCCGATGCAATTTCTGTGTTCCATCGTCAATAAGGAGGCCAGAGGGATACAGTAAACCTGAAGTGAAGCATCGGAATGTATAACTAGTGTCACATGAATGGTTCAAAACTTAGACAGGAAGAAGAGTCAGTTTTCTTGTACTTAAGTCGGCATTGTGCTTTTTGTATTTAATTCCGATGCAATTTCTGTGGTTCATCATCAATAAGAAGGTCAGAGGGATACAGCAAACCTGAAGTGAAGCATCGGAACCTATATTTAGTGTCACAGGAATGGTTCAATTCATAGACAGTAAGAAGAGTCAGTTTTCTTGTACTTAAGTCGGCATTGTGCATTTTCTATTTAATTCCGATGCCATTTCTGGGTTTCATCGTCAATAAGACGGTCAGAGGGATACAGAAAACCATAAGTGAAGCATCGGAATCTATAACTAGTGTCACAGGTATGGTTCTAAACATAGACAGTAAGAAGAGTCAGTTTTCTTGTACTTAAGTCGGCATTGTTCCTTTTTCCATTTAATTCCGATGCAATTTCTATGTTTCATCGTCAATAAGAAGGTCAGAGGGATACAGAAATCCTGAAGTAAAGCATCGGAAACTATAACGAGTGTCACTGGAATGGATCAAAGCATAGACAGTAAGAAGAGTCAGTTTCCATGTACTTAAGTCGGCATTGTGCCTTTTCTATTTAATTCCGAAGCAATTTCTGTGATTCATCGTCAATAAGAAGGTCAGAGGCATACAGTAAACCTGGAGTAAAGCATCGGAATCTATAATTAGTGTCAAATGAATGGTTCAAACATAGACAGTAAGAAGAGTCAGTTTTCTAGTACATAAGTCGGCATTGTGCGTTTTGTATTTAACCCCGATGCAATTTCTGTGTTTCATCGTCAATAAGAAGGTCAGAGGGATAAAGTATACCTGATGTGAAGCATCAGAATCTATAATTAGTGTCACATGAATGATTCAAACCATTGAGAGTAAGAAGAGTCAGTTTTCTTTTACTTAAGTCGGCATTGTGCCTTTTGTATTTAATTCCGATGCCATTTCTGTGTTTCATCGTCAATAAGAAGGTCAGAGGGATACAGTAAACCTGAAGTGAAGCATCGGAATCTAATTTTAGTGTCACATGAATGGTTCATAACATAGACAGTAATTAGGGTCAGTTATCTTGTACTTAAGTCGGGATTGTGCCTTTTGCATTTAATTCCGATGCAATTTCTGTGTTTCATCGTCAATAAGAAGGTCTGAGGGATACAGTAAACCTGAAGTGAAGCATCGGAATCTATAACAGGTGTCACAGGAATGGTTCAAAACATAGACAGTAAGAAGGGTCAGTCTTCTTGAACCTAACTCCGCATTGTGCCTTTTATATTTAATTCCGATGCAAGATTTGTGTTTCTTCGTCAATACGAAGGTCAGAGTGATACAGTAAACCTGAAGTGAAGCATCGGAATCTATAACTAGTGTCACAGAAATGGTTCAAAACATAGACAGTAAGAAGAGCCAGTCCTCTTGTACTTGAGTCGGCATTGTGCCTTTTGTATTTAATTCCGATGTTATATCTGTCTTTCATTGTCAATAAGAAGGTCAGAGGGATTCAGTAAACCTGAAGTGAAGCATCGGAATCTATAACTAGTGTCACAGGAATGGTTCAATACATAGACAGTAAGAAGAGTCAGTTTTCTTGAACTTAAGACGGCATTGATCATTTTGTATTTAATTCCGATGCAATTCCTGTGTTTCATCGTCAATAAGAACGTCAGAGGGATACAGTAAACCTGAAGTGAAGCATCGGAATCTATAACTAGGGTCACAGGAATGGTTCAAAACATAGGCAGTAAGAAGAGTCAGTTTTCTTGTACTTAAGTCGGCATTGAGCCTTTTGTATTTAATTTCGATGCAATTTCTGTGTTTCATCGTCAATAAGAAGGTCAGAGGCATACAGTAAACCTGAAGTGAAGCATCGGAATCTATAACTAGTGTCACAGGAATGGTTCAAAGCATAGACAGTAAGAAGAGTCAGTTATCTTGTACTTAAGTTGGCATTGTGCCTTTGTATTTAATTACGATGCAATTTCTGTGTTTCATCGTCAATAAGAAGGTCAGAAGGATATAGTAAACTTGAAGTGAAGCATCGGTATCTATAACTAGTGTCACAGGAATGGATCATAGCATAGACTGAAAGAAGAGTGAGTTATCTTGTACTTAAGTCGGCATTGTGCTTTTTGTATTTAGTTCCGAAGCGATTTCTGTGATTCATCGTCTTTAAGAAGGTCAGAGGGATACAGTAAATCTGAAGTGAAGCATCGGAATCTATAACTAGTGTCACAGGAATGTTTCAAACATAGACAGTAAGACGAGTCCGTTTTCTTGTACTTATGTCGGCATTGTGCCTTTTGTATTTAATTCCGATGCAATTTCTGTGTTTCATCGTCAATAAGAAGGTCAGAGGGATACAGTTAACCTGAAGTGAAGCATCGGAATCAATATTTAGTGTCACAGGAATGGTTCAAATTATAGACAGTAAGAAGAGTCAGTTTTCTTGTACTTAATTCGGCATTGTGACTTTTCTATTTAATTCCGACGCAATGTTTGTGTTTCATCGTCAATGAGAAGGTCAGAGGGATGCAGTAAACCTGAAGTGAAGCACCGGCATCTATAACTAGTGCCACAGGAATGGTTCAAAACATAGACAGTAAGAAGAGTCAGTTATCTTGTACTTAAGTCGGCATTGTTCCTTTTCTATTTAATTCCGATGCAATTTCTATGTTTCATCGTCAATAAGAAGGTCACAGGGATGCAGTAAACCTGAAGTGAAGCATCGGAATGTATAACAAGTGTCACAGGAATGGTTCAAAACATAGACAGTAGGAGAGTCAGTTTTCTTGTACTTAAGTCGGTATTGTGACTTTTCTATTTAATACCGATTCAGTTTCTGTGTTTCATCAACAATAAGAAGGTCAGAGGGATACAGTAAACCTGAAGTGAAGCATCTAAATCTATAACTAGTGTCACAGGAATGGGTCGTAACTTAGACAGTAAGAAGAGTCAGTTTTCTTGTACTTAAGTCGGCATTGTGCCTTTTGTATTTAATTCCAATGCAATTTCTGTGTTTCATCGTCAATACGAAGGTCCGAGAAATACAGTAAATCTGAAGTGAAGCATCGGAATCTATAACTAGTGTCACAGGAATGGTTCAAAACATAGACAGTAAGAAGGGTCAGTCTTCTTGAACCTAAGTCGGCATTGTGCCTTTTATATTTAATTCCGATGCAAGATTTGTGTTTCTTCGTCAATACAAAGGTCAGAGTGATACAGTAAACCTGAAGTGAAGCATCGGAATCTATAACTAGTGTCACAGAAATGGTTCAAAACATAGACAGTAAGAAGAGCCAGTCCTCTTGTACTTGAGTCGGCATTGTGCCTTTTGTACTTAATTCCGATGTTATATCTGTGTTTCATTGTCAATAAGAAGGTCAGAGGGATTCAGTAAACCTGAAGTGAAGCATCGGAATCTATAACTAGTGTCACAGGAATGGTTCAATACATAGACAGTAAGAAGAGTCAGTTTTCTTGAACTTAAGTCGGCATTGATCATTTTGTATTTAATTCCGATGCAATTTCTGTGGTTCATAATCAATAAGAAGGTCAGAGGGATACAACAAACCTGAAGTGAAGCATCGGAACCTATATTAAGTGTCACAGGAATGGTTCAATTCATAGACAGTAAGAAGAGTCAGTTTTCTTTTACTTAAGTCGGCATTGTGCCTTTTGTATTTAATTCCGATGCAATTTCTGTGTTTCATCGTCAATAAGAAGGTCAGAGGGATACAGTAAACCTGAAGTGAAGCATCGGAATCTAATTTTAGTGTCACATGAATGGTTCATAACATAGACAGTAATAAGGGTCAGTTATCTTGTACTTAAGTCGGGATTGTGCCTTTTGCATGTAATTCCGATGCATTTTCTGTGTTTCATCGTCAATAAGAAGGTCAGAGGGATACAGTAAACCTGAAGTGAAGCACCGGAATCTATAACTAGTGTCACAGGAATGGTTCAAAACATAGGCAGTAAGAAGAGTCAGTTTCCATCTACTTAAGTCGGCATTGTGCCTTTTGTATTTAATTTTAATGCAATTTCTGTGTTTCATCGTCAACACGAAGGTCCGAGGGTTACAGTAAATCTGAGGTGAAGCATCGGAATCTATAACTAGTGTCACAGGAATGGTTATAACATAGAGAGTAAGAAGAGTTAGTTTTCTTGTACTTAAGTCGGCATTGTGCCTTTTGTATTTAATTCCCATGCAATTTCTGTGTTTCATCTGCAATAAGAAGGTCTGAGGGATACAGTAAACATGAGGTGAAGCATCGGAATCTATAACTAGTGACACATGAATGGTTCAAATCATAGACAGAAAGAAGAGTCAGTTTTCTTGTACTTAAGTCGGCATTGTGCCTTTTGTATTTAATTCCGATGCAATTTCTGTGTTTCATCGTCAATAAGAAGGTCAGAGGGATACAATTAACCTGAAGTGAAGCATCGGAATCTATAACTAGTGTCACAGGAATGGTTCAAAACATAGACAGTAGGAAGAGTTAGTTTTCTTGTACTTAAGTCGGCATTGTGCCTTTTGTATTTTATTCCCATGCAAATTCTGTGTTTCATCGTCAATAAGAAGGTCTGAGGGATACAGTAAACCTGAGGTGTAGCATCGGAATCTATAACTAGTGTCACATGAATGGTTCAAATCATAGACAGTAAGAAGAGTCAGTTTTCTTGTACTTAAGTCGGCATTGTGCCTTTTGTATTTAATTCCGATGCAATTTCTGCGTTTCATCGTCAATAAGAAGGTCAGAGGGATACAGTAACCTAAAGTGAAGCATCGGAATCTATAACTAGTGTCACATGAATGGTACAAAGCATAGACAGTAAGATGAGTCAGTTATCTTGTACTTAAGTCGGCATTGTGCCTTTGTATTTAATTACGATGCTATTTGTGTGTTTCATCGTCAATAAGAAGGTCAGAGGGATACCGTAAACCTGAAGTGAAGTATCGGAATCTATAACTAGTGTCACAGGAGTGGTTCAAAGCATAGACAGAAAGAAGAGTCAGTTTACTTGTACTTAAGTCGGCATTGTGCCTTTTGTATTTAATTCCGACGCAATTTCTGTGTTTCATCGTCAATAAGAAGGTCAGAGGAATACAGTTAACCTGAAGTGAAGCATCGGAATCTATAACTAGTGTCACACGAATGGTTCAAAACATAGACAGTATGAAGAGTCCGTTTTCTTGTACTTAAGTCGTCATTGTGCCATTTGTATTTAATTTCGGTGCAATATCTGTGTTTCATCATCAACAAGAAGGTCAGAGGGATACAGTAAACCTGAAGTGAAGCATCGTAATCTATAACTAGTGTCACATGAATGGTTCAAACATAGACAGTAAGAAGAGTCAGTTTTCCTGTACATAAGTCGGTATTGTGACTTTTGTATTTTAATCCGTTGCAATTTCTGTGTTTCATCGTCAATAAGAAGGTCAGAGTGATACAGTAACCCTGAAGTGAAGAATCGGAATCTACAAATAGTGTCACATGAATTGTTCAAAACATAGAGAGTAAGAAGTGTCAGTTTTCTTGTACTTAAGTCGGCATTGGGCGTTTTGTATTTAATTCCGATGCAATTTCTGTGTTTCATCGTCAATAAGAAGGTCAGAGGGATACAGTTAACCTGAAGTGAAGCATCGGAATCTATAACTAGTGTCACAGGAATGGTTCAAAACGTAGACAGTAGGAAGAGTTAGTTTTCTTGTACTTAAGTCGGCAATGTGCCTTTTGTATTTAATTCCCATGCAATTTCTGTGTTTCATCGTCAATAAGAAGGTCTGAGGGATACAGTAAAAATGAGGTGAAGCATCGGAATCTATAACTTGTGTCACTTGAATTGTTCAAATCATAGACAGTAAGAAGAGTCAGTTTTCTTGTACTTAAGTCGTCAAAGTGCCTTTTGTATTTAATTCCGATGCAATTTCTGTGTTTCATCGTCAATAAGAAGGTCAGAGGGATACAGTAAACCTGAAGTGAAGCATCGGAATCTATAACTAGTGTCACAGCAATGGATCAAAGCATAGACTGAAAGAAAAGTGAGTTATCTTGTACTTAAGTCGGCATTGTGCCTTTTGTATTTAGTTCCGAAGCAATTTCTGTGATTCATCGTCAATGAGAAGTTCAGAGGGATTCAGTACACGTGGAGTAAAGCATCGGAATCTATAACTAGTGTCACATGAATGGTCTAAAACATAGACAGTAAGAAGAGTCAGTTTTCTTGTACTTAAGTCGGCATTATGCCTTTTGTATATAATACCGATGAAATTTCTGTGTTTCATCGTCAATAAGAAGGTCAGAGGGATACAGTAAACTGAAGTGAAGCATCGGAATCTATAACTAGTGTCACAGGAGCGGATCAAAGCATAGACAGTAAGAAGAGTCAGTTTTCGTGTACTTAAGTCGGCATTGTGCCTTTTGTATTTAATTCCGAAGTAATTTCTGTGATTCATCGTCAATAAGAAGGTCAGAGGGATACAGTAAACCTGAAGTAAAGCATCGGAATCTATAACTAGTGTCACATGAATGGTTTAAATCATAGACAGTAAGAAGAGTCAGTTTTCTTGTACTTAAGTCGGCAATGTGACTTTTGGATTTAACTCCGATGCAATTTCTGTGTTTCATCGTCAATAAGAAGGTCAGAGGGATAAAGTATACCTGATGTGAAGCATCAGAATCTATAATTAGTGTCACATGAATGATTCAAAACATTGAGAGTAAGAAGAGTCAGTTTTCTTTTACTTAAGTCGGCATTGTGCCTTTTGTATTTAATTCCGATGCAATTTCTGTGTTTCATCGTCAATAAGAAGGTCAGAGGGATACAGTAAACCTGAAGTGAAGCATCGGAATTTAATTTTAGTGTCACATGAATGGTTCACAACATAGACAGTAATTAGGGTCAGTTATCTTGTACTTAAGTCGGGATTGTGCCTTTTGCATTTAATTCCGATGCAATTTCTGTGTTTCATCGTCAATAAGAAGGTCTGAGGGATACAGTAAACCTGAAGTGAAGCATCGGAATCTATAACAGGTGTCACAGGAATGGTTCAAAACATAGACAGTAAGAAGGGTCAGTCTTCCTGAACCTAAGTCCGCATTGTGCCTTTTGTATTTAATTCCGATGCAAGATTTGTGTTTCTTCGTCAATACGAAGGTCAGAGTGATACAGTAAACCTGAAGTGAAGCATCGGAATCTATAACTAGTGTCACAGAAATGGTTCAAAACATAGACAGTAAGAAGAGCCAGTCCTCTTGTACTTGAGTCGGCATTGTGCCTTTTGTATTTAATTCCGATGTTATATCTGTCTTTCATTGTCAATAAGAAGGTCAGAGGGATTCCGTAAACCTGAAGTGAAGCATCGGAATCTATAACTAGTGTCACAGGAATGGTTCAATACATAGACAGTAAGAAGAGTCAGTTTTCTTGAACTTAAGACGGCATTGATCATTTTGTATTTAATTCCGATGCAATTCCTGTGTTTCATCGTCAATAAGAACGTCAGAGGGATACAGTAAACCTGAAGTGAAGCATCGGAATCTATAACTAGGGTCACAGGAATGGTTCAAAACATAGGCAGTAAGAAGAGTCAGTTTTCTTGTACTTAAGTCGGCATTGAGCCTTTTGTATTTAATTTCGATGCAATTTCTGTGTTTCATCGTCAATAAGAAGGTCAGAGGCATACAGTAAACCTGAAGTGAAGCATCGGAATCTATAACTAGTGTCACAGGAATGGTTCAAAGCATAGACAGTAAGAAGAGTCAGTTATCTTGTACTTAAGTTGGCATTGTGCCTTTGTATTTAATTACGCTGCAATTTCTGTGTTTCATCGTCAATAAGAAGGTCAGAAGGATATAGTAAACTTGAAGTGAAGCATCGGAATCTATAACTAGTGTCACAGGAATGGATCATAGCATAGACTGAAAGAAGAGTGAGTTATCTTGCACTTAAGTCGGCATTGTGCCTTTTGTATTTAGTTCCGAAGCGATTTCTGTGATTCATCGTCTTTAAGAAGGTCAGAGGGATACAGTAAATCTGAAGTGAAGCATCGGAATCTATAACTAGTGTCACAGGAATGTTTCAAACATAGACAGTAAGACGAGTCCGTTTTCTTGTACTTATGTCGGCATTGTGCCTTTTGTATTTAATTCCGATGCAATTTCTGTGTTTCATCGTCAATAAGAAGGTCAGAGGGATACAGTAAACCTGAAGTGAAGCATCGGAATCAATATTTAGTGTCACAGGAATGGTTCAAATTATAGACAGTAAGAAGAGTCAGTTTTCTTGTACTTAATTCGGCATTGTGACTTTTCTATTTAATTCCGACGCAATGTTTGTGTTTCATCGTCAATGAGAAGGTCAGAGGGATGCAGTAAACCTGAAGTGAAGCACCGGCATCTATAACTAGTGTCACAGGAATGGTTCAAAACATAGACAGTAAGAAGAGTCAGTTATCTTGTACTTAAGTCGGCATTGTTCCTTTTCTATTTAATTCCGATGCAATTTCTATGTTTCATCGTCAATAAGAAGGTCACAGGGATGCAGTAAACCTGAAGTGAAGCATCGGAATGTATAACAAGTGTCACAGGAATGGTTCAAAACATAGACAGTAGGAGAGTCAGTTTTCTTGTACTTAAGTCGGTATTGTGACTTTTCTATTTAATACCGATTCAGTTTCTGTGTTTCATCAACAATAAGAAGGTCAGAGGGATACAGTAAACCTGAAGTGAAGCATCTAAATCTATAACTAGTGTCACAGGAATGGGTCGTAACTTAGACAGTAAGAAGAGTCAGTTTTCTTGTACTTAAGTCGGCATTGTGCCTTTTGTATTTAATTCCAATGCAATTTCTGTGTTTCATCGTCAATACGAAGGTCCGAAAAATACAGTAAATCTGAAGTGAAGCATCGGAATCTATAACTAGTGTCACAGGAATGGTTCAAAACATAGAGAGTAAGAAGAGTTAGTTTTCTTGTACTTAAGTCGGCATTGTGCCTTTTGTATTTAATTCCCATGCAATTTCTGTGTTTCATCGTCAATAAGAAGGTCTGAGGGATACAGGAAACCTGAAGTGAAGCATCGGAATGTATAACACGTGTCACAGGAATGGTTCAAAACATAGACAGTAAGAAGGGTCAGTCTTCTTGAACCTAAGTCGGCATTGTGCCTTTTATATTTAATTCCGATGCAAGATTTGTGTTTCTTCGTCAATACAAAGGTCAGAGTGATACAGTAAACCTGAAGTGAAGCATCGGAATCTATAACTAGTGTCACAGAAATGGTTCAAAACATAGACAGTAAGAAGAGCCAGTCCTCTTGTACTTGAGTCGGCATTGTGCCTTTTGTACTTAATTCCGATGTTATATCTGTGTTTCATTGTCAATAAGAAGGTCAGAGGGATTCAGTAAACCTGAAGTGAAGCATCGGAATCTATAACTAGTGTCACTGGAATGGTTCAATACATAGACAGTAAGAAGAGTCAGTTTTCTTGAACTTAAGTCGGCATTGATCATTTTGTATTTAATTCCGATGCAATTTCTGTGTTCCATCGTCAATAAGAAGGTCAGAGGGATACAGTAAACCTGAAGTGAAGCATCGGAATGTATAACTAGTGTCACATGAATGGTTCAAAACTTAGACAGGAAGAAGAGTCAGTTTTCTTGTACTTAAGTCGGCATTGTGCTTTTTGTATTTAATTCCGATGCAATTTCTGTGGTTCATAATCAATAAGAAGGTCAGAGGGATACAACAAACCTGAAGTGAAGCATCGGAACCTATATTTAGTGTCACAGGAATGGTTCAATTCATAGACAGTAAGAAGAGTCAGTTTTCTTTTACTTAAGTCGGCATTGTGCCTTTTGTATTTAATTCCGATGCAATTTCTGTGTTTCATCGTCAATAAGAAGGTCAGAGGGATACAGTAAACCTGAAGTGAAGCATCGGAATCTAATTTTAGTGTCACATGAATGGTTCATAACATAGACAGTAATAAGGGTCAGTTATCTTGTACTTAAGTCGGGATTGTGCCTTTTGCATGTAATTCCGATGCATTTTCTGTGTTTCATCGTCAATAAGAAGGTCAGAGGGATACAGTAAACCTGAAGTGAAGCACCGGAATCTATAACTAGTGTCACAGGAATGGTTCAAAACATAGGCAGTAAGAAGAGTCAGTTTCCATCTACTTAAGTCGGCATTGTGCCTTTTGTATTTAATTCCAATGCAATTTCTGTGTTTCATCGTCAATACGAAGGTCCGAGGGTTACAGTAAATCTGAAGTGAAGCATCGGAATCTATAACTAGTGTCACAGGAATGGTTTAAAACATAGAGAGTAAGAAGAGTTAGTTTTCTTGTACTTAAGTCGGCATTGTGCCTTTTGTATTTAATTCCCATGCAATTTCTGTGTTTCATCTGCAATAAGAAGGTCTGAGGGATACAGTAAACATGAGGTGAAGCATCGGAATCTATAACTAGTGTCACATGAATGGTACAAAGCATAGACAGTAAGATGAGTCAGTTATCTTGTACTTAAGTCGGCATTGTGCCTTTGTATTTAATTACGATGCTATTTGTGTGTTTCATCGTCAATAAGAAGGTCAGAGGGATACCGTAAACCTGAAGTGAAGTATCGGAATCTATAACTAGTGTCACAGGAGTGGTTCAAAGCATAGACAGAAAGAAGAGTCAGTTTACTTGTACTTAAGTCGGCATTGTGCCTTTTGTATTTAATTCCGACGCAATTTCTGTGTTTCATCGTCAATAAGAAGGTCAGAGGAATACAGTTAACCTGAAGTGAAGCATCGGAATCTATAACTAGTGTCACACGAATGGTTCAAAACATAGACAGTATGAAGAGTCCGTTTTCTTGTACTTAAGTCGTCATTGTGCCATTTGTATTTAATTTCGGTGCAATATCTGTGTTTCATCATCAACAAGAAGGTCAGAGGGATACAGTAAACCTGAAGTGAAGCATCGTAATCTATAACTAGTGTCACATGAATGGTTCAAACATAGACAGTAAGAAGAGTCAGTTTTCCTGTACATAAGTCGGTATTGTGACTTTTGTATTTTATTCCGTTGCAATTTCTGTGTTTCATCGTCAATAAGAAGGTCAGAGTGATACAGTAACCCTGAAGTGAAGAATCGGAATCTATAAATAGTGTCACATGAATGGTTCAAAACATAGAGAGTAAGAAGTGTCAGTTTTCTTGTACTTAAGTCGGCATTGGGCGTTTTGTATTTAATTCCGATGCAATTTCTGTGTTTCATCGTCAATAAGAAGGTCAGAGGGATACAGTTAACCTGAAGTGAAGCATCGGAATCTATAACTAGTGTCACAGGAATGGTTCAAAATCGTAGACAGTAGGAAGAGTTAGTTTTCTTGTACTTAAGTCGGCAATGTGCCTTTTGTATTTAATTCCCATGCAATTTCTGTGTTTCATCGTCAATAAGAAGGTCTGAGGGATACAGTAAAAATGAGGTGAAGCATCGGAATCTATAACTTGTGTCACTTGAATTGTTCAAATCATAGACAGTAAGAAGAGTCAGTTTTCTTGTACTTAAGTCGTCAAAGTGCCTTTTGTATTTAATTCCGATGCAATTTCTGTGTTTCATCGTCAATAAGAAGGTCAGAGGGATACAGTAAACCTGAAGTGAAGCATCGGAATCTAAAACTAGTGTCACATGAATGGTTCAAACATAGACAGTAAGAAGAGTCAGTTTTCTTGTACTTAAGTGCGCATTGTGCCTTTTGTATTTAATTCCGATGCAATTTCTTTGTTTCATCGTCAATAAGAAGGTCAGAGGGATACAGTAAACCTGAAGTGAAGCATCGGAATCTATAACTAGTGTCACAGGAATGGTTCAAACATAGACAGTAAGAAGAGTCAGTTTTCTTGTACTTAAGTCTGCATTGTGCCTTTTGTATTTAATTCCGATGCAATTTCTGTGTTTCATCGTCAATAAGAATGTCAGAGGGATACAGTAAACCTGAAGTGAAGCATCGGAATCAATATTTAGTGTCACAGGAATGGTTCAAAATATAGACAGTAAGAAGAGTCAGTTTTCTTGTACTTAATTCGGCATTGTGACTTTTCTATTTAATTCAGACGCAATGTTTGTGTTTCATCGTCAATGAGAAGGTCAGAGGGATGCAGTAAACCTTTAGTGAAGCACCGGCATCTATAACTAGTGACACAGGAATGGTTCAAAACATAGACCGTAAGAAGAGTCAGTTATCTTGTACTTAAGTCGGCATTGTTCCTTTTCTATTTAATTCCGATGCAATTTCTATGTTTCATCGTCAATAAGAAGGTCACAGGGATGCAGTAAACCTGAAGTGAAGCATCGGAATGTATAACAAGTGTCACAGGAATGGTTCAAAACATAGACAGTAGGAGAGTCAGTTTTCTTGTACTTAAGTCGGTATTGTGACTTTTCTATTTAATACCGATGCAATTTCTGTGTTTCATCAACAATAAGAAGGTCAGAGGGATACAGTAAACCTGAAGTGAAGCATCGGAATCTATAACTAGTGTCACAGGAATGGGTCGTAACTTAGCCAGTAAGAAGAGTCAGTTTTCTTGTACTTAAGTCGGCATTGTGCCTTTTGTATTTGATTCCGATGCAATTTCTGTGTTCCATCGTCAATAAGAAGGTCAGTGGGATACAGTAAACCTGAAGTGAAGCATCGGAATGTATAACTAGTGTCACATGAATGGTTCAAAACTTAGACAGGAAGAAGAGTCAGTTTTCTTGTACTTAAGTCGGCATTGTGCTTTTTGTATTTAATTCCGATGCAATTTCTGTGGTTCATAATCAATAAGAAGGTCAGAGGGATACAGCAAACCTGAAGTGAAGCATCGGAAACTATATTTAGTGTCACAGGAATGGTTCAATTCATAGACAGTAAGAAGAGTCAGTTTTCTTGTACTTAAGTCGCATTGTGCATTTTCTATTTAATTCCGATGCCATTTCTGTGTTTCATCGTCAATAAGACGGTCAGAGGGATACAGAAAACCATAAGTGAAGCATCGGAATCTATAACTAGTGTCACAGGTATGGTTCTAAACATAGACAGTAAGAAGAGTCAGTTTTCTTGTACTTAAGTCGGCATTGTTCCTTTTTCCATTTAATTCCGATGCAATTTCTATGTTTCATCGTCAATAAGAAGGTCAGAGGGATACAGAAATCCTGAAGTGAAGCATCGGAAACTATAACGAGTGTCACTGGAATGGATCAAAGCATAGACAGTAAGAAGAGTCAGTTTCCTTGTACTTAAGTCGGCATTGTGCCTTTTCTATTTAATTCCGAAGCAATTTCTGTGATTCATCGTCAATAAGAAGGTCAGAGGCATACAGTAAACCTGGAGTAAAGCATCGGAAACTATAATTAGTGTCAAATGAATGGTTCAAACATAGACAGTAAGAGGAGTCAGTTTTCTAGTACATAAGTCGGCATTGTGCCTTTTGTATTTAACCCCGATGCAATTTCTGTGTTTCATCGTCAATAAGAAGGTCAGAGGGATAAAGTATACCTGCTGTGAAGCATCAGAATCTATAATTAGTGTCACATGAATGATTCAAAACATTGAGAGTAAGAAGAGTCAGTTTTCTTTTACTTAAGTCGGCATTGTGCCTTTTGTATTTAATTCCGATGCAATTTCTGTGTTTCATCGTCAATAAGAAGGTCAGAGGGATACAGTAAACCTGAAGTGAAGCATCGGAATCTAATTTTAGTGTCACATGAATGGTTCATAACATAGACAGTAATAAGGGTCAGTTATCTTGTACTTAAGTCGGGATTGTGCCTTTTGCATTTAATTCCGATGCATTTTCTGTGTTTCATCGTCAATAAGAAGGTCAGAGGGATACAGTAAACCTGAAGTGAAGCATCGGAATCTATAACTAGTGTCACAGGAATGGTTCAAAACATAGGCAGTAAGAAGAGTCAGTTTCCATCTACTTAAGTCGGCATTGTGCCTTTTGTATTTAATTCCAATGCAATTTCTGTGTTTCATCGTCAATACGAAGGTCCGAGGGTTACAGTAAATCTGAAGTGAAGCATCGGAATCTATAACTAGTGTCACAGGAATGGTTCAAAACATAGAGAGTAAGAAGAGTTAGTTTTCTTGTACTTAAGTCGGCATTGTGCCTTTTGTATTTAATTCCCACGCAATTTCTGTGTTTCATCGGCAATAAGAAGGTCTGAGGGATACAGTAAACGTGAGGTGAAGCATCGGAATCCATAACTAGTGTCACATGAATGGTTCAAATCATAGACAGTAAGAAGAGTCAGTTTTCTTGTACTTAAGTCGGCATTGTGCCTTTTGTATTTAATTCCGATGCAATTTCTGTGTTTCATCGTCAATAAGAAGGTCAGAGGGATACAGTTAACCTGAAGTGAAGCATCGGAATCTATAACTAGTGTCACAGGAATGGTTCAAAACGTAGACAGTAGGAAGAGTTAGTTTTCTTGTACTTAAGTCGGCAATGTGCCTTTTGTATTTAATTCCCATGCAATTTCTGTGTTTCATCGTCAATAAGAAGGTCTGAGGGATACAGTAAAAATGAGGTGAAGCATCGGAATCTATAACTTGTGTCACTTGAATTGTTCAAATCATAGACAGTAAGAAGAGTCAGTTTTCTTGTACTTAAGTCGTCAAAGTGCCTTTTGTATTTAATTCCGATGCAATTTCTGTGTTTCATCGTCAATAAGAAGGTCAGAGGGATACAGTAAACCTGAAGTGAAGCATCGGAATCTATAACTAGTGTCACAGCAATGGATCAAAGCATAGACTGAAAGAAAAGTGAGTTATCTTGTACTTAAGTCGGCATTGTGCCTTTTGTATTTAGTTCCGAAGCAATTTCTGTGATTCATCGTCAATGAGAAGTTCAGAGGGATTCAGTACACCTGGAGTAAAGCATCGGAATCTATAACTAGTGTCACATGAATGGTCTAAAACATAGACAGTAAGAAGAGTCAGTTTTCTTGTACTTAAGTCGGCATTATGCCTTTTGTATATAATACCGATGAAATTTCTGTGTTTCATCGTCAATAAGAAGGTCAGAGGGATACAGTAAACTGAAGTGAAGCATCGGAATCTATAACTAGTGTCACAGGAGCGGATCAAAGCATAGACAGTAAGAAGAGTCAGTTTTCGTGTACTTAAGTCGGCATTGTGCCTTTTGTATTTAATTCCGAAGTAATTTCTGTGATTCATCGTCAATAAGAAGGTCAGAGGGATACAGTAAACCTGAAGTAAAGCATCGGAATCTATAACTAGTGTCACATGAATGGTTTAAATCATAGACAGTAAGAAGAGTCAGTTTTCTTGTACTTAAGTCGGCAATGTGACTTTTGGATTTAACTCCGATGCAATTTCTGTGTTTCATCGTCAATAAGAAGGTCAGAGGGTTACAGTAAACCTGAAGTGAAGCATCGGAATCTAAAACTAGTGTCACATGAATGGTTCAAACATAGACAGTAAGAAGAGTCAGTTTTCTTGTACTTAAGTGCGCATTGTGCCTTTTGTATTTAATTCCGATGCAATTTCTTTGTTTCATCGTCAATAAGAAGGTCAGAGGGATACAGTAAACCTGAAGTGAAGCATCGGAATCTATAACTAGTGTCACAGGAATGGTTCAAACATAGACAGTAAGAAGAGTCAGTTTTCTTGTACTTAAGTCTGCATTGTGCCTTTTGTATTTAATTCCGATGCAATTTCTGTGTTTCATCGTCAATAAGAAGGTCAGAGGGATACAGTAAACCTGAAGAGAAGCATCGGAATCAATATTTAGTGTCACAGGAATGGTTCAAAATATAGACAGTAAGAAGAGTCAGTTTTCTTGTACTTAATTCGGCATTGTGACTTTTCTATTTAATTCAGACGCAATGTTTGTGTTTCATCGTCAATAAGAAGGTCACAGGGATGCAGTAAACCTGAAGTGAAGCATCGGAATGTATAACAAGTGTCACAGGAATGGTTCAAAACATAGACAGTAGGAGAGTCAGTTTTCTTGTACTTAAGTCGGTATTGTGACTTTTCTATTTAATACCGACGCAATTTCTGTGTTTCATCAACAATAAGAAGGTCAGAGGGATACAGTAAACCTGAAGTGAAGCATCGTAATCTATAACTAGTGTCACAGGAATGTTTCGTAACTTAGCCAGTAAGAAGAGTCAGTTTTCTTGTACTTAAGTCGGCATTGTGCCTTTTGTATTTGATTCCGATGCAATTTCTGTGTTCCATCGTCAATAAGAAGGTCAGTGGGATACAGTAAACCTGAAGTGAAGCATCGGAATGTATAACTAGTGTCACATGAATGGTTCAAAACTTAGACAGGAAGAAGAGTCAGTTTTCTTGTACTTAAGTCGGCATTGTGCTTTTTGTATTTAATTCCGATGCAATTTCTGTGGTTCATAATCAATAAGAAGGTCAGAGGGATACAGCAAACCTGAAGTGAAGCATCGGAAACTATATTTAGTGTCACAGGAATGGTTCAATTCATAGACAGTAAGAAGAGTCAGTTTTCTTGTACTTAAGTCGCATTGTGCATTTTCTATTTAATTCCGATGCCATTTCTGTGTTTCATCGTCAATAAGACGGTCAGAGGGATACAGAAAACCATAAGTGAAGCCTCGGAATCTATAACTAGTGTCACAGGTATGGTTCGAAACATAGACAGTAAGAAGAGTCAGTTTTCTTGTACTTAAGTCGGCATTGTTCCTTTTTCCATTTAATTCCGATGCAATTTCTATGTTTCATCGTCAATAAGAAGGTCAGAGGGATACAGAAATCCTGAAGTGAAGCATCGGAAACTATAACGAGTGTCACTGGAATGGATCAAAGCATAGACAGTAAGAAGAGTCAGTTTCCTTGTACTTAAGTCGGCAATTTGCCTTTTCTATTTAATTCCGAAGCAATTTCTGTGATTCATCGTCAATAAGAAGGTCAGAGGCATACAGTAAACCTGGAGTAAAGCATCGGAATCTATAATTAGTGTCAAATAAATGGTTCAAACATAGACAGTAAGAGGAGTCAGTTTTCTAGTACATAAGTCGGCATTGTGCCTTTTGTATTTAACCCCGATGCAATTTCTGTGTTTCATCGTCAATAAGAAGGTCAGAGGGATAAAGTATACCTGCTGTGAATCATCAGAATCTATAATTAGTGTCACATGAATGATTCAAAACATTGAGAGTAAGAAGAGTCAGTTTTCTTTTACTTAAGTCGGCATTGTGCCTTTTGTATTTAATTCCGATGCAATTTCTGTGTTTCATCGTCAATAAGAAGGTCAGAGGGATACAGTAAACCTGAAGTGAAGCATCGGAATCTAATTTTAGTGTCACATGAATGGTTCATAACATAGACAGTAATAAGGGTCAGTTATCTTGTACTTAAGTCGGGATTGTGCCTTTTGCATTTAATTCCGATGCATTTTCTGTGTTTCATCGTCAATAAGAAGGTCAGAGGGATACAGTAAACCTGAAGTGAAGCATCGGAATCTATAACTAGTGTCACAGGAATGGTTCAAAACATAGGCAGTAAGAAGAGTCAGTTTCCATCTACTTAAGTCGGCATTGTGCCTTTTGTATTTAATTCCAATGCAATTTCTGTGTTTCATCGTCAATACGAAGGTCCGAGGGTTACAGTAAATCTGAAGTGAAGCATCGGAATCTATAACTAGTGTCACAGGAATGGTTCAAAACATAGAGAGTAAGAAGAGTTAGTTTTCTTGTACTTAAGTCGGCATTGTGCCTTTTGTATTTAATTCCCATGCAATTTCTGTGTTTCATCGGCAATAAGAAGGTCTGAGGGATACAGTAAACGTGAGGTGAAGCATCGGAATCTATAACTAGTGTCACATGAATGGTTCAAATCATAGACAGTAAGAAGAGTCAGTTTTCTTGTACTTAAGTCGGCATTGTGCCTTTTGTATTTAATTCCGATGCAATTTCTGTGTTTCATCGTCAATAAGAAGGTCAGAGGGATACAATTAACCTGAAGTGAAGCATCGGAATCTATAACTAGTGTCACAGGAATGGTTCAAAACATAGACAGTAGGAAGAGTTAGTTTTCTTGTACTTAAGTCGGCATTGTGCCTTTTGTATTTTATTCCCATGCAAATTCTGTGTTTCATCGTCAATAAGAAGGTCTGAGGGATACAGTAAACCTGAGGTGAAGCATCGGAATCTATAACTAGTGTCACATGAAGGGTTCAAATCATAGACAGTAAGAAGAGTCAGTTTTCTTGTACTTAAGTCGGCATTGTGCCTTTTGTATTTAATTCCGATGCAATTTCTGTGTTTCATCGTCAATAAGAAGGTCAGAGGGATACAGTAACCTAAAGTGAAGCATCGGAATCTATAACTAGTGTCACATGAATGGTACAAAGCATAGACAGTAAGATGAGTCAGTTATCTTGTACTTAAGTCGGCATTGTGCCTTTGTATTTAATTACGATGCTATTTCTGTGTTTCATCGTCAATAAGAAGGTCAGAGGGATACCGTAAACCTGAAGTGAAGTATCGGAATCTATAACTAGTGTCACAGGAGTGGATCAAAGCATAGACAGAAAGAAGAGTCAGTTATCTTGTACTTAAGTCGGCATTGTGCCTTTTGTATTTAGTTCCGAAGCAATTTCTGTGATTCATCGTCAATGAGAAGGTCAGAGGGATACAGTACACCAGGAGTAAAGCATCGGAATCTATAACTAGTGTCACAGGAATGGTTCAAAGCATAGACAGAAAGAAGAGTCAGTTTACTTGTACTCAAGTCGGCATTGTGCCTTTTGTATTTAATTCCGACGCAATTTCTGTGTCTCATCGTCAATAAGAAGGTCAGAGGAATACAGTTAACCTGAAGTGAAGCATCGGAATCTATAACTAGTGTCACACGAATGGTTCAAAACATAGACAGTATGAAGAGTCCGTTTTCTTGTACTTAAGTCGTCATTGTGCCATTTGTATTTAATTTCGGTGCAATATCTGTGTTTCATCATCAACAAGAAGGTCAGAGGGATACAGTAAACCTGAAGTGAAGCATCGTAATCTATAACTAGAGTCACATGAATGGTTCAAACATAGACAGTAGGAAGAGTCAGTTTTCCTGTACATAAGTCGGTATTGTGACTTTTGTATTTTATTCCGTTGCAATTTCTGTGTTTCATCGTCAATAAGAAGGTCAGAGTGATACAGTAACCCTGAAGTGAAGAATCGGAATCTATAAATAGTGTCACATGAATGGTTCAAAACATAGACAGTAGGAAGAGTTAGTTTTCTTGTACTTAAGTCGGCAATGTGCTTTTGTATTTAATTCCCATGCAATTTCTGTGTTTCATCGTCAATAAGGAGGTCTGAGGGATACAGTAAAAATGAGGTGAA
Source organism: Schistocerca americana (assembly GCF_021461395.2). Classification (NCBI taxonomy): domain Eukaryota; kingdom Metazoa; phylum Arthropoda; class Insecta; order Orthoptera; family Acrididae; genus Schistocerca; species Schistocerca americana. The sequence continues at coordinate 4,028,711 of NW_025725983.1, read as the reverse complement.
GCATCGGAATCTATAACTTGTGTCACATGAATTGTTCAAATCATAGACAGTAAGAAGAGTCAGTTTTCTTGTACTTAAGTCGTCAATGTGCCTTTTGTATTTAATTCCGATGCAATTTCTGTGTTTCATCGTCAATAAGAAGGTCAGAGGGATACAGTAAACCTGAAGTGAAGCATCGGAATCTATAACTAGTGTCACAGCAGTGGATCAAAGCATAGACTGAAAGAAAAGTGAGTTATCTTGTACTTAAGTCGGCATTGTGCCTTTTGTATTTAGTTCCGAAGCAATTTCTGTGATTCATCGTCAATGAGAAGTTCAGAGGGATTCAGTACACCTGGAGTAAAGCATCGGAATCTATAACTAGTGTCACATGAATGGTCTAAAACATAGACAGTAAGAAGAGTCAGTTTTCTTGTACTTAAGTCGGCATTATGCCTTTTGTATATAATACCGATGAAATTTCTGTGTTTCATCGTCAATAAGAAGGTCAGAGGGATACAGTAAACTGAAGTGAACCATCGGAATCTATAACTAGTGTCACAGGAGCGGATCAAAGCATAGACAGTAAGAAGAGTCAGTTTTCGTGTACTTAAGTCGGCATTGTGCCTTTTGTATTTAATTCCGAAGTAATTTCTGTGATTCATCGTCAATAAGAAGGTCAGAGGGATACAGTAAACCTGAAGTAAAGCATCGGAATCTATAACTACTGTCACATGAATGGTTTAAATCATAGACAGTAAGAAGAGTCAGTTTTCTTGTACTTAAGTCGGCAATGTGACTTTTGGATTTAACTCCGATGCAATTTCTGTGTTTCATCGTCAATAAGAAGGTCAGAGGGTTAGAGTAAACCTGAAGTGAAGCATCGGAATCTAAAACTAGTGTCACATGAATGGTTCAAACATAGACAGTAAGAAGAGTCAGTTTTCTTGTACTTAAGTGCGCATTGTGCCTTTTGTATTTAATTCCGATGCAATTTCTTTGTTTCATCGTCAATAAGAAGGTCAGAGGGATACAGTAAACCTGAAGTGAAGCATCGGAATCTATAACTAGTGTCACAGGAATGGTTCAAACATAGACAGTAAGAAGAGTCAGTTTTCTTGTACTTAAGTCGGCATTGTGCCTTTTGTATATAATTCCGATGCAATTTCTGTGTTTCATCGTCAATAAGAAGGTCAGAGGGATACAGTAAAACTGAAGTGAAGCATCGGAATCTATAACTAGTGTCACATGAATGGTTCAAACATAGACAGTAAGAAGAGTCAGTTTTCTTGTACATAAGTCGGCATTGTGCCTTTTGTATATACTTCCGATGTAATTACTGTGTTTCATCGTCAATAAGAAGCTCAGAGGGATACAGTAAACCTGAAGTGAAGTATAGGACTCTATAATTAATGTCACAGGAATGGTTCAAAACATAGACAGTAAGAAGAGTCAGTTTTCTTGTACTTAAGTCGGCATTGTGCCTTTTGTATTTAATTCCGATGCAATTTCTGTGTTTCATCGTCAAAAAGAACGTCAGAGGGATACAGAAAACCCGAAGTGAAGCATCGGAATCTATAACTAGTGTCACAGGAATGGTTCAAATCATAGCCCGTAAGAAGAGTCAGTTTTCTTGTACTTAAGTCTGCATTGTGCCTTTTGTATTTAATTCCGATGCAATTTCTGTCTTTCATCGTCAATACAAAGCTCAGAGGGATACAGTAAACCTGAGGTGAAGCATCGGAATCTATAACTAGTGTCACATCAATTGTTCAAAATATAGACAGTAAGAAGAGTCAGTCATCTTGTACTTAAGTCGGCAATGTGCCTTTTGTATATACTTCCGATGTAATTACTGTGTTTCATCGTCAATAAGAAGCTCAGAGGGATACAGTAAACCTGAAGTGAAGTATAGGACTCTATAATTAATGTCACAGGAATGGTTCAAAACATAGACAGTAAGAAGAGTCAGTTTTCTTGTACTTAAGTCGGCATTGTGCCTTTCGTATTTAATTCCGATGCAATTTCTGTGTTTCATCGTCAAAAAGAACGTCAGAGGGATACAGAAAACCTGAAGTGAAGCATCGGAATCTATAACTAGTGTCACAGGAATGGTTCAAAACATAGACAGTAAGAAGGGTTAGTCTTATTGTACTTAAGTCGGCATTGTGCCTTTTGTATTTAATTCCGATGCAATTTCTGTGTTTCATCGTCAATACGAAGGTCAGAGGAATACAGTAACCTGAAGTGTAGCATCGGAATCTATAACTGGTGTCACAGGAATGGTTCAAATCATAGACAGTACGAAGGGTCCGTCTTCTTGTACTTAAGTCGGCATTGCGCCTTTTGTATTTAATTCCGATGCAATATCTGTGTTTCTTCGTCAATAAGAAGGTCAGAGGGATACAGTAAACTTGAAGTGATGCATATTAATTTATAACCAGTGTCACAGGAATGGTTCAAAACATTGACAGTAAAAGGAGTCAGTTTCTTGTACTTAAGTAGGCATTGTGCCTTTTGTATTTACTACCGATGCAATTTCTGTGTTTCATCGTCAATAAGAAGGTCAGAGGGTTACAGTAAACCTGAAGTGAAGCATCGGAATCTATAACAGGTGTCACAGGAATGGTTCATAACGTAGATAGTAAGAAGGGTCAGTCTTCTTGAACCTAAGTCGGCATTGTGCCTTTTATATTTAATTCCGATGCAAGATTTGTGTTTCTTCGTCAATACTAGGTCAGAGTGATACAGTAAACCTGAAGTGAAGCATCGGAATCTATAACTAGTGTCACAGAAATGGTTCAAAACATAGACAGTAAGAAGAGCCAGTCCTCTTGTACTTGAGTCGGCATTGTGCGTTTTGTATTTAATTCCGATGTTATATCTGTGTTTCATTGTCAATAAGAAGGTCAGAGGGATTCAGTAAACCTGAAGTGAAGCATCGGAATCTATAACTAGTGTCACAGGAATGGTTCAATACATAGACAGTAAGAAGAGTCAGTTTTCTTGAACTTAAGTCGGCATTGTTCATTTTGTATTTAATTCCGATGCAATTCCTGTGTTTCATCGTCAATAAGAAGGTCAGAGGGATACAGTAACCTGAAGTGAAGCATCGGAATCTATAACTAGTGTCACAGGAATGGTTCAAAACATAGACAGTAAGAAGAGTCAGTCTACTTGTACTTAAGTCGGCATTGTGTCTTTTGTATTTAATTAAGATGCAATTTCTGTGTTTCATCGTCAATATGAAGGTCAGAGGGATACAGTAAACCTGAAGTGAAGCATCGAAATCTATAACTAGTGTCACAGGAATGGTTCAAAGCATAGACAGTAATAAGAGTCAGTTTTCTTGTACTTAAGTCGGCATTGTGCCTTTTGTATTTAATTCCGATGCAATTTCTGTGTTTCATTGTCAAAAAGAACGTCAGAGGGATACAGAAAACCTGAAGTGAAGCATCGGAATCTATAACTAGTGTCACAGGAATGGTTCAAATCATAGCCCGTAAGAAGAAGATTCAGTTTTCTTGTACTTAAGTCTGCATTGTGCCTTTTGTATTTAATTCCGATGCAATTTCTGTCTTTCATCGTCAATACAAAGCTCAGAGGGATACAGTAAACCTGAGGTGAAGCATCGGAATCTATAACTAGTGTCACATCAATTGTTCAAAATATAGACAGTAAGAAGAGTCAGTCATCTTGTACTTAAGTCGGCAATGTGCCTTTTGTATATACTTCCGATGTAATTACTGTGTTTCATCGTCAATAAGAAGCTCAGAGGGATACAGTAAACCTGAAGTGAAGTATAGGACTCTATAATTAATGTCACAGGAATGGTTCAAAACATAGACAGTAAGAAGAGTCAGTTTTCTTGTACTTAAGTCGGCATTGTGCCTTTCGTATTTAATTCCGATGCAATTTCTGTGTTTCATCGTCAAAAAGAACGTCAGAGGGATACAGAAAACCTGAAGTGAAGCATCGGAATCTATAACTAGTGTCACAGGAATGGTTCAAAACATAGACAGTAAGAAGAGTTAGTCTTATTGTACTTAAGTCGGCATTGTGCCTTTTGTATTTAATTCCGATGCAATTTCTGTGTTTCATCGTCAATACGAAGGTCAGAGGAATACAGTAACCTGAAGTGTAGCATCGGAATCTATAACTGGTGTCACAGGAATGGTTCAAAACATAGACAGTAAGAAGGGTCCGTCTTCTTGTACTTAAGTCCGCATTGCGCCTTTTGTATTTTATTCCGATGCAATATCTGTGTTTCTTCGTCAATAAGAAGGTCAGAGGGATACAGTAAACTTGAAGTGATGCATATTAATTTACAACCAGTGTCACAGGAATGGTTCAAAACATTGACAGTAAAAGGAATCAGTTTCTTGTACTTAAGTAGGCATTGTGCCTTTTGTATTTACTACCGATGCAATTTCTGTGTTTCATCGTCAATAAGAAGGTCAGAGGGATACAGTAAAGCTGAAGTGAAGCATCGGAATCTATAACAGGTGTCACAGGAATGGTTCAAAACGTAGATAGTAAGAAGGGTCAGTCTTCTTGAACCTAAGTCGGCATTGTGCCTTTTATATTTAATTCCGATGCAAGATTTGTGTTTCTTCGTCAATACGAAGGTCAGAGTGATACAGTAAACCTGAAGTGAAGCATCGGAATCTATAACTAGTGTCACAGAAATGGTTCAAAACATAGACAGTAAGAAGAGCCAGTCCTCTTGTACTTGAGTCGGCATTGTGCGTTTTGTATTTAATTCCGATGTTATATCTGTGTTTCATTGTCAATAAGAAGGTCAGAGGGATTCAGTAAACCTGAAGTGAAGCATCGGAATCTATAACTAGTGTCACAGGAATGGTTCAATACATAGACAGTAAGAAGAGTCAGTTTTCTTGAACTTAAGTCGGCATTGATCATTTTGTATTTAATTCCGATGCAATTCCTGTGTTTCATCGTCAATAAGAAGGTCAGAGGGATACAGTATCCTGAAGTGAAGCATCGGAATCTATAACTAGTGTCACAGGAATGGTTCAAAACATAGACAGTAAGAAGAGTCAGTCTACTTGTACTTAAGTCGGCATTGTGTCTTTTGTATTTAATTAAGATGCAATATCTGTGTTTCATCGTCAATATGAAGGTCAGAGGGATACAGTAAACCTGAAGTGAAGCATCGAAATCTATAACTAGTGTCACAGGAATGGTTCAAAACATAGACAGTAAGAAGAGTCAGTTTTCTTGTACTTAAGTCGGCATTGTGCCTTTTGTATTTAATGCCGATGCAATTTCTGTGTTTCATCGTCAATAAGAAGGTCAGAGGCATACAGTAAACCTGAAGTGAAGCATCGGAATCTATAACTAGTGTCACAGGAATGGATCAAAACATAGACAGTAAGAAGAGCCAGTCCTCTTGTACTTGAGTCGGCATTGTGCCTTTTGTATTTAATTCCGATGCAATTTCTGGGTTTCATCGTCAATACGAAGGTCAGAGGGATACAGTAACCTGAAGTGTAGCATCGGAATCTATAACTGGCGTCACAGGAATGGTTCAAAACATAGACAGTAAGTAGGGTCAGTCTTTTTGTACTTAAGTCGGCATTGTGCCTTTTGTATTTAATTCCGATGCAATATCTGTGTTTCTTCGTCAATAAGAAGGTCAGAGGGATACAGTAAACCTGAAGTGATGCATATTAATTTATAACCAGTGTCACAGGAATGGTTCAAACATTGACAGTAAAAAGAATCTGTTTCTTGTACTTAAGTAGGCATTGGGCCTTTTGTATTTACTTCCGATGCAATTTCTGTGTTTCATCGTCAATAAGAAGGTCAGAGGGATACAGTAAACCTGAAGTGAAGCATCGGAATCTATAACAGGTGTCACAGGAATGGTTCAAAACATAGACAGTAAGAAGGGTCAGTCTTCTTGAACCTAAGTCGGCATTGTGCCTTTTATATTTAATTCCGATGCAAGATTTGTGTTTCTTCGTCAATACGAAGGTCAGAGTGATACAGTAAACCTGAAGTGAAGCATCGGAATCTATAACTAGTGTCAAAGAAATGGATCAAAACATAGACAGTAAGAAGAGCCAGTCCTCTTGTACTTGAGTCGGCATTGTGCCTTTTGTATTTTATTCCGATGTTATATCTGTGTTTCATTGTCAATAAGAAGGTCAGAGGGATTCAGTAAACCTGAAGTGAAGCATCGGAATCTATAACTAGTGTCACAGGAATGGTTCAATACATAGACAGTAAGAAGAGTCAGTTTTCTTGAACTTAAGTCTGCATTGTGCCTTTTGTATTTAATTCCGATGCAATTTCTGTCTTTCATCGTCAATACAAAGGTCAGAGCGATACAGTAAACCTGAGGTGAAGCATCGGAATCTATAACTAGTGTCACATCAATTGTTCAAAATATAGACAGTAAGAAGAGTCAGTCTTCTTGTACTTAAGTCGGCAATGTGCCTTTTGTATATACTTCCGATGTAATTACTGTGTTTCATCGTCAATAAGAAGCTCAGAGGGATACAGTATACCTGAAGTGAAGTATAGGACTCTATAATTAGTGTCACAGGAATGGTTCAAAACATAGACAGTAAGACGAGTCAGTTTTCTTGCACTTAAGTCGGCATTGTGCCTTTTGTATTTAATTCCGATGCAATTTCTGTGTTTCATCGTCAAAAAGAACGTCAGAGGGATACAGAAAACCTGAAGTGATGCATCGGAATCTATAACTAGTGTCACAGGAATGGTTCAAAACATAGACAATAAGAAGAGTTAGTCTTATTGTATTTAAGTCGGCATTGTGCCTTTTGTATTTAATTCCGATGCAATTACTGTGTTTCATCGTCAATACGATGGTCAGAGGGATACAGTAACCTGAAGTGTAGCATCGGAATCTATAACTGGTGTCACAGGAATGGTTCAAAACATAGACAGTAAGAAGAGTCAGTTTTCTTGTACTTAAGTCGGCATTGTGCCTTTTGTATTTAATTCCGATGCAATTTCTTTGTTTCATCGTCAATAAGAAGGTCAGAGGCATACAGTAAACCTGAAGTGAAGCATCGGAATCTATAACTAGTGTCACAGGAATGGTTCAAAGCATAGACAGTAAGAAGAGTCAGTTATCTTGTACTTAAGTCGGCATTGTGCCTTTGTATTTAATTACGATGCAATTTCTGTGTTTCATCGTCAATAAGAAGGTCAGAGGGACATAGTAAACTTGAAGTGAAGCATCGGAATCTATAACTAGTGTCACAGGAATGGATCAAAGCATAGACTGAAAGAAGAGTGAGTTATCTTGTACTTAAGTCGGCATTGTGCCTTTTGTATTTAGTTCCGAAGCGATTTCTGTAATTCATCGCCAATACGAAGGTCAGAGGGATACAGTACACCTGGAGTAAAGCATCGGAATCTATTACTAGTGTCACATGAATGGTTTAAAACAAAGACAGTAAGAAGAGTCAGTTTTCTTGTACTTAAGTCGGCATTGTGCCTTTTGTATATGATACCGATGCAATTTCTGTGTTTCATCGTCAATAAGAACGTCAGAGGGATACAGTAAACCTGAAGTGAAGCATCGGAATCTATAACTAGGGTCACAGGAATGGTTCAAAACATACACAGTAAGAAGAGTCAGTCTTATTGTACTTAAGACGGCATTGTGTCTTTTGTATTTAATTCCGATGCAATATCTGTGTTTCATCGTCAATACTAAGGTCAGAGGGATACAGTAACCTGAAGTGAAGCATCGGAATCTATAACTGGTGTCACAGGAATGGTTCAAATCATAGACAGTAAGAAGGGTCAGTCTTCTTGTACTTAAGTCGGCATTGTGCCTTTTGCATTTAATTCCGATGCAATATCTGTGTTTCTTCGTCAATAAGAAGGTCAGAGATATACAGTATATCTGAAGTGATGCATAGGAATTTATAACTAGTGTCACAGGAATGGTTCAAAACATTGACAGTAAGAAGAATCAGTTTTCTTGTACTTAAGTAGGCATTGTGCCTTTTGTATTTACTTCCGATGCAATTTCTGTGTTTCATCGTGAATAAGAAGGTCAGAGGGATACAGTAAACCTGAAGTGAAGCATCGGAATCTATAACAGGAGTCACAGGAATGGTTCAAAACATTGACAGTAAGAAGGGTCAGTCTTCTTGAACTTAAGTCGGCATTGTGCCCTTTGTATTTAATTTCGATGCAATATCTGTGTTTCATCTTCAATAAGAAGGTCATAGGGATACAGTAAACCTGAGGTGAAGCATCGGAATCTATAACTAGTGTCACAGGAATGGTTCAAAGCAAAGACAGTAGGAAGAGATAGTTTTCTTGTACTTAAGTCGGCATTGTGCGTTTTGTATTTAATTCCGATGCAATATCTGTGTTTCTTCGTCAATACGAAGGTCAGAGTGATACAGTAAACCTGAAGTGAAGCCTCGGAATCTATAACTAGTGTCACAGAAATGGTTCAAAACATAGACAGTAAGAAGAGCCAGTCCTCTTGTACTTGAGTCGGCATTGTGCCTTTTGTATTTAATTCCGATGTTATATCTGTGTTTCATCGTCAATAAGAAGGTCAGAGGGATTCAGTAAACCTCAAGTGAAGCATCGGAATCTATAACTAGTGACACAGGAATGGTTCAATACATATACAGTAAGAAGAGTCAGTTTTCTTGAACTTATGTCGGCATTGTTCATTTTGTATTTACTTCCGATGCAATTTCTGTGTTTCATCGTCAATAAGGAGGTCAGAGAGATACAGTAAACCTGAAGTGAACCATCGGAATCTATAACTAGTGTCGCAGGAATGGTTCAAAACATAGACAGTAAGAAGAGTCAGTCTACTTGTACTTAAGTCGGCATTGTGCCTTTTGTATTTAATTCCAATGCAATTTCTGTGTTTCATCGTCAATACGAAGGTCCGAGGGATACAGTAAATCTGAAGTGAAGCATCGGAATCTATAACTAGTGTCACAGGAATGGTTCAGAACATAGAGAGTAAGAAGAGTTAGTTTTCTTGTACTTAAGTCGGCATTGTGCCTTTTGTATTTAATTCCCATGCAATTTCTGTGTTTCATCGTCAATAAGAAGGCCTGAGGGATACAGTAAACATGAGGTGAAGCATCGGAATCTATAACTAGTGTCACATGAATGGTTCAAATCATAGACAGTAAGAAGAGTCAGTTTTCTTGTACTTAAGTCGGCATTGTGCCTTTGGTATTTAATTCCGATGCAATTTCTGTGTTTCATCGTCAATAAGAAGGTCAGAGGGATACAATTAATATGAAGTGAAGCATCGGAGTCTATAACTAGTGTCACAGGAATGGTTCAAAACATAGACAGTAGGAAGAGTTAGTTTTCTTGTACTTAAGTCGGCATTGTGCCTTTTGTATTTAATTCCCATGCAAATTCTGTGTTTCATCGTCAATAAGAAGGTCTGAGGGATACAGTAAACCTGAGGTGAAGCATCGGAATCTATAACTAGTGTCACATGAATGGTTCAAATCATAGACAGTAAGAAGAGACAGTTTTCTTGTACTTAAGTCGGCATTGTGCCTTTTGTTTTTAATTCCGATGCAATTTCTGTGTTTCATCGTCAATAAGAAGGTCAGAGGGATACAGTAACCTAAAGTGAAGCATCGGAATCTATAACTAGTGTCACATGAATGGTTCAAAGCATAGACAGTAAGATGAGTCAGTTATCTTGTACTTAAGTCGGCATTGTGCCTTTGTATTTAATTACGATGCTATTTCTGTGTTTCATCGTCAATAAGAAGGTCAGAGGGATACCGTAAACCTGAAGTGAAGTATCGGAACCTATAACTAGTGTCACAGGAGTGGATCAAAGAATGGACTGAAAGAAGAGTCAGTTATCTTGTACTTAAGTCGGCATTGTGCCTTTTGTATTTAGTTCCGAAGCAATTTCTGTGATTCATCGTCAATGAGAAGGTCAGAGGGATACAGTACACCAGGAGTAAAGCATCGGAATCTATAACTAGTGTCCCAGGAATGGTTCAAAGCATAGACAGAAAGAAGAGTCAGTTTACTTGTACTTAAGTCGGCATTGTGCCTTTTGTTTTTAATTCCGACGCAATTGCTGTGTTTCATCGTCAATAAGAAGGTCAGAGGAATACAGTTAACCTGAAGTGAAGCATCGGAATCTATAACTAGTGTCACATGAATGGTTCAAACATAGACAGTAAGAAGAGTCAGTTTTCCTGTACATAAGTCGGCATTGTGACTTTTGTATTTTATTCCGTTGCAATTTCTGTGTTTCATCGTCAATAAGAAGGTCAGAGTGATACAGTAACCCTGAAGTGAAGAATCGGAATCTATAACTGGTGTCACAGGAATGGTTCAAATCATAGACAGTAAGAAGGGTCAGTCTTCTTGTACTTAAGTCGGCATTGTGCCTTTTGCATTTAATTCCGATGCAATATCTGTGTTTCTTCGTCAATAAGAAGGTCAGAGGGATACAGTATATCTGAAGTGATGCATAGGAATTTATAACTAGTGTCACAGGAATGGTTCAAAACATTGACAGTAAGAAGAATCAGTTTTCTTGTACTTAAGTAGGCATTGTGCCTTTTGTATTTACTTCCGATGCAATTTCTGTGTCTCATCGTGAATAAAAAGGTCAGAGGGATACAGTAAACCTGAAGTGAAGCATCGGAATCTATAACAGGAGTCACAGGAATGGTTCAAAACATTGACAGTGAGAAGGGTCAGTCTTCTTGAACTTAAGACGGCATTGTGCCCTTTGTATTTAATTCCGATGCAATATCTGTGTTTCATCTTCAATAAGAAGGTCAGAGGGATACAGTAAACCTGAGGTGAAGCATCGGAATCTATAACTAGTGTCACAGGAATGGTTCAAAGCAAAGACAGTAAGAAGAGATAGTTTTCTTGTACTTAAGTCGGCATTGTGCCTTTTGTATTTAATTCCGATGCAATATCTGTGTTTCTTCGTCAATACGAAGGTCAGAGTAATACAGTAAACCTGAAGTGAAGCCTCGGAATCTATAACTAGTGTCACAGAAATGGTTCAAAACATAGACAGTAAGAAGAGCCAGTCCTCTTGTACTTGAGTCGGCATTGTGCCTTTTGTACTTAATTCCGATGTTATATCTGTGTTTCATCGTCAATAAGAAGGTCAGAGGGATTCAGTAAACCTCAAGTGAAGCATCGGAATCTATAACTAGTGACACAGGAATGGTTCAATACATAGACAGTAAGAAGAGTCAGTTTTCTTGAATTTAAGTCGGCATTGTTCATTTTGTATTTAATTCCGATGCAATTTCTGTGTTTCATCGTCAATAAGAAGGTCAGAGAGATACAGTAAACCTGAAGTGAACCATCGGAATCAATAACTAGTGTCACAGGAATGGTTCAAAACATAGACAGTAAGAAGAGTCAGTCTTCTTGTACTTAAGTCGGCATTGTGCCTTTTGTATTTAATTCCAATGCAATATCTGTGTTTCATCGTCAATACGAAGGTCCGAGGGATACAGTAAATCTGAAGTGAAGCATTGGAATCTATAACAGGAGTCACAGGAATGGTTCAAAACATAGAGAGTAAGAAGAGTTAGTTTTCTTGTACTTAAGTCGGCATTGTGCCTTTTGTATTTAATTCCCATGCAATTTCTGTGTTTCATCGTCAATAAGAAGGTCTGAGGGATACAGTAAACATGAGGTGAAGCATCGGAATCTATAACTAGTGTCACATGAATGGTTCAAATCATAGACAGTAAGAAGAGTCAGTTTTCTTGTACTTAAGTCGGCATTGTGCCTTTTGTATTTAATTCCGATGCAATTTCTATGTTTCATCGTCAATAAGAAGGTCAGAGGGATACAATTAACCTGAAGTGAAGCATCGGAATCTATAACTAGTGTCACAGGAATGGTTCAAAACATAGACAGTAGGAAGAGTTAGTTTTCTTGTACTTAAGTCGGCATTGTGCCTTTTGTATTTAATTCCCATGCAAATTCTGTGTTTCATCGTCAATAAGAAGGTCTGAGGGATACAGTAAACCTGAGGTGAAGCATCGGAATCTATAACTAGTGTCACATGAATGGTTCAAATCATAGACAGTAAGAAGAGACAGTTTTCTTGTACTTAAATCGGCATTGTGATTTTGTATTTAATTCCGATGCAATTTCTGTGTTTCATCGTCAATAAGAAGGTCAGAGGGATACAGTAACCTAAAGTGAAGCATCGGAGTCTATAACTAGTGTCACATGAATGGTTCAAAGCATAGACAGTAAGATGAGTCAGTTATCTTGTACTTAAGTCGGCATTGTGCCTTTGTATTTAATTACGATGCTATTTCTGTATTTCATCGTCAATAAGAAGGTCAGAGGGATACCGTAAACCTGAAGTGAAGTATCGGAATCTATAACTAGTGTCACAGGAGTGGATCAAAGCATAGACTGAAAGAAGAGTCAGTTATCTTGTACTTAAGTCGGCATTGTGCCTTTTGTATTTAGTTCCGAAGCAATTTCTGTGATTCATCGTCAATGAGAAGGTCAGAGGGATACAGTAGACCAGGAGTGAAGCATCGGAATCTATAACTAGTGTCCCAGGAATGGTTCAAAGCATAGACAGAAAGAAGAGTCAGTTTACTTGTACTTAAGTCGGCATTGTGCCTTTTGTATTTAATTCCGACGCAATTTCTGTGTTTCATCGTCAATAAGAAGGTCAGAGGAATACAGTTAACCTGAAGTGAAGCATCGGAATCTATAACTAGTGTCACACGAATGGTTCAAAACATAGACAGTATGAAGAGTCCGTTTTCTTGTACTTAAGTCGTCATTGTGCCATTTGTATTTAATTTCGGTGCAATATCTGTGTTTCATCATCAACAAGAAGGTCAGAGAGATACAGTAAACCTGAAGTGAAGCATCGGAATCTATAACTAGTGTCACATGAATGGTTCAAACATAGACAGTAAGAAGAGTCAGTTTTCCTGTACATAAGTCGGCATTGTGACTTTTGTATTTTATTCCGTTGCAATTTCTGTGTTTCATCGTCAATAAGAAGGTCAGAGTGATACAGTAACCCTGAAGTGAAGAATCGGAATCTATAACTGGTGTCACAGGAATGGTTCAAATCATAGACAGTAAGAAGGGTCAGTCTTCTTGTACTTAAGTCGCATTGTGCCTTTTGCATTTAATTCCGATGCAATATCTGTGTTTCTTCGTCAATAAGAAGGTCAGAGGGATACAGTATATCTGAAGTGATGCATAGGAATTTATAACTAGTGTCACAGGAATGGTTCAAAACATTGACAGTAAGAAGAATCAGTTTTCTTGTACTTAAGTAGGCATTGTGCCTTTTGTATTTACTTCCGATGCAATTTCTGTGTTTCATCGTGAATAAGAAGGTCAGAGGGATACAGTAAACCTGAAGTGAAGCATCGGAATCTATAACAGGAGTTACAGGAATGGTTCAAATCATTGACAGTAAGAAGGGTCAGTCTTCTTGAACTTAAGTCGGCATTGTGCCCTTTGTATTTAATTCCGATGCAATAACTGTGTTTCATCTTCAATAAGAAGGTCAGAAGGATACAGTAAACCTGAGGTGAAGCATCGGAATCTATAACTAGTGTCACAGGAATGGTTCAAAGCAAAGACAGTAAGAAGAAGTAGTTTTCTTGTACTTAAGTCGGCATTGTGCCTTTTGTATTTAATTCCGATGCAATATCTGTGTTTCTTCGTCAATACGAAGGTCAGAGTGATACAGTAAACCTGATGTGAAGCCTCGGAATCTATAACTAGTGTCACAGAAATGGTTCAAAATATAGACAGTAAGAAGAGCCAGTCCTCTTGTACTTGAGTCGGCATTGTGCCTTTTGTATTTAATTCCGATGTTATATCTGTGTTTCATCGTCAATAAGAAGGTCAGAGGGATTCAGTAAACCTCAAGTGAAGCATCGGAATCTATAACTAGTGACACAGGAATGGTTCAATACATAGACAGTAAGAAGAGTCAGTTTTCTTGAACTTAAGTCGGCATTGTTCATTTTGTATTTAATTCCTATGCAATTTCTGTGTTTCATCGTCAATAAGGAGGTCAGAGAGATACAGTAAACCTGAAGTGAACCATCGGAATCTATAACTAGTGTCACAGGAATGGTTCAAAACTTAGACAGTAAGAAGATTTAGTCTACTTGTACTTAAGTCGGCATTGTGCCTTTTGTATTTAATTCCAATGCAATTTCTGTGTTTCATCGTCAATACGAAGGTCCGAGGGATACAGTAAATCTGAAGTGAAGCATCGGAATCTATAACTAGTGTCACACGAATGGTTCAAACATAGAGAGTAAGAAGAGTTAATTTTCTTGTACTTAAGTCGGCATAGTCCCTTTTGTATTTAATTCCCATGCAATTTCTGTGTTTCATCGTCAATAAGAAGGTCTGAGGGATACAGTAAACATGAGGTGAAGCATCGGAATCTATAACTAGTGTCACATGAATGGTTCAAATCATAGACAGTAAGAAGAGTCAGTTTTCTTGTACTTAAGTCGGCATTGTGCCTTTTGTATTTAATTCCGATGCAATTTCTGTGTTTCATCGTCAATAAGAAGGTCAGAGGGATACAATTAACCTGAAGTGAAGCATCGGAATCTATAACTAGTGTCACAGGAATGGTTCAAAACATAGACAGTAGGAAGAGTTAGTTTTCTTGTACTTAAGTCGGCATTGTGCCTTTTGTATTTAATTCCCATGCAAATTCTGTGTTTCATCGTCAATAAGAAGGTCTGAGGGATACAGTAAACCTGAGGTGAAGCATCGGAATCTATAACTAGTGTCACATGAATGGTTCAATTCATAGACAGTAAGAAGAGACAGTTTTCTTGTACTTAAGTCGGCATTGTGCCTTTTGTATTTAATTCCGTTGCAATTTCTGTGTTTCATCGTCAATAAGAAGGTCAGAGGGATACAGTAACCTAAAGTGAAGCATCGGAATCTATAACTAGTGTCACATGAATGGTTCAAAGCATAGACAGTAAGATGAGTGAGTTATCTTGTACTTAAGTCGGCATTGTGCCTTTGTATTTAATTACGATGCTATTTCTGTGTTTCATCGTCAATAAGAAGGTCAGAGGGATACCGTAAACCTGAAGTGAAGTATCGGAATCTATAACTAGTGTCACAGGAGTGGATCAAAGCATAGACTGAAGGAAGAGTCAGTTATCTTGTACTTAAGTCGGCATTGTGCCTTTTGTATTTAGTTCCGAAGCAATTTCTGTGATTCATCGTCAATGAGAAGGTCAGAGGGATACAGTACACCAGGAGTAAAGTATCGGAATCTATAACTAGTGTCACAGGAATGGTTCAAAGCATAGACAGAAAGAAGAGTCTGTTTACTTGTACTTAAGTCGGCATTGTGTCTTTTGTATTTAATTCCGACGCAATTTCTGTGTTTCATCGTCAATAAGAAGGTCTGAGGAATACAGTTAACCTGAAGTGAAGCATCGGGATCTATAACTAGTGTCACACGAATGGTTCAAAACATAGACAGTATGAAGAGTCCGTTTTCTTGTACTTAAGTCGTCATTGTGCCATTTGTATTTAATTTCGGTGCAATATCTGTGTTTCATCATCAACAAGAAGGTCAGAGAGATACAGTAAACCTGAAGTGAAGCATCGGAATCTATAACTGGTGTCACAGGAATGGTTCAAATCATAGACAGTAAAAGGGGCAGTCTTCTTGTACTTAAGTCGGCATTGTGCCTTTTGCATTTAATTCCGATGCAATATCTGTGTTTCTTCGTCAATAAGAAGGTCAGAGGGATACAGTATATCTGAAGTGATGCATAGGAATTTATAACTAGTGTCACAGGAATGGTTCAAAACATTGACAGTAAGAAGAATCAGTTTTCATGTACTTAAGTAGGCATTGTGCCTTTTGTATTTACTTCCGATGCAATTTCTGTGTTTCATCGTGAATAAGAAGGTCAGAGGGATACAGTAAACCTGAAGTGAAGCATCGGAATCTATAACAGGAGCCACAGGAATGGTTCAAAACATTGACAGTAAGAAGGGTCAGTCTTCTTGAACTTAAGTCGGCATTGTGCCCTTTGTATTTAATTCCGATGCAATATCTGTGTTTCATCTTCAATAGGAAGGTCAGAGGGATACAGTAAACCTGAGGTGAAGCATCGGAATCTATAACTAGTGTCACAGGAATGGTTCAAAGCAAAGACAGTAAGAAGAGATAGTTTTCTTGTACTTAAGTCGGCATTGTGCCTTTTGTATTTAATTCCGATGCAATATCTGTGTTTCTTCGTCAATACGAAGGTCAGAGTGATACAGTAAACCTGAAGTGAAGCCTCGGAATCTATAACTAGTGTCACAGAAATGGAACAAAACATAGACAGTAAGAAGAGCCAGTCCTCTTGTACTTGAGTCGGCATTCTGCCTTTTGTATTTAATTCCGATGTTATATCTGTGTTTCATCGTCAATAAGAAGGTCAGAGGGATTCAGTAAACCTCAAGTGAAGCATCGGAATCTATAACTAGTGACACAGGAATGGTTCAATACATAGACAGTAAGAAGAGTCAGTTTTCTTGAACTTAAGTCGGCATTGTTCATTTTGTATTTAATTCCGATGCAATTTCTGTGTTTCATCGTCAATAAGAAGGTCAGAGAGATACAGTAAACCTGAAGTGAACCATCGGAATCTATAACTAGCTTCACAGGAATGGTTCAAAACATAGACAGTAAGAAGAGTCAGTCTACTTGTACTTAAGTCGGCATTGTGCCTTTTGTATTTAATTCCGATGCAATTTCTGTGTTTCATCGTCAATAAGAAGATCAGAGGGATACAATTAACCTGAAGTGAAGCATCGGAATCTATAACTAGTGTCACAGGAATGGTTCAAAGCATAGACAGTAGGAAGAGTTAGTTTTCTTGTACTTAAGTCGGCATTGTGCCTTTTGTATTTAATTCCCATGCAAATTCTGTGTTTCATCGTCAATAAGAAGGTCTGAGGGATACAGTAAACCTGAGGTGAAGCATCGGAATCTATAACTAGTGTCACATGAATGGTTCAAATCATAGACAGTAAGAAGAGTCAGTTTTCTTGTACTTAAGTCGGCATTGTGCCTTTTGTATTTAATTCCGATGCAATTTCTGTGTTTCATCGTCAATAAGAAGGTCAGAGGGATACAGTAACCTAAAGTGAAGCATCGGAATCTATAACTAGTAGTCACATGAATGGTTCAAAGAATAGACAGTAAGATGAGTCAGTTATCTTGTACTTAAGTCGGCATTGTGCCTTTGTATTTAATTACGATGCTATTTCTGTGTTTCATCGTCAATAAGAAGGTCAGAGGGATACCGTAAACCTGAAGTGAAGTATCGGAATCTATAACTAGTGTCACAGGAGTGGACAAAGCATAGACTGAAGGAAGAGTCAGTTATCTTGTACTTAAGCCGGCATTGTGCCTTTTGTATTTAGTTCCGAAGCAATTTCTGTGATACATCGTCAATGAGAAGGTCAGAGGGATACAGTACACCAGGAGTAAAGCATCGGAATCTATAACTAGTGTCACAGGAATGGTTCAAAGCTTAGACAGAAAGAAGAGTCAGTTTACTTGTACTTAAGTCGGCATTGTGCCTTTTGTATTTAATTCCGACGCAATTTCTGTGTTTCATCGATAATAAGAAGGTCAGAGGAATACAGTTAACCTGAAGTGAAGCATCGGAATCTATAACTAGTGTCACACGAATGGTTCAAAACATAGACAGTATGAAGAGTCCGTTTTCTTGTACTTAAGTCGTCATTGTGCCATTTGTATTTAATTTCGGTGCAATATCTGTGTTTCATCATCAACAAGAAGGTCAGAGAGATACAGTAAACCTGAAGTGAAGCATCGGAATCTATAACTAGTGTCACATGAATGGTTCAAACATAGACAGTAAGAAGAGTCAGTTTTCCTGTACATAAGTCGGCATTGTGACTTTTGTATTTTATTCCGTTGCAATTTCTGTGTTTCATCGTCAATAAGAAGGTCAGAGTGATACAGTAACCCTGAAGTGAAGAATCGGAATCTATAAATAGTGTCACATGAATGGTTCAAAACATAGAGAGTAAGAAGTGTCAGTTTTCTTGTACTTAAGTCGGCATTGTGCGTTTTGTATTTAATTCCGATGCAATTTCTGTGTTTCATCGTCAATAAGAAGGTCAGAGGGATACAGTTAACCTGAAGTGAAGCATCGGAATCTTTAACTAGTGTCACAGGAATGGTTCAAAACATAGACAGTAGGAAGAGTTAGTTTTCTTGTACTTAAGTCGGCAATGTGCTTTTGTATTTAATTCCCATGCAATTTCTGTGTTTCATCGTCAATAAGAAGGTCTGAGGGATACAGTAAAAATGAGGTGAAGCATCGGAATCTATAACTTGTGTCACATGAATGGTTCAAATCATAGACAGTAAGAAGAGTCAGTTTTCTTGTACTTAAGTCGGCAATGTGCCTTTTGTATTTAATTCCGATGCAATTTCTGTGTTTCATTGTCAATAAGAAGGTCAGAGGGATACAGTAAACCTGAAGTGAAGCATCGGAATCTATAACTAGTGTCACAGGAATGGATCAAAGCATAGACAGAAAGAAGAGTGAGTTATCTTGTACTTAAGTCGGCATTGTGCATTTTGTATTTAGTTCCGAAGCAATTTCTGTGATTCATCGTCAATGAGAAGTTCAGAGGGTTACAGTACACCTGGAGTAAAGCATCGGAATCTATAACTAGTGTCACATGAATGGTCTAAAACATAGACAGTAAGAAGAGTCAGTTTTCTTGTACTTAAGTCGGCATTATGCCTTTTGTATATAATACCGATGAAATTTCTGTGTTTCATCGTCAATAAGAAGGTCAGAGGGATACAGTAAACTGAAGTGAAGCATCGGAATCTATAACTAGTGTCACAGGAGCGGATCAAAGCATAGACAGTAAGAAGAGTCAGTTTTCTTGTACTTAAGTCGGCATTGTGCCTTTTGTATTTAATTCCGAAGCAATTTCTGTGATTCATCGTCAATAAGAAGGTCAGAGGCATACAGTAAACCTGAAGTAAAGCATCGGAATCTATAACTAGTGTCACATGAATGGTTTAAATCATAGAAAGTAAGAAGAGTCAGTTTTCTTGTACTTAAGTCTGCATTGTGACTTTTGGATTTAACTCCGATGCAATTTCTGTGTTTCATCGTCAATAAGAAGGTCAGAGGGTTACAGTAAACCTGAAGTGAAGCATCGGAATCTAAAACTAGTGTCACATGAATGGTTCAAACATAGACAGTAAGAAGAGTCAGTTTTCTTGTACTTAAGTGCGCATTGTGCCTTTTGTATTTAATTCCGATGCAATTTCTTTGTTTCATCGCCAATAAGAAGGTCAGAGGGATACAGTAAACCTGAAGTGAAGCATCGGAATCTATAATTAGTGTCACATGAATGGATCAAAACATAGAGAGTAAGAAGAGTCAGTTTTCTTGTACTTAAGTCGACATTGTGCGTTTTGTATTTAATTCCGATGCAATTTCTGTGTTTCATCGTCAATAAGAAGGACAGAGGGATACAGTAGCATTGAAGTGAAGCATCGAAATCTATAACTAGTGTCACATGAATGGTTTAAATCATAGACAGTAAGAAGAGTCAGTTTTCTTGTACTTAAGTCTGCATTGTGACTTTTGGATTTAACTCCGATGCAATTTCTGTGTTTCATCGTCAATAAGAAGGTCAGAGGGTTACAGTAAACCTGAAGTGAAGCATCGGAATCTAAAACTAGTGTCACATGAATGGTTCAAACATAGACAGTAAGAAGAGTCAGTTTTCTTGTACTTAAGTCGGCATTGTGCCTTTTGTATTTAATTCCGATGCAATTTCTATGTTTCATCGTCAAAAAGAACGTCAGAGGGATACAGAAAACCTGAAGTGAAGCATCGGAATCTATAACTAGTGTCACATGAATGGTTTAAATCATAGACAGTAAGAAGAGTCAGTTTTCTTGTACTTAAGTCGGCATTGTGACTTTTGGATTTAACTCCGATACAATTTCTGTGTTTCTTCGTCAATAAGAAGGTCAGAGGGATACAGTAAACCTGAAGTGATGCATATTAATTTATAACCAGTGTCACAGGAATGGTTCAAAACATTGACAGTAAAAAGAATCAGTTTCTTGTACTTAAGTAGGCATTGTGCCTTTTGTATTTACTTCCGATGCAATTTCTGTGTTTCATCGTCAATAAGAAGGTCAGAGGGATACAGTAAACCTGAAGTGAATCATCGGAATCTGTAACTAGTGTCACAGGAATGGTTCAAAACATAGACAGTAAGAAGAGTCAGTCTACTTGTACTTAAGTCGGCATTGTGTCTTTTGTATTTAATTAAGATGCAATTTCTGTGTTTCATCGTCAATATGAAGGTCAGAGGGATACAGTAAACCTGAAGTGAAGCATCGGAATCTATAACTAGTGTCACAGGAATGGTTCAAAACATAGACAGTAAGAAGGGTCAGTCTTCTTGTACTTAAGTCGGCATTGTGCCTTTTGTATTTAATTCCGATGCAATATCTGTGTTTCTTCGTCAATAACAAGGTCAGAGGGATACAGTAAACCTGAAGTGATGCATATTAATTTATAACCAGTGTCACAGGAATGGTTCAAAACATTGTCAGTAAAAAGAATCAGTTTCTTGTACTTAAGTAGGCATTGTGCCTTTTGTATTTACTTCCGATGCAATTTCTGTGTTTCATCGTCAATAAGAAGGTCAGAGGGATACAGTAAACCTGAAGTGAAGCATCGGAATCTATAACAGGTGTCACAGGAATGGTTCAAAACATAGACAGTAAGAAGGGTCAGTCTTCTTGAACCTAAGTCGGCATTGTGCCTTTTATATTTAATTCCGATGCAAGATTTGTGTTTCTTCGTGAATACGAAGGTCAGAGTGATACAGTAAACCTGAAGTGAAGCATCGGAATCTATAACTAGTGTCACAGAAATGGTTCAAAACATAGACAGTAAGAAGAGCCAGTCCTCTTGTACTTGAGTCGGCATTGTGAATTTTGTATTTAATTCCGTTGCAATTTCTGTGTTTCATCGTCAATATGAAGGTCAGATGGATACAGTAAACCTGAAGTGAAACATCGGAATCTATAATTAGTGTCACATGAATGGATCAAAACATACAGAGTAAGAAGAGTCAGTTATCTTGTACTTAAGTTGACATTGTGCGTTTTGTATTTAATTCCGATGCAATTTCTGTGTTTCATCGTCAATAAGAAGGACAGAGGGATACAGTAACCTTGAAGTGAAGCATCGAAATCTATAACTAGTGTCACAGGAATGGTTCAAATCATAGCCCGTAAGAAGAGTCAGTTTTCTTGTACTTAAGTCAGCATTGTGTCTTTTGTATTTAAGTCCGATGCAACTTCTGTCTTTCATCGTCAATACAAAGGTCAGAGGGATACAGTAAACCTGAGGTGAATCATCGGAATCTATAACTAGTGTCACATCAATCGTTCAAAATATAGACAGTAAGAAGAGTCAGTCTTCTTGTACTTAAGACGGCAATGTGCCTTTTGTATATACTTCCGATGTAATTACTGTGTTTCATCGTCAATAAGAAGCTCAGAGGGATACAGTAAACCTGAAGTGAAGTACAGGACTCTATAATTAGTCTCACAGGAATGGTTCAAAACATAGACAGTAAGAAGAGTCAGTTTACTTGTACTTAAGTCGGCATTGTGCCTTTTGTATTTAATTCCGATGCAATTTCTGTGTTTCATCGTCAAAAAGAACGTCAGAGGGATACAGAAAACCTGAAGTGAAGCATCGGAATCTATAACTAGTGTCACATGAATGGTTTAAATCATAGACAGTAAGAAGAGTCAGTTTTCTTGTACTTAAGTCGGCATTGTGACTTTTGGATTTAACTCCGATGCAATTTCTGTGTTTCTTCGTCAATAAGAAGGTCAGAGGGATACAGTAAACCTGAAGTGATGCATATTAATTTATAACCAGTGTCACAGGAATGGTTCAAAACATTGACAGTAAAAAGAATCAGTTTCTTGTACTTAAGTAGGCATTGTGCCTTTTGTATTTACTTCCGATGCAATTCCTGTGTGTCATCGTCAATAAGAAGGTCAGAGGGATACAGTAAACCTGAAGTGAAGCATCGGAATCTATAACTAGTGTCACAGGAATGGTTCAAAACATAGACAGTAAGAAGAGTCAGTCTACTTGTACTTAAGTCGGCATTGTGTCTTTTGTATTTAATTAAGATGCAATTTCTGTGTTTCATCGTCAATATGAAGGTCAGAGGGATACAGTAAACCTGAAGTGAAGCATCGAAATCTATAACTAGTGTCACAGGAATGGTTCAAAACATAGACAGTAAGAAGAGTCAGTTTTCTTGTACTTAAGTCGGCATTGTGCCTTTTGTATTTAATTCCGATGCAATTTCTGTGTTTCGTCGTCAATAAGAAGGTCAGAGGCATACAGTAAACCTGTAGTGAAGCATCGGAATCAATAACTAGTGTCACAGGAATGGTTCAAAGCATAGACAGTAAGAAGAGTCAGTTATCTTGTACTTAAGTCGGCATTGTGTCTTTGTATTTAATTACGATGCAATTTCTGTGTTTCATCGTCAATAAGAAGGTCAGAGGGACATAGTAAACTTGAAGTGAAGCATCGGAATCTATAACTAGTGTCACAGGAATGGTTCAAAACATAGACAGTAAGAAGAGTTAGTCTTATTGTACTTAAGTCGGCATTGTGCCTTTTGTATTTAATTCCGATGCAATTTCTGTGTTTCATCGTCAATACGAAGGTCAGAGGGATACAGTAACCTGAAGTGTAGCATCGGAATCTATAAATGGTGTCACAGGAATTGTTCAAAACATAGACAGTAAGAAGGTTCAGTCTTCTTGAACCTAAGTCGGCATTGTGCCTTTTATATTTAATTCCGATGCAAGATTTGTGTTTCTTCGTCAATACGAAGGTCAGAGTGATACAGTAAACCTGAAGTGAAGCATCGGAATCTATAACTAGTGTCACAGAAATGGTTCAAAACATAGACAGTAAGAAGAGCCAGTCCTCTTGTACTTGAGTCGGCATTGTGCCTTTTGTATTTAATTACGATGTTATATCTGTGTTTCATTGTCAATAAGAAGGTCAGAGGGATTAAGTAAACCTGAAGTGAAGCATCGGAATCTATAACTAGTGTCACAGGAATGGTTCAATACATAGACAGTAAGAAGAGTCAGTTTTCTTGAACTTAAGTCTGCATTGTGCCTTTTGTATTTAATTCCGGTGCAATTTCTGTCTTTCACCGTCAATACAAAGGTCAGAGGGATACAGTAAACCTGAGGTGAAGCATCGGAATCTATAACTAGTGTCACATCAATTGTTCAAAATATAGACAGTAAGAAGAGTCAGTCTTCTTGTACTTAAGTCGGCAATGTGCCTTTTGTATATACTTCCGATGTAATTACTGTGTTTCATCGTCAATAAGAAGCTCAGAGGGATACAGTAAACCTGAAGTGAAGTATAGGACTCTATAATTAGTGTCACAGGAATGGTTCAAAACATAGACAGTAAGAAGAGTCAGTTCTCTTGTACTTAAGTCGGCATTGTGCCTTTTGTATTTAATTCCGATGCAATTTCTGTGTTTCATCGTCAATACGAAGGTCAGAGGGATACAGTAACCTGAAGTGTAGCATCGGAATCTATAACTGGTGTCACAGGAATGGTTCAAAACATAGACAGTAAGAAGGGTCAGTCTTCTTGTACTTAAGTCGGCATTGTGCCTTTTGTATTTAATTCCGATGCAATATCTGTGTTTCTTCGTCAATAACAAGGTCAGAGGGATACAGTAAACCTGAAGTGATGCATATTAATTTATAACCAGTGTCACAGGAATGGTTCAAAACATTGACAGTAAAAAGAATCAGTTTCTTGTACTTAAGTAGGCATTGTGCCTTTTGTATTTACTTCCGATGCAATTTCTGTGTTTCATCGTCAATAAGAAGGTCAGAGGGATACAGTAAACCTGAAGTGAAGCATCGGAATCTATAACAGGTGTCACAGGAATGGTTCAAAACATAGACAGTAAGAAGGGTCAGTCTTCTTGAACCTAAGTCGGCATTGTGCCTTTTATATTTAATTCCGATGGAAGATTTGTGTTTCTTCGTCAATACGAAGGTCAGAGTGATACAGTAAACCTGAAGTGAAGCATCGGAATCTATAACTAGTGTCACAGAAATGGTTCAAATATAGACAGTTAGAAGAGCCAGTCCTCTTGTGCCTTTTGTATTTAATTCCGATGTTATATCTGTGTTTCATTGTCAATAAGAAGGTCAGAGGGATTCAGTAAACCTGAAGTGAAGCATCGGAATCTATAACTAGTGTGACAGGAATGGTTCAATACATAGACAGTAAGAAGAGTCAGTTTTCCTGAACTTAAGTCGGCATTGATCATTTTGTATTTAATTCCGATGCAATTCCTGTGTTTCATCGTCAATAAGAAGGTCAGAGGGATACAGTAAACCTGAAGTGAAGCATCGGAATCTATAACTAGTGTCACAGGAATGGTTCAAAACATAGACAGTAAGAAGAGTCAGTCTACTTGTACTTAAGTCGGCATTGTGTCTTTTGTATTTAATTAAGATGCAAATTCTGTGTTTCATCGTCAATATGAAGGTCAGAGGGATACAGTAAACCTGAAGTGAAGCATCGAAATCTATAACTAGTGTCACAGGAATGGTTCAAAACATAGACAGTAAGAAGAGTCAGTTTTCTCGTACTTAAGTCGGCATTGTGCCTTTTATATTTAATTCCGATGCAAGATTTGTGTTTCTTCGTCAATACGAAGGTCAGAGTGATACAGTAAACCTGAAGTGAAGCATCGGAATCTATAACTAGTGTCACAGAAATGGTTGAAAACATAGACAGTAAGAAGAGCCAGTCCTCTTGTACTTGAGTCGGCATTGTGCCTTTTGTATTTAATTCCGATGTTATATCTGTGTTTCATTGTCAATAAGAAGGTCAGAGGGATTCAGTAAACCTTAAGTGAAAATCGGAATCTATAACTAGTGTCACAGGAAAGGTTCAATACATAGACAGTAAGAAGAGTCAGTTTTCTTGAACTTAAGTCGGCATTGATCATTTTGTATTTAATTCCGATGCAATTCCTGTGTGTCATCGTCAAGAAGAAGGTCTGAGGGATACAGTAAACCTGAAGTGAAGCATCGGAATCTATAACTAGTGTCACAGGAATGGTTCAAAACATAGACAGTAAGAAGAGTCAGTCTACTTGTACTTAAGTCGGCATTGTGTCTTTTGTATTTAATTAAGATGCAATTTCTGTGTTTCATCGTCAATATGAAGGTCAGAGGGATACAGTAAACCTGAAGTGAAGCATCGAAATCTATAACTAGTGTCACAGGAATGGTTCAAAACATAGACAGTAAGAAGAGTCAGTTTTCTTGTACTTAAGTCGGCATTGTGCCTTTTGTATTTAATTCCGATGCAATTTCTGTGTTTCATCGTCAATAAGAAGGTCAGAGGCATACAGTAAACCTGAAGTGATGCATCGGAATCTATAACTAGTGTCACAGGAATGGTTCAAAGCATAGACAGTAAGAAGAGTCAGTTATCTTGTACTTAAGTCGGCATTGTGTCTTTGTATTTAATTACGATGCAATTTCTGTGCTTCATCGTCAATAAGAAGGTCAGAGGGACATAGTAAACTTGAAGTGAAGCATCGGAATCTATAACTAGTGTCACAGGAATGGTTCAAAACATAGACAGTAAGAAGAGTTAGTCTTATTGTACTTAAGTCGGCATTGTGCCTTTTGTATTTAATTCCGATGCAATTTCTGTGTTTCATCGTCAATACGAAGGTCAGAGGGATACAGTAACCTGAAGTGTAGCATCGGAATCTATAAATGGTGTCACAGGAATGGTTCAAAACATAGACAGTAAGAAGGTTCAGTCTTCTTGAACCTAAGTCGGCATTGTGCCTTTTATATTTAATTCCGATGCAAGATTTGTGTTTCTTCGTCAATACGAAGGTCAGAGTGATACAGTAAACCTGAAGTGAAGCATCGGAATCTATAACTAGTGTCACAGAAATGGTTCAAAACATAGACAGTAAGAAGAGCCAGTCCTCTTGTACTTGAGTCGGCATTGTGCCTTTTGTATTTAATTACGATGTTATATCTGTGTTTCATTGTCAATAAGAAGGTCAG
This sequence comes from Schistocerca americana, assembly GCF_021461395.2. Taxonomy (NCBI): domain Eukaryota; kingdom Metazoa; phylum Arthropoda; class Insecta; order Orthoptera; family Acrididae; genus Schistocerca; species Schistocerca americana. The sequence continues at coordinate 4,002,481 of NW_025725983.1, read as the reverse complement.
AGGGATTAAGTAAACCTGAAGTGAAGCATCGGAATCTATAACTAGTGTCACAGGAATGGTTCAATACATAGACAGTAAGAAGAGTCAGTTTTCTTGAACTTAAGTCTGCATTGTGCCTTTTGTATTTAATTCCGGTGCAATTTCTGTCTTTCACCGTCAATACAAAGGTCAGAGGGATACAGTAAACCTGAGGTGAAGCATCGGAATCTATAACTAGTGTCACATCAATTGTTCAAAATATAGACAGTAAGAAGAGTCAGTCTTCTTGTACTTAAGTCGGCAATGTGCCTTTTGTATATACTTCCGATGTAATTACTGTGTTTCATCGTCAATAAGAAGCTCAGAGGGATACAGTAAACCTGAAGTGAAACATCGGAATATATAACTAGTGTCACAGGAATGGTTCAAAACATAGACAGTAAGAAGAGTTAGTCTTATTGTACTTAGGTCGGCATTGTGCCTTTTGTATTTAATTCCGATGCAATTTCTGTGTTTCATCGTCAATACGAAGGTCAGAGGGATACAGTAACCTGAAGTGTAGCATTGGAATCTATAACTGGTGTCACAGGAATGGTTCAAAACATAGACAGTAAGAAGGGTCAGTCTTCTTGTACTTAAGTCGGCATTGTGCCTTTTGTATTTAATTCCGATGCAATATCTGTGTTTCTTCGTCAATAACAAGGTCAGAGGGATACAGTAAACCTGAAGTGATGCATATTAATTTATAACCAGTGTCACAGGAATGGTTCAAAACATTGACAGAAAAAAGAATCAGTTTCTTGTACTTAAGTAGGCATTGTGCCTTTTGTATTTACTTCCGATGCAATTTCTGTGTTTCATCGTCAATAAGAAGGTCAGAGGGATACAGTAAACCTGAAGTGAAGCATCGGAATCTATAACAGGTGTCACAGGAATGGTTCAAAACATAGACAGTAAGAAGGGTCAGTCTTCTTGAACCTAAGTCGGCATTGTGCCTTTTATATTTAATTCCGATGGAAGATTTGTGTTTCTTCGTCAATACGAAGGTCAGAGTGATACAGTAAACCTGAAGTGAAGCATCGGAATCTATAACTAGTGTCACAGAAATGGTTCAAATATAGACAGTAAGAAGAGCCAGTCCTCTTGTGCCTTTTGTATTTAATTCCGATGTTATATCTGTGTTTCATTGTCAATAAGAAGGTCAGAGGGATTCAGTAAACCTGAAGTGAAGCATCGGAATCTATAACTAGTGTCACAGGAATGGTTCAATACATAGACAGTAAGAAGAGTCAGTTTTCTTGAACTTAAGTCGGCATTGATCATTTTGTATTCAATTCCGATGCAATTCCTGTGTTTCATCGTCAATAAGAAGGTCAGAGGGATACAGTAAACCTGAAGTGAAGCATCGGAATCTATAACTAGTGTCACAGGAATGGTTCAAAACATAGACGGTAAGAAGAGTCAGTCTACTTGTACTTAAGTCGGCATTGTGTCTTTTGTATTTAATTAAGATGCAATTTCTGTGTTTCATCGTCAATATGAAGGTCAGAGTGATACAGTAAACCTGAAGTGCAGCATCGAAATCTATAACTAGTGTCACAGGAATGGTTCAAAACATAGACAGTAAGAAGAGTCAGTTTTCTTGTACTTAAGTCGGCATTGTGCCTTTTGTATTTAATTCCGATGCAATTTCTGTGTTTCATCGTCAATAAGAAGGTCAGAGGCATACAGTAAACCTGAAGTGAAGCATCGGAATCTATAACTAGTGTCACAGGAATGGTTCAAAGCATAGACAGTAAGAAGAGTCAGTTATCTTGTACCTAAGTCGGCATTGTGCCTTTGTATTTAATTACGATGCAATTTCTGTGTTTCATCGTCAATAAGAAGGTCAGAGGGACATAGTAAACTTGAAGTGAAGCATCGGAATCTATAACTAGTGTCACAGGAATGGATCAAAGCATAGACTGAAAGAAGAGTGAGTTATCTTGTACTTTAGTCGGCTTTGTGCCTTTTGTATTTAGTTCCGAAGCAATTTCTGTGATTCATCGTCAATGAGAAGTTCAGAGGGTTACAGTACACCTGGAGTAAAGCATCGGAATCTATAACTAGTGTCACAGGAATGGATCAAAGCATAGACTGAAAGAAGAGTGAGTTATCTTGTACTTAAGTCGGCATTGTGCCTTTTGTATTTAGTTCCGAAGCAATTTCTGTGATTCATCGTCAATGAGAAGTTCAGAGGGTTACAGTACACCTGGAGTAAAGCATCGGAATCTATAACTAGTGTCACATGAATGGTCTAAAACATAGACAGTAAGAAGAGTCAGTTTTCTTGTACTTAAGTCGGCATTATGCCTTTTGTATATAATACCGATGAAATTTCTGTGTTTCATCGTCATTAAGAAGGTCAGAGGGATACAGTAAACTGAAGCATCGGAATCTATAACTAGTGTCACAGGAGCGGATCAAAGCATAGACAGTAAGAAGAGTCAGTTTTCTCGTACTTAAGTCGGCATTGTGCCTTTTGTATTTAATTCCGAAGCAATTTCTGTGATTCATCGTCAATAAGAAGGTCAGAAGGATACAGTAAACCTGAAGTAAAGCATCGGAATCTATAACTAGTGTCACATGAATGGTTTAAATCATAGACAGTAAGAAGAGTCAGTTTTCTTGTACTTAAGTCGGCATTGTGACTTTTGGATTTAACTCCGATGCAATTTCTGTGTTTCATCGTCAATACGAAGGTCAGAGGGTTACAGTAAACCTGAAGTGAAGCATCGGAATCTAAAACTAGTGTCACATGAATGGTTCAAACATAGACAGTAAGAAGAGTCAGTTTTCTTGTACTTAAGTGCGCAAATTTGCCTTTTGTATTTAATTCCGATGCAATTTCTTTGTTTCATCGCCAATAAGAAGGTCAGAGGGATACAGTAAACCTGAAGTGAAGCATCGGAATCTATAACTAGTGTCACAGGAATGGTTCAAACATAGACAGTAAGAAGAGTCAGTTTTCGTGTACTTAAGTCAGCATTGTGCCTTTTGTATATAATTCCGATGCAATTTCTGTGTTTCATCGTCACTAAGAAGGTCAGAGGGATACAGTAAACCTGAAGTGAAGCATCGGAATCTATAACTAGTGTCACAGGAATGGTTCAAACATAGACAGTAAGAAGAGTCAGTTTTCGTGTACTTAAGTCAGCATTGTGCCTTTTGTATATAATTCCGATGCAATTTCTGTGTTTCATCGTCAATAAGAAGGACAGAGGGATACAGTAACCTTGAAGTGAAGCATCGAAATCTATAACTAGTGTCACAGGAATGGTTCAAATCATAGCCCGTAAGAAGAGTCAGTTTTCTTGTACTTAAGTCTGCATTGTGCCTTTTGTATTTAATTCCGATGCAATTTCTGTCTTTCATCGTCAATACAAAGGTCAGAGGGATACAGTAAACCTGAGGTGAAGCATCGGAATCTATAACTAGTGTCACATCAATTGTTCAAAATATAGACAGTAAGAAGAGTCAGTCTTCTTGTACTTAAGACGGCACTGTGCCTTTTGTATATACTTCCGATGTAATTACTGTGTTTCATCGTCAATAAGAAGCTCAGAGGGATACAGTAAACCTGAAGTGAAGCATCGGAATCTATAATTAGTGTCACATGAATGGATCAAAACATAGAGAGTAAGAAGAGTCAGTTTTCTTGTACTTAAGTCGACATTGTGCGTTTTGTATTTAATTCCGATGCAATTTCTGTGTTTCATCGTCAATAAGAAAGACAGAGGGATACAGCAACCTGAAGTGTAGCATCGGAATCTATAACTGGTGTCACAGGAATGGTTCAAAACGTAGACAGTAAGAAGGGTCAGTCTTCTTGTACTTAAGTCGGCATTGTGCCTTTTGTATTTAATTCCGATGCAATATCTGTGTTTCTTCGTCAATAAGAAGGTCAGAGGGATACAGTAAACCTGAAGTGATGCATATTAATTTATAACCAGTGTCACAGGAATGGTTCAAAGCATTGACAGTAAAAAGAATCAGTTTCTTGTACTTAAGTAGGCATTGTGCCTTTTGTATTTACTTCCGATGCAATTTCTGTGTTTCATCGTCAATAAGAAGGTCAGAGGGATACAGTAAACCTGAAGTGAAGCATCGGAATCTATAACAGGTGTCACAGGAATGGTTCAAAACATAGACAGTAAGAAGAGCCAGTCCTCTTGTACTTGAGTTGGCATTGTGCCTATTGTATTTAATTCCGATGTTATATCTGTGTTTCATTGTCAATAAGAAGGTCAGAGGGATTCAGTAAACCTGAAGTGAAGCATCGGAATCTATAACTAGTGTCACAGGAATGGTTCAATACATAGACAGTAAGAAGAGTCAGTTTTCTTGAACTTAAGTCGGCATTGATCATTTTGTATTTAATTCCGATGCAATTCCTGTGTTTCATCGTCAATAAGAAGGTCAGAGGGATACAGTAAACCTGAAGTGAATCATCGGAATCTGTAACTAGTGTCACAGGAATGGTTCAAAACATAGACAGTAAGAAGAGTCAGTCTACTTGTACTTAAGTCGGCATTGTGTCTTTTGTATTTAATTAAGATCCAATTTCTGTGTTTCATCGTCAATATGAAGGTCAGAGGGATACAGTAAACCTGAAGTGAAGCATCGAAATCTATAACTAGTGTCACAGGAATGGTTCAAAACATAGACAGTAAGAAGAGTCAGTTTTCTTGTACTTAAGTCGGCATTGTGCCTTTTATATTTAATTCCGATGCAAGATTTGTGTTTCTTCGTCAATACGAAGGTCAGAGTGATACAGTAAACCTGAAGTGCAGCATCGGAATCTATAACTAGTGTCACAGAAATGGTGCAAATCATAGACAGTAAGAAGAGCCAGTCCTCTTGTACTTGAGTCGGCATTGTGCCTTTTGTATTTAATTCCGATGTTATATCTGGGTTTCATTGTCAATAAGAAGGTCAGAGGGATTCAGTAAACCTGAAGTGAAGCATCGGAATCTAAAACTAGTGTCACAGGAAAGGTTCAATACATAGACAGTAAGAAGAGTCAGTTTTCTTGAACTTAAGTCGGCATTGATCATTTTGTATTTAATTCCGATGCAATTCCTGTGTGTCATCGTCAATAAGAAGGTCAGAGGGATACAGTAAACCTGAAGTGAAGCATCATAATCTATAACTAGTGTCAATGGAATGGTTCAAAACATAGACAGTAAGAAGAGTCAGTCTACTTGTACTTAAGTCGGCATTGTGTCTTTTGTATTTAATTAAGATGCAATTTCTGTGTTTCATCGTCAATATGAAGGACAGAGGGATACAGTAAACCTGAAGTGAAGCATCGAAATCTATAACTAGTGTCACAGGAATGGTTCAAAACATAGACAGTAAGAAGAGTCAGTTTTCTTGTACTTAAGTCGGCATTGTGCCTTTTGTATTTAATTCCGATGCAATTTCTGTGTTTCATCGTCAATAAGAAGGTCAGAGGCATACAGTAAACCTGAAGTGAAGCATCGGAATCTATAACTAGTGTCACAGGAATGGTTCAAAACATAGACAGTAAGAAGAGTTAGTCTTATTGTACTTATGTCGGCATTGTGCCTTTTGTATTTAATTCCGATGCAATTTCTGTGTTTCATCGTCAATACGAAGGTCAGAGGGATACAGTAACCTGAAGTGTAGCATCGGAATCTATAACTGGTGTCACAGGAATGGTTCAAAACATAGACGGTAAGAAGGGTCAGTCTTCTTGTACTTAAGTCGGCATTGTGCCTTTTGTATTTAATTCCGATGCAATATCTGTGTTTCTTCGTCAATAACAAGGTCAGAGGGATACAGTAAACCTGAAGTGATGCATATTAATTTATAACCAGTGTCACAGGAATGGTTCAAAACATTGTCAGTAAAAAGAATCAGTTTCTTGTACTTAAGTAGGCATTGTGCCTTTTGTATTTACTTCCGATGCAATTTCTGTGTTTCATCGTCAATAAGAAGGTCAGAGGGATACAGTAAACCTGAAGTGAAGCTTCGGAATCTATAACAGGTGTCACAGGAATGGTTCAAAACATAGACAGTAAGAATGGTCAGTCTTCTTGAACCTAAGTCGGCATTGTGCCTTTTATATTTAATTCCGATGCAAGATTTGTGTTTCTTCGTCAATACGAAGGTCAGAGTGATACAGTAAACCTGAGTGAAGCATCGGAATCTATAACTAGTGTCACAGAAATGGTTCAAAACATAGACAGTAAGAAGAGCCAGTCCTCTTGTACTTGAGTCGGCATTGTGCCTTTTGTATTTAATTCCGTTGCAATTTCTGTGTTTCATAGTCAATATGAAGGTCAGATGGATACAGTAAACCTGAAGTGAAGCATCGGAATCTATAATTAGTGTCACATGAATGGATCAAAACATAGAGAGTAAGAAGAGTCAGTTATCTTGTACTTAAGTTGACATTATGCGTTTTGTATTTAATTACGATGCAATTTCTGTGTTTCATCGTCAATAAGAAGGTCAGAGGGACATAGTAAACTTGAAGTGAAGCATCGGAATCTATAACTAGTGTCACAGGAATGGTTCAAAACATAGACAGTAAGAAGAGTTAGTCTTATTGTACTTAAGTCGGCATTGTGCCTTTTGTATTTAATTCCGATGCAATTTCTGTCTTTCATCGTCAATACAAAGGTCAGAGGGATACAGTAAACCTGAGGTGAAACATCGGAATCTATAACTAGTGTCACATCAATTGTTCAAAATATAGACAGTAAGAAGTGTCAGTCTTCTTGTACTTAAGACGGCAATGTGCCTTTTGTATATACTTCCGATGTAATTACTGTGTTTCATCGTCAATAAGAAGCTCAGAGGGATACAGTAAACCTGAAGTGAAGTATAGGACTCTATAATTAGTCTCACAGGAATGGTTCAAAACATAGACAGTAAGAAGAGTCAGTTTTCTTGTACTTAAGTCGGCATTGTGCCTTTTGTATTTAATTCCGATGCAATTTCTGTGTTTCATCGTCAAAAAGAACGTCAGAGGGATACAGAAAACCTGAAGTGAAGCATCGGAATCTATAACTATTGTCACAGGAATGGTACAAAACATAGGCAGTAAGAAGAGTTAGTCTTATTGTACTTAAGTCGGCATTGTGCCTTTTGTATTTAATTCCGATGCAATTTCTGTGTTTCATCGTCAATACGAAGGTCAGAGGGATACAGTAACCTGAAGTGTAGCATCGGAATCTATAACTGATGTCACAGTAATGGTTCAAAACATAGACAGTAAGAAGAGTCAGTTTTCTTGTACTTAAGTCGGCATTGTGCCTTTTGTATTTAATTCCGATGCAATTTCTGTGTTTCATCGTCAAAAAGAACGTCAGAGGGATACAGAAAACCTGAAGTGAAGCATCGGAATCTATAACTAGTGTCACATGAATGGTTTAAATCATAGACAGTAAGAAGAGTCAGTTTTCTTGTACTTAAGTAAGCATTGTGACTTTTGGATTTAACTCCGATGCAATTTCTGTGATTCTTCGTCAATAAGAAGGTCAGAGGGATACAGTAAACCTGAAGTGATGCTTATTAATTTATAACCAGTGTCACAGGAATGTTCCAAAACATTGACAGTAAAAAGAATCAGTTTCTTGTACTTAAGTAGGCATTGTGCCTTTTGTATTTACTTCCGATGCAATTCCTGTGTGTCATCGTCAATAAGAAGGTCAGAGGGATACAGTAAACCTGAAGTGAAGCATCGGAATCTATAACTAGTGTCACAGGAATGGTTCAAAACATAGACAGTAAGATGAGTCAGTCTACTTGTACTTAAGTCGGCATTGTGTCTTTTGTATTTAATTAAGATGCAATTTCTGTGTTTCATCGTCAATATGAAGGTCAGAGGGATACAGTAAACCTGAAGTGAAGCATCGAAATCTATAACTAGTGTCACAGGAATGGTTCAAAACATAGACAGTAAGAAGAGTCAGTTTTCTTGTACTTAAGTCGGCATTGTGCCTTTTGTATTTAATTCCGATGCAATTTCTGTGTTTCATCGTCAATAAGAAGGTCAGAGGCATACAGTAAACCTGAAGTGAAGCATCGGAATCTATAACTAGTGTCACAGGAATGGTTCAAAGCATAGACAGTAAGAAGAGTCAGTTATCTTGTACTTAAGTCGGCATTGTGCCTTTGTATTTAATTACGATGCAATTTCTGTGTTTCATCGTCAATAAGAAGGTCAGAGGGACATAGTAAACTTGAAGTGAAGCATCGGAATCTATAACTAGTGTCACAGGAATGGTTCAAAACATAGACAGTAAGAAGAGTTAGTCTTATTGTACTTAAGTCGGCATTGTGCCTTTTGTATTTAATTCCGATGCAATTTCTGTGTTTCATCGTCAATACGAAGGTCAGAGGGATACAGTAACCTGAAGTGTAGCATCGGAATCTATAACTGGTGTCACAGGAATGGTTCAAAACATAGACAGTAAGAAGGGTCAGTCTTCTTGTACTTAAGTCGGCATTGTGCCTTTTGTATTTAATTCCGATGCAATATCTGTGTTTCTTCGTCAATAAGAAGGTCAGAGGGATACAGTAAACCTGAAGTGATGCATATTAATTTATAACCAGTGTCACAGGAATGGTTCAAAACATTGACAGTATAAAGAATCAGTTTCTTGTACTTAAGTAGGCATGTGCCTTTTGTATTTACTTCCGATGCAATTTCTGTGTTTCATCGTGAATAAGAAGGTCAGAGGGATACAGTAAACCTGAAGTGAAGCATCGGAATCTATAACAGGTGTCACAGGAATGGTTCAAAACATAGACAGTAAGAAGGGTCCGTCTTCTTGAACCTAAGTCGGCATTGTGCCTTTTATATTTAATTCCGATGCAAGATTTGTGTTTCTTCGTCAATACGAAGGTCAGAGTGATACAGTAAACCTGAAGTGAAGCATCGGAATCTATAACTAGTGTCACAGAAATGGTTCAAAACATAGACAGTAAGAAGAGCCAGTCCTCTTGTACTTGAGACGGCATTGTGCCTTCTGTATTTAATTCCGTTGCAATTTCTGTGTTTCATCGTCAATATGAAGGTCAGATGGATACAGTAAACCTGAAGTGAAGCGTCGGAATCTATAATTTGTGTCACTTGAGTGGATCAAAACATTGAGAGTAAGAAGAGTCAGTTATCTTGTACTTAAGTTGACATTGTGCGTTTTGTATTTAATTCCGATGCAATTTCTGTGTTTCATCGTCAATACGAAGGTCAGAGGGATACAGTAACCTGAAGTGTAGCATCGGAATCTATAACTGGTGTCACAGGAATTGTTCAAAACATAGACAGTAAGAAGAGTCAGTTTTCTTGTACTTAAGTCGGCATTGTGCCTTTTGTATTTAATTCCGATGCAATTTCTGTGTTTCATCGACAAAAAGAACGTCAGAGGGATACAGAAAACCTGAAGTGAAGCATCGGAATCTATAACTAGTGTCACATGAATGGTTTAAATCATAGACAGTAAGAAGAGTCAGTTTTCTTGTACTTAAGTCGGCATTCTGACTTTTGGATTTAACTCCGATGCAATTTCTGTGTTTCTTCGCCAATAAGAAGGTCAGCGGGATACAGTAAACCTGAAGTGATGCATATTAATTTATAACCAGTGTCACTGGAATGGTTCAAAACATTGACAGTAAAAAGAATCAGTTTCTTGTACTTAAGTAGGCATTGTGCCTTTTGTATTTACTTCCGATGCAATTTCTGTGTTTCATCGTCAATAAGAAGGTCAGAGGGATACAGTAAACCTGAAGTGAAGCATCGGAATCTATAACAGGTGTCACAGGAATGGTTCAAAACATAGACAGTAAGAAGAGCCAGTCCTCTTGTACTTGAGTCGGCATTGTGCCTATTGTATTTAATTCCGATGTTATATCTGTGTTTCATTGTCAATAAGAAGGTCAGAGGGATTCAGTAAACCTGAAGTGAAGCATCGGAATCTATAACTAGTGTCACAGGAATGGTTCAATACATAGACAGTAAGAAGAGCCAGTTTTCTTGAACTTAAGTCGGCATTGATCATTTTGTATTTAATTCCGATGCAATTCCTGTGTTTCATCGTCAATAAGAAGGTCAGAGGGATACAGTAAACCTGAAGTGAAGCATCGGAATCTATAACTAGTGTCACAGGAATGGTTCAAAACATAGACAGTAAGAAGAGTCAGTCTACTTGTACTTAAGTCGCCATTGTGTCTTTTGTATTTAATTAAGATGCAATTTCTGTGTTTCATCGTCAATATGAAGGTCAGAGGGATACAGTAAACCTGAAGTGAAGCATCGAAATCTATAACTAGTGTCACAGGAATGGTTCAAAACATAGACAGTAAGAAGAGTCAGTTTTCTTGTACTTAAGTCGGCATTGTGCCTTTTATATTTAATTCCGATGCAAGATTTGTGTTTCTTCGTCAATACGAAGGTCAGAGTGATACAGTAAACCTGAAGTGAAGCATCGGAATCTATAACTAGTGTCACAGAAATGGTTCAAAACATAGACAGTAAGAAGAGCCAGTCCTCTTGTACTTGAGTCGGCATTGTGCCTTTTGTATTTAATTCCGATGTTATATCTGTGTTTCATTGTCAATACGAAGGTCAGAGGGATTCAGTAAACCTGAAGTGAAGCATCGGAATCTATAACTAGTGTCACAGGAAAGGTTCAATACATAGACAGTAAGAAGAGTCAGTTTTCTTGAACTTAAGTCGGCATTGATCATTTTGTATTTAATTCCGATGCAATTCCTGTGTGTCATCGTCAAGAAGAAGGTCAGAGGGATACAGTAAACCTGAAGTGAGGCATCGGAATCTATAACTAGTGTCACAGGAATGGTTCAAAACATAGACAGTAAGAAGAGTCAGTCTACTTGTACTTTAGTCGGCATTGTGTCTTTTGTATTTAGTTAAGATGCAATTTCTGTGTTTCATCGTCAATATGAAGGTCAGAGGGATACAGTAAACCTGAAGTGAAGCATCGAAATCTATAACTAGTGTCACAGGAATGGTTCAAAACATAGACAGTAAGAAGAGTCAGTTTTCTTGCACTTAAGTCGGCATTGTGCCCTTTGTATTTAATTCCGATGCAATTTCTGTGTTTCATCGTCAATAAGAAGGTCAGAGGCATACAGTAAACCTGAAGTGATGCATCGGAATCTATAACTAGTGTCACAGGAATGGTTCAAAGCATAGACAGTAAGAAGAGTCAGTTATCTTGTACTTAAGTCGGCATTGTGTCTTTGTATTTAATTACGATGAAATTTCTGTGTTTCATCGTCAATAAGAAGGTCAGAGGGACATAGTAAACTTGAAGTGAAGCATCGGAATCTATAACTAGTGTCACAGGAATGGTTCAAAACATAGACAGTAAGAAGAGTTAGTCTTATTGTACTTAAGTCGGCATTGGGCCTTTTGTATTTAATTCCGATGCAATTTCTGTGTTTCATCGTCAATACGAAGGTCAGAGGGATACAGTAACCTGAAGTGTAGCATCGGAATCTATAAATGGTGTCACAGGAATGGTTCAAAACATAGACAGTAAGAAGGGTCAGTCTTCTTGTACTTAAGTCGGCATTGTGCCTTTTGTATTTAATTCCGATGCAATATGTGTGTTTCTTCGTCAATAAGAAGGTCAGAGGGATACAGTAAACCTGAAGTGATGCATATTAATTTATAACCAGTGTCACAGGAATGGTTCAAAACATTGACAGTAAAAAGAATCAGTTTCTTGTACTTAAGTAGGCATTGTGCCTTTTGTATTTACTTCCGATGCAATTTCTGTGTTTCATCGTCAATAAGAAGGTCAGAGGGATACAGTAAACCTGAAGTGAAGCATCGGAATCTATAACAGGTGTCACAGGAATATTTCAAAACATAGACAGTAAGAAGGTTCAGTCTTCTTGAACCTAAGTCGGCATTGTGCCTTTTATATTTAATTCCGATGCAAGATTTGTGTTTCTTCGTCAATACGAAGGTCAGAGTGATACAGTAAACCTGAAGTGAAGCATCGGAATCTATAACTAGTGTCACAGAAATGGTTCAAAACATAGACAGTAAGAAGAGCCAGTCATCTTGTACTTGAGTCGGCATTGTGCCTTTTGTATTTAATTACGATGTTATATCGGTGTTTCATTGTCAATAAGAAGGTCAGAAGGATTCGGTAAACCTGAAGTGAAGCATCGGAATCTATAACTAGTGTCACAGGAATGGTTCAATACATAGACAGTAAGAAGAGTCAGTTTTCTTGAACTTAAGTCTGCATTGTGCCTTTTGTATTTAATTCCGATGCAATTTCTGTCTTTCATCGTCAATACAAAGGTCAGAGGGATACAGTAAACCTGAGGTGAAGCAACGGAATCTATAACTAGTGTCACATCAATTGTTCAAAATATAGACAGTAAGAAGAGTCAGTCTTCTTGTACTTAAGTCGGCAATGTGCCTTTTGTATATACTTCCGATGTAATTACTGTGTTTCATCGTCAATAAGAAGCTCAGAATGATACAGTAAACCTGAAGTGAAGTATAGGACTCTATAATTAGTGTCACAGGAATGGTTCAAAACATAGACAGTAAGAAGAGTCAGCTTTCTTGTACTTAAGTCGGCATTGTGCCTTTTGTATTTAATTCCGATGCAATTTCTGTGTTTCATCGTCAAAAAGAACGTCAGAGGGATACAGAAAACCTGAAGTGAAGCATCGGAATCTATAACTAGTGTCACAGGAATGGTTCAAAACATAGACAGTAAGAAGAGTTAGTCTTATTGTACTTAAGTCGGCATTGTGCGTTTTGTATTTAATTCCGATGCAATTTCTGTGTTTCATCGTCAATAAGAATGTCAGAGGGATACAGTTAACCTGAAGTGAAGCATCGGAATCTATAACTAGTGTCACATGAATGGTTTAAATCATAGACAGTAAGAAGAGTCAGTTTTCTTGTACTTAAGTCGGCATTGTGACTTTTGGATTTAACTCCGATGCAATTTCTGTGTTTCATCGTCAATAAGAAGGTCAGAGGATTACAGTAAACCTGAAGTGAAGCATCGGAATCTAAAACTAGTGCCACATGAATGGTTCAAACATAGACAGTAAGAAGAGTCAGTTTTCTTGTACTTAAGTGCGCATTGTGCCTTTTGTATTTAATTCCGATGCAATTTCTTTGTTTCATCGCCAATAAGAAGGTCAGAGGGATACAGTAAACCTGAAGTGAAGCATCGGAATCTATAACTAGTGTCACAGGAATGGTTCAAACATAGACAGTAAGAAGAGTCAGTTTTCGTGTACTTAAGTCGGCATTGTGCCTTTTGTATATAATTCCGATGCAATTTCTGTGTTTCATCGTCAATAAGAAGGTCAGAGGGATACAGTAAAACTGAAGTGAAGCATCGGAATCTATAACTAGTGTCACATGAATGGTTCAAACATAGACAGTAAGAAGAGTCAGTTTTCTTGTACATAAGTCGGCATTGTGCCTTTTGTATTTAATTCCGTTGCAATTTCTGTGTTTCATCGTCAATATGAAGGTCAGATGGATACAGTAAACCTGAAGTGAAGCATCGGAATCTATAATTAGTGTCACATGAATGGATCAAAACATAGAGAGTAAGAAGAGTCAGTTTTCTTGTACTTAAGTCGACATTGTGCGTTTTGTATTTCATTCCGATGCAATTTCTGTGTTTCATCGTCAATAAGAAGGACAGAGGGATACAGTAACCTTGAAGTGAAGCATCGAAATCTATAACTAGTGTCACAGGAATGGTTCAAATCATAGCCCGTAAGAAGAGTCAGTTTTCTTGTACTTAAGTCTGCATTGTGCCTTTTGTATTTAATTCCGATGCAATTTCTGTCTTTCATCGTCAATACAAAGGTCAGAGGGATACAGTAAACCTGAGGTGAAGCATCGTAATCTATAACTAGTGTCACATCAATTGTTCAAAATATAGACAGTAAGAAGAGTCAGTCTTCTTGTACTTAAGACGGCAATGTGCCTTTTGTATATACTTCCGATGTAATTACTGTGTTTCATCGTCAATAAGAAGCTCAGAGGGATACAGTAAACCTGAAGTGAAGTATAGGACTCTATAATTAGTGTCACAGGAATGGTTCAAAACATAGACAGTAAGAAGAGTCAGTTTTCTTGTACTTAAGTCGGCATTGTGCCTTTTGTATTTAATTCCGATGCAATTTCTGTGTTTCATCGTCAATACGAAGGTCAGAGGGATACAGTAACCTGAAGTGTAGCATCGGAATCTATAACTGGTGTCACAGGAATGGTTCAAAACATAGACAGTAAGAAGAGTCAGTTTTCTTGTACTTAAGTCGGCATTGTGCCTTTTGTATTTAATTCCGATGCAATTTCTATGTTTCATCGTCAAAAAGAACGTCAGAGGGATACAGAAAACCTGAAGTGAAGCATCGGAATCTATAACTAGTGTCACATGAATGGTTTAAATCATAGACAGTAAGAAGAGTCAGTTTTCTTGTACTTAAGTCGGCATTGTGACTTTTGGATTTAACTCCGATGCAATTTCTGTGTTTCTTCGTCAATAAGAAGGTCAGAGGGATACAGTAAACCTGAAGTGATGCATATTAATTTATAACCAGTGTCACAGGAATGGTTTAAAACATTGACAGTAAAAAGAATCAGTTTCTTGTACTTAAGTAGGCATTGTGCCTTTTGTATTTACTTCCGAAGCAATTTCTGTGTTTCATCGTCAATAAGAAGGTCAGAGGGATACAGTAAACCTGAAGTGAAGCATCGGAATCTATAACAGGTGTCACAGGAATGGTTCAAAACATAGACAGTAAGAAGAGCCAGTCCTCTTGTACTTGAGTTGGCATTGTGCCTTTTGTATTTAATTCCGATGTTATATCTGTGTTTCATTGTCAATAAGAAGGTCAGAGGGATTCAGTAAACCTGAAGTGAAGCATCGGAATCTATAACTAGTGTCACAGGAATGGTTCAATACATAGACAGTAAGAAGAGTCAGTTTTCTTGAACTTAAGTCGGCATTGATCATTTTGTATTTAATTCCGATGCAATTCCTGTGTTTCATCGTCAATAAGAAGGTCAGAGGGATACAGTAAACCTGAAGTGAATCATCGGAATCTGTAACTAGTGTCACAGGAATGGTTCAAAACATAGACAGTAAGAAGAGTCAGTCTACTTGTACATAAGTCGGCATTGTGTCTTTTGTATTTAATTAAGATGCAATTTCTGTGTTTCATCGTCAATATGAAGGTCAGAGGGATACAGTAAACCTGAAGTGAAGCATCGAAATCTATAACTAGTGTCACAGGAATGGTTCAAAACATAGACAGTAAGAAGAGTCAGTTTTCTTGTACTTAAGTCGGCATTGTGCCTTTTGTATTTAATTCCGGTGCAATTTCTGTGTTTCATCGTCAATAAGAAGGTCAGAGGCATACAGTAAACCTGAAGTGAAGCATCGGAATCTATAACTAGTGTCACAGGAATGGTTCAAAACATAGACAGTAAGAAGAGTTAGTCTTATTGTACTTAAGTCGGCATTGTGCCTTTTGTATTTAATTCCGATGCAATTTCTGTGTTTCATCGTCAATACGAAGGTCAGAGGGATACAGTAACCTGAAGTGTAGCATCGGAATCTATAACTGGTGTCACAGGAATGGTTCAAAACATAGACAGTAAGAAGGGTCAGTCTTCTTGTACTTAAGTCGGCATTGTGCCTTTTGTATTTAATTCCGATGCAATATCTGTGTTTCTTCGTCAATAACAAGGTCAGAGGGATACAGTAAACCAGAAGTGATGCATATTAATTTATAACCAGTGTCACAGGAATGGTTCAAAATATTGTCAGTAAAAAGAATCAGTTTCTTGTACTTAAGTAGGCATTGTGCCTTTTGTATTTACTTCCGATGCAATTTCTGTGTTTCATCGTCAATAAGAAGGTCAGAGGGATACAGTAACCTGAAGTGTAGCATCGGAATCTATAACTGGTGTCACAGGAATGGTTCAAAACATAGACAGTAAGAAGAGTCAGTTTTCTTGTACCTAAGTCGGCATTGAGCCTTTTGTATTTAATTCCGATGCAATTTCTGTGTTTCATCGTCAAAAAGAACGTCAGAGGGATACAGAAAACCTGAAGTGAAGCATCGGAATCTATAACTAGTGTCACATGAATGGTTTAAATCATAGACAGTAAGAAGAGTCAGTTTTCTTGTACTTAAGTCGGCATTGTGACTTTTGGATTTAACTCCGATGCAATTTCTGTGTTTCCTCGTCAATAAGAAGGTCAGAGGGATACAGTAAACCTGAAGTGATGCATATTAATTTATAACCAGTGTCACAGGAATGGTTCAAAACATTGACAGTAAAAAGAATCAGTTTCTTGTACTTAAGTAGGCATTGTGCCTTTTGTATTTACTTCCGATGCAATTCCTGTGTGTCATCGTCAATAAGAAGGTCAGAGGGATACAGTAAACCTGAAGTGAAGCATCGGAATCTATAACTAGTGTCACAGGAATGGTTCAAAACATAGACAGTAAGAAGAGTCAGTCTACTTGTACTTAAGTCGGCATTGTGTCTTTTGTATTTAATTAAGATGCAATTTCTGTGTTTCATCGTCAATATGAAGGTCAGAGGGATACAGTAAACCTGAAGTGAAGCATCGAAATCTATAACTAGTGTCACAGGAATGGTTCAAAACATAGACAGTAAGAAGAGTCAGTTTTCTTGTACTTAAGTCGGCATTGTGCCTTTTGTATTTAATTCCGATGCAATTTCTGTGTTTCATCGTCAATAAGAAGGTCAGAGGCATACAGTAAACCTGAAGTGAAGCATCGGAATCTATAACTAGTGTCACAGGAATGGTTCAAAGCATAGACAGTAAGAAGAGTCAGTTATCTTGTACTTAAGTCGGCATTGTGCCTTTGTATTTAATTAAGATGCAATTTCTGTGTTTCATCGTCAATAAGAAGGTCAGAGGGACATAGTAAACTTGAAGTGAAGCATCGGAATCTATAACTAGTGTCACAGGAATGGTTCAAATCATAGACAGTAAGAAGAGTTAGTCTTATTGTACTTAAGTCGGCATTGTGCCTTTTGTATTTAATTCCGATGCAATTTCTGTGTTTCATCGTCAATACGAAGGTCAGAGGGATACAGTAACCTGAAGTGTAGCATCGGAATCTATAACTGGTGTCACAGGAATGGTTCAAAACATAGACAGTAAGAAGGGTCAGTCTTCTTGTACTTAAGTCGGCATTGTGCCTTTTGTATTTAATTCCGATGCAATATCTGTGTTTCTTCGTCAATAAGAAGGTCAGAGGGAAACAGTAAACCTGAAGTGATGCATATTAATTTATAACCAGTGTCACGGGAATGGTTCAAAACATTGACAGTAAAAAGAATCAGTTTCTTGTACTTAAGTAGGCATTGTGCCTTTTGTATTTACTTCCGATGCAATTTCTGTGTTTCATCGTCAATAAGAAGGTCAGAGGGATACAGTAAACCTGAAGTGAAGCATCGGAATCTATAACAGGTGTCACAGGAATGGTTCAAAACATAGACAGTAAGAAGGGTCAGTCTTCTTTAACCTAAGTCAGCATTGTGCCTTTTATATTTAATTCCGATGCAAGATTTGTGTTTCTACGTCAATACGAAGGTCAGAGTGATACAGTAAACCTGAAGTGAAGCATCGGAATCTATAACTAGTGTCACAAAAATGGTTCAAAACATAGACAGTAAGAAGAGTCAGTTTTCTTGTACTTAAGTCGGCATTGTGCCTTTTGTATTTAATTCCGATGCAATTTCTGTCTTTCATCGTCAATACAAAGGTCAGAGGGATACAGTAAACCTGAGGTGAAGCATCGGAATCTATAACTAGTGTCACATCAATTGTTCAAAATATAGACAGTAAGAAGAGATAGTCTTATTGTACTTAAGTCGGCATTGTGCCTTTTGTATTTAATTCCGATGCAATTTCTGTGTTTCATCGTCAATACGAAGGTCAGAGGGATACAGTAACCTGAAGTGTAGCATCGGAATCTATAACTGGTGTCACAGGAATTGTTCAAAACATAGACAGTAAGAAGAGTCAGTTTTCTTGTACTTAAGTCGGCATTGTGCCTTTTGTATTTAATTCCGATGCAATTTCTGTGTTTCATCGTCAAAAAGAACGTCAGAGGGATACAGAAAACCTGAAGTGAAGCATCGGAATCTATAACTAGTGTCACATGAATGGTTTAAATCATAGACAGTAAGAAGAGTTAGTCTTATTGTACTTAAGTCGGCATTGTGCCTTTTGTATTTAATTCCGATGCAATTTCTGTGTTTCATCGTCAATAAGAAGGTCAGAGGGATACAGTAAACCTGAAGTGAAGCATCGGAATCTATAACAGGTGTCACAGGAATGGTTCAAAACATAGACAGTAAGAAGAGCCAGTCCTCTTGTACTTGAGTCGGCATTGTGCCTTTTGTATTTAATTCCGATGTTATATCTGTGTTTCATTGTCAATAAGAAGGTCAGAGGGATTCAGTAAACCTGAAGTGAAGCATCGGAATCTGTAACTAGTGTCACAGGAATGGTTCAATACATAGACAGTAAGAAGAGTCAGTTTTCTTGAACTTAAGTCGGCATTGATCATTTTGTATTTAATTCCGATGCAATTCCTGTGTTTCATCGTCAATAAGAAGGTCAGAGGGATACAGTAAACCTGAAGTGAAGCATCGGAATCTATAACTAGTGTCACAGGAATGGTTCAAAACATAGACAGTAAGAAGAGTCAGTCTACTTGTACTTAAGTCGGCATTGTGTCTTTTGTATTTAATTAAGATGCAATTTCTGTGTTTCATCGTCAACATGAAGGTCAGAGGGATACAGTAAACCTGAAGTGAAGCATCGAAATCTATAACTAGTGTCACAGGAATGGTTCAAAACATAGACAGTAAGAAGAGTCAGTTTTCTTGTACTTAAGTCGGCATTGTGCCTTTTGTATTTAATTCCGATGCAATTTCTGTGTTTCATCGTCAATAAGAAGGTCAGAGGCATACAGTAAACCTGAAGTGATGCATCGGAATCAATAACTAGTGTCACAGGAATGGTTCAAAGCATAGACAGTAAGAGGAGTCAGTTATCTTGTACTTAAGTCGGCATTGTGTCTTTGTATTTAATTACGATGCAATTTCTGTGTTTCATCGTCAATAAGAAGGTCAGAGGGACATAGTAAACTTGAAGTGAAGCATGGGAATCTATAACTAGTGTCACAGGAATGGTTCAAAACATAGACAGTAAGAAGAGTTAGTCTTATTGTACTTAAGTCGGCATTGTGCCTTTTGTATTTAATTCCGATGCAATATCTGTGTTTCTTCGTCAATAAGAAGGTCAGAGGGATACAGTAAACCTGAAGTGATGCATATTAATTTATAACCAGTGTCACAGGAATGGTTCAAAACATTGACAGTAAAAAGAATCAGTCTCTTGTACTTAAGTAGGCATTGTGCCTTTTGTATTTACTTCCGATGCAATTTCTGTGTTTCATCGTCAATAAGAAGGTCAGAGGGATACAGTAAACCTGAAGTGAAGCATCGGAATCTATAACAGGTGTCACAGGAATGGTTTAAAACATAGACAGTAAGAAGGTTCAGTCTTCTTGAACCTAAGTCGGCATTGTGCCTTTTATATTTAATTCCGATGCAAGATTTGTGTTTCTTCACCAATACGAAGGTCAGAGTGATACAGTAAACCTGAAGTGAAGCATCGGAATCTATAACTAGTGTCACAGAAATGGTTCAAAACATAGACAGTAAGAAGAGCCAGTCCTCTTGTACTTGAGTCGGCATTGTGCCTTTTGTATTTAATTACGATGTTATATCTGTGTTTCATTGTCAATAAGAAGGTCAGAGGGATTCAGTAAACCTGAAGTGAAGCATCGGAATCTATAACTAGTGTCACAGGAATGGTTCAATACATAGACAGTAAGAAGAGTCAGTTTTCTTGAACTTAAGTCTGCATTGTGCCTTTTGTATTTAATTCCGATGCAATTTCTGTCTTTCATCGTCAATACAAAGGTCAGAGGGATACAGTAAACCTGAGGTGAAGCATCGGAATATATAACTAGTGTCACATCAATTGTTCAAAATATAGACAGTAAGAAGAGTCAGTCTTCTTGTACTTAAGTCGGCAATCTGCCTTTTGTATATACTTCCGATGTAATTACTGTGTTTCATCGTCAACAAGAAGCTCAGAGGGATACAGTAAACCTGAAGTGAAGTATAGGACTCTATAATTAGTGTCACAGGAATGGTGCAAAACATAGACAGTAAGAAGAGTCAGTTTTCTTGTACTTAAGTCGGCATTGTGCCTTTTGTATTTAATTCCGATGCAATTTCTGTGTTTCATCGTCAAAAAGAACGTCAGAGGGATACAGAAAACCTGAAGTGAAGCATCGGAATCTATAACTAGTGTCACAGGAATGGTTCAAAACATAGACAGTAAGAAGAGTTAGTCTTATTGTACTTAAGTCGGCATTGTGCCTTTTGTATTTAATTCCGATGCAATTTCTGCGTTTCATCGTCAATACGAAGGTCAGAGGGATACAGTAACCTGAAGTGTAGCATCGGAATCTATAACTGGTGTCACAGGAATGGTTCAAAACATAGACAG
This sequence comes from Schistocerca americana, assembly GCF_021461395.2. Lineage (NCBI taxonomy): Eukaryota > Metazoa > Arthropoda > Insecta > Orthoptera > Acrididae > Schistocerca > Schistocerca americana. The sequence continues at coordinate 3,981,827 of NW_025725983.1, read as the reverse complement.
TAAGAAGGGTCAGTCTTCTTGTACTTAAGTCGGCATTGTGCCTTTTGTATTTAATTCCGATGCAATATCTGTGTTTCTTCGTCAATAACAAGGTCAGAGGGATGCAGTAAACCTGAAGTGATGCATATTAATTTATAACCAGTGTCACAGGAATGGTTCAAAACATTGACAGTAAAAAGAATCAGTTTCTTGTACTTAAGTAGGCATTGTGCCTTTTGTATTTACTTCCGATGCAATTTCTGTGATTCATCGTCAATAAGAAGGTCAGAGGGATACAGTAAACCTGAAGTGAAGCATCGGAATCTATAACAGGTGTCACAGGAATGGTTCAAAACATAGACAGTAAGAAGGGTCAGTCTTCTTGAACCTAAGTCGGCATTGTGCCTTTTATATTTAATTCCGATGCAAGATTTGTGTTTCTTCGTCAATACGAAGGTCAGAGTGATACAGTAAACCTGAAGTGAAGCATCGGAATCTATAACTAGTGTCACAGAAATGGTTCAAAACATAGACAGTAAGAAGAGCCAGTCCTCTTGTGCCTTTTGTATTTAATTCCGATGTTATATCTGTGTTTCATTGTCAATAAGAAGGTCAGAGGGATTCAGTAAACCTGAAGTGAAGCATCGGAATCTATAACTAGTTTCACAGGAATGGTTCAATACATAGACAGTAAGAAGAGTCAGTTTTCTTGAACTTAAGTCGGCATTGATCATTTTGTATTTAATTCCGATGCAATTCCTGTGTTTCATCGTCAATAAGAAGGTCAGAGGGATACAGTAAACCTGAAGTGAAGCATCGGAATCTATAACTAGTGTCACAGGAATGGTTCAAAACATAGACAGTAAGAAGAGTCAGTCTACTTGTACTTAAGTCGGCATTGTGTCTTTTGTATTTAATTAAGATGCAATTTCTGTGTTTCATCGTCAATATGAAGGTCAGAGGGATTCAGTAAACCTGAAGTGAAGCATCGAAATCTATAACTAGTGTCACATGAATGGTCTAAAACATAGACAGTAAGAAGAGTCAGTTTTCTTGTACTTAAGACGGCATTGTGTCTTTTGTATTTAATTCCGATGCAATATCTGTGTTTCTTCGTCAATACGAAGGTCAGAGTGATACAGTAAACCTCAAGTGAAGCCTCGGAATCTATAACTAGTGTCACAGAAATGGTTCAAAACATAGACAGTAAGAAGAGCCAGTCCTCTTGTACTTGAGTCGGCATTGTGCCTTTTGTATTTAATTCCGATGTTATATCTGTGTTTCATCGTCAATAAGAAGGTCAGAGGGATTCAGTAAACCTCAAGTGAAGCATCGGAATCTATAACTAGTGACACAGGAATATTTCAATACATAGACAGTAAGAAGAGTCAGTTTTGTTGAACTTAAGTCGGCATTGTTCATTTTGTATTTAATTCCGATGCAATGTCTGTGTTTCATCGTCAATAAGAAGGTCAGAGGGATACAGTAAACCTGAAGTGAACCATCGGAATCTATAACTAGTGTCACAGGAATGGTTCAAAACATAGACAGTAAGAAGAGTCAGTTTACTTGTACTTAAGTCGGCATTGTGCCTTTTGTATTTAATTCCGATGCAATTTTTGTGTTTCATCGTCAATAAGAAGGTCAGAGGGATACAGTAACCTGAAGTGAAGCATCGGAATCTATAACTAGTGTCACATGAATGGTTCAAAGCATAGACAGTAAGATGAGTCAGTTATCTTGTACTTAAGTTGGCATTGTGCCTTTGTATTTAATTACGATGCAATTTCTGTGTTCCATCGTCAATAAGAGGGTCACAGGGATACCGTAAACCTGAAGTGAACTATCGGAATCTATAACTAGTGTCACAGGAATGGATCAAAGCATAGACTGAAAGAAGAGTGAGTTATCTTGTACTTAAGTCGGCATTGTGACTTTTGTATTTAGTTCCGAAGCAATTTCTGTGATTCATCGTCAATGAGAAGGTCAGAGGGATACAGTACACCAGGAATAAAGCATCGGAATCTATAACTAGTGTCACAGGAATGGTTCAAAGCATAGACAGAAAGAAGAGTCAGTTTACTTGTACTTAAGTCGGCATTGTGCCTTTTGTATTTAATTCCGATGCAATTTCTGTGCTTCATCGTGAATAAGAAAGTCTGAGGGATACAGTAAACCTGAGGAGAAACATCGGAATCTATAACTAGTGTCACATGAATGGTTCAAATCATAGACAGTTAGAAGAGTCAGTTTTCTTGTACTTAAGTCGGCATTGTGCCTTTTGTATTTAATTCCGATGCAATTTCGATGTTTCATCGTCAATAAGAAGGTCAGAGGGATACAGTAAACCTGAAGTGAAGCATCGGAATCTATAACTAGTGTCACATGAATGGTTCAAAGCATAGACAGTGAGAAGAGTCACTCTTCTTGTACTTAAGTCGGCATTGTGCCTTTGTATTTAATTACGATGCAATTTCTGTGTTTCATCGTCAATAAGAAAGTTAGAGGGATACAGTAAACCTGAAGTGAAGCATCGGAATCTATAACTAGTGTCACAGGAATGGATCAAAGCATAGACTGAAAGAAGAGTGAGTTATCTTGTACTTAAGTCGGCATTGTGCCTTTTGTATTTATTTCCGAAGCAATTTCTGTGATTCATCGTCAATGAGAAGGTCAGAGGGATACAGTACACATGGAGTAAAGCATCGGAATCTATAACTAGTGTCACATGAATGGTCTAAAACATAGACAGTAAGAAGAGTCAGTTTTCTTGTACTTAAGTCGGCATTATGCCTTTTGTATATAATACCGATGAAATTTCTGTGTTTCATCGTCAATAAGAAGGTCAGAGGGATACAGTAAACTGAAGTGAGGCATCGGAATCTATAACTAGTGTCACAGGAGCGGATCAAAGCATAGACAGTAAGAAGAGTCAGTTTTCTTGTACTTAAGTCGGCATTGTGCCTTTTGTATTTAATTCCGAAGCAATTTCTGTGATTCATCGTCAATAAGAAGGTCAGAGGGATACAGTAAACCTGAAGTAAAGCATCGGAATCTATAACTAGTGTCACAGAAATGGTTCAAAACATAGACAGTAAGAAGAGCCAGTCCTCTTGTACTTGAGTCGGCATTGTGCCTTTTGTATTTAATTCCGATGTTATATCTGTGTTTCATCGTCAATAAGAAGGTCAGAGGGATTCAGTAAACCTCAAGTGAAGCATCGGAATCTATAACTAGTGACACAGGAATATTTCAATACATAGACAGTAAGAAGAGTCAGTTTTCCGGAACTTAAGTCGGCATTGTTCATTTTGTATTTAATTCCGATGCAATTTCTGTGTTTCATCGTCAATAAGAAGGTCAGAGGGATACAGTAAACCTGAAGTGAACCATCGGAATCTATAACTAGTGTCACAGGAATGGTTCAAAACATAGACAGTAAGAAGAGTCAGTCTACTTGTACTTAAGTCGGCATTGTGCCTTTTGTATTTAATTCCGATGCAATTTCTGTGTTTCATCGTCAATAAGAAGGTCAGAGGGATACAGTAACCTGAAGTGAAGCATCGGAATCTATAACTAGTGTCACATGAATGGTTCAAAGCATAGACAGTAAGATGTGTCAGTTATCTTGTACTTAAGTTGGCATTGTGCCTTTGTATTTAATTACGATGCAATTTCTGTGTTTCATCGTCAATAAGAGGGTCAGAGGGATACCGTAAACCTGAAGTGAACTATCGGAATCTATAACTAGTGTCACAGGAATGGATCAAAGCATAGACTGAAAGAAGAGTGAGTTATCTTGTACTTAAGTCGGCATTGTGACTTTTGTATTTAGTTCCGAAGCAATTTCTGTGATTCATCGTCAATGAGAAGGTCAGAGGGATACAGTACACCAGGAATAAAGCATCGGAATCTATAACTAGTGTCACAGGAATGGTTCAAAGCATAGACAGAAAGAAGAGTCAGTTTACTTGTATTTAAGTCGGCATTGTGCCTTTTGTATTTAATTCCCATGCAATTTCTGTGCTTCATCGTGAATAAGAAAGTCTGAGGGATACAGTAAACCTGAGGTGAAACATCGGAATCTATTACTAGTGTCACATGAATGGTTCAAATCATTGACAGTAAGAAGAGTCAGTTTTCTTGTACTTAAGTCGGCATTGTGCCTTTGTATTTAATTACGATGCAATTTCTGTGTTTCATCGTCAATAAGAAAGTCAGAGGGATACAGTAAACCTGAAGTGAAGCATCGGAATCTATAACTAGTGTCACAGGAATGGATCAAAGCATAGACTGAAAGAAGAGTGAGTTATCTTGTACTTAAGTCGGCATTGTGCCTTTTGTATTTATTTCCGAAGAAATTTCTGTGATTCATCGTCAATGAGAAGGTCAGAGGGATACAGTACACATGGAGTAAAGCATCGGAATCTATAACTAGTGTCACATGAATGGTCTTAAACATAGACAGTAAGTAGAGTCAGTTTTCTTGTACTTAAGTCGGCATTATGCGTTTTGTATATAATACCGATGAAATTTCTGTGTTTCATCGTCAATAAGAAGGTCAGAGGGATACAGTAAACTGAAGTGAAGCATCGGAATCTATAACTAGTGTCACAGGAGCGGATCAAAGCATAGACAGTAAGAAGAGTCAGTTTTCTTGTACTTAAGTCGGCATTGTGCCTTTTGTATTTAATTCCGAAGCAATTTCTGTGATTCATCGTCAATAAGAAGGTCAGAGGGATACAGTAAAACTGAAGTGAAGCATCGGAATCTATAACTAGTGTCACATGAATGGTTCAAACATAGAAAGTAAGAAGAGTCAGTTTTCTTGTACATAAGTCGGCATTGTGACTTTTGTATTTAATTCCGTTGCAATATCTGTGTTTCATCGTCAATAAGAAGGACAGAGGGTTACAGTAAGCCTGAAGTGAAGCATCGGAATCTATAACTAGTGTCACATGAATGGTTCAAACATAGACAGTAAGAAGAGTCAGTTTTCTTGTACTTAAGTCGGCATTGTGCCTTTTGTATATAATTCCGATGCAATTTCTGTGTTTCATCGTCAATAAGATGGTCAGAGGGATACAGTAAAACTGAAGTGAAGCATCGGAATCTATAACTAGTGTCACATGAATGGTTCAAACATAGACAGTAAGAAGAGTCAGTTTTCTTGTACATAAGTCGGCATTGTGACTTTTGTATTTAATTCCGTTGCAATGTCTGTGTTTCATCGTCAATAAGAAGGACAGAGGGATACAGTAACCTTGAAGTGAAGCATCGGAATCTATAACTAGTGTCACAGGAATGGTTCAAATCATAGCCTATAAGAAGAGTCAGTTTTCTTGTACTTAAGTCTGGATTGTGCCTTTTGTATTTAATTCCGATGCAATTTCTGTCTTTCATCGTCACTACAAAGGTCAGAGGGATACAGTAAACCTGAGGTGGAGCATCGGAATCTATAACTAGTGTCACATCAATTGTTCAAAATATAGACAGTAAGAAGAGTCAGTCTTCTTGTACATAAGTCGGCAATGTGCCTTTTGTATATACTTGCGATGTAATTACTGTGTTTCATCGTCAATAAGAAGCTCAGAGGGATACAGTAAACCTGAAGTGAAGTATTGGACGCTATAATTAGTGTCACAGGAATGGTTCAAAAACATAGACAGTAAGAAGAGTCAGTTTTCTTGTACTTAAGTCGGCATTGTGCCTTTTGTATTTAATTCCGTTGCAATTTCTGTGTTTCATCGTCAATAAGAACGTCAGAGGGATACAGTAAACCTGAAGTGAAGCATAGGAATTTATAACTAGTGTCACAGGAATGGTTCAAAACATTGACAGTAAGAAGAATCAGTTTTCTTGTACTTAAGTAGGCATTGTGCCTTTTGTATTAACTTCCGATGCAATTTCTGTGTTTCATCGTCAATAAGAAGGTCAGAGGGATACAGTAAACCTGAAGTGAAGCATCGGAATCTATAACAGGTGTCACAGGAATGGTTCAAAACATAGACAGTAAGAAGAGTCAGTCTACTTGTACTTAAGTCGGCATTGTGCCTTTTGTATTTAATTCCGATGCAATTTCTGTGTTTCATCGTCAATAAGAAGGTCAGAGGGATACAGTAACCTGACGTAAAGCATCGGAATCTATAACTAGTGTCACATGAATGGTTCAAAGCATAGACAGTAAGATGAGTCAGTTATCTTGTACTTAAGTTGGCATTGTGCCTTTGTATTCAATTACGATGCAATTTCTGTGTTTCATCGTCAATAAGAGGGTCAGAGGGATACCGTAAACCTGAAGTGAACTATCGGAATCTATAACTAGTGTCACAGGAATGGATCAAAGCATAGACTGAAAGAAGAGTGAGTTATCTTGTACTTAAGTCGGCATTGTGACTTTTGTATTTAGTTCCGAAGCAATTTCTGTGATTCATCGTCAATGAGAAGGTCAGAGGGATACAGTACACATGGAGTAAAGCATCGGAATCTATAACTAGTGTCACATGAATGGTCTTAAACATAGACAGTAAGTAGAGTCAGTTTTCTTGTACTTAAGTCGGCATTATGCGTTTTGTATATAATACCGATGAAATTTCTGTGTTTCATCGTCAATAAGAAGGTCAGAGGGATACAGTAAACTGAAGTGAAGCATCGGAATCTATAACTAGTGTCACAGGAGCGGATCAAAGCATAGACAGTAAGAAGAGTCAGTTTTCTTGTACTTAAGTCGGCATTGTGCCTTTTGTATTTAATTCCGAAGCAATTTCTGTGATTCATCGTCAATAAGAAGGTCAGAGGGATACAGTAAAACTGAAGTGAAGCATCGGAATCTATAACTAGTGTCACATGAATGGTTCAAACATAGAAAGTAAGAAGAGTCAGTTTTCTTGTACATAAGTCGGCATTGTGACTTTTGTATTTAATTCCGTTGCAATATCTGTGTTTCATCGTCAATAAGAAGGACAGAGGGTTACAGTAAGCCTGAAGTGAAGCATCGGAATCTATAACTAGTGTCACATGAATGGTTCAAACATAGACAGTAAGAAGAGTCAGTTTTCTTGTACTTAAGTCGGCATTGTGCCTTTTGTATATAATTCCGATGCAATTTCTGTGTTTCATCGTCAATAAGATGGTCAGAGGGATACAGTAAAACTGAAGTGAAGCATCGGAATCTATAACTAGTGTCACATGAATGGTTCAAACATAGACAGTAAGAAGAGTCAGTTTTCTTGTACATAAGTCGGCATTGTGACTTTTGTATTTAATTCCGTTGCAATGTCTGTGTTTCATCGTCAATAAGAAGGACAGAGGGATACAGTAACCTTGAAGTGAAGCATCGGAATCTATAACTAGTGTCACAGGAATGGTTCAAATCATAGCCTATAAGAAGAGTCAGTTTTCTTGTACTTAAGTCTGGATTGTGCCTTTTGTATTTAATTCCGATGCAATTTCTGTCTTTCATCGTCACTACAAAGGTCAGAGGGATACAGTAAACCTGAGGTGGAGCATCGGAATCTATAACTAGTGTCACATCAATTGTTCAAAATATAGACAGTAAGAAGAGTCAGTCTTCTTGTACATAAGTCGGCAATGTGCCTTTTGTATATACTTGCGATGTAATTACTGTGTTTCATCGTCAATAAGAAGCTCAGAGGGATACAGTAAACCTGAAGTGAAGTATTGGACGCTATAATTAGTGTCACAGGAATGGTTCAAAAACATAGACAGTAAGAAGAGTCAGTTTTCTTGTACTTAAGTCGGCATTGTGCCTTTTGTATTTAATTCCGTTGCAATTTCTGTGTTTCATCGTCAATAAGAACGTCAGAGGGATACAGTAAACCTGAAGTGAAGCATAGGAATTTATAACTAGTGTCACAGGAATGGTTCAAAACATTGACAGTAAGAAGAATCAGTTTTCTTGTACTTAAGTAGGCATTGTGCCTTTTGTATTAACTTCCGATGCAATTTCTGTGTTTCATCGTCAATAAGAAGGTCAGAGGGATACAGTAAACCTGAAGTGAAGCATCGGAATCTATAACAGGTGTCACAGGAATGGTTCAAAACATAGACAGTAAGAAGAGTCAGTCTACTTGTACTTAAGTCGGCATTGTGCCTTTTGTATTTAATTCCGATGCAATTTCTGTGTTTCATCGTCAATAAGAAGGTCAGAGGGATACAGTAACCTGACGTAAAGCATCGGAATCTATAACTAGTGTCACATGAATGGTTCAAAGCATAGACAGTAAGATGAGTCAGTTATCTTGTACTTAAGTTGGCATTGTGCCTTTGTATTCAATTACGATGCAATTTCTGTGTTTCATCGTCAATAAGAGGGTCAGAGGGATACCGTAAACCTGAAGTGAACTATCGGAATCTATAACTAGTGTCACAGGAATGGATCAAAGCATAGACTGAAAGAAGAGTGAGTTATCTTGTACTTAAGTCGGCATTGTGACTTTTGTATTTAGTTCCGAAGCAATTTCTGTGATTCATCGTCAATGAGAAGGTCAGAGGGATACAGTACACCAGGAATAAAGCATCGGAATCTATAACTAGTGTCACAGGAATGGTTCAAAGCATAGACAGAAAGAAGAGTCAGTTTACTTGTACTTAAGTCGGCATTGTGCCTTTTGTATTTAATTCCCATGCAATTTCTGTGCTTCATCGTGAATAAGAAAGTCTGAGGGATACAGTAAACCTGAGGTGAAACATCGGAATCTATAACTAGTGTCACATGAATGGTTCAAATCATAGACAGTAAGAAGAGTCAGTTTTCTTGTACTTAAGTCGGCATTGTGCCTTTTGTATTTAATTCCGATGCAATTTCTGTGTTTCATCGTCAATAAGAAGGTCAGAGGGATACAGTAAACCTGAAGTGAAGCATCGGAATCTATAACTAGTGTCACATGAATGGTTCAAAGCATAGACAGTGAGAAGAGTCACTCTTCTTGTACTTCAGTCGGCATTGTGCCTTTGTATTTAATTACGATGCAATTTCTGTGTTTCATCGTCAATAAGAAAGTCAGAGGGATACAGTAAACCTGAAGTGAAGCATCGGAATCTATAACTAGTGTCACAGGAATGGATCAAAGCATAGACTGAAAGAAGAGTGAGTTATCTTGTACTTAAGTCGGCATTGTGCCTTTTGTATTTATTTCCGAAGCAATTTCTGTGATTCATCGTCAATGAGAAGGTCAGAGGGATACAGTACACATGGAGTAAAGCATCGGAATCTATAACTAGTGTCACATGAATGGTCTTAAACATAGACAGTAAGTAGAGTCAGTTTTCTTGTACTTAAGTCGGCATTATGCGTTTTGTATATAATACCGATGAAATTTCTGTGTTTCATCGTCAATAAGAAGGTCAGAGGGATACAGTAAACTGAAGTGAAGCATCGGAATCTATAACTAGTGTCACAGGAGCGGATCAAAGCATAGACAGTAAGAAGAGTCAGTTTTCTTGTACTTAAGTCGGCATTGTGCCTTTTGTATTTAATTCCGAAGCAATTTCTGTGATTCATCGTCAATAAGAAGGTCAGAGGGATACAGTAAAACTGAAGTGAAGCATCGGAATCTATAACTAGTGTCACATGAATGGTTCAAACATAGACAGTAAGAAGAGTCAGTTTTCTTGTACATAAGTCGGCATTGTGACTTTTGTATTTAATTCCGTTGCAATTTCTGTGTTTCATCGTCAATAAGAAGGACAGAGGGTTACAGTAAGCCTGAAGTGAAGCATCGGAATCTATAACTAGTGTCACATGAATGGTTCAAACATAGACAGTAAGAAGAGTCAGTTTTCTTGTACTTAAGTCGGCATTGTGCCTTTTGTATATAATTCCGATGCAATTTCTGTGTTTCATCGTCAATAAGATGGTCAGAGGGATACAGTAAAACTGAAGTGAAGCATCGGAATCTATAACTAGTGTCACATGAATGGTTCAAACATAGACAGTAAGAAGAGTCAGTTTTCTTGTACATAAGTCGGCATTGTGACTTTTGTATTTAATTCCGTTGCAATTTCTGTGTTTCATCGTCAATATGAAGGACAGAGGGATACAGTAACCTTGAAGTGAAGCATCGGAATCTATAACTAGTGTCACAGGAATGGTTCAAATCATAGCCCATAAGAAGAGTCAGTTTTCTTGTACTTAAGTCTGGATTGTGCCTTTTGTATTTAATTCCGATGCAATTTCTGTCTTTCATCGTCACTACAAAGGTCAGAGGGATACAGTAAACCTGAGGTGAAGCATCGGAATCTATAACTAGTGTCACATCAATTGTTCAAAATATAGACAGTAAGAAGAGTCAGTCTTCTTGTACTTAAGTCGGCAATGTGCCTTTTGTATATACTTGCGATGTAATTACTGTGTTTCATCGTCAATAAGAAGCTCAGAGGGATACAGTAAACCTGAAGTGAAGTATTGGACGCTATAATTAGTGTCACAGGAATGGTTCAAAAACATAGACAGTAAGAAGAGTCAGTTTTCTTGTACTTAAGTCGGCATTGTGCCTTTTGTATTTAATTCCGTTGCAATTTCTGTGTTTCATCGTCAATAAGAACGTCAGAGGGATACAGTAAACCTGAAGTGAAGCATAGGAATTTATAACTAGTGTCACAGGAATGGTTCAAAACATTGACAGTAAGAAGAATCAGTTTTCTTGTACTTAAGTAGGCATTGTGCCTTTTGTATTAACTTCCGATGCAATTTCTGTGTTTCATCGTCAATAAGAAGGTCAGAGGGATACAGTAAACCTGAAGTGAAGCATCGGAATCTATAACAGGTGTCACAGGAATGGTTCAAAACATAGACAGTAAGAAGAGTCAGTCTACTTGTACTTAAGTCGGCATTGTGCCTTTTGTATTTAATTCCGAGCAAATTTCTGTGTTTCATCGTCAATAAGAAGGTCAGAGGGATACAGTAACCTGACGTAAAGCATCGGAATCTATAACTAGTGTCACATGAATGGTTCAAAGCATAGATAGTAAGATGAGTCAGTTATCTTGTACTTAAGTTGGCATTGTGCCTTTGTATTCAATTACGATGCAATTTCTGTGTTTCATCGTCAATAAGAGGGTCAGAGGGAAACCGTAAACCTGAAGTGAACTATCGGAATCTATAACTAGTGTCACAGGAATGGATCAAAGCATAGACTGAAAGAAGAGTGAGTTATCTTGTACTTAAGTCGGCATTGTGACTTTTGTATTTAGTTCCGAAGCAATTTCTGTGATTCATCGTCAATGAGAAGGTCAGAGGGATACAGTACACCAGGAATAAAGCATCGGAATCTATAACTAGTGTCACAGGAATGGTTCAAAGCATAGACAGAAAGAAGAGTCAGTTTACTTGTACTTAAGTCGGCATTGTGCCTTTTGTATTTAATTCCCATGCAATTTCTGTGCTTCATCGTGAATAAGAAAGTCTGAGGGATACAGTAAACCTGAGGTGAAACATCGGAATCTATAACTAGTGTCACATGAATGGTTCAAATCATAGACAGTAAGAAGAGTCAGTTTTCTTGTACTTAAGTCGGCATTGTGCCTTTTGTATTTAATTCCGATGCAATTTCTGTGTTTCATCGTCAATAAGAAGGTCAGAGGGATACAGTAAACCTGAAGTGAAGCATCGGAATCTATAACTAGTGTCACATGAATGGTTCAAAGCATAGACAGTGAGAAGAGTCACTCTTCTTGTACTTCAGTCGGCATTGTGCCTTTGTATTTAATTACGATGCAATTTCTGTGTTTCATCGTCAATAACAAAGTCAGAGGGATACAGTAAACCTGAAGTGAAGCATCGGAATCTATAACTAGTGTCACAGGAATGGATCAAACATAGACTGAAAGAAGAGTGAGTTATCTTGTACTTAAGTCGGCATTGTGCCTTTTGTATTTATTTCCGAAGCAATTTCTGTGATTCATCGTCAATGAGAAGGTCAGAGGGATACAGTACACATGGAGTAAAGCATCGGAATCTATAACTAGTGTCACATGAATGGTCTAAAACATAGACAGTAAGAAGAGTCAGTTTTCTTGTACTTAAGTCGGCATTATGCGTTTTGTATATAATACCGATGAAATTTCTGTGTTTCATCGTCAATAAGAAGGTCAGAGGGATACAGTAAACTGAAGTGAAGAATCGGAATCTATAACTAGTGTCACAGGAGCGGATCAAAGCATAGACAGTAAGAAGAGTCAGTTTTCTTGTACTTAAGTCGGCATTGTGCCTTTTGTATTTAATTCCGAAGCAATTTCTGTGATTCATCGTCAATAAGAAGGTCAGAGGGATACAGTAAACCTGAAGTAAAGCATCGGAATCTATAACTAGCGTCAGATGAATGGTTTAAATCATAGACAGTAAGAAGAGTCAGTTTTCTTGTACTTAAGTCGTCATTGTGCCTTTTGGATGTAACTTCGATGCAATTTCTGTGTTTCATCGTCAATAAGAAGGTCAGAGGGTTACAGTAAGCCTGAAGTGAAGCATCGGAATCTATAACTAGTGTCACATGAATGGTTCAAACATAGACAGTAAGAAGAGTCAGTTTTCTTGTACTTAAGTCGGCATTGTGCCTTTTGTATATAATTCCGATGCAATTTCTGTGTTTCATCTTCAATAAGATGGTCAGAGGGATACAGTAAAACTGAAGTGAAGCATCGGAATCTATAACTAGTGTCACATGAATGGTTCAAACATAGACAGTAAGAAGAGTCAGTTTTCTTGTACATAAGTCGGCATTGTGACTTTTGTATTTAATTCCGTTGCAATTTCTGTGTTTCATCGTCAATGAGAAGGACAGAGGGATACAGTAACCTTGAAGTGAAGCATCGGAATCTATAACTAGTGTCACAGGAATGGTTCAAATCATAGCCCGTAAGAAGAGTCAGTTTTCTTGTACTTAAGTCTGGATTGTGCCTTTTGTATTTAATTCCGATGCAATTTCTGTCTTTCATCGTCACTACAAAGGTCAGAGGGATACAGTAAACCTGAGGTGAAGCATCGGAATCTATAACTAGTGTCACATCAATTGTTCAAAATATAGACAGTAAGAAGAGTCAGTCTTCTTGTACTTAAGTCGGCAATGTGCCTTTTGTATATACTTGCGATGTAATTACTGTGTTTCATCGTCAATAAGAAGCTCAGAGGGATACAGTAAACCTGAAGTGAAGTATTGGACGCTATAATTAGTGTCACAGGAATGGTTCAAAAACATAGACAGTAAGAAGAGTCAGTTTTCTTGTACTTAAGTCGGCATTGTGCCTTTTGTATTTAATTCCGTTGCAATTTCTGTGTTTCATCGTCAATAAGAACGTCAGAGGGATACAGTAAACCTGAAGTGAAGCATAGGAATTTATAACTAGTGTCACAGGAATGGTTCAAAACATTGACAGTAAGAAGAATCAGTTTTATTGTACTTAAGTAGGCATTGTGCCTTTTGTATTAACTTCCGATGCAATTTCTGTGTTTCATCGTCAATAAGAAGGTCAGAGGGATACAGCAAACCTGAAGTGAAGCATCGGAATCTATAACAGGTGTCACAGGAATGGTTCAAAACATAGACAGTAAGAAGGGTCAGTCTTCTTGAACTTAAGTCGGCATTGTGCCTTTTATATTTAATTCCGATGCAATATCTGTGTTTCTTCGTCAATACTAAGGTCAGAGTGATACAGTAAACCTGAAGTGAAGCATCGGAATCTCTAACTAGTGTCACAGAAATGGTTCAAAACTTAGACATTAAGAAGAGCCAGTCCTCTTGTACTTGAGTCGGCATTGTGCCTTTTGTATTTAATTCCGATGTTATATCTGTGTTACATTGTCAATAACAAGGTCAGAGGAATTCAGTAAACCTGAAGTGATGCATCGGAATCTATAACTAGTGTCACAGGAATGGTTCAATACATAGACAGTAAGAAGAGTCAGTTTTTTTGAAATTAAGTCGGCATTGTTCATTTTGTATTTAATTGCGATGCAATTTCTGTGTTTCATCGTCAATAAGAAGGTCAGAGGGATATAGTAAACCTGAAGTGAAGCATCGGAATCTATAACTAGTGTCACAGGAATGGTTCAAAACATAGAGAGTAAGAAGAGTCAGTCTACTTGTACTTAAGACGGCATTGTGCCTTTTGTATTTAATTAAGATGCAATTTCTGTGTTTCATCGTCAATATGAAGGTCAGAGGGATACAGTAAACCTGAAGTGAAGCATCGAAATCTATAACTACTGTCACAGGAATGGTTCAAAGCATAGACAGTAAGAAGAGTCAGTTATCTTGTACTTAAGTCGGCATTGTGCCTTTGTATTTAATTACGATGCAATTTCTGTGTTTCATCGTCAACAAGAAGGTCAGAGGGATACAGATAACCTGAAGTGAAGCATCGGAATCTATAACTAGTGTCACAGGAATGGATCAAAGCATAGACTGAAAGAAGAGTAAGTTATCTTGTACTTAAGTCGGCATTGTGACTTTTGTATTTAATTCCGATGCAATATCTGTGTTTCATCGTCAATACGATGGTCAGAGGGATACAGTAACCTGAAGTGAAGCATCGGAATCTATAACTGGTGTCACAGGAATGGTTCAAATCATAGACAGTAAGAAGGGTCAGTCTTCTTGCACTTAAGTCAGCATTGTGCCTTTTGTATTTAATTCCGATGCAATATCTGTGTTTCTTCGTCAATAAGAAGGTCAGAGGGATACAGTAAACCTGAAGTGATGCATAGGAATTTATAACTAGTGTCACAGGAATGGTTCAAAACATTGACAGTAAGAAGAATCAGTTTTCTTGTACTTAAGTAGGCATTGTGCATTTTGTATTTACTTCCGATGCAATTTCTGTGTTTCATCGTCAATAAGAAGGTCAGAGGGATACAGTAAACCTGAAGTGAAACATCGGAATCTATAACAGGTGTCACAGGAATGGTTCAAAACATAGACAGTAAGAAGGGTCAGTCTTCTTGAACTTAAGTCGGCATTGTGCCTTTTATATTTAATTCCGATGCAATATCTGTGTTTCTTCGTCAATACGAAGGTCCGAGTGATACAGTAAACCTGAAGTGAAGCATCGGAATCTATAACTAGTGTCACAGAAATGGTTCAAAACATAGACAGTAAGAAGAGCCAGTCCTCTTGTACTTGAGTCGGCATTGTGCCTTTTGTATTTATTTCCGATGCTATATGTGTGTTTCATCGTCAATAAGAACGTCAGAGGGATACAGTAAACCTGAAGTGAAGCATCGGAATCTATAACTAGTGTCACAGGAAAGGTTCAAAACATAGACAGTAGGAAGAGTCAGTTTTCTTGTACTTAAGTCGGCGTTGTGCCTTTTGTATTTAATTCCGATGCAATTTCTGTATTTCATCGTCAATAAGAAGGTCAGAGGGATACACTAAACCTGAAGTGAAGCATCGGGATCTATAACTAGTGTCACATGAATGGTTCAAATTATAGACAGTAAGAAGAGTCAGATTTCTTGTACTTAAGTCGGCATTGTGCCTTTTGTATTTAATTCCGATTCAATTTCTGTGTTTCATCGTCAATAAGAAGGTCAGAGGGATACATTAAACCTGAAGTGAAGCATCGGAATCTATAACTAGTGTCACATGAATGGTTCAAAACATAGACAGTAAGAAGAGTCAGTTATCTTGTACTTAAGTCGGTATTGTGCATTTTGTATATAATTCCGATGCAATTTCTGTGTTTCATCGTCAATAAGAAGGTCAGAGGGATACAGTAAACCTGAAGTGAAGCATTGGAATCTATAACTAGTGTCACAGGAATAGTTCAAAACATAGACAGTATGAAGAGTCAGTTTTCTTGTACTTAAGTCGGCATTGTTCCTTTACTATTTAATTCCGATGCAATTTCTATGTTTCATCGTCAATAAGAAGGTCAGAGGGATACTGTAAACCTGAAGTGAATCATCGGAATCAATAACTAGTGTCACAGGAGCGGATCAAAGCATTGACAGTGAGAAGAGTCAGTTTTCTTGTACTTAAGTCGGCATTGTGCTTTTTGTATTTAATTCCGAAGCAATTTCTGTGATTCATCGTCAATACAAAGGTCAGAGGGATACAGTAAACCTGAGGTGAAGCATCGGAATCTATAACTAGTGTCACATGAATGGTTCAAATTATAGACAGTAAGAAGAGTCAGATTTCTTGTACTTAAGTCGGCATTGTGCCTTTTGTATTTAATTCCGATTCAATTTCTGTGTTTCATCGTCAATAAGAAGGTCAGAGGGATACATTAAACCTGAAGTGAAGCATCGGAATCTATAACTAGTGTCACATGAATGGTTCAAAAATAGACAGTAAGAAGAGTCAGTTTTCTTGTACTTAAGTCGGCATTGTGCCATTTGTGTTTAATTCCGATGCAATTTCTGTGTTTCATCGTCAATAAGAAGGTCAGAGGGATACAGTAAACCTGAAGTGAAGCATCGGAATCTATAACTACTGTCACAGGAATGGTTCAAAACATAGACAGTAAGAAGAGTCAGTCTTTTTGTACTTAAGTCGGCATTGTGCCTTTTGTATTTAATTCCGATACAATATCTGTGTTTCATCATCAATACGAAGGTCAGAGGGATACAGTAAACCTGAAGTGAAGCATCGGAATCTATAACTGGTGTCACAGGAATAGTTCAAAACATAGACAGTAAGAAGGGTCAGTCTTCTTGTACTTAAGTCGGCATTGTGCATTTGTATTTAATTCCGATGCAATATCTGTGTTTCTTCGTCAATAAGAAGGTCAGAGGGATACAGTAAACCTGAAGTGATGCATAGGAATTTATAACTAGTGTCACAGGAATGGTTCAAAACATAGACAGTAAGAAGAATCAGTTTTCTTGTACTTAAGTAGGCATTGTGCCTTTTCTATTTACTTCCGATACAATTTCTGTGTTTCATCGTCAATAAGAAGGTCAGAGGGATACAGTAAACCTGAAGTGAAGCATCGGAATCTATAACAGGTGTCACAGGAATGGATCAAAACATAGACAGTAAGAAGGGGCAGTCTTCTTGAACTTAAGTCGGCATTGTGCCTTTTATATTTAATTCCGATGCAATATCTGTGTTTCTTCGTCAATACGAAGGTCAGAGTGATACAGTAAACCTGAAGTGAAGCATCGGAATCTATAACTAGTGTCGCAGAAATGGTTCAAAACATAGACAGTAAGAAGAGCCAGTCCTCTTGTACTTGAGTCGGCATTGTGCCTTTTATATTTAATTCCCATTTTATATCTGTGTTTCATCGTCAATAAGAAGGTCAGAGAGATTCAGTAAACCTGAAGTGAAGCATCGGAATCTATAACTAGTGTCACAGGAATGGTTCAATACATAGACAGTAAGAAGAGTCAGTTTTCTTGAACTTAGTCGGCATTGTTCATTTTGTATTTAATTCCGATGCATTTTCTGTGTTTCATCGTCAATAAGAAGGTCAGAGGGATACAGTAAACCTGAAGTGAAGCATCGGAATCTATAACTAGTGTCACAGGAATGGTTCAAAACATAGACAGTAAGAAAAGTCAGTCTACTTGTACTTAAGTCGGCATTGTGCCTTTTGTATTTAATTAAGATGCAATTTCTGTGTTTCAACGTCAATAAGAAGGTCAGAGAGATACAGTAAACCTGAAGTGAAGCATCGGAATCTATAACTAGTGTCACAGGAAAGGTTCAAAACATAGACAGTAGGAAGAGTCAGTTTTCTTGTACTTAAGTCGGCGTTGTGCCTTTTGTATTTAATTCCGATGCAATTTCTGTATTTCATCGTCAATAAGAAGGTCAGAGGGATACACTAAACCTGAAGTGAAGCATCGGGATCTATAACTAGTGTCACATGAATGGTTCAAATTATAGACAGTAAGAAGAGTCAGATTTCTTGTACTTAAGTCGGCATTGTGCCTTTTGTATTTAATTCCGATTCAATTTCTGTGTTTCATCGTCAATAAGAAGGTCAGAGGGATACATTAAACCTGAAGTGAAGCATCGGAATCTATAACTAGTGTCACATGAATGGTTCAAAACATAGACAGTAAGAAGAGTCAGGTATCTTGTACTTAAGTCGGTATTGTGCATTTTGTATATAATTCCGATGCAATTTCTGTGTTTCATCGTCAATAAGAAGGTCAGAGGGATACAGTAAACCTGAAGTGAAGCATTGGAATCTATAACTAGTGTCACAGGAATAGTTCAAAACATAGACAGTATGAAGAGTCAGTTTTCTTGTACTTAAGTCGGCATTGTTCCTTTACTATTTAATTCCGATGCAATTTCTATGTTTCATCGTCAATAAGAAGGTCAGAGGGATACTGTAAACCTGAAGTGAATCATCGGAATCAATAACTAGTGTCACAGGAGCGGATCAAAGCATTGACAGTGAGAAGAGTCAGTTTTCTTGTACTTAAGTCGGCATTGTGCTTTTTGTATTTAATTCCGAAGCAATTTCTGTGATTCATCGTCAATACAAAGGTCAGAGGGATACAGTAAACCTGAGGTGAAGCATCGGAATCTATAACTAGTGTCACATGAATGGTTTAAATCATAGACAGTAAGAAGAGTCAATTTTCTTGTACTTAAGTCGGCATTGTGCCTTTTGGATTTAACTCCGATGCAATTTCTTTGCTTCATCGTCAATAAGAAGGTCAGAGGGATACAGTAAACCTGAAGTGAAGCATCGGAATCTATAATTAGTGTCACATGAATGGTTCAAAACATGGAGAGTAAGAAGAGTCAGTTTTCTTGTACTTAAGTCGACATTGTGCGTTTTGTATTTAATTCCGATGCAATTTCTGTGTTTCATCGTCAATAAGAAGGTCAGAGGGATACAGTAAACCTGAAGTGAAGCATCGGAAACTATAACTAGTGTCACAGGAATGGTTCAAATCATAGACAGTAAGAAGAGTCAGTTTTCTTTTACTTTAGTCTGCATTGTGCCTTTTGTATTTAATTCCGATGCAATTTCTGTGTTTCATCGTCAATACAAAGGTCAGAGGGATACAGTAAACCTGAGGTGAAGCATCGGAATCTATACCTAGTGTCACATCATTTGTTCAAAATATAGACAGTAAGAAGAATCAGTCTTCTTGTACTTAAGTCGGCAATGTGCCTTTCGTATATACTTCCGATGTAATTACTGTGTTTCATCGTCAATAAGAAGCTCAGAGGGATACAGTAAACCTGAAGTGAAGTATAGGAATCTATAAGTAGTGTCACAGGAATTGTTCAAAACATAGACAGTAAGAAGAGTCAGTTTTCTTGTACTTAAGTCGGCATTGTGCCATTTGTATTTAATTCCGATGCAATTTCTGTGTTTCATCGTCAATAAGAAGGTCAGAGGGATACAGTAAACCTGAAGTGAAGCATCGGAATCTATAACTAATGTCACAGGAATGGTTCAAAACATAGACAGTAAGAAGAGTCAGTCTTTTTGTACTTAAGTCGGCATTGTGCCTTTTGTATTTAATTCCGATGCAATATCTGTGTTTCATCATCAATACGAAGGTCAGAGGGATACAGTAAACCTGAAGTGAAGCATCGGAATCTATAACTGGTGTCACAGGAATAGTTCAAAGCATAGACAGTAAGAAGGGTCAGTCTTCTTGTACTTAAGTCGGCATTGTGCATTTGTATTTAATTCCGATACAATATCTGTGTTTCTTCGTCAATAAGAAGGTCAGAGGGATACAGTAAACCTGAAGTGATGCATAGGAATTTATAACTAGTGTCACAGGAATGGTTCAAAACATAGACAGTAAGAAGAATCAGTTTTATTGTACTTAAGTAGGCATTGTGCCTTTTCTATATACTTCCGTTGCAATTTCTGTGTTTCATCGTCAATAAGAAGGTCAGAGGGATACAGTAAACCTGAAGTGAAGCATAGGAATTTATAACTAGTGTCACAGGAATGGTTCAAAACATTGACAGTAAGAAGAATCAGTTTTCTTGTACTTAAGTAGGCATTGTGCCTTTTGTATTTAATTCCGATGTTATATCTGTGTTACATTGTCAATAACAAGGTCAGAGGGATTCAGTAAACCTGAAGTGAAGCATCGGAATCTATAACTAGTGTCACAGGAATGGTTCAATACATAGACAGTAAGAAGAGTCAGTTTTCTTGAAATTAAGTCGGCATTGTTCATTTTGTATTTAATTCCGATGCAATTTCTGTGTTTCATCGTCAATAAGAAGGTCAGAGGGATACAGTAAACCTGAAGTGAAGCATCGGAATCTGTAACTAGTGTCACAGGAATGGTTCAAAACATAGACAGTAAGAAGAGTCAGTCTACTTGTACTTAAGACGGCATTGTGCCTTTTGTATTTAATTAAGATGCAATATCTGTGTTTCATCGTCAATATGAAGGTCAGAGGGATACTGTAAACCTGAAGTGAAGCATCGGGATCTATAACTAGTGTCACATGAATGGTTCAAATTATAGACAGTAAGAAGAGTCAGATTTCTTGTACTTAAGTCGGCATTGTGCCTTTTGTATTTAATTCCGATTCAATTTCTGTGTTTCATCGTCAATAAGAAGGTCAGAGGGATACAGTAAACCTGAAGTGAAGCATCGGAATCTATAACTAGTGTCACATGAATGGTTCAAAACATAGACAGTAAGAAGAGTCAGTTATCTTGTACTTAAGTCGGTATTTTGCCTTTTGTATATAATTCCGATGCAATTTCTGTGTTTCATCGTCAATAAGAAGGTCAGAGGGATACAGTAAACCTGAAGTGAAGCATTGGAATCTATAACTAGTGTCACAGGAATAGTTCAAAGCATAGACAGTAAGAAGAGTCAGTTTTCTTGTACTTAAGTCGGCATTGTGCCTTTTGTATATAATTCCGAAGCAATTTCTGTGATTCATCGTCATTACGATGGTCAGAGTGATACAATAAACCTGAGGTGAAGCATCGGAATCTATAACTAGTGTCATATGAATGGTTTAAATCATAGACAGTAAGAAGAGTCAGTTTTCTTGTACTTAAGTCGGCATTGTGCCTTTTGGATTTAACTCCGATGCAATTTCTTTGCTTCATCGTCAATAAGAAGGTCAGAGGGATACAGTAAACCTGAAGTGAAGCATCGGAATCTATAATTAGTGTCACATGAATGGTTCAAAACATAGAGAGTAAGAAGAGTCAGTTTTCTTGTACTTAAGTCGACATTGTGTGTTTTGTATTTAATTCCGATGCCATTTCTGTGTTTCATCGTCAATAAGAATGTCAGAGGGATACAGTAAACCTGAAGTGAAGCATCGGAAACTATAACTAGTGTCACAGGAATGGTTCAAATCATAGACAGTAAGAAGAGTTAGTTTTCTTTTACTTTAGTCTGCATTGTGCCTTTTGTAATTAATTCCGATACAATATCTGTGTTTCATCATCAATACGAAGGTCAGAGGGATACAGTAAACCTGAAGTGAAGCATCGGAATCTATAACTGGTGTCACAGGAATAGTTCAAAACATAGACAGTAAGAAGGGTCAGTCTTCTTGTACTTAAGTCGGCATTGTGCATTTGTATTTAATTCCGATGCAATATCTGTGTTTCTTCGTCAATAAGAAGGTCAGAGGGATACAGTAAACCTGAAGTGATGCATAGGAATTTATAACTAGTGTCACAGGAATGGTTCAAAACATAGACAGTAAGAAGAATCAGTTTTCTTGTACTTAAGTAGGCATTGTGCCTTTTCTATTTACTTCCGATGCAATTTCTGTGTTTCATCGTCAATAAGAAGGTCAGAGGGATACAGTAAACCTGAAGTGAAGCATCGGAATCTATAACAGGTGTCACAGGAATGGATCAAAACATAGACAGTAAGAAGGGGCAGTCTTCTTGAACTTAAGTCGGCATTGTGCCTTTTATATTTAATTCCGATGCAATATCTGTGTTTCTTCGTCAATACGAAGGTCAGAGTGATACAGTAAACCTGAAGTGAAGCATCGGAATCTATAACTAGTGTCGCAGAAATGGTTCAAAACATAGACAGTAAGAAGAGCCAGTCCTCTTGTACTTGAGTCGGCATTGTGCCTTTTATATTTAATTCCCATTTTATATCTGTGTTTCATCGTCAATAAGAAGGTCAGAGAGATTCAGTAAACCTGAAGTGAAGCATCGGAATCTATAACTAGTGTCACAGGAATGGTTCAATACATAGACAGTAAGAAGAGTCAGTTTTCTTGAACTTAGTCGGCATTGTTCATTTTGTATTTAATTCCGATGCATTTTCTGTGTTTCATCGTCAATAAGAAGGTCAGAGGGATACAGTAAACCTGAAGTGAAGCATCGGAATCTATAACTAGTGTCACAGGAATGGTTCAAAACATAGACAGTAAGAAAAGTCAGTCTACTTGTACTTAAGTCGGCATTGTGCCTTTTGTATTTAATTAAGATGCAATTTCTGTGTTTCAACGTCAATAAGAAGGTCAGAGAGATACAGTAAACCTGAAGTGAAGCATCGAAATCTATAACTAGTGTCACAGGAATGGTTCAAAACATAGACAGTAAGAAGAGTCAGTATTCTAGTACTTAAGTCGGCATTGTGCCCTTTGTATTTAATTCCGATGCAATTTCTATTTCATCGTCAATAAGAAGGTCAGAGGCATACAGTAAGCCTGAAGTGAAGCATCGGAATCTATAGCTAGTGTCACAGGAATGGTTCAAAGCATAGACAGTAAGAAGAGTCAGTTATCTTGTACTTAAGTCGGCATTGTGCCTTTGTATTTAATTACGATGCAATTTCTGTGTTTCATCGTCAATAAGAAGGTCAGAGGGTTACAGTAAACCTGAAGTGAAGCATCGGAATCTATAACTAGTGTCACAGGAATGGATCAAAGCATAGACTGAAAGAAGAGTGAGTTATCTTGTACTTAAGTCGGCATTGTGCCTTTTGTATTTAGCTCCGAAGCAATTTCTGTGATTCATCGTCAATAAGAAGGTCAGAGGGATACAGTACACCTGGAGTAAAGCATCGGAATCTATAACTAGTGTCACAGGAATGGTTCAAAACATAGACAGTAAGAAGAGTCTGTTTTCTTGTACTTAAGTCGGCGTTGTGCATTTTGTATTTAATTCCGATGCAATTTCTGTGTTTCATCGTCAATAAGAAGGTCAGAGGGATACAGTAAACCTGAAGTGAAGCATTGGAATCTATAACTAGTGTCACATAATTGGATCAAATTATAGACAGTAAGAAGAGTCAGATTTCTTGTACTTAAGTCGGCATTGTGGCTTTTGTATTTAATTCCGATGCAATTTCTGTGTTTCATCGTCAATAAAAAGGTCAGAGGGATACAGTAAACCGGAAGTGAAGCATCGGAATCTATAACTAGTGTCACATGAATGGTTCAAAACATAGACAGTAAGAAGAGTCAGTTATCTTGTACTTAAGTCGGTATATTGCCTTTTGTATATAATTCCGATGCAATTTCTGTGTTTCACGTCAATAAGAAGGTCAGAGGGATACAGTAAACCTGAAGTGAAGCATCGCAATCTATAACTAGTGTCACAGGAATAGTTCAAAACATAGACAGTAAGAAGAGTCAGTTTTCTTGTACTTAATTCGCCATTGTTCCTTTACTATTTAATTCCGATGCAATTTCTATGTTTCATCGTCAATAAGAAGGTCAGAGGGATACAGTAAACCTGAAGTGAATCATCGGAATCTATAACTAGTGTCACAGGAGCGGATCAAAGCATAGACAGTATGAAGAGTCAGTTTTCTTGTACATAAGTCGGCATTGTGGCTTTTGTATTTAATTCCGAACCAATTTCTGTGATTCATCGTCAATACAAAGGTCAGAGGGATACAGTAAACCTGAGGTGAAGCATCGGAATCCATAACTAGTGTCACTTGAATGGTTTAAATCATAGACAGTAAGAAGAGTCAGTTTTCTTGTACTTAAGTCGGCATTGTGCCTTTTGGATTTAACTCCGATGCAATTTCTTTGTTTCATCGTCAATAAGAAGGTCAGAGGGATACAGTAAACCTGAAGTGAAGCATCGGAATCTATAATTAGTGTCACAGGAATGGTTCAAAGCATAGACAGTAAGAAGAGTCAGTTATCTTGTACTTAAGTCGGCATTGTGCCTTTGTATTTAATTACGATGCAATTTCTGTGTTTCATCGTCAATAAGAAGGTCAGAGGGTTACAGTAAACCTGAAGTGAAGCATCGGAATCTATAACTAGTGTCACAGGAATGGATCAAAGCATAGACTGAAAGAAGAGTGAGTTATCTTGTACTTAAGTCGGCATTGTGCCTTTTGTATTTAGCTCCGAAGCAATTTCTGTGATTCATCGTCAATAAGAAGGTCAGAGGGATACAGTACACCTGGAGTAAAGCATCGGAATCTATAACTAGTGTCACAGGAATGGTTCAAAACATAGACAGTAAGAAGAGTCTGTTTTCTTGTACTTAAGTCGGCGTTGTGCATTTTGTATTTAATTCCGATGCAATTTCTGTGTTTCATCGTCAATAAGAAGGTCAGAGGGATACAGTAAACCTGAAGTGAAGCATTGGAATCTATAACTAGTGTCACATAATTGGATCAAATTATAGACAGTAAGAAGAGTCAGATTTCTTGTACTTAAGTCGGCATTGTGGCTTTTGTATTTAATTCCGATGCAATTTCTGTGTTTCATCGTCAATAAAAAGGTCAGAGGGATACAGTAAACCGGAAGTGAAGCATCGGAATCTATAACTAGTGTCACATGAATGGTTCAAAACATAGACAGTAAGAAGAGTCAGTTATCTTGTACTTAAGTCGGTATATTGCCTTTTGTATATAATTCCGATGCAATTTCTGTGTTTCACGTCAATAAGAAGGTCAGAGGGATACAGTAAACCTGAAGTGAAGCATCGCAATCTATAACTAGTGTCACAGGAATAGTTCAAAACATAGACAGTAAGAAGAGTCAGTTTTCTTGTACTTAATTCGCCATTGTTCCTTTACTATTTAATTCCGATGCAATTTCTATGTTTCATCGTCAATAAGAAGGTCAGAGGGATACAGTAAACCTGAAGTGAATCATCGGAATCTATAACTAGTGTCACAGGAGCGGATCAAAGCATAGACAGTATGAAGAGTCAGTTTTCTTGTACATAAGTCGGCATTGTGGCTTTTGTATTTAATTCCGAACCAATTTCTGTGATTCATCGTCAATACAAAGGTCAGAGGGATACAGTAAACCTGAGGTGAAGCATCGGAATCCATAACTAGTGTCACTTGAATGGTTTAAATCATAGACAGTAAGAAGAGTCAGTTTTCTTGTACTTAAGTCGGCATTGTGCCTTTTGGATTTAACTCCGATGCAATTTCTTTGTTTCATCGTCAATAAGAAGGTCAGAGGGATACAGTAAACCTGAAGTGAAGCATCGGAATCTATAACTAGTGTCACATGAATGGTTCAAAACATAGAGAGTAAGAAGAGTCAGTTTTCTTGTACTTAAGTCGACATTGTGCATTTTGTATTTAATTCCGATGCAATTTCTGTGTTTCATCGTCAATAAGAAGGTCAGAGGGATACAGTAAACCTGAAGTGAAGCATCGGAATCTATAACTAGTGTCACAGGAATGGTTCAAATCATAGACAGTAAGAAGAGTCAGTTTTCTTTTACTTAAGTCTGCATTGTGCCTTTTGTATTTAATTCCGATGCAATTTCTGTGTTTCATCGTCAATACAAAGGTCAGAGGGATACAGTAAACCTGAGGTGAAGCATCGGACTCTATAACTAGTGTCACATCAATTGTTCAAAATATAGACAGTAAGAAGAATCAGTCTTCTTGTACTCAAGTCGGCATTGTGCCTTCTGTATTTAATTCCGATGCAATTTCTGTGTTTCATCGTCAATAAGAAGGTCAGAGGGATACAGTAAACCTGAAGTGAAGCATGGGAATCTATAACTAGTGTCACAGGAATGGTTCAAAGCATAGACAGTAAGAAGAGTCAGTTTTCTTGTACATAAGTCGGCATTGTGCCTTTTGTATATAATTCCGATGCAATTTCTGTGTTTCATCGTCAATAAGAAGCTCAGAGGGATACAGTAAACCCGAAGTGAAGCATCTGAATCTATAACTAGTGTCACAGAAATGGTTCAAACATTGACAGTAAGAAGGGTCACTCTTCTTGTACTTAAGTCGGCATTTTGCATTTTGTATTTAATTCCGATGCAATTTCTGTGTTTCATCGTCAATAGGAAGTTCAGAGGGATACAGTAAACCTGAAGTGAAGCATCGGAATCTATAACTAGTGTCACAGAAATGGTTCAAAACATAGACAGTAAGAAGCGCCAGTGTTCTTGTACTTGAGTCGGCATTTGCAATTTGTATTTAATTCCGTTGCAATTTCTGTGTTTCATCGTCAATAAGAAGGTCAGAGGGATACAGTAAACCTGAAGTGAAGCATCGGAATCTATAATTAGTGTCACATGAATGGTTCAAATCATAGAGAGTAAGTAGACTTAGTTTTTTTGTACTTAAGTCGACATTGTGCGTTTTGTATTTAATTCCGATGCCATTTCTGTGTTTCATCGTCAATAAGAAGGTCAGAGGGATACAGTAAACCTGAAGTGAAGCATCGGAATCTATAACTAGTGTCACAGAAATGGTTCAAAACATAGACAATAAGAAGAGCCAGTCTTCTTGTACTTGAGTCGGCATTGTGCCTTTTGTATTTAATTCCGATGTTATATCTGTGTTTCATCGTCAATAAGAAGGTGAGAGGGAATCAGTAAACCTGAAGTGAAGCATCGGAATCTATTACTAGTGTCACAGGAATGATTCAATACATAGACAGTAAGAAGAGTCAGTTTTCTTGAACTTAAGTCGGCATTGTTCATTTCGTATTTAAATACGATGCAATTTCTGTGTTTCATCGTCAATAAGAAGGTCAGAGGGATACAGAAAACCTGAAGTGAAGCTTCGGAATCTATAACTAGTGTCACAGGAATGGTTCAAAGCATAGACAGTAAGAAGAGTCGCTCTTCTTGTACTTAAGTCGGCATTGTGCCTTCTGTGTATAATTCCGATGCAATTTCTGTGTTTCATCGTCAATAAGAAGCTCAGAGGGATACAGTAAACCCGAAGTGAAGCATCGGAATAAATAACTAGTGTTACAGGAATGGTTCAAATCATAGACAACAAGAAATGTCAGTCTTCTTGTACTTAAGTCGGCATTTTGCATTTTGTATTTAATTCCGATGCAGTTTCTGTTTTTCATCGTCAATACGAAGTTCAGAGGAATACAGTAAACCTGAAGTGAAGCATCGGAATCTATAACTAGTGTTACAGAAATGGTTCAAAACATAGACAGTAAGAAGAGCCAGTCTTCTTGTACTTGAGTCGGCATTTGCCTTTTGTATTTAATTTCGATGCAATTTCTGTATTTCTTCGTCAATAAGAAGGTCAGCCGGATACAGTAAACCTGAAGTGAAGCATTGGTATCTATAATTAGTGTCACATGAATGGTTCAAAACATAGAGAGTAAGAAGAGTCAGTTTTCTTGTACTTAAGTCGACATTGTGCGTTTTGTATTTAATTCCGATGCAATTTCTGTGTTTCATCGTCAATACGAAGGTCAGAGGGATACAGTAAACCTGAAGTGAAGCATCGGAATCTATAACTAGTGTCACAGGAATGGTTCAAATCATAGACAGTAAGAAGAGTCAGTTTTCTTTTACTTAAGTCTGCATTGTGCCTTTTGTATTTAATTCCGATGCAATTTCTGTGTTTCATCGTCAATACAAAGGTCAGAGGGATACAGTAAACCTGAGGTGAAGCATCGGACTCTGTAACTAGTGTCACATCAATTGTTCAAAATATAGACAGTAAGAAGAATCAGTCTTCTTGTACTCAAGTCGGCATTGTGCCTTTTGTATTTAATTCCGATGCAATTTCTGTGTTTCATCGTCAATAAGAAGGTCAGAGGGATGCAGTAAACCTGAAGTGAAGCATCGGAATCTATAACTAGTGTCACAGGAATGGTTCAAAGCATAGACAGTAAGAAGAGTCAGTTTTCTTGTACATAAGTCGGCATTGTGCCTTTTGTATACAATTCCGATGGAATTTCTGTGTTTCATCGTCAATAAGAAGCTCAGAGGGATACAGTAAACCCGAAGTGAAGCATCGGAATCTATAACTAGTGTCACAGAAATGGTTCAAACATTGACAGTAAGAAGGGTCACTCTTCTTGTACTTAAGTCGGCATTTTGCATTTTGTATTTAATTCCGATGCAATTTCTGTGTTTCATCGTCAATAGGAAGTTCAGAGGGATACAGTAAACCTGAAGTGAAGCATCGGAATATATAACTAGTGTCACAGAAATGGTTCAAAACATAGACAGTAAGAAGCGCCAGTGTTCTTGTACTTGAGTCGGCATTTGCAATTTGTATTTAATTCCGATGCAATTTCTGTGTTTCTTCGTCAATAAGAAGGTCAGAGGGATACATTATACCTGATGTGAAGCACCGGAATCTATAACTAGTGTCACAGGAATGGTTGAAACCATAGACAGTAAGATGACTCAGTGTTCTTGAACTGAAGTTGGCATTGTGCCTTTTGTATTTAATTAAGATGCATTTTCTGTGTTTCATCGTCAATAATAAGGTCAGAGGGATACAGTTAACCTGAAGTGAAGTATCGGAATCTGTAACTAGTGTCATAGGAATGGTTCAAAACTTAGTCAGTATGAAGAGTCAGTCTTATTGTACTTAAGTCGGCATTGTGCATTTTGTATATACTTCCGATGCAATTTCTGTGTTTCATCGTCAATAAGAAGGTCAGCCGGATACTTTAAACCTGAAGTGAAGCATTGGAATATATAAGTAGTGTCACAGGAATGGTTCAAACATAGACAGTAAGAAGAGTCAGTTTTCTTGAACTTAAGTCGGCATTGTTCATTTCGTATTTAATTCCGATGCAATTTCTGTGTTTCATCGTCAATAAGAAGGTCAGAGGGATACAGAAAACCTGAAGTGAAGCATCGGAATCTGTAACTAGTGTCACAGGAATGGTTCAAAACATAGACAGTAAGAAGAGTCAGTCATCTTGTACTTAAGTCGGCATTGTGCCTTTTGTATTTAATTAAGATGCAATTTCTGTGTTTCATCGACAATAAGAAGGCCAAAGTAATACAGTAAACCTGAAGTGAAGCATCGGAATCTATAACTAGTGTCACAGGAATGGTTCAAAACATAGACAGTAAGAAGAGTCACTCTTCTTGTACTTAAGTCGGCATTGTGCCTTCTGTATATAATTCCGATGCAATTTCTGTGTTTCATCGTCAATAAGAAGCTCAGAGGGATACAGTAAACCCGAAGTGAAGCATCGGAATCTATAACTAGTGTTACAGGAATGGTTCAAATCATAGACAACAAGAAATGTCAGTCTTCTTGTACTTAAGTCGGCATTTTGCATTTTGTATTTAATTCCGATGCAGTTTCTGTTTTTCATCGTCTATACGAAGTTCAGAGGAATACAGTAAACCTGAAGTGAAGAATCGGAATCTATAACTAGTGTTACAGAAATGGTTCAAAACATAGACAGTAAGAAGAGCCAGTCTTCTTGTACTTGAGTCGGCATTTGCCTTATGTATTTAATTTCGATGCAATTTCTGTATTTCTTCGTCAATGAGAAGGTCAGCCGGATACAGTAAACCTGAAGTGAAGCATTGGTATCTATAAGTAGTGTCACAGGAATGGTTCAAACATAGACAGTAAGAAGAGTCTGTTTTCTTGTACATAAGTCGGCATTGTGCCTTTTGAATTTAATTCCGTTGCAATTTCTGTGTTTCATCGTCAATAAGAAGGTCAGAGGGATACAGTAAACCTGAAGGGAAGCATCGGAATCTGTAGTAGTGTCACATGAATGGTTCAAAACATAGAGAGTAAGAAGAGTCAGTTTTCTTGTACTTAAGTCGACATTGTGCGTTTTGCATTTAATTCCGATGCAATTTTTGTGTTTCATCGTCAATAAGAAGGTCAGAGGGTTACAGTAAACCTGAAGTGAAGCATCGGAATCTATAACTAGTGTCACATGAATGGTTCAAATCATAGACATTAAGAAGAGACAGTTTTCTTGTACTTAAGTCGGCATTGTGCCTTTTGTATTTAATTCCTATGCAATTTCTGTGTATAATCGTCAATACGAAGGTCAGAGGGATACAGTAAACCTGAAGTGAAGCATCGGAATCTATAACTAGTGTCACAGAAATGGTTCAAAACATAGACAGTAAGAAGAGCCAGTCTCCTTGTACTTGAGTCGGCATTGTGCCTTTTGTATTTAATTCCGATGTTATATCTGTGTTTCATCGTCAATAAGAAGGTCAGAGGGATTCAGTAAACCTGAAGTGAAGCATCGGAATCTATAACTAGTGTCACAGGAATGGTTCAATACATAGACAGTAAGAAGAGTCAGTTTTCTTGAACTTAAGTTGGCATTGTTCATTTTGTATTTAATTCCGATGCAATTTCTGTGTTTCATCGTCAATAAGACGGTCAGAGGGATACAGATAACCTGAAGTGAAGCATCGGAATCTATAACTAGTGTCTCAGGAATGGTTAAAACATAGAGAGTAAGAAGAGTCAGTCTTCTTGTACTTAAGTCGGCATTGTGCCTTTTGTATTTAATTCAGATGCAATTTCTGTGTTTCATCGTCAATATGAAGGTCAAAGTAATGCAGTAAACCTGAAGTGAAGCATCGGAATCTATAACTAGTGTCACAGGAAAGGTTCAAAACATAGACAGTAAGAAGAGTCAGTTTTCTTGTACTTAAGTCGGCATTGTGCCTTTTGTATATAATTCCGATGCAATTTCTGTGTTTCATCGTCAATAAGAAGCTCAGACGGATACAGTTAACCCGAAGTGAAGCATCGGAATCTATAACTAGTGACACAGGAATGGTTCAAAACATAGACAGTAAGAAGGGTCAGTCTTCTTGTAATTAAGTCGGCATTTTTCATTTTGTATTTAATTCCGATGCAATTTCTGTGTTTCATCGTCAATACGAAGTTCAGAGGGATACAGTAAACCTGAAGTGAAGCATCGGAATCTATAACTAGTGTCACATAAATGGTTCAAAACATAGACATTAAGATGCGCCATCTTCTTGTACTTGAGTCGGCATTTGCCTTTTGTATTTAATTCCGATGCAATTTCTGTGTTTCTTCGTCAATAAGAAAATCAGAGGGATACAGTATACCTGATGTGAAGCATCGGAATCTATAACTAGTGTCGCAGGAATGGTTCAAAACATAGACAGTAAGAAGAGCCAGTCTTCTTGTACCTGAGTCGGCATTGTGCCTTTTCTATTTAATTCGGATTCAATTTCTGTATTTCATCGTCAATACGAAGGTCAGAGGGAAACAGTAAACCTGAAGTGAAGCATCGGAATCTATAACTAGTGTCACAGGAATGGTTGAAACCATAGACAGTAAGAAGACTCAGTGTTCTTGTACTGAAGTCGGCAGTGTGCCTTTTGTATTTAATTAAGATGCATTTTCTGTTTTTCATCGTCAATAATAAGGTCGGAGGAATACAGTAAACCTGAAGTGAAGTATCGGAATCTATAACTAGTGTCACAGGAATGGTTCAAAACTTTGTCAGTAAGAACAGTCAGTCTTCTTGTACTTAAGTCGGCA
Organism: Schistocerca americana; assembly: GCF_021461395.2. Lineage (NCBI taxonomy): Eukaryota > Metazoa > Arthropoda > Insecta > Orthoptera > Acrididae > Schistocerca > Schistocerca americana. Next base: position 3,950,215 of record NW_025725983.1, on the reverse strand, counting down.
TTGTGCATTTTGTATATACTTCCGATGCAATTTCTGTGATCATCGTCAATAAGAAGGCCAGCCGAATACTGTAAACCTGAAGTGAAGCATTGGAATATATAAGTAGTGTCACAGGAATGGTTCAAACATAGACAGTAAGAAGAGTCTGTTTTCTTGTACATAAGTCGGCATTGTGCCTTTTGAATTTAATTCCGTTGCAATTTCTGTGTTTCATCGTCAATAAGAAGGTCAAAGTAATACAGTAAACCTGAAGTGAAGCATCGGAATCTATAACTAGTGTCACAGGAATCGTTCAAAACATAGACAGTAAGAAGAGTCACTCTTCTTGTACTTAAGTCGGCATTGTGCGTTCTGTATATAATTCCGATGCAATTTCTGTGTTTCATCGTCAATAAGAAGCTAAGAGGGATACAGTAAACCCGAAGTGAAGCATCGGAATCTATAACTAGTGTTACAGGAATGGTTCAAAACATAGACAACAAGAAATGTCAGTCTTCTTGTACTTAAGTCGGCATTTTGCATTTTGTATTTAATTCCGATGCAGTTTCTGTTTTTCAACGTCAATACGAAGTTCAGAGGAATACAGTACACCTGAAGTGAAGCATCGGAATCTATAACTAGTGTCAAAGAAATGGTTCAAAACATAGACAGTAAGAAGAGCCAGTCTTCTTTTACTTGAGTCGGCATTTGCCTTTTGTATTTAATTTCGATGCAATTTCTGTATTTCGTCGTCAATAAGAAGGTCAGCCGGATACAGTAAACCTGAAGTGAAGCATTGGTATCTATAGGTAGTGTCACAGGAATGGTTCAAACATTGACAGTAAGAAGAGGCTGTTTTCTTGTACATAAGTCGGCATTGTGCATTTTGAATGTAATTGCGTTGCAATTTCTGTGTTTCATCGTCAATAAGAAGGTCAGAGGGATACAGTAAACCTGAAGTGAAGCATCGGAATCTGTAATTAATGTCACATGAATGGTTCAAAACATAGAGAGTAAGAAGAGTTAGTTTTCTTGTTCTTAAGTCGACATTGTGTGTTTTGCATTTAATTCCGATGCAATTTCTGTGTTTCATCGTCAATAAGAAGGTCAGAGGGATACAGTAAACCTGAAGTGAAGCATCGGAATCTATAACTAGTGTCACATGAATGGTTCAAATCATAGACATTAAGTAGAGGCAGTTTTCTTGTACTTAAGTCGGCATTGTGCCTTTTGTATTAAATTCCTATGCAATTTCTGTGTATAATCGTCAATACGAAGGTCAGAGGGATACAGTAAACCTGAAGTGAAGCATCGGAATCTATAACTAGTGTCACAGAAATGGTTCAAAACATAGACAGAAAGAACAGCCAGTCTCCTTGTACTTGAGTCGGCATTGTGCCTTTTGTATTTAATTCCGATGTTATATCTGTGTTTCATCGTCAATAAGAAGGTCAGAGGGATTCAGTAAACCTGAAGTGAAGCATCGGAATCTATAACTAGGTTCACAGGAATGGTTCAATACATAGACAGTAAGAAGAGTCAGTTTTCTTGAACTTAAGTCGGCATTGTTCATTTTGTATTTAATTCCGATGCAATTTCTGTGTTTCATCGTCAATAAGACGGTCAGAGGGATACAGTAAACTTGAAGTGAAGCATCGGAATCTATAACTAGTGTCTCAGGAATGGTTCAAACATAGAGAGTAAGAAGAGTCAGTCCTCTTGTACTTAAGTCGGCATTGTGCCATTTGTATTTAATTCAGATGCAATTTCTGTGTTTCATCGTCAATATGAAGGTCAAAGTAATACAGTAAACCTGAAGTGAAGCATCGGAATCTATAACTAGTGTCACAGGAATGGTTCAAAACATAGACAGTAAAAAGAGTCAGTTTTCTTGTACTTAAGTCGGCATTGTGCCTTTTGTATATAATTCCGATGCAATTTCTGTGTTTCATCGTCAATAAGAAGCTCAGAGGGATACAGTTAACCCGAAGTGAAGCATCGGAATCTATAACTAGTGTCACATAAATGGTCCAAAACATAGACAGTAAGAAGCGCCAGTCTTCTTGTACTTAAGTCGGCATTTGCCTTTTGTATTTAATTCCGATGCAATTTCTGTGTTTCTTCGTCAATAAGAAGGTCAGAGGGATACAGTATACCTGATGTGAAGCATCGGAATCTATAACTAGTGTCGCAGGAATGGTTCAAAACATAGACAGTAAGAAGAGCCAGTCTTCTTGTACCTGAGTCGGCATTGTGCCTTTTCTATTTAATTCGGATTCAATTTCTGTGTTTCATCGTCAATACGAAGGTCAGAGGGAAACAGTAAACCTGAAGTGAAGCATCGGAATCTATAACTAGTGTCACAGGAATGGTTGAAACCATAGACAGTAAGAAGACTCAGTGTTCTTGTACTGAAGTCGGCATTGTGCCTTTTGTATTTAATTAAGATGCATTTTCTGTGTTTCATCGTCAATAATAAGGTCAGAGGGATACAGTAAACCTGAAGTGAAGTATCGGAATCTATAACTAGTGTCACAGGAATGGTTCAAAACTTAGTCAGTAAGAAGAGTCAGTCTTCTTGTACTTAAGTCGGCATTGTGCATTTTGTATATACTTCCGATGCAATTTCTGTGTTTCATCGTCAATAAGAAGGTCAGCCGAATACTGTAAACCTGAAGTGAAGCATTTAAATATATAAGTAGTGTCACAGGAATGGTTCAAACATAGACAGTAAGAAGAGTCTGTTTTCTTGTACATAAGTCGGCATTGTGCCTTTTGAATTTAATTCCGTTGCAATTTCTGTGTTTCATGGTCAATAAGAAGGTCAGAGGGATACAGTAAACCTGAAGTGAAGCATCGGAATATATAATTAGTGTCACATGAATGGTTCAAAACATAGAGAGTAAGAAGACTTAGTTTTCTTGTACTTAAGTCGACATTGTGCGTTTTGTATTTAATTCCGATGCAATTTCTGTGTTTCATCGTCAATAAGAAGGTCAGAGGGATACAGTAAACCTGAAGTGAAGCATCGGAATCTATAACTAGTGTCACAGAAATGGTTCAAAACATAGACAGTAAGAAGAGCCAGTCTTCTTGTACTTGAGTTGGCATTGTGCCTTTTGTATTTAATTCCGATGTTATATCTGTGTTTCATCGTCAATAAGAAGGTGAGAGGGATACAGTAAACCTGAAGTGAAGCATCGGAATCTATTACTAGTGTCACAGGAATTGTTCATTACATAGACAGTAAGAAAAGTCAGTTTTCTTGAACTTAAGTCGGCATTCTTCATTTTGTATTTAATTCCGATGCAATTTCTGTGTTTCATCGTCAATAAGAAGGTCAGAGGGATACAGTAAACCTGAAGTGAAGCATCGGAATCTATAACTAGTGTCACAGGAATGCTTCAAAACATAGACAGTAAGAAGAGTCAGTCTTCTTGTACTTAAGTCGGCATTGTGCCTTTTGTATTTAATTAAGATGCAATTCCTGTGTTTCATCGTCAATAAGAAGCCCAGAGGGATACAGTAAACCCGAGGCGAAGCATCGGAATCTATAACTAGTGTTACAGGAATGGCTCATAACATAGACAGTAAGAAGAGCCAGTCTTCTTGTACTTGAGTCGGCGTTTGCCTTTTGTATTTAATTCCGATGCAATTTCTGTGTTTCTTCGTCTATAAGAAGGTCAGAGGGATACAGTATACCTGATGTGAAGCATCGGAATCTAAAACTAGTGCCGCAGGAATGGTTCAAAACATAGACAGTAAGAAGAGCCAGTCTTCTTGTACCTCAGTCGGCATTGTGCCTTTTGTATTTAATTCCGATGTTATATCTGTGTTTCATCGTCAATAAGAAGGTCAGAGGGATTCAGTAAACCTGAAGTGAAGCATCTGAATTTATAAGTAGTGTCACAGGAATGGTGCAAAACATAGACAGTAAGAAGAGTCAGTCTTCCTGTACTTAAGTCGGCATTGTGCCTTTTGTATTTAATTCCGATGCAATTTACGTGTTTCATCGTCAATAAGAAGGTCAGTGAGATACAGTAAACCTGAAGTGATGCATAGGAATTTATAACTAGTGTCACAGGAATGGTTCAAAACATAGACAGTAAGAAGAATGAGTTTTCTTGTACTTAAGTCGGCATTGTGCTTTTTGTATTTAATTCCGATGCAATTTCTGTGTTTCATCGTCAATACGAAGGTCAGAGGGATACAGTAAACCTGAAGTGAAGCATCGGAATCTATAACTAGTGTCACATGAATGGCTCAAATCATAGACAGTAAGAAGAGACAGTTTTCTTGTACTTAAGTCGGCATTGTGCCTTTTGTATTAAATTCCTATGCAATTTCTGTGTATCATCGTCAATACGAAGGTCAGAGGGATACAGTAAACCTGAAGTGAAGCATCGGAATCTATAACTAGTGTCACATGAATGGTTCAAAACATAGACAGTAAGAAGAGTCAGTTATCTTGTACTTAAGTCGGCATTGTGCCTTTTGTATTTAATTCCGATGCAATTTCTGTGTTTCATCGTCAATAAGAAGGTCAGAGGTATACAGTAAACCTGAAGTAAAGCATCGGAATTTATGACTAGTGTCTCAGGAATGGTTCAAACATAGAGAGTAAGAAGAGTCAGTCTTCTTGTACTCAAGTCGGCATTGTGCCTTTTGTATTTAATTCAGGTGCAATTTCTGTGTTTCATCGTCAATAAGAAGGTCAAAGTAATACAGTAAACCTGAAGTGAAGCATCGGAATCTATAACTAGTGTCACAGGAATTTTTCAAAACATAGACAGTAAGAAGAGTCAGTTTTCTTGTACATAAGTCGGCATTGTGCCTTTTGTATATAATTCCGATGCCATTTCTGTGTTTCATAGTCAATAAGAAGCTCAGAGGGATACAGTAAACCCGAAGTGAAGCATCGGAATCTATAACTAGTGTCACAGGAATGGTTCAAAACATAGACAGTAAGAAGGGTCAGTCTTCTTGTACTTAAGTCGGCATTTTGCATTTTGTATTTAATTCCGATGCAATTTCTGTGTATCTTCGTCAATAAGAAGGTCAGAGGGATACAGTATACCTGATGTGAAGCATCGGAATCTATAACTAGTGTCACAGGAATGGTTGAACCCATAGACAGTAAGAAGACTCAGTGTTCTTGTACTGAAGTTGGCATTGTGCCTTTTGTATTTAATTAAGATGAATTTTCTGTGTTTCATCGTCAATAATAAGGTCAGAGGGATGCAGTAAACCTGAAGTGAAGTATCGGAATCTATAACTAGTGTCATAGGAATGGTTCAAAACTTAGTCAGTAAGAAGAGTCAGTCTTCTTGTACTTAAGACGGCATTGTGCATTTTGTATATACTTCCGATGCAATTTCTGTGTTTCATCGTCAATAAGAAGGTCAGCCGGATACTGTAAACTTGAAGTGAAGCATTGGAATATATAAGTAGTGTCACAGGAATGGTTCAAATCATAGACATTAAGAAGAGACAGTTTTCTTGTACTTAAGTCGGCATTGTGCCTTTTGTATTAAATTCCTATGCAATTTCTGTGTATAATCGTCAATACGAAGGTCACAGGGATACAGTAAACCTGAAGTGAAGCATCGGAATCTATAACTAGTGTCTCAGGAATGGTTCAAACATAGAGAGTAAGAAGAGTCAGTCTTCTTGTACTCAAGTCGGCATTGTGCCTTTTGTATTTAATTCAGGTGCAATTTCTGTGTTTCATCGTCAATAAGAAGGTCAAAGTAATACAGTAAACCTGAAGTGAAGCATCGGAATCTATAACTAGTGTCACAGGAATTTTTCAAAACATAGACAGTAAGAAGAGTCAGTTTTCTTGTACATAAGTCGGCATTGTGCCTTTTGTATATAATTCCGATGCAATTTCTGTGTTTCATAGTCAATAAGAAGCTCAGAGGGATACAGTAAACCCGAAGTGAAGAATCGGAATCTATAACTAGTGTCACAGAAATGGTTCAAAACATAGACAGTAAGAAGCGCCAGTGTTCATGTACTTGAGTCGGCATTTGCCTTTTGTATTTAATTCCGATTCAATTTCTGTGTTTCTTCGTCAATAAGAAGGTCAGAGGGATACAGTATACCTGATGTGAAGCATCGGAATCTAAAACTAGTGCCGCAGGAATGGTTCAAAACATAGACAATAAGAAGAGCCAGTCTTCTTGTACCTCAGTCGGCATTGTGCCTTTTGTATTTAATTCCGATGTTATATCTGTGTTTCATCGTCAATAAGAAGGTCAGAGGGATTCAGTAAACTTGAAGTGAAGCATCTGAATCTATAAGTAGTGTCACAGGAATGGTGCAAAACATAGACAGTAAGAAGAGTCAGTCTTCCTGTACTTAAGTCAGCATTGTGCCTTTTGTATTTAATTCCGATGCAATTTACGTGTTTCATCGTCAATAAGAAGGTCAGAGGGATAAAGTAAACCTGAAGTGATGCATAGGAATTCATAACTAGTGTCACATGAAAGATTCAAAACATAGACAGTAAGAAGAATGAGTTTTCTTGTACTTAAGTCGGCATTGTGCCTTTTGTATTTAATTCCGATGCAATTTCTGTGTTTCATCGTCAATACGAAGGTCAGAGGGATACAGTAAATCTGAAGTGAAGCATCGGAATCAATAACTAGTGTCACATGAATGGTTCAAATCATAGACAGTAAGAAGAGACAGTTCTCTTGTACTTAAGTCGGAATTGTGCCTTTTGTATTAAATTCCTATGCAATTTCTGTGTATCATCGTCAATACGAAGGTCAGAGGGATACAGTAAACCTGAAGTGAAGCATCGGAATCTATAACTAGGGTCACATGAATGGTTCAAAACATAGACAGTAAGAAGAGTCAGTTATCTTGTACTTAAGTCGGCATTGTGCCTTTTGTATTTAATTCCGATGCAATTTCTGTGTTTCATCGTCAATAAGAAGGTCAGAGGGATACAGGAAACCTGAGGAGAAGCATCGGAATCTATAACTACTGTCACAGGAGCGGATCAAAGCATAGACAGTAAGAAGAGTCAGTTTTCTTGCACTTAAGTCGGCATTGTGCCTTTTGGATTTAACTCCGATGCAATTTCTGTGTTTCATCGTCAATAAGAAGGTCAGAGGAATACAGTAAACCTGAAGTGAAGCATCGGAGTCTATAACTAGTGTCTCAGGAATGGTTCAAACATAGAGAGTAAGAAGAGTCAGTCTTCTTGTTCTCAAGTCGGCATTGTGCCTTTTGTATTTAATTCAGGTGCAATTTCTGTGTTTCATCGTCAATAAGAAGGTCAAAGTAATACAGTAAACCTGAAGTGAAGCATCGGAATCTATAACTAGTGTCACAGGAATGGTTCAAAACATAGACAGTAAGCAGAGTCAGTTTTCTTGTACATAAGTCGGCATTGTGCCTTTTGTATATAATTCCGATGCAATTTCTGTGTTTCATCGTCAATAAGAAGCTCAGAGGGATACAGTAAACCCGAAGTGAAGCATCGGAATCTATAACTAGTGACACAGGAATGGTTCAAAACATAGACAGTAAGAAGGGTCAGTCTTCTTGTAATTAAGTCGGCATTTTGCATTTTGTATTTAATTCCGATGCAATTTCTGTGTTTCATCGTCAATACGAAGTACAGAGGGATACAGTAAACCTGAAGTGAAGCATCGGAATCTATAACTAGTGACACAGAAATGGTTCAAAACATAGACAGTAAGAAGCGCCAGTCTTCTTGTACTTGAGTCGGCATTTGCCTTTTGTATTTAATTCCGATGCAATTTCTGTGTTTCTTCGTCAATAAGAAGGTCAGAGGGATACAGTATACCTGATGTGAGGCATCGGAATCTATAACTAGTGTCGCAGGAATGGTTCAAAACATAGACAGTAAGGAGAGCCAGTCTTCTTGTACCTCAGTCGGCATTGTGCCTTTTGTATTTAATTAAGATGCATTTTCTGTGTTTCATCGTCAATAATAAGGTCAGAGGGATACAGTAAACCTGAAGTGAAGTATCGGAATCTATAACTAGTGTCACAGGAATGGTTCAAAACTTAGTCAGTAAGAAGAGTCAGTCTTCTGGTACTTAAGTCGGCATTGTGCATTTTGAATATACTTCCGATGCAATTTCTGTGTTTCATCGTCAATAAGAAGGTCAGCCGAATACAGTAAACCTGAAGTGAAGCATTGGAATATATAAGTAGTGTCACAGGAATGGTTCAAACATAGACAGTAAGAAGAGTCTGTTTTCTTGTACATAAGTCGGCATTGTGCATTTTGAATTTAATTCCGTTGCAATTTCAGTGTTTCATCGTCAATAAGAAGGTCAGAGGGATACAGTAAACCTGAAGTGAAGCGTCGGAATCTATAATTAGTGTCACATGAATGGTTCAAAACATAGAGAGTAAGAAGACTTAGTTTTCTTTTACTTAAGTCGACATTGTGCGTTTTGTATTTAATTCCGATGCAATTTCTGTGTTTCATCGTCAATATGAAGGTCAGAGGGATACAGTAAACCTGAAGTGAAGCATCGGAATCTATAACTAGTGTCACAGAAATGGTTCAAATTATAGACAGTAAGAAGAGCCAGTCTTCTTGTACTTGAGTCGGCAATGTGCCTTTTGTATTTAATTCCGATGTTATATCTGTGTTTCATCGTCAATAAGAAGGTGAGAGGGATTCAGTAAACCTGAAGTGATGCATCGGAATCTATTACTAGTGTCACAGAAATGGTTCAATACATAGACAGTAAGAAAAGTCAGTTTTCTTGAACTTAAGTCGGCATTGTTCATTTTGTATTTACTTCCGATGCAATTTCTGTGTTTCATCGTCAATAAGAAGGTCAAAGTAATACAGTAAACCTGAAGTGAAGCATCGGAATCTATAACTAGTGTCACAGGAATGGTTCAAAACATAGACAGTAAAAAGAGTCACTTTTCTTGTACTTAAGTCGGCATTGTGATTTTTGTATATAATTCCGATGCAATTTCTGTGTTTCATCGTCAATAAGAAGCTCAGAGGGATACAGTAAACCGGAGGTGAAGCATCGGAATCTATAACTAGTGTTACAGGAATGGTTCAAAACATAGACAGTAAGAAGGGTCAGTCTTCTTGTACTTAAGTCGGAATTTTGCATTTTGTATTTAATTCCGATGCAGTTTTTGTTTTTCATCGTCAATACGAAGTTCAGAGGAATACAGTAAACCTGAAGTGAAGCATCGGAATCTATAACTAGTGTCACAGAAATGGTTCAAAACATAGACAGTATGAAAAGCCAGTCTTCTTGTACTTGAGTCGGCATTTGCCTTTCGTATTTAACTCCGATGCAATTTCTGTGTTTCTTCGTCAATAAGAAGGTCAGAGGGATACAGTATACCTGATGTGATGCATCGGAATCTAAAACTAGTGCCGCAGGAATGGTTCAAAACATAGACAGTAAGAAGAGCCAGTCTTCTTGTACCTCAGTCGGCATTGTGCCTTTTGTATTTAATTCCGATGTTATATCTGTGTTTCATCGTCAATAAGGAGGTCAGAGGGATTGAGTAAACGTGAAGTGAAGCATCTGAATCTATAAGTAGTGTCACAGGAATGGTGCAAAACATAGACAGTAAGAAGAGTCAGTCTTCCTGTACTTAAGTCGGCATTGTGCCTTTTGTATTTAATTCCGATGCAATTTACGTGTTTCATCGTCAATAAGAAGGTCAGAGGGATACAGTAAACCTGAAGTAATGCATAGGAATTTATAACTAGTGTCACAGGAAAGATTCCAAACATAGACAGTAAGAAGAATGAGTTTTCTTGTACTTAAGTCGGCATTGTGCCTTTTGTATTTAATTCCGATGCAATTTCTGTGTTTCATCGTCAATACGAAGGTCAGAGGGATACAGTAAATCTGAAGTGAAGCATCGGAAACTATAACTAGTGTCACATGAATGGTTCAAATCATAGACAGTAAGAAGAGACAGTTTTCTTGTACTTAAGTCGGCATTGTACCTTTTGTATTAAATTCCTATGCAATTTCTGTGTATCATCGTCAATACGAAGGTCAGAGGGATACAGTAAACCTGACGTGAAGCATCGGAATCGATAACTAGTGTCACATGAATGGTTCAAAACATAGACAGTAAGAAGAGTCAGTTATCTTGTACTTAAGTCGGCATTGTGCCTTTTGTATTTAATTCCGATGCAATTTCTGTGTTTCATCGTCAATAAGAAGGTCAGAGGGATACAGGAAACCTGAGGAGAAGCATCGGAATCTATAACTACTGTCACAGGAGCGGATCAAAGCATAGACAGTAAGAAGAGTCAGTTTTCTTGTACTTAAGTCGGCATTGTGCCTTTTGGATTTAACTCCGATGCAATTTCTGTGTTTCATCGTCAATAAGAAGGTCAGAGGAATACAGTAAACCTGAAGTGAAGCATCGGAATCTATAACTAGTGTCTCAGGAATGGTTCAAACATAGAGAGTAAGAAGAGTCAGTCTTCTTGTTCTCAAGTCGGCATTGTGCCTTTTGTATTTAATTCAGGTGCAATTTCTGTGTTTCATCGTCAATAAGAAGGTCAAAGTAATACAGTAAACCTGAAGTGAAGCATCGGAATCTATAACTAGTGTCACAGAAATGGTTCAAAACATAGACAGTAAGAAGCGCCAGTGTTCTTGTACTTGAGTCGGCATTTGCATTTTGTATTTAATTCCGATGCAATTTCTGTGTTTCTTCGTCAATAAGAAGGTCAGAGGGATACAGTATACATGATGTGAAGCATCAGAATCTATAACTAGTGTCACAGGAATGGTTGAGCCCATAGACAGTAAGAACACTCAGTGTTCTTGTACTGAAGTTGGCATTGTGCCTTTGGTACTTAAATAAGATGCATTTTCAGTGTTTCATCGTCAATAATAAGGTCAGAGGGATACAGTAAACCTGAAGTGAAGTATCGGAATCTATAACTAGTGTCATAGGAATATTTCAAAACTTAGTCAGTAAGAAGAGTCAGTCTTCTTGTACTTAAGTCGGCATTGTGCATTTTGTATATACTTCCGATGCAATTTCTGTGTTTCATCGTCAATAAGAAGGTCAGCCGGATACTGTAAACCTGAAGTGAAGCATTGGAATATATAAGTAGTGTCACAGGAATGGTTCAAATCATAGACATTAAGAAGAGACAGTTTTCTTGTACTTAAGTCGTCATTGTGCCTTTTGTATTAAATTCCTATGCAATTTCTGTGTATAATCGTCAATACGAAGGTCAGAGGGATACAGTAAACCTGAAGTGAAGCATCGGAATCTATAAGTAGTGTCACAGAAATGGTTCAAAACATAGACAGTAAGAAGAGCCAGTCTTCTTGTACTTGAGTCTTCATTGTTCCTTTTGTATTTAATTCCGATGTTATATCTGTGTTTCATCGTCAATAAGAAGGTCAGAGGGATTTAGTAAACCTGAAGTGGAGCATCGGAATCTATAACTAGTGTCACAGGAATGGTTCAATACATAGACAGTAAGAAGAGTCAGTTTTCTTGAACTTAAGTCGGCATTGTTCATTTTGTATTTAATTCCGATGCAATTTCTGTGTTTCATCGTCAATAAGACGGTCAGAGGGATACAGTAAACCTGAAGTGAAGCATCGGAATCTATAACTAGTGTCTCAGGAATGGTTCAAACATAGAGAGTAAGAAGAGTCAGTCTTCTTGTACTTAAGTCGGCATTGTGCCTTTTGTATTTAATTCAGATGCAATTTCTGTGTTTCATCGTTAATATGAAGGTCAAAGGAATACAGTAAACCTGAAGTGAAGCATCCGAATCTATAACTAGTGTCACAGGAATGGTTCAAAACATAGACAGTAAGAAGAGTCAGTTTTCTTGTACTTAAGTCGGCATTGTGCCTTTTGTATATAATTCCGATGTAATTTCTGTGTTTCGTCGTCAATAAGAAGCTCAGAGGGATACAGTAAACCCGAAGTGAAGCATCGGAATCTATAACTAGTGACACAGGAATGGTTCAAAACATAGACAGTAAGAAGGGTCAGTCTTCTTGTAATTAAGTCGGCATTTTGCATTTTGTATTTAATTCCGATGCAATTTCTGTGTTTCATCGTCAATACGAAGTTCAGAGGGATACAGTAAACCTAAAGTGAAGCATCGGAATCTATAACTAGTGTCACAGAAATGGTCCAAAACATAGACTGTAAGAAGCGCCAGTCTTCTTGTACTTGAGTCGGCATTTGCCTTTTGTATTTAATTCCGATGCAATTTCTGTGTTTCTTCGTCAATAAGAAGGTCAGAGGGATACAGTATACCTGATGTGAAGCATCGGAATCTATAACTAGTGTCGCAGGAATGGTTCAAAACATAGACAGTAAGAAGAGCCAGTCTTCTTGTACCTGAGTCGGCATTGTGCCTTTTCTATTTAATTCGGATTCAATTTCTGTGTTTCATCGTCAATACGAAGGTCAGAGGGATACAGTAAACCTGAAGTGAAGCATCGGAATCTATAACTAGTGTCACAGGAATGGTTGAAACCATAGACAGTAAGAAGACTCAGTGTTCTTGTACTGAAGTCGGCATTGTGATTTTGTATTTAACTAAGATGCATTTTCTGTGTTTCATCGTCAATAATAAGGTCGGAGGGATACAGTAAACCTGAAGTGAAGTATCGGAATCTATAACTAGTGTCAGAGGAATGGTTCAAAACTTAGTCAGTAGGAAGAGTCAGTCTTCTTGCACTTAAGTCGGCATGGTGCATTTTGTATATTCTTCCGATGCAATTTCTGTGTTTCATCGTCAATAAGAAGGTCAGCCGAATACTGTAAACCTGAAGTGAAGCATTCGAATATATAAGTAGTGTCACAGGAATGGTTCAAACATAGACAGTAAGAAGAGTCTGTTTTCTTGTACATAAGTCGGCATTGTGCCTTTTGAATTTAATTCCGTTGCAATTTCTGTGTTTCATCGTCAATAAGAAGGTCAGACGGATACAGTATACCTGATGTGAAGCATCGGAATCTAAAGCTAGTGCCGCTGGATTGGTTCAAAACATAGACAGTAAGAAGAATGAGTTTTCTTGTACTTAAGTCGGCATTGTGCCTTTTGTATTTAATTGCGATGCAATTTCTGTGTTTCATCGTCAATACGAAGGTCAGAGGGATACAGTAAACCTGAAGTGCAGCATCGGAATCTATAACTAGTGTCACATGAATGGTTCAAATCATAGACAGTAAGAAGAGACAGTTTTCTTGTACTTAAGTCGGCATTGTGCCTTTTGTATTAAATTCCTATGCAATTTCTGTGTATCATCGTCAATACGAAGGTCAGAGGGATACAGTAAACCTGAAGTGAAGCATCGGAATCTATAACTAGTGTCACATGAATGGTTCAAAACATAGACAGTAAGAAGAGTCAGTTATCTTGTACTTAAGTCGGCATTGTGCCTTTTGTATTTAATTCCGATGCAATTTCTGTGTTTCATCGTCAATAAGAAGGTCAGAGGGATACAGTAAACCTGAGGAGAAGCATCGGAATCTATAACTAGTGTCACAGGAGCGGATCAAAGCATAGACAGTAAGAAGAGTCAGTTTTCTTGTACTTAAGTCGGCATTGTGCCTTTTGGATTTAACTCCGATGCAATTTCTGTGTTTCATCGTCAATAAGAAGGTCAGAGGTATACAGTAAACCTGAAGTGAAGCATCGGAATCTATAACTAGTGTCTCAGGAATGGTTCAAACATAGAGAGTAAGAAGAGTCAGTCTTCTTGTACTGAAGTCGGCATTGTGCCTTTTGTATTTAATTCAGGTGCAATTTCTGTGTTTCATCGTCAATAAGAAGGTCAAAGTAATACAGTAAACCTGAAGTGAAGCATCGGAATCTATAACTAGTGTCACAGGAATGGTTAAAAACATAGACAGTAAGAACAGTCAGTTTTCTTGTACATAAGTCGGCATTGTGCCTTTTGTATATAATTCCGATGCAATTTCTGTGTTTCATCGTCAATAAGAAGCTCAGAGGTATACAGTAAACCCGAAGTGATGCATCGGAATCTATAACTAGTGTCACAGGAATGGTTCAAAATATAGACAGTAAGGAGGGCCAGTCTTCTTGTACTTAAGTCGGCATTTTGCATTTTGTATTTAATTCCGATGCAATTTCTGTGTTTCATCGTCAATACGAAGTTCAGAGGGATACAGTAAACCTGAAGTGAAGCATCGGAATCTATAACTAGTGTCACAGAAATGGTTCAAAACATAGACAGTAAGAAGCGCCAGTGTTCTTGTACTTGAGTCGGCATTTGCCTTTTGTATTTAATTCCGATGCAATTTCTGTGTTTCTTCGTCAATAAGTAGGTCAGAGGGATACAGTATACCTGATGTGAAGCATCGGAATCAATAACTAGTGTCACAGTAATGGTTGAACCCATAGACAGTAAGAAGACTCAGTGTTCTTGTACTGAAGTTGGCATTGTGGCTTTTGTATTTAATTAAGATGCATTTTCTGTGTTTCATCGTCAATAATAAGGTCAGAGGGATACAGTAAACCTGAAGTGAAGTATCGGAATCTATAACTAGTGTCATAGGAATGGTTCAAAACTTAGCCAGTAAGAAGAGTCAGTCTTCTTGTACTTAAGTCGGCATTGTGCATTTTGTATATACTTCCGATGCAATTTCTGTGTTTCATCGTCAATAAGAAGGTCAGCCGGATACTGTAAACCTGAAGTGAAGCATTGGAATATATATGTAGTGTCACAGGAATGGTTCAAACATAGACAGTAAGAAGAGTCTGTTTTCTTGTACATAAGTCGGCATTGTGCCTTTTGAATTTAATTCCGTTGCAATTTCTGTGTTTCATCGTCAATAAGAAGGTCAGAGGGATACAGTAAACCTGAAGTGAAGCATCGGAATCTATAATTAGTGTCACATGAATGGTTCAAAACATAGAGAGTAAGAAGACTTAGTTTTCTTGTACTTAAGTCGACATTGTGCGTTTTGTATTTAAATCCGATGCAATTTCTGTGTTTCATCGTCAATAAGAAGGTCAGAGGGATACAGTAAATCTGAAGTGAAGCATCGGAATCTATAACTAGTTTCACAGAAATGGTTCAAAACATAGACAGTAAGAAGAGCCAGTCTTCTTGTACTTGAGTCGGCATTGTGCCTTTTGTATTTAATTCCGATGTTATATCTGTGTTTCATCGTCAATAAGAAGGTGAGAGGGATTCAGTAAACCTGAAGTGAAGCATCGGAATCTATTACTAGTGTCACAGGAGTGGTTCAATACATAGCCAGTAAGAAGAGTCAGTTTTCTTGAACTTAAGTCGGCATTGTTCATTTTCTATTTAATTCCGATGCAATTTCTGTGTTTCATCGTCAATAAGAAGCTCAGAGGGATACAGTAAACCCGAAGTGAAGCATCGGAATCTATAACTAGTGTTACAGGAATGGTTCAAAACATAGACAGTAAGAAATGTCAGTCTTCTTGTACTTAAGTCGGCATTTTGCATTTTGTATTTAATTCCGATGCAGTTTCTGTTTTTCATCGTCAATATGAAGTTCAGAGGAATACAGTAAACCTGAAGTGAAGCATCGGAATCTATAACTAGTGTCACAGAAATGGTTCAAAACATAGACAGTAAGAAGAGCCTGTCTTCTTTTACTTGAGTCGGCATTTGCCGTTTGTATTTAATTTCGATGCAATTTCTGTGTTTCTTCGTCAATAAGAAGGTCAGCCGGATACAGTAAACCTGAAGTGAAGCATTGGAATCTATAAGTAGTGTCACAGGAATGGTTCAAACATAGACAGTAAGAAGAGTCTGTTTTCTTGTACATAAGTCGGCATTGTGCCTTTTGAATTTAATTCCGTTGCCATTTCTGTGTTTCATCGTCAATAAGAAGGTCAGAGGGATACAGTAAACCTGAAGTGAAGCATCGGAATCTATAACTAGTGTCACATGAGTGGTTCAAAACATAGAGAGTAAGAAGAGTCAGTTTTCTTGTACTTAAGTCGACATTTTGCGTTTTGCATTTAATTCCGATGCAATTTCTGTGTTTCATCGTCAATAAGAAGGTCAGAGGGATACAGTAAACTTGAAGTGAAGCATCGGAATCTATAACTAGTGTCACATGAATGGTTCAAATCATAGACATTAAGAAGAGACAGTTTTCTTGTACTTAAGTCGTCATTGTGCCTTTTGTATTAAATTCCTATGCAATTTCTGAGTATAATCGTCAATACGAAGGTCAGAGGGATACAGTAAACCTGAAGTGAAGCATCGGAATCTATAACTAGTGTCACAGAAATGGTTCAAAACATAGACAGTAAGAAGAGCCAGTCTCCTTGTACTTGAGTCGGCATTGTGCCTTTTGTATTTAATTCCGATGTTATATCTGTGTTTCATCGTCAATAAGAAGGTCAGAGGGATTCAGTAAACCTGAAGTGAAGCATCGGAATCTATAACTAGTGTCACAGGAATGGTTCAATACATAGACAGTAAGAAGAGTCAGTTTTCTTGAACTTAAGTCGGCATTGTTCATTTTGTATTTAATTCCGATGCAATTTCTGTGTTTCATGGTCAATAAGACGGTCAGAGGGATACAGTAAACCTGAAGTGAAGCATCGGAATCTATAACTAGTATCTCAGGAATGGTTCAAACATACAGAGTAAGAAGAGTCAGTCTTCTTGTACTTAAGTCGGGTTTGTGCTTTTGTATATAATTCCGATGCTATTTTTGTGTTTAATCGTCAATAAGAAGCTCAGAGGGATACAGTAAACCCGAAATGAAGCATCGGAATCTATAACTAGTGACACAGGAATGGTTCAAAACATAGACAGTAAGGAGGGTCAGTCTTCTTGTAATTAAGTCGGCATTTTGCATTTTGTATTTAATTCCGATGCAATTTCTGTGTTTCATCGTCAATACGAAGTTCAGAGGGATACAGTAAACCTGAAGTGAAGCATCGGAATCTATAACTAGTGTCACAGAAATGGTTCAAAACATAGACAGTAAGAAGCGCCAGTCTTCTTGTACTTGAGTCGGCATTTGTCTTTTGTATATAATTCCGATGCAATTTCTGTGTTTCTTCGTCAATAAGAAGGTCAGAGAGATACAGTATACCTGATGTGAAGCATCGGAATCTATAACTAGTGTCGCAGGAATGGTTCAAAACATAGACAGTAAGAAGAGCCAGTCTTCTTGTACCTGAGTCGGCATTGTGCCTTTTCTATTTAATTCGGATTCAATTTCTGTGTTTCATCGTCAATACGAAGGTCAGAGGGATACAGTATACCTGATGTGAAGCATCGGAATCTATAACTAGTGTCGCAGGAATGGTTCAAAACATAGACAGTAAGAAGAGCCAGTCTTCATGTACCTGAGTCGGCATTGTGCCTTTTCTATTTAATTCGGATTCAATTTCTGTGTTTCATCGTCAATAATAAGGTCAGAGGGATACAGTAAACCTGAAGTGAAGTATCGGAATCCTTAACTAGTGTCATAGGAATGGTTCAAAACTTAGTCAGTAAGAAGAGTCAGTCTTCTTGTTTTTAAGTCGGCATTGTGCCTTTTGTATTTAATTAAGATCCAATTTCTGTGTTTCATCGTCAATAAGAAGGTCAAAGTAACACAGTAAACCTGAAGTGAAGCATCGGAATCTATAACTAGTGTCACAGGAATGGTTCAAAACATAGACAGTAAGAAGAGTCACTTTTCTTGTACTTAAGTCGGCATTGTGCCTTTTGTATATAATTCCGATGCAATTTCTGTGTTTCATCGTCAATAAGAAGCTCAGAGGGATACAGTAAACCCGAGGTGAAGCATCGGAATCTATAACTAGTGTTACAGGAATGGTTCAAAACATAGACAGTAAGAAGGGTCAGTCTTCTTGTACTTAAGTCGGCATTTTGCATTTTGTATTTAATTCCGATGCAGTTTCTGTTTTTCATCGTTAATACGAAGTTCAGAGGGATACAGTAAACCTGAAGTGAAGCATCGGATTCTATAACTAGTGTCACAGAAATGGTTCAAAACATAGACAGTAAGAAGAGCCAGTCTTCTTGTACTTGAGTCGGCATTTGCCTTTTGTATTTAATTCCGATGCAATTTACGTGTTTCATCGTCAATAAGAAGGTCAGAGGGATACAGTAAACCTGAAGTGATGCATAGGAATTTATAACTAGTGTCACAGGAATGGTTCAAAACATAGACAGTAAGAAGAAATAGTTTTCTTGTACTTAATTCGGCATTGTGCCTTTTGTATTTCATTCCGATGCAATTTCTGTGTTTCATCGTCAATACGAAGGTGAGAGGGATACAGTAAACCTGAAGTGAAGCATTGGAATCTATAACTAGTGTCACATGAATGGTTCAAATCATAGACAGTAAGAAGAGACAGTTTTCTTGTACTTAAGTCGGCATTGTGCCTTTTGTATTAAATTCCTATGCAATTTCTGTGTATCATCGTCAATACGAAGGTCATAGGGATACAGTAAACCTAAGTGATGCATCGGAATCTATAACTAGTGTCACATGAATGGTTCAGAACATAGACAGTAAGAAGAGTCAGTTATCTTGTACTTAAGTCGGCATTGTGCCTTTTGTATTTAATTCCGATGCAATTTCTGTGCTTCATCGTCAATAAGAAGGTAAGAGGGATACAGTAAACCTGAGGAGAAGCATCGGAATCTATAACTAGTGTCACAGGAGCGGATCAAAGCCTAGACAGTAAGAAGAGTCAGTTTTCTTGTACTTAAGTCGGCATTGTTCCTTTTGGATTTAACTCCGATGCAATTTCTGTTTTCATCGTCAATAAGAAGGTCAGAGGGATACAGTAAACCTGAAGTGAAGCATCGGAATCTATAATTAGTGTCACATGAATGGTTCATAAGATAGAGAGTAAGAAGAGTCAGTTTTCTTGTACTTAGGTCGACATTGTGCCTTTTGTATTTAATTCCGATCCAATTTCTGTGTTTCATCGTCAATAAGAAGGTCAGAGGGATACAGCAAACCTGAAGTAAAGCATCGAAATATATAACTAGTGTCACATCAATTGTTCAAAATTTAGACAGTAAGAAGAGTCAGTCTTCTTCCACTTAAGTCGGCAATGTGCCTTTTGTATATACTTCCGATGTAATTACTGTGTTTCATCGTCAATAAGAAGCTCAGAGGGATACAGTAAACCCGAAGTGAAGTATAGGAATCTATAAGTAGTGTCACAGGAATGGTTCAAAACATAGACAGTAAGAAGAGTCAGTTTTCTTGTACTTACGTCGGCATTGTGCCTTTTGTATTTAATGCCGATGCAATTTCTGTGTTTCATCGTCAATACGAAGGTCAGAGTGATACAGTAAACCTGAAGTCAAGCATCGGAATCTATAACTAGTGACACAGAAATGGTTCAAAACATAGACAGTAAGAAGGGCCAGTCTTCTTGTACTTGAGTCGGCATTGTGCCTTTTGTATTTCATTCCGATGTTATATCTGTGTTTCATCGTCAATAAGAAGGTCAGAGGGATTCAGTAAACCTGAAGTGAAGCATCAGTATCTATAACTAGTGTCACAGGAATGGTACAATACATAGACAGTAAGAAGAGTCAGTTTTCTTGAACTTAAGTCGGCATTGTGCATTTTGTATTTAATTCCGATGCAATTTATGTGTTTCATCGTCAATAATAAGGTCAGAGGGATACAGTAAACCTGAAGTGAAGCATCGGAATCTATAACTAGTGTCACAGAGATGATTCAAAACATAGACAGTAAGAAGAGCCAGTCTTCTTGTACTTGAGTCGGCATTTGCCTTTTGTATTTAATTCTGATGCAATTTCTGTGATTCTTCGTCAATAAGAAGGTTAGAGGGATACAGTATACCTGATGTGAAGCATCGGAATCTATAACTAGTGTCGCAGGAATGGTTCAAAACATAGACAGTAAGAATAGCCAGTCTTCTTGTACCTGACTCGGCATTGTGCCTTTTGTATTTAATTCGGATTCAATTTCTGTGTTTCATCGTCAGTAAGAAGGTCAGAGGGATACAGTAAACCTGCAGTGAAGCATCGGAATCTATAACTAGTGTCACAGGAATGGTTCAAATCATAGACAGTAAGAAGAGTCCGTTTTCTTTTACTTAAGTCGGCATTGTGCCTTTTGTATTTAATTCCGATGCAATTTCTGTGTTTCATCGTCAGTAAGAAGGTCAGAGGGATACAGTAAACCCGAAGTGAAGCTTCGGAATCTATAGCTAGTGTCACAGGAATGGTTCAAAACATAGACAGTAAGAAGGGTCAGTCTTCTTGTACTTAAGTTGGTATTTTGCATTTTTTATTTAATTCCGATGCAATTTCTGTGTTTCATCGTCAATAAGAAGGTCAGAGGGATACAGTAAACCTGAAGTGAAGCATCGGAATCTATAACTAGTGTCACAGAGATGATTCAAAACATAGACAGTAAGAAGAGCCAGTCTTCTTGTACTCGAGTCGGCATTTGACTTTTGTATTTAATTCGGATTCAATTTCTGTGTTTCATCGTCAGTAAGAAGGTCAGAGGGATACAGTAACCCTGAAGTGAAGCATCGGAATCTATAACTTGTGTCACAGGAATGGTTCAAATCATAGACAGTAAGAAGAGTCACTCTTCTTGTACTGGAGTCGGCATTGTGCCTTTTGTATTTAATTAAGATGCAATTTCTGTGTTTCATCGTCGATAAGAAGGTCAAAGGGGTACAGTAAACCTGAAGTGAAGCTTCGGAATCTATAACTAGTGTCACAGGAATTGTTCAAAGCATAGACACTAAGAAGAGTAAGTCCTCTTGTACTTAAGTGGGCATTGAGCCTTTTGTATATAATTCCGATGCAATTTCGGTGTTTTATCGTCAATAAGAAGGTCAGAGGAATACAGTAAACCTGAAGTGAAACATCGGAATTTATAACTAGTGTCACAGGAATAGTTCAAAACATAGACAGTAAGAAGAGTCAGTTATCTTGTACTTAAGTCGGCATTGTGCCTTTTGTATTTAATTCCGATGCAATATCTGTGATTCATCGTCAATAAGAAGGTCAGAGGCATACAGTAAACCTGAAGTGAAGCATCGGAATCTATAACTAGTGTCACAGGGATAGTTCAAAACATAGACAGTAAGAAGAGACAGTTTTTTTGTACTTAAGTCGGCATTGTTCCTTTTCTATTTAATTCCGATGCAATTTCTATGTTTCATCGTCAATAAGAAGGTCAGAGGGATACAGTAAACCTGAAGTGAAGCATCGGAATCTATAACTAGTGTCACACGAGCGGATCAAAGCATAGACAGTAAGAAGAGTCAGTTTTCTTGTACTTAAGTCGGCTTTGTTACTTTTCTATTTAATTCCGATGTTATATCTGTGTTTCATCGTCAATAAGAACGTCAGAGGGATACAGTAAACCTGAAGTGAAGCATCGGAATCTATAACTAGTGGCACAGGAGCGGATCAAAGCATAGACAGTAAGAAGAGTCAGTTTTCTTGTACTTATGTCGGCATTGTGCCTTTTGGATTTAACTCCGATGCAATTTCTGTGTTTCATCGTCAATAAGATGGTCAGAGGGATACAGTAAACCTGAAGTGAAGCATCGGAATCTATAACTAGTGCCACATGAATGGTTCAAACATAGACAGTAAGAAGAGTCAGTTTTCTTCTACTTAAGTCGGCATTGTGCCTATTGTATTTAATTCCGATGCAATTTCTGTGTTTCATCGTCAATAAGAAGGTCAGAGGGATACAGTAAACCTGAAGTGAAGCATCGGAATCTATAACTAGTGTCACAGGAATGGTTCAAACATAGACAGTAAGAAGAGTCAGTTTTCTTGTACTTAAGTCGGCATTGTGCCTTTTGTATATAATTCCGATGCAATTTCTGTGTTTCATAACAATAAGAAGGTCAGAGAGATACAGTAAAACTGAAGTGAAGCATCGGAATCTATAACTAGTGTCACATGAGCGGTTCAAACATAGACAGTAAAAAGAGTCAGTTTTCTTGTACATAAGTCGGCATTGTGCCTTTTGTATTTAATTCCGTTGCAATTTCGGTGTTTCATCGTCAATAAGAAGGTCAGAGGGATACAGTGATCCTGAAGTGAGGCATCGGAATCTATAATTAGTGTCACATGAATGGTTCAAAACATAGAGAGTAAGAAGAGTCAGTTTTCTTGTACTTAAGTCGACATTGTGCGTTTTGTATTTAATTCCGATGCAATTTCAGTGTTTCATCGTCAAAAAGAAGGTCAGAGGAATACAGTAAAACTGAAGTGAAGCATCGGAATCTATAACTAGTGTCACAGGAATGGTTCAAAACAATGACAGTAAGAAGAGTCAGTTTTCTTGTACTTAAGTCTGCATTGCGCCTTTTGTATTTAATTCCGATGCAATTTCTGTGTTTCATCGTCAATAAAAATGTCAGAGGGATACAGTAAACCTGAGGTGAAGCATCGGAATCTATAACTAGTGTTACATCAATTGTTCAAAATATAGACAGTAAGAAGAGTCAGTCTCATTGCACTTAAGTCGGCAATGTGCCTTTTGTATATACTTCCGATGTAATTACTGTGTTTCATCGTCAATACGAAGCTCGGAGGGATACAGTAAACCTGAAGTGAAGTATAGGAATCTATAACTAGTGTCACAGGAATGGTTCAAAACATAGACAGTAAGAAGAGTCAGTTATCTTGTACTTAAGTCGACATTGTGCCTTTTGTATTTAATTCCGATGCAATATCTGTGCTTCTTCGTCAATAAGAAGGTCAGAGTGATACACTAAACCTGAAGTGAAGCATCGGAATCTATAACTAGTGTCACAGAAATGGTTCAAGACATAGACAGTAAGAAGAGCCAGTCTTCTTGTACTTGAGTCATCATTGTGCCTTTTGTATTTAATTCCGATGTTATATCTGTGTTTCATCGTCAATAAGAAAGTCAGAGGGATTCAGTAAACCTGAAGGGAAGCATCTGAATCTATAACTAGTGTCACAGGAATGGTGCAAAACATAGACAGTAAGAAGAGTCAGTCTTCCTGTACTTAAGTCGGCATTGTGCCTTTTGTATTTAATTCCGATGCAATTTACGTGTTTCATCGTCAATAAGGTCAGAGGGATACAGTAAACCTGAGGTGATGCAAAGGAATTTATAACTAGTGTCACAGGAATGGTTCAAAACATAGACAGTAAGAAGAATGGGTTTTCTTTTACTTAAGTCGGCATTATGCCTTTTGTAATTAATTCCGATGCAATTTCTGTGTTTCATCGTCAATACGAAGGTCAGAGGGATGGAGTAAACCTGAAGTGAAGCATCGGAATTTATAACTAGTGTCACAGGAATGGTTCAAAACATAGATAGTAACAAGAGTCACTCTTCTTGTACGTAAGTCGGCATTGTGCCTTTTGTATATAATTCCGATGCAATTTCTGTGTTTCATCGTCAATAAGAAACTCAGAGGGATACAGTAAACCCGAAGTGAAGCATCGGAATCTATAGCTAGTGTCACAGGAATGGTTCAAATCATAGACAGTAAGAAGGGTCAGTCTTCTTGTACTTAAGTCGGCATTTTGCAATTTGTATTTAATTCCGATGCAATTTCTGTGTTTCATCGTCAACAGGAAGGTCAGAGGGATACAGTAAACCTGAAGTGAAGTATCGGAATCTATAACTAGTGTCACAGAGATGGTTCAAAACATAGACAATAAGAAGAGCCAGTCTTCTTGTACTTGAGTCGGCATTTGCCTTTTGTATTTAATTCCGATGCAATTTCTGTGTTTCTTCGTCAATAAGAAGGTCAGAGGGATACAGTATACCTGATGTGAAGCATCGGAATCTATAACTAGTGTCGCAGGAATGGTTCAAAACATAGACAGTAAGAAGAGCCAGTCTTCTTGTACCTGAGTCGGCATTGTGCCTTTTGTATTTAATTCGGATTCAATTTCTGTGTTTCATCGTCAATAAGAAGGTCAGTGGGATACAGTAAACCTGAAGTGAAGCATCGGAATCTATAACTAGTGTCACAGGAATGGTTCAAATCATAGACAGTAGGAAGAGTTAGTCATCTTGTACTTAAGTCGGCATTGTGCCATTTGTATTTAATTAAGATGCAATTTCTGTGTTTCATCGTCAATAATAAGGTCAGAGGGATACAGTAAACCTGAAGTGAAGTATCGGAATCTGTAACTAGTGTCATAGGAATGGTTCAAAACATGGTCAGTAAGAAGAGTCAGTCTTCTTGTACTTAAGTCCGCATTGTGCATTTTGTATATACTTCCGATGTAATTTCTGTGTTTCATCGTCAATAAGTAGGTCAGCCGGATACAGTAAACCTGAAGTGAAGCATTGGAAACTATAACTAGTGTCACAGGAATGGTTCAAAACATAGGCAGTAAGAAGAGCCCGTCTTCTTGTACTTGAGTCGCCATTGTGCCTTTTGTATTTTATTCTGATGAAATTTCTGTGTTTGATCGTCAATAAGAAGGTCAGAGGGATACAGTAACTTTGAAGTGAAGCATCGGAATCTATAATTAGTGTCACAGGAATTGTTGAAAGCATAGACAGTAAGAAGAGTAAGTCCTCTTGTACTTAAGTGGGCATTGAGCCTTTTGTATATAATTCCGATGCAATTTCTGTGTTTCATCGTGAATAAGAAGGTCATAGGGATACAGTAAAACTGAAGTGAAGCATCGGTTTCTATAACTAGTGTCACATGAATGGTTCAAACATAGACAGTAAGAAGAGTCAGTTTTCTTGTACATAAGTCGGCATTGTGCCTTTTGTATTTAATTCCGTTGCAATTTCTGTGTTTCATCGTCAATAAGAAGGTCAGACGGATACAGTAATCCTGAAGTGAAGCATCGGAATCTATCATTAGTGTCACATGAATGGTTCAAAACATAGAGAGTAAGAAGAGTCAGTTTTCTTGTACTTAAGTCGACATTGTGCGTTTTGTATTTATTTCCGATGCAATTTCTGTGTTTCATCGTCAATAAGAAGGTCAGAGGGATACAGTAAACCTGAAGTGAGGCATCGGAATCTATAACTAGTGTCACAGGAATGGTTCAAAACAATGACAGTAAGAAGAGTTTGTTTTCTTGTACTTAAGTCTGCATTGCGCCTTTTGTTTTTAATTCCCATGCAATTTCTGTGTTTCATCGTCAATAAAAATGTCAGAGGGATACAGTAAACCTGAGGTGAAGCATCGGAACTAGTGTCACATCAATTGTTCAAAATATAGACAGTAAGAAGAGTCAGTCTTCTTGCACTTAAGTCGGCAATGTGCCTTTTGTATATGCTTCCGATGTAATTACTGTGTTTCATCGTCAATAAGAAGCTCGGAGGGATACAGTAAACCTGAAGTGAAGTATAGGAATCTATAACTAGTGTCACAGGAATGGTTCAAAACATAGACAGTAAGAAGAGTCAGTTATCTTGTACTTAAGTCGGCATTGTGCCTTTTGTATTTAATTCCGATGCAATATCTGTGCTTGTTCGTCAATAAGAAGGTCAGAGTGATACACTAAACCTGAAGTGAAGCATCGGAATCTATAACTAGGGTCACAGAAATGGTTAAAAACATAGACAGTAAGAAGAGCCAGTCTTCTTGTACTTGAGTCGGCATTGTGCCTTTTGTATTTAATTCCGATGTTATATCTGTGTTTCATCGTCAATGAGAAGGTCAGAGGGATTCAGTAAACCTGAAGGGAAGCATCTGAATCTATAACTAGTGTCACAGGAATGGTTCAAAACATAGACAGTAAGAAGAGTCAGTCTTCCTGTACTTAAGTCGGCATTGTGCCTTTTGTATTTAATTCCGATGCAATTTACGTGTTTCATCGTCAATAAGAAGGTCAGAGGGATACAGTAAACCTGAAGTGATGCATAGGAATTTATAACTAGTGTCACAGGAATGGTTCAAAACATAGACAGTAAGAAGAATGGGTTTTCTTTTACTTAAGTCGGCATTGTGCCTTTTGTATTTAATTCCGATGCAATTTCTGTGTTTCATCGTCAATACGAAGGTCAGAGGGATGCAGTAAACCTGAAGTGAAGCATCGGAATCTATATCTAGTGTCACAGGAATGGTTCAAATCATAGACAGTAAGAAGAGTCACTCTTCTTGTACTTAAGTCGGCATTGTGCCTTTTGTATTTAATTCCGATGCAATTTCTGTGATTCATCGTCAATAAGAAGGTCAGAGGCATACAGTAAACCTGAAGTGAAGCATCGGAATCTATAACTAGTGTCACAGGAATAGTTCAAAACATAGACAGTAAGAAGAGTCAGTTTTCTTGTACTTATGTCGGCATTGTACCTTTTCTATTTAATTCCGATGCAATTTCTATGTTTCATCGTCAATAAGAAGGTCAGAGGGATACAGTAAACCTGAAGTGAAGCATCGGAATCTATAACTAGTGTCACATGAATGGTTCAAACATAGACAGTAAGAAGAGTCAGTTTTCTTTTACTTAAGTCGGCATTGTGCCTTATGTATTTAATTCCGATACAATTTCTGTGTTTCATCGTCAATAAGAAGGTCAGCTGGATACATTAAACCTGAAGTGAAGCATCGGAATCTATAACTAGTGTCACATGAATGGTTCAAACATAGACAGTAAGAAGAGTCAGTTTTCTTCTACTTAAGTCGGCATTGTGCCTTTTGTATTCAATTCCGCTGCAATTTCTGTGTTTCATCGTCAATAAGACGGTCAGAGGGATACAGTAAACCTGAAGTGAAGCATCGGAATCTATAACTAGTGTCACAGGAATGGTTCAAACATAGACAGTGAGAAGAGTCAGTTTTCTTGTACTTAAGTCGGCATTGTGCCTTTTGTATATAATTCCGATGCAATTTCTGTGTTTCGTCGTCAATAAGAAGGTCAGAGGGATACATTAAAACTGAAGTGAAGCATCGGAATTTATAACTAGTGTCACAGGAATGGTTCAAAACATAGACAGTAAGAAGAGTCAGATTTCTTGTACTTGAGTCGGCATTGTGCCTTTTGTATTTAATTCCGATGCAATTTACGTGCTTCATCGTCAATAAGAAGGTCAGAGGGATACAGTAAACCTGAAGTGTTGCATAGGAATTTATAACTAGTGTCACAGGAATGGTTCAAAACATAGACAGTAAGAAGAATGAGATCTCTTGTACTTAAGTCGGCATTGTGACTTTTGTATTTAATTCCGATGCAATTTCTGTGTTTCATCGTCAATAAGAAGGTCAGAGGGATACAGTAAACCTGAAGTGAAGCATCGGAATCTATAACTAGTGTCACAGGAATGGTTCAAAACAATGACAGTAAGAAGAGTTTGTTTTCTTGTACTTAAGTCTGCATTGCGCCTTTTGTTTTTAATTCCGATGCAATTTCTGTGTTTCATCGTCAATAAAAATGTCAGAGGGATACAGTAAACCTGAGGTGAAGCATCGGAACTAGTGTCACATCAATTGTTCAAAATATAGACAGTAAGAAGAGTCAGTCTTCTTGCACTTAAGTCGGCAATGTGCCTTTTGTATATACTTCCGATGTAATTACTGTGTTTCATCGTCAAAAAGAAGCTCGGAGGGATACAGTAAACCTGAAGTGAAGTATAGGAATTTATAACTAGTGTCACAGGAATGGTTCAAAACATAGACAGTAAGAAGTGTCAGTTTCCTTGTACTTAGGTCGGCATTGTGCCTTTTGTATTTAATTCCGATGCAATATCTGTACTTCTTCGTCAATAAGAAGGTCAGAGTGATACACTAAACCTGAAGTGAAGCATCGGAATCTATAACTAGTGTCACAGAAATGGTTCAATACATAGACAGTAAGAAGAGCCAGTCTTCTTGTACTTGAGTCGGCATTGTGCCTTTTGTATTTAATTCCGATGTTATATCTGTGTTTCATCGTCAATAAGATGGTCAGAGGGATTCAGTAAACCTGAAGGGAAGCATCTGAATCTATAAGTAGTGTCGCAGGAATGGTGCAAAACATAGACATTAAGAAGAGTCAGTCTTCCTGTACTTAAGTCGGCATTGTGCCTTTTGTATTTAATTCCGATGCAATTTACGTGTTTCATCGTCAATAAGAAGGTCAGAGGGATACAGTAAACCTGAGGTGATGCATAGGAATTTATAACTAGTGTCACAGGAATGGTTCAAAACATAGACAGTAAGATGAATGGGTTTTCTTTTACTTAAGTCGGCATTGTGCCTTTTGTATTTAATTCCGATGCAATTTCTGTGTTTCATCGTCAATAAGAAGGCCAGAGGGATACAGAAAAACTGAAGTGAAGCATCGGAATCTATAACTAGTGTCACATGAATGGTTCAAACATAGACAGCAAGAAGAGTCAGTTTTCTCGTACATAAGTCTGCATTGTGCCTTTTGTATTTAATTCCGTTGCAATTTCTGTGTTTCATCGTCAATAAGAAGGTCAGAGGGATACAGTAAACCTGAAGTGAAGCATCGGAATCTATAACTAGTGTCACAGGAATGGTTCAAAACAATGACAGTAAGAAGAGTCAGTTTTCTTGTACTTAAGTCTGCATTGCGCCTTTTGTATTTAATTCCGATGCAATTTCTGTGTTTCATCGTCAATAAAAATGTCAGAGGGATACAGTAAACCTGAGGTGAAGCATCGGAATCTATAACTAGTGTCACATCAATTGTTCAAAATATAGACAGTAAGAAGAGTCAGTCTTCTTGCACTTAAGTCGGCAATGTGCCTTTTGTATATACTTCCGATGTAATTACTGTGTTCAATCGTCAATAAGAAGCTCGGAGGGATACAGTAAACCTGAAGTGAAGTATAGGAATCTATAACTAGTGTCACAGGAATGGTTCAAAACATAGACAGTAAGAAGAGTCAGTTATCTTGTACTTAAGTCGGCATTGTGCCTTTTGTATTTAATTCCGATGCAATATCTCTGCTTCTTCGTCAATAAGAAGGTCAGAGTGATACACTAAACCTGAAGTGAAGCATCGGAATCTATAACTAGTGTCACAGGAATGGTTCAAAACATAGACAGTAAGAAGAGTCAGTCTTCCTGTACTTAAGTCGGCATTGTGCCTTTTGTATTTAATTCCGATGCAATTTACGTGTTTCATCGTCAATAAGAAGGGCAGAGGGATACAGTAAACCTGAAGTGATGCATAGGAATTTATAACTAGTGTCACAGGAATGGTTCAAAACATAGACAGTAAGAAGAATGGGTTTTCTTTTACTTAAGTCGGCATTGTGCCTTTTGTATTTAATTCCGATGCAATTTCTGTGTTTCATCGTCAATACGAAGGTCAGAGGGATGCAGTAAACCTGAAGTGAAGCATCGGAATCTATATCTAGTGTCACAGGAATGGTTCAAATCATAGACAGTAAGAAGAGTCACTCTTCTTGTACTTAAGTCGGCATTGTGCCTTTTGTATTTAATTCCGATGCAATTTCTGTGATTCATCGTCAATAAGAAGGTCAGAGGCATACAGTAAACCTGAAGTGAAGCATCGGAATCTATAACTAGTGTCACAGGAATAGTTCAAAACATAGACAGTAAGAAGAGTCAGTTTTCTTGTACTTATGTCGGCATTGTACCTTTTCTATTTAATTCCGATGCAATTTCTATGTTTCATCGTCAATAAGAAGGTCAGAGGGATACAGTAAACCTGAAGTGAAGCATCGGAATCTATAACTAGTGTCACATGAATGGTTCAAACATAGACAGTAAGAAGAGTCAGTTTTCTTTTACTTAAGTCGGCATTGTGCCTTATGTATTTAATTCCGATACAATTTCTGTGTTTCATCGTCAATAAGAAGGTCAGCTGGATACATTAAACCTGAAGTGAAGCATCGGAATCTATAACTAGTGTCACATGAATGGTTCAAACATAGACAGTAAGAAGAGTCAGTTTTCTTCTACTTAAGTCGGCATTGTGCCTTTTGTATTCAATTCCGCTGCAATTTCTGTGTTTCATCGTCAATAAGACGGTCAGAGGGATACAGTAAACCTGAAGTGAAGCATCGGAATCTATAACTAGTGTCACAGGAATGGTTCAAACATAGACAGTAAGAAGAGTCAGTTTTCTTGTACTTAAGTCGGCATTGTGCCTTTTGTATATAATTCCGATGCAATTTCTGTGTTTCGTCGTCAATAAGAAGGTCAGAGGGATACATTAAAACTGAAGTGAAGCATCGGAATTTATAACTAGTGTCACAGGAATGGTTCAAAACATAGACAGTAAGAAGAGTCAGATTTCTTGTACTTGAGTCGGCATTGTGCCTTTTGTATTTAATTCCGATGCAATTTACGTGCTTCATCGTCAATAAGAAGGTCAGAGGGATACAGTAAACCTGAAGTGTTGCATAGGAATTTATAACTAGTGTCACAGGAATGGTTCAAAACATAGACAGTAAGAAGAATGAGATCTCTTGTACTTAAGTCGGCATTGTGACTTTTGTATTTAATTCCGATGCAATTTCTGTGTTTCATCGTCAATAAGAAGGTCAGAGGGATACAGTAAACCTGAAGTGAAGCATCGGAATCTATAACTAGTGTCACAGGAATGGTTCAAAACAATGACAGTAAGAAGAGTTTGTTTTCTTGTACTTAAGTCTGCATTGCGCCTTTTGTTTTTAATTCCGATGCAATTTCTGTGTTTCATCGTCAATAAAAATGTCAGAGGGATACAGTAAACCTGAGGTGAAGCATCGGAACTAGTGTCACATCAATTGTTCAAAATATAGACAGTAAGAAGAGTCAGTCTTCTTGCACTTAAGTCGGCAATGTGCCTTTTGTATATACTTCCGATGTAATTACTGTGTTTCATCGTCAAAAAGAAGCTCGGAGGGATACAGTAAACCTGAAGTGAAGTATAGGAATTTATAACTAGTGTCACAGGAATGGTTCAAAACATAGACAGTAAGAAGTGTCAGTTTCCTTGTACTTAGGTCGGCATTGTGCCTTTTGTATTTAATTCCGATGCAATATCTGTACTTCTTCGTCAATAAGAAGGTCAGAGTGATACACTAAACCTGAAGTGAAGCATCGGAATCTATAACTAGTGTCACAGAAATGGTTCAATACATAGACAGTAAGAAGAGCCAGTCTTCTTGTACTTGAGTCGGCATTGTGCCTTTTGTATTTAATTCCGATGTTATATCTGTGTTTCATCGTCAATAAGAAGGTCAGAGGGATTCAGTAAACCTGAAGGGAAGCATCTGAATCTGTAAGTAGTGTCGCAGGAATGGTGCAAAACATAGACATTAAGAAGAGTCAGTCTTCCTGTACTTAAGTCGGCATTGTGCCTTTTGTATTTAATTCCGATGCAATTTACGTGTTTCATCGTCAATAAGAAGGTCAGAGGGATACAGTAAACCTGAGGTGATGCATAGGAGTTTATAACTAGTGTCACAGGAATGGTTCAAAACATAGACAGTAAGATGAATGGGTTTTCTTTTACTTAAGTCGGCATTGTGCCTTTTGTATTTAATTCCGATGCAATTTCTGTGTTTCATCGTCAATAAGAAGGCCAGAGGGATACAGAAAAACTGAAGTGAAGCATCGGAATCTATAACTAGTGTCACATGAATGGTTCAAACATAGACAGTAAGAAGAGTCAGTTTTCTCGTACATAAGTCTGCATTGTGCCTTTTGTATTTAATTCCGTTGCAATTTCTGTGTTTCATCGTCAATAAGAAGGTCAGAGGGATACAGTAAACCTGAAGTGAAGCATCGGAATCTATAACTAGTGTCACAGGAATGGTTCAAAACAATGACAGTAAGAAGAGTCAGTTTTCTTGTACTTAAGTCTGCATTGCGCCTTTTGTATTTAATTCCGATGCAATTTCTGTGTTTCATCGTCAATAAAAATGTCAGAGGGATACAGTAAACCTGAGGTGAAGCATCGGAATCTATAACTAGTGTCACATCAATTGTTCAAAATATAGACAGTAAGAAGAGTCAGTCTTCTTGCACTTAAGTCGGCAATGTGCCTTTTGTATATACTTCCGATGTAATTACTGTGTTCAATCGTCAATAAGAAGCTCGGAGGGATACAGTAAACCTGAAGTGAAGTATAGGAATCTATAACTAGTGTCACAGGAATGGTTCAAAACATAGACAGTAAGAAGAGTCAGTTATCTTGTACTTAAGTCGGCATTGTGCCTTTTGTATTTAATTCCGATGCAATATCTCTGCTTCTTCGTCAATAAGAAGGTCAGAGTGATACACTAAACCTGAAGTGAAGCATCGGAATCTATAACTAGTGTCACAGGAATGGTACAAAACATAGACAGTAAGAAGAGTCAGTCTTCCTGTACTTAAGTCGGCATTGTGCCTTTTGTATTTAATTCCGATGCAATTTTCGTGTTTCATCGTCAATAAGAAGGTCAGAGGGATACAGTAAACCTGAGGTGATGCATAGGAATTTATAACTAGTGTCACAGGAATGGTTCAAAACATAGACAGTAAGAAGAATGGGTTTTCTTTTACTTAAGTCGGCATTGTGCCTTTTGTATTTAATGCCGATGCAATTTCTGTGTTTCATCGTCAATACGAAGGTCAGAGGGATGCAGTAAACCTGAAGTGAAGCATCGGAATCTATAACTAGTGTCACAGGAATGGTTCAAATCATAGACAGTAAGAAGAGTCACTCTTCTTGTACTTAAGTCGGCATTGTGCATTTTGTATATAATTCCGATGCAATTTCTGTGTTTCATCGTCAATAAGAAACTCAGAGGGATACAGTAAACCCGAAGTGAAGCATCGGAATCTATAGCTAGTGTCACAGGACTGGTTCAAAACATAGACAGTAAGAAGGGTCAGTCTTCTTGTACTTAAGTCGGCATTTTGCAATTTGTATTAAATTCCGATGCAATTTCTGTGTTTCATCGTCAATAGGAAGGTCAGAGGGATACAGTAAACCTGAAGTGAAGCATCGGAATCTATAACTAGTGTCACAGAGAAGGTTCAAAACATAGACAGTAAGAAGGGCCAGTCTTCTTGTACTTGAGTCGGCATTTGCCTTTTGTATTTAATTCCGATGCAATTTCTGTGTTTCTTCGTCAATAAGAAGGTGAGAGGGATACAGTATACCTGATGTGAAGCATCGGAATCTATAACTAGTGTCGCAGTAATGGTTCAAAACATAGACAGTAAGAAGAGCCAGTCTTCTTGTACCTGAGTCGGCATTGTGCCTTTTGTATTTAATTCGGATTCAATTTCTATGTTTCATCGTCAATAAGAAGGTCAGAGGGATACAGTAAACCTGAAGTGAAGCATCGGAATCTATAACTAGTGTCACAGGAATGGTTCAAAACATAGACAGTAGGAAGAGTCAGTCATCTTGTACTTAAGTCGGCATTGTGCCTTTTATATTTAATTCCGATGCAATTTCTGTGTTTCATCGTCAATAAGAAGGTCAGAGGGATACAGTAAACCTGAAGTGAAGCATCGGAATCTATAACTAGTGTCACAGGAATTGTTCAAAACATAGACAGTAAGAAGAGTCAGTTTTCTTTTACTTAAGTCGGCATTGTGCCTTATGTATTTAATTCCGATACAATTTCTGTGTTTCATCGTCAATAAGAAGGTCAGAGGGATGCAGTAAACCTGAAGTGAAGCATCGGAATCTATAACTAGTGTCACAGGAATGGTTCAAATCATAGACAGTAAGAAGAGTCACTCTTCTTGTACATAAGTCGGCATTGTGCATTTTGTATATAATTCCGATGCAATTTCTGTGTTTCATCGTCAATAAGAAGGTCAGAGGGATGCAGTAAACCTGAAGTGAAGCATCGGAATCTATAACTAGTGTCACAGGAATGGTTCAAATCATAGACAGTAAGAAGAGTCACTCTTCTTGTTCTTAAGTCGGCATTGTGCATTTTGTATATAATTCCGATGCAATTTCTGTGTTTCATCGTCAATAAGAAGGTCAGCTGGATACAGTAAACCTGAAGTGAAGCATCGGAATCTATAACTAGTGTGACAGGAATCGTTCAAACATAAACAGTAAGTAGAGTCAGTCTTCTTGTACTTAAGTCCGCATTGTGCATTTTTATATACTTCCGATGTAATTTCTCTGTTTCATCGTCAATAAGAAGGTCAGCCGGATACAGTAAACCTGAAGTGAAGCATCGGAATCTATAACTAGTGTCACAGGAATTGTTCAAAGCATAGACAGTACGAAGAGTAAGTCCTCTTGTACTTAAGTGGGCATTGAGCCTTTTGTATATAATTCCGATGCAATTTCTGTGTTTTATCGTCAATAAGAAGGTCAGAGGGATACAGTAAACCTGAAGTGAAACATCGGAATCTATAACTAGTGTCACAGGAATAGTTCAAAACATAGACAGTAAGAAGAGTCAGTTATCTTGTACTTAAGTCGGCATTGTGCCTTTTGTATTTAATTCCGATGCAATTTCTGTGATTCATCGTCAATAAGAAGGTCAGAGGCATACAGTAAACCTGAAGTGAAGCATCGGAATCTATAACTAGTGTCACAGGAATAGTTCAAAACATAGACAGTAAGAAGAGTCAGTTTTCTTGTACTTATGTCGGCATTGTTCCTTTTCTATTTAATTCCGATGCAATTTCTATGTTTCATCGTCAATAAGAAGGTCAGAGGGATACAGTAAACCTGAAGTGAAGCATCGGAATCTATAACTAGTGTCACATGAATGGTTCAAACATAGATAGTAAGAAGAGTCAGTTTTCTTTTACTTAAGTCGGCATTCTGCCTTATGTATTTAATGCCGATACAATTTCTGTGTTTCATCGTCAATAAGAAGGTCAGCTGGGAACATAAAACCTGAAGTGAAGCATCGGAATCTATAACTAGTGTCACATGAATGGTTCAAACATAGACAGTAAGAAGAGTCAGTTTTCTTCTACTTAAGTCGGCATTGTGCCTTTCGTATTCAATTCCGCTGCAATTTCTGTGTTTCATCGTCAATAAGAAGGTTAGAGGGATACAGTAAACCTGAAGTGAAGCATCGGAATCTATAACTAGTGTCACAGGAATGGTTCAAATCATAGACAGTAAGAAGAGTCACTCTTCTTGTACTTAAGTCGGCATTGTGCCTTTTGTATATAATTCCGATGCAATTTCTGTGTTTCATCGTCAATACGAAGGTCAGAGGGATACATTAAAACTGAAGTGAAGCATCGGAATCTATAACTAGTGTCACATGAATGGTTCAAACATAGACAGTAAGAAGAGTCAGTTTTCTTCTACTTAAGTCGGCATTGTGCCTTTCGTATTCAATTCCGCTGCAATTTCTGTGTTTCATCGTCAATAAGAAGGTTAGAGGGATACAGTAAACCTGAAGTGAAGGATCGGAATCTATAACTAGTGTCACAGGAATGGTTCAAATCATAGACAGTAAGAAGAGTCACTCTTCTTGTACATAAGTCGGCATTGTGCATTTTGTATATAATTCCGATGCAATTTCTGTGTTTCATCGTCAATAAGAAGGTCAGAGGGATGCAGTAAACCTGAAGTGAAGCATCGGAATCTATAACTAGTGTCACAGGAATGGTTCAAATCATAGACAGTAAGAAGAGTCACTCTTCTTGTACTTAAGTCGGCATTGTGCATTTTGTATATAATTCCGATGCAATTTCTGTGTTTCATCGTCAATAAGAAGGTCAGCTGGATACAGTAAACCTGAAGTGAAGCATCGGAATCTATAACTAGTGTGACAGGAATCGTTCAAACATAAACAGTAAGTAGAGTCATTCTTCTTGTACTTAAGTCCGCATTGTGCATTTTTATATACTTCCGATGTAATTTCTCTGTTTCATCGTCAATAAGAAGGTCAGCCGGATACAGTAAACCTGAAGTGAAGCATCGGAATCTATAACTAGTGTCACAGGAATTGTTCAAAGCATAGACAGTACGAAGAGTAAGTCCTCTTGTACTTAAGTGGGCATTGAGCCTTTTGTATATAATTCCGATGCAATTTCTGTGTTTTATCGTCAATAAGAAGGTCAGAGGGATACAGTAAACCTGAAGTGAAACATCGGAATCTATAACTAGTGTCACAGGAATAGTTCAAAACATAGACAGTAAGAAGAGTCAGTTATCTTGTACTTAAGTCGGCATTGTGCCTTTTGTATTTAATTCCGATGCAATTTCTGTGATTCATCGTCAATAAGAAGGTCTGAGGCATACAGTAAACCTGAAGTGAAGCATCGGAATCTATAACTAGTGTCACAGGAATAGTTCAAAACATAGACAGTAAGAAGAGTCAGTTTTCTTGTACTTATGTCGGCATTGTTCCTTTTCTATTTAATTCCGATGCAATTTCTATGTTTCATCGTCAATAAGAAGGTCAGAGGGATACAGTAAACCTGAAGTGAAGCATCGGAATCTATAACTAGTGTCACATGAATGGTTCAAACATAGATAGTAAGAAGAGTCAGTTTTCTTTTACTTAAGTCGGCATTCTGCCTTATGTATTTAATGCCGATACAATTTCTGTGTTTCATCGTCAATAAGAAGGTCAGCTGGGTACAGTAAACCTGAAGTGAAGCATCGGAATCTATAACTAGTGTCACATGAATGGTTCAAACATAGACAGTAAGAAGAGTCAGTTTTCTTCTACTTAAGTCGGCATTGTGCCTTTCGTATTCAATTCCGCTGCAATTTTCGTGTTTCATCGTCAATAAGAAGGTCAGAGGGATACAGTAAACCTGAGGTGATGCATAGGAATTTATAACTAGTGTCACAGGAATGGTTCAAAACATAGACAGTAAGAAGAATGGGTTTTCTTTTACTTAAGTCGGCATTGTGCCTTTTGTATTTAATGCCGATGCAATTTCTGTGTTTCATCGTCAATAGGAAGGTCAGAGGGATACAGTAAACCTGAAGTGAAGCATCGGAATCTATAACTAGTGTCACAGAGAAGGTTCAAAACATAGACAGTAAGAAGGGCCAGTCTCCTTGTACTTGAGTCGGCATTTGCCTTTTGTATTTAATTCCGATGCAATTTCTGTGTTTCTTCGTCAATAAGAAGGTCAGAGGGATACAGTATACCTGATGTGAAGCATCGGAATCTATAACTAGTGTCGCAGTAATGGTTCAAAACATAGACAGTAAGAAGAGCCAGTCTTCTTGTACCTGAGTCGGCATTGTGCCTTTTGTATTTAATTCGGATTCAATTTCTATGTTTCATCGTCAATAAGAAGGTCAGAGGGATACAGTTAACCTGAAGTGAAGCATCGGAATCTATAACTAGTGTCACAGGAATGGTTCAAAACATAGACAGTAGGAAGAGTCAGTCATCTTGTACTTAAGTCGGCATTGTGCCTTTTATATTTAATTCCGATGCAATTTCTGTGTTTCATCGTCAATAAGAAGGTCAGAGGGATACAGTAAACCTGAAGTGAAGCATCGGAATCCATAACTAGTGTCACAGGAATTGTTCAAAACATAGACAGTAAGAAGAGTCAGTTTTCTTTTACTTAAGTCGGCATTGTGCCTTATGTATTTAATTCCGATACAATTTCTGTGTTTCATCGTCAATAAGAAGGTCAGAGGGATGCAGTAAACCTGAAGTGAAGCATCGGAATCTATAACTAGTGTCACAGGAATGGTTCAAATCATAGACAGTAAGAAGAGTCACTCTTCTTGTACATAAGTCGGCATTGTGCATTTTGTATATAATTCCGATGCAATTTCTGTGTTTCATCGTCAATAAGAAGGTCAGAGGGATGCAGTAAACCTGAAGTGAAGCATCGGAATCTATAACTAGTGTCACAGGAATGGTTCAAATCATAGACAGTAAGAAGAGTCACTCTTCTTGTACTTAAGTCGGCATTCTGCCTTATGTATTTAATGCCGATACAATTTCTGTGTTTCATCGTCAATAAGAAGGTCAGCTGGGTACAGTAAACCTGAAGTGAAGCATCGGAATCTATAACTAGTGTCACATGAATGGTTCAAACATAGACAGTAAGAAGAGTCAGTTTTCTTCTACTTAAGTCGGCATTGTGCCTTTCGTATTCAATTCCGCTGCAATTTCTGTGTTTCATCGTCAATAAGAAGGTTAGAGGGATACAGTAAACCTGAAGTGAAGCATCGGAATCTATAACTAGTGCCACAGGAATGGTTCAAATCATAGACAGTAAGAAGAGTCACTCTTCTTGTACATAAGTCGGCATTGTGCATTTTGTATATAATTCCGATGCAATTTCTGTGTTTCATCGTCAATAAGAAGGTCAGAGGGATGCAGTAAACCTGAAGTGAAGCATCGGAATCTATAACTAGTGTCACAGGAATGGTTCAAATCATAGACAGTAAGAAAAGTCACTCTTCTTGTACTTAAGTCGGCATTGTGCATTTTGTATATAATTCCGATGCAATTTCTGTGTTTCATCGTCAATAAGAAGGTCAGCTGGATACAGTAAACCTGAAGTGAAGCATCGGAATCTATAACTAGTGTGACAGGAATCGTTCAAACATAAACAGTAAGTAGAGTCAGTCTTCTTGTACTTAAGTCCGCATTGTGCATTTTTATATACTTCCGATGTAATTTCTCTGTTTCATCGTCAATAAGAAGGTCAGCCGGATACAGTAAACCTGAAGTGAAGCATCGGAATCTATAACTAGTGTCACAGGAATTGTTCAAAGCATAGACAGTACGAAGAGTATGTCCTCTTGTACTTAAGTGGGCATTGAGCCTTTTGTATATAATTCCGATGCAATTTCTGTGTTTTATCGTCAATAAGAAGGTCAGAGGGATACAGTAAACCTCAAGTGAAACATCGGAATCTATAACTAGTGTCACAGGAATACTTCAAAACATAGACAGTAAGAAGAGTCAGTTATCTTGTACTTAAGTCGGCATTGTGCCTTTTGTATTTAATTCCGATGCAATTTCTGTGATTCATCGTCAATAAGAAGGTCAGAGGCATACAGTAAACCTGAAGTGAAGCATCGGAATCTATAACTAGTGTCACAGGAATAGTTCAAAACATAGACAGTAAGAAGAGTCAGTTTTCTTGTACTTATGTCGGCATTGTTCCTTTTCTATTTAATTCCGATGCAATTTCTATGTTTCATCGTCAATAAGAAGGTCAGAGGGATACAGTAAACCTGAAGTGAAGCATCGGAATCTATAACTAGTGTCACATGAATGGTTCAAACATAGATAGTAAGAAGAGTCAGTTTTCTTTTACTTAAGTCGGCATTCTGCCTTATGTATTTAATGCCGATACAATTTCTGTGTTTCATCGTCAATAAGAAGGTCAGCTGGGTACAGTAAACCTGAAGTGAAGCATCGGAATCTATAACTAGTGTCACATGAATGGTTCAAACATAGACAGTAAGAAGAGTCAGTTTTCTTCTACTTAAGTCGGCATTGTGCCTTTCGTATTCAATTCCGCTGCAATTTCTGTGTTTCATCGTCAATAAGAAGGTTAGAGGGATACAGTAAACCTGAGGTGAAGCATCGGAATCTGTAACTAGTGTCACATCAATTGGTCAAAATATAGACAGTAAGAAGAGTCAGTCTTCTTGCACTTAAGTCGGCAATGAGCCTTTTGTATATACTTCCGATTTAATTACTGTGTTTCATCGTCAATAAGAAGCTCGGAGGGATACAGTAAACCTGAAGTGAAGTATAGGAATCTATAACTAGTGTCACAGGAATGGTTCAAATCATAGACAGTAAGAAGAGTCACTCTTCTTGTACTTAAGTCGGCATTGTGCCTTTTGTATATAATTCCGATGCAATTTCTGTGTTTCATCGTCAATACGAAGGTCAGAGGGATACATTAAAACTGAAGTGAAGCATCGGAATCTATAACTAGTGTCACATGAATGGTTCAAACATAGACAGTAAGAAGAGTCAGTTTTCTTGTACATAAGTCGGCATTGTGCCTTTTGTATTTCATTCCGTTGCAATTTCTGTGTTTCATCGTCAATAAGAAGGTCAGAGGGATACAGTAATCCTGAAGTGAAGCATCGGAATCTACAATTAGTGTGACATGAATGGTTCAAAACATAGAGAGTAAGAAGAGTCAGTTTTCTTGTACTTAAGTCGACATTGTGTGTTTTGTATTTAATTCCGATGCCATTTCTGTGTTTCATCGTCAATAAGAGGGTCAGAGGGATACAGTAAACCTGAAGTGAAGCATCGGAATCTATAACTAGTGTCACAGGAATGGTTCAAAACATAGACAGTAAGAAGAGTCAGTTTTCTTGTACTTAAGTCTGCATTGTGCCTTTTGTATTTAATTCCGCTGAAATTTCTGTGTTTCATCGTCAATAAAAATGTCAGAGGGAAACAGTAAACCTGAGGTGAAGCATCGGAATCTGTAACTAGTGTCACATCAATTGGTCAAAATATAGACAGTAAGAAGAGTCAGTCTTCTTGCACTTAAGTCGGCAATGAGCCTTTTGTATATACTTCCGATTTAATTACTGTGTTTCATCGTCAATAAGAAGCTCGGAGGGATACAGTAAACCTGAAGTGAAGTATAGGAATCTATAACATGTGTCACAGGAATGGTTCAAAACATAGACAGTAAGAAGAGTCAGATTTCTTGAACTTGAGTCGGCATTGTGCCTTTTGTATTTAATTCCGATGCAATTTACGTGTTTCATCGTCAATAAGAAGGTCAGAGGGATACAGTAAACCTGAAGTGATGCATAGGAATTTATAACTAGTGTCACAGGAATGGTTCAAAACATAGACAGTAAGAAGAATGAGATCTCTTGTACTTAAGTCGGCATTGTGACTTTTGTATTTAATTCCGATGCAATTTCTGTGTTTCATCGTCAATAAGAAGGTCAGAGGAATACAGTAAACCTGAAGTGAAGCATCGGAATCTATAACATGTGTCACAGGAATGGATCAAAACATAGACAGTAAGAAGGGTCAGTCTTCTTGTACTTAAGTCGGCATATTGCCTTTTGTATTTAATTCCGATCCAATATCTGTGTTTCTTCGTCAATAAGAAGGTCAGCGTGATACAGTAAACCTGAAGTGAAGCATCGGAATCTATAACTAGTGTCACTGAAATTGTTCAAAACATAGACAGTAAGAAGAGCCAGTCTTCTTGTACTTGAGTCGGCATTGTGCCTTTTGTATTTTATTCCGATGCAATTTACGTGTTTCACCGTCAAGAAGAAGGTCAGAGGGATACAGTAAACCTGAAGTGATGCATAGGAATCTATAACTAGTGTCACAGGAATGGTTCAAACATAAACAGTAAGTAGAGTCAGTCTTCTTGCACTTAAGTCGGCATTGTGCCTTTTGTATTTAATTCCGATGCAATTTATGTGCTTCATCGTCAATAAGAAAGTCAGCTGGATACAGTAAACCTGTAGTGAAGCATCGGAATCTATAACTAGTGTCACAGAAATGGTTCAAAATATAGACAGTAAGAAGTGTCAGTCTTCTTGTACTTGAGTCGGCATTGTGCCTTTTGTATTTAATTCCGATGAATTTTCTGTGTTTGATCGTCAATAAGAAGGTCAGAGGGATACAGTAAACCTGAAGTGAAGCATCGGAATCTATAACTAGTGTCAGAGGAATGGTTCAAAGCATAGTCTGTAAGAAGAGTCAGTCTTCTTGTACTTAAGTCCGCATTGTGCATTTTGTATATACTTCCGATGTCATTTCTGTGTTTCATCGTCAATAAGAATGTCAGCCGTATACAGTAAACCTGAAGTAAAGCATTGGAATCTATAACTAGTGTCACAGGAATGGTTCAAAACATGGGCAGTAAGAAGAGCCCGTCTTCTTGTACTTGAGTCGCCATTGTGCCTTTTGTATTTAATTAAGATGCAATTTCTGTGTTTCATCGTCAATAAGAAGGTCAAAGGGATACAGTAAACCTGAAGTGAAGCATCGGAATCTATAACTAGTGTCACAGGAATGGTTCAAAGCATAGAAAGTAATAAGAGAAAGTTCTCTTGTACTTAAGTGGGCATTGAGCCTTTTGTATATAATTCCGATGCAATTTCTGTGTTTTATCGTCAATAAGAAGGTCAGAGGGATACAGTAAACCTGAAGTGAAACTTCGGAATCCTTAACTAGTGTCACAGGAATAGTTCAAAACATAGACAGTAAGAAGAGTCAGTTATCTTGTACTTAAGTCGGCATTGTGCCATTTGTATTTAATTCCGATGCAATTTCTGTGATTCATCGTCAATAAGAAGGTCAGAGGCATACAGTAAACCTGAAGTGAAGCATCGGAATCTATAACTAGTGTCACAGGAATAGTTGAAAACATAGACAGTTAGAAGAGTCAGTTTTCTTGTACTTAAGTCGGCATTGTTCCTTTTCAATTTAATTCCGATGCAATTTCTATGTTTTATCGTCAATAAGAAGGTCAGAGGGATACAGTAAACCTGAAGTGAAGCATCGGAATCTATAAGTAGTGTCACAGGAGCGGATCAAAGCATAGACAGTAAGAAGAGTCAGTTTTCTTGTACTTAAGTCGGCATTGTGCCTTTTGGATTTAACTCCGATGCAATTTCTGT
The DNA here is from genome assembly GCF_021461395.2 of Schistocerca americana. Taxonomy (NCBI): domain Eukaryota; kingdom Metazoa; phylum Arthropoda; class Insecta; order Orthoptera; family Acrididae; genus Schistocerca; species Schistocerca americana. Next base: position 3,907,784 of record NW_025725983.1, on the reverse strand, counting down.
GTTTCATCGTCAATAAGAAGGTCAGAGGGATACCGTAAACCGGAAGTGAAGCATCGGAATCTATAACTAGTGTCACATGAATGGTTCAAACATAGACAGTAAAAAGAGTCAGTTTTCTTGTACTTAAGTCGGCATTGTGCCTTTTGTATTTAGTTCCGTTGCAATTTCTGTGTTTCATCGTCAATAAGAAGGTCAGAGGGATACACTAAACCTGAAGTGAAGCACCGGAATCTATAACTAGTGTCACAGGAGTAGTTCAAAACATAGACAGTAAGAAGAGTCAGTTTTCTTGTACTTAAGTCGGCATTGTTACTTTTCTATTTAATTCCGATGCAATTTCTATGTTTCATCGTCAATAAGAACGTCAGAGGGATACAGTAAACCTGAAGTGAAGCATCAGAATCTATAACTAGTGGCACAGGAGCGGATCAAAGCATAGACAGTAAGAAGAGTCAGTTTTCTTGTACTTAAGTCTGCATTGTGCCTTTTGTATTTAATTCCGATGCAATTTCTGTGTTTCATCGTCAATAAGAAGGTCAGAGGGATACACTAAACCTGAAGTGAAGCACCGGAATCTATAACTAGTGTCACAGGAGTAGTTCAAAACATAGACAGTAAGAAGAGTCAGTCTTCTTGCACTTAAGTCGGCAATGTGCCTTTTATATATACTTCCGATGTAATTACTGTGTTTCATCGTCAACAAGAAGCTCGGAGGGATATAGTAAACCTGAAGTGAAGTATAGGAATCTATAACTAGTGTCACAGGAATGGTTCAAAATATAGACAGTAAGAAGAGTCAGATTTCTTGTACTTGAGTCGGCATTGTGCCATTTGTATTTAATTCCGATGCAATTTCTGTGTTTCATCGTCAATAAGAAGGTCAGAGGAATACAGTAAACCTGAAGTGAAGCATCGGAATCTATAACATGTGTAACAGGAATGGATCAAAACATAGACAGTATGAAGGGTTAGTCTTCTTGTACTTAAGTCGGCATATTGCCTTTTGTATTTAATTCCGATCCAATATCTGTGTTTCTTCGTCAATAAGAAGGTCAGAGTGATACAGTAAACCTGAGGTGAAGCATCCGAATCTATAACTAGTGTCACTGAAATGGTTCAAAACATAGACAGTAAGAAGAGCCAGTCTTCTTGTACTTGAGTCGGCATTGTGCCTTTTGTATTTAATTCCGATGCAATTTACGTGTTTCACCGTCAATAAGAAGGTCAGAGGGATACAGTAAACCTGAAGTGATGCATAGGAATCTATAACTAGTGTCACAGGAATGGTTCAAACATAAACAGTAAGTAGAGTCAGTCTTCTTGTACTTGAGTCGGCATTGTGCCTTTTGTATTTAATTCCGACGAATTTTCTGTGTTTGATCGTCAATAAGAAGGTCAGAGGGATACAGTTAACCTGAAGTGAAGCATCGGAATCTGTAACTAGTGTCACAGGAATGGTTCAAACCATAGACAGTAAGACGACTCAGTGCTCTTGTACTTAAGTCGGCAGTGTGCCTTTTGTATTTAATTAAGATGCAATTTCTGTGTTTCATCGTCAATAATAAGGTCAGAGGGATACAGTAAACCTGAAGTGAAGTATCGGAATCTATATCTAGTGTCATAGGAATGGTTCAAAACATAGTCAGTAAGAAGAGTCAGTCTTCTTGTACTTAAGTCCGCATTGTGCATTTTGTATATACTTCCGATGTAATTTCTGTGTTTCATCGTCAATAAGAAGGTCAGCCGGATACAGTAAACCTGAAGTGAAGCATTGGAATCTATAACTAGTGTCACAGGAATGGTTCAAAACATGGGCAGTAAGAAGAGCCCGTCTTTTTGTACTTGAGTCGCCATTGTGCCTTTTGTATTTAATTCTGATGAAATTTCTGTGTTTGATCGTCAATAAGAAGGTAAGAGGGATACAGTAACCCTGAAGTGAAGCATCGGAATCTATAACTAGTGTCACAGGAATGGTTCAAATCATAGACAGTAAGAAGAGTCACTCTTCTTGTACTGGAGTCGGCATTGTGCCTTTTGTATTTAATTAAGATGCAATTTCTGTGTTTCATCGTCAATAAGAAGGTCAAAGGGATGCAGTAAACCTGAAGTGAAGCATCGGAATCTATAACTAGTGTCACAGGAATGGTTCAAAGCATAGAAAGTAAGAAGAGAAAGTCCTCTTGTACTTAAGTGGGCATTGACCCTTTTGTATATAATTCCGATGCAATTTCTGTGTTTTATCGTCAATAAGAAGGTCAGAGGGATATAGTAAACCTGAAGTGAAACTTCGGAATCCTTAACTAGTGTCTCAGGAATAGTTCAAAACATAGACAGTAAGAAAAGTCAGTTATCTTGTACTTAAGTCGGCATTGTGCCTTTTGTATTTAATTCCGATGCAATTTCTGTGATTCATCGTCAATAAGAAGGTCAGAGGCATACAGTAAACCTGAAGTGAAGCATCGGAATCTATAACTAGTGTCACAGGAATAGTTGAAAACATAGACAGTTAGAAGAGTCAGTTTTCTTGTACTGAAGTCGGCATTGTTCCTTTTCTATTTAATTCCGATGCAATTTCTATGTTTCATCGTCAATAAGAAGGTCAGAGGGATACAGTAAACCTGAAGTGAAGCATCGGAATCTATAACTAGTGTCACAGGAGCGGATCAAAGCATAGACAGTAAGAAGAGTCAGTTTTCTTGTACTTAAGTCGACATTGTACCTTTTGGATTTAACTCCGATGCAATTTCTGTGTTTCATCGTCAATAAGAAGGTCAGAGGGATACCGTAAACCGGAAGTGAAGCATCGGAATCTATAACTAGTGTCACATGAATGGTTCAAACATAGACAGTAAGAAGAGTCAGTTTTCTTGTACTTAAGTCGGCATTGTGCCTTTTGTATTTAGTTCCGTTGCAATTTCTGTGTTTCATCGTCAATAAGAAGGTCAGAGGGATACACTAAACCTGAAGTGAAGCATCGGAATCTATAACTAGTGTCACAGGAATAGTTCAAAACATAGACAGTAAGAAGAGTCAGTTTTCTTGTACTTAAGTCGGCATTGTTACTTTTCTATTTAATTCCGATGCAATTTCTATGTTTCATCGTCAATAAGAACGTCAGAGGGATACAGTAAACTTGAAGTGAAGCATCAGAATCTATAACTAGTGGCACAGGAGCGGATCAAAGCATAGACAGTAAGAAGAGTCAGTTTTCTTGTACTTAAGTCTGCATTGTGCCTTTTGTATTTAATTCCGATGCAATTTCTGTGTTTCAACGTCAAAAAAAATGTCAGAGGGATACAGTAAACCTGAGGTCAAGCATCGGAATTTGTAACTAGTGTCACATCAATTGTTCAAAATATAGACAGTAAGAAGAGTCAGTCTTCTTGCACTTAAGTCGGCAATGTGCCTTTTGTATATACTTCCGATGTAATTACTGTGTTTCATCGTCCACAAGAAGCTCGGAGGGATATAGTAAACCTGAAGTGAAGTATAGGAATCTATAACTAGTGTCACAGGAATGGTTCAAAATATAGACAGTAAGAAGAGTCAGATTTCTTGTACTTGAGTCGCATTGTGCCATTTGTATTTAATTCCGATGCAATTTCTGTGTTTCATCGTCAATAAGAAGGTCAGAGGAATACAGTAAACCTGAATTGAAGCATCGGAATCTATAACATGTGTCACAGGAATGGATCAAATCATAGACAGTAAGAAGGGTCAGTCTTCTTGTACTTATGTCGGCATATTGCCTTTTGTATTTAATTCCGATCCAATATCTGTGTTTCTTCGTCAATAAGAAGGTCAGAGTGATACAGTAAACCAGAAGTGAACCATCGGAATCTATAACTAGTGTCACTGAAATGGTTCAGAACATAGACAGTAAGAAGAGCCAGTCTTCTTGTACTTGAGTCGGCATTGTGCCTTTTGTATTTAATTCCGATGCAATTTACGTGTTTCACCGTCAATAAGAAGGTCAGAAGGATACAGTAAACCTGAAGTGATGCATAGGAATCTATAACTAGTGTCACAGGAATGGTTCAAACATAAACAGTAAGTAGAGTCAGTCTTCTTGTACTTAAGTCGGCATTGTGCCTTTTGTATTTAATTCCGATGCAATTTATGTGCTTCATCGTCAATAAGAAAGTCAGCTGGATACAGAAAACCCGTAGTGAAGCATCGGAATCTATAACTAGTGTCACAGAAATGGTTCAAAATATAGACAGTAAGAAGAGTCAGTCTTCTTGTACTTGAGTCGGCATTGTGCCTTTTGTATTTAATTCCGATGAATTTTCTGTGTTTGATCGTCAATAAGAAGGTCAGAGGGATACAGTTAACCTGAAGTGAAGCATCGGAATCTATAACTAGTGTCACAGGAATGGTTCAAACCATAGACAGTAAGACGACTCAGTGCTCTTGTACTTAAGTCGGCATTGTGCCTTTTGTATTTAATTAAGATGCAATTTCTGTGTTTCATCGTCAATAATAAGGTCAGAGGGATACAGTAAACCTGAAGTGAAGTATCGGAATCTATATCTAGTGTCATAGGAATGGTTCAAAACATAGTCAGTAAGAAGAGTCAGTCTTCTTGTACTTAAGTCCGCATTGTGCATTTTGTATATACTTCCGATGTAATTTCTGTGTTTCATCGTCAATAAGAAGGTCAGCCGGATACAGTAAACCTGAAGTGAAGCATTGGAATCTATAACTAGTGTCACAGGAATGGTTCAAAACATAGGCAGTAAGAAGAACCCGTCTTCTTGTACTTGAGTCGCCATTGTGCCTTTTGTATTTAATTCTGATGAAATTTCTGTGTTTGATCGTCAATAAGAAGGTAAGAGGGATACAGTAACCCTGAAGTGAAGCATCGGAATCTATAACTAGTGTCACAGGAATGGTTCAAATCATAGACAGTAAGAAGAGTCACTCTTCTTGTACTGGAGTCGGCATTGTGCCTTTTGTATTTAATTAAGTTGCAATTTCTGTGTTTCATCGTCAATAAGAAGGTCAAAGGGATACAGTAAACCTGAAGTGAAGCATCGGAATCTATAACTAGTGTCACAGGAATGGTTCAAAGCATAGACAGTAAGAAGAGTAAGTCCTCTTGTACTTAAGTGGGCATTGAGCCTTTTGTATATAATTCCGATGCAATTTCTGTGTTTTATCGTCAATAAGAAGGCCAGAGGGATACAGTAAACCTGAAGTGAAACTTCGGAATCTATAACTAGTGTCACAGGAATAGTTCAAAACATAGACAGTAAGAAGAGTCAGTTATCTTGTACTTAAGTCGGCATTGTGCCTTTTGTATTTAATTCCGATGCAATTTCTGTGATTCATCGTCAATAAGAAGGTCAGAAGCATACAGTAAACCTGAAGTGAAGCATCGGAATCTATAACTAGTGTTACAGGAGCGGATCAAAGCATAGACAGTAAGAAGAGTCAGTTTTCATTTACTTAAGTCGGCATTGTGCCTTTTGGATTTAACTCCGATGCAATTTCTGTGTTTCATCGTCAATAAGAAGGTCAGAGGGATACCGTAAACCTGAAGTGAAGCATCGGAATCTATAACTAGTGTCACCTGAATGGTTCAAACATAGACAGTAAGAAGAGTCAGTTTCCTTGTACTTAAGTCGGCATTGTGCCTTTTGTATTTAGTTCCGATGCAATTTCTGTGTTTCATCGTCAATAAGAAGGTCAGAGGGATACAGTAAACCTGAAGTGAAGCATCGGAATCTATAACTAGTGTCACACGAATAGTTCAAAACATAGACAGTAAGAAGAGTCAGTTTTCTTGTACTTAAGTCGGCATTGTTACTTTTCTATTTAATTCCGATGCAATTTCTATGTTTCATCGTCAATAAGAACGTCGGAGGGATACAGGAAACCTGAAGTGAAGCATCAGAATCTATAACTAGTGGCACAGAAGCGGATCAAAGCATAGACAGTAAGAAGAGTCACCTTTCTTGTACTTCAGTCGGCATTGTGCCTTTTGTATTTAATTCCGATGCAATTTACGTGTTTCATCGTCAATAAGAAGGTCAGAGGGATACAGTAAACCTGAAGTGATGCATAGGAATTTATAACTAGTGTCACAGGAATGGTTCAAAACATAGACAGTAAGAAGAATGAGATCTCTTGTACTTAAGTCGGCATTGTGACTTTTGTATTTAATTCCAATGCAATTTCTGTGTTTCATCGTCAATAAGAATTTCATAAGAATACAGTAAACCTGAAGTGAAGCATCGGAATCTATAACATGTGTCACAGGAATGGATCAAAACATAGACAGTAAGAAGGGTCAGTCTTCTTGTACTTAAGTCGGCATATTGCCTTTTGTATTTAATTCCGATCCAATATCTGTGTTTCTTCGTCAATAAGAAGGTCAGAGTGATACAGTATACCTGAAGTGAAGCATCGGAATCTATAACTAGTGTCACTGAAATGATTCAAAACATAGACAGTAAGAGGAGCCAGTCTTCTTGTACTTGAGTCGGCATTGTGCCTTTTGTATTTAATTCCGATGCCATTTACGTGTTTCATCGTCAATAAGAACGTCAGAGGGATACAGTAAACCTGAAGTGAAGCATCAGAATCTATAACTAGTGGCACAGGAGCGGATCAAAGCATAGACAGTAAGAAGAGTCAGCTTTCTTGTACTTAGGTCGGCATTGTGCCTTTTGGATTTAACTCCGATGCAATTTCTGTGTTTCATCGTCAATAAGAAGGTCAGAGGGATACAGTAAACCTGAAGTGAAGCATCGGAATTTATAACTAGTGTCACAGGAATGGTTCAAAACATAGACAGTAAGAAGAATGAGATCTCTTGTACTTAAGTCGGCATTGTGACTTTTGTATTTAATTCCGATGCAATTTCTGTGTTTCATCGTCAATAAGAAGGTCAGAGGAATACAGTAAACGTGAAGTGAAGCATCGGAATCTATAACATGTGTCACAGGAATGGATCAAAACATAGACAGTAAGAAGGGTCAGTCTTCTTGTACTTAAGTCGGCTTATTGCCTTTTGTATTTAATTCCGATCCAATATCTGTGTTTCTTCGTCAATAAGAAGGTCAGAGTGATACAGTAAACCTGAAGTGAAGCATCGGAATCTATAACTAGTGTCACTGAAATGGTTTAAAACATAGACAGTAAGAAGAGCCAGTCTTCATGTACTTGAGTCGGCATTGTGCCTTTTGTCTTTAATTCCGATGCAATTTACGTGTTTCACCGTCAATAAGAAGGTCAGAGGGATACAGTAAACCTGAAGTGATGCATAGGAATCTATAACTAGTGTCACAGGAATGGTTCAAACATAAACAGTAAGTAGAGTCAGTCTTCTTGTACTTAAGTCGGCATTGTGCCTTTTGTATTTAATTCCGATGCAATTTATGAGCTTCATCGTCAATAAGAAAGTCTGTTGGATACAGTAAACCTGTAGTGAAGCATTGGAATCTATAACTAGTGTCACAGGAATGGTTCAAAACATAGGCAGTAAGAAGAGCCCGTCTTCTTGTACTTGAGTCGACATTGTGCCTTTTGTATTTAATTCCGATGAATTTTCTGTGTTTGATCGTCAATAAGAAGGTCAGAGGGATACAGTAAACCTGAAGTGAAGCATCGGAATCTATAACTAGTGTCACAGGAATGGTTCAAATCATAGACAGTAAGAAGAGGCACTCTTCTTGTACTGGAGTCGGCATTGTGCCTTTTGTATTTAATTAAGATGCAATTTCTGTGTTTCATCGTCAATAAGAAGGTCAGAGGGATACAGTAAACCTGAAGTGAAGCATCGGAATCTATAACTAGTGTCACAGGAATGGTTCAAAGCATAGACAGTAAGAAGAGTAAGTCCTCTTGTACTTAAGTGGGCATTGAGCCTTTTGTATATAATTCCGATGCAATTTCAGTGTTTTATCGTCAATAAGAAGGTCAGAGGGATACAGTAAACCTGAAGTGAAACTTCGGAATCTATAACTAGTGTCACAAGAATAGTTCAAAACATTGACAGTAAGAAGAGTCAGTTATCTTGTACTTAAGTCGGCATTGTGCCTTTTGTATTTAATTCCGATGCAATATCTGTGATTCATCGTCAATTAGAAGGTCAGAGGCATACAGTAAACCTGAAGTGAAGCATCGGAATCTATAACTAGTGTCACATGAATGGTTCAAACATAGACAGTAAGAAGAGTCAGTTTTCTTGTACTTAAGTCGGCATTGTGCCTTTTGTATTTAGTTCCGATGCAATTTCTGTGTTTCATCGTCAATAAGAAGGTCAGAGGGATACAGTAAACCTGAAGTGAAGCATCGGAATCTATAACTAGTGTCACAGGAATGGTTCAAAAATAGACAGTAAGAAGAGTCAGTTTTCTTGTACTTAAGTGGCATTGTGCCTTTTGTATATAATTCCGATGCAATTTCTGTGTTTCATCGTCAATAAGAAGGTCAGAGGGATACAGTAAAACTGAAGTGAAGCATCGGAATCTATAAGTAGTTTCAAATGAACGGTTCAAACATATACAGTAAGGAGAGTACGTTTTCTTGTACATAAGTCGGCATTGTGCCTTTTGTATTTAATTCCGTTGCAATTTCTGTGCTTCATCGTCAATAAGAAGGTCAGAGGGATACAGTAATCCTGAAGTGAAGCATCGGAATCTATAATTAGTGTCACATGAATGGTTCAAAACATAGAGAGTAAGAAGAGTCCGTTTCCTTGTACTTAAGTCGACATTGTGCGTTTTGTATTTAATTCCTATGCAATTTCTGTGTTTCATCGTCATTAAGAAGGTCAGAGGGATACAGTAAACCTGAAGTGAAGCATCGGAATCTATAACTAGTGTCACAGGAATGATTCAAATCATAGGCAGTAAGAAGAGTCAGTTTTCTTGTACTAAAGTCTGCATTGTGCCTTTTGTATTTAATTCCGATGCAATTTCTGTGTTTCATCGTCAATAAAAATGTCAGAGGGATACAGTAAACCTGAGGTGAAGCATCGGAATCTATAACTAGTGTCACATCAATTGTTCAAAATATAGACAGTAAGAAGAGTCAGTCTTCTTGCACTTAAGTCGGCAATGTGCCTTTTGTATATACTTCCGATGTAATTACTGTGTTTCATTGTCAATAAGAAGCTCGGAGGGATACAGTAAACCTGAAGTGAAGTATAGGAATCTATAACTAGTGTCACAGGATGTGTTCAAAACATAGACATTAAGAAGAGTCAGTTTTCTTGTACTTAAGTCGGCATTGTGCCTTTTGTATTTAATTCCGATGCAATATCTGTGTTTCTTCGTCAGTAAGAAGGTCAGAGTGATACACTAAACCTGAAGTGAAGCATCGGAATCTATAACTAGTGTCACAGAAATGGTTCAAAACATAGACAGTAAGAAGAGCCAGTCTTCTTGTACTTGGGTCGGCATTGTGCCTTTTGTATTTAATTCCGATGCAATTTACGTGTTTCATCGTCAATAAGAAGGTCAGAGGGATACAGTAAACCTGTAGTGATGCATAGCAATTTATAACTAGTGTCACAGGAATGGTTCAAACCATAGACAGTAAGAAGAATGAGATCTCTTGTACTTAAGTCGGCATTGTGACTATTGTATTTAATTACGATGCAATTTCTGTGTTTCATCGTCAATAAGAAGGTCAGAGGGATACAGTAAACCTGAAGTGAAGCATCGGAATCTATAACTAGTGTCACAGGAATGGTTCAAAGCATAGACAGTAAGAAGAGTAAGTCCTCTTGTACTTAAGTGGGCATTGAGCCTTTTGTATATAATTCCGATGCAATTTCAGTGTTTTATCGTCAATAAGAAGGTCAGAGGGATACAGTAAACCTGAAGTGAAACTACGGAATCTATCACTAGTGTCACAAGAATAGTTCAATACATTGACAGTAAGAAGAGTCAGTTATCTTGTACTTAAGTCGGCATTGTGCCTTTTGTATTTAATTCCGATGCAATTTCTGTGATTCATCGTCAATAAGAAGGTCAGAGGCATACAGTAAACCTGAAGTGAAGCATCGGAATCCATAACTAGTGTCACAGGAATGATTCAAATCATAGGCAGTAAGAAGAGTCAGTTTTCTTGTACTAAAGTCGGCATTGTGCCTTTTGTATTTAGTTCCGATGCAATTTCTGTGTTTCATCGTCAATAAGAAGGTCAGAGGGATACAGTAAACCTGAAGTGAAGCATCGGAATCTATAACTAGTGTCACAGGAATGGTTCAAAAATAGACAGTAAGAAGAGTCAGTTTTCTTGTACTTAAGTGGCATTGTGCCTTTTGTATATAATTCCGATGCAATTTCTGTGTTTCATCGTCAATAAGAAGGTCAGAGGGATACAGTAAAACTGAAGTGAAGCATCGGAATCTATAACTAGTGTCAAATGAACGGTTCAAACATATACAGTAAGAAGAGTACGTTTTCTTGTACATAAGTCGGCATTGTGCCTTTTGTATTTAATTCCGTTGCAATTTCTGTGCTTCATCGTCAATAAGAAGGTCAGAGGCATACAGTAATCCTGAAGTGAAGCATCGGAATCTATAATTAGTGTCACATGAATGGTTCAAAACATAGAGAGTAAGAAGAGTCAGTTTTCTTGTACTTAAGTCGACATTGTGCGTTTTGTATTTAATTCCTATGCAATTTCTGTGTTTCATCGTCATTAAGAAGGTCAGAGGGATACAGTAAACCTGAAGTGAAGCATCGGAATCTATAACTAGTGTCACAGGAATGATTCAAATCATAGGCAGTAAGAAGAGTCAGTTTTCTTGTACTAAAGTCTGCATTGTGCCTTTTGTATTTAATTCCGATGCAATTTCTGTGTTTCATCGTCAATAAAAATGTCAGAGGGATACAGTAAACCTGAGGTGAAGCATCGGAATCTATAACTAGTGTCACATCAATTGTTCAAAATATAGACAGTAAGAAGAGTCAGTCTTCTTGCACTTAAGTCTGCAATGTGCCTTTTGTATATACTTCCGATGTAATTACTGTGCTTCATTGTCAATAAGAAGTTCGGAGGGATACAGTAAACCTGAAGTGAAGTATAGGAATCTATAACTAGTGTCACAGGATTGGTTCAAAACATAGACATTAAGAAGAGTCAGTTTTCTTGTACTTAAGTCGGCATTGTGCCTTTTGTATTTAATTCCGATGCAATATCTGTGTTTCTTCGTCAGTAAGAAGGTCAGAGTGATACACTAAACCTAAAGTGAAGCATCGGAATCTATAACTAGTGTCACAGAAATGGTTCAAAACATAGACAGTAAGAAGAGCCAGTCTTCTTGTACTTGGGTCGGCATTGTGCCTTTTGTATTTAATTCCGATGCAATTTACGTGTTTCATCGTCAATAAGAAGGTCAGAGGGATACAGTAAACCTGTAGTGATGCATAGCAATTTATAACTAGTGTCACAGGAATGGTTCAAACCATAGACAGTAAGAAGAATGAGATCTCTTGTACTTAATCGGCATTGTGACTATTGTATTTAATTACGATGCAATTTCTGTGTTTCATCGTCAATAAGAAGGTCAGAGGGATACAGTAAACCTGAAGTGAAGCATCGGAATCTATAACTAGTGTCACAGAAATGGTTCTAAATATATACAATAAGAAGAGCCAGTCTTCTTGTACTTGAGTCGGCATTGTGCCTTTTGTATTTCATTCCGATGTTATATCTGTGTTTCATCGTCAATAAGAAGGTCAGAGGGATTCAGTAAACCTGAAGTGAAGCATCGGAATCTATAACTAGTGTCACAGGAATGGTTCAAAACATAGACAGTAAGAAGAGACAGTTTTCTTGTAATTAAGTCGGCATTGTGCCTTTTGAGTTTAATTCCGATGCACTTTCTGTATTTCATCGTCAATAAGAAGGTCACAGGGTTGCAGTAAACCTGAAGTGAAGCATCGGAATCTATAACTAGTGTCACAGGAATGGTTCAAAACATAGACAGTAAGAAGAGTCACTCTTCTTGTACTTAAGTCGGCATTGTGCCTTTTGTATATAATTCCGATGCAATTTCTGTGTTTCATCGTCAATAAGAAACTCAGAGGGTTACAGTAAACCCGAGGTGAAGCATCGGAATCTATAACTAGTGTCACAGGAATGGTTCAAAACATAGACAGTAAGAAGAGTCAGTTTTCTTTTACTTATGTCGGCATTGTGCCTTATGTATTTAATTCCGATACAATTTCTGTGTTTCATCGTCAATAAGAAGGTCAGCTGGATACAGTAAACCTGAAGTGAAGCATCGGAATCTATAACTAGTGTCACAGGAATGGTTCAAACATAAACAGCAAGTAGAGTCAGTCTTCCTGTACTTAAGTCGGCATTGTGCCTTTTGTATTAAATTCCGATGCAATTTATGTGCTTCATCGTCAATAAGAAAGTCAGCTGGATACAGTAAACCTGAAGTGAAGCATCGGAATCTATAACTAGTGTCACAGGAATGGTTCAAAATATAGACAGTAAGAAGAGTTAGTCTTCTTGTTCTTGAGTCGGCATTGTGCCATTTGTATTTAATTCCGATGTATTTTCTGTGTTTGATCGTCAATAAGAAGGTCAGAGGGATACAGTAAACCTGAAGTGAAGCATCGGAATTTATAACTAGTGTCACCGGAATGGTTCAAATCATAGACAGTAAGAAGAGTCACTCGTCTTGTACTGGAGTCGGTATTGTGCCTTTTGTATTTAATTAAGATGCAATTTCTGTGTTTCATCGTCAATAAGAAGGTCAAAGGGATATAGTAAACCTGAAGTGAAGCATCGGAATCTATAACTAGTTTCACAAGAATGGTTCAAAACATAGAAAGTAAGAAGAGTAAGTCCTCTTGTACTTAAGTGGGCATTGAGCCTTTTGTATATAATTCCGATGCAATTTCTGTGTTTTATCGTCAAATAAGAAGTCAGAAGGATACAGTAAACCTGAAGTGAAGCATCGGAATCTATAACTAGTGTCGCAGGAATGGTTCATAACATAGAGAGTAAGAACAGTCAGTTTTCTTGTACTTAAGTCGGCATTGTGCCTTTTGTATTTAATTCCGATGTTATTGCTGTGTTTCATCGTCAATAAGGTCAGAGGGATACAGTAAACCTGAAGTGAAGCATCGGAATCCATAACTAGTGTCACAGGAATGGTTCAAAACATAGACAGTAAGAAGGGTCAGTCTTCTTGTACTTGAGTCGGCATATTGCCTTTTGTATTTAATTCCAATGCAATATCTGTGTTTCTACGTCAATAAGAAGGTCAGAAACATACAGTAAACCTGAAGCGAAGCATCAGGAACTATAACTAGTGTCACAGGAATGGTTCAAAACATAGACAGTAAGAAGAGCCAGTCTTCTTGTGCTTGAGTCGGCATTGTGCCCTTTGTATTTAATTCCGATGTTATTTCCGTGTTTCATCGTCAATAAGTAGGTCAGAGGGATTCAGTAAACCTGAACTGAAGCATCGGAATCTATAACTAGTGTCACAGGAATGGTTCAAAACGTAGACAGTAAGAAGAGTCAGTCTTCTTGTACTTATGTCGGCATTGTGCCTATTGTATTAATTCCGATGCAATTTACGTGTTTCGACGTCAATAAGAAGGTCAGAGGGATACAGTAAACCTGATGTGAATCATATGAATCTATAACTAGTGTCACAGGAAAGGTTCAAAACATTGACAGTAAGAAGAATCAGTTTTCTTGTACTTAAGTCGGCATTGTGTCTATTGTATTTAATTCCAATGCAATTTCTGTGTTTAATCGTCAATAAGAAGGTCAGAGGGATACGTAAACCTGAAGTAAAGCATCGGAATCTCTAACTAGTGTCACAGGAATGGTTCAAAACATAGACAGTAAGAAGAGTCATTCTTTTAGTACTTAAGTCGGCATTGTGCCTTTTGTATTTAATTTCCGATGCAATTTCTGTGTTTCATCGTCAATACGAAGGTCAGAGGGATACAGTAAACCTGAAGTGAAGCATCGGAATCTATAACTAGTGTCACCGGAATGGTTCAAATCATAGACAGTAAGAAGAGTCACTCGTCTTGTACTGGAGTCGGCATTGTGCCTTTTGTATTTAATTAAGATGCAATTTCTGTATTTCATCGTCAATAAGAAGGTCAAAGGGATACAGTAAACCTGAAGTGAAGCATCGGAATCTATAACTAGTTTCACAAGAATGGTTCAAAACATAGAAAGTAAGTAGAGTAAGTCCTCTTGTACTTAAGTGGGCATTGAGCCTTTTGTATATAATTCCGATGCAATTTCGGTTTTTTATCGTCAAATAAGAAGTCAGAGGGATACAGTAAACCTGAAGTGAAGCATCGGAATCTATAACTAGTGTCGCAGGAATGGTTCATAACATAGAGAGTAAGAACAGTCAGTTTTCTTGTACCTAAGTCGGCATTGTGCCTTTTGTATTTAATTCCGATGTTATTTCTGTGTTTCATCGTCAATAAGAAGGTCAGAGGGATACAGTAAACCTGAAGTGAAGCATCGGAATCCATAACTAGTGTCACAGGAATGGTTCAAAACATAGACAGTAAGAAGGGTCAGTCTTCTTGTACTTAAGTCGGCATATTGCCTTTTGTATTTAATTCCAATGCAATATCTGTGTTTCTACGTCAATAAGAAGGTCAGAAACATACAGTAAACCTGAAGCGAAGCATCGGAAACTATAACTAGTGTCACAGGAATGGTTCAAAACATAGACAGTAAGAAGAGCCAGTCTTCTTGTACTTGAGTCGGCATTGTGCCCTTTGTATTTAATTCCGATGTTATTTCTGTGTTTCATCGTCAATAAGTAGGTCAGAGGGATTCAGTAAACCTGAAGTGAAGCATCGGAATCTATAACTAGTGTCACAGGAATGGTTCAAAACGTAGACTGTAAGAAGAGTCAGTCTTCTTGTACTTATGTCGGCATTGTGCCTTTTGTATTAATTCCGATGCAATTTATGTGTTTCGACGTCAATAAGAAGGTCAGAGGGATACAGTAAACCTGAAGTGAATCATATGAATCTATAACTAGTGTCACAGGAAAGGTTCAAAACATTGACAGTAAGAAGAATCAGTTTTCTTGTACTTAAGTCGGCATTGTGCCTTTTGTATTTAATTCCAATGCAATTTCTGTGTTTAATCGTCAATAAGAAGGTCAGAGGGATACGTAAACCTGAAGTAAAGCATCGGAATCTCTAACTAGTGTCACAGGAATGGTTCAAAACATAGACAGTAAGAAGAGTCATTCTTTTAGTGCTTAAGTCGGCATTGTGCCTTTTGTATTTAATTTCCGATGCAATTTCTGTGTTTCATCGTCAATACGAAGGTCAGAGGGATGCAGTAAACCTGAAGTGAAGCGTCGGAATCTATAACTAGTGTCACTGGAATGGTTCAAAGCACAGACAGTAAGAAGGATCAGTTTTCTTGTACTTAAGTCGGCATATTGCCTTTTGTATTTAATTCCGATGCAATATCTGTGTTTCTTCGTCAATAAGAAGGTCAGAGGGATACAGTAAACCTGAAGTGAAGCATCGGAATCTATAAGTAGTGTCAGGGGAATGGTTCAAAACATAGACAGTAAGATGAGCCAGTCTTCTTGTACTTGAGTCGGCATTGTGCCCTTTGTATTTAATTCCGATGTTACTTCTGTGTTTCATCGTCCATAAGTAGGTCAGAGGAATTCAGTAAACCTGAAGTGAAGCATCGGAATCTATAACTAGTGTCACAGGAATGGTTCAAAACATAGACAGTAAGAAGAGCCAGTCATCTTGTACTTGAGTCGGCATTGTGCCTTTTGTATTTCATTCCGATATTATATCTGTGCTTCATCGTCAATAAGAAGGTCAGAGGGATTCAGTAAACCTGAAGTGAAGCATCGGAATCTATAACTAGTGTCACAGGAATGGTTCAATACATAGACAGTAAGAAGAGTCAGTTTTCTTGAACTTAAGTCGGCATTGTGCATTTTGTATTTAATTCCGTTGCAATTTCTGTGTTTCATCGTAAATAAGAAGGTCAGAGGGATACAGTAAACCTGAAGTGAAGCATCGGAATCTATAACTAGTGTCACAGAAATGGTTCAAAACATAGACAGTAAGAAGAGTCAGTCTTCTTGTACTTGCGTCGGCATTTGCCTTTTGTATTTAATTCCGATGCAATTTCTGTGTTTCATCGTCAATAAGAAGGTCAGAGGGATACAGTAAACCTGAAGTAAAGCATCGGAATCTATAACTAGTGTCACAGGAATGGTTCAAATCATAGACAGTAGGAAGAGTCAGTCTTCCTGTACTTAAGTTGGCATTGTGCCTTTTATATTTAATTCCGATGCAATTTCTGTGATTCATCGTCATTAAGAAGGTCAGATGGATACAGTAAACTTGAAGTGAAGCATCGGAATCTATAACTAGTGTCACAGGAATGGTTCAAAACATAGACAGTAAGAAGAGTCTGTTTCCTTTTACTTAAGTCGGCATTGTGCCTTATGTATTTAAATCCGATACAATTTCTGTGTTTCATCGTCAATAAGAAGGCAGCTGGATAGAGTAAACCTGAAGTAAGCATCGGAATCTATAACTAGTGTCACAGGAATGGTTCAAAACCTAAACAGTAAGTAAGTTAGTCAGTCTTCTTGTACTTAAGTCGGCATTGTGCCTTTTGTATTTAATTCCGATGCAATTTATGTGCTTCATCGTCAATAAGAAAATCAGCTGGATACAGTAAACCTGAAGTGAAGCATCGGAATCTATAACTAGTGTCACAGGAATGGTTCAAAATATAGACAGTAAGAAGAGTCAGTCCTCTTGTACTTGAGTCGGCATTGTGCCTTTTCTATTTAATTCCGATGAATTTTCTGTGTTTGATCGTCAATAAGAAGGTCAGAGGGATACAGTAAACCTGAAGTGAAGCATCGGAATCTATAACTACTGTCACAGGAATGGTTCAAACCATAGACAGTAAGACGACTCAGTGTTCTTGTACTGAAGTCGGCATAGTGCCTTTCGTATATAATTGAGATGCAATTTCTGTGATTCATCGTCAATAATTAGGTCAGAGGGCTACAGTAAACCTGAAGTGAAGTATCGGAATCTATAACTAGTGTCAAAGGAATGGTTCAAAACATAGTCAGTAAAAAGAGTCAGTCTTCTTGTACTTAAGTCGGAATTGTGCATTTTGTGTATACTTCCGATGCAATTTCTGTGTTTCATCGTCAATAAGAAGGTCAGCCGGATACAGTAAACCTGAAGTGAAGCATTGGAATCTATAACTAGTGTCACAGGAATGGTTCAAAACGTAGGCAGTAAGAAGAGCCCGTGTTCTTGTACTTGAGTCGCCATTGCGCCTTTTGTATTTATTTCTGATGAAATTTCTGTGTATGGTCGTCAATAAGAAGGTCAGAGGGATACAGAAAACCTGAAGTGAAGCATCGGAATCTATAACTAGTGTCACAGGAATGGTTCAAATCATAGACAGTAAGAGGAGTCACTCTTCTTGTACTGGAGTCGGCATTGTGCCTTATGTATTTAATTAAGATGCAATTTCTGTGTTTCATCGTCAATACGAAGGTCAAAGGGATACACTAAACCTGAAGTGAAGAATCGGAATCTATAACTAGTTTCACAGGAACGGTTCAAAACATAGACTGTAAGAAGAGCCAGTCTTCTTGTACTTGACTCGGCATTGTGCCCTTTGTATTTAATTCCGATGTTACTTCTGTGTTTCATCGTCAATAAGTAGGTCAGAGGGATTCAGTAAACCTGAAGTGAAGCATCGGAATCTATAACTAGTGTCACAGGAATGGTTCAAAACTTAGACAGTAAGAAGAGCCAGTCTTCTTGTACTTGAGTCGGCATTGTGCCCTTTGTATTTAATTCCGATGCAATTTCTGTGTTTCATGGTCAATAAGAAGGTCAGAGGGATACAGTAAACCTGAAGTGAAGCATCGGAATCTATAACAGGTGTCACAGGAATTGATCAAAACATAGACAGTAAGAAGGGTCATTCTTCTTGTACTTAAGTCGGCATTTTGCCTTTTGTATTTAATTGCGATGCAATATCTGTGTTTCTTCGTCAATAAGAAGGTCAGAGGGATACAGTAAACCTAAAGTGAAGCATCGGAATCTATTACTAGTGTCACAGGAATGGTTCAAAACATAGACAGTAAGAAGAGCCAGTTTTCTTGTACTTGAGTTGGCATTGTGCCTTTTGTATTTCATTCCGATGTTATATCTGTGTTTCATCGACAATAAGAAGGTCAGTGGGATTCAGTAAACCTGAAGTGTAGCATTGGAATGTATAACTACTGTCACAGTATTGGTTCAATACATAGACAGTAAGAAGAGTCAGTTTACTTGAACTTAAGTCGGCATTGTGCATTTTTTATTTAATTCCGATGTAATTTCTGTGTTTCATCGTCAATAAGAAGGTCAGAGGGATACAGTAAACCTGAAGTGAAGCATCGGAATCTATAACTAGTGTCACAGGAATGGTTCAAAATATAGACAGTAAGAAGAGTCAGTCTTCCGGTACTTGATCGGCATTGTGCCTTTTCAGTTTAATTCCGATGAATTTTCTGTGTTTGATCGTCAATAAGAAGGTCAGAGGGATACAGTAAACCTGAAGTGAAGCATCGATATCTATAACTAGTGTCACAGGAATGGTTCAAACCATAGACAGTAAGACGACTCAGTGTTCTTGTACTGAAGTCGGCATTGTGCCTTTCGTATTTAATTAAGATGCAATTTCTGTACTTCATCGTGAATAATAAGGTCAGAGGGATACAGTAAACCTGAAGTGAAGTATCGGAATCTATAACTAGTGTCTTAGGAATGGTTCAAAACATAGTCAGTAAGAAGAGTCAGTCTTCTTGTACTTAAGTCGGAATTGTGCATTTTGTGTATACTTGCGATGCAATTTCTTTGTTTCATCGTCAATAAGAAGGTCAGCCGGATACAGTAAACCTGAAGTGAAGCATTGGAATCTATAACTAGTGTCACAGGAATGGTTCAAATCATAGGCTGTAAGAAGAGCCCGTCTTCTTGTACTTGAGTCGCCATTGTGCCTTTTGTATTTAATTCTGATGAAATTTCTGTGTTTGGTCGTCAATAAGAAGGTCAGAGGGATACAGAAAACCTGACGTGAAGCATCGGAATCTGTAACTAGTGTCACAGGAATGGTTCAAATCATAGACAGTAAGAAGAGTCACTCTTCTTGTACTGGATTCGGCATTGTGCCTTTTGTATTTAATTAAGATGCAATTTCTGTGTTTCATCGTCAATACGAAGGTCAAAGGGATACATTAAACCTGAAGTGAAGCATCGGAATTAATAACTAGTGTCACAGGAATGGTTCAAAACTTAGACAGTAAGAAGAGTCAGTCTTCTTGTACTTAAGTGGGCATTGAGCCTTTTGTATATAATTCCGATGCAATTTCTGTGTTTCGTCGTCAATAAGAAGGTCAGAGGGATACAGTAAACCTGAAGTGAATCATAGGAATCTATAACTAGTGTCACAGGAATGGTTCAAAACATAGACAGTAAGAAGGGTCAGTTTTCTTGTACTTAAGTCGGCATATTGCCTTTTGTATTTAATTCCGATGCAATATCTGTGTTTCTTCGTCAATAAGAAGGTCAGAGGGATACAGTAAGCTTGAAGTGAAGAATCGGAATCTATAACTAGTGTCACAGGAATGGTTCAAGACGTAGACATTAAGAAGAGCCAGTCTTCTTGTACTTGAGTCGGCATTGTGCCCTTTGTATTTAATTCCGATGTTACTTCTGTGTTTCATCGTCAATAAGTAGGTCAGAGGGATTCAGTAAACCTGAAGTGAAGCATCGGAATCTATAACTAGTGTCACAGGAATGGTTCAAAACATAGACACTAAGAAGAGCCAGTCTTCTTGTACTTGAGTCGGCATTGTGCCCTTTGTATTTAATTCCGATGCAACTTCTGTGTTTCATGGTCAATAAGAAGGTCAGAGGGATACAGTAAACCTGAAGTGAAGCATCGGAATCTATAACAGGTGTCACAGGAATGGATCAAAACATAGACAGTAAGAAGGGTCAGTCTTCTTGTACTTAAGTCGGCATATTGACTTTTGTATTTAATTCCGATGCAATATCTGTGTTTCTTCGTCAATAAGAAGGTCAGAGGGATACAGTAAACCTAAAGTGAAGCATCGGAATCTATAACTAGTGTCACAGAAATGGTTCAAAACATAGACAGTAAGAAGAGCCAGTCTTCTTGTACTTGAGTCGGCATTGTGCCTTTTGTATTTCATTCCGAGGTTATATCTGTGTTTCATCGTCAATAAGAAGGTCAGGGGGATTCAGTAAACCTGAAGTGAAGCATTGGAATCTAAAACTAGTGTCACAGGAATGGTTCAATACATAGACAGTAAGAAGAGTCAGTTTTCTTGAACTTAAGTCGGCATTGTGCATTTTGTATTTAATTCCGATGTAATTTCTGTGTTTCATCGTCAATAAGAAGGTCAGAGGGATACAGTAAACCTGAAGTGAAGCATCGGAATCTATAACTAGTGTCACAGGAATGGTTCAAAACATAGACAGTAAGAAGAGTCCGTTTTCTTGTAATTAAGTCGGCATTGTGCCATTTGAGTTTAATTCCGATGCACTTTCTGTGTTTCATCGTCAACAAGAAGGTCAGAGGGATGCAGTAAACCTGAAGTGAAGCATCGGAATCTACAACTAGTGTCACAGGAATGGTACAAACATAGACAGTAAGAAGAGTCACTCTTCTTGTACTTAAGTCGGCATTGTGCCTTTTGTATATAATTCCGATGCAATTTCTGTGTTTCATCGTCAATAAGAAGGTCAGAGGGATACAGTAAACCCGAAGTGAAGCATCGGAATCTATAACTAGTGTCACAGGAATCTTTCAAAACATAGACAGTAAGAAGGGTCAGTCTTCTTGTACTTAAGTCGGCATTTTACATTTTGTATTTAATTCCGATGCAATTTTGGTGTTTCATCGTCAATAGGAAGGTCAGAGGGATACAGTAAACATGAAGTGAAGCGTCGGAATCTATAACTAGTGTCACAGAAATGGTTCAAAACATAGACAGTAAGAAGAGCCAGTCTTCTTGTACTTGAGTCGGCATTTGTCTTTTGTATTTACTTCCGATGCAATTTCTGAGTTTCATCGTCAATAAGAAGGTCAGAGGGATACAGTAAACCTGAAGTGAAGCATCGGAATCTATAACTAGTGTCACAGGAATGGTTCAAAGCATAGACAGTAGGAAGAGTCAGTCTTCCTGTACTTAAGTCGGCATTGTGCCTTTTATATTTAACTCC
Source organism: Schistocerca americana (assembly GCF_021461395.2). Taxonomy (NCBI): domain Eukaryota; kingdom Metazoa; phylum Arthropoda; class Insecta; order Orthoptera; family Acrididae; genus Schistocerca; species Schistocerca americana. The sequence continues at coordinate 3,886,494 of NW_025725983.1, read as the reverse complement.
GATGCAATTTCTGTGATTCATCGTCAATAAGAAGTTCAGAGGGATACAGTAAACATGAAGTGAAGCATCGGAATCTATAACTAGTGTCACAGGAATGGTTCAAACCTTAGATAGTAAGAAGAGTCAGTTTTTTTTACTTAAGTCGGCATTGTGCCTTATGTATTTAATTCCGATACAATTTCTGTGTTTCATCGTCAATAAGAAGGTCAGCTGGATACAGTAAACCTGGAGTGAAGCATCGGAATTTATAACTAGTGTCACAGGAATGGTTCAAAACATAAACAGTAAGTAGAGTCAGACTTCTTGTACTTAAGTCGGCATTGTGCCTTTTGTATTTAATTCCAATGCAATTTATGTGCTTCATTGTCAATAAGAAAGTCAGCTGGATACAGTAAACCTAAAGTGAAGCATCGGAATCTATAACTAGTGTCACAGGAATGGTTCAAAATATAGACAGTAAGAAGAGTCAGTCTTCTTGTAATTGAGTCGGCCTTGTGCCTTTTGTATTTAATTCCGATGAAATTTCTGTGATTGATCGTCAATAAGAAGGTCAGAGGGATACAGTAAACCTGAAGTGAAGCATCGGAATCTATAACTAGTGTCATAGGAATGGTTCAAACCATAGACAGTAAGACGACTCAGTGTTCTTGTACTGAAGTTGGCATTGTGCCATTCGTATTTAATTAAGATACAATTTCTGTGTTTCATCGTCAATAATAAGGTCAGAGGGATACAATAAACCTGAAGTGAAGTATCGGAATCTATAACTAGTGTCATAGGAATGGTTCAAAACATAGTCAGTAAGAAGAGTCAGTATTCTTGTACTTAAGTTGGAATTGTGCATTTTGTATATACTTCCGATGCAATTTCTGTGTTTCATCGTCAATAAGAAGGTCAGCCGGATACAGTAAACCTGAAGTGAAGCATTGGAATCTATAACTAGTGTCACAGGAATGGTTCAAATCATAGACAGTAAGAAGAGTCACTCTTCTTGTACTGGAGTCGGCATTCTGCCTTTTGTATTTAATTCCGATGTTATTTCTGTGTTTCATCGTCAATAAGTAGGTCAGAGGGATTCAGTAAACCTGAAGTGAAGCATCGGAATTTATAACTAGTGTCACAGGAATGGTTCAAACTTAGACAGTAAGAAGAGTCAGTCTTCTTGTACTTATGTCGGCATTGTGCCTTTTGTATTAATTCCGATGCAATTTCTGTGTTTCATCGTCAATAAGAAGGTCAGAGGGATACAGTAAACCTGAAGTGAATCATAGGAATCTATAACTAGTGTCACAGGAATGGTTCAAAACATAGACAGTAAGAAGGGTCAGTCTTCTTGTACTTAAGTCGGCATATTGCCTTTTGTATTTAATTCCGATGCAATATCTGTGTTTCTTCGTCAATAAGAAGGTCAGAGGGATACAGTAAACATGAAGTGAAGAATCGGAATCTATAACTCGTTTCACAGGAACGGTTCAAAACATAGACAGTAAGATGAGCCAGTCTTCTTGTACTTGACTCGGCATTGTGCCCTTTGTATTTAATTCCGATGTTACTTCTGTGTTTCATCGTCAATAAGTAGGTCAGAGGGATTCAGTAAACCTGAAGTGAAGCATCGGAATCTATAACTAGTGTCACAGGCATGGTTCAAAACATAGACAGTAAGAAGAGCCAGTCTTCTTGTACTTGAGTCGGCATTGTGCCCTTTGTATTTAATTCCGATGCAATTTATGTGTTTCATGGTCAATAAGAAGGTCAGAGGGATACAGTAAACCTGAAGTGAAGCATCGGAATCTATAACAGGTGTCACAGGAATTGATCAAAACATAGACTGTAAGAAGGGTCATTCTTCTTGTACTTAAGTCGGCATTTTGCCTTTTGTATTTAATTGCGATGCAATATCTGTGTTTCTTCGTCAATAAGAAGGTCAGAGGGATACAGTAAACCTAAAGTGAAGCATCGGAATCTATAACTAGTGTCACAGGAATGGTTCAAAACATAGACATTAAGAAGAGCCAGTCTTCTTGTACTTGAGTTGGCATTGTGCGTTTTGTATTTCATTCCGATGTTATATCTGTGTTTCATCGTCAATAAGAAGGTCAGTGGGATTCAGTAAACCTGAAGTGTAGCATTGGAATGTATAACTAGTGTCACAGTATTGGTTCAATACATAGACAGTAAGAAGAGTCAGTTTACTTGAACTTAAGTCGGCATTGTGCATTTTGTATTTAATTCCGATGTAATTTCTGTGTTTCATCGCCAATAAGAAGTTCAGAGGGACACAGTAAACCTGAAGTGAAGCATCGGAATCTATAACTAGTGTCACAGGAATGGTTCAAAATATAGACAGTAAGAAGAGTCAGTCTTCTTGTACTTGAGTCGGCATTATGCCTTTTCTATTTAATTCCGATGAATTTTCTGTGTTTGATCGTCAATAAGAAGGTCAGAGGGATACAGTAAACCTGAAGTGAAGCATCGAAATCTATAACTAGTGTCACAGGAATGGTTCAAACCATAGACAGTAAGACGACTTAGTGTTCTTGTACTGAAGTCGGCATTGTGCCTTTCGTATTTATTTAAGATGCAATTTCTGTGTTTCATCGTCAACAATAAGGTCAGAGGGATACAGTAAACCTGAAGTGAAGTATCGGAATCTATAACTAGTGTCATAGGAATGGTTCAAAACATAGTCAGTAAGAAGAGTCAGTCTTCTTGTACTTAAGTCGGAATTGTGCATTTTGTATATACTTCCGATGCAATTTCTGTGTTTCATCGTCAATAAGAAGGTCAGCCGGATACAGTAAACCTGAAGTGAAGCATTGGAATCTATAACTAGTGTCACAGGAATGGTTCAAAACATAGGCAGTAAGAAGAGCCCGTCTTCATGTACTTGAGTCGCCATTGTGCATTTTGTATTTAATTCTGATGAAATTTCTGTGTTTGATCGTCAATAAGAAAGTCAGAGGGATACAGCAAACCTGAAGTGAAGCATCGGAATCTATAACTAGTGTCACAGGAATGGTTCAAATCATAGACAGTAAGAAGAGTCACTCTTCTTGTACTGGAGTCGGCATTGTGCCTTTTGTATTTAATTAAGATGCAATTACTGTGTTTCATCGTCAATAAGAAGGTCAGAGGGATACAGTAAACCTGAAGTGAAGCATCGAAATCTATAACTAGTGTCACAGGAATGGTTCAAACCATTGACAGTAAGACGACTCAGTGTTCTTGTACTGAAGTCGGCATTGTGCTTTTCGTATTTAATTAAGATGCAATTTCTGTGTTTCATCGTCAATAAGAAGGTCAGTGGGATTCAGTAAACCTGAAGTGAAGCATTGGAATCTATAACTAGTGTCACAGGAATGGTTCAATACATAGACAGTAAGAAGAGTCAGTTTTCTTGAACTTAAGTCGGCATTGTGCCTTTTATATTTAATTCCGATGCAATTTCTGTGATTCATCGTCAATAAGAAGTTCAGAGGGATACAGTAAACCTGAAGTGAGGCATCGGAATCTATAACTAGTGTCACAGGAATGGTTCAAAACTTAGATAGTAAGAAGAGTCAGTTTTTTTTACTTAAGTCGGCATTGTGCCTAATGTATTTAATTCCGATACAATTTCTGTGTTTCATCGTCAATAAGAATGTCAGCTGGATACAGTAAACCTGGAGTGAAGCATCGGAATCTATAACTAGTGTCACAGGAAAGGTTCAAAACATAAACAGTAAGTAGAGTCAGTCTTCTTGTACTTAAGTCGGCATTGTGCCTTTTGTATTTAATTCCGATGCAATTTATGTGCTTCATTGTCAATAAGAAAGTCAGCTGGATACAGTAAACCTGAAGTGAAGCATCGGAATCTATAACTAGTGTCACATTAATGGTTCAAAATATAGACAGCAAGAAGAGTCAGTCTTCTTGTACTTGAGTCGGCCTTGTGCCTTTTGTAATTAATTCCGATGAATTTTCTGTGATTGATCGTCAATAAGAAGGTCAGAGGGATACAGTAAACCTGAAGTGAAGCATCGGAATCTATAACTAGTGTCACAGGAATGGTTCAAACCATAGACAGTAAGACGACTCAGTGTTCTTGTACTGAAGTTGGCATTGTGCCTTTCGTATTTAATTAAGATACAATTTCTGTGTTCCATCGTCAATACGAAGGTCAAAGGGATACACTAAACCTGAAGTGAAGCATCGGAATTAATAACTAGTGTCACAGGAATGGTTCAAAACTTAGACAGTAAGAAGAGTCAGTCTTCTTGTACTTAAGTGGGCATTGAGCCTTTTGTATATAATTCCGATGCAATTTCTGTGTTTCGTCGTCAATAAGAAGGTCAGAGGGATACAGTAAACCTGAAGTGAAGTATCGGAATCTATAACTAGTGTCTTAGGAATGGTTCAAAACATAGTCAGTAAGAAGAGTCAGTCTTCTTGTACTTAGGTCGGAATTGTGCATTTTGTGTATACTTCCGATGCAATTTCTTTGTTTCATCGTCAATAAGAAGGTCAGCCGGATACAGTAAACCTGAAGTGAAGCATTGGAATCTATAACTAGTGTCACAGGAATGGTTCAAAACATAGGCTGTAAGAAGAGCCCGTCTTCTTGTACTTGAGTCGCCATTGTGCCTTTTGTATTTAATTCTGATGAAATTTCTGTGTTTGGTCGTCAATAAGAAGGTCGGAGGGATACAGAAAACCTGAAGTGAATCATCGGAATCTATAACTAGTGTCACAGGAATCGTTCAAATCATAGACAGTAAGAAGAGTCACTCTTCTTGTACTGGAGTCGGCATTGTGCCTTTTGTATTTAATTAAGATGCAACTTCTGTGTTTCATCGTCAATACGAAGGTCAAAGGGATACACTAAACCTGAAGTGAAGCATCGGAATTAATAACTAGTGTCACAGGAATGGTTCAAAACTTAGACAGTAAGAAGAGTCAGTCTTCTCGTACTTAAGTGGGCATTGAGCCTTCTGTATATAATTCCGATGCAATTTCTGTGTTTCGTCGTCAATAAGAAGGTCAGAGGGATACAGTAAACCTGAAGTGAATCATAGGAATCTATAACTAGTGTCACAGGAATGGTTCAAAACATAGACAGTAAGAAGGGTCAGTCTTCTTGTACTTAAGTCGGCATATTGCCTTTTGTATTTAATTCCGATGCAATATCTGTGTTTCTTCGTCAATAAGAAGGTGAGAGGGATACAGTAAACTTGAAGTGAAGAATCGGAATCTATAACTAGTGTCACAGGAATGGTTCAAGACATAGAAATTAAGAAGAGCCAGTCTTCTTGTACTTGAGTCGGCATTGTGCCCTTTGTATTTAATTCCGATGTTACTTCTGTCTTTCATCGTCAATAAGTAGGTCAGAGGGATTCAGTAAACCTGAAGTGAAGCATTGGAATCTGTAACTAGTGTCACAGGAATGGTTCAAAACATAGACAGTAAGAAGAGCCAGTCTTCTTGTACTTGAGTCGGCATTGTGCCCTTTGTATTTAATTCCGATGCAATTTCTATGTTTCATGGTCAATAAGAAGGTCAGAGGGATACAGTAAACCTGAAGTGAAGCATCGGAATCTATAACAGGTGTCACAGGATTGGATCAAAACATAGACAGTAAGAAGGGTCAGTCTTCTTGTACTTAAGTCGGCATATTGCCTTTTGTATTTAATTCCGATGCAATATCTGTGTTTCTTCGTCAATAAGAAGGTCAGAGGGATACAGTAAACCTAAAGTGAAGCATCGGAATCTATAACTAGTGTCACAGAAATGGTTCAAAACATAGACAGTAAGAAGAGCCAGTCTTCTTGTACTTGAGTCGGCATTGGGCCTTTTGTATTTCATTCCGATGTTATATCTGTGTTTCATCGTCAATAAGAAGGTCAGTGGGATTCAGTAAACCTGAAGTGATGCATTGGAATCTATAACTAGTGTCACAGGAATGGTTCAATACATACACAGTAAGAAGAGTCAGTTTTCTTGAACTTAAGTCGGCATTGTGCATTTTGTATTTAATTCCGATGTAATTTCTGTGTTTCATCGTCAATAAGAAGGTCAGAGGGATACAGTAAACCTGAAGTGAAGCATCGGAATCTATAACTAGTGTCACAGGAATGGTTCAAAACATAGACAGTAGAAGAGTCCGTTTTCTTGTAATTAAGTCGGCATTGTGCCATTTGAGTTTAATTCCGATGCACTTTCTGTGTTTCATCGTCAACAAGAAGGTCAGAGGGGTGCAGTAAACCTGAAGTGAAGCATCGGAATCTGCAACTAGTGTCACAGGAATGGTACAAAACATAGACAGTAAGAAGAGTCACTCTTCTTGTACTTAAGTCGGCATTGTGCCTTTTGTATATAATTCCGATGCAATTTCTGTGTTTCATCGTCAATAAGAAGGTCAGAGGGATACAGTAAACCCGAAGTGAAGCATCGGAATCTATAACTAGTGCCACAGGAATGGTTCAAAACATAGACAGTAAGAAGGGTCAGTCATCTTGTACTTAAGTCGGCATTTTACATTTTGTATTTAATTCCGATGCAATTTCGGTGTTTCATCGTCAATAGGAAGGTCAGAGGGATACAGTAAACCTGAAGTGAAGCATCGGAATCTATAACTAGTGTCACAGGAATGGTTCAAACCATAGACAGTAAGACGACTCAGTGTTCTTGTACTGAAGTTGGCATTCTGCCTTTCGTATTTAATTAAGATACAATTTCTGTGTTTCATCGTCAATAATAAGGTCAGAGGGATACAGTAAACCTGAAGTGAAGTATCGGAATCTATAACTAGTGTAATAGGAATGGTTCAAAACATGGTCAGTAGGAAGAGTCAGTCTTCTTGTACTTAAGTCGGAATTGTGCATTTTGTATATACTTCCGATGCAATTTCTGTGTTTCATCGTCAATAAGAAGGTCAGCCGGATACAGTAAACCTGAAGTGAAGCATTGGAATCTATAACTAGTGTCACAGGAATGGTTCAAAACATAGGCAGTAAGAAGAGCCCGTCTTCTTGTATTTGAGTCGCCATTGTGCGTTTTGTATTTAATTCTGATGAAATTTCTGTGTTTGATCGTCAATAAGAAAGTCAGAGTGTTACAGTAAACCTGAAGTGAAGCATCGGAATCTATAACTAGTGTCACAGGAATGGTTCAAATCATAGACAGTAAGAAGAGTCGCTCTTCTTGTACTGGAGTCGGCATTGTGCCTTTTGTATTTAATTAAGATACAATTTCTGTGTTTCATCGTCAATACGAAGATAAAAGGGATACACTAAACCTGAAGTGAAGCATCGAAATCTATAACTAGTGTCACAGGAATGGTTCAAAACATAGGCAGTAAGAAGAGTCAGTCTTCTTGTACTTGAGTCGGCCTTGTGCCTTTTGTATTTTATTCCGATGAATTTTCTGTGATTGATCGTCAATAAGAAGGTCAGAGGGATACAGTAAACCTGAAGTGAAGCATCGGAATCTATAACTAGTGTCACAGGAATGGTTCAAACCATAGACAGTAAGACGACTCAGTGTTCTTGTACTGAAGTTGGCATTGTGCCTTTCGTATTTAATTAAGATACAATTTCTGTGTTCCATCGTCAATACGAAGGTCAAAGGGATACACTAAACCTGAAGTGAAGCATCGGAATTAATAACTAGTGTCACAGGAATGGTTCAAAACTTAGACAGTAAGAAGAGTCAGTCTTCTTGTACTTAAGTGGGCATTGAGCCTTTTGTATATAATTCCGATGCAATTTCTGTGTTTCGTCGTCAATAAGAAGGTCAGAGGGATACAGTAAACCTGAAGTGAAGTATCGGAATCTATAACTAGTGTCTTAGGAATGGTTCAAAACATAGTCAGTAAGAAGAGTCAGTCTTCTTGTACTTAGGTCGGAATTGTGCATTTTGTGTATACTTCCGATGCAATTTCTTTGTTTCATCGTCAATAAGAAGGTCAGCCGGATACAGTAAACCTGAAGTGAAGCATTGGAATCTATAACTAGTGTCACAGGAATGGTTCAAAACATAGGCTGTAAGAAGAGCCCGTCTTCTTGTACTTGAGTCGCCATTGTGCCTTTTGTATTTAATTCTGATGAAATTTCTGTGTTTGGTCGTCAATAAGAAGGTCGGAGGGATACAGAAAACCTGAAGTGAAGCATCGGAATCTATAACTAGTGTCACAGGAATCGTTCAAATCATAGACAGTAAGAAGAGTCACTCTTCTTGTACTGGAGTCGGCATTGTGCCTTTTGTATTTAATTAAGATGCAACTTCTGTGTTTCATCGTCAATACGAAGGTCAAAGGGATACACTAAACCTGAAGTGAAGCATCGGAATTAATAACTAGTGTCACAGGAATGGTTCAAAACTTAGACAGTAAGAAGAGTCAGTCTTCTTGTACTTAAGTGGGCATTGAGCCTTTTGTATATAATTCCGATGCAATTTCTGTGTTTCGTCGTCAATAAGAAGGTCAGAGGGATACAGTAAACCTGAAGTGAATCATAGGAATCTATAACTAGTGTCACAGGAATGGTTCAAAACATAGACAGTAAGAAGGGTCAGTCTTCTTGTACTTAAGTCGGCATATTGCCTTTTGTATTTAATTCCGATGCAATATCTGTGTTTCTTCGTCAATAAGAAGGTCAGAGGGATACAGTAAACTTGAAGTGAAGAATCGGAATCTATAACTAGTGTCACAGGAATGGTTCAAGACATAGAAATTAAGAAGAGCCAGTCTTCTTGTACTTGAGTCGGCATTGTGCCCTTTGTATTTAATTCCGATGTTACTTCTGTCTTTCATCGTCAATAAGTAGGTCAGAGGGATTCAGTAAACCTGAAGTGAAGCATTGGAATCTATAACTAGTGTCACAGGAATGGTTCAAAACATAGACAGTAAGAAGAGCCAGTCTTCTTGTACTTGAGTCGGCATTGTGCCCTTTGTATTTAATTCCGATGCAATTTCTATGTTTCATGGTCAATAAGAAGGTCAGAGGGATACAGTAAACCTGAAGTGAAGCATCGGAATCTATAACAGGTGTCACAGGATTGGATCAAAACATAGACAGTAAGAAGGGTCAGTCTTCTTGTACTTAAGTCGGCATATTGCCTTTTGTATTTAATTCCGATGCAATATCTGTGTTTCTTCGTCAATAAGAAGGTCAGAGGGATACAGTAAACCTAAAGTGAAGCATCGGAATCTATAACTAGTGTCCCAGAAATGGTTCAAAACATAGACGGTAAGAAGAGCCAGTCTTCTTGTACTTGAGTCGGCATTGTGCCTTTTGTATTTCATTCCGATGTTATATCTGTGTTTCATCGTCAATAAGAAGGTCAGTGGGATTCAGTAAACCTGAAGTGATGCATTTGAATCTATAACTAGTGTCACAGGAATGGTTCAATACATAGACAGTAAGAAGAGTCAGTTTTCTTGAACTTAAGTCGGCATTGTGCATTTTGTATTTAATTCCGATGTAATTTCTGTGTTTCATCGTCAATAAGAAGGTCAGAGGGATACAGTAAACCTGAAGTGAAGCATCGGAATCTATAACTAGTGTCACAGGAATGGTTCAAAACATAGACAGTAAGAAGAGTCCGTTTTCTTGTAATTAAGTCGGCATTGTGCCATTTGAGTTTAATTCCGATGCACTTTCTGTGTTTCATCGTCAACAAGAAGGTCAGAGGGATGCAGTAAACCTGAAGTGAAGCATCGGAATCTGCAACTAGTGTCACAGGAATGGTACAAAACATAGACAGTAAGAAGAGTCACTCTTCTTGTACTTAAGTCGGCATTGTGCCTTTTGTATATAATTCCGATGCAATTTCTGTGTTTCATCGTCAATAAGAAGGTCAGAGGGATACAGTAAACCCGAAGTGAAGCATCGGAATCTATAACTAGTGTCACAGGAATGGTTCAAACCATAGACAGTAAGACGACTCAGTGTTCTTGTACTGAAGTTGGCATTGTGCCTTTCGTATTTAATTAAGATACAATTTCTGTGTTTCATCGTCAATAATAAGGTCAGAGGGATACAGTAAACCTGAAGTGAAGTATCGGAATCTATAACTAGTGTAATAGGAATGGTTCAAAACATAGTCAGTAGGAAGAGTCAGTCTTCTTGTACTTAAGTCGGAATTGTGCATTTTGTATATACTTCCGATGCAATTTCTGTGTTTCATCGTCAATAAGAAGGTCAGCCGGATACAGTAAACCTGAAGTGAAGCATTGGAATCTATAACTAGTGTCACAGGAATGGTTCAAAACATAGGCAGTAAGAAGAGCCCGTCTTCTTGTATTTGAGTCGCCATTGTGCCTTTTGTATTTAATTCTGATGAAATTTCTGTGTTTGATCGTCAATAAGAAAGTCAGAGTGTTACAGTAAACCTGAAGTGAAGCATCGGAATCTATAACTAGTGTCACAGGAATGGTTCAAATCATAGACAGTAAGAAGAGTCACTCTTCTTGTACTGGAGTCGGCATTGTGCCTTTTGTATTTAATTAAGATACAATTTCTGTGTTTCATCGTCAATACGAAGATAAAAGGGATACACTAAACCTGAAGTGAAGCATCGAAATCTATAACTAGTGTCACAGGAATGGTTCAAAACATAGGCAGTAAGAAGAGTAAGTCCTCTTGTACTTAAGTGGGCATTGAGCCTTTTGTATATAATTCCGATGCAATTTCTGTGTTTTATCGTCTATAAGAAGTCAGAGGGATACAGTAAACTTGAAGTGAAGCATCAGAATCTATAACTAGTGTCACAGGAATGGTTCAAAACATAGACAGTAAGAAGAGTCAGTCTTTTTGTACTTAAGTCGGCATTGTGCCTTTTGTATTTAATTTCCGATGCAATTTCTGTGTTTCATCGTCAATACGAAGGTCAGCGGGATACAGTAAACCTGAAGTGAAGCATCGGAAACTATAACTAGTGTCACAGGAATGGTTCAAAACATAGACAGTAAGAAGGGTCAGTCTTCTTGTACTTATGTCGGCATATTGCCTTTTGTATTTAATTCCGATGCAATATCTGTGTTTCGTCGTCAATAAGAAGGTCAGAGGGATACAGTAAACCTGAAGTGAAGCATCCGAATCTATAACTAGTGTCACAGGAATGCTTCAAAACATAGACAGTAAGAAGAGCCAGTCTTCTTGTACTTGAGTCGGCATTGTGCCCTTTGTATTTAATTCCGATGTTATTTCTGTGTTTCATCGTCAATAAGAAGGTCAGAGGGATACAGTAAACCTGGATTGAAGCATCGGAATCTATAACTAGCGTCAGACGAATGGTTCAAAACACAGACAGTAAGAAAAGTCAGTCTTCTTGTACTTAAGTCGGCATTTTGCATTTTGTATTTAATTCCGATTCAATTTCTGTCATTCATCGTCAACAGGAAGGTAAGAGGGATACAGTAAACCTGAAGTGAAGCATCGGAATCTATAACTAGTGTCACAGAAACGGTTCAAAACATAGACAGTAAGATGAACCAGTCTTCTTGTACTTGAGTCGGCATTTGCCTTTTGTATTTAATTCCGATGCAATTTCTGTGTTTCTTCGTCAATAAGAAGGTCAGAGGGATACAGTATACCTGATGTGAAGCATCGGAATCTATAACTAGTGTCGCAGGAATGGTTCAAAACATAGACAGTAAGAAGAGCCAGTCTTCTTGTACCTGAGTCGGCATTGTGCCTTTTGTATTTAATTTGGATTCAATTTCTGTGATTCATCGTCAATAAGAAGGTCAGAGGGATACAGTAAACCTGAAGTGAAGCATCGGAATCTATAACTAGTGTCACAGGAATGGTTCAAAACATAGACAGTAAGAAGAGTCAGTTTTCTTTTACTTAAGTCGGCATTGTGCTTATGTATTTAATTCCGATACAATTTCTATGTTTCATCGTCAATAAGAAGGTCAGCTGGATACAGTAAACCTGAAGTGAAGCATCGGAATCTATAACTAGTGTCAGAGGAATGGTTCAAAACATAAAAAGTAAGTAGAGTCAGTCTTCTTGTACTTAAGTCGGCATTGTGCCTTTTGTATTTAATTCCGATGAAATTCATGTGCTTCATCGCCAATAATAAGTAAGCTGTATACAGTAAACCTGAAGTGAAGCATCGGAATCTATAACTAGTGTCACAGGAATGGTTCAAACCATAGACAGTAAGACGACTCAGTGTTCTTGTACTGAAGTCGGCATTGTGCCTTTCGTATTTAATTAAGATGCAATTTCTGTGTTTCATCGTCAATAACAAGGTCAGAGGGATACAGTACACCTGAAGTGAAGTATCGGAATCTATAACTAGTGTCATAGGAATGGCTCCTAGCATAGTCAGTAAGAAGAGTCAGTCTTCTTGTCCTTAAGTCGGCATTGTGCATTTTGGATATACTTCCGATGCAATTTCTGTGTTTCATCGTCAATAAGAAGGTCAGCCGATTACAGTAAACATGAAGTGAAGCATTGGAATCTATAACTAGTGTCACAGGAATGGTTCAAAACATAGGCAGTAAGAAGAGCCCGTCATCTTGTACTTGAGTCGCCATTGTCCCTTTTGTATTTAATTCTGATGAAATTTCTGTGTTTCATCGTCAATAAGAAGGTCAGAGGGATACAGTAAACCTGAAGTGAAGCATCGGAATCTATAACTAGCGTCACAGGAATGGTTCAAAGCATAGACAGTAAGAAGAGTCAGTTTTCTTGAACTAAAGTCGGCATTGTGCCTCTTGTATTTATTTCCGATGCAATTTCTGTGTTTCATCGACAATAAGAGGGTCAGAGGGATAGAGTAAACCTGAAGTGAAGCATCGGAATCTATAACTAGTGTCACTGGAATGTTTCAAAACTTAGGCAGTAAGAAGAGCCCGTCTTCTTGTACTTGAGCCGAAATTGTGCATTTTGTATTTAATTCTGATGAAATTTCTGTGTTTGATCGTCAATAACAAGGTCAGAGGGATACAGTAAACCTGAAGTGAAGCATCGGAATCTATAATTAGTGACACAGGAATGGTTCAAATCATAGACAGTAAGAAGAGTCACTCTTCTTGTACTGGGGTCGGCATTGTGCCTTTTGTATTAATTTAAGATGCAATTTCTGTGTTTCATCGTCAATAAGAAGGTCAAAGGGATACAGTAAACCTGAAGTGAAGCATCGGAATCTATTACTAGTGTCACAGGAATGGTTCAAAACATAGACAGTAAGAAGAGTCAGTCTTTTTGTACTTAAGTCGGCATTGTGCCTTTTGTATTTAATTTCCGATGCAATTTCTGTGTTTCATCGTCAATACGAAGGTCAGAGGGATACAGTAAACCTGAAGTGAAGCATCGGAATCTATAACTAGTGTCATAGGAAAGTTAAAAACATAGACAGTAAGAAGGGTCAGTCTTCTTGTACTTAAGTCGGCATATTGCCTTTTGTATTTAATTCCGATGCAATATCTGTGTTTCTTCGTCAATAAGAAGGTCAGAGGGATACCGTAAACCTGAAGTGAAGCATCGGAATCTATAACTAGTGTCACAGGATTGGCTCAAAACATAGACAGCAAGAAGAGCCAGTCTTCTTGTACTTGAGTCGGCATGGTGCATTTTGTATTTAATTCCGATGTTATTTCTGTTTTTCATCGTCAATAAGTAGGTCAGAAGGGATTCAGTAAACCTGAAGTGAAGCATCGGAATTTATAACTAGTGTCACAGGAATGGTACAAAACATAGACAGTAAGAAGAGTCTGTCTTCTTGTACTTATATCGGCATTGTGCCTTTTGTATTAATTCCGATGGAATTTACGTGTTTCATCGTCAATAAGAAGGTCAGAGGGATACAGTAAACCTGAATTGAAGCATCGGAATCTATAATTAGTGTCACAGGAATGGTTCAAAACATAGACAGTAAGAAGAGTCAGTTTTCTTGTACTGAAGTTGGCATTGTCCTTTTGTAGTTAATTACGATGCACTTTCTGTGTTTCATCGTCGATAAGAAGGTCAGAGGGATACAGTAAACCTGAAGTGAATCATAGGAATCTATAACTAGTGTCACAGGAATGGTTCAAAACATAGACAGTAAGAAGAATCAGTTTTCTTGTACTTAAGTCGGCATTGTGCCTTTTGTATTTAATTCCGATGCAATTTCTGTGTTTCATCGTCAATAAGAAGGTCAGAGGGATACAGTAAACCTGAAGTGAAGCATCGGAATCTATAACTAGCGTCACAGGAATGGTTCAAAGCATAGACAGTAAGAAGAGTCAGTTTTCTTGAACTAAAGTCGGCATTGTGCCTCTTGTATTTATTTCCGATGCAATTTCTGTGTTTCATCGACAATAAGAGGGTCAGAGGGATAGAGTAAACCTGAAGTGAAGCATCGGAATCTATAACTAGTGTCACTGGAATGTTTCAAAACTTAGGCAGTAAGAAGAGCCCGTCTTCTTGTACTTGAGCCGAAATTGTGCATTTTGTATTTAATTCTGATGAAATTTCTGTGTTTGATCGTCAATAACAAGGTCAGAGGGATACAGTAAACCTGAAGTGAAGCATCGGAATCTATAATTAGTGACACAGGAATGGTTCAAATCATAGACAGTAAGAAGAGTCACTCTTCTTGTACTGGAGTCGGCATTGTGCCTTTTGTATTTAATTAAGATGCAATTTCTGTGTTTCATCGTCAATAAGAAGGTCAAAGCGATACAGTAAACCTGAAGTGAAGCATCGGAATCTATAACTAGTGTCACAGGAATGGTTCAAAACATAGGCAGTAAGAAGAGCCCGTCTTCTTGTACTTGAGTCGACATATTGCCTTTTGTATTTAATTTTTATGAAATTTCTGTGTTTGATCGTCAATAATAAGGTCAGAGTGATACAGTAACTAGTGACACAGGAATGGTTCAAAATATAGACAGTAAGAAGAGTCAGTCTTCTTGTACTTATGTCGGCATTGTGCCTTTTGTATTTAATTAAGATGCAATTTCTGTGTTTCATCTTCAATAAGAAGGTCAGCTGGACACAGTAAACCTGAAGTGAAGCATCGGAATCTATAACTAGTGTCACAGGAATGGTTCAAAATATAGACAGTAAGAAGAGCCAGTCTTCTTGTACTTGAGTCGGCATTGTGCCTTTTGTATTTAATTAAGATGCAATTTCTGTGTTTCATCGTCAATAAGAAGGTCAAAGCGATACAGTAAACCTGAAGTGAAGCATCGGAATCTATAACTAGTGTCACAGGAATGGTTCAAATCATAGACAGTAAGAAGAGTAAGTCCTCTTGTACTTCAGTCAGCACTGTGCCTTTTGTATATAATTCCGATGCAATATCTGTGTTTTATCGTCAATAAGAAGCTCAGATAGATACAGTAAACCTGAAGTGAAGCATCGGAATCTATAACTAGTGTCACAGGACTGGTTCAAAACATAGACAGTAAGAAGAGTCAGTTTTCTTGTACTTAAGTCGGCATTGGGCCTTTTGTATTTAATTCCGATGCAATTTCTGTGCTTCATAGTCAATAAGAAGGTCAGAGGGATACAGTAAACCTGAAGTGAAGCATCGGAATCTATAACTAGTGTCACAGGAATGGTTCAAAATATAGACAGTAAGAAGAGCCAGCCTTCTTGTACTTGAGTCGGCATTGTGCCTTTTGTATTTAATTAAGGTGCTATTTCTGTGTTTCATCGTCAATAAGAAGGTCAAAGGGATACAGAAAACCTGAAGTGAAGCATCGGAATCTATAACTAGTGTCACAGGAATGGTTCAAATCATAGACAGTAAGAAGAGTAAGTCCTCTTGTACTTAAGTCGGCATTGTGCCTTTTGTATATAATTCCGATGCAATTTCTGTGTTTTATCCTCAATAAGAAGCTCAGAGGGATACAGTAAACCTGAAGTGAAGCATCGGAATCTATAACTAGTGTGACAGGAATGGTTCACAAAATAGACAGTAAGAAGAGTCAGGTTTCTTGTACTTAAGTCGGCATTGGGCTTTTTGTACTTAATTCCGATGCAATATCTGTGTTTCTTCGTCAATAAGAAGGTCAGAGGAATACAGTATACCTGATGTGATGCATCGGAATCTATAACTAGTGTCGCAGGAATGGTTCAAAACATAGACAGTAAGAAGAGCCAGTCTTCTTGTACCTGAGTCGGCATTGTGCCTCTTGTATTTAATTAAGATGCAATTACTGTGTTTCACCTTCAATGAGAAGGTCAGCTGGACACAGTAAACCTGAAGTGAAGCATCGGAATCTGTAACTAGTGTCACAGGAATGGTTCAAAATATAGACAGTAAGAAGAGCCAGTCTTCTTGTACTTGAGTTGGCATTGTGCCTTTTGTATTTAATTAAGATGCAATTTCTGTGTTTCATCGTCAATAAGAAGGTCAAAGGGATACAGAAAACCTGAAGTGAAGCATCGGAATCTATAACTAGTGTCACAGGAATGGTTCAAATCGTAGACAGTAAGAAGAGTAAGTCCTCTTGTACTTAAGTCGGCATTGTGCCTTTTGTATATAATTCCGATGCAATTTCTGTGTTTTATCGTCAATAAGAAGCTCAGAGGGATACAGTAAGCCTGAAGTGAAGCATCGGAATCTATAACTAGTGTCACAGGAATGGTTCAAAACATAGACAGTAAGAAGAGTCAGTCTTTTTGTACTTAAGTCGGCATTGTGCCTTTTGTATTTAATTTCCGATGCAATTTCTGCGTTTCATCGTCAATACGAAGGTCAGAGGGATACAGTAAATCTGAAGTGAAGCATCGGAATCTATAACTAGTGTCATAGGAATGTTAAAAACATAGACAGTAAGAAGGGTCAGTCTTCTTGTACATAAGTCGGCATATTGCCTTTTGTATTTAATTCCGATGCAATATCTGTGTTTCTTCGTCAATAAGAAGGTCAGAGGGATACCGTAAACCTGAAGTGAAGCATCGGAATCTATAACTAGTGTCACAGGATTGGCTCAAAACATAGACAGTAAGAAGAGCCAGTCTTCTTGTACTTGAGTCGGCATTGTGCATTTTGTATTTAATTCCGATGTTATTTCTGTTTTTCATCGTCAATAAGTAGGTCAGAAGGGATTCAGTAAACCTGAAGTGAAGCATCGGAATCTATAACTAGTGTCACAGGAATGGTACAAAACATAGACAGTAAGAAGAGTCAGTCTTCTTGTACTTATATCGGCATTGTGCCTTTTGTATTAATTCCGATGGAATTTACGTGTTTCATCGTCAATAAGAAGGTCAGAGGGATACAGTAAACCTGAAGTGAAGCATCGGAATCTATAACTAGTGTCACAGGAATGGTTCAAAACATAGACAGTAAGAAGAGTCAGTTTTCTTGTACTTAAGTTGGCATTGTCCTTTTGTAGTTAATTACTATGCACTTTCTGTGTTTCATCGTCGATAAGAAGGTCAGAGGGATACAGTAAACCTGAAGTGAATCATAGGAATCTATAACTAGTGTCACAGGAATGGTTCAAAACATAGACAGTAAGAAGAATCAGTTTTCTTGTACTTAAGTCGGCATTGTGCCTTTTGTATTTAATTCCGATGCAATTTCTGTGTTTCATCGTCAATAAGAAGGTCAGAGGGATACAGTAAACCTGAAGTGAAGCATCGGAATCTATAACTAGCGTCACAGGAAGGGTTCAAAGCATAGACAGTAAGAGGAGTCAGTTTTCTTGAACTTAAGTCGGCATTGTGCCTCTTGTATTTAATTCCGATGCAATTTCTGTGTTTCATCGACAATAAGAGGGTCAGAGGGATATAGTAAACCTGAAGTGAAGCATCGGAATCTATAACTAGTGTCACAGGAATGTTTCAAAACTTAGGCAGTAAGAAGAGCCCGTCTTCTTGTACTTGAGCCGCCATTGTGCATTTTGTATTTAATTCTGATGAAATTTCTGTGTTTGATCGTCAATAAGAAGGTCAGAGGGATACAGTAAACCTGAAGTGAAGCATCGGAATCTATAATTAGTGACACAGGAATGGTTCAAATCATAGACAGTGAGAAGAGTCACTCTTCTTGTACTGGAGTCGGCATTGTGCCTTTTGTACTTAATTAATTAGCAATTTCTGTGTTTCATCGTCAATAAGAAGGTCAAAGGGATACAGTAAACCTGAAGTGAAGCATCGGAATCTATAACTAGTGTCATAGGAATGGCTCCTAGCATAGTCAGTAAGAAGAGTCAGTCTTCTTGTACTTAAGTCGGCATTGTGCATTTTGGATATACTTCCGATGCAATTTCTGTGTTTCATCGTCAATAAGAAGGTCAGCCGATTACAGTAAACAAGAAGTGAAGCATTGGAATCTATAACTAGTGTCACAGGAATGGTTCAAAACATAGGCAGTAAGAAGAGCCCGTCATCTTGTACTTGAGTCGCCATTGTCCCTTTTGTATTTAATTCTGATGAAATTTCTGTGTTTGATCGCCAATAAGAAGGTCAGAGGGATACAGTATACCTGAAGTGAACCATCGGAATCTATAACTAGTGTCACAGGAATGGTTCAAATCATAGACAGTAAGAAGAGTCACTCTTCTTGTACTGGGGTCGGCATTGTGCCTTTTGTATTAATTTAAGATGCAATTTCTGTGTTTCATCGTCAATAAGAAGGTCAAAGGGATACAGTAAACCTGAAGTGAAGCATCGGAATCTATAACTAGTGTCACAGGAATGGTTCAAAACATAGACATTAAGAAGGGTCAGTTTTCTTGTTCTTATGTCGGCATTGTGCCTTTTGTATTAATTCCGATGCAATTTACGTGTTTCATCGTCAATAAGAAGGTCAGAGGGATACAGTAAAACTGAAGTGAATCATAGGAATCTATTACTAGTGTCACAGGAATGGTTCAAAACATAGGCAGTAAGAAGAATCAGTTTTCTTGTACTTAAGTCGGCATTGTGCCTTTTGTATTTAATTCCGATGCAATTTCTGTGTTTCATCGTCAATAAGAAGGTCAGAGGGATACAGTAAACCAGAAGTGAAGCATCGGAATCTATTACTAGTGTCACAGGAATGGTTCAAAACATAGACAGTAAGAAGAGTCAGTCTTTTTGTACTTAAGTCGGCATTGTGCCTTTTGTATTTAATTTCCGATGCAATTTCTGTGTTTCATCGTCAATACGAAGGTCAGAGGGATACAGTAAACCTGAAGTGAAGCATCGGAATCTATAACTAGTGTCATAGGAAAGTTAAAAACATAGACAGTAAGAAGGGTCAGTCTTCTTGTACTTAAGTCGGCATATTGCCTTTTGTATTTAATTCCGATGCAATATCTGTGTTTCTTCGTCAATAAGAAGGTCAGAGGGATACCGTAAACCTGAAGTGAAGCATCGGAATCTATAACTAGTGTCACAGGATTGGCTCAAAACATAGACAGCAAGAAGAGCCAGTCTTCTTGTACTTGAGTCGGCATGGTGCATTTTGTATTTAATTCCGATGTTATTTCTGTTTTTCATCGTCAATAAGTAGGTCAGAAGGGATTCAGTAAACCTGAAGTGAAGCATCGGAATTTATAACTAGTGTCACAGGAATGGTACAAAACATAGACAGTAAGAAGAGTCTGTCTTCTTGTACTTATATCGGCATTGTGCCTTTTGTATTAATTCCGATGGAATTTACGTGTTTCATCGTCAATAAGAAGGTCAGAGGGATACAGTAAACCTGAATTGAAGCATCGGAATCTATAACTAGTGTCACAGGAATGGTTCAAAACATAGACAGTAAGAAGAGTCAGTTTTCTTGTACTGAAGTTGGCATTGTCCTTTTGTAGTTAATTACGATGCACTTTCTGTGTTTCATCGTCGATAAGAAGGTCAGAGGGATACAGTAAACCTGAAGTGAATCATAGGAATCTATAACTAGTGTCACAGGAATGGTTCAAAACATAGACAGTAAGAAGAATCAGTTTTCTTGTACTTAAGTCGGCATTGTGCCTTTTGTATTTAATTCCGATGCAATTTCTGTGTTTCATCGTCAATAAGAAGGTCAGAGGGATACAGTAAACCTGAAGTGAAGCATCGGAATCTATAACTAGCGTCACAGGAATGGTTCAAAGCATAGACAGTAAGAAGAGTCAGTTTTCTTGAACTAAAGTCGGCATTGTGCCTCTTGTATTTATTTCCGATGCAATTTCTGTGTTTCATCGACAATAAGAGGGTCAGAGGGATAGAGTAAACCTGAAGTGAAGCATCGGAATCTATAACTAGTGTCACTGGAATGTTTCAAAACTTAGGCAGTAAGAAGAGCCCGTCTTCTTGTACTTGAGCCGCCATTGTGCATTTTGTATTTAATTCTGATGAAATTTCTGTGTTTGATCGTCAATAACAAGGTCAGAGGGATACAGTAAACCTGAAGTGAAGCATCGGAATCTATAATTAGTGACACAGGAATGGTTCAAATCATAGACAGTAAGAAGAGTCACTCTTCTTGTACTGGAGTCGGCATTGTGCCTTTTGTATTTAATTAAGATGCAATTTCTGTGTTTCATCGTCAATAAGAAGGTCAAAGCGATACAGTAAACCTGAAGTGAAGCATCGGAATCTATAACTAGTGTCACAGGAATGGTTCAAAACATAGGCAGTAAGAAGAGCCCGTCTTCTTGTACTTGAGTCGACATATTGCCTTTTGTATTTAATTTTTATGAAATTTCTGTGTTTGATCGTCAATAATAAGGTCAGAGTGATACAGTAACTAGTGACACAGGAATGGTTCAAAATATAGACAGTAAGAAGAGTCAGTCTTCTTGTACTTATGTCGGCATTGTGCCTTTTGTATTTAATTAAGATGCAATTTCTGTGTTTCATCTTCAATAAGAAGGTCAGCTGGACACAGTAAACCTGAAGTGAAGCATCGGAATCTATAACTAGTGTCACAGGAATGGTTCAAAATATAGACAGTAAGAAGAGCCAGTCTTCTTGTACTTGAGTCGGCATTGTGCCTTTTGTATTTAATTAAGATGCAATTTCTGTGTTTCATCGTCAATAAGAAGGTCAAAGCGATACAGTAAACCTGAAGTGAAGCATCGGAATCTATAACTAGTGTCACAGGAATGGTTCAAATCATAGACAGTAAGAAGAGTAAGTCCTCTTGTACTTCAGTCAGCACTGTGCCTTTTGTATATAATTCCGATGCAATATCTGTGTTTTATCGTCAATAAGAAGCTCAGATAGATACAGTAAACCTGAAGTGAAGCATCGGAATCTATAACTAGTGTCACAGGACTGGTTCAAAACATAGACAGTAAGAAGAGTCAGTTTTCTTGTACTTAAGTCGGCATTGGGCCTTTTGTATTTAATTCCGATGCAATTTCTGTGCTTCATAGTCAATAAGAAGGTCAGAGGGATACAGTAAACCTGAAGTGAAGCATCGGAATCTATAACTAGTGTCACAGGAATGGTTCAAAATATAGACAGTAAGAAGAGCCAGCCTTCTTGTACTTGAGTCGGCATTGTGCCTTTTGTATTTAATTAAGGTGCTATTTCTGTGTTTCATCGTCAATAAGAAGGTCAAAGGGATACAGAAAACCTGAAGTGATGCATCGGAATCTATAACTAGTGTCACAGGAATGGTTCAAATCATAGACAGTAAGAAGAGTAAGTCCTCTTGTACTTAAGTCGGCATTGTGCCTTTTGTATATAATTCCGATGCAATTTCTGTGTTTTATCCTCAATAAGAAGCTCAGAGGGATACAGTAAACCTGAAGTGAAGCATCGGAATCTATAACTAGTGTGACAGGAATGGTTCACAAAATAGACAGTAAGAAGAGTCAGGTTTCTTGTACTTAAGTCGGCATTGGGCTTTTTGTATTTAATTCCGATGCAATATCTGTGTTTCTTCGTCAATAAGAAGGTCAGAGGAATACAGTATACCTGATGTGATGCATCGGAATCTATAACTAGTGTCGCAGGAATGGTTCAAAACATAGACAGTAAGAAGAGCCAGTCTTCTTGTACCTGAGTCGGCATTGTGCCTCTTGTATTTAATTAAGATGCAATTACTGTGTTTCACCTTCAATGAGAAGGTCAGCTGGACACAGTAAACCTGAAGTGAAGCATCGGAATCTGTAACTAGTGTCACAGGAATGGTTCAAAATATAGACAGTAAGAAGAGCCAGTCTTCTTGTACTTGAGTTGGCATTGTGCCTTTTGTATTTAATTAAGATGCAATTTCTGTGTTTCATCGTCAATAAGAAGGTCAAAGGGATACAGAAAACCTGAAGTGAAGGATCGGAATCTATAACTAGTGTCACAGGAATGGTTCAAATCGTAGACAGTAAGAAGAGTAAGTCCTCTTGTACTTAAGTCGGCATTGTGCCTTTTGTATATAATTCCGATGCAATTTCTGTGTTTTATCGTCAATAAGAAGCTCAGAGGGATACAGTAAGCCTGAAGTGAAGCATCGGAATCTATAACTAGTGTCACAGGAATGGTTCAAAACTTAGACAGTAAGAAGAGTCAGTCTTTTTGTACTTAAGTCGGCATTGTGCCTTTTGTATTTAATTTCCGATGCAATTTCTGCGTTTCATCGTCAATACGAAGGTCAGAGGGATACAGTAAATCTGAAGTGAAGCATCGGAATCTATAACTAGTGTCATAGGAATGTTAAAAACATAGACAGTAAGAAGGGTCAGTCTTCTTGTACATAAGTCGGCATATTGCCTTTTGTATTTAATTCCGATGCAATATCTGTGTTTCTTCGTCAATAAGAAGGTCAGAGGGATACCGTAAACCTGAAGTGAAGCATCGGAATCTATAACTAGTGTCACAGGATTGGCTCAAAACATAGACAGTAAGAAGAGCCAGTCTTCTTGTACTTGAGTCGGCATTGTGCATTTTGTATTTAATTCCGATGTTATTTCTGTTTTTCATCGTCAATAAGTAGGTCAGAAGGGATTCAGTAAACCTGAAGTGAAGCATCGGAATCTATAACTAGTGTCACAGGAATGGTACAAAACATAGACAGTAAGAAGAGTCAGTCTTCTTGTACTTATATCGGCATTGTGCCTTTTGTATTAATTCCGATGGAATTTACGTGTTTCATCGTCAATAAGAAGGTCAGAGGGATACAGTAAACCTGAAGTGAAGCATCGGAATCTATAACTAGTGTCACAGGAATGGTTCAAAACATAGACAGTAAGAAGAGTCAGTTTTCTTGTACTTAAGTTGGCATTGTCCTTTTGTAGTTAATTACGATGCACTTTCTGTGTTTCATCGTCGATAAGAAGGTCAGAGGGATACAGTAAACCTGAAGTGAATCATAGGAATCTATAACTAGTGTCACAGGAATGGTTCAAAACATAGACAGTAAGAAGAATCAGTTTTCTTGTACTTAAGTCGGCATTGTGCCTTTTGTATTTAATTCCGATGCAATTTCTGTGTTTCATCGTCAATAAGAAGGTCAGAGGGATACAGTAAACCTGAAGTGAAGCATCGGAATCTATAACTAGCGTCACAGGAATGGTTCAAAGCATAGACAGTAAGAGGAGTCAGTTTTCTTGAACTTAAGTCGGCATTGTGCCTCTTGTATTTAATTCCGATGCAATTTCTGTGTTTCATCGACAATAAGAGGGTCAGAGGGATATAGTAAACCTGAAGTGAAGCATCGGAATCTATAACTAGTGTCACAGGAATGTTTCAAAACTTAGGCAGTAAGAAGAGCCCGTCTTCTTGTACTTGAGCCGCCATTGTGCATTTTGTATTTAATTCTGATGAAATTTCTGTGTTTGATCGTCAATAAGAAGGTCAGAGGGATACAGTAAACCTGAAGTGAAGCATCGGAATCTATAATTAGTGACACAGGAATGGTTCAAATCATAGACAGTAAGAAGAGTCACTCTTCTTGTACTGGAGTCGGCATTGTGCCTTTTGTACTTAATTAATTAGCAATTTCTGTGTTTCATCGTCAATAAGAAGGTCAAAGGGATACAGTAAACCTGAAGTGAAGCATCGGAATCTATAACTAGTGTCATAGGAATGGCTCCTAGCATAGTCAGTAGGAAGAGTCAGTCTTCTTGTACTTAAGTCGGCATTGTGCATTTTGGATATACTTCCGATGCAATTTCTGTGTCTCATCGTCAATAAGAAGGTCAGCCGATTACAGTAAACATGAAGTGAAGCATTGGAATCTATAACTAGTGTCACAGGAATGGTTCAAAACATAGGCAGTAAGAAGAGCCCGTCATCTTGTACTTGAGTCGCCATTGTCCCTTTTGTATTTAATTCTGATGAAATTTCTGTGTTTGATCGCCAATAAGAAGGTCAGAGGGATACAGTATACCTGAAGTGAACCATCGGAATCTATAACTAGTGTCACAGGAATGGTTCAAATCATAGACAGTAAGAAGAGTCACTCTTCTTGTACTGGGGTCGGCATTGTGCCTTTTGTATTAATTTAAGATGCAATTTCTGTGTTTCATCGTCAATAAGAAGGTCAAAGGGATACAGTAAACCTGAAGTGAAGCATCGGAATCTATAACTAGTGTCACAGGAATGGTTCAAAACATAGACATTAAGAAGGGTCAGTTTTCTTGTACTTATGTCGGCATTGTGCCTTTTGTATTAATTCCGATGCAATTTACGTGTTTCATCGTCAATAAGAAGGTCAGAGGGATACAGTAAACCTGAAGTGAATCATAGGAATCTATTACTAGTGTCACAGGAATGGTTCAAAACATAGGCAGTAAGAAGAATCAGTTTTCTTGTACTTAAGTCGGCATTGTGCCTTTTGTATTTAATTCCGATGCAATTTCTGTGTTTCATCGTCAATAAGAAGGTCAGAGGGATACAGTAAACCAGAAGTGAAGCATCGGAATCTATTACTAGTGTCACAGGAATGGTTCAAAACATAGACAGTAAGAAGAGTCAGTCTTTTTGTACTTAAGTCGGCATTGTGCCTTTTGTATTTAATTTCCGATGCAATTTCTGCGTTTCATCGTCAATACGAAGGTCAGAGGGATACAGTAAACCTGAAGTGAAGCATCGGAATCTATAACTAGTGTCATAGGAAAGTTAAAAACATAGACAGTAAGAAGGGTCAGTCTTCTTGTACTTAAGTCGGCATATTGCCTTTTGTATTTAATTCCGATGCAATATCTGTGTTTCTTCGTCAATAAGAAGGTCAGAGGGATACCGTAAACCTGAAGTGAAGCATCGGAATCTATAACTAGTGTCACAGGATTGGCTCAAAACATAGACAGCAAGAAGAGCCAGTCTTCTTGTACTTGAGTCGGCATGGTGCATTTTGTATTTAATTCCGATGTTATTTCTGTTTTTCATCGTCAATAAGTAGGTCAGAAGGGATTCAGTAAACCTGAAGTGAAGCATCGGAATTTATAACTAGTGTCACAGGAATGGTACAAAACATAGACAGTAAGAAGAGTCTGTCTTCTAGTACTTATATCGGCATTGTGCCTTTTGTATTAATTCCGATGGAATTTACGTGTTTCATCGTCAATAAGAAGGTCAGAGGGATACAGTAAACCTGAATTGAAGCATCGGAATCTATAACTAGTGTCACAGGAATGGTTCAAAACATAGACAGTAAGAAGAGTCAGTTTTCTTGTACTGAAGTTGGCATTGTCCTTTTGTAGTTAATTACGATGCACTTTCTGTGTTTCATCGTCGATAAGAAGGTCAGAGGGATACAGTAAACCTGAAGTGAATCATAGGAATCTATAACTAGTGTCACAGGAATGGTTCAAAACATAGACAGTAAGAAGAATCAGTTTTCTTGTACTTAAGTCGGCATTGTGCCTTTTGTATTTAATTCCGATGCAATTTCTGTGTTTCATCGTCAATAAGAAGGTCAGAGGGATACAGTAAACCTGAAGTGAAGCATCGGAATCTATAACTAGCGTCACAGGAATGGTTCAAAGCATAGACAGTAAGAAGAGTCAGTTTTCTTGAACTAAAGTCGGCATTGTGCCTCTTGTATTTATTTCCGATGCAATTTCTGTGTTTCATCGACAATAAGAGGGTCAGAGGGATAGAGTAAACCTGAAGTGAAGCATCGGAATCTATAACTAGTGTCACTGGAATGTTTCAAAACTTAGGCAGTAAGAAGAGCCCGTCTTCTTGTACTTGAGCCGCCATTGTGCATTTTGTATTTAATTCTGATGAAATTTCTGTGTTTGATCGTCAATAACAAGGTCAGAGGGATACAGTAAACCTGAAGTGAAGCATCGGAATCTATAATTAGTGACACAGGAATGGTTCAAATCATAGACAGTAAGAAGAGTCACTCTTCTTGTACTGGAGTCGGCATTGTGCCTTTTGTATTTAATTAAGATGCAATTTCTGTGTTTCATCGTCAATAAGAAGGTCAAAGCGATACAGTAAACCTGAAGTGAAGCATCGGAATCTATAACTAGTGTCACAGGAATGGTTCAAAACATAGGCAGTAAGAAGAGCCCGTCTTCTTGTACTTGAGTCGACATATTGCCTTTTGTATTTAATTTTTATGAAATTTCTGTGTTTGATCGTCAATAATAAGGTCAGAGTGATACAGTAACTAGTGACACAGGAATGGTTCAAAATATAGACAGTAAGAAGAGTCAGTCTTCTTGTACTTATGTCGGCATTGTGCCTTTTGTATTTAATTAAGATGCAATTTCTGTGTTTCATCTTCAATAAGAAGGTCAGCTGGACACAGTAAACCTGAAGTGAAGCATCGGAATCTATAACTAGTGTCACAGGAATGGTTCAAAATATAGACAGTAAGAAGAGCCAGTCTTCTTGTACTTGAGTCGGCATTGTGCCTTTTGTATTTAATTAAGATGCAATTTCTGTGTTTCATCGTCAATAAGAAGGTCAAAGCGATACAGTAAACCTGAAGTGAAGCATCGGAATCTATAACTAGTGTCACAGGAATGGTTCAAATCATAGACAGTAAGAAGAGTAAGTCCTCTTGTACTTCAGTCAGCACTGTGCCTTTTGTATATAATTCCGATGCAATATCTGTGTTTTATCGTCAATAAGAAGCTCAGATAGATACAGTAAACCTGAAGTGAAGCATCGGAATCTATAACTAGTGTCACAGGACTGGTTCAAAACATAGACAGTAAGAAGAGTCAGTTTTCTTGTACTTAAGTCGGCATTGGGCCTTTTGTATTTAATTCCGATGCAATTTCTGTGCTTCATAGCCAATAAGAAGGTCAGAGGGATACAGTAAACCTGAAGTGAAGCATCGGAATCTATAACTAGTGTCACAGGAATGGTTCAAAATATAGACAGTAAGAAGAGCCAGCCTTCGTGTACTTGAGTCGGCATTGTGCCTTTTGTATTTAATTAAGGTGCTATTTCTGTGTTTCATCGTCAATAAGAAGGTCAAAGGGATACAGAAAACCTGAAGTGAAGCATCGGAATCTATAACTAGTGTCACAGGAATGGTTCAAATCATAGACAGTAAGAAGAGTAAGTCCTCTTGTACTTAAGTCGGCATTGTGCCTTTTGTATATAATTCCGATGCAATTTCTGTGTTTTATCCTCAATAAGAAGCTCAGAGGGATACAGTAAACCTGAAGTGAAGCATCGGAATCTATAACTAGTGTGACAGGAATGGTTCACAAAATAGACAGTAAGAAGAGTCAGGTTTCTTGTACTTAAGTCGGCATTGGGCTTTTTGTATTTAATTCCGATGCAATATCTGTGTTTCTTCGTCAATAAGAAGGTCAGAGGAATACAGTATACCTGATGTGATGCATCGGAATCTATAACTAGTGTCGCAGGAATGGTTCAAAACATAGACAGTAAGAAGAGCCAGTCTTCTTGTACCTGAGTCGGCATTGTGCCTCTTGTATTTAATTAAGATGCAATTACTGTGTTTCACCTTCAATGAGAAGGTCAGCTGGACACAGTAAACCTGAAGTGAAGCATCGGAATCTGTAACTAGTGTCACAGGAATGGTTCAAAATATAGACAGTAAGAAGAGCCAGTCTTCTTGTACTTGAGTTGGCATTGTGCCTTTTGTATTTAATTAAGATGCAATTTCTGTGTTTCATCGTCAATAAGAAGGTCAAAGGGATACAGAAAACCTGAAGTGAAGCATCGGAATCTATAACTAGTGTCACAGGAATGGTTCAAATCGTAGACAGTAAGAAGAGTAAGTCCTCTTGTACTTAAGTCGGCATTGTGCCTTTTGTATATAATTCCGATGCAATTTCTGTGTTTTATCGTCAATAAGAAGCTCAGAGGGATACAGTAAGCCTGAAGTGAAGCATCGGAATCTATAACTAGTGTCACAGGAATGGTTCAAAACATAGACAGTAAGAAGAGTCAGTCTTTTTGTACTTAAGTCGGCATTGTGCCTTTTGTATTTAATTTCCGATGCAATTTCTGTGTTTCATCGTCAATACGAAGGTCAGAGGGATACAGTAAATCTGAAGTGAAGCATCGGAATCTATAACTAGTGTCATAGGAAAGTTAAAAACATAGACAGTAAGAAGGGTCAGTCTTCTTGTACTTAAGTCGGCATATTGCCTTTTGTATTTAATTCCGATGCAATATCTGTGTTTCTTCGTCAATAAGAAGGTCAGAGGGATACCGTAAACCTGAAGTGAAGCATCGGAATCTATAACTAGTGTCACAGGATTGGCTCAAAACATAGACAGTAAGAAGAGCCAGTCTTCTTGTACTTGAGTCGGCATTGTGCATTTTGTATTTAATTCCGATGTTATTTCTGTTTTTCATCGTCAATAAGTAGGTCAGAAGGGATTCAGTAAACCTGAAGTGAAGCATCGGAATCTATAACTAGTGTCACAGGAATGGTACAAAACATAGACAGTAAGAAGAGTCAGTCTTCTTGTACTTATATCGGCATTGTGCCTTTTGTATTAATTCCGATGGAATTTACGTGTTTCATCGTCAATAAGAAGGTCAGAGGGATACAGTAAACCTGAAGTGAAGCATCGGAATCTATAACTAGTGTCACAGGAATGGTTCAAAACATAGACAGTAAGAAGAGTCAGTTTTCTTGTACTTAAGTTGGCATTGTCCTTTTGTAGTTAATTACGATGCACTTTCTGTGTTTCATCGTCGATAAGAAGGTCAGAGGGATACAGTAAACCTGAAGTGAATCATAGGAATCTATAACTAGTGTCACAGGAATGGTTCAAAACATAGACAGTAAGAAGAATCAGTTTTCTTGTACTTAAGTCGGCATTGTGCCTTTTGTATTTAATTCCGATGCAATTTCTGTGTTTCATCGTCAATAAGAAGGTCAGAGGGATACAGTAAACCTGAAGTGAAGCATCGGAATCTATAACTAGCGTCACAGGAATGGTTCAAAGCATAGACAGTAAGAGGAGTCAGTTTTCTTGAACTTAAGTCGGCATTGTGCCTCTTGTATTTAATTCCGATGCAATTTCTGTGTTTCATCGACAATAAGAGGGTCAGAGGGATATAGTAAACCTGAAGTGAAGCATCGGAATCTATAACTAGTGTCACAGGAATGTTTCAAAACTTAGGCAGTAAGAAGAGCCCGTCTTCTTGTACTTGAGCCGCCATTGTGCATTTTGTATTTAATTCTGATGAAATTTCTGTGTTTGATCGTCAATAAGAAGGTCAGAGGGATACAGTAAACCTGAAGTGAAGCATCGGAATCTATAATTAGTGACACAGGAATGGTTCAAATCATAGACAGTAAGAAGAGTCACTCTTCTTGTACTGGAGTCGGCATTGTGCCTTTTGTACTTAATTAATTAGCAATTTCTGTGTTTCATCGTCAATAAGAAGGTCAAAGGGATACAGTAAACCTGAAGTGAAGCATCGGAATCTATAACTAGTGTCACAGGAATGGTTCAAAACATAGACAGTAAGAAGAGTAAGTCCTCTTGTACTTAAGTGGGCTTTGAGCCTTTTATATATAATTCCGATGCAATTTCTGTGTTTTATCGTCAATAAGAAGTCAGAGGGATACAGTAAACCTGAAATGAAGCATCGGAATCTATAACTAGTGTCACAGGAATGGTTCAAAACATAGGCAGTAAGAAGAGACAGTCTTCTTGTACTTGAGTCGCCATTGTGCCTTTTGTATTTAATTTTTATGAAATTTCTGTGTTTGATCGTCAATAATAAGGTCAGAGTGATACAGTAACTAGTGACACAGGAATGGTTCAAAACATAGACAGTAAGAAGCGTCAGTTTTCTTGTACTTAAGTCGGCATATTGCATTTGTATTTAATTCCGATGCAATATCTGTGTTTCTTCGTCAATAAGAAGGTCAGGGGGATACAGTACACCTGAAGTGAAGCATCGGAATCTATAACTAGTGTCCCAGAAATGGTTCAAAACATAGACAGTAAGAAGAGTCAGTCTTCTTGTACTTGAGTCGGCATTGTGCCTTTTGTATATAATTAAGATGCAATTTCTGTGTTTCATCTTCAATAAGAAGGTCAGCTGGACACAGTAAACCTGAAGTGAAGCATCGGAATCTATAACTAGTGTCACAGGAATGGTTCAAATCATAGACAGTAAGAAGAGTAAGTCCTCTTGTACTTCAGTCAGCACTGTGCCTTTTGTATATAATTCCGATGCAATATCTGTGTTTTATCGTCAATAAGAAGCTCAGAGGGATACAGTAAACCTGAGGTGAAACATCGGAATCTATAACTAGTGTCACAGGACTGGTTCAAAACATAGACAGTAAGAAGAGTCAGTTTTTTTGTACTTAAGTCGGCATTGGGCCTTTTGTATTTAATTCCGATGCAATTTCTGTGCTTCATAGTCAATAAGAAGGTCAGAGGGATACAGTAAACCTGAAGTGAAGCATCGGAATCTATAACTAGTGTCACAGGAATGGTTCAAAATATAGACAGTAAGATGTGCCAGCCTTCTTGTACTTGAGTCGGCATTGTGCCTTTTGTATTTAATTAAGGTGCAATTTCAGTGTTTCATCGTCAATAAGAAGGTCAAAGGGATACAGAAAACCTGAAGTGAAGCATCGGAATCTATAACTAGTGTCACAGGAATGGTTCAAATCATAGACAGTAAGAAGAGTAAGTCCTCTTGTACTTAAGTCGGCATTGTGCCTTTTGTATATAATTCCGATGCAATTTCTGTGTTTTATCCTCAATAAGAAGCTCAGAGGGATACAGTAAACCTGAAGTGAAGCATCGGAATCTATAACTAGTGTGACAGGAATGGTTCACGAAATAGACAGTAAGAAGAGTCAGGTTTCTTGTACTTAAGTCGGCATTGGGCTTTTTGTATTTAATTCCGATGCAATTTCTGTGTTTCTTCGTCAATAAGAAGGTCAGAGGAATACAGTATACCTGATGTGAAGCATCGGAATCTATAACTAGTGTCGCAGGAATGGTTCAAAACATAGACAGTAAGACAAGCCAGTCTTCTTGTACCTGAGTCGGCATTGTGCCTTTTGTATTTAATTAAGATGCAATTACTGTGTTTCACCTTCAATGAGAAGGTCAGCTGGACACAGTAAACCTGAAGTGAAGCATCGGAATCTGTAACTAGTGTCACAGGAATGGTTCAAAATATAGAGAGTAAGAAGAGCCAGTCTTCTTGTACTTGAGTCGGCATTGTGCCTTTTGTATTTAATTAAGATGCAATTTCTGTGTTTCATCGTCAATAAGAAGGTCAAAGGGATACAGAAAACCTGAAGTGAAGCATCGGAATCTATAACTAGTGTCACAGGAATGGTTCAAATCGTAGACAGTAAGAAGAGTAAGTCCTCTTGTACTTAAGTCGACATTGTGCCTTTTGTATATAATTCCGATGCAATTTCTGTGTTTTATCGTCAATAAGAAGCTCAGAGGGATACAGTAAACCTGAAGTGAAGCATCGGAATCTATAACTAGTGTCACAGGAATGGTTCAAACATAGACAGTAAGAAGAGTCAGTCTTTTTGTACTTAAGTCGGCATTGTGATTTTTGTATTTAATTTCCGATGCAATTTCTGTGTTTCATCGTCAATACGAAGGTCAGAGGGATACAGTAAATCTGAAGTGAAGCATCGGAATCTATAACTAGTGTCATAGGAAAGTTAAAAACATAGACAGTAAGATGGGTCAGTCTTCTTGTACTTAAGTCGGCATATTGCCTTTTGTATTTAATTCCGATGCAATATCTGTGTTTCTTCGCCAATAAGAAGGTCAGAGGGATACCGTAAACCTGAAGTGAAGCATCGGAATCTATAACTAGTGTCACAGGATTGGCTCAAAACATAGACAGTAAGAAGAGCCAGTCTTCTTGTACTTGAGTCGGCATTGTGCATTTTGTATTTAATTCCGATGTTATTTCTGTTTTTCATCGTCAATAAGTAGGTCAGAAGGGATTCAGTAAACCTGAAGTGAAGCATCGGAATCTATAACTAGTGTCACAGGAATGGTACAAAACATAGACAGTAAGAAGAGTCAGTCTTCTTGTACTTATATCGGCATTGTGCCTTTTGTATTAATTCCGATGGAATTTACGTGTTTCATCGTCAATAAGAAGGTCAGAGGGATACAGTAAACCTGAAGTGAAGCATCGGAATCTATAACTAGTGTCACGGGAATGGTTCAAAACATAGACAGTAAGAAGAGTCAGTTTTCTTGTACTTAAGTTGGCATTGTCCTTTTGTAGTTAATTACGATGCACTTTCTGTGTTTCATCGTCGATAAGAAGGTCAGAGGGATACAGTAAACCTGAAGTGAATCATAGGAATCTATAACTAGTGTCACAGGAATGGTTCAAAGCATAGACAGTAAGAAGAATCAGTTTTCTTGTACTTAAGTCGGCATTGTGCCTTTTGTATTTAATTCCGATGCAATTTCTGTGTTTCATCGTCAATAAGAAGGTCAGAGGGATACAGTAAACCTGAAGTGAAGCATCGGAATCTATAACTAGCGTCACAGGAATGGTTCAAAGCATAGACAGTAAGAAGAGTCAGTTTTCTTGAACTTAAGTCGGCATTGTGCCTCTTGTATTTAATTCCGATGCAATTTCTGTGTTTCATCGACAATAAGAGGGTCAGAGGGATATAGTAAACCTGAAGTGAAGCATCGGAATCTATAACTAGTGTCACAGGAATGTTTCAAAACTTAGGCAGTAAGAAGAGCCCGTCTTCTTGTACTTGAGCCGCCATTGTGCATTTTGTATATAATTCTGATGAAATTTCTGTGTTTGATCGTCAATAAGAAGGTCAGAGGGATACAGTAAACCTGAAGTGAAGCATCGGAATCTATAATTAGTGACACAGGAATGGTTCAAATCATAGACAGTAAGAAGAGTCACTCTTCTTGTACTGGAGTCGGCATTGTGCCTTTTGTATTTAATTAAGATGCAATTTCTGTGTTTCATCGTCAATAAGAAGGTCAAAGGGATACAGTAAACCTGAAGTGAAGCATCGGAATCTATAACTAGTGTCACAGGAATGGTTCAAAACATAGACAGTAAGAAGAGTAAGTCCTCTTGTACTTAAGTGGGCTTTGAGCCTTTTATATATAATTCCGATGCAATTTCTGTGTTTTATCGTCAATAAGAAGTCAGAGGGATACAGTAAACCTGAAGTGAAGCATCGGAATCTATAACTAGTGTCACAGGAATGGTTCAAAACATAGGCAGTAAGAAGAGCCCGTCTTCTTGTACTTGAGTCGCCATTGTGCCTTTTGTATTTAATTTTATGAAATTTCTGTGTTTGATCGTCAATAATAAGGTCAGAGTGATACAGTAACTAGTGACACAGGAATGGTTCAAAACATAGACAGTAAGAAGCGTCAGTTTTCTTGTACTTAAGTCGGCATATTGCCATTTGTATTTAATTCCGATGCAATATCTGTGTTTCTTCGTCAATAAGAAGGTCAGAGGGATACAGTACACCTGAAGTGAAGCATCGGAATCTATAACTAGTGTCCCAGGAATGGTTCAAAACATAGACAGTAAGAAGAGTCAGTCTTCTTGTACTTAAGTCGGCATTGTGCCTTTTGTATATAATTAAGATGCAATTTCTGTGTTTCACCTTCAATGAGAAGGTCAGCTGGACACAGTAAACGTGAAGTGAAGCATCGGAATCTGTAACTAGTGTCACAGGAATGGTTCAAAATATAGACAGTAAGAAGAGCCAGTCTTCTTGTACTTGAGTCGGCATTGTGCCTTTTGTATATAATTCCGATGCAATTTCTGTGTTTTATCGTCAATAAGAAGCTCAGAGCGACACAGTAAACCTGAAGTGAAGCATCGGAATCTATAACTAGTGTCACAGGAATGGTTCAAATCATAGACAGTAAGAAGAGTCAGTTTTCTTGTACTTAAGTCGGCATTGGGCTTTTTGTATTTAATTCCGATGCAATTTCTGTGTTTCATCGTCAATAAGAAGGTCAGAGGGATACAGTAAACCTGAAGTGAAGCATCGGAATCTATAACTAGTGTCACAGGAATGGTTCAAAACATAGACAGTAAGAAGAGTCAGTTTTATTGTACTTAAGGCGGCATTGTGCCTTTTGTATATAATTCCGATGCAATTTCTGTGTTTTATCGTCAATAAGAAGCTCAGAGCGACACAGTAAACCTGAAGTGAAGCATCGGAATCTATAACTAGTGTCACAGGAATGGTTCAAATCATAGACAGTAAGAAGAGTCAGTTTTCTTGTACTTAAGTCGGCATTGGGCTTTTTGTATTTAATTCCGATGCAATTTCTGTGTTTCATCGTCAATAAGAAGGTCAGAGGGATACAGTAAACCTGAAGTGAAGCATCGGAATCTATAACTAGTGTCACAGGAATGGTTCAAATCATAGACAGTAAGAAGAGTCAGTTTTCTTGTACTTAAGTCGGCATTGGGCTTTTTGTATTTAATTCCGATGCAATTTCTGTGTTTCATCGCCAATAAGAAGGTCAGAGGGATACAGTAAACCTGAAGTGAAGCATCGGAATCTATAATTAGTGACACAGGAATGGTTCAAATCATAGACAGTAAGAAGAGTCACTCTTCTTGTACTGGAGTCGGCATTGTGCCTTTTGTATTTAATTAAGATGCAATTTCTGTGTTTCATCGTCAATAAGAAGGTCAAAGGGATACAGTAAACGTGAAGTGAAGCATCGGAATCTATAACTAGTGTCACAGGAATGGTTCAAAACATAGACAGTAAGAAGAGTAAGTCCTCTTGTACTTAAGTGGGCTTTGAGCCTTTTATATATAATTCCGATGCAATTTCTGTGTTTTATCGTCAATAAGAAGTCAGAGGGATACAGTAAACCTGAAGTGAAGCATCGGAATCTATAACTAGTGTCACAGGAATGGTTCAAAACATAGGCAGTAAGAAGCGCCCGTCTTCTTGTACTTGAGTCGCCATTGTGCCTTTTGTATTTAATTTTTATGAAATTTCTGTGTTTGATCGTCAATAATAAGATCAGAGTGATACAGTAACTAGTGACACAGGAATGGTTCAAAACATAGACAGTAAGAAGCGTCAGTTTTCTTGTACTTAAGTCGGCATATTGCCATTTGTATTTAATTCCGATGCAATATCTGTGTTTCTTCGTCAAGAAGAAGGTCAGAGGGATACAGTACACCTGAAGTGAAGCATCGGAATCTATAACTAGTGTCCCAGGAATGGTTCAAATCATAGACAGTAAGAAGAGTCAGTCTTCTTGTACTTAAGTCGGCATTGTGCCTTTTGTATTTAATTAAGATGCAATTTCTGTGTTTCATCTTCAATAAGAAGGTCGGCTGGACACAGTAAACCTGAAGTGAAGCATCGGAATCTGTAACTAGTGTCACAGGAATGGTTCAGAATATAGACAGTAAGAAGAGCCAGTCTTCTTGTACTTGAGTCGGCATTGTGCCTTTTGTATTTAATTAAGATGCAATTTCTGTGTTTCATCGTCAATAAGAAGGTCAAAGCGATACAGTAAACCTGAAGTGAAGCATCGGAATCTATAACTAGTGTCACAGGAATGGTTCAAATCATAGACAGTAAGAAGAGTAAGTCCTCTTGTACTTCAGTCAGCACTGTGCCTTTTGTATATAATTCCGATGCAATATCTGTGTTTTATCGTCAATAAGAAGCTCAGAGGGATACAGTAAACCTGAAGTGAAGCATCGGAATCTATAACTAGTGTCACAGGAATGGTTCAAAACATAGACAGTAAGAAGAGTCAGTTTTCTTGTACTTAAGTCGGCATTGGGCCTTTTGTATTTAATTCCGATGCAATTTCTGTGCTTCATCGTCAATAAGAAGGTCAGAGGGATGCAGTAAACCTGAAGTGAAGCATCGGAATCTATAACTAGTGTCACAGGAATGGTTCAAAATATAGACAGTAAGAAGAGCCAGCCTTCTTGTACTTGAGTCGGCATTGTGCCTTTTGTATTTAATTAAGATGCAATTTCTGTGTTTCATCGTCAATAAGAAGGTCAAAGGGATACAGAAAACCTGAAGTGAAGCATCGGAATCTATAACTAGTGTCACAGGAATGGTTCAAATCATAGACAGTAAGAAGAGTAAGTCCTCTTGTATTTAAGGCGGCATTGTGCCTTTTGTATATAATTCCGATGCAATTTCTGTGTTTTATCCTCAATAAGAAGCTCAGAGGGATACAGTAAACCTGAAGTGAAGCATCGGAATCTATAACTAGTGTGACAGGAATGGTTCACAAAATAGACAGTAAGAAGAGTCAGGTTTCTTGTACTTAAGTCGGCATTGGGCTTTTTGTATTTAATTCCGATGCAATTTCTGTGTTTCTTCGTCAATAAGAAGGTCAGAGGAATACAGTATACCTGATGTGAAGCATCGGAATCTATAACTAGTGTCGCGGGAATAGTTCAAAACTTAGACAGTAAGAAGAGCCAGTCTTCTTGTACCTGAGTCGGCATTGTGCCTTTTGTACTTAATTAAGATGCAATTACTGTGTTTCACCTTCAATGAGAAGGTCAGCTGGACACAGTAAACCTGAAGTGAAGCATCGGAATCTGTAACTAGTGTCACAGGAATGGTTCAAAATATAGACAGTAAGAAGAGCCAGTCTTCTTGTACTTGAGTCGGCACTGTGCCTTTTGTATTTAATTAAGATGCAATTTCTGTGTTTCATCGTCAATAAGAAGGTCAAAGGGATACAGAAAACCTGAAGTGATGCATCGGAATCTATAACTAGTGTCACAGGAATGGTTCAAATCGTAGACAGTAAGAAGAGTAAGTCCTCTTGTACTTAAGTCGGCATTGTGCCTTTTGTATATAATTCCGTTGCAATTTCTGTGTTTTATCGTCAATAAGAAGCGCAGAGCGACACAGTAAACCTGAAGTGGAGCATCGGAATCTATAACTAGTGTCACAGGAATGGTTCAAATCATAGACAGTAAGAAGAGTCAGTTTTCTTGTACTTAAGTCGGCATTGGGCTTTTTGTATTTAATTCCGATGCAATTTCTGTGTTTCATCGTCAATAAGAAGGTCAGAGGGATACAGTTAACCTGAAGTGAAGCATCGGAATCTATAACTAGTGTCACAGGAATGGTTCAAAGCATAGACAGTAAGAAGAGTCAGTTTTGTTGTACTTAAGGCGGCATTGTGCCTTTTGTATTTAATTAAGATGCAATTTCTGTGTTTCATTGTCAATAAGAAGGTCAAAGTAATACAGTAAACCTGAAGTGAAGCATCGGAATCTATAACTAGTGTCACAGGAATGATTCAAAACATAGACAGTAAGAAGAGTCACTCTTCTTGTACTTGAGTCGGCATTTGCCGTTTGTATTTAATTCCGATGCAATTTCTGTGTTTCTTCGTCAATACGAAGGTCAGAGGAATACAGTATACCTGATGTGAAGCATCGGAATCTATAACTAGTGTCGCAGGAATGGTTCAAAACATAGACAGTAAGAAGAGCCAGTCTTCTTGTACCTGAGTCGGCATTGTGCCTTTTGTATTTAATTCGGATTCAATTTCTGTGTTTCATCGTCAATAAGAAGGTCAGAGAGATACAGTAAACCTGAAGTGAAGCATCGGAATCTATAACTAGTGTCACAGTAATGGATCAAAACATAGAGAGTAGGTAGAGTCAGTCTTCTTGTACTTAAGTCGGCATTGTGCCTTTTGTATTTAATTCCGAAGCAATATCTGTATTTTATCGTCAATAAGAATGTCAGAGGGATACAGTAAACCTGAAGTGAAGCATCGGAATCTATAACTAGTGTCACATGAATGGTTCAAAACATAGACAGTAAGAGGGGTCAGTTTTCTTTTACTTAAGTCGGCATTGTGCGTTTTGTATTTATTTAAGATGCAATTTCAGTGTTTCATCGTCAATAAGAAGGTCAAAGGGATACAGTAAACCTGAAGTGAAGCATCGGAATCTATAACTAGTGTCACAGGAATGGTTCAAATCATAGACAGTAAGAAGAGTAAGTCCTCTTGTACTTAAGTCGGCATTGTGCCTTTTGTATTTATTCCGATGCAATTTCTGTGTTTTATCGTCAATAAGAAGCTCAGAGGGATACAGTAAACGTGAAGTGAAGCATCGGAATCTATAACTAGTGTCACAGGAACGGATCAAAACATAGACAGTAAGAAGAGTAAGTCCTCTTGTACTTAAGTGGGCTTTGAGCCTTTTATATATAATTCCGATGATATTTCTGTGTTTTATCGTCAATAAGAAGTCAGAGGGATGCAGTAAACCTGAAGTGAAGCATCGGAATCTATA
Source organism: Schistocerca americana (assembly GCF_021461395.2). Lineage (NCBI taxonomy): Eukaryota > Metazoa > Arthropoda > Insecta > Orthoptera > Acrididae > Schistocerca > Schistocerca americana. Next base: position 3,847,909 of record NW_025725983.1, on the reverse strand, counting down.
ACTAGTGTCACAGGAATGGTTCAAAACATAGGCAGTAAGAAGCGCCCGTCTTCTTGTACTTGAGTCGCCATTGTTCCTTTTGTATTTAATTTTTATGAAATTTCTGTGTTTGATCGTCAATAATAAGGTCAGAGTGATACAGTAACTAGTGACACAGGAATGGTTCAAAACATAGACAGTAAGAAGCGTCAGTTTTCTTGTACTTAAGTCGGCATATTGCCATTTGTATTTAATTCCGATGCAATATCTGTGTTTCTTCGTCAATAAGAAGGTCAGAGGGATACAGTACACCTGAAGTGAAGCATCGGAATCTATAACTAGTGTCCCAGGAATGGTTCAAAACATAGACAGTAAGAAGAGTCAGTCTTCTCGTACTTAAGTCGGCATTGTGCCTTTTGTATTTAATTAAGATGCAATTTCTGTGTTTCATCTTCAATAAGAAGGTCAGCTGGACACAGTAAACCTGAAGTGAAGCATCGGAATCTGTAACTAGTGTCACAGGAATGGTTCAGAATATAGACAGTAAGAAGAGCCAGTCTTCTTGTACTTGAGTCGGCATTGTGCCTTTTGTATTTAATTAAGATGCAATTTCTGTGTTTCATCGTCAATAAGAAGGTCAAAGCGATACAGTAAACCTGAAGTGAAGCATCGGAATCTATAACTAGTGTCACAGGAATGGTTCAAATCATAGACAGTAAGAAGAGTAAGTCCTCTTGTACTTCAGTCAGCACTGTGCCTTTTGTATATAATTCCGATGCAATATCTGTGTTTTATCGTCAATAAGAAGCTCAGAGGGATACAGTAAACCTGAAGTGAAGCATCGGAATCTATAACTAGTGTCACAGGAATGGTTCAAAACATAGACAGTAAGAAGAGTCAGTTTTCTTGTACTTAAGTCGGCATTGGGCCTTTTGCATTTAATTCCGATGCAATTTCTGTGCTTCATCGTCAATAAGAAGGTCAGAGGGATACAGTAAACCTGAAGTGAAGCATCGGAATCTATAACTAGTGTCACAGGAATGGTTCAAAATATAGACAGTAAGAAGAGCCAGCCTTCTTGTACTTGAGTCGGCATTGTGCCTTTTGTATTTAATTAAGATGCAATTTCTGTGTTTCATCGTCAATAAGAAGGTCAAAGGGATACAGAAAACCTGAAGTGAAGCATCGGAATCTATAACTAGTGTCACAGGAATGGTTCAAATCATAAACAGTAAGAAGAGTAAGTCCTCTTGTACTTAAGTCGGCATTGTGCCTTTTGTATATAATTCCGATGCAATTTCTGTGTTTTATCCTCAATAAGAAGCTCAGAGGGATACAGTAAACCTGAAGTGAAGCATCGGAATCTATAACTAGTGTGACAGGAATGGTTCACAAAATAGACAGTAAGAAGAGTCAGGTTTCTTGTACATAAGTCGGCATTGGGCTTTTTGTATTTAATTCCGATGCAATTTCTGTGTTTCTTCGTCAATAAGAAGGTCAGAGGAATACAGTATACCTGATGTGAAGCATCGGAATCTATAACTAGTGTCGCGGGAATGGTTCAAAACTTAGACAGTAAGAAGAGCCAGTCTTCTTGTACCTGAGTCGGCATTGTGCCTTTTGTATTTAATTAAGATGCAATTACTGTGTTTCACCTTAAATGAGAAGGTCAGCTGGACACAGTAAACGTGAAGTGAAGCATCGGAATCTGTAACTAGTGTCACAGGAATGGTTCAAAATATAGACAGTAAGAAGAGCCAGTCTTCTTGTACTTGAGTCGGCATTGTGCCTTTTGTATTTAATTAAGATGCAATTTCTGTGTTTCATCGTCAATAAGAAGGTCAAAGGGATACAGAAAACCTGAAGTGAAGCATCGGAATCTATAACTAGTGTCACAGGAATGGTTCAAATCGTAGACAGTAAGAAGAGTAAGTCCTCTTGTACTTAAGTCGGCATTGTGCCTTTTGTATATAATTCCGATGCAATTTCTGTGTTTTATCGTCAATAAGAAGCTCAGAGCGACACAGTAAACCTGAAGTGAAGCATCGGAATCTATAACTAGTGTCACAGGAATGGTTCAAATCATAGACAGTAAGAAGAGTCAGTTTTCTTGTACTTAAGTCGGCATTGGGCTTTTTGTATTTAATTCCGATGCAATTTCTGTGTTTCATCGTCAATAAGAAGGTCAGAGGGATACAGTAAACCTGAAGTGAAGCATCGGAATCTATAACTAGTGTCACAGGAATGGTTCAAAACATAGACAGTAAGAAGAGTCAGTTTTGTTGTACTTAAGTCGGCATTGTGCTTTTTGTATTTAATTCCGATGCAATTTCTGTGTTTCATCGTCAATAAGAAGGTCAGAGAGATACAGTAAACCTGAAGTGAAGCATCGGAATCTATAACTAGTGTCACAGGAATGGTTCATAACATAGACAGTAAGAAGGGTCAGTCTTCTTGTACTTAAGTCGGCATTGTGCCTTTTGTATTTAATTCCGATGCAACATCTGTGTTTCTTCGTCAATAAGAAGGTCAGAGGGATACAGTAAACCTTAAGTGAAGCATCGGAATCTATAACTAGTGTCACAGGAATGGTTCAAAACATAGAGAGTAAGAAGAGCCAGTCTTCTTTTACTTGAGTCGGCATTGTGCCTTTTGTATTTAATTCCGATGCAATTTCTGTGTTTCATCGTCAATAAGAAGGTCAGAGGGATTCAGTAAACCTGAAGTGAAGCATCGGAATCTATAACTAGTGTCACAGGAATGGTTCAAAACATACACAGTAAGAAGAGTCAGTCTTCTTGTACTTATGTCAGCATTGTACCTTTTCTATCAATTCCGATGCAATTTCTGTGTATCATCGTCAATAAGAAGGTCAGAGGGATACAGTAAACCTGAACTGTAGCATCGGAATCTATAACTAGTGTCACAGAAATGGTTCAAAACATAGACAGTAAGAAGAGCCAGTCTTCTAGTACTTGAGTCGGCATTTGCCTTTTGTATTTAATTCCGATGCAATTTCTGTGTTTCATCGTCAATTAGAAGGTCAGCTGGATACAGTAAACCTGAAATGAATCATCGGAATCTATAACTAGTGTCACAGGAATGGTTCAAAACATAGACTGAAAGAAGAGTAAGTCATCTTGAACTTAAGTCAACATTGTGCCTTTTGTATATAATTCCGATGCAATTTCTGTGTTTCATCGTCAATAAGAAGCTCAGAGGGATACAGTAAACCTGAAGTGAAGCATCGGAATCTATAACTAGTGTCACAGGAATGGTTCAAAACATAGATAGTAAGAACGGTCAGTCTTCTTGTACTTAAGTCGGCATTGTGCCTTTTGTATTTAATTCCGATGCAATATCTGTGTTTCTTCGTCTATAAGAAGGTCAGAGGGATACAGTAAACCTGAAGTGAAGCATCGGAATCTATAACTAGTGTCATAGGAATGGTTCAAAACGTAGTCAGTAAGAAGAGTCAGTCTTCTTGTACTTAAGTCGGCATTGTGCATTTTGTATTTTTTTCCGATGCAATTTATGTGCTTCATCGTCAATAAAAAAGTCAGCTGGATACAGTAACCCTGAAGTGAAGCATCGGAATCTATAACTAGTATCACAGGAATGGTTCAATATATAGACAGTGAGAAGAGTCAGTCTTCTTGTACTTGAGTCGGCATTGTGCCTTTTGTATTTAATTCCGATGAATTTTCTGTGTTTGATCGTCAATAAGAAGGTCAGAGGGATATAGTAAACCTGAAGTGAAGCATCGGATTCTATAACTAATGTCACAGGAATGGTTCAAACATAGACAGTAAGAAGAGTCAGTCTTCTTGTACATAAGTCGGCATTGTGCCTTTTGTATTTAATTCCGTTGCAATTTCTGTGTTTCATCGTCAATAAGAAGGTCAGAGGGATACAGTAAACCTGAAGTGAAGCATCGGATTCTATAACTAATGTCACAGGAATGGTTCAAACATAGACAGTAAGAAGAGTCAGTTTTCTTGTACATGAGTCGGCATTGTACATTTTGTTTTTAATTCCGTTGCAATTTCTAATTTTTTCATCGCCAATAAGAAGGTCAGAGGGATACAGTAAACCTGAAGTGAAGCATCGGAATCTATAACTAGTGTCAGAGGAATAGTTCAAAACATAGACAGTAAGAAGAGTCAGTTTTCTTGTACATAAGTCGGCATTGTGACTTTTGTATTTAATTCCGTTGCAATTTCTGTGTTTCTTCGTCAATAAGAAGGTCAGAGGGATACAGTAAACCTCAAGTGAAGCATCGGAATCTATAATTAGTGTCACATGAATGGTTCAAAACGTAGAGAGTAAGAAGGGTCAGTTTTCTTGTACTTAAGGCGACATTGTGCGTTTTGTATTTAATTCCGAAGCAATTTCTGTGTTTCATCGTCAATAAGAAGGTCAGAGGGATACAGTAAACCTGAAGTGAAGCATCGGAATCTATAACTAGTGTCACAGGAATGGTTCAAAGCATAGATAGTAAGAAGAGTCAGTTTTCTTGAACTTAAGTCGGCATTGTGAATTTTGAACTTAATTCCGATGCAAGTTCTGTGCTTCATCGTCAATAAGAAGGTCAGAGGGATACAGTAAACCTAAAGTGAAGCATCAGAATCTATAACTAGTGTCACAGGAATGGTTCAAAACACAGACAGTAAGAAGAGTCAGTCTTCTTGTACTTAAGTCGGCATTGTGCCTTTTGTGTTTAATTAAGATGCAATATCTGAGTTTCATCGTCAATAAGAATAACAAAGTAATACAGTAACCCTGAAGTGAAGCATCGGAATCTATAACTAGTGTGACAGGAATGGTTCACAAAATAGACAGTAAGAAGAGTCAGGTTTCTTGTACATAAGTCGGCATTGGGCTTTTTGTATTTAATTCCGATGCAATTTCTGTGTTTCTTCGTCAATAAGAAGGTCAGAGGAATACAGTATACCTGATGTGAAGCATCGGAATCTATAACTAGTGTCGCGGGAATGGTTCAAAACTTAGACAGTAAGAAGAGCCAGTCTTCTTGTACCTGAGTCGGCATTGTGCCTTTTGTATTTAATTAAGATGCAATTACTGTGTTTCACCTTCAATGAGAAGGTCAGCTGGACACAGTAAACGTGAAGTGAAGCATCGGAATCTGTAACTAGTGTCACAGGAATGGTTCAAAATATAGACAGTAAGAAGAGCCAGTCTTCTTGTACTTGAGTCGGCATTGTGCCTTTTGTATTTAATTAAGATGCAATTTCTGTGTTTCATCGTCAATAAGAAGGTCAAAGGGATACAGAAAACCTGAAGTGAAGCATCGGAATCTATAACTAGTGTCACAGGAATGGTTCAAATCGTAGACAGTAAGAAGAGTAAGTCCTCTTGTACTTAAGTCGGCATTGTGCCTTTTGTATATAATTCCGATGCAATTTCTGTGTTTTATCGTCAATAAGAAGCTCAGAGCGACACAGTAAACCTGAAGTGAAGCATCGGAATCTATAACTAGTGTCACAGGAATGGTTCAAATCATAGACAGTAAGAAGAGTCAGTTTTCTTGTACTTAAGTCGGCATTGGGCTTTTTGTATTTAATTCCGATGCAATTTCTGTGTTTCATCGTCAATAAGAAGGTCAGAGGGATACAGTAAACCTGAAGTGAAGCATCGGAATCTATAACTAGTGTCACAGGAATGGTTCAAAACATAGACAGTAAGAAGAGTCAGTTTTGTTGTACTTAAGTCGGCATTGTGCTTTTTGTATTTAATTCCGACGCAATTTCTGTGTTTCATCGTCAATAAGAAGGTCAGAGAGATACAGTAAACCTGAAGTGAAGCATCGGAATCTATAACTAGTGTCACAGGAATGGTTCATAACATAGACAGTAAGAAGGGTCAGTCTTCTTGTACTTAAGTCGGCATTGTGCCTTTTGTATTTAATTCCGATGCAACATCTGTGTTTCTTCGTCAATAAGAAGGTCAGAGGGATACAGTAAACCTTAAGTGAAGCATCGGAATCTATAACTAGTGTCACAGGAATGGTTCAAAACATAGAGAGTAAGAAGAGCCAGTCTTCTTTTACTTGAGTCGGCATTGTGCCTTTTGTATTTAATTCCGATGCAATTTCTGTGTTTCATCGTCAATAAGAAGGTCAGAGGGATTCAGTAAACCTGAAGTGAAGCATCGGAATCTATAACTAGTGTCACAGGAATGGTTCAAAACATACACAGTAAGAAGAGTCAGTCTTCTTGTACTTATGTCAGCATTGTACCTTTTCTATCAATTCCGATGCAATTTCTGTGTATCATCGTCAATAAGAAGGTCAGAGGGATACAGTAAACCTGAACTGTAGCATCGGAATCTATAACTAGTGTCACAGAAATGGTTCAAAACATAGACAGTAAGAAGAGCCAGTCTTCTAGTACTTGAGTCGGCATTTGCCTTTTGTATTTAATTCCGATGCAATTTCTGTGTTTCATCGTCAATTAGAAGGTCAGCTGGATACAGTAAACCTGAAATGAATCATCGGAATCTATAACTAGTGTCACAGGAATGGTTCAAAACATAGACTGAAAGAAGAGTAAGTCATCTTGAACTTAAGTCAACATTGTGCCTTTTGTATATAATTCCGATGCAATTTCTGTGTTTCATCGTCAATAAGAAGCTCAGAGGGATACAGTAAACCTGAAGTGAAGCATCGGAATCTATAACTAGTGTCACAGGAATGGTTCAAAACATAGATAGTAAGAACGGTCAGTCTTCTTGTACTTAAGTCGGCATTGTGCCTTTTGTATTTAATTCCGATGCAATATCTGTGTTTCTTCGTCTATAAGAAGGTCAGAGGGATACAGTAAACCTGAAGTGAAGCATCGGAATCTATAACTAGTGTCATAGGAATGGTTCAAAACGTAGTCAGTAAGAAGAGTCAGTCTTCTTGTACTTAAGTCGGCATTGTGCATTTTGTATTTTTTTCCGATGCAATTTATGTGCTTCATCGTCAATAAAAAAGTCAGCTGGATACAGTAACCCTGAAGTGAAGCATCGGAATCTATAACTAGTATCACAGGAATGGTTCAATATATAGACAGTGAGAAGAGTCAGTCTTCTTGTACTTGAGTCGGCATTGTGCCTTTTGTATTTAATTCCGATGAATTTTCTGTGTTTGATCGTCAATAAGAAGGTCAGAGGGATATAGTAAACCTGAAGTGAAGCATCGGATTCTATAACTAATGTCACAGGAATGGTTCAAACATAGACAGTAAGAAGAGTCAGTCTTCTTGTACATAAGTCGGCATTGTGCCTTTTGTATTTAATTCCGTTGCAATTTCTGTGTTTCATCGTCAATAAGAAGGTCAGAGGGATACAGTAAACCTGAAGTGAAGCATCGGATTCTATAACTAATGTCACAGGAATGGTTCAAACATAGACAGTAAGAAGAGTCAGTTTTCTTGTACATGAGTCGGCATTGTACATTTTGTTTTTAATTCCGTTGCAATTTCTAATTTTTTCATCGCCAATAAGAAGGTCAGAGGGATACAGTAAACCTGAAGTGAAGCATCGGAATCTATAACTAGTGTCAGAGGAATAGTTCAAAACATAGACAGTAAGAAGAGTCAGTTTTCTTGTACATAAGTCGGCATTGTGACTTTTGTATTTAATTCCGTTGCAATTTCTGTGTTTCTTCGTCAATAAGAAGGTCAGAGGGATACAGTAAACCTCAAGTGAAGCATCGGAATCTATAATTAGTGTCACATGAATGGTTCAAAACGTAGAGAGTAAGAAGGGTCAGTTTTCTTGTACTTAAGGCGACATTGTGCGTTTTGTATTTAATTCCGAAGCAATTTCTGTGTTTCATCGTCAATAAGAAGGTCAGAGGGATACAGTAAACCTGAAGTGAAGCATCGGAATCTATAACTAGTGTCACAGGAATGGTTCAAAGCATAGATAGTAAGAAGAGTCAGTTTTCTTGAACTTAAGTCGGCATTGTGAATTTTGAACTTAATTCCGATGCAAGTTCTGTGCTTCATCGTCAATAAGAAGGTCAGAGGGATACAGTAAACCTAAAGTGAAGCATCAGAATCTATAACTAGTGTCACAGGAATGGTTCAAAACACAGACAGTAAGAAGAGTCAGTCTTCTTGTACTTAAGTCGGCATTGTGCCTTTTGTGTTTAATTAAGATGCAATATCTGAGTTTCATCGTCAATAAGAATAACAAAGTAATACAGTAACCCTGAAGTGAAGCATCGGAATCTATAACTAGTGTCACAGGAATGGTTCAAAACATAGACCGTAAGAAGAGTCACTCTTCTTGTACTTAAGTCGGCATTGTGCCTTTTGTATATAATTCCGATGCAATTTCTGTGTTTCATCGTCAATAAGAAGCTAAGAGGGATACAGTAAACCCGAAGTAAACCATCGGAATCTATAACTAGTTGTCACAGGAATGGTTCAAAACATAGAAAGTACGAAGAGTAAGTCCTCTTGTACTTAAGTCGGCATTGAGCCTTTTGTATTTAATTCTAATGCAATTTCTGTGTTTCATCGCCAATAAGAAGGTCAGAGGGATACAGTAAAGCAGGAGTGAAGTATCGGAATCTATAACTAGTGTCATAGGAATGGTTCAAATCATAGTCAGTAAGTAGAGACAGTCTTCTTCTACTGAAGTCGGCATTGTGCATTTTGTATAAACTTCCGATGCAATTTCTGTGTTTCATCGTCAATACGAAGGTCAGCCGGATACAGTAAACCTGAAGTGAAGCATCGGAATCTATAACTAGGGTCACAGGAATGGTTAAAAACATAGACAGTAAGAAGAGCCAGTCTTCTTGTACTTGAGTCGGCATTGTGCCCTTTGTATTTAAGTCCAAAGTTATTTCTGTGTTTCATCGTCAATAAGAAGATCAGAGGGATTCAGTAAACCTGAAGTGAAGCATCGGAACCACAGTCACAGGAATGGTTCAATACATAGACAGTAAGAAGAGTCAATCTTCTCGTACTTATGCCGGCATTGTGCCTTTTGTATTAATTCCGATGCAATTTACGTGTTTCATCGTCAATAAGGAGGTCAGAGGAATGCAGTAAACCTGAAGTCAATCATAGGAATCTATAACTAGTGTCACAGGAGTGGTTCAAAACATAGACAGTAAGAAAAATCAGTTTCCTTGTACTTAAGTCGGCATTGTGACTTTTGTATTTAATTCCGATGCAATTTCTGTGCTTCATCGTTAAGAAGAAGGTCAGAGGGATACAGTAGACCGGAACTGAAGCATCGGAATCTTTAACTAGCTTCACAGGAATGGTTCAAAACATAGACAGTAAGAAGAGTCAGTTTTCTTGAACTTAAGTCGGCATTGTGCCTTTTGTATTTAATTCCGATGCAATTTCTGTGGTTCATCGACAATAAGAGGTCAGAGGGATACAGTAAACCTGAAGTGAAGCATCGGAATCTATAACTAGTGTCCCAGGAGTGGTTTAATACATAGACAGTAAGAAGAGTCAGTCTTCTTGTACTTAAGTCGACATTGGGCCTTTTGTATTTAATTAAGATGCAATTTCTGTGTTTCATCGCCAATAAGAAGGTCAGAGGGATACAGTAAACCAGGAGTGAAGTATCGGAATCAATAACTAGTGTCATAGGAATGGTTCAAATCTTAGTCAGTAAGTAGAGTCAGTCTTCAACTACTTATGTCGGCATTCTGCATTTTATATATACTTCCGATGCAATTTCTGTGTTTCATCGTCAATAAGAAGGTCAGCCGGATACAGTAAACATGAAGTGAAGCATTAGAATCTATAACTAGTGTCACAGGAATGGTTCAAATCATAGAGAGTAAGAAGAGTCACTATTGCTGTACTGGAGTCGGCATTGTGCCTTTTGTATTTAATTAAGATGCAATTTCTGTGCTTCATCGTCAATAAGAAGGTCAAAGGGATACAGTAAACCTGATGTGAAGCATCGGAATCTATAACTAGTGTCACTGGAATAGTTCAAAACATAGACAGTAAGAAGAGTCAGTTTTCTTGTACATAAGTCGGCATTGTGACTTTTGTATTTAATTCCGTTGCAATTTCTGTGTTTCTTCGTCAATAAGAAGGTCAGAGGGATACAGTAAACCTCAAGTGAAGCATCGGAATCTATAATTAGTGTCACATGAATGGTTCAAAACGTAGAGAGTAAGAAGGGTCAGTTTTCTTGTACTTAAGGCGACATTGTGCGTTTTGTATTTAATTCCGATGCAATTTCTGTGTTTTATCCTCAATAAGAAGCTCAGAGGGATACAGTAAACCTGAAGTGAAGCATCGGAATCTATAACTAGTGTGACAGGAATGGTTCACAAAATAGACAGTAAGAAGAGTCAGGTTTCTTGTACATAAGTCGGCATTGGGCTTTTTGTATTTAATTCCGATGCAATTTCTGTGTTTCTTCGTCAATAAGAAGGTCAGAGGAATACAGTATACCTGATGTGAAGCATCGGAATCTATAACTAGTGTCGCAGGAATGGTTCAAAACATAGACAGTAAGAAGAGCCAGTCTTGTTGTACCTGAGTCGGCATTGTGCCTTTTGTATTTACTTAGGATTCAATTTCTATGTTTCATCGTCAATAAGAAGGTCAGAGGGATACAGTAAACCTGAAGTGAAGCATCGGAATCTATAACTAGTGTCACATGAATGGTTCAAACATAGACAGTAAGAAGAGTCAGGTTTCTTGTACATAAGTCGGCATTGTGCCTTTTGTATTTAATTCCGTTGCAATTTCTGCGTTTCTTCGTCAATAAGAAGGTCAGAGGGATACAGTAAACCTGAAGTGAAGCATCGGAATCTATAATTAGTGTCACATGAATGGTTCAAAACATAGAGAGTAAGAAGTGTCAGTTTTCTTGTACTTAAGGCGACATTGTGCGTTTTGTATTTAATTCCGAAGCAATTTCTGTGTTTCATCGTCAATAAGAAGGTCAGAGGGATACAGTAAAACTGAAGTGAAGCATCGGAATCTATAACTAGTGTCACAGGAATGGTTCAAAGCATAGACAGTAATAAGAGTCAGTTTTCTTGAACTTAAGACGGCATTGTGAATTTTGAACTTAATTCCGATGCAAGTTCTGTGTTTCATCGTCAATAAGAAGGTCAGAGGGATACAGTAAACCTAAAGTGAAGCATCGGAATCTATAACTAGTGTCACAGGAATGGTTCAAATCATAGACAGTAAGAAGAGTCAGTCTTCTTGTACTTATGTCGGCATTGTGCCTTTTGTATTTAATTAAGATGCAATATCTGTGTTTCATCGTCAATAAGAATAACAAAGTAATACAGTAAACCTGAAGTGAAGCATCGGAATCAATAACTAGTGTCACAGGCATGGTTCAAAACATAGACCGTAAGAAGAGTCACTCTTCTTGTACTTAAGTCGGCATTGTGCCTTGTGTATATAATTCCGATGCAACTTCTGTGTTTCATCGTCAAGAAGAAGCTCAGAGGGATACAGTAAACCCGAAGTGAAGCATCGGAATCTATAACTAGTGTCACAGGAATGGTTCAAAACATAGACAGTAAGAAGGGTCAGTCTTCTTGTACTTAAGTCGGCATTGTGCCTTTTGTATTTAATTCCGATGCAATATCTGTGTTTCTTCGTCAATAAGACGGTCAGTGTGATACAGTAAACCTGAAGTGAAGCATCGGAATCTATAACTAGTGTCACAGAAATGGTTGAAAACATAGACAGTAAGAAGAGCCAGTCTTCTTGTACTTGTGTCGGCATTGTGCCTTTTGTATTTAATTCCGTTGTTATATCTGTGTTTCATCGTCAATAAGAAGGTCAGAGGGATTCAGCAAACCTGAAGTGAAGCATCGGAATCTATAACTAGTGTCACAGGAATGGTTCAAATCATACACAGTAAGAAGAGTCAGTCTTCTTGTACTTAAGTCGGCATTGTGCCTTTTGTATTTAATTAAGATGAAATTTCTGTGTTTCATCGTCAATAAGAAGGTCAAAGGGATACAGTATACCTGAAGTGAAGCATCGGAATGTATAACTAGTGTCACTGGAATGGTTCAAAACATAGAAAGTATGAAGAGTAAGTCCTCTTGTACTTAAGTCGGCATTGAGCCTTTTGTATTTAATTCTGATGCAATTTCTGTGTTTCATCGCCAATAAGAAGGTCAGAGGGATACAGTAAACCAGGAGTGAAGTATCGGAATCTATAACTAGTGTCATAGGAATGGTTCAAATCATAGTCAGTAAGTAGAGTCAGTCTTCTTGTACTTAAGTCGGCATTGTGCATTTTGTATATACTTCCGATGCAATTTCTGTGTTTCATCGTCAATACGAAGGTCAGCCGGATACAGTAAACCTGAAGTGAAGCATTGGAATCTATAACTAGGGTCACAGGAATGGTTCAAAACATAGACAGTAAGAAGAGCCAGTCTTCTTGTACTTGAGTCGGCATTGTGCCCTTTGTATTTAAGTCCAAAGTTATTTCTGTGTTTCATCGTCAATAAGAAGATCAGAGGGATTCAGTAAACCTGAAGTGAAGCATCGGAACCACAGTCACAGGAATGGTTGAATACATAGACAATAAGAAGACACAATCTTCTTGTACTTATGTCGGCATTGTGCCTTTTGTATTAATTCCGATGCAATTTACGTGTTTCATCGTCAATAAGAAGGTCAGAGGGATGCAGTAAACCTCAAGTCAATCATAGGAATCTATAACTAGTGTCACAGGAGTGGTTCAAAACATAGACAGTAAGAAGAATCAGTTTTCTTGTACTTAAGTCGGCATTGTGCCTTTTGTATTTAATTCCGATGCAATTTCTGTGTTTCATCGTTAATAAGAAGGTCAGAGGGATACAGTAAACCGGAACTGAAGCATCGTAATCTTTAACTAGCGTCACAGGAATGGTTCAAAACATAGACAGTAAGAAGAGTCAGTTTTCTTGAACTTAAGTCGGTATTGTGCCTTTTGTATTTAATTCCGATGCAATTTCTGTGGCTCATCGACAATAAGAGGTCAGAGGGATACAGTAAACCTGAAGTGAAGCATCGGAATCTATAACTAGTGTCCCAGGAGTGGTTCAATACATAGACAGTAAGAAGAGTCAGTCTTCTTGTACTTTAGTCGGCATTGTGCCTTTTGTATTTAATTAAGATGCAATTTCTGTGTTTCACGCCAATAAGAAGGTCAGAGGGATACAGTAAACCGGAACTGAAGCATCGTAATCTTTAACTAGCGTCACAGGAATGGTTCAAAACATAGACAGTAAGAAGAGTCAGTTTTCTTGAACTTAAGTCGGTATTGTGCCTCTTATATTTAATTCCGATGCAATTTATGTGCTTCATCGTCAATAAGAAAGTCAGCTGGATACAGTAAACCTGAAGTGAAGCATCGGAATCTATAACTAGGGTCACAGGAATGGTTCAAAACATAGACAGTAAGAAGAGCCAGTTATCTTGTACTTGAGTCGGCATTGTGCCCTTTGTATTTAAGTCCAAAGTTATTTCTGTGTTTCATCGTCAATAAGAAGATCAGAGGGATTCAGTAAACCTGAAGTGAAGCATCGGAACCACAGTCACAGGAATGGTTCAATACATAGACAGTAAGAAGAGTCAATCTTCTTGTACTTATGTCGGCATTGTGCCGTTTGTATTAATTCCGATGCAATTTATGTGCTTCATCGTCAATAAGAAAGTCAGCTGGATACAGTAAACCTGAAGTGAAGCACCGGAATCTATAACTAGTGTCACAGGAATGGTTCAAAATATAGACAGTAAGAAGAGCCAGTCATCTTGTACTTGAGTCGGCATTGTGCCTTTTGTATTTAATTCCGATGAATTTTCTGTGTTTGATCGTCAATAAAAAGGTCAGAGGGATACAGTAAACCTGAAGTGAAGCATCGGAATCTATAACTTGTGTCACAGGAATGGTCAAACCATCGACAGTAAGAAGAGTCAGTGGTCTTGCACTTAAGTCGGCATTGTGCCATTTGTATTTAATTAAGATGCAATTTCTGTGTTTCATCGTCAATAAGAAAGTCAGAGGGATACAGTAAACCTTAAGTGAAGTATCGGAATCTATAACTAGTGTCACAGGAATGGTACAAAACATAGTCAGTAAGAAGAGTCAGACTTCTTGTACTTAAATCGGCATTGTGCCTTTTGTATATAATTCCGATGCAATTTCTGTGTTTTATCGTCAATAAGAAGCTCCCAGGGATACAGTAAACCCGAAGTGAAGCATCGGAATCTATAACTAGTGTCACAGGAATGGTTCATAACATAGACAGTAAGAAGAGTCAGTTGTCTTGTACTTAAGTCGCCATTGTGCCTTTTGTATTTAATTCCGATGCCATTTCTGTGTTTCATCGTCATTAAGATGGTCAGAGGGATACAGTAAACCTGAAGTGAAGCATCTGAATCTATAACTAGTGTCACAGGAATGGTTCAAAACATAGACAGTAAGAGGAGTCAGTCTCTTTGTATTTAAGTCGGCATTGTGCCTTTTGTATTTAATTTCCGATGCAATTTCTGTGTTTCTTCGTCAATAAGAAGGTCAGAGGGATACAGTAAACCTGAAGTCAAGCATCGGAATCTGTAACTAGTGTCACAGGAATGGTTCAAAACACAGACAGTAAGAAGAGCCAGTCTCGTTGTACTTGAGTCGGCATTGTGCCTTTTGTATTTAATTCCGATGTTATTCCTGTGTTTCATCGTCAATAAGAGGGTCAGAGGAATTCAGTAAAACTGAAGTGAAGCATCGGAATCTATAACTAGTGTCACAGGAATGGTTCAAAACATAGACAGTAAGAAGAGTCAGTCTTCTTGTACTTATGTCGGCATTGCGCCTTTTGTATTAATTCCGATGCAATTTCTGTGTTTCATCGTCAATTAGAAGGTCAGCGGGATACAGTAAACCTGAAGTGAAGCATCGGAATCTATAAATAGTGTCACAGAAATGGTTCAAAACATAGACAGTAAGAAGAGCCAGTCTTCTTGAACTTGAGTCGTCATTTGCCTTTTGTATTTAATTCTGATGCAATTTCTGTGTTTCTTCGTCAATAAGGAGGTCAGAGGGATACAGTAAACCCGAAGTGAAGCATCGGAATCTATAACTAGTGTCGCAGGAATGGTTCAAAACATAGACAGTAAGAAGAGCCAGTCTTCTTGTACTTGAGTCGGCATTGTGCCTTTTGTATTTAATTCCGATGCAATTTCTGTGTTTCGTCGTCAATAAGAAGGTCAGAGGGATACAGTAAACCTGAAGTGCAGCATCGGAATCTATAACTAGTGTCACAGAAATGGTTGAAAACATAGACAGTAAGAAGAGCCAGTCTTCTTGTACTTGTGTCGGCATTGTGCCTTTTGTATTTAATTCCGATGTTATATCTGTGTTTCATCGACAATAAGAAGGTCAGAGGGATTCAGCAAACCTGAAGTGAAGCATCGGAATCTATAACTAGTGTCACAGGAATGGTTCAAATCATAGACAGTAAGAAGAGTCAGTCTTCTTGTACTTAAGTCGGCATTGTGCCTTTTGTATTTAATTAAGATGAAATTTCTGTGTTTCATCGTCAATAAGAATGTCAAAGGAATGCAGTATACCTGAAGTGAAGCATCGGAATCTATAACTAGTGTCACAGGAATGGTTCAAAACATAGAAAGTACGAAGAGTAAGTCCTCTTGTACTTAAGTCGGCATTGAGCCTTTTGTATTTAATTCTGATGCAATTTCTGTGTTTCATCGAAAATAAGAAGGTCAGAGGGATACAGTAAACCAGGAGTGAAGTATCGGAATCTATAACTAGTGTCATAGGAATGGATCAAATCATAGTCAGTAAGTAGAGTCAGTCTTCTTGTACTTAAGTCGGCATTGTGCATTTTGTATATACTTCCGATGCAATTTCTGTGTTTCATCGTCAATACGAAGGTCAGCCGGATACAGTAAACCTGAAGTGAAACATCGGAATCTATAACTAGGGTCACAGGAATGGTTCAAAACATAGACAGTAAGAAGAGCCAGTCTTCTTGTACTTGAATCGGCATTGTGCCCTTTGTATTTAAGTCCAAAGTTATTTCTGTGTTTCATCGTCAATAAGATGATCAGAGGGATTCAGTAAACCTGAAGTGAAGCATCGGAACCACAGTCACAGGAATGGTTGAATACATAGACAGTAAGAAGACTCAATCTTCTTGTACTTATGTCGGCATTGTGCCTTTTATATTAATTCCGATGCAATTTACGTGTTTCATCGTCAATAAGAAGGTCAGAGGGATGCAGTAAACCTCAAGTCAATCATAGGAATCTATAACTAGTGTCACAGGAGTGGTTCAAAACATAGACAGTAAGAAGAGTCAGTCTTCTTGTACTTAAGTCGGCATTGAGCCCTTTGTATTTAATTAAGATGCAATTTCTGTGTTTCACGCCAATAAGAAGGTCAGAGGGATACAGTAAACCAGGAGTGAAGTATCGGAATCTATAACTAGTGTCATAGGAATGGTTCAAATCTTAGTCAGTAAGTAGAGTCAGTCTTCAACTACTTAAGTCGGCATTCTGCATTTTATATATACTTCCGATGCAATTCCTGTGTTTCATCGTCAATAAGAAGGTCAGCCGGATACAGTAAACCTGAAGTGAAGCATTCGAATCTATAACTAGTGTCACAGGAATGGTTCAAATCATAGACAGTAAGAAGAGTCACTATTGTTGTACTGGTGACGGCATTGTGCCTTTTGTATTTAATTAAGATGCAATTTCTGTGCTTCATCGTCAATAAGAAGGTCAAAGGGATACAGTAAACCTGAAGTGAAGCATCGGAATCTATAACTAGTGTCACAGGAATGGTTTAAAACATAGACAGTAAGAAGGGTCAGTCTTATTGTACTTAAGTCGGCATATTGCCTTTTGTATTTAATTCCGATGCAATATCTGTGTTTCCTCGTCAAAAAGAAGGTCAGAGGGATACAGCAAACCTGAAGTGAAGCATCGGAATCTATAACTAGGGTCACAGGAATGGTTCAAAACATAGACAGTAAGAAGAGCCAGTCTTCTTGTACTTGAGTCGGCATTGTGCCCTTTATATTTAAGTCCGATGTTATTTCTGTGTTTCATCGTCAATAAGAAGATCAGAGGGATTCACTACACCTCAAGTGAAGCATCGGAACCTATAACTAGTGTCACAGGAATGTTTCAATACATAGACAGTAAGAAGAGTCAATCTTCTTGTACTTATGTCGGCATTGTGCCTTTTGTCTTAATTCCGATGCAATTTACGTGTTTCATCGTCAATAAGAAGGTCAGAGGGATACAGTAAACCTGAAGTTAATCATAGGAATCTATAACTAGTGTCCCAGGAATGGTTCAATACATAGACAGTAAGAAGAGTCAGTCATCCTGTACTAAAGTCGGCATTGTGCCTATTGAATTTAAATATGATGCAATTTCTGTGTTTCATCGTCAATAAGAAGGTCAGCTGGACACAGTAAACCTGAAGTGAAGCATCGGAATCTATAACTAGTGTCACAGGAATGGTTCAAAATATAGACAGTAAGAAGAGCCAGTCTTCTTGTACTTGAGTCGGCATTGTGCCTTTTGTATTTAATTAAGATGCAATTTCTGTGTTTTTTGATCGTCAAAAGAAGGTCAAAGGGATACAGTAAACCTGAAGTGAAGCATCGGAATCTATAACTAGTGTCACAGGAATGGTTCAAAACATAGACAGTAAGAAGAGTAAGTCCTCTTGTACTTAAGTCGGCATAGTGCCTTGGTATATAATTCCGATGCAATTTCTGTGTTTTATCGTCAATAAGAAGCTCAGAGGGATACAGTAAAACTGAAGTGAACCATCGGAATCCATAACTAGTGTCACAGGAATGGTTTAAAACATAGACAGTAAGAAGAGTCAGTTTTCTTGTACTTATGTCGGCATTGTGCCTTTTGTATTTAATTCCGATGCAATTTCTGTGTTTCATCGTCAATAAGAAGGTCAGAGGGATACAGTAAACCTGAAGTGAAGCATCGGAATCTATAACTAGTGTCACAGGAATGGATCAAAACATAGATAGTAAGAAAAGTCAGTTTTCTTTTACTTAAGTCGGCATTGTGCCTTATGTATTTAATTCTGATGCAATTTCTGTGTTTGGTCGTCAATAAGAAGGTCTGCTGGATACAATAAACCTGAAGTAAAGCATCGGAATCTATAACTAGTGTCACAGGAATGATTCAAAACATAAACAGTAAGTAGAGTCAGTCTTCTTGTACTTAAGTCGGCATTGTGCCTTTTATATTTAATTCCGATGCAATTTATGTGCTTCATCGTCAATAAGAAAGTCAGCTGGATACAGTAAACCTGAAGTGAAGCATCGGAATCTATAACTAGGGTCACAGGAATGGTTCAAAACATAGACAGTAAGAAGAGCCAGTCTTCTTGTACTTGAGTCGGCATTGTGCCCTTTGTATTTAAGTCCAAAGTTTTTTCTGTGTTTCATCGTCAATAAGAAGATCAGAGGGATTCAGTAAACCTGAAGTGAAGCATCGGAACCACAGTCACAGGAATGGTTCAATACATAGACAGTAAGAAGAGTCAATCTTCTTGTACTTATGTCGGCATTGTGCCGTTTGTATTAATTCCGATGCAATTTATGTGCTTCATCGTCAATAAGAAAGTCAGCTGGATACAGTAAACCTGAAGTGAAGCACCGGAATCTATAACTAGGGTCACAGGAATGGTTCAAAACATAGACAGTAAGAAGAGCCAGTCTTCTTGTACTTGAGTCGGCATTGTGCCCTTTATATTTAAGTCCGATGTTATTTCTGTGTTTCATCGTCAATAAGAAGATCAGAGGGATTCACTAAACCTCAAGTGAAGCATCGGAACCTATAACTAGTGTCACAGGAATGTTTCAATACATAGACAGTAAGAAGAGTCAATCTTCTTGTACTTATGTCGGCATTGTGCCTTTTGTCTTAAATCCGATGCAATTTACGTGTTTCATCGTCAATAAGAAGGTCAGAGGGATACAGTAAACCTGAAGTTAATCATAGGAATCTATAACTAGTGTCCCAGGAATGCTTCTATACATAGACAGTAAGAAGAGTCAGTCATCTTGTACTAAAGTCGGCATTGTGCCTATTGAATTTAAATATGATGCAATTTCTGTGTTTCATCGTCAACAAGAAGGTCAGCTGGACACAGTAAACCTGAAGTGAAGCATCGGAATCTATAACTAGTGTCACAGGAATGGTTCAAAATATAGACAGTAAGAAGAGCCAGTCTTCTTGTACTTGAGTCGGCATTGTGCCTTTTGTATTTAATTAAGATGCAATTTCTGTGTTTCATCGTCAAAAAGAAGGTCAAAGGGATACAGTAAACCTGAAGTGAAGCATCGGAATCTATAACTAGTGTCACAGGAATGGTTCAAAACATAGACAGTAAGAAGAGTAAGTCCTCTTGTACTTAAGTCGGCATAGTGCCTTTGCTATATAGGTCCGATGCAATTTCTGTGTTTTATCGTCAATAAGAAGCTCAGAGGGATACAGTAAACCTAAAGTGAACCATCGGAATCCATAACTAGTGTCACAGGAATGGTTCAAAACATAGACAGTAAGAAGAGTCAGTTTTCTTGTACTTATGTCGGCATTGTGCTTTTTGTATTTAATTCCGATGCAATTTCTGTGTTTCATCGTCAATAAGAAGGTCAGAGGGATACAGTAAACCTGAAGTGAAGCATCGGAATCTATAACTAGTGTCACAGGAATGGATCAAAACATAGATAGTAAGAAAAGTCAGTTTTCTTTTACATAAGTCGGCATTGTGCCTTATGTATTTAATTCTGATGCAATTTCTGTGTTTGATCGTCAATAAGAAGGTCTGCTGGATACAGTAAACCTGAAGTAAAGCATCGGAATCTATAACTAGTGTCACAGGAATGATTCAAAACATAAGCAGTAAGTAGAGTCAGTCTTCTTGTACTTAAGTCGGCATTGTGCCTTTTATATTTAATTCCGATGCAATTTATGTGCTTCATCGTCAATAAGAAAGTCAGCTGGATACAGTAAACCTGAAGTGAAGCATCGGAATCTATAACTAGGGTCACAGGAATGGTTCAAAACATAGACAGTAAGAAGAGCCTGTCTTCTTGTACTTGAGTCGGCATTGTGCCCTTTGTATTTAAGTCCAAAGTTATTTCTGTGTTTCATCGTCAATAAGAAGATCAGAGGGATTCAGTAAACCTGAAGTGAAGCATCGGAACCACAGTCACAGGAATGGTTCAATACATAGACAGTAAGAAGAGTCAATCTTCTTGTACTTATGTCGGCATTGTGCCGTTTGTATTAATTCCGATGCAATTTATGTGCTTCATCGTCAATAAGAAAGTCAGCTGGATACAGTAAACCTGAAGTGAAGCACCGGAATCTATAACTAGTGTCACAGGAATGGTTCAAAATATAGACTGTAAGAAGAGCCAGTCATCTTGTACTTGAGTCGGCATTGTGCCTTTTGTATTTAATTCCGATGAATTTTCTGTGTTTGATCGTCAATAAAAAGGTCAGAGGGATACAGTAAACCTGAAGTGAAGCATCGGAATCTATAACTAGTGTCACTGAATTGGTCAAACCATCGACAGTAAGAAGAGTCAGTGGTCTTGTACTTAAGTCGGCATTGTGCCATTTGTATTTAATTAAGATGCAATTTCTGTGTTTCATCGTCAATAAGAAAGTCAGCGGGATACAGTAAACCATAAGTGAAGTATCGGAATCTGTAACTAGTGTCACAGGAATGGTACAAAACATAGTCAGTAAGAAGAGTCAGACTTCTTGTACTTAAATCGGCATTGTGCCTTTTGTATATAATTCCGATGCAATTTCTGTGTTTCTTCGTCAATAAGAAGGTCAGAGGGATACAGTAAACCTGAAGTCAAGCATCGGAATCTATAACTAGTGTCACAGGAATGGTTCAAAACACAGACAGTAAGAAGAGCCAGTCTCCTTGTACTTGAGTCGGCATTGTGCTTTTTGTATTTAATTCCGATGTTATTCCTGTGTTTCATCGTCAATAAGAGGGTCAGAGGAATTCAGGAAAACTGAAGTGAAGCATCGGAATCTATAACTAGTGTCACAGGAATGGTTCAAAACATAGACAGTAAGAGGAGTCAGTCTCTTTGTACTTAAGTCGGCATTGTGCCTTTTGTATTTAATTTCCGATGCAATTTCTGTGTTTCTTCGTCAATAAGAAGGTCAGAGGGATACAGTAAACCTGAAGTCAAGCATCGGAATCTATAACTAGTGTCACAGGAATGGTTCAAAACACAGACAGTAAGAAGAGCCAGTCTCCTTGTACTTGAGTCGGCATTGTGCTTTTTGTATTTAATTCCGATGTTATTCCTGTGTTTCATCGTCAATAAGAGGGTCAGAGGAATTCAGGAAAACTGAAGTGAAGCATCGGAATCTATAACTAGTGTCACAGGAATGGTTCAAAACATAGACAGTAAGAAGAGTCAGTCTTCTTGTACTTATGTCGGCATTGCGCCTTTTGTATTAATTCCGATGCAATTTCTGTGTTTCATCGTCAATTAGAAGGTCAGCGGGATACAGTAAACCTGAAGTGAAGCATCGGAATCTATAAATAGTGTCACAGAAATGGTTCAAAACATAGACAGTAAGAAGAGCCAGTCTTCTTGAACTTGAGTCGGCATTTGCCTTTTGTATTTAATTCTGATGCAATTTCTGTGTTTCTTCGTCAATAAGGAGGTCAGAGGGATACAGTAAACCCGAAGTGAAGCATCGGAATCTATAACTAGTGTCGCAGGAATGGTTCAAAACATAGACAGTAAGAAGAGCCAGTCTTCTTGTACTTGAGTCGGCATTGTGCCTTTTGTATTTAATTCCGATGCAATTTCTGTGTTTCTTCGTCAATACGAAGGTCAGAGGGATACAGTAAACCTGAAGTGAAGCATTGGAATCCATAACTAGTGTCGCAAAAATGATTCAAAACATAGACAGTAAGAAGAGCCAGTCTTCTTGTACATGAGTCGGCATTGAGCCGTTTGTATTTAATTCGGATGCAATTATTGTGTTTCATCGTCAATAAGAAGGACAGAGGGATACAGGAAACCTGAAGTGAAGCATCAGAATCTATAACTAGTGTCACAGGAATGGTTCAAATCATAGACAGTAGGAAGAATCAGTCTTCTTGCACTTAATTCGGCATTGTGCCATTTGTATGTAATTCCGATGCAATTTCTGTGTTTCATCGTCAATAAGAAGGTCAGCGGGATACAGTAAACCTGAAGTGAAGCATCGGAATCTATAACTAGTGTCACAGGAATGGTTCAAAACATAGACAGTAAGAAGAGTCAGTCTTCTTGTACTTATGTCGGCATTGTGCCTTTTGTATTAATTCCGAGGCAATTTCTGTGTTTCATCGTCAATAAGAAGGTCAGAGGGATACAGTAAGCCTGAAGTGAAGCATCGGAATCTATAACTAGTGTCACAGAAATGGTTCAAAACATAGACAGTAAGAAGAGCCAGTCATCTTGTACTTGAGTCGGCATTTGCCTTTTGTATTTAATTCCGATGCAATTTCTGTGTTTCTTCGTCAATAAGAAGGTCAGAGGGATACAGTAAACCTGAAGTGAAGCATCGGAATGTATAACTAGTGTCGCAGGAATGGTTCAAAACATAGACAGTAAGAAGAGCCAGTCTACTTGTACTTGAGTCGGCATTTGCCTTTTGTATTTAATTCCGATGCAGTTTCTGTGTTTCTTCGTCAATAAGAAGGTCAGAGGGAAACAGTATACCTGATGTGAAGCATCTTAATCTATAACTAGTGTCGCAGGAATGGTTCAAAACATAGAGAGTAGGAAGAGTCAGTCCCCTTGTACTTAAGTCGGCATTGTGCCTTTTGTATTTAATTCCGATGCAATTTGAGTGTTTCATCGTCAGTAAGAAGGTCAGAGGGATACAGTAATCCTGAAGTGAAGCATCGGAATGTATAACTAGTGTCGCAGGAATGGTTCAAAACATAGACAGTAAGAAGAGCCAGTCTTCTTGTACCTGAGTCGGCATTGCGCCTTTTGTATTTAATTCGGATTCTACTTCTGTGTTTCATCGTCAATAAGAAGGTCAGAGGGTTACAGTATACCTAAAGTGAAGCATCGGAATCTATAACTAGTGTCACAGGAATGGTTCCAAACATAGAGAGTAGGAAGAGTCAGTATTCTTGTACTTAAGTCGTCATTGTGCCTTTTGTATTTAATTCCGATGCAATTTCAGTGTTTCACCGTCAATATGAAGGTCAGATGGATACAGTAAACCTGAAGTGAAGCATCGGAATCTATAACTAGTGTCACAGGAATGGTTCAAAACATAGACAGTAAGAAGAGTCAGTTTTCTTTTACGTAAGTCGGCATTGTGCCATATGTATTTAATTCTGATGCAATTTCTGTGTTTCATCGTCAATTAGAAGGTCAGCTGGATACAGTAAACCTGAAGTGAAGCATCGGAATCTATAACTAGTGTCACAGGAATGGTTCAAAACATAGACAGTAAGAGGAGTCAGTCTCTTTGTACTTAAGTCGGCATTGTGCCTTTTGTATTTAATTTCCGATGCAATTTCTGTGTTTCGTCGTCAATAAGAAGGTCAGAGGGATACAATAAACCTGAAGTCAATCATCGGAATCTATAACTAGTGTCACAGGAATGGTTCAAAACATAGACAGTAAGAAGAGCCAGTCTCCTTGTACTTGAGTCGGCATTGTGCCTTTTGTATTTGATTCCGATGTTATTCCTGTGTTTCATCGTCAATAAGAAGGTCAGAGGGATTCAGTAAAACTGAAGTGTAGCATCGGAATCTAAAACTAGTGTCACAGGAATGGTTCAAAACATAGACAGTAAGAAGAGTCAGTCTTCTTGTACTTATGTCGGCATTGCGCCTTTTGTATTAATTCCGATGCAATTTCTGTGTTTCATCGTCAATTAGAAGGTCAGCGGGATACAGTAAACCTGAAGTGAAGCATCGGAATCTATAAATAGTGTCACAGAAATGGTTCAAAACATAGACAGTAAGAAGAGCCAGTCTTCTTGAACTTGAGTCGGCATTTGCCTTTTGTATTTAATTCCGATGCAATTTCTCTGTTTCTTCGTCACTAAGAAGGTCAGAGGGATACAGTAAGCCTGAAGTGAAGCATCGGAATCTATAACTAGTGTCACAGAAATGGTTCAAAACATAGACAGTAAGAAGAGCCAGTCTTCTTGTACTTGAGTCGGCATTGTGCCTTTTGTATTTAATTCCGATGCAATTTCTGTGTTTCGTCGTCAATAAGAAGGTCAGAGGGATACAATAAACCTGAAGTCAAGCATCGGAATCTATAACTAGTGTCACAGGAATGGTTCAAAACATAGACAGTAAGAAGAGCCAGTCTCCTTGTACTTGAGTCGGCATTGTGCCTTTTGTATTTGATTCCGATGTTATTCCTGTGTTTCATCGTCAATAAGAAGGTCAGAGGGATTCAGTAAAACTGAAGTGAAGCATTGGAATCTATAACTAGTGTCGCAGGAATGATTCAAAACATAGACAGTAAGAAGAGCCAGTCTTCTTGTACTTGAGTCGGCATTGAGCCTTTTGTATTTAATTCCGATGCAATTTCTGTGTTTCATCGTCAATAAGAAGGTCAGCGAGACACAGTAAACCTGAAGTGAGGCATCGGAATCTATAACTAGTGTCAAAGGAATGGTTCAAAACATAGACAGTAAGAAGAGTCAGTCTTCTTGTACTTATGTCGGCATTGTGCCTTTTGTATTAATTCCGATGCAATTTCTGTGTTTCATCGTCAATAAGAAGGTCAGAGGGATACAGTAAGCCTGAAGTGAAGCATCGGAATCTATAACTAGTGTCACAGAAATGGTTCAAAACATAGACAGTAAGAAGAGCCAGTCTTCTTGTACTTGAGTCGGCATTTGCCTTTTGTATTTAATTCCGATGCAATTTCTGTGTTTCTTCGTCAATAAGAAGGTCAGAGGGATACAGTAAACCTGAAGTGAAGCATCGGAATGTATAACTAGTGTCGCAGGAATGGTTCAAAACATAGACAGTAAGAAGAGCCAGTCTTCTTGTACTTGAGTCGGCATTTGCCTTTTGTATTTAATTCCGATGCAGTTTCTGTGTTTCTTCGTCAATAAGAAGGTCAGAGGGATACAGTATACCTGATGTGAAGCATCTTAATCTATAACTAGTGTCGCAGGAATGGTTCAAAACATAGAGAGTAGGAAGAGTCAGTCTTCTTGTACTTAAGTCGGCATTGTCCCTTTGGTATTTAATTCAGATGCAATTTCAGTGTTTCATCGTCAATAAGAAGGTCAGAGGGATACAGTAAACCTGAAGTTAAGCATCGGAATGTATAACTAGTGTCGCAGGAGTGGTTCAAAACATAGACAGTAAGAAGAGCCAGTCTTCTTGTACCTGAGTCGGCATTGCGCCTTTTGTATTTAATTCGGATTCTATTTCTGTGTTTCATCGTCAATAAGAAGGTGAGCCGGATACTGTAAACCTAAAGTGAAGTATTGGAATCTATAACTAGTGTCACAGGAATGGTTCAAAACATAGACAGTAAGAAGAGTAAGTCCTCTTGGACTTAAGTCGGCATTGTGCCTTTTGTATATAATTCCGATGGAATTTCTGTGTTTTATCGTCAATAAGAAGCTCACAGGGATACAGTAAACCCGAAGTGAAGCATCGGAATCTATAACTAGTGTCACAGGAATGGTTCAAAGCATAGACAGTAAGAAGAGTCAGTTTTCTTGTACTTAAGTCGGTATTGTGCCTTTTGTATTTAATTCCGTTGCAATTTCTGTGTTTCATCGTCAATAAAAAGGCCAGAGGGATACAGTAAACCCGAAGTGAAGCATCGGAATCTATAAGTAGTGACGCAGGAATGGTTCAAAACATAGACAGTAAGAAGAGCCAGTCTTCTTGTACTTGAGTCGGCATTGAGCCGTTTGTATTTAATTCGGATGCAATTATTGTGTTTCATCGTCAATAAGAAGGACAGAGGGATACAGGAAACCTGAAGTGAAGCATCAGAATCTATAACTAGTGTCACAGGAATGGTTCAAATCATAGACAGTAGGAAGAATCAGTCTTCTTGCACTTAATTCGGCATTGTGCCATTTGTATGTAATTCCGATGCAATTTCTGTGTTTCATCGTCAATAAGAAGGTCAGCGGGATACAGTAAACCTGAAGTGAAGCATCGGAATCTATAACTAGTGTCACAGGAATGGTTCAAAACATAGACAGTAAGAAGAGTCAGTCTTCTTGTACTTATGTCGGCATTGTGCCTTTTGTATTAATTCCGAGGCAATTTCTGTGTTTCATCGTCAATAAGAAGGTCAGAGGGATACAGTAAGCCTGAAGTGAAGCATCGGAATCTATAACTAGTGTCACAGAAATGGTTCAAAACATAGACAGTAAGAAGAGCCAGTCATCTTGTACTTGAGTCGGCATTTGCCTTTTGTATTTAATTCCGATGCAATTTCTGTGTTTCTTCGTCAATAAGAAGGTCAGAGGGATACAGTATACCTGAAGTGAAGCATCGGAATGTATAACTAGTGTCGCAGGAATGGTTCAAAACATAGACAGTAAGAAGAGCCAGTCTACTTGTACTTGAGTCGGCATTTGCCTTTTGTATTTAATTCCGATGCAGTTTCTGTGTTTCTTCGTCAATAAGAAGGTAAGAGGGAAACAGTACACCTGATGTGAAGCATCTTAATCTATAACTAGTGTCGCAGGAATGGTTCAAAACATAGAGAGTAGGAAGAGTCAGTCCCCTTGTACTTAAGTCGGCATTGTGCCTTTTGTATTTAATTCCGATGCAATTTGAGTGTTTCATCGTCAGTAAGAAGGTCAGAGGGATACAGTAATCCTGAAGTGAAGAATCGGAATGTATAACTAGTGTCGCAGGAATGGTTCAAAACATAGACAGTAAGAAGAGCCAGTCTTCTTGTACCTGAGTCGGCATTGCGCCTTTTGTATTTAATTCGGATTCTACTTCTGTGTTTCATCGTCAATAAGAAGGTCAGAGGGATACAGTATACCTAAAGTGAAGCATCGGAATCTATAACTAGTGTCACAGGAATGGTTCCAAACATAGAGAGTAGGAAGAGTCAGTATTCTTGTACTTAAGTCGTCATTGTGCCTTTTGTATTTAATTCCGATGCAATTTCAGTGTTTCACCGTCAATATGAAGGTCAGATGGATACAGTAAACCTGAAGTGAAGCATCGGAATCTATAACTAGTGTCACAGGAATGGTTCAAAACATAGACAGTAAGAAGAGTCAGTTTTCTTTTACGTAAGACGGCATTGTGCCATATGTATTTAATTCTGATGCAATTTCTGTGTTTCATCGTCAATTAGAAGGTCAGCTGGATACAGTAAACCTGAAGTGAAGCATCGGAATCTATAACTAGTGTCACAGGAATGGTTCAAAACATAGACAGTAAGAGGAGTCAGTCTCTTTGTACTTAAGTCGGCATTGTGCCTTTTGTATTTAATTTCCGATGCAATTTCTGTGTTTCGTCGTCAATAAGAAGGTCAGAGGGATACAACAAACCTGAAGTCAATCATCGGAATCTGTAACTAGTGTCACAGGAATGGTTCAAAACATAGACAGTAAGAAGAGCCAGTCTCCTTGTACTTGAGTCGGCATTGTGCCTTTTGTATTTGATTCCGATGTTATTCCTGTGTTTCATCGTCAATAAGAAGGTCAGAGGGATTCAGTAAAACTTAAGTGTAGCATCGGAATCTAAAACTAGTGTCACAGGAATGGTTCAAAACATAGACAGTAAGAAGAGTCAGTCTTCTTGTACTTATGTCGGCATTGCGCCTTTTGTATTAATTCCGATGCAATTTCTGTGTTTCATCGTCAATTAGAAGGTCAGCGGGATATAGTAAACCTGAAGTGAAGCATCGGAATCTATAAATAGTGTCACAGAAATGGTTCAAAACATAGACAGTAAGAAGAGCCAGTCTTCTTGAACTTGAGTCGGCATTTGCCTTTTGTATTTAATTCCGATGCAATTTCTCTGTTTCTTCGTCACTAAGAAGGTCAGAGGGATACAGTAAGCCTGAAGTGAAGCATCGGAATCTATAACTAGTGTCACAGAAATGGTTCAAAACATAGACAGTAAGAAGAGCCAGTCTTCTTGTACTTGAGTCGGCATTGTGCCTTTTGTATTTAATTCCGATGCAATTTCTGTGTTTCGTCGTCAATAAGAAGGTCAGAGGGATACAATAAACCTGAAGTCAAGCATCGGAATCTATAACTAGTGTCACAGGAATGGTTCAAAACATAGACAGTAAGAAGAGCCAGTCTCCTTGTACTTGAGTCGGCATTGTGCCTTTTGTATTTGATTCCGATGTTATTCCTGTGTTTCATCGTCAATAAGAAGGTCAGAGGGATTCAGTAAAACTGAAGTGAAGCATTGGAATCTATAACTAGTGTCGCAGGAATGATTCAAAACATAGACAGTAAGAAGAGCCAGTCTTCTTGTACTTGAGTCGGCATTGAGCCTTTTGTATTTAATTCCGATGCAATTTCTGTGTTTCATCGTCAATAAGAAGGTCAGCGAGACACAGTAAACCTGAAGTGAGGCATCGGAATCTATAACTAGTGTCAAAGGAATGGTTCAAAACATAGACAGTAAGAAGAGTCAGTCTTCTTGTACTTATGTCGGCATTGTGCCTTTTGTATTAATTCCGATGCAATTTCTGTGTTTCATCGTCAATAAGAAGGTCAGAGGGATACAGTAAGCCTGAAGTGAAGCATCGGAATCTATAACTAGTGTCACAGAAATGGTTCAAAACATAGACAGTAAGAAGAGCCAGTCTTCTTGTACTTGAGTCGGCATTTGCCTTTTGTATTTAATTCCGATGCAATTTCTGTGTTTCTTCGTCAATAAGAAGGTCAGAGGGATACAGTAAACCTGAAGTGAAGCATCGGAATGTATAACTAGTGTCGCAGGAATGGTTCAAAACATAGACAGTAAGAAGAGCCAGTCTTCTTGTACTTGAGTCGGCATTTGCCTTTTGCATTTAATTCCGATGCAGTTTCTGTGTTTCTTCGTCAATAAGAAGGTCAGAGGGATACAGTATACCTGATGTGAAGCATCTTAATCTATAACTAGTGTCGCAGGAATGGTTCAAAACATAGAGAGTAGGAAGAGTCAGTCTTCTTGTACTTAAGTCGGCATTGTCCCTTTGGTATTTAATTCAGATGCAATTTCAGTGTTTCATCGTCAATAAGAAGGTCAGAGGGATACAGTAAACCTGAAGTGAAGCATCGGAATGTATAACTAGTGTCGCAGGAGTGGTTCAAAACATAGACAGTAAGAAGAGCCAGTCTTCTTGTACCTGAGTCGGCATTGCGCCTTTTGTATTTAATTCGGATTCTATTTCTGTGTTTCATCGTCAATAAGAAGGTGAGCCGGATACTGTAAACCTAAAGTGAAGTATTGGAATCTATAACTAGTGTCACAGGAATGGTTCAAAACATAGACAGTAAGAAGAGTAAGTCCTCTTGGACTTAAGTCGGCATTGTGCCTTTTGTATATAATTCCGATGGAATTTCTGTGTTTTATCGTCAATAAGAAGCTCACAGTGATACAGTAAACCCGAAGTGAAGCATCGGAATCTATAACTAGTGTCACAGGAATGGTTCAAAGCATAGACAGTAAGAAGAGTCAGTTTTCTTGTACTTAAGTCGGTATTGTGCCTTTTGTATTTAATTCCGTTGCAATTTCTGTGTTTCATCGTCAATAAGAAGGCCAGAGGGATACAGTAAACCCGAAGTGAAGCATCGGAATCTATAAGTAGTGTCGCAGGAATGGTTCAAAACATAGACAGTAAGAAGAGCCAGTCTTCTTGTACTTGAGTCGGCATTGAGCCGTTTGTATTTAATTCGGATGCAATTATTGTGTTTCATCGTCAATAAGAAGGACAGAGGGATACAGGAAACCTGAAGTGAAGCATCAGAATCTATAACTAGTGTCACAGGAATGGTTTAAATCATAGACAGTAGGAAGAGTCAGTCTTCTCTTCACTTAATTCGGCATTGTGCCATTTGTATGTAATTCCGATGCAATTTCTGTGTTTCATCGCCAATAAGAAGGTCAGCGAGATACAGTAAACCTGAAGTGAAGCATCGGAATCTATAACTAGTGTCACAGGAATGGTTCAAAACATATACAGTAGGAAGAGTCAGTCTTCTAGTACTTATGTCGGCATTGTGCCTTTTGTATTAATTCCGATGCAATTTCTGTGTTTCATCGTCAATAAGAAGGTCAGAGGGATACAGTAAGCCTGAAGTGAAGCATCGGAATCTTTAACTAGTGTCACAGAAATGGTTCAAAACATAGACAGTAAGAAGAGCCAGTCTTCTTGTACTTGAGTCGGCATTTGCCTTTTGTATTTAATTCCGATGCAATTTCTGTGTTTCTTCGTCAATAAGAAGGTCAGAGGGATACAGTAAACCTGAAGTGAAGCATCGGAATGTATAACTAGTGTCGCAGGAATGGTTCAAAACATAGACAGTAAGAAGAGCCAGTCTTCTTGTACTTGAGTCGGCATTTGCCTTTTGTATTTAATTCTGATGCAATTTCTGTGTTTCATCGTCAATAAGAAGGTCAGCTGGATACAGTAAACCTGAAGTGAAGCATCGGAATCTATAACTAGTGTCACAGGAATGGTTCAAAACATAAACAGTAAGTAGAGTCAGTCTTCTTGTACTTAAGTCGGCAATGTGCCTCTTGTATTTAATTCCGATGCAATTTATGTGCTTCATCGTCAATAAGAAAGTCAGCTGGATACAGTAAACCTGAAGTGAAGCATCGGAATCTATAACTAGTGTCACAGGAATGGTTCCAAATATAGACAGTAAGAAGAGCCAGTCATCTTGTACTTGAGTCGGCATTGTGCCTTTTGTATTTAATTCCGATGAATTTTCTGTGTTTGATCGTCAATAAGAAGGTCAGAGGGATACAGAAAACCTGAAATGAAGCATCGGAATCTATAACTAGTGTCACAGGAATGGTCAAACCATCGACAGTAAAAAGAGTCAGTGTTCTTGTACTGATGTCGGCAATGTGCCTTTTGTATTTAATTAAGATGCAATTTCTGTGTTTCATCGTCAATAAGAAGGTCGGAGGGGTACAGTAAACCTTAAGTGAAGTATCGGAATCTATAACTAGTGTCATAGGAATGGTTCAAAACATAGTCAGTAAGAAGAGTCAGACTTCTTGTACTTAAGTCGGCATTGTGCCTTTTGTATATAATTCCGATGCAATTTCTGTGTTTCACCGTCAATAAGAAGGTGAGCCGGATACTGTAAACCTAAAGTGAAGTATTGGAATCTATAACTAGTGTCACAGGAATGGTTCAAAACATAGACAGTAAGAAGGGTAAGTCCTCTTGGACTTAAGTCGGCATTGTGCCTTTTGTATATAATTCCGATGCAATTTCTGTGTTTTATCGTCAATGAGAAGCTCACAGGGATACAGTAAACTCGAAGTGAGGCATCGGAATCTATAACTAGTGTCACAGGAATGGTTCAAAGCATAGACAAAAAGAAGAGTCAGTTTTCTTGTACTTAAGTCGGTATTGTGCCTTTTGTATTTAATTCCGTTGCAATTTCTGTGTTTCATCGTCAATAAGAAGGCCAGAGGAATACAGTAAACCCGGAGTGAAGCATCGGAATCTATAAGTAGTGTCGCAGGAATGGTTCAAAACATAGACAGTAAGAAGAGCCAGACTTCTTGTACTTGAGTCGGCATTGTGCCTTTTGTATTTAATTCCGATGCAATTTCTGTGTTTCTTCGTCAATAAGAAGGTCAGAGGGAAACAGTAAACCTGAAGTGAAGCATTGGAATCTATAACTAGTGTCGCAGGAATGATTCAAAACATAGACAGTAAGAAGAGCCAGTCTTCTTGTACTTGAGTCGGCATTGAGCCGTTTGTATTTAATTCGGATGCAATTATTGTGTTTCATCGTCAATAAGAAGGACAGAGGGATACAGGAAACCTGAAGTGAAGCATCAGAATCTATAACTAGTGTCACAGGAATGGTTCAAATCATAGACAGTAGGAAGAGTCAGTCTTCTTGCACTTAATTCGGCATTGTGCCATTTGTATGTAATTCCGATGCAATTTCTGTGTTTCATCGTCAATAAGAAGGTCAGCGGGATACAGTAAACCTGAAGTGAAGCATCGGAATCTATAACTAGTGTCACAGAAATGGTTCAAAACATAAACAGTAAGTAGAGTCAGTCTTCTTGTACTTAAGTCGGCAATGTGCCTCTTGTATTTAATTCCGATGCAATTTATGTGCTTCATCGTCAATAAGAAAGTCAGCTGGATACAGTAAACCTGAAGTGAAGCATCGGAATCTATAACTAGTGTCACAGGAATGGTTCCAAATATAGACAGTAAGAAGAGCCAGTCATCTTGTACTTGAGTCGGCATTGTGCCTTTTGTATTTAATTCCGATGTATTTTCTGTGTTTGATCGTCAATAAGAAGGTCAGAGGGATACAGAAACCCTGAAGTGAAGCATCGGAATCTATAACTAGTGTCACAGGAATGGTCAAACCATCGACAGTAAGAAGAGTCAGTGTTCTTGTACTGATGTCGGCATTGTGCCTTTTGTATTTAATTAAGATGCAATTTCTGTGTTTCATCGTCAATAAGAAGGTCGGAGGGGTACAGTAAACCTTAAGTGAAGTATCGGAATCTATAACTAGTGTCATAGGAATGGTTCAAAACATAGTCAGTAAGAAGAGTCAGACTTCTTGTACTTAAGTCGGCATTGTGCCTTTTGTATATAATTCCGATGCAATTTCTGTGTTTCATCGTCAATAAGAAGGTGAGCCGGATACTGTAAACCTAAAGTGAAGTATTGGAATCTATAACTAGTGTCACAGGAATGGTTCAAAACATAGACAGTAAGAAGAGTAAGTCCTCTTGGACTTAAGTCGGCATTGTGCTTTTTGTATATAATTCCGATGCAATTTCTGTGTTTTATCGTCAATAAGAAGCTCACAGGGATACAGTAAACCCGAAGTGAAGCATCGGAATCTATAACTAGTGTCACAGGAATGGTTCAAAGCATAGACAGTAAGAAGAGTCAGTTTTCTTGTACTTAAGTCGGTATTGTGCCTTTTGTATTTAATTCCGTTGCAATTTCTGTGTTTCGTCGTCAATAAGAAGGCCAGAGGGATACAGTAAACCCGAAGTGAAGCATCGGAATCTATAAGTAGTGTCGCAGGAATGGTTCAAAAAATAGACAGTAAGAAGAGCCAGACTTCTTGTACTTGAGTCGGCATTGTGCCTTTTGTATTTAATTCCGATGCAATTTCTGTGTTTCTTCGTCAATAAGAAGGTCAGAGGGATACAGTAAACCTGAAGTGAAGCATTGGAATCTATAACTAGTGTCGCAGGAATGATTCAAAACATAGACAGTAAGAAGAGCCAGTCTTCTTGTACTTGAGTCGGCATTGAGCCGTTTGTATTTAATTCGGATGCAATTATTGTGTTTCATCGTCAATAAGAAGGACAGAGGGATACAGGAAACCTGAAGTGAAGCATCAGAATCCATAACTAGTGTCACAGGAATGGTTCAAATCATAGACAGTAGGAAGAGTCAGTCTTCTTGCACTTAATTCGGCATTGTGCCATTTGTATGTAATTCCGATGCAATTTCTGTGTTTCATCGTCAATAAGAAGGTCAGCGGGATACAGTAAACCTGAAGTGAAGCATCGGAATCTATAACTAGTGTCACAGGAATGGTTCAAAACATAGACAGTTGGAAGAGTCAGTCTTCTAGTACTTATGTCGGCATTGTGCCTTTTGTATTAAATCCGATGCAATTTCTGTGTTTCATCGTCAATAAGAA
This sequence comes from Schistocerca americana, assembly GCF_021461395.2. Lineage (NCBI taxonomy): Eukaryota > Metazoa > Arthropoda > Insecta > Orthoptera > Acrididae > Schistocerca > Schistocerca americana. The sequence goes on along the minus strand of NW_025725983.1, from coordinate 3,814,007 downwards.
GGTCAGAGGGATACAGTAAGCCTGAAGTGAAGCATCGGAATCTATAACTAGTGTCACAGAAATGGTTCAAAACATAGACAGTAAGAAGAGCCAGTCTTCTTGTACTTGAGTCGGCATTTGCCTTTTGTATTTAATTCTGATGCAATTTCTGTGTTTCATCGTCAATAAGAAGGTCAGCTGGATACAGTAAACCTGAAGTGAAGCATCGGAATCTATAACTAGTGTCACAGGAATGGTTCAAAACATAAACAGTAAGTAGAGTCAGTCTTCTTGTACTTAAGTCGGCAATGTGCCTCTTGTATTTAATTCCGGTGCAATTTATGTGCTTCATTGTCAATAAGAAAGTCAGCTGGGTACAGTAAACCTGAAGTGAAGCATCGGAATCTATAACTAGTGTCACAGGAATGGTTCCAAATATTGACAGTAAGAAGAGCCAGTCATCTTGTACTTGAGTCGGCATTGTGCCTTTTGTATTTAATTCCGATGAATTTTCTGTGTTTGATCGTCAATAAGAAGGTCAGAGGGATACAGAAAACCTGAAGTGAAGCATCGGAATCTATAACTAGTGTCACAGGAACGGTCAAACCATCGACAGTAAGAAGAGTCAGTGTTCTTGTACTGATGTCGGCATTGTGCCTTTTGTATTTAATTAAGATGCAATTTCTGTGTTTCATCGTCAATAACAAGGTCGGAGGGGTACAGTAAACCTTAAGTGAAGCATCGGAATCTATAACTAGTGTCATAGGAATGGTTCAAAACATAGTCAGTAAGAAGAGTCAGACTTCTTGTACTTAAGTCGGCATTGTGCCTTTTGTATATAATTCCGATGCAATTTCTGTGTTTCATCGTCAATAAGAAGGTCAGCCGGATACTGTAAACCTAAAGTGAAGTATTGGAATCTGTAACTAGTGTCACAGGAATGGGTACAAAACATAGACAGCAAGAAGAGTAAGTCCTCTTGGACTTAAGTCGGCATTGTGCCTTTTGTATATAATTCCGATGCAATTTCTGTGTTTTATCGTCAATAGGAAGCTCACAGGGATACAGTAAACCCGAAGTGAAGCATCGGAATCTATAACTAGTGCCACAGGAATGGTTCAAAGCATAGACAGTAAGAAGAGTCAGTTTTCTTGTACTTAAGTCGGTATTGTGCCTTTTGTATTTAATTCCGATGCAATTTCTGTGTTTCATCATCAATAAGAAGGCCAGAGGGATACAGTAAACCTGAAGTGAAGCATCGGAATCTATAACTAGTGTCACAGGAATGGTTCAAAACATAGACAGTAAGAGGAGTCAGTCTCTTTGTACTTAAGTCGGCATTGTGCCTTTTGTATTTAATTTCCGATGCAATTTCTGTGTTTCATCGTCAATACGAAGGTCAGAGGGATATAGTAAACCTGAAGTGAAGCATCGGAATCTATAACTAGTGTCGCAGGAATGGTTCAAATCATAGACATAAGAAGAGCCAGTCTTCTTGTATCTGAGTCGGAATTGCGCCTTTTGTATTTAATTCGGATTCTATTTCTGTGTTTCATCGTCAATAAGAAGGTCAGAGGGATACAGTAAACCTGAAGTGAAGCATCGGAATCTATAACTAGTGACACAGGAATGGTTCAAAGCATAGAGAGTAGGAAGCGTCAGTCTTCTTGTACTTAAGTCGGCATTGTACATTTTGTATTTAATTCCGATGCAATTTCTGGGTATCATCGTCAATATGAAGGTCAGATGGATACAGTAAACCTGAAGTGAAGCATCGGAATCTATAACTAGTGTCACAGGAATGGTTCAAAACATAGACAGTAAGAAGAGTCAGTATTCTTTTACTTAAGTCGGCATTGTGCCTTATTTATTTAATTCTGATGCAATTTCTGTGTTTCATCGTCAATATGAAAGTCAGATGAATACAGTAAACCTGAAGTGAAGCATCGGAATCTATAACTAGTGTTACAGGAATGGTTCAAAACATAAACAGTAAGTAGAGTCAGTCTTCTTGTACTTAAGTCGGCATTGTGCCTTTTGTATTTAATTCCGATGCAATTTATGTGCTTCATCGTCAATAAGAAAGTCAGCTGGATACAGTAAACCTGAAGTGAAGCATCGGAATCTATAACTAGTGTCACAGGAGTGGGTCAAAATATAGACAGTAAGAAGAGCCAGTCATCTTGTACTTGAGTCGGCATTGTGCCTTTTGTATTTAATTCCGATGAATTTTCTGTGTTTGATCGACAATAAGAAGGTCAGAGGGATACAGTAAACGTGAAGTGAAGCATCAGAATCTATAACTAGTGTCACAGGAATGGTCAAACCATCGACAGTAAGAAGAGTCAGTGTTCTTGTACTGAAGTCGGCATTGTGCTTTTGTATTTAATTAAGATGCAATTTCTGTGTTTCATCGTCAATAAGAAGGTCGGAGGGATACAGTAAACCTTAAGTGAAGTATCGGAATCTATTACTAGTGTCATAGGAATGGTTCAAAACATAGTCAGTAAGAAGAGTCAGACTTCTTGTACTTAAGTCGGCATTGTGCCTTTTGTATATAATTCCGATGCAATTTCTGTGTTTCATCGTCAATAAGAAGGTCAGCCGGATACTGTAAACCTAAAGTGAAGTATTGGAATCTATAACTAGTGTCACAGGAATGGTTCAAAACATAGACAGTAAGAAGAGTAAGTCCTCTTGTACTTAAGTCGGCATTGTGCCTTTTGTATATAATTCCGATGCAATTTCTGTGTTTATCGTCAATAAGAAGCTCACAGGGATACAGTAAACCCGAAGTGAAGCATCGGAATCTATAACTAGTGTCACAGGAATGGTTAAAACGTAGACAGTAAGAAGAGTCAGTCTCTTTGTACTTAAGTCGGCATTGTGCCTTTTGTATTTAATTTCCGATGCAATTTCTGTGTTTCATCGTCAATACGAAGGTCAGAGGGATATAGTAAACCTGAAGTGAAGCATCGGAATCTATAACTAGTATCACAGGAATGGTTCAAAACATAGACAGTAAGAAGGGTCAGTCTTCTTGTACTTAAGTCGGCATTGTGCCTTTAGTATTTAATTCCGATGCAATAATTGTGTTTCTTCGTCAATAAGAAGGTCAGAGGGATACAGTAAACCTGAAGTCAAGCATCGGAATCTATAACTAGTGTCACAGGAATGGTTCAAAACATAGACAGTAAGAAGAGCCAGTCTCCTTGTACTTGAGTCGGCATTGTGCCTTTTGTATTAATTCCGATGCAATTTCTGTGTTTCATCGTCAATTAGAAGGTCAGAGGGATACAGTAAATCTGAAGTGAAGCATCGGAATCTACAACTACTGTCACAGAAATGGTTCAAAACATAGACAGTAAGAAGAGCCAGTCTTCTTGAACTTGAGTCGGCATTTGCTTTTTGTATTTAATTCCGATGCAATTTCTGTGTTTCTTCGTCAATAAGAAGGTCAGAGGGATACACTAAACCTGAAGTGAAGCATCGGAATCTATAACTAGTGTCGCAGGAATGGTTCAAAGCATAGACAGTAAGAAGAGCCAGTCTTCTTGTACTTGAGTCGGCATTGTGACTTTTGTATTTAATTCCGATGCAATTTCTGTGTTTCTTCGTCAATAAGAAGGTCAGAGGGATACAGTAAACCTGACGTGAAGCATCGGAATCTTTAACTAGTGTCGCAGGAATGATTCAAAGCATAGACAGTAAGAAGAGCCAGTCTTCTTGTACTTGATTCGGCATTGTGCCTTTTGTTTTTAATTCGGATGCAATTTCTGTGTTTCATCGTCAATAAGAAAGTCAGAGGGATACAGGAAACCTGAAATGAAGCATCAGAATCTATAACTAGTGTCACAGGAATGGTTCAAATCATAGACAGTAGGAAGAGTCAGTCTTCTTGCACTTATGTCGGCATTGTGCCATTTGTATGTAATTCCGATGCAATTTCTGTGTTTCATCGTCAATAAGAAGGTCAGCTGGGTACAGTAAACCTGAAGTGAAGCATCGGAATCTGTAACTAGTGTCACAGGAATGGTTCAAATCATAGGCAGTAAGAAGAGCCAGTCTTCTTGTTCTTGAGTCGGCATTACGCCTTTTGTATATAATTCCGATGCAATTTCTGTGTTTCATCGTCAATAAGAAGATCAGACGGATACAGTAAACCTGAAGTGTAGCATCGGAATCTATAACTAGTGTCACAGGAATGGTTCAAAACATAGACAGTAAGAAGAGTCAGTTTTCTTGTACTTAAGTCGGCATTGTGCCTTTTGTATTTAATTCCAATGCAATTTCTGTGTTTCATCGTCAATAAGAAGGTCAGAGGGGTACAGTAAACCTGAAGTGAAGCATCGGAATCTATAACTAGTGTCACAGGAATGGTTCAAATCATAGACAAAAAGAAGAAACAAATTTTCTTGTACTTAAGTCGGCATTGTGCCTTTTGTATTTAATTCCGATGCAATTTCTGTGTTTCATCGTTAATAAGAAGGTCACATGGATACAGTAAACCTGTAGTGAAGCATCTGAATCTATAACTAGTGACACAGGAATGGTTCAAAACATAAACAGTAAGAAGAGTCAGTTTTCTTGTACTTAGGTCGGCATTGTGCCTTTTGAATTTAATTCCGTTGCAATTTATGTGTTTCATCGTCAATAAGAAGGTCAGAGGGATACAGCAAACCTGAAGTGAAGCATCGGAATCTATAACTAGTGTCACAGGAGTGGTTCAAAACATAGATATTAAGAAGAGTCTGTTTTCTTGTACTTATGTCGGCATTGTGCTTTTTCTATTTAATTCCGATGCAATTTCTGTGTTTCGTCGTCAATAAGAAGGTCCAAGGGATACAGTAAACCTGAAGTGAAGCATCGGAAACTAAAACCGGTCACACAGGGAAGGTTCAAAACATAGACAGTAAGAAGAGCCAGTCTTCTTGTACTTGAGTCGGCACTGTGCCGTTTGTATTTAATTCCGATACTATTTCTGTGTTTCATCGTCAGTGCGACGGTCAGAGGGATACAGTAAACCTGAAGTTAAGCATCGCAATCTATTACTAGTGTCACAAGAATGGTTCAAAACATAGACAGTAAGAAGAGTCAGTCTTCTTGTACTTAAGTCGGCATTGTGCATTTTGTATATAATTCCGATGCAATTTCTGTGTTTCATCGTCAATAAGAAGCTCAGAGGGATACAGTAAACCTGAAGTGAATCATCGGAATCTATAACTAGTGTTACAGGAATGGTTCAAAACATAGACAGTAAGAAGGGACAGTATTCTTGTAGTTAAGTCGGCATTGTGCCTTTTGTATTTAATTAAGATGCAATTTCTGTGTTTCATCGACAATAAGAAGGTCAAAGTAATACATTAACCCTGAAGTGAAGCATCGGAGTCTATAACTAGTGTCTCAGGAATGGTTCAAAACATAGACAGTAAGAAAAGTCAGTCTTCTTGTACTTAAGTCGGCATTTTGCATTTTGTATATAATTCCGATGCCATTTCTGTGTTTCATCGTCAACAAGAAGCTCAGAGGGATACAGTAAACCTGAAGTGAAGCATCGGAATCTATAACTGGTGTCAATCGAATGGTTCAAAACATAGACAGTAAGAAGAGTCAGTCTTCTTGTACTTAAGTCGGCATTGTGCCTTTTGTATATAATTCCGATGCAATTTCTGTGTTTCATCGTCAATAAGAAGGTCAGAGGGATACAGTAAACCTGAAGTGAAACATCGGAATCTATAACTATTGTCAGAGAAATGGTTCAAAACATAGACAGTAAGAAGAGCCAGTCTTCTTGTACTTAAGCCAGCATTGTGCCTTTTGTATTTAATTCCGATTCTATTTCTGTGTTTCATCGACAATAAGAACGTCAGAGGGATTCAGAAAACCTGAAGTGAAGCATCGGTATCTATAACTAGTGTCACAGGAATAGTTCAAAACATAGACACTAAGAAGAGTCAGTTTTCTTGTACTTAAGTCGGCATTGTGCCTTTTGTATTTAATTCCGATGCAATGTCGGTGTTACATCGTCAATAAGGTCAGAGGGATACAGTAAACCTGAAGTGAAGCATCGGAATCGATTACTAGTGTCACAGGAATGGTTCAAAACATAGACAGTAAGAAGAGTCAGTCTTCTTGTACTTAAGTCGGCATTGTGCCTTTTGTATATAATTCCGATGCAATTTCTGTGTTTCTTCGTCTATAAGAAGGTCAGAGGGATACAGTAAACCTGTAGTGAAGCATCGGAATTTATAACGAGTGTCACAGAAATGGTTCAAAACATAGACAGTAAGAAGAGCCAGTCTTCATGTACTTAAGTCAGCATTGTGCCTTTTGTATTTAATTCCGATGCTATTTCTGTGTTTCATCGACAATAAGAACGTCAGAGGGATTCAGAAAACCTGAAGTGAAGCATCGGAATCTATAACTAGTGTCACAGGAATGGTTCAAAACATAGACAGTAAGAAGAGTCGGTCTTCTTGTACTTAAGTCGGCATTGTGCCTTTTGTATTTAATTCCGATGCAATTTACGTGTTTCATCGTCAATACGAAGGTCAGAGGGATACAGTAAACCTGAAGTGAAGCATCGGAATCTATAACTAGTGTCACAGGAATGGTTCAAATCATAGACAGTAAGAAGAAACAATTTTTCTTGTACTTAAGTCGGCATTGTGCCTTTTGTATTTAATTCCGATGCAATTTCTGTGTTTCATCGTCAATAAGAAGGTCACATGGATACAGTTAACCAGAAGTGAAGCATCGGAATCTATAACTAGTGACATAGGAATGGTTCAAAACATAAACAGTAAGAAGAGTCAGTTTTCTTGTACTTAGGTCGGCGTTGTGCCTTTTGCATTTAATTCCGATGCAATTTATGTGTTTCATCGTCATTAAGAAGGTCAGAGGGATACAGCAAACCTGAAGTGAAGAATCGGAATCTATAACTAGTGTCACAGGAGTGGTTCAAAACATAGATATTAAGAAGAGTCAGTTTTCTTGTACTTAAGTCGGCATTGTGCTTTTTCTATTTAATTCCGATGCAATTTCTGTGTTTCGTCGTCAATAAGAAGGTCCAAGGGATACAGTAAACCTGAAGTGAAGCATCGGAATCTAAAACCGGTCCCACAGGAAAGATTCAAAACATAGACAGTAAGGAGAGACAGTTTTCTTGTACTTGAGTCGGCACTGTGCCTTTTGTATTTAATTCCGATGCAATTTCTGTGTTTCATCGTCAGTACGACGGTGAGAGGAATACAGTAAACCTGAAGTGAAGCATCGGAATCTATAACTACTGTCACAGAAATGGTTCAAAACATAGACAGTAAGAAGAGTCAGTCATCTTGTACTTAAGTCGGCATTGTGCCTTTTGTATATAATTCCGATGCTATTTCAGTGTATCATCGTCAATAAGAAGGTCAGAGAGATACAGTAAACCTGAAGTGAAGCATCGGAATCTATAACTAGTGTCACAGGAATGGTTCAAAACATAGATATTAAGAAGAGTCTGTTTTCTCGTACTTAAGTCGGCATTGTGCTTTTTCTATTTAATTCCGAGGCAATTTCTGTGTTTCGTCGTCAATAAGAAGGTCCAAGGGATACAGTGTTCGTCAGGATAGAAGTCAGGAGCGGAGGGCGTTGTAAAATGAAAATTAATTGAGTGGAATGGACCCAGTTTATTTTTGTAATGATGGTACAGTGGTGCCTACGTAGGTCTGAGCAGCCCCAAGAGGGGTTGCCGTCTGCTCATCAGAGAGGCAGAGACTAGAGGAGCGACTACTCGGGGCCGAGGTCAGAAGCTAAGAGAGCGCGGAGCATTTTCCAAGCCGCCCTCGCCGCTCCCGACCGCGTCCCCACGTGATCACACGATTAGTCTCTGATTGGAGGATTGATTCCGCCAACGCGCCTTGCTAGTAGCGTGCCCCCGTCAGCGCAACCAACCCGTGGGACTTGAGTCTGACCGAGGAGCACGTGGCAGGAATGTGCCGACCATGGTCTTCCGGCCAGCACCTTCCACCACAGTATGCCCAAGCCGGCTACGGCCGAACATTATGCATTGAAAATTTATTTAAATAAAATTTTGTCGGCAATGATCCCTCTTGGGGGTCTCCTCCCTGCACATCCTTTCCCCTTCCGAAGAAGGCTCTCTGGATGAAAATGAATGAGCTTATTCTAACCGATTATTCCATTTAAAAAAATATATGATCATTATGAAGGGCCCCATAACATAGTGATATTAATATGTGCAAATGTTACAAAGTGGCCTGAAGGGCCTGAGGGAAGGCTCTTGAATAACAAACTTGTGAAGTTGGTGCGACGGCAGTGGGGCGGCGCTATGCTGTGAATGTGTGTCGGCGGTATCAGTGGTGGTGGGTACCCAGGCGTTGATGAGGGGCACCGGAGCACAGCACACTGAAACACTCCACCCTCGTGGGGGTGAGAGAATGCTCCCAGGCCTAATAGTCACAAGGGGGTTTTTCCCCGTAATATTACTTTGAGTTCTTATATCTAGGATTACAATGGTAATTGCCCAAGTGGGTGAATGAGAACATTACAGAATGACAAAAATTTAAAGAGAAAACAAAATAACTTACATGAGGGTTAAAACTCGACAGTTAAATTGTGATTCCATAGACTTTACATAGAAATACAAATCCATTACAAAATTAGTTCATTGACCTGACACCTAGACTACAACTTAATTCTAAGGGGGGGGTCATGCCTGATCGCGTGCACCAAGGTTGGCAGGTAGTTTCAGGTGTGATATTCACCTTCAGGTTGTGGGGGTGGTACTACTTCTCGGAAGGAAGTGAAACATTTGCAAAACCCTCTTTTACAGAGTATCCAGGATACTATAATCAGAATTATTACAGTGATGATTACCGAACCAGCACTGGGTAATACAACGGTGGTTAATCGCTTGGTTTGGTGCCAATCAGCAATATGTGAGGCCACTCGGTCAAGAGCAACTTGGTTGTGTTCCTGGGTAAGGAGATGATTGATCGATTGGAGTAGATCTGAATCATTGGTATTCGGTAAATTGTTCAGCTTCTCATGGTGATGGATTTTAAAAGAGAGTTCAGGAAGGTATAAGGTAAATGTGGGAATGGTGACATGAAAGGTGGAGTGCAATTGAGCTGATATCCTCATAGAAGCAGCGTATACGTCACATCTTGAACTATTATACACTAGGCCACTATTATTCAGTGTTATCCGGTACGATTCAGTCTCTGACATTGAACGGTGGCTGTCTGTGGAACAGCGAACAGAAAACTGTTGCCAACATGCTGAATTATTGGTTGACGAAGTGAGACTAGAACACGAGGACATGGAGGGGTAGTGGTTTCAGCTAAAAACAGTGACATCTCGCACTCAGTAGTGTTAGTGTGTAAAATTAGCGTGGAGCATAAGTAATGTGTTGTATGGAAGCAACTGGATAGTTCAGCGCGAGTGAGAGTGGCGTGAGTTTGTCGATCCCGACTAACTATTAAAAATTCTTGAGTCTGCCAAACAACATGGTGAAGAAGGGTAGCCCAAGAGACTGGAAAAGTGTATATTTGATAGCACTCGTATTCGCAATTTGCGCACGTGATTGGCAACCTCATTCGCATCCGAATACCGTCAGAATTACGGGTAAGTCGGACCTCCAATGCAGCATAGTAAAAGGGGAGGTTGCTTTCCCGCACGGCATAAAGCATTTGTTTAGGGGCCAAAATTTGCGAGGACACATTGTGTAGCATGTGCAAGAAGGGCTCTGAGGGTAACAGATGGGGACTGAGCTTTCCTTGCAGTCCGAGTTGAATGGCCGAGTGTAACATGTGCACGTGTAACTGTGCTGTGTGTATATTAAATAAAAGAATCTGCGTGGTCTTCATAATGTCCAATGTGATAGTTAGATTACGTAATCCCGAGCGAAGATGAGTCCACTCTTGGTTAAAGGATTGTTCAAGTGCACCATAGTGTCGTGTTAATCTGTCGGCTACAACTTGTATTTGTCTAGTTGTGGCTAACAGGTTATTCTCAAGATGTGTCAGGCGCACCTGTTGATGTACCAACACTTCGTGATTAACTTGTGTTTCCGAAAGCGCTTGCTGTGTGTCCAAATCCCAGCGTTTTGCGTCTGTTTCGTCAGGAGTCCCAAAGACGGATTTTAATAATGTACCTCCAACGGACAACCAGGCTCGTTTGAAACGAGGCAGTGGTACTGCATCCCTAATACTGTTCAATTGACTTCGAAGGGTTGAAATAATTCTAGTCACTTCCCACAAAGATCGGAGAAACTCATGTTCCTTCGTCTGCGTCAAGAAGGTTTCATATTTTGACAATTGCTGAGCTGTATCATATAAAGCACGGTCTTCCTCTTCTAATAATGTTAGGTTGACATCAGCTAACACAATAGCATAATGTGGAGTATGCACCAGATTGTGACGACGTCCAAAGAGCACGCCAGATGTGGAAGGGTAGACGTGAAATGGAGGCGCCTTAACGGCGACGACGACAACCATTGAGATTAACATGCTGCCCATTGCGGATGATAAATTGACAGCCATTTGAACGGAGGTTGCTTTCAGCTTCCAATGTTGATAACGGTCGACTGCGAGAGAAAGTATTAGTGCCCCTAGAAGTAAAAATTTCCTGGCTTACTTGATGAGTAATTCAGAGATGACGGAGGGGGTACAACGTTGTAGCAATAATTACCTGGCAAGTAGCGACGATGGACCCGTTCAGTCACGCTTACTGATGAAGAAGGCCACGAAGTAGAATCACGGCAGGCAACCAACAGTTTGGCAGCCGTGGGGGTAGCAAGGCGGCAAGACAATGGTGTAATTCGACACCGAGTATCCGCTGATCAATCACGCGTCAGCATAAAAAGACGCTGAACGCGGAGGCAGTACTACGCAGCGCAGACTAAGCGTAACTCGCTGGAAAAATTTTTCTACCTGCTGTGGGACGAAGGCCAAGTGTCATCAATTAATTTGAGATTTTGTACGAAGAAAGTTTTTTTTCTTTTTTTTTTTTTTGAATGAATAAAATGAGAAGGAATCCTGTGATCGCGGTGTAAACCTGCACAGCCTAGGCACCTCCCACGCATTGGCCACTACGCAGGGGCACCCACCCCGCTAAGGTTCGACACGGCGAGACAGGTGAAGTACTTCATAAATTTCAGAAATAATATTGAGTGGTTTTTCAGCTGTAGAAAACCCGAATGAGGGTAGGACAACTCAAGTTAACTCAATAATCAAAGGATCTTTACTTACAGAAGTGGTGAATAGAAGTCGGAAATGAATGTTAGCGAGAGCGAGTCTGTTGCTCGTGAATACAGAGGCTGGGTGTGAAGCAGTGGAGGCGGCGCAGCGCAGCTTTATCAGCGCTGAGCCGGCAGAGTGCTGAGCTCAGATAACAGCGTCAGAGCGCGCTAGTGGCTCTGCGTCCGAGACTAAGACATTGTAAGTGCAACTTAAAAGTAACAGTTTATTGAAAAGCAATAATACACAAATAGCTGATGTCACAAAGACGTTTGATTCCATTTTAACAGAACAACTTAAGTGTTCAACAGGTAAATTGACTACGTTGTTGATTAAAAGAAACTGCTACTGAACATGACGTACATATGTACGTACTTCCCTTTCCCCTTCCGAAGAGCGGAGGGCATAAACCATAAAAGCCTTGTTCATGTACTTAGTATATGACAATAGAGGTCTGGTAACATCAACAAGTTACACCAAGGTAGTGTGGATATGAACAGTGTGAGTGTGTTGTTAGTTGTTATTGGCGTATGAAGTGTTGTGTAAATGTGTGCCTAACGGTAGCTGATGGCGGATACGAATTGAAGGCCAATAGGTGCTATCAGAGATACTTCCAGTCGAGAAACAATGAAACTTAAAAGGGAATACCGAATATGACACAAAAATAGCGTATAACCATAAAGTGTACTAACATTAATCATAACTATAAATTGATAACAATAAAACATGACATTGAAGTAATAACAATTGACAAGAAATAAAATAAAGGAAATATTTCCCGAACATAAACTTCCGAATCGGATACGAAATCCGCCAGGGGAAGTTGTTTTTTTTCTTTTTTTTTTTTTAGTCGGTTGACGAAGTGCATAAGGGACTACGTCAGTAAAATCCGACAGTGTGTGTATGTAACAACATTGTTCTTAAAAGTGCAGTTTGCACTCTCAGATGGTGAAAAGCAACTAATCCGTTCAGCAACGGAAAAGGCTGCCATCTGGGGAACGGTATCTGAATCTTTGGCAGAATCCGATGATTTTGCAATGGAATTGCCATCTAGAAGACGGTGGCTTTGTATAAAATGTAATAAAAGAGCGTCTGGGGCTCAGTTCATTTGTGGTTGAGTGCCAAAGGCGTAGTGTGAGTGCAAATTGTCTCACGGTAATTGATGTATGAATTGTTTTGTGGTCAACCGAGGAGCCTAGGATTCGGTGACGTGTAAGTACAAGTTCGCAGTGCGTATGAGCTACCTGCGAGTGACTCGACTATTAAGTTCAGCAGTGCATTAGTGCAATCTGCAGACTTGGATTGATGATTATATAATTTGCAGGGCAATGGGGCAACCTGCGGACAGTGCTAAGGCAACCTGTCTAATAATTGAGGGGTAGGCAGTGCATTGGAGCTATCTGCGATACCGTGGTTAAGCGGGCCTAAGGGCGTCCGTCTGACTTAATAAGAATTAGTGTAGGCACATGGGTTTCCTGCGATACATGTAATAAAAGTATCAGCGGCGTTATTAGCGACCTGCTGTACTAGGGAAATGTCGACTGTTCAAGCAATAAAAATAGCTCTGAAGCTAGAATAGCATACATGCATAAATAGCGTCACTTTTTGAGCGCGCAGTACATAACACTACATAAAATGAAAATCATGAACTATAAATCACTAGTGCTAGCATAATGACATAATTAAACACAATGACATATATTGACAGGAAAATAAAAACACAATGATGTATAATAATAATGCTGCAAGTAGTCGGAACGCTCAACATTAACATGCAACACTGGCCACTTGGGGCTGGCTGCTAGGCTGCGTGTGTGTTAGTTTTAAAACTGATGATAACAAATTGAACTGAAAGGACAACTAGGCACAGTTCCCGTAGCGCTTACATCACCGGCTAATTAGAGGCAAAGTACGTATCTCACAATGGATCATTGGCCGATATTTTGGGGCAAGACTGCAACAAGGGAGAGCAATATCTCGGTGTAAATGGTGGTAAGACTAAAAGACCGGTACTGTCGGAAGAGGGTACCTAACATGTTGTAGGGGCCTCCTCATCGACAGAAGAAGGAAAACAGGATAGAACAATGACCACGGCGGTAGAGTAGAATAAATGGGGAGGGCAAAAATAACTGCGTAGCAACCAAGGAACAATCGTCCACCGATATACGTCAGCCCGGACGATTGGTCGTTTGTGCCTCGTCAGTAGCGTGAAAAACCCGTGGCATTGCATTGGTTTGCCCATATCTGGCCTTGTCCAAGGCAGATAACGTTAAATGTCATCATAGTTCGATGTGTAAGAGGGTTAGGGCTGTAGTTTGTAGCTTATACAATGAATCAAAGCAGTAGTGAAACTTCACTTATAGGATTGGCAGACTAAGGTATGCAGAATAATGTAAATCGTTAAGAACTTCGTGTGATTTATCCAGCTAATGTGAAACAAAACGAGGAAAAGAATTTAAACAATGAATCACATCTATTTAATATTTATGTTAAGATTTATTGGGATGCTTGAATGAATTTTGTTTGCCGTGTCTTCCGGATGCATGAAAGAAACGAGCTTGGAGCTATTAGCGAGCGCGCAGCGCACGCGTATGTGCGGAGTAGGCAACGGCACGTCAGCGGTTATGTGAGACGGCGTGTAGCCGCGAGAGACCGGCCGCTACTGCAGCGACAAATATCACGCGCTTAGCGTGTACCAGAAATAACGATGAATTAGAAATTGCTAATTATCTAGAATAAGAGTTTTTTTTTTTAAAAAAAAAAGGGTGTTAGTTATATAAACTGATGGTAAGTGCATTGTAGTCTGTCATACACGGAGGATACGGCAGTAATTTGCGGTTTGTGTTTGTAACTACTAGGACGCTCCGCGTGTTGAGACGCTGGAGGCGGCAGCGCACGTGGTGATAAGATACGTCATCGCGCGGAGCGCTGTTACTGGCTGAGAAGGAATGATGGCCGCTGGCCAGTTCTTGGCGAGGAGAAGGGACAGCGCTGAAGAGGAGGGGAGGCGACAGCTGATGTTATGCCCCGCCAACAGCTGGTCCCGTAAACAAAGCGTACGAGGCGCATGCATTTCAAGTCCTGGCTTTATCTGTTCCGATTACTTACGAATAGCTGCAGCAAATACAGAACTACGACATATAGTACAATACACTAGGCGTCAACGTAACAAGTATTAAGAAAAGCTCGGAGTAAAAATACTCCACATGTACTGGTTTCCCAAATAGATGGCAATAGAGGACATTGAAGAATATTATTCGGAGTTAGCAGCCGCGGTTCTGCCAACACCAAGTGTAATGGTTGCATTTGAAGCAAGTCAGTTGCGTGACGTCTAATGCGTGGCATTGCTTGCAAAACATAAAACATAATCATACATATAAAAATGAGCAAAAATACATGACAGGACTGGAAACTGACAATTGAGAATGGCTGGGAACTCCGTGGTGGCCAGGCACGTCTTGCTTCCAAGTCCCTGGAGAAAATGACTTAAACTAAGCTGCAATAAAACATAACATAAAACTCTAACTAGGCGTTATTAATCACGCGACCTCAACCCATAAGGGTGTCGATTCCGCAAAGGGTATCTACAACCCTGTGGAGGTAATCTCCTCCGTTTTTCCTTTCGTTTTTGTTCTACTTGAGGTGGAGGTGACACAGGCGGATCGGGGGCTGCGACCTGTTGTGGTGACACAGCCCTACCGTGGTAAGGTTGCAGGCGGTCAAAGTGCACTATCACCGTACGATCGGTTAATTGCAGTTCTGCATTGACTGGTGAGGTCAACCGTACAATCCGATACGGGCCTTCAAAGCGGGGAGAGAACTTTTTAGTTCGTCCCTTTTTGATTGCCGGGTTTCGTAGTAACACTAAATCACCTGTCTGATAAGTCGGTAAAACAGCATTTTTGTTCTGCCTGTGCAACAGTTTATTAGTAGCTTTGATATTATTCCTCTTTACCTTATACCAGATCGCTTTTAGCCGGCGGGCTAAACCTTTTACTTCCTTTATTTCTACACCTTGAGGTAGTTTGTCTATTTCGAACGGCGAATTCATCGGCCGTCCAAACACAGCTTCGTAAGGGGTATACCCTGTGGATTCATGTATTCGGGTGTTGTATGCAGAAGAAATATACGGTACATATCTGTCCCAATCAGCGTGCGTTTTTGCAACATAATAGGATAACATTTTACAAATTGTACGGTGTACGCGTTCAACGCGACCGTTAGCTTTAGGATGGAAGGGAGTTGTACGCCATTTTTTGATTCTTAATAATTTACAAACTTGTACAAATAAAGCAGACATGAAATTGGTTCCTTGATCCGTTAAAATGGCATCAGGACTTCCAAAAGGTAGTATCACACGATTTACAAACTCTCTCGCCACAGTTTCAGCTGTCATGTCGGGGAGGGGAACCAAAATTAGATAACGTGAAAAGTGATCAATAACAGACAAAATGTATTTGTTACCTTGTTGCGACTGTGGAAAAGGACCTTGGAAATCTAAAGCAAGAATTTCGAAGGGTGAAGATGCCTGAGGAAGTGTTTGCAGCGGCACTCGCGGATGCCTATTTTGTGCTCGTTGTGCACACGGCAGGCAAGATCTTACATACCTGTCCACATCACGTTGTCGGTATTGCCACCAATAACGTGTCGCAATTCGAGCGTTTGTAGCGCGTTTTCCGCTGTGACATGCTTGGATGGTATCATGGCATTGCCATATTATACGTTGCTGCAAGCATTCAGGTATTACCAAACGATTCCCATGTGGAGTTCTTCGATACAAAAGGTCGTCTATTACTTCAAATTCTGGGAAGGTGGCGTATCTTTGACATTGAACGTCCACCTGCTGTGCTTCTTTTAACTCTTCAATTGATACCTCATCTGATTCAATGACACGCACTTTTCTGCTTAACGCATCAGCATTTTGATGCAACCGACCAGGCTTGTGCCGAACTTCAAAATCATATTCTGACAGTTTCATGGCCCAGCGCATAAGTTTGCTGCTAGGGTCTTTAAGATTCAATAACCACTGCAGAGCAGAGTGATCGGTAAGAACTGTAAACTTGCGACCATAGAGGTAACATCTAAAATAATTAATTCCAAAAAGAAGGGCAAGCAATTCCTTTTCTGTAGTACTGTAATTAGTTTCTGCTTTATTCAGTTGACGAGAGGCATACCCAACGGGTTTTTCCTCACCATCTTGCACTTGGCTTAGGACACATCCTACAGCAAAATCAGATGCGTCACAAGATAAAATAAAAGGTTCAGCGAAGTCTGGGTAAACAAGTAGAGGTGAACTAGTTAAAATAGTTTTCACTGTTTGAAAGGCGGTCGAACATTCATCCGTCCAAACAAAAGGAGTATCCTTTTTCAACAATTTAGTAAGTGGTTTGGTAATAGTAGCATAATCTTTAACAAAACGGCGGTAATAATTTGCAAGGCCAAGGAAGGATTGTAATTCCTTTAAATTTGTTGGAATAGAAAAAGTGTCTACTGCTTCAGTTAATCGTGGATCTGGTTTGACTCCGCTGGAACTGATGACATGACCTAAATACTGCACTTGTGATTGAGCAAAAGAACATTTTTCTAATTTTAAGCTTAAATTAGCATTTTGCAAGCGCAACAGTACACTGCGTAGATGTTCAGCATGTTCAGCAATGGATTTTGAAAATATAATTATATCATCAAGATACACAAGGCACATAGTAGGTTTCAACCCACGTAATAGCAGATCTGCAAATCGCTGAAAGGTTGCTGGTGCGTTGCGAAGCCCGAAAGGCATCCTTAAGAATTCATATAAGCCGCCAGGAACTACAAAAGCTGTCTTAGCTCGATCTTCAGGAGCAATTGGAATTTTATGATACCCACTGCGCATGTCTAATGTTGTGAAGTACCGGCAATTGCCCAGACGATCGAGTGTTTCATCGATCCGGGGTAATGGATAATGATCTGGAGTAGTAACTTTGTTTACTGCTCGCATGTCTACACAGAGGCGATAGGATTTTTATCCGTCTATAGATTTCTTTGGAACGACTACAATTGGGCTAGACCACGCACTAGAAGAGGGTTGTATTATTGCTGCTTCTAGTTGCTGTTGTATAGTTTCCTCTACCACTGACTGAAGATGGTAGGGAATTCGGTACCCTTTTTGAGCTATTGGCCTAGCATTTCCGGTTGGAATCTCATGTTGGATTAAATCTGTTGCTGGTAAATATTTCCTGTCTTCAAACAACCATGAATACTCATTCAATACTTCATTTATTAGCTTTTGTTCATGCAATGGGAGGTGACTAAGCTTAGCTTTAAACTTATCTGTCAGATGTGACGTGATTGTCAAAAGGTGTTGAGAGGCGGCAGCAGTCTTTTTCTTTTTCAGAGAAGGGGTTCTGTTTGACAACTCATCTTCTGGGATAACCTGTAAGCTGGCTAATACTGTACCACGCGGTATGAAAGCTTGCTTGTGACTAAAATTGTCTAAACACACGGGTACGCAATTTTCTTTCTGTACTTGCTGCGCTTTGCACAGGCTACGTTTTACGTGGACCTGCATCTGGTCGAGAGTTTCATTCTGGCAGAGTGGATCTACCAAGAAATGAACCTCTTCGGATTCACGTATCCCGACAGGCACCCAAAGGATCTTTCCTGTGCCTTCTGGTATCTCCACGGGATTATCGGCTTTTAGCATCGTTACGGGAGACTCCGAAACTTGGGAAACGGATCCTTTTTTCCCAGCTCCGCTCGCCCGCAACGTGCAGTCACGTCCAAAACGGTGCACGTTGTCGCCGAATTGGACGGTATTTAACCTATAGTCAATAACCCCCTGGAAATGACGCAGAAAGTCACTTCCTAGGATGATGTCGTAATCCGTGCGCCTGTTTCGTACAACCTCCATCGTAAAAGCATATTCTGTTGAGTCCAACGTGAACTCAACGCAACAGCTGCCATCAGGTTTCACTATGCCGGGACCAATACCACTGATATGGTACCGCGGCGGTTGCAATGTTCTTTTATCTCTCTTCGATAAAAATGCCAAGCTGATCTGTGCGCCTGTGTCAATTAGCACGCGTATTGGTTTGCGGCCTCTAACACCATCGACAACCACGCTTGCCACCTGCGTGATTCCCTTATCAACTAGGGGGGTCACTATTTTTAACGGGGGCCGGGAGGGGTGGCACTTCCTGCCCCGCGGCCGTTTCCCGAATTCTGTGATTGGTTTGCATTTCGCCTGGAATTTACAGGCCTTTGTGGCCTACTATTTGGACAATGCACGCTTTGGTGGCCCATGTTCCTGCACTGATGACAATATGGCACGCGACATTGCTCTGCCACATGTCCTTGTCTATTACAGCGCCCACACTTATTATCGTTCGAAAAGACACGTCGGGGCTCACTTTGCCGCGCGGAGACGGCCACAAATCGGCTCGCCTCCTCTCTCAAGAGTGCTAATCGCACGGCTTCATGTAAGGTGCGGGGGGAAACTACCTTGATTTCGCCCCCTATTTGAGGGTTTATGCCACGAATAAACACGTCTATCGCACGACATTCTGATTCTTCCAGCAGAACTTCGTTACGAGCAGAACTGGCACTTAGTGCGTGCGTGTGGCATGCGACGCTTCGAATCCTGTCCGCGAATGCTTCTAAATCTTCACCCGTTTTTTGCTTAAGGGTGGAAAGCAAGTCGCGATAGTAACTAGTACCACGTTTGTCTGTATACCTTTCAATCAACCCTGTTGCAAGGGACTGGAAGGTAGGGGCATTTTTCAAGCTCTCGACCGACTGCACGTAGTTCCGCGCTTCGCCGGTGAGTTTCATTTTCATCACGTTTAAGAGAAATTCATCTGGCCAACCGCAAAGCTTTCCGATGTCCTGGATATTCTGGACAAGCGTTTGAATATACTCGTGCGGCTTTCCAGCGAACGCCGGAATAAACGCTACTGCTGGGAAGCTCTGCACCAAAGTAGAGGTGGCTACTGCCACAGGTGATTCTGCACTAGTGAGTGGTGGAATCACCTGCTTCGGCTGTTCTTCCACTAGCACTGGCTTAGCAACACTAGATTGTGGAGAAGCCATTTTAAGATCATCTATCTGTTGCTTAAGCTCCGCGTTAGTCAGAATTAATTGATTTAACTGGGACTGCAGCGCCAAGAGGGGATCTTCATCCGCTCCGGCTGCTCCTGCCTCCGATTGCTGCCTGGTGATCGGCATGTTACAATAGTGTGGGCATCTACTCCACCGTAGCGTCGCTAGCGACTTACATTATGTGGTGGCGTGCAGACGACGGACGGCGGCGGTGTCGACGAGCGGCGGCAGGCGCGTTGATCACTCGTGGGCGCAGCAGGCGGCGGGCGACAGCATGGACAGCTGCGACGGCGAGGCGGCGCGAGGGCCGCACCCCGGACCCTGGCGCAGGCGGTGGCCCGTGGCAGCTACGGACAGCGGCGGCGGCGGCGGCGGCGGCGAGCGTGACTGCATCGCGGACCCTCCTCGGCTCGCGTCCGGCGGCGAACTGCGTCACGCTTGTGGCGCGCTAGTGCACGGCCACGCACATTCTGCAACGCAGGCGTCCGGCTGGCACGTGCATGGCGCGCTGCAGCCTCGCCACGTTCGGTCTAGTTTCCCTTAATTGCTCAAACTCGGCCCCTTCATAGTACTCATACTCAACTGATGAGTTGATTTTACAACCGTAAGGTAGGTCGCATCCCACTTCTGACACCATTTGTTCGTCAGGATAGAAGTCAGGAGCGGAGGGCGTTGTAAAATGAAAATTAATTGAGTGGATTGGACCCAGTTTATTCTTGTAATGATGGTACAGTGGTGCCTACGTAGGGCTGAGCAGCCCCAAGAGGGGTTGCCGTCTGCTCATCAGAGAGGCAGAGACTAGAGGAGCGACTACTCGGGGCCGAGGTCAGAAGCTAAGAGAGCGCGGAGCTGTTTCCAAGCCGCCCTCGCCGCTCCCGACCGCGTCCCCACGTGATCACACGATTAGTCTCTGATTGGAGGATTGATTCCGCCAACGCGCCTTGCTAGTAGCGTGCCCCCGTCAGCGCAACCAACCCGTGGGACTTGAGTCTGACCGAGGAGCACGTGGCAGGAATGTGCCGACCATGGTCTTCCGGCCAGCACCTTCCACCACAGTATGCCCAAGCCGGCTACGGCCGAACATTATGCATTGAAAATTTATTTAAATAAAATTTTGTCGGCAATGATCCCTCTTGGGGGTCTCCTCCCTGCACAACAGTAAACCTGAAGTGAAGCATCGGAATCTAAAACCGGTTACACAGGGAAGGTTCAAAACATAGACAGTAAGAAGAGCCAGTCTTCATGTACTTGAGTCGGCACTGTGCCTTTTGTATTTAATTCCGATGCTATTTCTGTGTTTCATCGTCAGTGCGACGGTCAGAGGGATACAGTAAACCTGAAGTTAAGCCTCGGAATCTATAACTAGTGTCACAGGAATGGTTCAAATCATAGACAGTAAGAAGAGTCAGTCTTCTTGTACTTAAGTCGGCATTGTGCCTTTTGTATATAATTCCAATGCAATATCTGTGTTTCATCGTCAATAAGAAGCTCAGAGGGATACAGTAAACCTGTAGTGAAGCATCGGAATCTATAACTAGTGTTACAGGAATGGTTCAAAACATAGACAGTAAGAAGGGACAGTTTTCTTGTACTTAAGTCGGCATTGTGCCCTTTGTATTTAATTCCGATGCAATGTCGGTGTTTCATCGTCAATAAGGTCAGAGGGATACAGTAAACCTGAAGTGAAGCATCGGAATCGATAACTAGTGTCACAGGAATGGTTCAAAACATAGACAGTAAGAAGAGCCAGTCTTCTTGTAGTTAAGTCGGCATTGTGCCTTTTGTATTTAATTAAGATGCAATTTCTGTGTTTCATCGACAATAAGAAGGTCAAAGTTATACATTAACTCTGAAGTGAAGCATTGGAATCTATAACTAGTGACACAGGAATAGTTCAAAACATAGACAGTAAGAAGAGTCAGTTTTCTTGTACTTAAGTTGGCATTGTGCCTTTTGTATTTAATTCCGATGCAATTTCTGTGTTTCATCGTCAATAAGAAGGTCTGAGGGATACAGTTAACCTAAGGTGAAGCATCGGAATCTGTAAGTAGTGTCACATGAATGGTTCAAAACATAGACAGTAAGAAGGGTCAGTTTTCTTGTACTTAAGTCGGCATTGTGCCTTTTGTATTTAATTCCGATGCAATGTCGGTGTTACATCGTCAATAAGGTCAGAGGGATACAGTAAACCTGAAGTAAAGCATCGGAATCGATAACTAGTGTCACAGGAACGTTTCAAAACATAGACAGTAAGAAGAGCCAGTCTTCTTGTAGTTAAGTCGGCATTGTGCCTTTTGTATTTAATTAAGATGCAATTTCTGTGTTTCATCGTCAATAAGAAGTTCAAAGTAATACATTAACCCTGAAGTGAAGCATCGGAATCTATTACTAGTGTCACAGGAATGGTTCAAACATAGACAGTAAGAAGAGTCAGTCTTCTTGTACTTAAGTCGGCATTGTGCCTTTTGTAAATAATTCCGAAGCCATTTCTGTGTTTCATCGTCAATAAGAAGCTCAGAGGGATACAGTAAACCTAAAGTGAAGCATCGGAATCAATAACTAGTGTCGCAGGAATGGTTCAAAACATAGACAGTAAGAAGAGTCAGTCTTCTTGTACTTAAGTCGGCATTGTGAATTTTGTATATAATTCCGATGCAATTTCTGTGTTTCTTCGTCTATAAGAAGGTCAGAGGGATACAGTAAAACTGTAGTGAAGCATCGGAAACTATAACGAGTGTCACAGAAATGGTTCAAAACATAGACAGTAAGAAGAGCCAGTCTTCTTGTACTTAAGGCAGCATTGTGCCTTTTGTATTTAATTCCGATCCAATTTCTGTGTTTCATCGACAATACGAACGTCAGAGGGATTCAGAAAACCTGAAGTGAAGCATCAGAATCTATAACTAGTGTCACAGGAATGGTTAAAAACATAGACAGTAGGAAGAGTCGGTCTTCTTGTACTTAAGTCGGCATTGTGCCTTTTGTATTTAATTCCGATGCAATTTACGTGTTTTATCGTCAATAAGGAGGTCAGAGGGATACAGTAAACCTGAAGTGAAGCATCGGAATCTATAACTAGTGTCACAGGAATGGTTCAAATCATAGACAGTAAGAAGAAACAATTTTTCTTGTACTTAAGTTGGCATTGTGCCTTTTGTATTTAATTCCGATGCAATTTCTGTGTTTCATCGTCAATAAGAAGGTCACATGGATACAGTTAACCAGAAGTGAAGCATCGGAATCTATAACTAGTGACACAGGAATGGTTCAAATCATAAACAGTAAGAAGGGTCAGTTTTCTTGTACTTAGGTCGGCATTGTGCCTTTTGCATTTAATTCCGATGCAATTTATGTGTTTCATCGTCAATAAGAAGGACAGAGGGATACAGCAAACCTGAAGTGAAGAATCGGAATCTATTACTAGTGTCACAGGAGTGGTTCAAAACATAGATATTAAGAAGAGTCTGTTTTCTTGTACTTAAGTAGGCATTGTGCCTTTTCTATTTAATTCCGATCCAATTACTGTGTTTCGTCGTCAATAAGAATGTCCAAGGGATACAGTAAACCTGAAGTGAAGCATCGGAATCTAAAACCGGTCCCACAGGAAAATTTCAAAACATAGACAGTAAGGAAAGCCAGTCTTCTTGTACTTGAGTCGGCACTGTGCCTTTAGTATTTAATTCCGATGCTATTTCTGTGTTTCATCGTCAGTACGACGGTCAAAGGGATACAGTAAACCTGAAGTTAAGCATCGGAATCTATAACTAGTGTCACAGGAATGGTTCAAAATATAGACAGTAAGAAGAGTCAGTTTTCTTGTACTTAAGTGGGCATTGTGCCATATGTATTTAATTCCGATGCTATTTCAGTGTATCATCGTCAATAAGAAGCTCAGAGGGATACAGTAAACCTGAAGTGAAGCATCGGAATCTATAACTATTGTCACAGGAATGGTTCAAAACATAGACAGTAAGAAGGGTCAGGTTTCTTGTACTTAAGCTGGCATTGTGCCTTTTGTATTTAATTCCGATGCAATGTCGGTGTTTCATCGTCAATAAGGTCAGAGGGACACAGTAAACCTGAAGTGAAGCATCGGAATCGATAAATAGTGTCACAGGAATGGTTCAAATCATAGACAGTAAGAAGAGCCAGTCTTCTTGTAGATAAGTCGGCATTTTGCCTTTTGTATTTAATTAAGATGCAATTTCTGTGTTTCATAGTCAATAAGAAGGTCAAAGTAATACATTAACCCTGAAGTGAAGCATCGGAATCTATAACTAGTGTCACAGGAATAGTTCAAAACATAGACAGTAAGAAGAGTCAGTTTTCTTGTACTTAAGTCGGCATTGTGCCTTTTGTATTTAATTCCGATGCAATTTCTGTGTTTCATCGTCAATAACAAGGTCTGAGGGATACAGTTAACCTAAGGTGAAGCATCGGAATCTGTAAGTAGTGTCACATGAATGGTTCAAAACATAGACAGTAAGAAGGGTCAGTTTTCTTGTACATAAGTCGGCATTGTGCCTTTTGTATTTAATTCCGATGCAATGTCGGTGTTACATCGTCAATAAGGTCAGAGGGATACAGTAAACCTGAAGTAAAGCATCGGAATCGATAACTAGTGTCACAGGAATGGTTCAAAACATAGACAGTAAGAAGAGCCAGTCTTCTTGTAGTTAAGTCGGCATTGTGCCTTTTGTATTTAATTAAGATGCAATTTCTGTGTTTCATCGTCAATAAGAAGGTCAAAGTAATACATTAACCCTGAAGTGAAGCATCGGAATCTATTACTAGTGTCACAGGAATGGTTCAAACATAGACAGTAAGAAGAGTCAGTCTTCTTGTACTTAAGTCGGCATTGTGCCTTTTGTAAATAATTCCGAAGCCATTTCTGTGTTTCATCGTCAATAAGTAGCTCAGAGGGATACAGTAACCTAAAGTGAAGCATCGGAATCTATAACTAGTGTCACAGGAATGGTTCAAAACATAGACAGTAAGAAGAGTCAGTCTTCTTGTACTTAAGTCGGCATTGTGCCTTTTGTATATAATTCCGTTGCAATTTCTGTGTTTCTTCGTCTATAAGAAGGTCAGAGGGATACAGTAAACCTGTAGTGAAGCATCGGAAACTATAACGAGTGTCACAGAAATGGTTCAAAACATAGACAGTAAGAAGAGCCAGTCTTCTTGTACTTAAGGCAGCATTGTGCCTTTTGTATTTAATTCCGATGCTATTTCTGTGATTCATCGACAATAAGAACGTCAGAGGGATTCAGAAAACCTGAAGTGAAGCATCAGAATCTATAACTAGTGTCACAGGAATGGTTCAAAACATAGACAGTAAGAAGAGTCGGTCTTCTTGTACTTAAGTCGGCATTGTGCCTTTTGTATTTAATTCCGATGCAATTTACGTGTTTCATCGTCAATAAGAAGGTCAGAGGGATACAGTAAACCTGAA